>NC_092372.1:193686171-195004799 GCF_030028105.1 Mobula birostris | reverse complement strand
GCCATTAAGGCAGCTCAAATTATTCCTCTTAGGCACTGGTATAATTGTTGCCTTTTTGAAGCAAGTGGGAACTTGCTGTCAACATCACAAGATCAGAAGCTACAGTGGGGCTTGGAGAGAGAAGCAGTTCATGCAGCCACTGCAGCAAACAAGTTTACACGGGACACCAAGGCTAAGTTAGGCTGCAACTCCAACTGGACCCACTGCTAAACTCTTCCACGAGTACCGAGCCACAAATTAATCCTGAGCTTGTATACTTTTCAATATTCAATTGGGGTCCTTGTCAAGACAAGAGAATCAACTTTTCATAGCCTTTGTAATGCAAGTGCTGAACTCCTCACTGTCTTAAGTAAACAAACTTATCCATCCCACCAGTACCAAACTTTTGAACGAACCTCTCTTGTATAATATGAACTTTTGACCTCACAATCTACTTCATTATAATCTTGCAATTTATTTTTTTTTGCCTGTACTGGGACATGAGAGAGAGCTGTAGCCTTTACACTTTATTCTATTTTACTTTATTCAAATTCAGTGATCTGTATAAACAACATACGAGACAAATGTTTCACTGTATCTTGGCTCATGTGACAATTACGAACCAATACCAAATGGTTCACTGCCATTAGAGTGTCAGGATGCCTATAGTACTCTGCAGTGACCCCATGTGGCAGTTATGTTTATTACAGCCTCTGGGTTTTATGCTGGGTGCTCTCAGTTTTGGCATCACCAGCACTCCTGTACGTGACCTGAGATGACCGCTAAAATCTGGAGCGAATTCTTTACTGCGTAATATTTGGTTATATCATAGGATGACTCAGAGACCTTAATCAACAAGCCAGCAATGTAAGTTAACCCTGCTGTCATTTGGCTTTCAGCAGAAGAAAAAACAAGCAGAAACGTTCGAGTGTTGTAGTTAAACAGTACGGAAAAAGTCCCTTCAGACCCACTCATCCGTGCCAACCAAACTGCCTACCCCGGCAAAATCCCATCTGCCTACATTTAGCCCATATTCCTCTAAACTAATCGATAAACTTCAAGACTTTGGCCTCAATACCTCCTTGTACAATTGAATCCCTAATTTCCTCACTTGCAGACTCTCCTTTAAGGATTTTCATCTCATGTTCTCAATATTTATTGCTTATTTATTTAGTTTTTTTCGCTTTATATTTGCACAGTTTGTTGCCTTTTGCACGCTGGTTGAGTGCCCAAGTTGGTGTGGTCTTTCATTGATTCTATTGTATCAGAATCAGGTTTAATATCACCAGCATACGTCATGAAATTTGTTAACTTTATGGCGGCAGTACAATGCAATACATAAAGTGTGTATATATTAAATATTTAAATTAAATAATAGTGCAAAATTATAAATAAAATGTAGTGAGGTAATGCTCATGGGTTCAACGTCCATTGAGAAATTAGGTGACAGAGGGGAAGGAGCTGTTCCTGAATCACTGAATGAGTGCCTTTGGGCTCCTGTATCTCTGTCCTGATGGTAACAATGAGAACAAATCAATGGATTATTGAGTATGCCCACAAGAAAATGAATCTCAGGGTTGAGTATGGTGACATTCAAGTATTTTGATAATAAATTTACTTTGAACCTCTCATGGATATGCTGCATCTATTGGTCTAAATATCTTATAAACATGGTGATTGTACCCACCGCTACCACTTCCCCTGGTAATTGCTTCCATAAACCCTTCACACTCTGTGTGAGAAACTTGCCCCTCAAGTCATTTTACATCTTTCTAGTCTCATGTTAAACATATGCCCTCTAGTTTTAGATTCCCCTACCCTGGGGAAAAGTCTGTGACCATCCACCTTATCTATACTCCTCATGATTTTATAGACCTTCATAAGGTCACCCCCTCTGCCTCCTGCACTCTGGCGAGAAAAGTTCCAGCCTATTCAGTCTCTTCTTACAACCCCGACTGATTTCTCTGTCCTTACCCCAAGGTTTTGAGCATTCCTGAATCAGATGTGATTGCTTAAAAGACTTACAGAGATATTTCCTGGAATCTTAAACTAAGATTAGCTTTGGTTTTTTTAAGTGGGTTTTTTTTCAGCTCTCGGAGATCAAAGATTTTATGGCTGGGGTGGAAGGTGTGTATATTCTGAAGCACAGGATGTGTTAGAAAAATCAGAATGGCCAGGGGCTCTTTAGCAATCTACTAGAACTCATATGCCTAGCTAGAACACTTATTAACAGCCTCCATCTTCACTAAAACTACCTACACAGGCCTGTTCCATATGGGTTTACTTCACACTAGGCACGGAACTTACTGATAGAGTCTTGGTAATATTTAAAAGGGTTCAGAGGGAAACTTTTTCCACACCGAAGGTGGTGGGTAAATGGAATGAACTACCAGAGGCAAGTACAATTACAGCACTCAAGACATTTCGTCAGGTACTTGGGCAGGAAAGCTTTAGAGGGATATGGACTAAACGCAGAGAAGTGGAACTAAGTCAAACAGACTTAATTGGTTGGCATGGATGAATTGGGCTGACGGGCCTGTTTCATTGCAGTACCACTTTATGACTATATTTCAACAAAAATTATTTTTGTTTCCTACAGCATTTCTAACTTGGTAAGTATTGCCTTCACTACAGTGTAGAATGTTGAGATAACACTGTGATTTGGTGCATATTTAATCAAATCTAAATATAAAGTGTAAATCAGTACTGTATCATTAGACCAGTTTTTGATTAAATCCCTGGAGCATGATAACTGTAAACTATCCAATCCTCTGTCATTTATTGTTGTTCCACAATGGAAACAATTCTGTGGTACCATGTGGAGGTGGGTCCGAGCCAAACATAATGCAGAAGTTTAGCCCCATGTTGTGTGGGTACAAAGAATCACATCTGCCAACATGGCTTTTAATTGCGACTAGCAATCTGAATTTAATGAAGCAAAATGAACAGAGAGACAAACTTGTTGTTATCTGTTAATTTGCGAAACATAATTAAGCACATTAACAGGCCCACTGAACAGTACTTTAATCTCAAATGATAATCAAGCATTTGAAGCAAAAAAACTGCAGATGCTGTACATCCACAGCAGAAACAGGGAGCGCTGGAAGTACTCAGCAGGTCAAACAGCATCAGTAGAGAGAGATCTAGTCCACGGATCTTTCCTCAGAACTGGGGGGAAAAAAACACAGGGAAATAAGCCTGTTTGGTTCCAGTGAAGGGGAGGGCCGGGGAGAAATGGACAGAAGGTCTTTCATAGGGTGCAGATCAAAGTAAGAAATACTTTTAAAATCAGCATACAGAAAAGAAAAATAAGAAACAAATTGAAACAGAAAGGCATAGGCGTATTATTGTAAGTTTAAGCGTGCTTATCTGAAATAGTTAAATTCAATGTCGATATAAGTCTCGGGGGTTAACGGTGCCAAATCGAAGAGGACGTGCTATTCTTCGGGCTTACGTTGAACGTCATTGACGAGGTGTCGCAGTCTGAAGACAGAGAGGTCGGAATGAGAGTGGGGTGAAGAATTAAAGGACAGGAGATTGGAAGTTAAGGGTCACTTTTGTAATTTAAATGGAGACGTTCTGTTGGCTTTTCCAATTATAAAAAGAGCATACAGGGAGCACCCAAAGGAAAAGAAATGGATAAGATTGGTAGAGATCTTAAGTGGTAAGATTGGTTGGTGGGAAGGGGATAAATAAGAGGGCCAGTGCTGCATCTCCAGCAATTGTAATGGAAATGTTGAGAAGTTGGTGGAATGGAAAAATTAAATTGGGAACTGCAGAGGGACCATTCTGATTGAAATGCTGAAAGTGGTAAATCATATCGGGCATAAATTGCAGAAGGTGATCTATTGAAAGGGAGACTGATGGAGTAGAAAAAAGGCCAAGAGAAAAACAATCTATGTTCTAGATTGTGAATTGGAGGTGGGGGGAAGGGCTGGTGAGAGCACAAGTGCAGGAAATAGAGGAGAGGTGTTTGGGAACCTGTCAACTACAGTAGAGAGAAAGCCATGGCTAAGGATGAAAGAAAACATTTTAAAGGCACAGATATTACAGCAGATACAATAGAGATGGATTAACCAGGAGAATGGAAGTTGTTTCCACTGGTAGGTAAGGTTAGAACTAGGGGACCTAGCCTCAAGATTCAGGGGAGTAGATTTAGGACAGCAATGAGGAGGAACTGCTTTTCCCAGAAAGTGGTGAATCTGTGGAATTCTCTGCCCAATGAAGCAGTGGAGGCTACCTCAGTAAATATATTTAAGACAAGGTTGGATAGATTTTTGCATAGTAGGGGAATTAAGGGTTTATGAGAAAAGGCTGGCAGATGGAGAGGAGTCCATGGTCAGATCAGCCATGGTCTTATTGAATGGCGGAGCAGGCTCGACAGGCCAGATGGCCGACTCCTGCTCCTATTTCTTATGTTCTTATGTTTTTGGGATCTTGGTATTTACCCTATCCCCTGAGATACAGACAGAGATATCAAGAAAGAGAAGTGAAGGGTCAGAAATGTGAAAGAGAGATCAGATGGAAATTTGGGATAATGACATTTTTGAGATCTATACATGCGAAGGATGTAGCACAATTGCAGTACTCAATATAATGGACAGAGGATTAAGGGAGAAGACCAGGAAAAGAACTAAGCAAAAGCTTTTCACATATTAAAAAGGAGATGGGCATACCTTGCGCCCGTGCAAGATCCCATAGCTTCCTCTTTGAGTTGGAGAAAGTGAACAGAGTTGAAGGGAGTGTTCAGTGTGAGACAAAATTCAGCCCAGTGATGGAGACTGATGGTGGAAGGGGCTGGTTGCATCCCTGTTCAAGGAAGTACTGAAGGGCTGTGAGAAGATTCCAGTGTGGGGTGGAGGAGTAGAACACTTGGACATCCTTGGTGAAGATGAGCCAGTTGGGGGCCAGTGGTGGATGTCATGGATGTAAGGGAGTGGACAAGGAACAGGAGAAAAGAGTCAAGAATCAGAATCAGAATCAGAATCAAAATTAGGTGTCATATTACTGACATTATATTGTGAATACAGTGTAACAAATGAAAACTATAATTTACAATAAGAAATGCAGTCAGTGGTCACTTTATTACCTGGACACCTGCTCATTAATGCAAATATCTAATCAGCCAATCATGTGTGACTCAACTCAATGCATAAAAGCAAGCTGACATGGTCAACAGGTTCAGTTGTTGTTCAGTCCAAACATCAGAATGGGGAAGCAATGCAATATACATGACTTTGACTGTGGAATAATTGTTGGTGCCAGATGGGGTGATTTGAGTATTTCTGAAACTGATCTCCTGAGAATTTCAGGCACAAGGGCCTCTAGAGTTTACAGAGAATAGTGGAAAAGAAGAAAAAAAACAGCCAGTGAAGGCAGTTCTGTGGACAAAAATGCTTTGTTAATGAGAGAGAGGTCAGAGGAGAATGATGGGGATCCTGAATGATGGACGTGGCCTTTATTGAGAAAGTAAGGAGGCATGAGATCCAAGGCATGGGACACATTGCCCTTTGAAGTTGTCCTCAATGCTGAGAAGGATAAGGCGCATGATGGAACTGGTGAGTTTGCAACCTTCTGCAGCCTTTTCTGATCATGTGCAGGGACGCTCCCTGCCAGTTAAGTTAGCAAAAAGTTAATTTTGTGAGGCCAGGGTGAAAAATATAGGTCTACCAGGACATTCTTCCAGTGTGATTCTTGGGGAGGAAATACAAGCTGGCTGTAAGGTGTTAGAGGGAATATACAGCTGGAGGCTGTGGAGGGCAGTTCTACATAAATAATAATTACAGAATCATAGAAATGTAGAACACAGAACCTGCTTCCTCCATACCGACTGTGACGCCCAACTATACTAGTTTCATTTGCCTGTATTAGGCCCCTCACAGTTTCCTTTCAAAATACCTGACAAAATGGCCTTTAGGCAGACATCCCACCTCTCCCGGAAGTTCCGGGAGTCTCCCGCATATTGATAGTGGCTCCCTGATGCCCGCAAATTATATACAATATCCTGGAAATCGATTTTTTTTTGAGAGCGAGCAAGCAAGCGAGAGAGAGGCAGCGCGCGGGAGAATGCGAGAGTGCGCAAGAGAGAGAGAGAGCGAGAGTGAGCGAGCGCACGGGAAAGAGAAAGGGAGTGCGAGAGAGCGCACGAGGGAGCGAGAGCGCGAGAGCAAGCACCATGGCAGAGCGTTCCAAAAAAAGAAAATATAAAACGTATGTCACCCCAGACTACACTAAAGAGTACCCCTGCCTAATAGGGGTCAAAAATAATGACAGCGTTGCTCATTGCACTGTTTGCAACAGTGACTTTTCTATTGCCCATGGTGGGTTAAGACTGTAAAAGACATGCTGAGGTGAGTTTAACAGGTGTCATTCATTCATTAGCATAGCTAACGTTATTTAAGCTAGCTGGCTAACTGCTAACAAGCTACTCTATTGCAGACTTCCCACCTCTCCCGGAAGTTCCGGGAGTCTCCTGCAAATTGATGGTGCTACCTCCCTGAAATGAGTTTTTGCAGGGTGGCATGTCTGTTTAGGTGTTCGAGAAACATAGAAAACCTACAGCACAATATAGGCCCTTTGGCCTACAAAGCTGTGCCGAACATGTCCCTACCTTAGAAATTACCGAGGGTTACCCGTAGCCCTTTATTTTTCTAAGCTCCATGTACCTATCCAGGAGTCTCTTAAAAGACCCTATTGTGTCCACCTCCACCACCATCGCCGGCAGCCCATTTCACGCACTCACCACTCTCTGCGTAAAAAACTTACCCCTGAGATCTCCTCTGTACCTACTTCTAAGCACCTTAAAACTGTGCCTTCTCGTGCTAGTCATTTCAGCCCTGGGAAAAAGCCCCTGACTATCCACACGATCAATGCCTCTCATCATCTTATACACCTCTATCAAGTCACCTCTCATCCTCCATCGCTCCAAGGAGAAAAGGCCGAGTTCACATAAGGCATGCCCCCAAATCCAGACAACATCCTTGTAAATCTCCTCTGCACCCTATGGTTTCCACATCCTTCCTGTAGTGAGGCGACTAGAACTGAGCACAGTACTCCATGTGGGGTCTGACCAGGGTCCTATATACTGTAGCTGCAACATTATCTCTCAGCTCCTAAACTCATTGCCATGACTGATGAAGGCCAATGCACCGAATGCCTTCTTAACCACAGAGTCAACCTGCGCAGCAGCTTTGAGTGTCCTATGGACACAAACCCCAAGATCGTTCTGCTCCTCCACACTGCCAAGAGTCTTACCATTAACACTATATTATGCCTTCATATTTGACCTACCAAAATGAACCACCTCACACTTATCTGGGTTGATCTCTATCTGACACTTCTCAGCCCAGTTTTGCATCCTATCAATGTCCCGCTGTAACCTCTGACAGCCCTCCAAACTATCCACAACACCCCCAACCTTTGTGTCATCAGCAAACTTACTAACCCATCCCTCCACTTCCTCATCCAGGTCATTTATAAAAGTCACAAAGAGTAGAGGTCCCAGAACAGATCCCTGAGGCACACCACTGGTCACTGACCTCCATGCAGAATATGACCTGTCTACAACCACTCTTTGCATTCTGTGGGCAAGCCAATTCTGGATCCACAAAGCAATGTCCTCTTGGATCCCATGCCTCCTTACTTTCTCAATAAGCCTTGCATGGGGTACCTTATCAAATGCCTTGCTGAAATCCATATACACTACATCTACTACTCTACCTCTATCAATATGTTTAATCACAGCCTCAAAAAATTCAATCAGGCTCGTAAGGCATGACCTGCCTTTGACAAAGCCATGCTGACTACTCCTAATCATATTATGCCTCTCCAAATGTTCATAAATCCTGTCTCTCAGGATCTTTTCTGTCAACTAACCAATCACTGAAGTAAGACTCACTGGTCTATAATTTCCTGGGCTATCTCTACTTCCTTTCTTGAACAACGGAACAATATCCGCAACCCTCCAATCCTCCGGAACTTCTCCTCTCCCCATTGATGATGCAAAGATCATTGTCAGAGGCTCAGCAATCTCCTCTCTCGCCTTCCACAGTAGCCAGAGGTTCATCTCTTCCAGTCCCGGTGACTTATCTAACTTGATGCTTTCAAAAAGCTCCAGCACATCTTCTTTCTTAATATCTACGTGCTCAAGCATTTTACTCCGCAGTAAGTCATCCCTATGATCACCAAGATCCTTTTCCGTAGTGAATACTGAAGCAAATTACTCAATGAGTACCTCTGCTATCTTCTCCGGTTCCATACACACTTTTCCACTGTCACACTTGATTGGTCCTATTCTCTCACATCTTATCCTCTTGCTCTTCACAAACTTTTAGAATGCCTTGGGGTTTTCCTTAATCCTGTCCACTAAGGCCATCTCATGGTCCCTTCTGGTTCTTCTAATTTCATTCTTAAGCTTCTTCCTGCCAGCCTAATAATCTTCTAGATCTCTAATATTACCTAGTTTTTTGAACCTTTCGTAAACTTTTCTTTTCTTCTTGACTCGATTTTCAACAGTCTTTGTACCTACCATCCTTTCCCTGTCTTATTGGAACGTACCTACGCAGAACTCCACGCAAATTTCCCCTGAACATTTGCCACATTTCTTCTATACATTTCCCTGAGAACATCTGTTCCCAATTTATGCTTCCAAGTTCCTGCCTGATAGCCTCATATTTCCCCTTACCCCAATTAAACCCTTTCCTAACCTGTCTGTTCCTATCCCTCTCCAATGCTATGGTAAAGGAGATAGAATTGTGATGACTATCTCCAAAATGCTCTCCCACTGAGAGATCTGACAACTGACCAGGTTCATTTTCCAATACCAGATCAAGTACAGCCTCTTCTTTTGTAGGCTTATCTAGATATTGTGTCAATAAACCTTCCTGAACACACATAACAAACTCCACCCCATCTAAACCCCTCACTCTAGGGAAATGCCAATTAATATTTGGGAAATTAGAATCTTCCACCAATACAACCTTGTTATTATTACACCTTTCCAGAGTCTGAGCGGGAGAAGATGGCGGCGCACCTGCGTGTGCGCAGCCCTCCGGTGAAAAATGATATCGTATCTGTTAAATAGGGGCCGTGGACAATTCTGATTTGATGGAGACGGATGTGAAAGCACAGAGAAACATCTGGAGAAATTTCTGAAACGCCTGTTCACTGCTGTCATTACTGTGTGGTCGGGAATCTTTCGGAGGGTAGGCCTCAAAATCCCCGGCCTTGCCTGCTTTTGGCGACCAAGGAGGTCGAATCGTTCGGACAGAGATGGCGCTCAGTACTCGGTGTCAGAGAGCTGATCAGAGCTTGAAATTTTCAGATGACTCAGAGTCAGATTGTGGTCAGCATGGCAGGGAGAGTTTTTCTTCCTTCTCCCATCTGCGTGAGATGTGGGACATTTGAGAAACTTTGAACTTTACTGTGCTCATGGACTGTTCTTCTTCAAGTTATGGTATTTTTGCACTGTTTGTAACTAAATGTTATAATTATACGGTTTTGTCAGTTTTTTCAGTCTTGGTCTGTCCTGTGGTTTGTGATATCACACCAGAGGAAATATTGTATCATTTCTTAGTGCATGTATTACTAAATGACAATAAAAGAGGACTGCGTGTGTTCATAATCTGTCTGCTCCTCGATGTCCCTGTTACTATTGGGTGGTCCATAAAAAACACCCAGTAGAATTATTGACCCCTTCCTGTTCCTAACTTCCACCCACAGAGACTCCATAGGCAATCTTTCTTTTCTTCCTCCTTTTCTGCAGCCGTGACACTATCTCTGATCAACAGTGCCACGCCCCCACCTCTCTTGCCTCCCTCCCTGTCCTTTCTGAAACATCTAAAGCCTCTTTCCAGTCTTACTGCTTCCTACGCTTTGTGCATCCGTTCTTAAGAAACATATCGCAGGTGCATTTAGCGCAGACTAAGGCTCTGACTTTCACAGGATCCTGCTCTGACATGGAAGCTCCCTCATCAACGTGTGGATTAAACAGAAAATGCTGGAAGCCCTCCGCAGGCCAGGCAAGCTGCTCAACAAACGGTTGAAGACCTTTGTCAGAACTGGGGTGGAGAGAAAGTCATTGACCTGAAACGTTATCCCTGCTTTTCCCTCCACCGATACAATGAGATTTTCCAGAACTTCTTTTTTTGTTTGATTTTTGGATTTCAGGCATTGGCGGTTTTACTTTTTGCTTTTCATTAAATGGTTTGAGAGACGATCGTAAAACGGAACTTGAAACTCCATACAGGGTTGAACATGGCATCAAGGTCGTGGAATGTTTGTTTGATTTTGAAGGAAATGTGGTAAGTTCACACTTCCCAAAGAGCAGAAGCACTGCATCATCCATAATCTGATTTTGACAAACAAAGGATAACAGTGATTCCCAAAACTACCACCACATTTCATTGCTGTAAAAAGCAATGGGAGATATTGTGTATCTGAATGCAAGCTCACTACATCTCTTTGAAGGAGCAAATAAGGTGTCCGAGATAATTACACAAAAAAAAAGGCCTATCAACCCAACTTGTCCATGCTGACCAAGAGGCCTACTTGATCTAGTCCTATTTCCTTGCATTTGGCCCACATCGTTCCTATCTGTGTACCCATCTAAATGTCTTTCAAGTGCAATTGTACCTACCTCTACCACCTCCTCTGGCAGCCTTTTACATAATTCACCACTATCTGTGTGAAAAGATGCCTTTTCAATCTTTCCTGTCTCATAGACCTATGTCCTCTAATTTTGGATACCCCTACCCTGGGAAAAAGACTCTGACCTATCACTTCATCGATGCCCTTTGTGATTTTTATTTATTTATTTCGAGGTACAGCACATCCTGGTCCAACAAGCCGCATTGCCCAATTACACCCACTAACCCTTACGTTGGAATGTGGGAGGAAACTGGAGCACGTGGAGGAAACCCACGCGGTCATGGGGAGAACATGCAAATTCCTTACAGACAGTGGCAAGAATTGAGCCCAGGTCACTGGCGCTGTAACAGTGTTATGCTAACCACTATGCTACCATCCCGCCCTATAGGTTATACATGTCTATAAGGTGACCCACGCTCCATGGGAAGAAGAACCCCAGCCTATCCAAACTCTCCCTACAGCTCACTCTCTGCATTCTGGGTAACATCCTTTTGAATCTTTTCTGCACCTTTTCCAGCTTCGTTCCTATCCCTCACTGACTAGAATTGATCACAATATTCTAAGTGCAGTCTCACCAACATCTTGTACAGTTGTAATATGACTACATACTAACCGTTACTAGTCTACTGTGTAATGCTTTTATACTTAGTGTGGTCTTTTTTTGTTTCTTTTTCATTGTGTTCTTCATGCTTACTGTGTTTTTTATGCTGCATCGAATCTGGAGTAACAATAATTTTGTTCTCCTTTAACCACAAGTACTAAAGAATGACAATAAACAACCTCGAACATGATATCGCATCTCCTGTCCTCAGTGTCCTGACCAATGCAGGCCAGCATGCCAAAGCCCTTCTTCAAAACCCTGTCTACTGTGGCATGCCAGTGGGAAGCTAGATGTGAATTGAACACAATGCTACAGGCAGGCAGCCCGCAGTGAAGGCAAATGTGAATTGGAGGGTTAAACTGAGCCAGCTGTGAGAGGGACAGCACTGACTCTATAGGCGAGATAGACTGGAATAAGAGGAGAGTGGACAAAAAATGTGCTGAAGGAGAACGAAACCAAAACCGAATTATCTTCCAGTTTCAGAAAAGATCCTCAACCTGAATGGAAACTCTGTTCCTCTCCCTGCAGATGTTGCCTGACCTGCAGAATATCTCCGTACACTGTTTAAATTTTAGACCCACAATGGTTTGCTTTTTAAAGGTTTATGAAATTGCTGCTTGTCATGAAGCCACAAGTAAAGTCCGGCCGAAGGGTCTCGGCCTGAAGTGTTGACTGTACTCTTTCCCACAGATGCTGCCTGGCCTGCTGAGTTCCTCCAGCATTTTGTGTGTGTTGCTTGGATTTCCAGCGTCTGCAGATTTTCTCTTGTTTGTGAAAAGGATAGTCATGGTCGTGTAGCCACGGCTATAAATAATATCACTGGTGACTTTAACCAGGGAGTCTTCAGTGCCCTTCTGAATCCAGACTGGATGGTTTGAGGAGGAATGAACACCAGACAGAGTAGTGATGAAACTTTGGAGAGATGAGGCCATTTAAATATAGAGTGGGCCAGTGCAGTGTAAGACAGCTGGCAGCTGGGTGGAAAGATTTCAAGGAAGCAGATGATGCTCCATACATTTATTTGTAAGTCAATCACAAGCTGTTTTCAGCTCCATCCTGACAGTTAAAGTCAAAAATGGCTGAGCAAGGAGCAACATTTCTCAGTGAAATGCAGTTCGACACATTTATCACTGGCAACTAAGAAACTTTTTCAATAAGAGGGCAATGACCTGAGTCTTTAAATGTGCTTCTCACTCCACAGATACTGCTCCAAACACTAGGTATTTCCAGAATTATATATATATAAACTGGGTTTTAATTTATCATGGTACTTTGCTGTTTGAAAGAATTTTACATAACTTTACAAACTCTTAGCTAAAGAATTACAAGAACAGTTACTGCAAGGGTTGGGCAGGTTGTTGTTTTGAGTAAAATAGAGAATATAGAACATTACAGCACAGTACAGGCCCTTCAGCCCACAATGTTGTGCTGAACTTTTTACCTACTCCAAGATCAATCTGTCCCTTCCTCTCACACAGCCATCCATCCATCTGCAGAGTCTCCTCTATGTCCCTAATGCCATTACCCATCTGCCATTACCCATGGCAATTCATTTCACAGTCTGTTCAATAAATACACCACTCTCACTCTGTAAAAAAAACTCACCTCTATACTTATCTCCAATCACCTTAAAATTATCCCCCCCCCCTCAAATTAGCCATTTCAACCCTGGGAAAAAGCCTCTGGCTGTCCACTCATTCTGTCTTTTTTCATCTTGTACAGCTCTGTCAAATCACCTGTGTCATCCTCCTAAAACCTCCTCCAAGTCTGCAGAAAATGATATAAAACTGAGGCAATCCAGAAGCTATACTGAGCTATTATACTCCTCTGCCCTATTCCTGAATGTACAGTAACTTTACATTAAATGTATCTTGGGTATGTTTCAGCCAAAAAAATAAAGCAATTATAACCCTGTTGTAAAGCGAGATTTTTGTAACTTACCCTTTTCATTACATCTTTATAATATCTCCAACGCTGTAACGTACAGCAATATGATAACAAACTCACTTAGCAGAATGCAAATGACCTCGGAATTAGATTACAGTATCAATAAAGTGAGAAATGTTGGACAGAATGCTGGAGAACTACACTGCTCCCCTCAGAAAGGTGACTTGCTATGCGTAATGTTTGCTTGGGAAGGAAAACAAGGTTTCAGTGCGGGCCATCCACAGGTTAGAAACGCCTGACTTACAGACACCCGTACGTACACACAAGCTCCCATAATATTGTTACATTCACCAGTCTAGCAAATGTACCTACATCCGTTCCTACAAGCAGCTGAACTAATTTCCTCTCTCCCTCCACCTTTATCTTTCCTATCCGTCTCACGTGCTCTTGATGCCGTTTATTATAATACTACGGTTACCTCACCGAGTGTTTTTTTTTGGTGTATTTTCCGACTTATGAACAAAATCAGCTCATGGACTTCTGTAACAGCGGAATTAGTTTGTTACCCAAGGACAGCCTCTCATCCGTAAGCCAGCACCACTGGCAACGCAGTTGGCCTGCTCTACTTCCTTAAGCATAGAAAAGTTATAATCTTCAAGTTTTGAGGGCAGTGTGGCCACTGGGCACTGGGTTATTTATACGCACTAGTAACACACCAGTAAAAACAGCTTTGGTACTGCAACATGTTAATTTAAAATGCCAAAAAGGATTAACATCACATAAGTATACAATTTACCTCTTGCTTAATCTATTGTGAATCAAAGATCAAATTGTATGTGGAAACAAATAGCATTCAAAGTCCCAAATCTACTTTTCCTGCCTGTTTCCAAAAACCAGGTAAATATCAGAGTCATAGAAAATGCAAATTAAACATTATTATATGCACATAAGAAAAAGAAGACAACTAATTGGAAAGTGTAAAGAAATCCCCACAGCAATTGTAAACACTGTGTGCACCCCCACCAACTTGTACTAAACACTAAAAAGAAAGCCAGGTATTGCAGACTGTGGCAATTAAATACAACCTCATTCAGTAATTAATTAATAATATACATTGCAACTTACTTGAACACCGCTTCTTAATTAGCCAGCATGAAAAAACCTGTCCATTAATTAATCTTAGATTATAGATGAGAGCAACACTGCTGATCTTCTGTAACTGGACTTCGAACTCAACGAGAAAACCAAAGTCAGTCATATGGCTTAAGTTTACAACGGGAAGAACTCTTCTGCCATCTCGTGGCTAAGGTAGAAATTGCAACACTCCGAAAATTAACAGAACGTATTAATTTTTAATGAGCACTTTTAAGATCTGCTCAAAGTACATATTTTTCACAAAGCAACAGACAGATTAATTGGTCTAGTTTTCTAAACGTTTTTATTATTTATATATGTCTTTAAAAATTAACAACTTTTTGTGGCTGAATTGGAACAACCATTTTTAGTCCGGTTTAAGGTTAGTTAGTCAGACAAATGCTCTGGAGCCGGGGGGCCAAACTTTTTTTTGCCGTGGACCCTTACCATCGACTGAGGGGTCCACGGACCCCAGGTTGGGAGGCCCTGCTGACGTGCATCTCTGTAACATCTCGCTATCAAAATTGTCTGGGTCCCACAAAGTTGTTATTGCGTTATGAGGGCAGCCAATCACGCTCTGCAGAACTCCTATAGTGATGGGAACTGATTTATGATTGTCACAGGTACAAAGATACAGTGAAAAGCTTTTGTTTGCATGGCATCTTCACAGATCATTCCACACATTGAGATAGTACACCAGGTTAAAAACTGCAGTATACCATTACACTGCAGTGCAGTGCACGCAGACAAATAGAGTACAAAGCTCATTATGAGCTATATTGAGTGATCATTCCCATACAAGAATTAATCTTTATCAGACAAGAGTCCTATAATAGGGGGATAGAAACTGCCTTGAGTTTGATGGCATATGTTTTCAAGCTTGTGTATCTTCTGCCCAATGAAAGTGAGGAACAGACAGGAAGATCTGAGTAGGAGGGGTCCTTGAGAGTGCTGGTTTCTTTCCTGAGGCAGCAGAAAGAGTAGACAGAGTCAGTAGAGGGGAGGATGGTTCACATGATAGACTGAGCAGCGTTTACAAGTCTCTGCAGTTTCTTGCAGTTTTGGGCTGAGCTGTTGCCATACCAAGCTGGGAAGCCTCTGGACGAGATGTGTCTTACACTGGTGAAGGTCGCTGGGGAAAAACATTAGTACTTCATGTGATTCAGTGGTCATACACAGTTCAGGAACAATTCAAATCCTTCCACATTTTTCATGGAAGGCCAGGGCCAAAGATTCACAACCACCTTGGTGAAAAGCAGTTCCCATCTCAGCCATGTCTGGTCAGCTGCTTGTCTTTGAGCATGTGACCACTGGTTCTATACCTTGCAGGCTGTGGGGAATAATATCATATAAATCACATGAGCATACAAGCTGTGAGTCTGGAGCAAGAGTCAGCCACTCTGCCAAGCTCCAAGGGCTTATCATTGGTTATTTTTCCCCCCAGACATTATTCTTTATGCTTTCATTCCACGTTTTCCTCTAAGCTGTGTCACTGTTGTGCCTTAAAATGGCTTGTTTGCATATCCACGAAGAATTCCAAAAATCCAAGCGGTAATTTGGGAAATCCTGTAAATCCCTTTGGAAGGGGAGCTCTTGGCTGCCATGAAGCCAATCTGACTTCATCGCCGGGAAGGTCTGGAGGAGCAATTTGAATTGAAGTGCATTTTTAGCAATGTTTTTAAGCATTCCCTTTGTTCCCTTTTGGTGTGCCGTGATTCTATTTTTCGTTCAAAGTTTGAGGAGACTTTATATGTCACCAAAGACTTGCAAGTTTCTACAGATGTACCGTGGAGAGCATTCTAACTGGTTGCATCATCATCTGGTATGGGGGTGGGGTGGGGTAGCCATCGCACAGAATCAGAAAAAGCAGTAGAAAGTTGCAAACTCAGCCAGCTACGTCATGGGTCCTAGCCTCCCCAGCATCAAGGATACCTTCAAAAGGCCATGCCTCGAAAAGGTGGCGTCCATCATTTAGGAGTTCCATCGCCCTCTTCTCATTGCTGCCAACAAGAGCCTGAAGATACACACTCTTTTCCTCTACCATCAGATTTCCGAATGGACAATGAACCTCACTTTTCTTTCTTTTTTTGCACTAGTTATTTAATTTATTTTTAATGTATTTCTTATTGCAATTTCTAGTTCTTTATTATTATGTAATACAATGAACTGCTGCTGCAAAAACAACAAATTTCATGACATATGCCAGTGACCCGATTTTGATTCTGAGTTTTGGAGAAGTAGGGAATGGTCATAGAAAGGAACGTGACCGTTGTATGACCAATGATGTTTAGCTTTGTGTAGACTTGGCTTTAGAAAAGTTGCACTTTGCAATTTTCATCCAAGATTGGTTTACCCTGGAGTTGGTGGGTGGCAGGATAATTGAAGCATGGGTTAGGGGGTGGGGGGGGGGGAAATGGACGACAGAACTCAATGGACACGTGAGAAGATTATAGGTAAGAAAATGCAAATAATGGGTTGCTCCAAAGTCAGGAAAGACTCACTGGGTGAAATAGTCTTCTTTACCCTTTTGAAACTAAAAGGGGAAGAAAACGAGAAATGCACAGCCAAAAACACACGGCTTTAATGTTCAGTAGGAAATCTGATTTCTTCTTCTAAATTTTCCCTTTTTCTTCCTTAACCATCTGTAGACACAATGTTCCCTGTTTAATTGTGGTGGCAAAGAAGACTGTCTTGGGTCAATAGTAGAATTAATACTGGGCTGAAATTTAAAAGAGAGGGATATTGTGTGCTACAAAACAGCACGAAGAGCTAAGCAGAGAAAACATTAACAGAAAGTAGAAAAGAAAACAGCAAAGCTTTTATAAAAGTACAGACAGTGAAGTAATAGTTAATCAGAGTGTAGGGCTGCTCAGAAATGGATAGCTTAATTATTGATGCTATTTTAGCAGAGATAGTAAATAAATATATTGCACAAGTTTCTAAAAAATTGTGTAAATGTCTATGTTCTTGAAGATGAAGAAAGTGTTCTTGTCCAAAAAGAATTAGTACTGAAAAATAAGCAGTATTCAATGCAAATGTATTGCCAGGTCCTGAAAACACATTTATTGTAAGTCAGACTGGAGAAACCCAAGCCATGCTTCATCAATTTTCAATCTTTTTAACAAAGCAGATTGTCTGTTGGGGTATGAGAGAATATTTAGATTTCTTAACAGTCTATCAACCCAGAAGTACTGCCTCATAATATGGCTTTTGGACTTCTTGTTTATTCTTATTGTAACTTACAGTACTTTTTATTATGTCTTGAACTGTATTGCTGCCGCAAAACAACGAATTTCATGTCAAATGTCAGCGATGATAATAAACCTGATTTATTAAGCGCTTTCTTCTCACTGCTGCCATCTAGAGGAAGTTCAGGAACCTTCGGTCCCACACTACCCGGTTTAGGAACAGTTATTACCCTTCCTTCAACCATCAGCCTCCTGAACCATCGTGGATAACTTCACTCACCTCGACACTGAACTGATTCCATAACCTATGCACTCTCCTTGAAGGACTCATGCTCTCTGCATGCATGCAACTACTGCATGTTTCTATTTATTTATTGTATTTGTACAGTTTGTCTTGCTTTGCACATTGGTTGTTTGTCAGTCTTTGTGTGTAGTTTTTTTTGTTCTGTTTGCATTTTTGTTCTACTGTGAATAGCTGCAAGAACTGACTTGTGCACTTTGATAGTCAATTTAGTTTGAATTTTGAACTTTGACAGGGTTGTCTGCAGTGAAGGGAACAAGCAGCACACAGCACACAGCACACAACAAATTACCATTTTAAGTGCATTAAGGGTACATAAGAATGCGCATATACATATAATATTTGTACTTAAAGTGGCTCTCCAAATGCAGTCTAATTTGCATCTATAGATCAATCAGTGTGACTTTCAATGATTCATAAGCAAAACATGCAGACTTGCAAATTGCATTCTACAATCTCAGTAGAGTTTTTGAAGTATCCTGTTGGAAATGTAAATGATGCACTTTCCAGTCAGTAGCAAAGATCCAGACTGATTTTCTTTTCCCTTCTCCTCATCCAAAGCTAAATGTGCCCCTCACTTGAGCCATAGCAAAGATCAGCAAATATGGTAAATTCATCAAGAAAGCAATAGCCAATGCAATCCAAGGGAAAGAAGCATTTGATTACAAAACTGGTTCATAATGGGTCAATGGGTGTCAGTGTAGAGTGGGGTTCCACAAGAATCAGTGTTAGGGTGTTGACCTACATGACAAATATTCATGATTTTGACTTAATCATGATAAAAATTTTGTGAGTGGCACCAAAGTTGGCACTGGTTGATAGTCATAAAAACAGATTTAGGCTCTAGGAAAGAATCTGAAAGCATGCAGAGGCAGAAACTCTAACCACATTTTATAGGTAGGACGAGAAATTCATATTTTTCTTATGACATAATGACCAATCAAATATATGCCAATGCATACATTAACTATATCGTATATGTACCAGTGCATACATTAGCTATATCTGATATGTGTCAGTGCATACATTAAATACATCAGATATGTGCCAGTGCATACATTAATTATATCAGGTATGTGCCAATGCATACATACATCAATGGGGACGGGAGAGGTTCTGGAGGATTGGAGGGTTGCAGATATTCTTCCATTATCCAAGAAAGGGAGTAGAGATAGCCCAGGAAATTATAGACCAATGAATCATACTTCAGTGGTTGGTAAGTTGATGGAGAAGATCCTGAGAGGCAGGATTTATGAAAATTTGGAGAGGTATATTATGATTAGGAATAGTCAGCATGGTATTGTGAAAGGCAGGTCATGCCTTACAAGCCTGATTGAATATTTTGAGGATGTGACTAAACACGTTGATGATGGTAGAGCAGTAGATGTAGTGTATATGGATTTCAGCAAAGCATTTGAGAAGGTACTCTATGCAAGGCTTATTGAGAAAGTAAGAAGGCATGGGATCCAAGGGGACATTGCTTTGTGGATCCAGAATTGGCTTGCCCACAGAATGCAAAGAGTGGTTGTAGACGGGCCATATTCTGCATGGAGGTTGGTCACCAGTGGTGTGCCTCAGGGATCTGTTCTGGGACCCTTACTCTTCATGATTTTTATAAATGATCTGGATGAAGAAGTGGAGGGATGGGTTAGTAAATTTGCTGATGACACAAAGATTGGAGGTATTGTGGATAGTGTGGAGGGCTGTCAGAGGTTACAGTGGGACATTGATAGGATGCAAAAATGGGCTGAGAAGTGGCAGATGGAGTTCAACGCAGATGAGTGTGAGGTGCTTCATTTTGGTAGGTGTGATATGATGACAGAATATAGTATTAATGGTAAGACTCTTGGCACCGTGGAGGATCAGAGGGATCTTGGGGTCTGAGTCCATAGGACACTCAAGGCTGCTGCGCAGGTTGACTCTGTGGTTAAGAAAGCATATGGTGCATTGGCCTCCATCAATCATGGGATTGAGTTTAGGAGCCGAGAGGTAATGTTACAGCTATATAGGACCCTGGTGAGACCCCACTTGAAGTACTATGCTCAGTTCTGGTTGCCTCACTATAGGAAGGATGTGGAAACCATAGAAAGGGTGAAAACAATAGAAAGGGTGCAGTGGAGATTTACAAGGATGTTGCCTGGATTGGGGAGCATGCCTTATGAGAATAGGTTGAGTGAACTTGACCTTTTCTCCTTGGAGCAACGGAGGATGAGAGGTGACCTGATAGGGGTGTATAAGATGATGAGAGGCATTGATTGTGTGGATAGTCAGAGACTTTTTCCCAGGGCTGAAATGGCTAGCATGAGAGGGCACAGTTTTAAGGTGCTTGGAAGTAGGTACAGAGGAGATAGCAAGGGTAAGTGTTTTACACAGAGAGTGGTGAGTGTGTGGAATGGGTTGCCGGCAACGGTGGTGGAGGCGGAAATGATAGGGTCTTTTAAGAGACTCCTGGACAGGTATATGGAACTCAGAAAACTAGAGGGCTATGGGTAACCCTAGGTAATTTCTCAGGTAAGGACATGTTCGGCATAGCTTTGTGGGCTGAAGGGCCTGTATTGTGCTGTAGGTTTTCTACGTTTCTATGTTCTATGTTTCTAACTATATCAGTTATGTACCAATGCATACATTATCTACATCGGGTATGTGCCAGTGCATACATTAACTACGTTGGATATGTGCCAGTGCGTACATTAAGTATATCGGATATGTGCCAGTGCATATATTAACTACATATTCCCTGCAACTCCCTCCAGATTTTGCTACCAGGGCAACTTACAGTGGCTAATCTACCTGCCAACCTGTGCATCTTTGGATGTGGAAGGAAACCGGAGTACAGGTCACAGGAAACATCTGAAAAACTTCACCCAGATAGCTCTGGGGGTCATAATTAGACTCAGTATACTGGAGCTAAGAGGCAGTAACTCTTCTAGCTGTACCCTGTGCTACCCATCGAAGAATTGTAACCCACAAAGCTACTGATTAAGAGCTGGGAAATGGAAGCAAGGTATATAGATCCATCTTTTCCTAGCACAGAACAATGAACTAAACATCTTCCTTCTGTGTTTTAAATGTCTGTGATTATAATTTTATGAGAACAACCTCAGTCCTTTTCAGTATATACATGTTAATTATACATTTCCAAACCCTGACCTATTCCAAGAGAGAATTAAGAATTCTTAATCCACTTTTCTTCCATGAAATCCTAGGAGGCAGGAATAAAACAATACAGTTTCAAGTGGCAGTATTAGAAACTGTTTTGGTTAAATCCTCCTCAGTTCCAAAAATGTACCCCCCCAAACATTGTATTTATGAAATATTACCCACATTGTCACCCAGCATCAATCACAGTTGCTGATTTTATTTGCAAAACATTACCTACTTTTCTCAAGGGATGCTGTTGATAACTTCCTTGCATGGCATGGTATGTGAGTACATTGGGCCTATTAGGATATGTGATTCAGTCCAAATGTTATCCATCTGCTTCTATTTTCAAAAGCCCTACAGATGATTTCCACTTCTATATATTCCATAGATAATATTAAATTACCCTTTGAAACTTTCAATTGAACATCTTAGAGAAGTACATTAATATTTTATCCATAACACCCACCAACCTATTTAGTACAGAGTATTGATTGCATTATGGAATACAATACTATTAAAGTGTAACAAAATCATTGAACAAGAATCTAAGTTGTTCCCACTCCAATAGCTAATATGGAGATTTAATATGACTGCTTGATTGCACAGTTTGTGAAGCAGTATTCTGAATATGCTCAACAGAAAAGACAAGAACAAATGGGTCAACAATTTGACATAAAGTGAGATATTACTTTGCACAGTGGTTTAGTTATTGAACATTCTTGAATAAAATTTTTAAAATAAATACACTTTGAGACATTCTATTGATACAGCTCTTGGATTTATTGTGTATTTAATATCTGAGAAACATTGTAAGACATTGTTTGATTAAGCATTCTTTGCTTACATAATTCAATACAGGTTATATGTAAAAGTATGTGAATGGCATACGTCATCACGCCACTACGTGAGAACGTCAGAAGTACGCTTCTCACTAAAAGTAAAAATGAAGTTTCAACGC
Source organism: Mobula birostris (assembly GCF_030028105.1). Taxonomy (NCBI): domain Eukaryota; kingdom Metazoa; phylum Chordata; class Chondrichthyes; order Myliobatiformes; family Myliobatidae; genus Mobula; species Mobula birostris. Next base: position 194,982,960 of record NC_092372.1, on the reverse strand, counting down.
ATCTCTCGGGCTTCCTTTCTTTTCTTTTCATTAGTTTTATGTTTTTGAGTTACAAATCATAACAGGGATGATGAGGAAGTTTTAAACAAATCTGCAGCATGGCACTCAGGTTTTAAAAAGAAGTGCAACACTTTTGTTTCTTCACAAGGGTAAGAAAAAGACGGTCGAGTTAAAAACAGCAGGAAACAGACAAAAACACAAGGTCACAAAACAGTGAGTACTAGGTGATAATAATCAACATTTTAAAAAGGAGCAGAAATGGCTGGCTACATCAGAAAGATCGATGTGTTCAATTGCACAAAAGTTAACTGGATATTGTATATAGAGCAAATTAAGCAATATTTGAAGCAAATGGAATGGTCAATGAAAAACAAGTGCCAGTTTTGATGAGTGTATTTGGTGAAAAAGCATACAACAAAACCAGCCAAATTGAGTTTTGCTAATATCGTAAAAGTAATGCAAGAACATTTAGAACCGAAACCATTGTTAATTGCAGAACACCTTGGGTTTCACAAGTGGAATTAAAAGGAAGGGGAGTCCATTTTAGCTTACGTGGCTGAATTGAAGAGATTGTCTGAGCATCGTCAGTTCAGTAGCTGGCTTAATGAAGCACAACAAAAAGCAGTTGAAATTGCTGTATTGATGCAAACAGCAGATGGAGGAGCAATTGAGTTGCAATCAGGAATGAAAGGGAACATGAATGTAATTGCAACATCTAAATAGAAACCAGCTTGACCAAACAAATTGTGTTACCTTTGTATTCAGGGGTTCACAAACATCAGACCAATGCAGGTTTAAAAGTGAAACTTGCAGACAATGCAACAAAGTAGGACACATAGAAAGAGCATGCTGGGTAGACAAAAAGAAATGGACTGCACATGATAAAGAAAAAAATTAAAACGTCAAGTTGCAGCTTCAAAAAGAACACTGATCTACATGCTGTTGATGAAAAATCGCATAATGATGAGAATGACTCAGGACTGAGTAGCCTTCAGACTTAAAATGTGAAAGCTAACTAGAGACAAGCAATATGGCTTACACTAGAAGTGAATGGTAAATTAATTCAAATGGAATTGGACACTGGCTCAGCTGTTTCAGTTTTTATACAAAATGAGTTTGAATGGCATTTTAAAGATATTGAACCAAAGCCTGCAGATATCCAACTAAGAACATATACTGGAGAAAAGATGAAGAGAGCCCTGCTGGCAGCCGATGGGATAACATCTTTTTGAACTTGCTCCTACCTTATCTATCTTTTTGTTTCCTACCAGTTTTTCGAAACCTTATTATAAATCTCAATATTGCCCTATTATGTCTTTGAGAAAGACTAAAGCCTCTGCAAAAGAAAAATAAGATGATTCTCCAACCACTTTGGAATCAATTGGAGATTCCCTTAAAAAGCAAAGGACAGAACTTTCTGAGGAATTTCAACATCTTAATGTCAAGTTGGCCACTATTCAACAAACTCTAATCGAACATGATAAGCGAATTAAGGAACTTTGTCGATACTGGAAACAGGCTTAGAAGACATGAGTAAGCTCTGCAAAAAATTATCATTATCTATGAAAAATTAACAAAGAAGATTACCAACCTGGAAAGCAGAGGCAGAAGGAACAATCTATGTATTCTGGATCTTGAAGAATTAATTGATGGTGCCCGCCCCAAGGAGTTCTTTGCAAACTTTCTGAAACAGCTATTCCCTGATTTATTACCGTCTGTGCCTAAGTTGGACCGCGCCCACCGGTCACTGGCCCTGAAGTCAAATTCGGGAGAGCGACCTAGGTTGATTATTCTGTGTTTTCATGAGTTTCATACTAAGGCGCTTTTAATCCGTCATACCCGTTGAGTAGGAATGATCGATTACAATGGGAAGATGATCAGATTTGTGGAAGATTATACACCGGAGGTTATGGTTGAACGTGCCAAGTTATGTTGCTGCTTTATGACGAAGGGTTTAAGCCCTCCCTTTGCTTCCCAGCATGTCTTAGAATCGTTCAGAAAAATGGTGTGCAGAAATGGCTGGGATCGATTGAACACGCGCAGAAGTTTTTGAAAGCAGAAGATTAATTGTGTTATAGCTCTTACAAGAGCAATTATCTTATTAATGTTGGATAGAATAAGGTTTTAATAAACTTACTTTTTGACCGTTTATATATCCTGCTTTTTGATTTTTTTTATTACTTTACTCTTTTTTTGAGGTTTTTCTATATATATATTGGATTTCTGATCTAAGTTTATTTTGTCTGTTTTCTCTTGGTAGGAATATAATAACCTAGAATGATTGGAGTTTTGCCAGCAGGATTTCTTTGGGAGGGTTGTCTTTAGGGTTTAGCATGCCGACTGCCCTTTGGCCAGCTTTTTGGCTTTGGGGGGGAGGGGTTTCTTTTTTCTTTTTTCTCTGGAAGCTGGGTTGGATCACTATCCAAATTTTCTGTTTGAGTACCTTATTTTATGGTTCATTCTCTGGTTCTAATAATTTATGGTCAGATCTTTTAACTCTTCTGTTAATTAGTATATATCTAATGTTTCTTTTACTAACCAATTTTAGTCAGTTTTCAGGATATAAATTGAACTTACATAAGAGTGAATTGTTTCCTTTAAATAATTTGATACCAACCAATATTAACCTTCCTTTTAAAATTGTAAGAAAACAATTTACATATTTGAGTGTAACAATCACTAAGAATTATAAAGATCTATTCAAAGAAAATTTTCTAACCTTAATGAATTATGTGAAAAAGACACTTACTAATTGGTCGCCTCTCTCTTTATCATTGATTGGTCAAATTAATTCTATTAAAATGAATATTTTACCTAAATTTATATACTTTTTTCAAGCCATACCTGTTTTTATTCCTAAGTCTTTTTTTGATTCTTTAGATTCGATTCTTTCTTCCTATATATGGAAGAACAGAAAACCCCGAAAAAATAAAGCTCAGCTTCAAAAAATTAAAAAGAATGGAGGCCTTGCTCTATCCAATATTAGGTTATATTATTGGGGAATTAACATACGAAATCTTACGTTCTGGTTATATTATATTAATCGTGAGGATTGTCCAATAGGGGTCTTTTTGGAAGCCAACTCTGTTATGAAATTTTCTATTATTTCTCTTCGCGGATCCTCTCTTCCTTTATCTTTAAATAAATTAACTGACAGTTTGGTGGTTAAACACACTTTGAGGATCTGACTACAGTTTAGAAAACATTTTGGTTTATTGAGATTTTCTCTTTCTAGTCCTATTTTTTCTAATTTTTTTAAAACAATCTAGGACCGATCTGTTTTTTAGAGAATGGGATAGATTAGGCATTAAACAATTTCAGGATCTGTTGTTGCAGGGAATCTTTCTTCTTTTGAGCAGCTTTCAGTGAAATATAACTTATCAAATACCCACTTCTTTTGATATCTACAGATTAGAGATTTTTAAAGATCTAAACTACATATATTTCCTACCAGCCCGGATAAGAACATAATCGATGTAATTTCTAATTTGAAACCTGTTGATAATGGCTCAATATCTTATATTTATGGTCTGTTGTTGGGACTGAGAATGGCTCCTTTAGACAAAATTAAAAAAAGATTGGGAAAAGGATTTACAGACTTCATTATCTGATGAGACCTGGAGGGCTATTTTCAAAATGGTTAATTCTTCATCATTATGTGCTCGTCATTCCCTCCTACAATTTAAAGTGGTACATAGGACTCAAATGTCTAAAGACAAGATCTCTCGTTTTTTTGCAGATATATCTCCTTATTGTGACAGATGTAATAATGGAGAGGCTTCATTAATTCATATGTTTTGGTCATGTTCGAGCCTTGAAAAATATTGGAAAGATGTATTCCGAACTTTTTCTGTACTTTTCAGAGTTAATTTTAAGCCCAGTCCTTTGACTGCCTTATTTGGTATTGTTGAGGAAAGAGCTATAATTTTGGAGCCTTCTCATTTGCGGGTACTGGCTTTTATTTCTCTTATGGCTAGGAGGGTGAACTTGCTTAAAAGGAAGGAGGTTGCCCCCCCCTACACATGCTCAATGGTTATGCGATGTTATGTCATGTTTAAATTTAGAGAAGATTCGTTGTTCGATTTCTGATTCTAATCAAGATTTTTGAATGTTATGGGGACCCTTTCAGAACTATTTTGAAAATTTTTGAATTGTTATTGTTATTAAAATATAGATCTGGGCTATTATTATAAAACACTGTATGGTAAAGTACTCTTCTTTTTTTCTTTTGTTTTTTTTTTAACCAACCAGCTTTGGCTTGGTAGTGGGTGTAGATTTCTTTTATAATATAATTAACCATATTATTGTATTTCATAATTCAATTTATTTTATTTGATTGATCATGAATATGGGATACTGTGATTGTATCAGTGTGATTTATATATAGTGCATTTGGTGCGACCTTATTTTGATTTATAATAAGTATCCTTATGAATTCTGTATTTGAGTATGTGAAATTTAATAAAAATATTGGAAAAAAGGAAGAAAGGAAGAAAGATAACCCCTGTGGGAATGACATTCATAGCAGTGAAATGCAACAGCCAACAAGCCACATTGGTTTTGTATGTGGTAAAAACAGCTGGGCCACTATTGTGGGGCAGTGAGTGGCTGAGACAACTATAATTTGATTGGAGATCCATCCAGCCTTTGCATGCCACATCCCTGCAATAGAGTCAACTGAAAACAAATTAAGAAAGGTACTGAATAATGCCACGACATTGTTCAAGGATTGCTTTGCAAAAATCAAATATATCAAGGGTAAAATAGTGGTAAATGAAAACGACACACCTAAGTTATAAAAAGTCCTTCCAGGTCCTTATACCATCCGTGATAAAGTACTGAGTGAGCCAAATCACATGGAGGCTGAAGGAATTCCTTCCAAGGTTGAATGGAACCCATTGGCAAAGCCTGTGGTCCCAGTAGCCAGGAAGTATGGGTCTGTCAGGATGTGTGGTGACTGTAAGGTCACTATCAACCCAGCACTGAAAGTAGATCAATACCCTCTGGCCTTTCTGGAGGAAAACACTTCAGCAAAGTGGACTTAGCTGAGACCTGGAAGGAGATGGAATAACAGTACAAAGTGGTCCCCATCATAAACACTCATAAATGGCTTAATTGCTATAATAGGTTTATTTTTGGAGTGGCATCTGCACTTGCACTCTGGCGGAAAGCTATTGGACCAGGTGCTGCACGGCTGCTCAGGCACTCAGTGTTACCTGGATGACATCGTTGTTGCTGGTAAGGATGACAAGGAACATCTCCAAAATCTCAAGACAATGTTAAGAACATCCGAAGATTACGAGCTCAGAGCCCTGATGCAATAAGTATGAATTCCTTAAACCAAGCATCACTTACTGTCATTGATGCACAAGGATTACACAAGTGTGCTGAGAAAGATCAAGCAGTGGTGGATGCCCCAAGGCCAAAGGATGTGTCACAGTTGCAGTCCTTTTTAGGATTTGTCAATTACTACAACAGGTTCCTACCAAACCTGGCTACTGTGCTCCACCCTTGAACTCATTACTACAGATCAGGAAGAAATGGCAAAGGTCAAAGCAGTATGAAGTGGCTTTACAAAAGGCAAAGAATTGATTACATCAGACCTGCACTCACATATTATGATCCACACCATCCAGTGAAGCTTGTCTGTGACGCCACACCTTATGATGTAGGTGCAGTCAAGTCACACGTTATGAGAGATGGAAGTGAACACCCCAGGGCCTTTCACTCAGATTCCCTTACTGCTGCAGAGAAAAATTACACACAGATTGACAGAGAGACCTTGAGTCTGGTTTGGGGTGTAAAACGTTCCAACCAGTACTTCTATGAGACAGAGTTTACCCTCATTACTGATCGTCAACCACTGGTGTCCATTTTCAATCCAGAGAAGGGTGTTCCATGAACAGCTGCAGATGGGTTTTGTTTCAACAGCTGCAAGATCAAATTCAGGAGGATGACTAATCATGGAAATGCTGGTGGGTTGTCCTGTTGACCCTTAGAAAATTTACAGAAGAGGACAATCCTCTTGACATATTCTCCATGATGTAAATTGAGAGTCGCCCTATTATGGTAAAGATAATCCAAAGGGAAACCAGGAAAGACTGTATACTGTCTCAGGTCTACATGATCACCCAAGCAGGATGGGATGTGCAGCAGAAATTCCAGTTCCTCTGTTTTTATCAGTGCCAGGATGAACTTGCCCATCATGGAAGTTGTCTTATTTGTACCATCCAAGCTAAGCTTTAGTGCTGGAGGACAGACATCCAGGCATGTCATCAAAAACCTTGGTAAACTTCTAAAGATGGGTGGTGGAAAGTGTGCTGACAGGCTGCAGTATGGCCTTTTATGGGAATACCAATGCCTTTTAGTGGAAACTCCTGCAAAATGTAGTGGATTCAGCCCAGTACATCACGGGTAAAGCTCTCCTGACTATTCAGCACATCTACATAAAATGTTGCTGTAGAAAAGCAGCATACATCTTCAAGGATCTTCACCACCCAGGCCATGCTCTTTTCTCGCTGCTGCCATCAGGTAGAAAGTACAAGAGCCTCAGGACTTGCACCACCAGCATCAAGAACTGTTACTACTCCTCAACTATCAGGCTCTTGAACAAAAGGGGATAACTACACTCATCCTACTTCTGGTGTTCCCACAACTCCCACTTTAAGGACTGTTTATATTGCTATTTTATGCTCGTTTTTTATTGCTATTTATTTAGTGTATAGGTGCACTGTGATCCAGAGCAACATCGTTTTGTTTATATACAATCAGATGACAATAAATTTGAACTGTTCCCAAGGTATAGGATTCTAAAATCAGAGAGCACAGGGGAAAGATTTACAGGGGACCTGACAAGCAAGTTTTTTCCCTCAGAGGTAGTGATAGGTAAAGGGAACAAGCTGCCAGAGAAATGGTAAAGGCAGATACTATTACAATGATTTAAAGACATTTGGACAGATTCACCGATAGGAAAGGTACTGGCCAAATGCAGACAAGTGGAACTAAGTAACTCAGGACAATAGCATGGACAATTTGGACCAGTGGGCCTACTCCTTGTTGTATACTTCTATAACCTTGACACCCATTTCTAATTTTAAAACTTTCAGTAGATTTGTGATTGCACAGTTACTTTCAATTTCTCAATGAATAAAAATCTTCACATCTTCTGGTCTCTTTACCTAAAAAGAAGTATACTTGCTCTAGAGGCAGCATAGCAAAATTTCACCAAACTAGTTCTTGAGATCCTCCAAGAGGCCACAACTTTATTGTGGTTTGGAGGCTTGACCATCTCATACCGCAAGGCCCTGCAGCGGATAGTGAGGTCAGCTGAGAAGATCATCGGGGTCTCTCTTCACGCTATTATGGACATTTACACCACACACTGCATCCATAAAGCAAACAGCATTATGAAGGACCCCACACAACCCTCATACAAACTCTTCTCCCTGCCAAAGACAGCAAAGTATTCGGGGTCTCACGACCAGATATGTAACAGTTTCTTCCCCCAAGACATCAGACTCCTCAATACCCAGAGCCTGGACTGACACCAATCTATTGCCTTCTACTGTGCCTATTGTCTTGTTTATTATTTATTGTAGTGCCTGCACTGTTTTGTGTACTTCATGTAGTCCTGGATAGGTCTGTAGTCTAGTGTAGTTTTTGTGTTTTTTCTTACGTAGTTCAGTGTAGTTTTTGTATTGTTTCATGTAGCACCATGGTCCTGGAAAACGTTGTCTCATTTCTACTAAGTTCTGTACCAGCAGTTATGGTTGAAATTAAAATAAAAAGTGACTTGACTTGACTTGTATGCCTCAATGACCCAGAGCTATGCTGGCTGGAGTTGGGAGTTGGTGCTTTATACCTTTGCTCTTGGTAGGATCACTCATGCCAAACAGGTCAAAGGTAGAAACCTGACTAAGAGTGGTCCACTGGTCCTCCAGGTTTTGGGGTTCATCTCAGGGCTAACGACCCTGATTGGTAAAACAAAACTGTTACAGAAACAGCAATGAAAAATCCTTCTACATCTTAGTGGCAAAGGACGGACAGAGATGAAGAATCTTCATTACTGCCCTAAACAGCTATACAGATAGTAGGTTTCTAGGGTAGCAAGTTTATCATATGAAGAAAATACTATTTGTTAGAGTTCGGAAAATTGAAAGGAGACATAACTGAAATATATCAAATTAGAATCAGGCTTGAAATCACTGGCATATGTTGTGAAATACGTTGCTTTGTGGCAGAAGTACATCATAAAAGACTATAAATTACAATAAGAAATATATATGTTTATAAAATTAGTAGTGCAAAAAGAAAGCAAAAGTGAAATAGTGTACATGGGCTTATTGTCTATTCAGAAATCTGATTGTGGTGTGGAAGAAGCTATTCCTAAAACGTTGATTGTCTGTCTTCAGGCTCCTGTACCTCCTGCCTGATAGTAGCAATGAGAATAGGGAATGATCAGAGGGCTCAGAAAGTTTGATGCAAAGAGGATGTTCTGACTCACCAAGAGTCTACAACCAGTGCTCAATCTCAAAATTAGGGGGCAGGCCGCTTTAGGTTTCAGCCAGACGTAAGTCACTCAGGCCAAAAACCTTGGCATGTTCTACTCCAGGAGGCTGCAAAGACTCAGCCATTGATTACATGCATAAGAGATAATAGATTTCCAAGTATTAGAGCAATCAGGAATTATGGGTATAGGACAGAAAACGCTGAAGTTGAAACAATTGTAATCTTGTTGAATGGAACTGAAGAATCAACAAAATGACCTATAATTAAATCAAGAAAACAAGGAACAAGGAACCTGCTTCCCTAAATTATACAGTCACGTTAAAAAGATTGGAAGTAAACCAAGTTTTTTAATATATAAAAGCTTTCACTGTAACCCAAGTTTGGCAAAACAGTTAGGATGGCGTGAAGGTTGTAAATCTAATCAGCTCCATCTTAGGTACTAGCCTACAAAGTACCCAGGACATCTTTAGGGAGCAGTGTCTCAGAAAAGCAGCATTCAAGACCTCCAGCACTCAGGGCATGCCCTTTTCTCTCTGTTACCATCAGGTAGGAGATACAGAAGCCTGAAGGCACACACTCAGTGATTCAGGAACAGCTTCTTCCCCTCTGCGATCTGATTCCTAAATGGACATTGAATCTTTGGACACTACCTCATTTTTTTTAATAAACTTTTTTTTTCTCTGCTAGATTATGTATCGCATTGAACTGCTGCTGTTAAGCTAACAAATTTCACGTCACATGCCACCACGTCATAAGTGTATGCCTCACTAAAAGTAAAAATGAAGTTTACATGTATCCCTTAGGCTCCCTTATTTTTCTTTTGATTAGTTTTAATGTTTGGAGATGTGAAACATAACAGATACCATACACACCCCTGTAGGTTATTGCTTTCAACAATTCTCCACTTGCAGTATGATCAATCTTTATCACAATACCTTGGGAAGGTGTCAAGCCATATTCTAATGCTTGGCTATTGGTAAGTTTGATATGCAGTTACCCAATCTCACCCACATCCTACCAGCTGAGGAAGATATATAGTACAGAAACAGTAAAAAGTGTGGGAGAAAAAAAATCTGCTTTTGTGCTGTTTAGTTAACTGCATTAAGGCCATCTAGTAAATCTTGATACATTTGTAGGATGGCTGTTAAGTAAACATAGGTTAATTCTAATCATTAGACATTAATTCAGTTCTAATAGCCTTTCTATAGATGTCAGACACCACCACCAGTTAATGTCTGGATAATTAGATAGTTAAGTCTCAGATCACACTTTTCCTCATACACTTATCAGCTTTACTAATTAATCTACTTGAAACCTCGAAGTGTTAGATTGCTCATCGTTAGCCAGTTCCACGTTCTAAAGGGTTTAATTGTTAGCATCAGACTGCTGTTTCATGATAATTCCGAGAAGAGGGAATTGTACATATTATATAAAATCTCAAGAACCTTGCAAAAGCTTGCAATGTCAGCCTTTTGCCATTCCTTCAGAAGCCCTCTTGGGGTTGGTGGTAGGACAGCTCCTTGAAGGCCTGTGCAATGTCAGCAGCGAAAGGTTTATTAAGCAGACGTGGATATGTCCTGCTGTGCTGCTGTTGACGTGCTTGCCTTGATTTTTATGCAAGGGTCTCCAGGGAGACAGTGGAATTTTAAGATCTGCGTGTCAGTTTCTTTTGTAGTAATCCCCCTGGAATTGTAGTTAAGGAGACAATGGTTTTTGCTATGGAAACGGCAAGAACATTTTGTTCTAATCATAGGATAATTTCCACACGTACAACAATTTCCATCCGTACTCACTGAAATAAATAATAAACGTTAACACCGGTAGACCAAGCAAATCACTAACTCGAGGAGGTGTATTCAGTACGTCAGGGCAGAAGTGTCTCTGTATCGTTGTGCAAGTGCTCGCGTTTTATTACTGGGCCCACAAGCTACCGCATTTGCTGTTAAGTTTGCTTTGTTACTAAGTGAAAAGAAGTTTGTGATTTAAGTATTTGTGGATTACAATAAATGCTCAGCTTTCATCTATTTAACCTTCATGGTTACCAACACAGACGACAAGATGTTTAAATCATTACTTCTCCAGCTAATCATTTTTCCAGCGAATTTGACCTTGCAGACAACCCACAGGCAAGCTTATGCTTTTCTTTTAAACACGAATTTGAAGAGCAATGGGACAAAGATAATTCCACTGCTAACGAAGTATTATGTGCCGCTTACGGAAGGGATGTTAACCCTTCCTGTGTTCATGAGACTTACGGCCTTGAGGTGCTTCGGGCAAAGTTTACGCTCTGCAGATCCCACAAACACAGTAATCGACTTCAAACATTCTAACAATGGTAGAACCTTAAGAGTTATGGGCGACTTACATTTTTTTAAAATTCGAGACCCATTTGTCTTCATGTACCTGAATGTACTTACCGCGCGCGCACAAACCCTCGGTGAAAACATTTTATTAAAAAATCAGATTTCTTCAATTTACTGTTACATGTATTGATCCAGGTATGTTTTATTTACAGGACTGCTCTATGGTGAGTTGGTTGCTTTCCGCTGAAGTAGCAGTGTGGGTACTACAATTAACTTTAGGGTCCTAGGACAAGAGGAAAGTATATACCGTGCTTGTAAAAAGTATTCACCCTTGTGGAAATTGTCATATTTTATTGTTTTACAACATAGAATCACAGTGGATTTAATTTGGCTTTTTTTGACACTGATCAACAGAAAAATATTTTATCTTGTCAAAATGAAAACTGATCTCTACAAAGTGATCTAAATGAATTACAAATATAAAACAAAAAAAATTGATTGCAGTTATATAGGAGCTGGCCAGACCCCACTTGGAGTACTGAGCACAACTCTGGTCACCCCACTGCAGGAAGGACGTGGAAAACATAGAAAGGGTGCAGAGGAGATTTACAAGGATGTTGCCTGGATTGGGGAGCATGCCTTATGAGAATAGACAATAGGTGCATGAGTAGGCCATTTGGCCCTTCGAGCCAGGACTAACATTCACTGTGATCATGGCTGACACTTAAAGGATTGACGGTGGATATGCAATGGCAAGCATTTAAAGGTCGCATGGATGAACTACAACAATTGTTCATCCCAGTTTGGCAAAAGAATAAATCAAGGAAGGTAGTGCACCCGTGGCTGACAAGAGAAATTAGGGATAGTATCAATTCCAAAGAAGAAGCATACAAATTAGCCAGAAAAAGTGGCTCACCTGAAGGCTGGGAGAAATTCAGAGTTCAGCAGAGGAGGACAAAGGGCTTAATTAGGAAGGGGAAAAAAGATTATGAGAGAAAACTGGCAGGGAACATAAAAACTGACTGTAAAAGCTTTTATAGATATGTAAAAAGGAAAAGACTGGTAAAGACAAATGTAGGTCCCCGACAGACAGAAACAGGTGAATTGATTATGGGGAGCAAGGACATGGCAGACCAATTGAATAATTACTTTGGTTCTGTCTTCACTAAGGAGGACATAAATAATATTCCAGAAATAGTAGGGGACAGAGGGTCCAGTGAGATGGAGGAACTGAGCGAAATACATGTTAGTAGGGAAGTGGTGTTAGGTAAATTGAAGGGATTGAAGGCAGATAAATCCCCAGGGCCAGATGATCTGCATCCTAGAGTGCTTAAGGAAGTAGCCCAAGAAATAGTGGATGCATTAGTGATAATTTTTCAAGACTCGTTAGATTCTAGACTAGTTCCTGAGGATTGGAGGGTGGCTAATGTAACCCCACTTTTTAAAAAAGGAGGGAGAGAGAAACCGGGGAATTATAGACTGGTTAGCCTAACGTCGGTGGTGGGGAAACTGCTGGAGTCAGTTATCAAAGATGTGATAACAGCACATTTGGAAAGCGGTGAAATCATCGGACAAAGTCAGCATGGATTTGTGAAAGGAAAATCATGTCTGACGAATCTCATAGAATTTTTTGAGGATGTAACTAGTAGAGTGGATAGGGGAGAACCAGTGGATGTGGTATATTTGGATTTTCAAAAGGCTTTTGACAAGGTCCCACACAGGAGATTAGTGTGCAAACTTAAAGCACACGGTATTGGGGGTAAGGTATTGATGTGGATGGAGAATTGGTTAGCAGACAGGAAGCAAAGAGTGGGAATAAACAGGACCTTTTCAGAATGGCAGGCAGTGACTAGTGGGGTACCGCAAGGCTCAGTGCTGGGACCCCAGTTGTTTACAATATATATTAATGACTTGGATGAGGGAATTAAATGCAGCTTCTCCAAGTTTGCGGATGACACGAAGCTGGGTGGCAGTGTTAGCTGTGAGGAGGATGCTAAGAGGATGCAGAGTGACATGGATAGGTTGGGCGAGTGGGCAAATTCATGGCAGATGCAATTTAATGTGGATAAATGTGAAGTTATCCACTTTGGTGGCAAAAATAGGAAAATAGATTATTATCTGAATGGTGGCCGATTAGGAAAAGGGGAGGTGCAACTAGAGCTGGGTGTCATTATACACCAGTCATTGAAAGTGGGTATGCAGGTACAGCAGGCGGTGAAAAAGGCGAATGGTATGCTGGCATTTATAGCGAGAGGATTCGAGTACAGGAGCAGGGAGGTACTACTGCAGTTGTACAAGGCCTTGGTGAGACCACACCTGGAGTATTGTGTGCAGTTTTGGTCCCCTAATCTGAGGAAAGACATCCTTGCCATAGAGGGAGTACAAAGAAGGTTTACCAGATTGATTCCTGGGATGGCAGGACTTTCATATGAAGAAAGACTGGATGAACTGGGCTTGTACTCGTTGGAATTTAGAAGATTGAGGGGGGATCTGATTGAAAAGTATAAAATCCTAAAGGGATTGGACAGGCTAGATGCAGGAAGATTGTTCCCGATGTTGGGGAAGTCCAGAACAAGGGGTCACAGTTTGAGGATAAAGGGGAAGCCTTTTAGGACCGAGATTAGGAAAAACTTCTTCACACAAAGAGTGGTGAATCTGTGGAATTCTCTGCCACAGGAAACAGTTGAGGCCAGTTCATTGGCTATATTTAAGAGGGAGTTAGATATGGCCCTTGTGGCTACGGGGATCAGAGGGTATGGAGGGAAGGCTGGGGCGGGGTTCTGAGTTGGATGATCAGCCATGATCATAATAAATGGCGGTGCAGGCTCGAAGGGCCGAATGGCCTATTCCTGCACCTATTTTTCTATGTTTCATCCACTATCAGTATCCAGTTCCTGCCTTATCCCCATAACCTTTGATTCCACTATCTTTAAGAGCTCTATCCATCTCTTTCTTGAAAGCATCCAGAGATTTGGCCTCCACAGCCTTCTGGGGAAGAGCATTCCATATATCCACCACTCTCTGGGTGAAACAGTTTTCCTCGACTTCATTCTAAATGGCCTGACCCTAATTCTTAAACTGTGGCCCCTGGTTCTGGACTCACCCATCAGTGGGAACATGCTTCCTGCCTGCAGAGTGTCCAATCCTTTAATAATCTTATATGTTTCAATAAGATCCCCTCTCAGCCTTCTAAATTCCAGAGTATACAAGCCCAGTCACTCCAATCTTTTGACATATGACAGTCCCGCCATCCCGGGAATTAACCTTGTGAACCTACGCTGCACTCCCTCAATAGCAAGAATGTCCTTCCTCAAATTTGGAGACCAAAACTGCACACAGTACTCCAGGTGTGGTCTCACCAGGGCCCGGTACAGCTGCAGAAGGACCTCTTTGCTCTTGTACTCAATTCCCCTTGTATGAAGGCCAGCATGCCATTAGCTTTTTTCACTGCCTGCTGTACTTGCATGCTTGCTTTCAGTGACTGATGTACAAGAACACCTAGATCTTGTTGTGCTTCCCCTTTTCCTAACTTGACTCCATTTAGATGATAATCTGCCTTCCCGTTCTTACCACCAAAGTGGATAACCTCACATTTATCCACATTAAACTGCATCTGCCATGCATCTGCCCACTCACCCAGCCTGTCCAAGTCACCCTGCGTTCTCATAACATCCTCCTCACATCTCACACTGCCTCCCAGCTTTGTGTCATGGGCAAATTTGTTAATGTTACTTTTAATTCCCTCATCTAAATCATTAATATATATTGTAAACAGCTGCGGTCCCAGCACTGAACCCTACGGTACCCCACTGGTCACCGCCTGCCATTCTGAAAGGGACCCATTAATCGCTACTCTTTGTTTTCTATCAGCCAGCCAATTTTCAATCCATGTCAGTACTCTGCCCCCAGTACCATGTGCCCTAATTTTGCCCACTAATCTCCTATGTGGGACTTTATCAAAGGCTTTCTGAAAGTCCAGGTACACTACATCCACTGGCTCTCCCTTGTCCATTTTCATAGTTACATCCTCAAAAAATTCCAGAAGATTAGTCAAGCACCATTTCCCCTTCGTAAATCCATGCTGACTTGGACCAATCCTGTTACTGCTATCCAGATGTGTCATAATTTCATCTTTTATAATTGACTCCAGCATCTTTCCCACCACCGACGTCAGGCTAACCGGTCTATAATTCCCTGTTTTCTCTCTTCCTCCCTTCTTGAAGAAAGGGACAACATTAGCCACCCTCCAATCCACAGGAACTGATCCTGAATCTATAGAACATTGGAAAATGATTACCAATACATCCACGATTTCTAAAGCCACCTCCTTAAGTACCCTGGGATGCAGACCATCAGGTCCCAGGGACTTATCAGCCTTCAGACCCAACAGCCTATCCAGCACCATTTCCTGCCTAATATAAATTTCCTTCAATTCATCCAATAGGTTGAGTGAACTTAGCCTTTTCTCCTTGGAGTGACAGAGGACAAGAGGTGACCTGATAGAGTTGTACGAGATGATGAGAGGCATTGATCGTGTGGATAGTCAGAAGCTTTTTTCCAGGGCTGGAATGGCTAGCACAAGAGGGCATAGTTTTAAGGTGCTTGGGAGTAGGTACAGAGGAGATGTCAGGGGTAAGTTTTTTTACGTAGAGAGTGGTGAGTGTGTGGAATGGATTGCCGGCAGCGGTGGTGGAGGCGGAAACGATAGGGTCTTTTAGGAGACTCCTGGAAAGGTACATGGAGCTTAGAAAATAGAGGGCTATGGGTAATCCTAGGTAAGCCTAAGGTAAGGACATGTTCAGCACAGCTTTGTATTGCGCTGTAGGTTTTCTATGTTTCTAAGTATTCACCCCCTTCAAGTCAGTATTTAGTAGGTGCATCTTTGGCAGCCTTGAGTTTGTGTGGATAAGTCCCTATCAGCTTTGCACTTCTGGACATGGAAATTTTTCCCCATTTTTCTTTACAAAACTGCTCAAGCTTTGTCAGGTTGCATGGGGATCATGAGTAAACAGTCCTTTTCAAGTCCAGCCATAAATTCTCAATCAGATTAAGGTTGAGATTCTGACGGCCACTTCATTGTTTTTAAGCCATTCCTGTGTAGCTTTGGCTTTATGATTGGGGTCATTGTCTTGCTGGAAAAGAAATCTTCTCCCAAGATGCAGTTCTCTTGCAGACTGCATCAGGTTTTCCTCCAGAATTTCCCAGTATTTTGCTACATTCATTTTATCTTCTACTTCACAAGCCTTCCAGGGCCTGCTGCAGTGAAGCATCCCCACAGCATGACGCAGCCACCACCATGCTTCACGGTAGTGATGGTGTGTTTTTGAGGATGTGTGGTGTTTGTCTTGCGCCAAACATAGCATTTAGTCTAATGGCCAAAAAGCTCAATTTTGGTTTCATCAGACCATAGAACCTTCTTCCAGCTGAGAGTCTAACACATACCGTCTGGCAAACTCTAGCCGACATTTCATGTGAATTTGGCTTTCCCTTTGTCACTCTCCCATAAAGCTGCAACTTTGTTGTATGCGCAGACTCTCCCATCTCAGCCACTGAAGCTTGTGACTCCTCCAGAGTTGCTTCCCTCACTAGCACCCTTGCACAGTTACTCAGTTTTTAAGGATGGCCTGCTCTCAGCAGATTTACAGCTTTGTCATATTATTTCCATTTCTTGATGTTTGACTTAACTGTACTCCAAGGGATATTCAGTGACATGGAGATTTTCTTGTATCCATCTCCTGACCTTTGCTTTACAAGAACCTTTTCGTGGGGTTGCTTGGAGTGTTCTTTTGTTTTCATGGTGTAGTTTTCACCAGGATACTGACTCACCGGCAGTTGGAGCCTCCAGGTGTAAACAGGTGTATTTTTACTACAATCAATTGAAATACCTTAACTGCATACAGATCTCCATTTAATTAATTATGTGACTTCTAAAATCAATTGGCTGCACCAGTGATGATCTTGTGTGCCACTTTAAAGGGGGATAAATACTTGTGCAATCAATTATTTTGCATTTTATATTTGTAATAAATTTAGATCTCTTTGTAGGGATCTCTTTTCACTTTGATATGAAATAGTCTTTTTCTGTTGGTCAGTCAAAAAAGCCAAATTAAATTGCTGTTAATCAATGTTATAAAACAATAAAATGTGAAAACTTCCAAGGGTGATGAATATTTTTTTATAGGCACTGTAAAAGATGCTGTTTCCAGCCCTGATTTGAGTGCAGACGTTTAATTGGTCTGAATATTGAAAGACTTGAGCTCACTGCAGCCCGTGTTGAAAACCAACTGATGTAAAAGTGGGATTTCCGCTTGTGTCCTACCTTAGTGGAAAAACTTGCATTTGCAAACTACTATCGAGAGAAGGTTATTGGAAAGCAATTTACAGCCAATGTGATATATCTACTATTTTATACAGGAAAAATAGTATCCACTTGTATACACACATGCTCTCGCAATGTTATAACAGGGTGCATTTTAGATGTTGGAAGATGAATATTGGCCATTACACTCTGAAGTGTAAAGTGCTGAATCTTCAAACTAACCTGTGATGTTCACTTAGAGAAATGATGATGTGATAGAGATGTCCTCCAAGGCACACACCATAAAGATTGTGAGCATTCCAGTGTGCAGAATTGTCTATTGGTAAATTTACTGAAGCTTGGTGCAGATGATGTAAAGGCTTTGTGAGAAATTACTACAGTCCAGCTCTCAGTGCACTATTGAATCTTGAGTGACAGACTCTCAGACATGTAATGGCTGTTTTGCTTAAGCAGGAAACAAAAGTGGCATTGATGTATTATGAAAATAATATATTGATTTGATGGCACAATGAATGTAAAGAAAGACCTGTAACCAATTATATTGCATCTCGTGCCTAGATTTATCACGTATAAAGTACTTTCTTAACATAAATGAAAACAATAGCTCAGGAGTTGAAAGTGTGAAACAAGCGCCAAAGGTCTGAATGAACGGCAACAAAAATTTTCAATATGTGTGGTCAAACTCACGTTCGGCCACGATCCTCCACTCTTATTCAATGCCCGACACCAACAACAATCTCTATTTACACTCATTCCTTTTAGTAGAGATGGTAGTCCACACCATTCCAAACTTCTGACAGTGCAAGGATTACATCTGAATTCCTCCACTTACCTGTGCTGCCAGTCAAGCATAGAATCCAAATACATTACACAAGAATCACTAAGATCACACTGCTGCCTTGCAGTTCAAGGTTGCATGTTGCCTTGCCAGTAAAGGTAAGATGGCAGGAGCCAGCTGTACCTACATTAAGGGAAGCCCATGGAGGGCTAAGCGATGCACAATGGAGCATCTGTGGTCATGGCACTCCGAAACCAATGAAGATGACATTTCTTAACCTCTTTTTCACACCCATCTTCATCCTCATGATATAGTCTCTCCCGATTGACAGCTTTATTATATTTTTATTTGCTCTGCCCCCAACATAACTCTAATCTGTGTCTTTCATCTTCCATGTAGTCTGGAACATCAGTCTCCCAGGAAGTGATGTAAGAATACAAAGAAAGCAATGTTGAAGGTCTTTCATAGAATTGTTACAGCACTGAAGGGGGCAATTTGGTCCATCAAATCTGTGTTGGATCTGATTATACCAAGCCTGTCAACTTATTCACCTCCTTGTTCCCCACAGCCCTGAAATTATTGCACCTCAATGGCCATAGTAGGCCAAAATGCCCACTTCCATGCTGTATGACTCTATGAATCAAGGGCCCCTCAGTTCCCTCAGTTTCCACCACCCCTAAAGCTGATGGGTTCCAGATCTTAGTTACTCTCTGAATAAAACAAAAATGTGCCTCCATTTTGCATAGCAAGGCACGAGCTCAAATAGTGACACTGTGTAGTTTTGGGATTAGTTTAGAGGTGGATCTGCCAATGGTGAGTCAGTGTGAGCAATTGGCCTGGAGCTAGGGTGGGAGGAAAGGGAAGCCAGTTCCTCAGAGATTAAGGCTGTACATGAATTCTAGTGCAGAGCACTTGGATAAGGGCATAGAGGGGACAGCCTACAGGAAAATGTTGGTGAGGGAGGAGGTGAAGGGACTTGTCCTGCAATTGGCACAACTGCTACATATACCCCTTCACCTCTTCCCTCACCACCATTCATGGCCCCAAACAGTCCTTCCAGGCGAGGCGAGACTTCACCTCTGAGTTTGTTGGAGTCATCAATTGTATCTGGTTCTCCCAGAGTAGAGACCTCTACATTGGTGAGACCTGATGTAGATTGGGGTCCACTTTGCTGAGCACCTTGGATCCATCTGCCACAGCAGATGTAATTTCCTAGTGGCCAGCCATTTCAATTTGACTTTCCATTCCCATTCCAAGATGTTGGTCCATGATCTCCTCTATTTCCACAATGAGGCCACTCTCAGTTTGGAGGAGGAACACCTCATAGTCCATCTGGGTAGCCTCCAACTTGATAACATGAACATTAGTTTCTCAACTTCTGGTAATTTCTCCTCCTGCCCTTCTCTTTTTCCATTCCCCATTCTGGCTCCCCACTTACCCCTTCCCTTTTTCTCACCTGCCCATCACCTCCCTCTGGTGCCTGTCCTCCTGGCCTTTCTTCTCTCCATGATCCACTCACCCCTCCAGTCAGATTTTGTTCTTCTGTCCTTTACCTTTTCCACTTATCATCTCCCAGCTTTTCACTTCGACCCACCTACTTTCCCTTTACCTGATTTGTACTGCTTCCCCTCCCCCCCACCACCACCTTCTTATTCTGGCTTCTGCCCCCTTCATTTCCAGTCTTGAAATAGTGTCTCAGTCCGAAATGTTGGCTATTTATTCTCCTCCATAAATGGTGCTTGGCCTGGTGAGTTCTTTTCACAAAACGATAAAAGTTTATTTACATCACATATACACAAGGTGCAGACTTTCAATATTTACAAGACAGTAAGTATACTCAGGTTAAAATATGAACAGTCAATACCCCAGGGGTGCCACCACTCCTGGAAGTCCCCCACTGTATCCATTGCGACCACGTGCTCCCTCTCCAAGGACAGCCGGGCATGAACGTATCCTCGGAAAAGGGGCAGGCAGTTGGTCCGGGCAGTGCCCTCCACTTTCCGCCATCTAGACCCGCGAATGGCCACTTTGGCCAGGCCCAGGAGCAAACCCACCAGGAGTTTCTCCAGCATCATGTTTGTTGTTCTAGACTTCCAGCATCTACAGAATCTCTTGTGTCGCAGAAAAATGTTGATGGGTATGCAGATAAAATGATTTGCTTTAGTACACTTACCTAAAAATAGATGGAATATTAAAATGTACAATAGATCAGCAAATCTTGCACAAGGTTTTGCACGGATATTGAAACAGTAACACTGTTTTGTTTGGCTGCATTCATATCTGGTTGAATGATAATTTAGTTTGAATTTGAGCCCATCTTTTCCAGCATAAAGTGATGGAAGCTCTATTGGCATAGCTATAGAGTCAGCCATGATGCAGTATTTATGTTTCAGTTTCCACTGCAATGCAAAGAGAAGCCTCCAGCTACAAGTGTTCAGAGAGACTGTAACAGTTTATGAGGATCGTTGAGATGCTGCGCCAAGAGGACAGCAGTGGCTCAGTGGTAATCCTTTCCCAGAGTCTGAACTCTCACACTCTCACCATTCCGCTAATGACCTTGCTGTTGTTTGTCATTCAGCCAATCCAGTTTTCTATCACTCCAGATGAGGAGGTGTTAATCAAAACAGGGTGTATTTCATAGAGAAATGCTTGTGATCCAGTCTGCAGTCTCTGCTGCAAGCCAACAGTACTCCATCATACACAAAGTGCTTGAGGAACTCAGCAGGCCAGGCAGCATCAATGGGAAAAAAGTACAGTCGATATTTTGGGCCATCATCTATGCTACCACCCAACTTTGCTCTTTAGAATATCACTAAGATGTGAAAAGAACATAGAACACAGGGTACTCAAGAGATGCAGAAGGATAACAGTATGGCTGCTGTGGAAAGTCAGAATGAAACTTAGTGACTTTGTTTTATTTTTATTTAGAGATACAGCACATTAACAGGCCTTTCTGGATGATGAACCCATGATGCCCAATTATATCCATTAGCCTACTAACCTATACATCTTTGGGATGAGGGAGGAAAGTGGAGCATCCAGGGGAAATCCCGCAGTTATGGGGAGAATGTACAAACTTCTTACAGACAGTCGTAGGAAATGAACCCGGGTCACTGGTGCTGTAGTAGCATTATACTAACTGTCTTTCTCTTTTCCCTCCTCTTCCTCTTCCTGTTAGGCCCAGGAACTGCAGGGTTTCTGCAGAATGGCCCAGGTAGCAAAGCCTCCATTGAGGTATATCTGATAGATAATGCTGATGGTGTGGCATCATGGCTTTTATGGTGGGCATGCTCCCCATCTGCATTCTGAGTCAGCAAGCAAAGTTCTTGTTGCTCAGTGACAACCATCTGAATTGTGGTGAAGCATTGACGGTGCTAAAGAATGCATAAAAAGCAAAAGACTGCAAGCTGAATACTCTGTACCAAACTTTCAAAATACACGGCAGTGGAATTCCTTCAGTAAGCTTAGACACAGCACAGTAAATGGAACTAAAAGAAAACTATTGATGCTGCAAACAACAGGAATTCTGCAGATGCTGGAAATTCAAAGTTGCTGGTGAATCTTTTACTAACTCTTCCTTCAGTTAGTCCTGACGAAGGGTCTCAGCCTGAAACGTCGACTGTACCTCTTCCTAGAGATGCTGCCTGGCCTGCTGCGTTCACCAGCAACTTTGATGTGTGTATTGATGCTGCGATTCTGAAATAAAAACGGAAAATGCGGGAGCATTCAGCATGTCAGGAAGCATCTATGGAAAGAGTAAAAGGTCCCAGAATCAGATTAAGAAAAAAAAGGAAACAATTTAGTATTTAGGAGCAGAGAAAGTGGAGAAGGTTGGGTAGAAAAGAGGGAATAGCTTTGAGAGGGTGAGACCAAATAAGATAATGTGGTACAAAGACCAGCAGTTATAATCCTACACGTATCCTATTTTACGCTCCTATCACTAACTCCACCCCCCCCCCCCCGCCGATTCTACCACTTATCTACATACAAGGGACAACTAATTTATTAACCTGCATGACTAGGGTCTTCTAAAATGGGATCCTGTGAAACTATTTACTTAAGCCTATCACCCTTACTGGGACATAGGGCACTGACAGAAGTTTGCTGGAGTCCTCTATCCTGGGCCAGTCTCTCAAGTTGTTTCCAGGCATAGCCCATCTTCAAATATCCTTCCTCTCCCAGGGATGAGGTCTTTGGAGCTTCTGTTAGCATTATTGTAGCTCTGGGTTCTACAAGATGGGGTTGCTAGTTCCATGCCCAACCCTTCTCCTTTCACAACCAGGCTTGGGACCAGCCTCGGCAGAGTTCTTGTGAAATTAGCCGTGCTCTGTATCTTACAGGACCAGCTGACTCCAAGCCTCTTTAAATACCACAAAAACTAATGATGGAAGCAGCTTGCCAAAAGGGAATTGACTCCAAGTGGAGAGTAGTATCAAAAGCAGCAGGTATGATGCCCATGGGCTGATGTGAATCTGTTGTGGTATATGTATTCTAAACAACCAAAGCAGGGACTTGCATGAGATTGAGGCAAATTAACCTTCCTGCTTTGTTTTGGGTCAACTACAAGATGCCAGGAGACTGCTGACACAAACAAACATTAGCCAATTTAAATCCTTTTTCAGATAATGAATACTTCTGCAGCCCCAAGCATGCCCTTCATAGTTTCTGCTTTTATGGTACACTGGAGAATGCAATAATGTTTGGAATTTTTTAAGATGTGGCCAAGAACACTTACTCAAAAATGACGGATTTTTGTCTGCCCGTTTCTGGGAAATTAGTCCAATAAGTATATTATGATAACCTGTGGGATCTTAAAATGGTCCGTAATCGCATATTCACATCTGATCTCACTTCTGTACCTGCGGCCCCTCTCAAGCAGCAGGTAGTTATTTTTCTCCTTTAAACATCTAATTGGTGAAGGCTTAGTTTGCAGACCACTGCGGAAACTGTTTTGATAAAATTGAGCTGTAGAAATGCTACCTAAAAGAAATGCTGAGGTAAGAGTATATTTCTGTGCAGATCCTGGGATGTGTTTAGGAGTGATCCCTTCTGTGGCTCACCCTCAGGGTTACTGCTCCTTTGCCTGTGACTCCTCTGATGTTCGCATTCCATATACAAGTTCTCAGGCTAAGCCGGAGAGAGCTGCATGTTTCACCCAGAGGATATTACTTCCAAGGCAGTGGAGATACATGAAAGTCTGAAGACCAGAAGCAGCTTTTGAAAGAGTGGGCAATCCTGGAAAGTGATTTACAGCAGACTCAGGGAGGAAGATTGATTCCTGGAAGTGCTCTGTTGATTTTCTGAAATGACTATATTTTAACTTGAAGTTGATTGTTACCAAGTTTAATCATACAATCATACTTTATACTTCATCTCTTGAAGAAGTCAATTTTTATTTACATTTGTAATGTGTTGAAAACAATGGTTTGAGTACAAACAATGTTTTTTTCTCCAAAGTAATCTATAGATTTATTTTAATTTTATGGGATGAATCTTAAACATTAAATACAATCTTTTTTTCATTTATTTTAGAAGTAAACTGTCCATTGCATTTGTGATTTAAAAAAAAACTTCGTGAATTTTCAATGTCCAAGTCTTTGCCATGATCCAAATGAATGGGGCTGTTATCCCATCCTATCTGAAACAAACAAGAGAGATCGATGTTTGTTGAGGTACTGTATTGTTCTGTTTTACCCCTAAATTTCAAATATCACTTCAGAAATTAACTATAATTTTTCTTGCAAGATCATTTTCTCCCTGGGCCTGTTCAAATTTCAAAATGCCAAATTCCAAATTCTATAAATGAGAGCTTATTAAATGAAATGTGGCATTTAACATTTTGTATTCCTTATTAGAATTTAAAAGCAATACATTAGTTTAGATGCCATGGCAACCTTTCAAAGTAAAACTGATTCCATGGTTGATAATAAATGCAGGAATGTGTTACATTCAGGTTAACTGTAATGATTCCCATCTCCCAACTTTCAGCAGCACCTCAAGGGACCACTTTGGGGAAATAGGCCGCAAGGTTAGCTGGGAGCTCAGTACAGCGGTTATAGGAATGCACATCACATTTAAAATGTGCTTGCCTCATTGGTGTATAGTTTAGCCTGCACTGGTACCAGCATATTAATCTGCAGGAGTAGCCCACATGTTGGTGGAGGAACTTAATGGGTCAGCAGCAAATATGGAGAGAAATGGACATCTGGCCTTCCTCCAGCATCTTACCTGTTGCTCCATATTCCAGCATTTGCAGTTTTTTGTATCTCTACCAATTCACTGTTTCATCCATAAAGGAGTGTGGTCCTTCCGTTAGAATCAGAATCTGATTTAATACCACCAGTATATATCACGAAATTTGTTAACTTTGTAGCAGCAGTACAATGCAATACATGATAAATAGAGAAAAAAGAATTACAGTAATTATGTATGTCTGAGGCCTCCATTGATCAGAGTTGACCATGGATGTTGCATCCTAGCTGTTTGGATACACAAGCCTGGGCAGTACAATATGGAGAGCTAGCTGTTGCCCATGTAGCAGGTTGCCTATCTCCACGCAACTAATGAACCCAAAGGAAAGGCAGAGTCTGATACAGTTTGGTACCAGCAGCATCGCTGGAGTTTCCAGTCAGCATTGAACTCAATGTAGGACTGCCTTGGTGACTCCAGTTCCGGATTTTTCCCTTGGGCTTTACTCCTGAAGCCTTCCCCATGAGTGGGTGTTGCTGCAAGGCAGCAAAGCTTTGAAATCAGTTTTTCTTCTCCTAGGTGAGCTGCCAACCATGGCTAATAAGCCCCATCTGTCCAAAGCGACTGGTTTTAAGGTGCCAGTAACCCACCTTTGCTCTTCTCCTGTCAGTCGAAATGGTTCCGCTGGGTTTAGTAGCTAAGCCACACGTGAAGGCCAGAAGCTGGACTCGGTTGTCAGAGGCTATTTGAGGCACATGACATTAGGAGCATTCAATAGGTAGTGGGAGCTTGTCCCCATTACCACCCCTGGCTATAACAACCTTAAGGAACTTATAAATATATAAATTTTATATTAAATAGTTAAGTTAAGATAGGTGGTTCAAAAAAACAAATAAAAAAATTGAGGTAGTGGATGGCGAAGGGGAAGAAGTTGTTCCTGAATTGCTGAGTGTGTGCCTTCAGGCTCCTGTACCTCCTACCTGATGGTAGCAATGAGAAGAGGGCATGTCTGGGATGATGGGGGTCCTTAATGATGGACATCCCCTCCCTGATGCACCACTCCTGGAAGATGTCTTGGATACTATGGAGACTGGTATCCATGACGGAGCTGACTTTATCCTGTGCAGTAGCTCTCCATGCTCTCCACGGTACACCTGTAGGAGCTTTCGTGTTAGTAGCTGCGGCCAGATAGAAATCTATAAATAAAACTTTAGTTTGTAAAGCAAAAGAAATAAGTGATTTGTCCAGTTGGCCCCCTATGTTCGGGTCCTTTGCTTTTTAACTCATAGCTCTTTTTTCCTTTGCTGCAGTACACTTTTTATTTGTCAGTTATTTCATTCATTTTTGCTCACTTTGACAGTCAATGTTCCAAACAGAATAACTCCTGGACTTCAAACATGAGGAAATCTGCAGACGTTGGAATTTCAAGCAACACACATCAAAGTTGCTGGTGAATGCAGCAGGCCAGGCAGCATCTCTAGGAAGAGGTATAGTTGACGTTTCGGGCCGAGACCCTTTGTCAGGACTTCCCCTGGATTTCTCCCTCTGTGAACCAAACTTTTCACCTTCATCCCGATTGGGTCAATATCCCTCTTACCCAGCTTATCTAGAACCTGGATGGAATTAATATAAAGTCATGGAGTCACAGTGACCTACAGTACAGGAACTGGCCCTTTGGCCCATCATACCCATACTGATCCTTTTGTCCATCTAAACTAATCCCATTTGCTAACGTTAGACCGAGATCCTTTTATGATTTTCCTATTAAATGTCTTTTCAACGTAATGATTACATCTGACTCATCCACCTCCTCTGGCAGCAATTTCCTAATATCAACTATTCTCAGTGTACCTCACAGGTAGATAGGGTAGTTAAGAAAGCTTATGGGGTGTTAGCTTTCATAAGTCGAGGGATAGAGTTTAAGAGTCGCGATGTAATGATGCAGCTCTATAAAACTCTGGTTAGGCCACACTTGGAGTACTGTGACCAGTTCTGGTCACCTCACTATAGGAAGGATGTGGAAGCATTGGAAAGGGTACAGAGGAGATTTACCAGGATGCTGCCTGGTTTAGAGAGTATGCATTATGATCAGAGATTGAGGGAGCTAGGGCTTTACTCTTTGGAGAGAAGGAGGATGAGGGGAGACATGATAGAGGTATACAAGATATTAAGAGGAATAGATAGAGTGGACAGCCAGCGCCTCTTCCCCAGGACACCACTGCTCAATACAAGAGGACATGGCTTTAAGGTAAGGGGTGGGAAGTTCAAGGGGGATATTAGAGGAAGGTTTTTTACTCAGAGAGTGGTTGGTGCATGGAATGCACTGCTTGAGTCAGTGGTGGAGGCAGATACACTAGTGAAATTTAAGAGACTACTGGACAGGTATATGGAGGAATTTAAGGTGGGGGGGGTTACATGGGAGGCAGGGTTTAAGAGTCGTCACAACATTGTGGGCTGAAGGGCCTGTACTCTGCTGTACTATTCTATGTTCTGTGTCCTATGTTCTAAAACTATTCCCTCAAATGCCTTTTAAAACTCCTTCCAGGACTGCCGGTATTCATAACATTGTCATAGAGTCACACAGCATAGAAACAGACCTTCCAGCTCATCGAATCTGGTTCCAAAATCATTCAGTTACAGAAATCCCACTTTTATTCACCCTACATTCTAATCAACTACCCAAATTCTACAACTATCACTACATGTCCCTGCACATTAGAGACAATTTACAATGGACTATAATCACCACAGGCAGCTGGCATCAATCTTGGAACAGAGGCGAATCACCACAAATGCTCTCCCACAAACATCGGCAGGAAATGTCCATATCACACGATTAGTACCAGCAGGCCAACCTCCAGAGCACCATATAACATCAAAAGATGTAAGCATTCTGCAGGTTGCTCGGGATTGGAAAATGGATGTGGACTTGGGAAAAAAAGCTTGTGTTTCCCCCAGACATCGCAGCTACAGCACCCTGGCCAGACATGGTCCTGTGGTCCACAACAGCCAAGCTGGCATATGTTGTGGAGTTGACAGTACCATGGAAAGAAGGTGTCGAAGAAGCTTGAGAGCAAAAAGATCAAGTACTCTGAACTGGCAACTGAAGCGGCCCAGAATGGCTGGAAGACCAAGATTTTCCCTGTAGAAGTGGGATGCAGGGGATTCGTTGCTACATCTATCACCAGTCTATTGAAGAAGATGGGGGTGAGGGGGTCACTCCCTCCAACAAGCAATCAAGTCCTTGTCAAACTCAGCAGAAGAAAGCAGCAACTGGATTTGGATTAGAAGGAAAGACAACAACTGGGCTGCAAGATGAAGACAGGAGGGTATGGAACTGAGGGCGTGTATCTGGGGCGCCAGGTAGCACCATTGAGCCCTCTGGAGATATCGTGGGCTTATCAACGAAATGTCAGAGAAGGAGGGTGCCCACCTGATGACCTCAATGACGTACCTACCCTCCCTCCTTGTCACCACTCCAAGCCCACTGCCAACATCGAGAGTGCCAACTTACCATAGGGAGTGAAACGTCAAGTCCTAGTAGCTCTACTGACACACATCTTTGGAATGTGGGAGGAAACTGGATTAGCTGGAGGAAATCTATGTGGAGAACATGCTAACTTCATACAGACCCCATCAGCAGCCAGAAATGAACCTGAATCATTGGAATCCTGAAGCAGCTACCTGTGTTATTGTGCGTCAATATCTATATTAAATGAAAAAGAAAATACGGGAAACATCCAGCAGGCCAGGCAGCATCTATAAAGAGAGAAATCAGGTTAATATAATGTCTCTTTCCTCAGATACAGCCTGATCTGCAGAGTGTTTACAATATTTTCTGTTTTTATTACAGATTTCCAACATCGGCTGTTTTTTGATTTTCACTTAATATTTTATGATGTTTGTTGCGGGTATGTTCATTGTGAATTTAGATTATGAAGACACGTAGTCCTCTTTTATTGTCATTTAACAATGTGTGCATTAAGAAATGATACAATATTTCCTCCGGTGTGATATAACAAAACACAGGACAGACCAAGACTGAAAAAACTGACAAAACCACATAATTATAACATATAGTTACGAAGTGCAACAATACCATAACTAGATGAAGAAGTCCATGAGCACAGTAAAAGTTCAAAGTCTCTCAAATGTCCCACATGTCATGCAGACAGGAGAAGGAAGAACTCTCCCTGTCATGCCGACCACAGTCCGACTCCGAGTCATCCGAAAACTTTGAACTCTGATCAGCTCTCCGACACCGAGTAGTGAGCGCCATCTCTGTCTGAATGATTCAACCTCAACCTCGGTCGCCAACGGCAGTACATAATTCATACATAATTCGTGCATCCAGCTGCAGCTCCTAACAAACCGCGTTAGGGAACTGGAGCAGGAGCTGGATGACCTCCGGATCATTCAGGAGAATGAGGAGATTATAGATAGTAGCTTCAGGGAGGTAATTATGCCAGAGGAGCAGTGCACCGGTAATTAGGTTACCGTCAGGTGAGGGAAGTGGAAAGGGCAGGCAGAGCAGGGTTCCCCTGTGGCTATTCCCCTCAACAATAAGTATACCGATTTGGATACTGTTAGGCGGGATGACTTACCTGAGACAAGCTGCGGCAGCCGGATCTCTGGCACTGAGTCTGGTTCTGCAGTGCAGAAGGGAGGGCGGAAGAAGAGGAGAGCGGTAGTGATAGGGGACTCGATAGTTAGAGGTACAGAAAGGAGGTTCTGTGGTCGTGACAGAGATTCTCAAATGGTTTGTTGCCTCCTGGGTGCCAGGGTCAGAGATGTCTCTGATTGCGTGCACAGCATTCTGAAGTGGGAGGGTGATCAGCCAGATGTCATGGCGCACATCAGTACCAATGACTTAGGAAGAAAGAGTGAGGAGGTCCTGAAGAGTGAGTATAGAGAGATTGGTAGGAAGTTAAAAAGCAGGATCTCGAGGGTGGTAGTCTCAGGATTGCTCCCTGTGCCACGTGCCAGTGGGGGTAAGAACAGGATGCTCTGGCAGATGAACACGTGGCTGGTGTAGGGGGCAGGGTTTCAGATTTCAGGATCATTAGGACCTCTTCTGGGGCTGGTGGGACCTGTACAAGAGGGACAGGTTACACCTGAACTACAAGGGGACAAATATCCTTGCAGGGAAGTTTGTTAGTGCTTTTGGGGAGGGTTTAAAGTAGATTTTCTGGGAGATGGGAACCAGAGTGCCAGAGCAGGTAGTGGAGCAGGGGTGAGAATAAATGATGTTAAAAGTTCATGCAAAGTAACAAATAGAAGGGTTGTGTGTTGTGGTAGTAATCTTCTGAGGTGTGTCTATTTCAATGCAAGGAGTATTGTGGGGAAGGCTGACGCGCAGAGGGCGTGGATTGACACATGGAGTTACGACATTATAGCCATTAGTGAAACAGGAGGGGCAGGACTGGCAGCTTAATGTTCCAGGGTTCTGATATTTCAGATGTGACAGAGGCAGAGGAATGAAGGGTGGGGGTGTGGTATTGCTAATCAGGGAAAATGTTACAGCAGTGCTCAGGCCGGACAGATTAGAGGGCTTGACTGCCGAGGCCATATGGGTGGAGCTGAGAAACAGGACAGGTATGACCACATTAATGGGGTTGTATTATAGACCACCCAATAGTCAATGAGAATTGGAGGAGCAAATCTGCAGAGACATAGCAGACAACTGCAGAAAACATAAAGTTGTGATACTAGGGGATTTTAATTTTCCACATATTGATTGGGATTTCCATACTGTTAGGGATCTAGATGGTTTAGAGTTTGCAAAATGTGTTCAGGAAAGTTTTCTAAATCAATATATAGAGGGACCAACTAGAGAGGATGCAATATTAGATCTCCTATTAGGAAATGAGTTAGGACAGGAGATGGAAGTGTGTGTAGGGGAACACTTTGGTTCCAGTGATCATAACACCATTACTTTCAACTTGATCATGGATAAAGATAGATCTGGTCCTAGGGTTGAGGTTCGAAACTGGAAAAAGGCCAAATTTGAAGAAATGAGAAAGGATCTAAAAGGCGTGGATTGGGACAGGTTGTTCTCTGGCAAGAATGTGATTGGTAAGTGGGAGGCCTTCAAAGGAAAAATTTTGAGAGTGCAGAGTTTGTATGTTCCTGTCAGGATTAAAGGCAAAGTGAATAAGAATAAGGAACCTTCGTTCTCAAGGGATATTGGAACTCCGATAAAGAAGAAGAGAGAGATGTATGACATGTATAGGAAACAGGGAGCAAATAGGTGCTTGAGGAGTATAAAAAGTGCAAAAAAAATTTAAGAAAGAAATCAGGAGGGCTAAAAGACGACATGAGGTTTCTTTGGCAGTCAGGGTGAAGGATAATCCAAAGAGCTTCTACAGTTATATTAAGAGCAAAAGAATAGTAAGGGATAAAATTGGTCCTCTTGAAGATCAGAGAGGTTGGCTATGTATGGAAACAAAAGAAGTGGGGGAGATCTTAAATGGGTTTTTTGCGTCTGTATTTACTAAGGAAACTGGCATGGAGTCAATGGAAATGAGGCAAACAAATAGTGAGGTCATGGAATCTATACAGATTGAAGAGGAGGAGGTGCTTGCTATCTTGAGGCAAATCAGAGTAGATAAATCCCCAGGACCTGACAGGGTATTCCCTTGGATCTTGAAGGAGACTAGTGTTGAAATTGCAGGGGCCCTGGCAGATATATTTAAAATGTCGGTATCTACAGGTGAGGTGCCGGAAGATTGGAGGATAGCTCATGTTGTTCTGTTATTTAAAAAAGACTCTAAAAGTAATCTGGGAAATTACAGGCTGGTAAGTTTTATCGTTGGTAGTAGGTAAATTATTGGAAGGAGTACTAAAAGATAGGATCTACAAGTATTTGGACAGACAGGGACTTATTAGGGAGAGTCAACATGGCTTTGTGCGTGGTAGGTCACGTTTAACCAATCTATTAGAGTTTTTTGAGGAGGTTACCAGGAAAGTGGATGAAGGGAAGGCAGTGGATGTTGTCTACATGGACCTCAGTAAGGCCTTTGACAAGGTCCCGCATGGGAGGTTAGTTTGGAAGATTCAGTCGCTAGGTATACATGGAGAGGTAGTAAATTGGATCAATGGAAGAAGCCAGAGAGTGGTAGTGGAGGATTGCTTCTGTCAGTGGAGGTCTGTGACTAGTGGTGTGCCACAGGGATCAGTGCTGGGTCCTTTGTTATTTGTCATCTATATCAATGGTCTGGATGATAATGTGATAAATTAGATCAGCAAATTTGCTGATGATACAAAGACTGGAGATGTTGTGGACAGTGAGGAATGTTTTCAAAGCTTGCCCAGGGATTTAGACCAGCTGGAAAAATGGGCTGAAAAATGGCAGATGGAGTTTAATACAGATAAGTGTGAGGTATTGCACTTTGGAAGGACAAACCAAGATAGAACATACAAGGTAAATGGTAGGGCACTGAGGAGTGCAGTAGAACAGAGGGATCTGGGAATACAGATACAAAATTCCCTAAAAGTGGCGTCACAGGTAGATAGGGTCGTAAAGAGAGCTTTTGGTACATTGGCCTTTATAAATCAAAGTATTGAGTATAAGAGTTGGAATGTTATGGTGAGGCTGTACAAGGCATTGGTGAGGCTGAATTTGGAATATTGTGTACAGTTTTGGTCACCAAATTACAGGAAGGATATTAATAAGGTTGAAAGAGTGCAGAGAAGGTTTACAAGGATGTTGCTGGAACTGGAGAAACTGAGTTACAGAGAAAGTTGAATATTTTAGGACTTTATTCCCTGGAGCGTAGAAGAATGAGGGGAGATTTGATTGAGGTATATAAAATTATGATGGGTATAGAGTGAATGCAAGCAGGCATTTTCCACTGAGGCTAAGGGAGAAAAAAACCAGAGGACACTGGTTAAGGGTGAAGGGGGGAAAGTTTAAAGGGAACATTAAGGGGGGCTTCTTCACACAGAGAGTGGTGGGAGTGTGGAATGAGCTGCCAGATGAAGTGGTAAATGCGGGCTCACTTTTAACATTTAAGAAAAACTTGGACAGGTACATGGATGAGAGGTGTATGGAGGGATATGGTCCAGGTGCAGGTCAGTGGGACTAGGCAGAAAAATGGTTCGGCACAGCCAAGAAGGGCCAAAAGGCCTGTTTCTGTGCTGTAATGTTCTATGGTTCTATGGTTCTATAAGGCAGACATATAGATTGTTAGGATGTATTAGCCTTCTTTTTTGTATGGCAACTATAATCTTGACTGTCAGGAACATCGCAATATCATACCAGGAACAAGACTGCAGAGAACCACTCACTTTTTTTGCAAAGGACATTGACTCCACCATGCAATGACGTATCAGTTGGCATGTTCCAGTTGGCATTTTCTGCTTCAAATCCTTGCACCCGATATTGGCGAAGCAATTAATTGCATTTCCATTACTAGTTCATGATAAATTGAACCCACGAGATTTCTATTAGTAAACACCAATGTATGCAGGAACTGGAAAGGATATAGATTTTAAAAGATGCACTGTAGGTGCTTTTTTTTTTAAACAGACTGACATCACACTGCATTAAATGGTCGATCTTATAGAATCACAGATAATTCCTTCATGCTCCAACATGATGAAATTTGGGATTATGATCTGCCACTCACTTAGGACATGAGTGCAGATGTGGGAGGCCTAACAGGAGTCAAAGACCTGTAATTTCTCATGAAAATTTATGAGGAGGATGTATAAATGCTGGAAACATAAAACTGAGTGTGCAGCAGTTGATATATTAGGGTTACAATTCATTTGTCTCTGTCGTGCAGCCACAATTGGACAGTGTCAATAGATACTATTGGCTGATCTGTGTATTTTTCCCACACGCTTCAAAAAATGAGGACTGAGCTTCTCAATTCCTTGGACTTTCAAAGTTCACAAAAAATGCCCAAGAAAAAGAAAATATATTATCAAAATTATTAGGGAAGTAAAAAAAAAGGATCTGCCAGTCAGCCCTTTTGAGCCTGTTCTGCCATTTGATATGATTCAAATTCAATACCTATTCCAGCCTTTTCCCCATATTTTTAAATTTTACTAACCCCATGATCAATATCTAATTTATTCTTGAATATATTTAATGATTTGGCATTAACTGCCTCCTGTGATAGAGAACTTCACGTGGCCACAACTCTTTGGTAGACAAATTTTCTCCAAATCTGAATCTTAAGACGTTCACCCATTATCTTCAGACATAGACCCTGATCTTAAACTCTCCAACTATTGTAAACATCCTTCCTGCATTCATAATGATTTTTCAAACTTCTACAGACGAACTATGGAAAGTGTCATGACAGAACCTGCAGAGTGGTAAACGATAGTCATTCCATCACAGGTTCATCACTTCCTTCCACCCAAGCCATCTTCACAGTGAGTTGCTTCAGGAAGGCTACCAGCATCACCAAAGGTGCCTGACACCCCAGCCATTCCCTTTTCTCTCTTCTACGGTCTAGGAAAAGATACAGGAGATCGAGAGCCTGGTCGTCCAAACTTAATATCAGCTTTTCATTCCCCCCCCCCCCATTATAATCAAACTTCTGAACCTATCACCTCTTTCCCATCCCTTTTGCAGTGGTGCTGCAACTTTCTCAAGCACCAAACTCTACCTCTCTTGGTTATTCTGTTATTGTCAGTTTAGTAGTCCTTTCGGCACAACTTCACACTGTGCTACACCATTTGCACCATTCTGTTGATTGGCATTTGTCGCTGATTTATTGTATTTGTTATTGCTATGTATACTGTTTTCCCTCTGAGCTTTAAGTAGACGTGGAATTTCATTGCACCCTCATGAATATGGCAATACCTGAATATGAACAAGGATATCAGATCTTGTTTTGCCTCTTCCTTTCCCAAACCATTGTCATCCAAAATAATAATATTCCTTCCCATTATTGTTGCCAAAGTGGAAAACCTCACTTTTATCCATATTTTACTGCACTTGTTAATTATCTGCCCCCTACCCCAATCTGTCTAAATCAGCCTGGAGTTTCTCTGCATTTTCCTTAAGGCTCACCCTCCTACTCAGTTTTCTACCATCCATGAACTTGGAGGTATTACATGGTCATCCAAATTATTAATACACACAGCTGCAGTCCCTGTGGTGTCCCACTAATCACTGCCTGCCACTTAAGAAAAGACCCACGTATTCCTACTTTGTTTCCTATTGCCAACCAGTTCTTAATGCAGATCAGTATTTTACCCATTATCACACCTGTTTTAACTTTGCACACTAAAAACTCTAAAGGTTAGAGTTATCACACCTGCTTTAACTTTGCACATTCAAAACTCTAAAGGTTTTGTATGTAACAACTCTAAAGGTTAGGGTTAGGGGTAGGGTTGAGGGAATGGGGATGAGAGGGGTAATGGTAGGGAGAGAAGGGGGGGGGCTTGGTGGGGAAGGTATTTGCCTGGCCTGCTTGGGGAGTGGTTGTACTGGGGTGCCATATTGCTGGAATGGGGAGGGAAGCCTCTTGAGTTGGTCTGCTTTAGGGGATCTATAATGGGGGATGTACGGAGCTGTGTGAGTTCAAAGAGGGCATACCTTCCTTGCCTTGTGTAATTTTCAGTGATCCCTTTTGTATCTGGGCGTGTGGAAGTCCCCAGTCTGGATCAAATTAACAGAGAACGTCGTCCTACTGTCAATTCTCGAATTTTGTAGATCCAATCAGTATTTTTAGGCTGGCTTACTTTAGACTATTTGAGGAGTAGGTTTATTTTATAGGCTTAGTTTCAACCATTTGGGGAGTAGGTTTTGTTTAAAGGCCTAGTTATTAGGCTTAGTTTAGACTGAAGTAGGTTTGGTGACTATGTTTGTAATGTTTCAATTCATTTCCTCTCTGCTCTTTTTCTTTGAAGGTTTGGCCAGTTCATGTTAGCTTCCAGGCCCAGGACCCCCAAAGACTAGATCCCATGATGCTATTGTCCACTTTCTGGAAGTTCAAATAGTGTACATCCATTGGCTCTCCCTCATTTACTCTGCTAGTTACGTCCCCAAAAAATTTCAGTAGATTTGTAAAGCATGAGTTCCCTTTCACAAATTCATTTAGATTTGTCCAATCGTCACTCTTCTCTGAGTGAAGCGTTTTTTTACAAATTTTATAATGGATTTTAACATTTTGTCCATCTTCGATGCCATGTTATCTTCTAGCCAAAAGTTTCTAAGTAAGTTATACTAATCCATTCTCTTTTGCAGCAGTTGTTTTCTCAGGGCACTTGAACATCATCTCCAAAGCTCTTGGCCTTTACTAAAGGCTAAACATGTGATAGCACTACCTGCAGGAAGTTCCCTGCCCATAGCATTCTGCATAGAAAACAGAACTCTGTTCTTTCATCACTGCTGAATCAAATTACTTACTCAACAACTCAGTGGAAATGCCTTTATCAATTCAAGAAAGTGGCTTACTTTAGGGGTGACTAGTAAAGGTTAGAAGCCTTGACAGAATTACCACCATTCTGCAAATTACACTTCCAGTTGCAGCAACAAAAACCCATGGAACGCAGATACAAATACTTCTGAGGTAATTTAGTTGTGTGATAATAGACGATTTTATGTGCATAAATCAGAGATCTTCTGAGTCACAATACTGGCTATCATAAAATTATTCTGGAATGTTGTTCAAGCCACATAAACTGCCACCTTCAGGGATCACCTGTCAATCACCTGTCCAGCTCTTGGCTCCATCCCTCCCCCTCCTGTCTTCTCCTATCATTTTGGATCTCCCCCTCCCCCTCCCACTTTCAAATCTCTTACTAGCTCTCCCTTCAGTTAGTCCTGAGGGTCACAACATTATGAATACCAAATGCAGTACACTATATTGGAAGAAGGACAAGGGATAAATGCCTCACCTGGAAGGACTGATTGGACTCTTGGAAATAACTGCTAGTTGCAAAGGGTGAGGGAGTTGCAAAGAAAACGATCCAGTTGAAAGACTGGAAAGAGGTGTGTGTGTGTGGTGGGGGGGGGTGACAGTGGAGAACGTGTGTCTGGTGGTAAATGGTGGGGGGGGGGTGACAGTGGAGAACATGTGTCTGGTGGTAAATGGTGGGGGGGGGTGACAGTGGAGAACATGTGTCTGGTGGTAAATGGTGGGTGGTGACAGTGGAGAACGTGTGTCTGGTGGAAAATGGTGGGGGGGGTGACAGTGGAGAACATGAGTCTGGTGGTAAATGGTGGGGGGGGTGACAGTGGAGAACATGTGTCTGGTGGTAAATGGTGGGGGGGGTGACAGTGGAGAACATGTGTCTGGTGGTAAATGGTGGGGGGGTGACAGTGGAGAACGTGTGTCTGGTGGTAACTGGTGGGAGGGGGTGACAGTGGAGAACATGTGTCTGGTGGTAAATGGTGGGGGGGGTGACAGTGGAGAACATGTGTCTGGTGGTAAATGGTGGGGGGGTGACAGTGGAGAACATGTGTCTGGTGGTAAATGGTGGGGGGGGTGACAGTGGTGAACATGTGTCTGGTGGTAACTGGTGGGGGGGTGACAGTGGAGAACATGTGTCTGGTGGTAAATGGGGGGGTGACAGTGGAGAACATGTGTCTGGTGGTAAATGGTGGGGGGGGTGACAGTGGAGAACGTGTGTCTGGTGGTAACTGGTGGGGGGGGTGACAGTGGAGAACATGTGTCTGGTGGTAAAAACTTATTGGAATATGACATTATTTTTCAGTTCTCAGGTGTCCAGTTTGTAGTTGACATTTATTACAGCAATGACAAAAAGAACCATCAGCTGTTCAGATCCTTGCACAGAATTCCATCTCAAACACTCATCAATAAAGGAAAATTGCAAGATATGCCTCTTTGATATCTAATGGAGGTATCCCTGAGGAGATTAAAGAAGCCTTCATCAATTTGAAGCACTCAGCGATACTTGGCAACTACTTAGAACATCTGAAGAATGCCGAAGAAAGCAATTACCTACAGCAGCCACTTAAACAAGCTGAGGAAACTATTTCCTGATATCAGTGCCAAATTTTCCTGTGCCTTTTAACAAGAAAAAAATAAAACTAGAACAGTAACAACATAAGGAATGCAATCCAGATGAACTTGTTTATATTACTGGACCATCATCCCAAGGACCAGATATTGAAGCTTATTGACCTGAATTCAATTCTCATCATGACAGTCGGAGAATTAAAATGTGTTAATTAAATGGGGAATAGTAAAAGATTGACAAAACTGTGAAAGGAGACCTGAAATTTGGAAGCAGCTTCATGCAGACCTGCAGCATATAAAGGTTAGTTTCTGAAATAACATCTAGTTGACATCAATTTCCAGGATTTCCCTGGAATACCCAACCCATGCTTGAGGAGAAATACCACATTTTCTGTCTGGACTTGTTTCAGCCCTACTCAATGTTGAATTCTTTCAACTTTAGATAACTACCTACCAACATTTTGGCTCAGTTACATAAAAGATTAATCTGATCTCAGCGACCATATTAGGTTTAATCTATGAGAGAAACTTACTTTGTTCCATCTATTACCCTGTTTTTTTCTATTTTCACCTTCTTTCCCAGTGATAAAGGGTCCAAGATTGAAAGATTAACAGTTTCATTTTTTTCTGACCCTCTGAGTGCTTCCTACAAATTCTGTTCATATTTTCTTTGATCTGCAATCTCTTCAATTTGTTCAGTGGGTCGAGCTTTTTGTTTATTTTAGAAATACAGCACAGAATAAGCCCTTCCAGCCCTTTGAGTCACACTGCCCAGCAACCCCTGACAACCCAATTTAACCCTAACCTAATTGCAGGACAATTTACATAGCCAATTAACCTATCTGGCACATCCTTGGACTGTAGGAGGAAACTGGAGGACTCAGAAACCCACGCATTCCATATGGTGGACGTGCAGAGACTCCTTATAGAGGACACTGTGATCAAACCCCATCAATGATCCATTTAGTGCACTTACAGCATCTACTAATGGAATGCCTTTATTTTCACTTAGACTGTCTTTCAAAGTGGCCCCTAACATCTGCGTTGTTCATTAATACTCAAGGGCAGCCTAACAATATAAATAGAGTCATAGTCTCTACTGCATAGAAACAGACCCTTTGGCCCACCTAGTCTGTGCTGAACCATTAATCTGCCTAGCCACATCAACCCACACCTGGACTGTAGCCCTCCATTCCCCTCTCACTCTTGTACCCATCCAAATTTCTCTTCAATGTTGAAATTGAACCCGCACTTCCCTTCTCTACTGGCAGCTCATTCCACACTCTCACCACCCTCTGAGTGAAGAAAATCCCCCTCATGTTCCCCTTAAACTTTTCACCTTTCACCCATGACCTCTAGTTGTAGTCTCACCCAACCTCAGTGGAAAAAGCCTGCTAGCATTTACCCTATGTATACTCAAAAGTTTGTATACCTCTATCAAACATCCTGCTCATTCATTTACACTCCAGGGAATAAAGTTCAAATCTATTCAACCTTTCCCATAATGCTCAAGTCCTCAAGTACCAACAACATCCTTGTAAATTTTCCCTTCATTCTTTCAATCTCGTTGACGTCTTTCCTGTAGGTAGGTGACCAACACTGCACACAATGCACCAAATTAGGCCTCACCAATTTCTTACACAACTTCAACATAACATCCCAACTCCTGTACTCAATACTTTGATTTGCAAACTCCAATGTGCCAGATGCTTTCTTTAGAATTCTATCTACCTGAATAATGGATTTGTATTCCCAGATCCCTCCATTCTACCATGCTCCTCACTGTCCAAGTGTTCTCCATGAAAGTCCTACCATGGTTGTTTTTCCAAAGTGCAATAGCTCACACTTGTCTGCATTAAATTTCATCTGTCATTTTTCCAGCTGATCCAGATCCCACTGCAGGTTTTGATAGACTTCCTCGCTATCCACTACACCCCTAATCTTGGTGTCATCTGCAAATTTGCTGCACTAGTTTACCACATTATCATCCTGATCTTTGATATAGATACAAACAACAATTAACTTAGCACTGATCCCTGGGCTCACCACTAGTCACAGACATCCAGTCAGAGAAGTAATCATCTATTGCATTCTCTGGCTTCTCCTACAAAGTTAATGTGTAATCCAAACTGCTACCTCATCTTGAATACCAAATGACTGAACTTTCTTGACTAAGCTCCTACATGGGACCTTGTCATATGCCTTGCAAAATCCATGTAGACATCATTCATTGCCTTATATTCACCAACTTTCCTGGTAACTTCCTTGAAAACTCTAAAAACTCAAATGCCTTTTGATCGGATTGATTCTATTATTTTGTCTTTTATTTGGAATAATAAAAGACCAAGAATTAGTAAACGTCTTTTACAAAAATTGAAAAAGGATGGAGGTCTTGCTTTGCCTAATCTAAGAATGTATTATTGGGCTGTTAATGTGCGATATATGTCTTTTTGGTTATACTGGGTTGATAAGAGTGATCGGCCAATTTGGGTAGATCTGCAACTGAAAGTTGTAAAATAGTTTTATTTAACCTCGTTATTGGGAGCTCCTTTACCTATGCAATTAGTTAAAGTTATTAATTTAAACCTATATCCTGTGATTAAGTATTCTTTACAAATTTGGCTCCAATTCCGCAATTTTTTTAATCTTAAAAAATTTAAACTTTGTACTTTAATTTACCAAAATTACTTTTTTACACCTTCTTTGAGTGATCCAATTTTTTTACTTTGGAAAAGTAAAGGTATTAATTCTTTTTTGGATTTATTTAAAGAAGATAGATTGATGTCTTTTGAACAATTAATTGATAAATATTCTCTTTCATACTCACACTTACTGCAAAAACTTAAAGTTAGACATTTTTTACAAAAATATTTAAGTAATTTTCCTTACATATTGGAGGCAGACCTGTTAGATACTATTATGAGTATGAATCCTTTGATTAAGGGTTCTTTTGGAAGAATTTATAATTTATTATTACAATGGGATAAGCGTCCTTTATCTAAGATTAAACAGGATTGGGAAAAGGAACTTAATTTGACTTTTATGACGGAGGGTTGGATGCGGATATTGAAGTTGGTTAACTCTTCTTCAATTTGTGCTAGTCATTCATTGATTCAATTTAAAATTGTACATCGTTATCATTTGACAAAGGAGAGACTTTCTAGAATCTTTTCTAATGTTGATAGTCTTGTGATAGATGTAAAACTGAGGTAGCTACACTGACACATATGTTTTGGTCTTGTTCTATATTGGAACAGTTCTGGAAGTCAGTTTTTTCAACAATTTCTAAAGCACTTAAAATTAATTTACAACCTAATAAATTAACTGTGCTTTTTGGAATAATTCCTCAAAATATTCATGGTATTTCTGTGTCTGACCAACATGTTATTGCATTTGTTACATTGATAGCTAGGAGGGCCATTTTGTTGAAGTGGAAGGATACATCAGCTCCCACTTTGTCACAATGGTTCTCTCAAGTGATGCTATGTCTTAGTTTGGAGAAAATTAGAAGTCGAACCTTTGAATCTTTATTTGATTTTGAGAAAAGATGGGGCTCACTTGCTCGTTATTATCATTTGAGTTAATTGATATAATTTTTTCACGATCTAATTGTAAATTTTTTAGTATACTTTCTTGCTGGCGGTTTGATGTTTATTTTTAGAAGCTTTTTGTATGACGCATGACTCCGGGGTTGTACACCTAATGGGTTCTTTTTTTTTTCCTCTCACTTTTCTGCTTAGTAGGTTTTTTTGTTATCACAAAATTTTTTTTTCAATCTTAAGATAATGGTTTTTTTGAGGCATTGTAAGTGTTGTTACTTCAATGCACTCATGTTATTTTTCCTGTATAATATAACAATAAAAAAGATTTGAAAAGAAAGAAAACTTCAATGCCATGTGGACTATCCCTAATCAGTCCCTGTCTACTTAATCTAGCCAGTCCCTTAGAATACCTTCCAAAAACTTACCCATTACTGATATCAGGTTCACTGGCCTATAATTTCCTCGCTTATTTTTAAGGCCTTTCTTAAGCAAAGGAACGTTAGCTATTCTCTAATCCTCTAGCATCTCACCCATAGATACGGATATTTTGAATACCTCTGCTTGGATCCTTGCAATTCCTACACTAGCTTCCCACAGGGTCCGGGGGAAACCTTGTCAGGCCCTGGGGATTTATCAACCCAAATTTGCCCCAAGACAGCAAACACCACCTCCTCTGTAATCTATATATGGTCCAAGACTTCACTGCTGCTTTGCCTCACTTCCATAGACACTGTACCTGCCTCCTGAGTAAATACAGATGCAAAAAATCCTTTTAAGATTTTCTCCATCTCATTTGGCTCCATGCATAGATATCCACTCTGATCTTACGGAGGCCCAATTTTGTCTGTTGCTATCCTTTTGCTCTTAATATAGAATCTGTACAAGCTCTTGGGATTCTCCTTCACCTTGTCTGTCGGAGCAAATTGACATTACATTTTACTGATAGGCTCATTTCAATATTGAAATATTTGATCAGTGAACTTTTAGGGCGGTGGACTTTCCTTCAATTTCACAGCTACAAGATATGACAAAAACAAAATTGACATCAGATCAAATGAATCCCAAAGAGCTAAGTGAGGGTTTGCATCAAAACGCCTACTTTCTCAGTACTTCCAGATTTTTAAACTATTCTCCAGAGCTACAACAGTCCGAGAACATAACCTTCTACTCATGAACCCCAGTACAGTTAAATGTTGGGGGAAGGGGAGTTTTCATTTCAGGCATATTTGATAGTCTGAATCCAAACTGCACACAAAATTGAAATTTTCTGAAGTTCAATGGTTCTATTTAATACAAGAGAATGTATACAGTATACAACCTGAAATTCTTACTCTTTGCAGCCATCCATGGAACAGAAAAAAACCCCAAAGAATGAATGACAGAAAAACGTTAGGTAACTCAGCATCAGTGAAAATCCCAGGGAAACGAACAAAGAGTGGAAAATGGATATTTGATCATTATAAATCAACAGACCTAACATCATGCTTAATACACACCCTCAACTTGAAGTCTCATTTGGTTTGTTAAAAGGAGATTGTAGCCACTCCTCAAATAGACATTCATCAACAATGAAAACAAATGCGCTATTTATCTGGTTATTTTCCAATCATCCTCCAAGTATAGGAAGAATTCATAAACCCATGATTTATTTAAGTGTTACCACAGAGCATTTAATATATTAAAAGCCTGGCACAACTCTGCAATGTAATCTTGCTGGAACATTTCTATTTTGGTCATGCTTTTCTTTTACAGAATTTCCATCTGTCTGCTATGTCTGCCTGCATCAAAGAAGCATACCACAATTCTATTTACATCTGATTACATCCTCTCAGATCCACATAAAAGCATGGTCACACTGTAGCAGTATTTTCCACAGAGGCACCTATTTGAGACAGGATAACAAGTTCACCTGAACTTTTCTGAATTGAATGACTACCTTTCATTATCTAGACATGCTATAAAGGGGCCTTATTAAGGAATAATTCTAACAAAAGAAATAAGCCATCTCTTTCAGAAGTAAAAAAGTATTTGTATAGAGACAGGAACTTTGATACTGATAACCCAAGATATGGAAAGTTACTAGAAAAAAGTAGTTTTATGGAGTTGTTATGATATGCACCAGACTGTGCCAGCTTTCAGGGTTTAGATGCTCTGATTCTCCCGAGTATGGATAGCTAGCACGATCTCTTTAAATATTCTGGCCCACTCCACTAATTGGTGGCCATGTTTTGGCGTCAGGATTTTAATATTTAAAGAGCACCTGAACTCAGGTTTGGTGCTCAATCGTCAGTTCTACTTCGGATTCTCATCTAGTGTCTAGTTTAGAACCCTGTCCTCGTCTCAGTCTTGTATCGTATTTTGATTCTAGTTTTGGATACTTCAGCTCTTGGGTCCTTTCCGTCCTCGCCTAAGTCTCTTGTCACAGTACAATTGAGCCTACTATGGACCCAGTGGGGTATTGCAGCCTCCCGGCAGCTGTGG
Source organism: Mobula birostris (assembly GCF_030028105.1). Classification (NCBI taxonomy): domain Eukaryota; kingdom Metazoa; phylum Chordata; class Chondrichthyes; order Myliobatiformes; family Myliobatidae; genus Mobula; species Mobula birostris. Next base: position 194,939,893 of record NC_092372.1, on the reverse strand, counting down.
CCAGCCACAGTGAGAAAATTTCAAGACAGAGCCATGCACCAACTGTTGAAAGGAGGAAGCTAGAGTCGCTCGGGAGAGGCTGTCGGTCACACTGCGGAGTCAGTCCATATACCAACACCATAAGACCATAAGCCATTCCACCATGGCTGATCCCAGATACCAATCAATCCCATACACTTGCCTTCTCGCCATATCCTTTGATGCCCTGACCAATCAGGAAACGATCAACTTCCGCCTTAAATATACCCATGGACTTGGGCCTCCACCACAGTCTGTGGCAGAGCATTCCACAGATTGACCACTCTCTGGTGAAAAAATTTCCTCCTTACCTTTGTTCTAAAAGGTTGCCTCTCAATTTTGAGGCTGTGCCCTCTAGTTCTGGATACCCCCACCATAGGAAAATCCTCTCCACATCCACCCTGTCTAGTTCTTTCACATTCAGTAGGTTTCAATGAGATCCCCCGCATTCTTCTAAATTCCAGTGAGTGCAGGCCCAAAGCTGCCAAACACTCCTCATATGTTAACCCCTTCGTTCCCAGAACCATCCCTGTGAATGTGAAAGTAGCAGTCCCAATACCGACCCCTGAGGAAACCAGATATACTGGCAGCCAACCAGAAAAGGCCCCCTTTATTCCCACTCGCTAGCTCCTGGCTGTCAGCCATTCCTCTATCCATGCCAATATCTTTCCCGTAACACCACAGGATTTTATCTTGTTAATCAGCCTCATGTGTGGCACCTTATCAAATGCCTTCTTATAATGCAAGTAAGTGACACCAACTACCTGTCCTTTATCCACTCTGCTTGTTACTTCCTCAAAGAACTCTAACAGATTTGTCAGGCAAGATTTCCCTTCACAGAAACCATGCTGACTTTGACTTATTTTATCATTAGTCTTCAAGTACCCTGAAATATCATCCTTAATAATAGACTCCAACACTTTCCCAACCAACCACTGAGGTTAGGCGAACCGGCTGGAGAGATTCATCAGTGACCCAGGTTCTTGCCATGGCTTCCTCACCTCGTGTTCATTGGTGTTTGAACTATCCTAGTTTCCCAAGGAGTGCGTTGTAATGATCTTTCAAGAAGCACAAGATTCTGAATAGTTCTGGAAGACTGGAAAATTGCAAATGTCACTCCACTGTTCAAGAAGGGAAGGAGGCAGAAGAAAGGAAACTACAGTTAGTCTGACCTCAGTGGTTGCGAAGATGTTGGAGTTGATTATTAAGGACGAGGTCTTAGAATACTTGGACACACATGATAAAATTGGCCATGGTCAACAGGGTTTCCTCAAGTGAAAATCTTGCCTGACAAATCTGTTGGAATTCTCTGAAGAAATAACAAGCAGGATAGACAATGGAGAATTGGTTGATGATGTGAACTTGGATTTCAGAAAGCTTTTGACTACACATGAGGCTGTTTAACAAGCTAGGAGCCTATGGTATTACAGGAAAGATTCTAGCATGGATAAAGCAGTGGCTGATTGGCAGGAGGCAAAGAGTGGTAACAAAGGGAGCCTTTTCTGGCTGGCTACCAGTGACTAGTGGTGTTCCAAAGAGGTCTGTGTTGGGACCAATTCTTTTTATGTTATATGTCAAAGATTTGGATGATGGAATTGATGCCTTTGTTACAAAGTTTGCAGACGATATGAAGATAGGTGGAAAGGCAGGTAGTTTTGAGAAAGTAGCGAGGGTACCGAAGGACTTAGACAGATTAGAAGAATGAGCAAAGCAATGGCAGATGAAATTCAATGTCAGAAGTGTATGGTCATGCACTTTGGTAGAAGAAATGCCAACTATTTTCTAAATGGAGAGAAAATACAAAAAAACTGAGGTGCAAAGGGACCTGGGAGTCCTTGTGCAGGATTCCCTGAACGTTATTTTACAGGTTGAGTCTGTGGTGAGGAAGGCAAATGCAAAGTTAGCATTCATTTCAAGAGAACTAGAATATAAAAGCAAGGATGTAATGTTGAGACTTTATAAAGCACTAATGAGGCCTCACTTGGAGTAATGTGAGCAGTTTTGGACCCCTTATCTTAGAAAGGATGCGCTAAAACTGTTGAGGATTCAAAGGACGTTTACAAAAATTATTCCAGGATTGCATGGTTTATCATATGAAGAGCGTTTGATAGCTCTGGGCCTGTATTTGCTGGAATTCAGAAGCCTATTAAAACCTATCAAATGGTGGAAGGCCTTGATAAGAGTAGACATGCAGGGGATGTTTCCTATGGTGGGCACGCCTAAGATCAGAGGACACAGCTTCAGAATAAAGGCACGGCCTTTTGGAATGGTGTTGAGGAGGAATTTCTTTAGCCAGAGTGGTGAATCTGTGGAATTCTTTACCAAAGGCAGCTGTGGAGGCCAAATATTTATGTATGCTTAAGGAAGAGGTTGATAGATTCTTGATTGTTCAGGGCATGAAGGGATACGGAGAGAAGGCAGGAGAGTCGGGCTGAGAAGAAAATTGAATCAGCCATGATGAAATGCCCTTCAGCCTTGCTAACATGCCAGCAGTGTTCCGGGACTTTATAAATAATGTGCTCCGTTGTCTACTTGGATGACATCCTAATATTTTTCAAATTCTATGGAGGAGCACATCACTCATGTCAGAGATATCTTAAAAAGGTTTCTAGATCATAGATTTTATGTCCAGCTGGAAAAATCTGAATTTCACGTAACCACAGTTTCATTTTGGGTTTTTATCATCTCTAATGGCAATCTTAAAATGGACCTTACTAAGGCACAGGCAGTCAGAGATTGGCCACAATCATCCAGTGTGAAATAAGTCCAACGATTTCCGGGATTTGCCAACTTCTACAGAAAGTTCATCAGGAACTTCAGCTCAGTGGTGGCCCGCTGACAGTACTAACTAAGAGATCCTCGGGCCCTTTTGTTTGGACTACCAAAGCAGAGGCTGCTTTTGCAGAGCTCGAACAGCTGTTCACGACAGCTTCTATTTTGGGCTTGCCTAACTCAGACCTTCCTTTTGTAGTGCAGGTGGTTGCCTTGGACTTCATAGTGGGTGCCATTTTATCTCAACTGACACCTTCAGACAATAAGTTACACCCACATGTATTCTTCACTAGGCATCTATCCCCGGTGCAGGTGAACGACGATATCCGGTATAGAGAGCTGCTCGCAGTCAAGTTGGCATTGGAGGAATTGTGTTACTGGCTTGAGGGGGCCAAGAACCCTTTTATTGTATGGACAGACTACAAAAACTTGGCTCATATTCAGGAGCCAAGAGACTGAATTCCAGTGAGGCCTGGTCATCTCTTTTCCTTAACCAATTCAATTTTGTTCTGACCTGTTGATCAGGGTCAAAGAATCTAAAACCAAATGCCTTGTCTCGTCAATTCAGGGAAACCAAGAGAGAGTAAGAGCCTACTACCTTTTTGCCCCAAGCTAAGGTGATAGCACTCATTCATTGGGGAATCGATGCCCTTGTTCACAAGGCACAGGTGCAAGGGGAGATTCCCAAGAACAGTCCTTTGGATTGTCAGTTCATCTCGTTTGGTTAGATCTGAGGTACATCAATGCTCACCTGGGAGTCACCAGAACCCTCAAGTTCATTAAGAGGAGATACTGGTGGCCTGGAGAGCCTCAGGAAGTCCGACAATACGTGCAAGGACGCAAGGAGTGAGCCTGGAACAAGGAGCCCCACGCCCAACTTCAGGGGGGGTCCTTCAACCCATACCTGTTCCGGACAGATCATGGGCACACATCTCCATGGACTTTGTCATGGGTCTTCTGCCTTTCAAGGGGAAGAGCATTAACATGGTAATTGTGGATCGCCTCTCTTGAAAGCCTGGAAACTCATAGCATTGGACATCAATTCTGGTGAAGACAGCTGATACTGTCTTTCATCTGGTCTTCAGGATCCACGGATTTCCAGTGGATATTATCCACAATTTGTGTCACCTTTTTGGAAGGTGTTCTGTATATCGATCGGGGTTACAGTGAGCCCTACTTCTGGATTTCAGCCACAGTCCAACGGTCAGACGGAGTGAGTGAACCAGAATGTGGAGCAAACCCTGAGATGCCTGGCTGCCCTCAGGAAAACCAGATAACTGGTGTGATCATTTGATGTGGGCTGAGGTCACCCACAACACACTACATAATTCTGCGTAAGCGATGTCCCCATTTGAATGCCAACCTGGGTATTGTCCGCCACTCTTCCCTGAGCAGGAGGCCAGGGTTGGGGGTTCCTGTTGCTGAAGATCTCATCTGAAGCTACAAGGAGAAATGAACTGGGGTGAGGGAGATTTTGTTGGCCTCTACCTGTAAGGGTGAACTGAAGGCCAAACACAAAAGAAGTGAGGGCAAACACGAGGAACACACATCAGAGTTGCTGGTGAACGCAGCAGGCCAGGCAGCATCTCTAGGAAGAGGTACAGTCGACGTTTTGGGCCGAGACCCTTCGTCAGGACTAACGGAAGGAAGAGCTAGTAAGAGATTGGACAAGCTTTGCAGCCTGGGCAAGATGTCTAGCTGTCTACTCAGTATTTGTCTCTCTGGGTAGAGTCCAGGAAACAGGCACCCAAGTTAACTGGACCCTTCAAGGTTATTAAGAAAGTGAACCCACTTACACCTTGCAGCCCCCCAAGATCTTTTAGATCAATCCCACCTTCCATATATCCAAATTGAAACCTGTGAGTACCAGTCCTTTAGCCCACCACCACACAGATTTGTTGATGAGGAACAGGTTTTCACCATAAGAATTCTGGATTCACAAACTGTTCAGGATGTTTGGCAATTCCTTGTTGACTGGGAAAGGTTTGGACCCGAGGAACAGTGCTGGGCATTCCAGAAGGGGACATCTTGGATCCAGCTCTCATCCAAGCCTACCATCAACATCATTCCGAGCAGCCAAGACCGTCAGGAGTTAGCCGTAGTGGAAGGGGCCCTGTTACAATATGCACCCAACCGTGCCAGCTTCTGGGGTTTAGATGCTCCAATTCTCCAGGGTATGGATAGCAGGCACACCTCCTTTAAAAATTGGCGGCCATGCTTTGGAACCAGGATTTTAACATTTAAAGAGCACCTGAACTCAGGTTCAATGCTCAATTATCAACATTACTTTGGATTCTCATCTAGTGTCTCATTTAGAACCCTGTCGTCATATCGTGCTTGATTCTAGTCTTAGATACTTCAGCACTTCAGTCCTTACCATCCTCGTTTTGGACTCTCACCACAGGAGTTAGGTCATAGGTCACTAATGCTTTCACTGACAGGGAACAAATGGCCTACTCTTATTCCTGTATTCCGTGATCACTGCTATCCCATTTCGACTTTAAAGTATTTGATCAGTGCAGATAGCAGCCAAGGCATTGGTGTGGAACAGGAGGGTTTGAGTTATTGGGAAAGTCTAGATAGATTTGGGGTCAAGAATTCAGGTTCAATTTTTTTGCACAAAAGAAAGAAAATCCATCAGAATTCAGTCTACTCAAAATGATAGTTTTCCACATGCTGAGACATGAGAGGTAATAGTCTTAGGCTATATAAAATAGTGGAAAGAAAGGATGTTTAATCTAACATGAAATTAAACTGTGGGAGTAGGATGGAGATACAGGTTTCAATGAGTCAAAGATTTCTAGGTCTAATAGCAGATAATTCTTCCTGCTGAGTGTGATGAACGTAAGATAAAGCAGTGGATTCAACTCAGAAACAATTCGATGCTGCAAAAGGGGGGGGGGGCTGAGAACTGCATAGCATATCTGAATAGTTTGATTTAAAAGGATTAAGTGACCTTGCTCATCTGTATAGATTCTGTGATCTTGAAACCTTTCTTGAACTGTTCCATATTTGCTCCTCTGTTTAGTTTATCATCCTATTTGTTTTCATGGGCATATTTGATTCTTAATATTTATAACATATAATATTTAAATTACAGTGTAATTAGACAAAGTAGTGTCACACAAATGGACACATGACATTTAGAGACTGGTTTCAAAGAAATATTGAGCTAAAACTCCTTTCAAGAATCAGTAGATTCTGGCTTGGTTCTAGAGGACTGAAAAATTGCAAATGTCATTCTACTCTTCAAGAATGGAGGGAGGCAGAAGAAAGGAAATTATAGGCCAGTTAGCCTGATCTCAGTGGTTGGGAAGATGTTGGAGACAATTGTTAAGGATGACATTTTGGGAATACTTGGAGGCACATGATAAAATAGGCTAAAGTCAGCATGGTTTCCTTAAGAGAGAATCTTGTCTGAGAAATCTGTTGGAATTCTTTGAGGAAATAACAAGCAGGATAGACGAAGGAGAATCAATGGATGTTGTGTACTTGTACAAGGTACCACACATGAGGTATTACAGGAAATATACTAACATGGATTGAGCATTGGCTGATTGGCAGGAGGCAGAGAGTGGGAATACAGGGAACCCTTTCTGATTGGTTGTTGGTGACTGGTGGTGTTCCGCAGGAGTCTATGTTGGCATAGTTTCTTTTTACGTTGTACGTCAGTGATTTGGATGATGAAATTTATAGCTTTGTGGATAATACAAAGATAGGTTGAGAGGCAGGCAGTGTTGGGGAACAGGGAGGCTGCAGAACGACTTAGATTAGGAGATTGGGCAAAGAAGTGAAGTTTATAGTCATGCAATTTGGTGGAAGGAATAAAAGTGTAGACTATTTTCTGAACAGGGAGAAAATTTAAAACAAAACTAGGTGCAAAGGGATTAGGGACTAGGGAGTCCTCGTGCAGGTTGAGTTGGTAGTGAGGAAGGCAGATACAACGTTAGCATTCATTTCAAGATTACTAGCATATAAAAATGTAATGCTGAGGCTTTATATGGCACTAGTGAGGCTTCACTTGGACTACTGTGAGCAGCTTTGGGCCCCCTATCTAAGAAAGGATGTGCTTACATTGGAGAGAGTTCAAAGGAGGTTCATTAAAATGATTCTGGGAATGAAAGACATCATATGATGAGTGTTTGATGGCTCTGGGCCTCTACTTGCTGGAATTTAGAAGAATGAGAAGGGGTATAATTGTAACTTATTGAATATTGAAAATGCTAGATAGAGTGGATGTACAGAGTATATATCCTATAGTGGGGGAGCCTAGGACCAGAAGGCACAATCTCAGGTTAGAGAAGTGTCCACTTAGAATGGAAATAAGGAAGAATTTCTTTAGCCAGAGGGTGGTGAATCTGTGGAATTTGTTGTCACAAGCAGCTGCGGAGGCCAGGTCACTGGGTCTATTTAAGGCAGAGGTAGACAGGTTCTTGATTAGTCAGGGCATGAAAGGTTACAGGGAGGGCTGGCTGGTGGTGCAACAACATCGGCGCCGGACCTGGGAGCGGAGGTGCCCAGGTGTGAAACTAGTCGGGTCTGCTCCTGAGTACGCTTTCCATCCATGCCGGGTTGAGTGTCGAGACCACAACTTGACCTCATAAAACAAAGGGAAAATACTGCGAAAATGTCTGTGTGGCGTGCCACACAGTCTCTCTCTCACTCAGCGCCTTGTAAAAGCCATGAAAAAGACATCATCACGGATCACGCATGGACATGCAGACACACACAGACGCGCACGCATGCATACGCTGACGCACAGACTCGCACGCGTGCAGGCACACTCCAAAAAAAACGAAAGAAAGGTTATAGGGAGAAGGCAGAAAAATGGGGTTGTGAGGGAACTGGATCAGCCATGCTCAAATGGTGGAGCATAATTGATGGACCAAATGGGCTAATCTGTTGTTATGTCTTATGGCCTTTCATTACTTTTGTATCATTTCAAACTCAGCCTCAAAACATATTGGAAAATTGCAACGCTAAACGAGATTAAATAGCAATAATGGCAACCTTGTTTTCTCAGTATTGAAAATAAACAGTGATCAATAAAGCTTAGTTTACTAACAAACTAGAAGCTAATAAACTACTAGTTTATTAATTTTGCCTTTACTATATATTTCAGTATTTACCTCTTACTGGAGTAAGAAAAACAAATTGGTTCATTTCACTGACTTTCAAAACTTGGTATGGAAACACCAATGCCCTTGAATGGAAAATCCTACAAAAAGTAGTAGATATGGCCCAGTCCATCATGGGTAAAGCCCTCCCCATTACTGAGCATATTTACACAAAACTTTGTCGCTAGAAAGCAATATCCATCATCAGGGACCCCCACCACTCAGGCCATGCTCTCTTCTCACTGCTGCCATTAGGAAGAAGGTACAGGAGCCTCAGGGTTCACACCACCAGGTTCATGAACAGTTATCACCCCTGAACCATCAGGCTCTTGAACTAGAGGGGATGTATAACATCACTTGCTGCATCACTGAACTATTCGCACAACCTATGGACTCCGTTTCATGGACCTTTCATCTTATGTTCTTGATATTTATTGCTTATTTATTTATTATTATTTCTTTTTTTGTATTTACACAGTTTATTGCCTTTTGCACACTGTTTGTTCAGACTGTTGGTGCGGTCTTTCATTGATTCTACTTTGGTTATTGGATTTATTGAGTATGCCCGCAAGAAAATGAATCTCAGGGTTGTATATGGTGACACACATATACGTACTTAGATAGTAAATTTACTTTGAACTTTGAATCAAGGTATATGATGCAAACCAAATGCCGGTGGTAGCAACATAGTGACATGACATTGTTGACTCAGATTCATAGAATACTGACAGCAGCTGTCCATAACTATCCAAAACTGTAAGCCATCCAAGAACTATTAAAAAAGTTAATTAACTCAAACAGAAACTTATAGATTCCTGACAGAAATTACGTAGAAATATTCTATTCTATCAAGTAACTAAAATGAAGAACACAATAATTTATTTGTATGTTCCAGAACTTCTCAGCATTACTTCCTACTGCAATGCTAAGGAAATGATTTCATATTTCAAATGCAAGGAACCAATTCATTTTGAACCTCTTCACCCATGTGTTATCAAAATATTTTTTCTCTCTGCGAAACATACATGTTGCTACAGCACAATATGCAAGAAATGCTGGTGGAACTCAGCAAGTCAGGCAGCATCTATGGAAATGAACAAACGGTCCGAGAGCCTTCAACAATTCAACAGTTCTGCAAGGGGAGGGAGAAGAAGCCAGAATAAGAAGGTGTAGGGAGGGGGACGAGGACAAGCTACAAGGTGAAGCCAGGTGGGTGCGAGAGGGGGGATGAAGTAGGAAGCTGACAGGTGATAAGTGGAAAAGGCAAAGAGCTGGGAAAGAAGGAATCTGTTCGAAGAGGAGAGTGGATCATGGAAGAAAGGAAAGGAGGAGGTGCATCGGGGGAGGTGATAGATAGATGGGGAGAAGAGGTGAGACACCAGAGTGGGGAAATTAAAAAGAGGGGAGGAGGGGAAAAAATTACAATTGGAAAAATCAATGTTTATGCCATCAGGTTGGTGCTACCAGGACAGACTATGGTGTTGCTCCTCCACTTGAGAGCGGCCCTATCATGGCAGAAGAGGAAGACATGAACTGAAATGTTGGAACGGAAATAGGGATAAGAATTGAAATGCCTGGTCATCGGGAAATTTTAATTTTTGTAGATGGAGCTGAGGTGCTCAACAAAGAAGACCCCCTGATTTACATCAGGTCTCACCAATGTAGAGGAGGCTGCTCCGGGAGCACTGGATACAGTAGACGACCATGATAGATTTGCATGTGAAGTGTTGCCTCACCTGAAGGGATTGTTTGGGGCCATGAATGGAGGTGAGGGTGGAGTTAAATGGGTAGGTATAACACTTTTGTTGCTTACAGGGTTAAGTGCTAAGAGGGAGATTAGTGGGATGACAAGGGAATCATAGAGACAGCAATCCTTGTGGAAGGTAGAGAGCAGGGGGTGAGGGAGGTAAAGATGTGTTTGGTGGTAAGGTCCCATTGAAGATGGCAGGAGTTGTGGAGAATGATGTGTTGAATGCAGAGGCTAATGGGGTGGTAGGTCAGAATAACAAAAACTCTATCCCTGTTAGGACAATGGGAAGATGGGGTGAGCACAGATGTCCAGGAGGAGATGTGGATAAGGGCAGCATCAATGGTGGACGGAAACCCTGTTCTTTGAAGAAGGAGGATACCTCTGATGTCCTGGAAAGGAAAGCCTCACCCTGAGAGAAGAAGGAACTGAGAAAAGGGATTGGCATTTTTACAGGACGCAGGGTGGGAAGGGGTATAGTTGAGGATATCAGTGAGTTTATAAAAGATATCAGTAGATAGGTTGTTAAACTGTGAATTTAAGGGTAGGGTGCTAGTTGGAGACAAAGTTGATGAAATTGATGAACTCAGTATGGGTGCATACTTTATATACTTTATACTTTATTGTCGCCAAATAATTGATACTAGAACGTACAACCATCACAGCGATATTTGATTCTGCGCTTCCTGCTCCCTGATTACAAATATTAAGAATAGTAAAAATTAGTAAATATTAAAAATTTAAATTATAAATCATAAATAGAAAATAGAAAAATAGGAAGTAAGGTAGTGCAAAAAAAAACTGAGAGGCAGGTCCGGATATTTGGAGGGTACGGCCCAGATCCGGGTCAGCATGGTCAATACAGCACAAAGAGAGTAGGGAAGCATTACCAGGGAAGGCTTGGGACATGGACTGTTCCATGTAGCCAACAGGAAAGCAGGCACAGACGGGGCCCATGGCTACACCCTGAGTTTGGAGAGAGTGGGAGGAGCCTAAAGAGAAAACGTTAAGGATAAGAGGGAAACTGGTTTGGTCTGTTGCAAAAGAAAGAAACGGAGACCTTTAAGGCCTTCTTCAAGTGTATAGAGACTAGACATCCATGGTGAAAATAAGATGATCATGGCCAGGGTACTGAAAGTTGTTGAGATCTAGAGCATGTGAAGAGTCACGGATATAGGTGGGAAGGGACTGAGCCAAGGGAGATAAAAAGGAGTTAAGGTTATGTGGACACGAGTTTATTGGAGTAGGAGCAGGGAGAAGCTATGGGATTACTTGGACAGTTAGGTTTGTGGATCTTGGGTAAGAGGTAGAAACAAGCAGCACAGCATAAGGGAACGGTGAGTTTGGTGGCCATGGATGGGATTTCTGACTCTGATCTCCAGAGTTGATGAGGTTGGTGATGGTATTGGATACAATTTTCTGATGGTCCTGAATGGGGTCCTTTTCAAGAGGCAAGTAAGAGGCAGTGATGAGGGTTGCTGCTTGGCCTCAGCAAGGCAGAGGTCAGTCCACCACACTACAACAGCACCCTCTTTGTCTGTGGGTTTGAGATTGGGATTGGTGTGGGGAAAGTGGAGGTTGGTGCATTTAGAGGGGGTGAGCTTCAAAGAGGAGAGAGGAGTGTCTGCTGTTGTCTCATCTGCAATTAGAGATGAAAAGATCCAGAGCAGGACACAGAATACAAGGGTGGAGTAAGAAATCTATTTGATGAGACCTTCAGAAATATATCCAATTAGTTGGAAGTCCTAATTCGGATTCAAACAATGATTTGTGTGAGAATTCCACACTTCAGCTCAGAAAAAAAATTAATTGAAGAGCAAAAACTGCAGGCACTGGAACTGAAATAAAAACAAAAAATGCTGGAAATATTTGGGAGCATCTTCAGAAAAAGAAACAGATACTATGCTTTCTAATTCTCCTTTAATTACCTAATCCCCAGGAGTTAATTACCTAACTTCTGCTGTGAACAACTCGGTAGTGGAAAATAACAATCACAACATTAGCAATTTTTAAAATTCTATTTGCTATAAACATGAATTTATTAACCTCATCTGACTTAGAAAATGACAGAACACCACAGGAACAAGCCATTCATCCCATCAAGTTTCTGCTAACCTAACTAACCCTATTTGTCTGCACATGGTTTGTTTCTACTATTCCTTTGCCTTTTCACCTGTCTGCCTAAATGCCTCATAAGCGTTGCTATCACATCTACTTCCACTAACATTTCCGGCAGTATGTTCCAGGTATCTACCACTTTCTCATAAAATAAATCACCTCACACATCTCTTTAAACTTTCTGCCTCTCACTTTAAACCCGTGCCCCTAATATTTGACATTTCCGCCCTGGGACAACTCTATTTACCACACCTATCCTTCTCATAATTTTATACAAGGTCACCGTTCAACCACCGACACTCTAGAGAAAACAATCTATGTTTGTCCAATCTCTCTTTATAGCTAATACATGCCAATCCTGGAGAAACCCTTCTACACCCACTTTAAAGTCTCAATCTTATAGTGGGGCACCAAGAATTGCACACAATACTCCAAATGAGCCACAAGCAAAATTTCATTCAAGCATAACATGCTTGTCTTTGTTTACACAGACCAATGAAGAAAAGCATGCCAAACACCTGCTTAACCATCCTAGCTACTCGTGTTATTACCTTCAGGAAGCTGTGGACTTGCACCCCAGGCTTCCACTGTACATCTATGTTCCTATGGGTCCTGTCATTTACTGTATAATCTTCTCTTCCACTTGACCTCCCAAAATGCATCACCTCATACTTATACAGATTAAACTCCATATGTCATTTTTTTCCACACAAACTTTCAACAGATCTATATGCTGCTGTATTCTTTAACATTTTCTCTTTACTATCCACAACTCCACCAGTTTTGTGCCAACTTACTAATCAAAGGTCTTACATTCAATTAAACCATTTGCTTATATTATAGAGGACCCAGCACTGATCCCAGTAGTTCAATACTAGTTGCAGACCTCCAGTTAGAAAAAATACACTCTTCCATCATTTATCCTCTGTTGTGTATGACCAAGCCAATTTTGTATTCAATGTACCAACACACAGTGAATTTCATTTCCCTTAATTCAACAGTATTCACTGTGAATTAAATGTGATTTTTAAGAAGACTGGGCTATAAAGGAAAGAATGTAATGCTGCGGCTTTATAAGGCATTGGTCAGACAACATTTGGAGTATTGTGAGCAGCTTAGAGCTCCATATCTAAGAAAGGGTGTGCTGGCATTGGAGAATGTCCAGAGGAAGTTTACAAAAATGATCCCAGTAATACAAGAGTTAACATGATGAGCATTTAATAGCTTTGGACCTGTACCTGCTGGAGTTTATAAGAATGGGGGCGAGGAGTTGGGGGAATCTCATTGAAACCTTTTAAATATTAAATGGGCAAGAAAATGTGGACATAGAAAGGATGTTTCCAATAGAGGGGGTGTCTAGAACCAGCCTCAGTATACAAGGACATCCCTTTAGGGATGAGAACAAATTTCGTTGCTGCCGACTATGTAGGCCAAGTCATTGGGCATATACTCAGTGGCCACTTTATTAGATATACCTGCTCATTAATGCAAATATCTAATCAGCCAATTATATGGTAGCATCTCAATGCATAAAAACATGCAGGCATGGTCAAGATGTTAGGTTATTGTTCACACCAAACATCAGCATTGGGAAAGAAATGTGACTTTGAACATGGAATGATTATTGGTACCAGATGGGGAGATTCAAGTATCTCAGAAACAACTGATCTCCTGTGATTTTCACACACAACCGTCAATGGAGTTTACAGCAGAGGTTCCCTTCCTTTTTTATGCCAAGGACTCCTATTGTTAATCTGAGAGTTCATGGAGCCCAGGCTGTGAACCCTTGGTTTACTGTAACTGGGCAAAAAACAAAAAAAGGATCCAGTGAGCAACGGTTCGGTGAGCGAAAATGCCAGACTGGACTCAGCTGACAGGAAGGCGACAGTAACTCAAATAACCACACATTACAACAATGGTGTGCATCAAAGCATCTCTGAATGCAAAGCATGCAGATTTTTTGAACATACATAAATATACTCAGTGGCTACTTTATTATGTACCTCCTGTACCTAATAAAGTGCCCCTGAGTGTATTTAAAGCAGAGGTTGATAGGTTCTTTATCAGTAGGGTGTCAAAGATTATAGGGACAAGACAGAAGAATGGGGTTGTGAGGGATAAATCAGCAAGTGATTGAATAGCAGAGCTGTCTTGATGGGCTGAATGGCCTAATTCTGCTCCTATGGCTTATGCTTAATTCAACATCTTATTATCTTCTGGATTATTGCCTGTTGTACTTCTTAAAACAAAAAAAACATTGGTAGTTCTCCAGTCTTCTTGAACCTTCCCTGTGGCTAAAGAGAATACTGTACAAACATCTGTCAGTTCCCAGTAGTCTCTCTTGCCTGCCACAGTATCCTTGGCTAGATTGCATCAAGCTCCATGGACCTATATACCTTCATATCTTTTTAAGACATACAGTACCTCTTCTTTCTTAATACTAACATGCACTAGAACATTAACTGATCTCATTACCTAAATCCTTCTTCTTGGTGATTATCAATACAAAGTTCTCAGTTAGGAACTCGTACACTTCCTCTCCACACACACCTGCTCTCCTTTGTCCTAAAGTGGGCCTTCCTGAGCTAAATTCTTGAACTGAATATACACCTAAAGTGCTTTGGGACTCTCCTTAGTCTTATCTGCCAAAATAACATTTTCATGGTTTCTTTTAGCCTTCCTGTTTCCTTAATTCTTTCCCTCTTCATTTATATTCAAGGGCCTTCACTAATTTCAGCCTCCTAAACCTTACATGTAGAACACAAAACACTACATACAGTACAGTACAAATCTTTCAGCCCATTTTCTTCCTATTTTTTTTTGAGAAAACTTACAGTATTTGGTTATCCAAGATCCATCATCCTGTCATCCTTGTCTTTTATCCTTATAGGAACCCACTTGTCCTGAGTTCTAGTCACATGGCCTTTTTAAAGCCTCCCACATTTCAAATGTGGATTTACCAGTGTGCGTGAAATGTTGCATCCGGAATTATTTCCAGTTAGCGGATGATTTCCTTCCACACCGCTCTGACGTACTGGGAAATCATGTACGAGACAAGTTACAGCAGTGGTTTGCCTAATGCCAGGTGAGTTTTTTTTTGAAGAGATCACCAGCTCTTACCGGGAGCCGGCTGGATTCGAACTCGGGACCTCTCGCCCCAGCGCAGATGCCACTACGCCACCAGCCAGCCACTACCCCTTACCAAACAGCTGTTCCCAATCTACTATCCCCACTCCTGTCATATACTGTCCAGGAAACATCTAAAGCATCGAAGAAAGGCTAATGTGCTATCAACTCTATCCCCTTAACTCTGATCCTCTCTCTGAATGCTGAGCATTCTCTGCTTTGATTAATGAGGAAACTTACGACTGTTTAGTTGACAAGGTAGAAAGTCATATGATGAGAGTAAAATGTATGCCCAATTTGACCTGAAATATTATCCACAGAAATTTTAAATTTGGATAAATTGCTTCTTACATTTTACTTGCTTACCATCCTTTACAGGAAATGCATAAACTTTTAGGGAACTGAGTTTTGTTTACAAAACCCAAATACCAGTTAAGTTCAACTTTAATGGTTAAAATTTGGCACGTGATTGACTTTCAGCATTGTAATCCTCAATCTCGCGATACTCATTCTGTAGATGATGTCAGCCTATTCTTGTCGCCTCTCCTTTCTTTCACTCACAAACCAATGGGCGTGCCGCCAGAGTACACTAATGGAACGAATCCAGGTTCTTCCTTCTGCTAAGAGTAACATCCGCCTATCAGTCGATCAACAACCTGTCCTGGTCCCTTTCAAAATTAAAACAAATCATTAAAAAAATAACACGTTATAAATTCTCCCCACAATTTCCTACGCGCATTCCCTCGCCCTCAAACACAGGGCCCTGTGACAAGAGGGCGGGAGGTGCGGCGCCTTATCCTCAGCGCGCATGCGTGCTGAGGTCACGCTGGAGCAGCGTGTGCGCCGGCCGCGTGGATGGGACCGGCGAGCTGACGTCATGGCCCTCTGGGTCCGCCCCTGCACTGAGCGAGAGCGAGGCGACGGCTGGGCAACGGGAGTTCGCCGGTTTAATGGCGGCCATGTTGGATCGGAAGTGAAGTGGAGGGAGCGGAGAAGGGGAAAAAATTCAGAAACTGGTCGCTAGCAACGGAAACTGTTTCTCTATAGTTGGGAGAGGACGATCGGCCGTTAACACGGAGAGTTAAGGAAGCGTCGCCCGGGGGGGAAAGTTCAGTGGTTTTGTATGGTTTAAAATTTCCCCCCCAATATAATAAAAAAGGGACAATGGCGGATCCGGCTGAGTGCAATATAAAAGTGATGTGCCGTTTCAGGCCGCTGAATGACGCGGAAATCCAACGCGGTGATAAATGTATCTGCAAATTTCAAGGGGATGAAACGGTGGCGGTCGGGGTGAGTGTGGATTTTCTGCTGCTTGTGCTGTTATTCACCCTGTGTGGCTCAATAAAGTATTTGTGTAAAATATTTTGTATGTTAAACTAGCTGCTCAAGTTTGGTCCGCGAGTGAATCTGTTGCCAAAATCGGTAGCAGTGGTTGGAGCTGCAGATCCCAGTGCATTCATCTGTCAAGGCGTCACCTCGGGCTGTCTGTTGTTTAAAAAAAACTTTCCCAAATCTGCTACTGTTTTTCTATTTTATTTTTACAGCAGCATGGAAGTTTATTTCACACCTGGAATATTGGGAAGTGCCACGTTTTATGTTTGAGTCGAAAAGCACAGCAAATTGGGTGTGGATATTTTAAAATGAACGGGAAAAAAAACATCCTCTATATCTTCGTCTGGGAGTAATTCTTAGACCTCAGGCGAATAGGCTGCATTTATGTTGACACAGATGTCGATCATTTTTTCTTGTGTATTTATTTTGAGAGGAGAGTTTGGAATAATCTATTCTGTTTCTTAGGCAGACCCTTGCAAAAAGCTTTCATTCTTATAGGAACTAAACCGGCCTTTTTTTTTAAACGCCAGAGAGTTCGAATAATATTTCAGTTGTTCGAAATTGAATGTAGATATTGAGTTGCAAGAGATGACTAGTTTAGACAGAGTACTGGTCTAGACTGAAAACATATCGACCCTGAACGTCGGTTTTGGTCAAGAAGTAAGTTTCGAAAAAGTATTTTTACAGGAAGTATGATAAATATTTATGAATCTTTTACCTGTCGTGTACCCAACAATTTAACTTGTATCCCCTATTGGGGTTCTTATTTACATGCTACTCTTTGCTTATATCGCTTTAGCATTTTTCGTATTAGTGCTTACAGAGCTTAACGTTATCTCGTCACTCTCTTGAACTTTGCCCTCCCCTGCATCTCACAATCTTTTATTGTTAAGGCTACTTTTCTGATTGCTAAATATTTATGGTGGATATTCTAAAATGTTCCATGAGGCTTCACAAGGGGAATATTAATCAAAATTTGGCGCTAGTGGTTATAAAGAGCTACAAGCATAAGAGTCACATTATGAATGGGTCATTTATTGTGGCAGGTTTATTTCTGGTTCTAAATGGTATAATTGATCCTTTAGCCTAATTAATACCAATCATTCTCCTGATCTTCAATTTCTTTGGTTAATAAGGGTCTTTCAGTTTCAGAATCAAAGTTGACAATTGTCCTAATGTTAATTTGTATTTACAGATGAAGCCTACTGAGTTTTTACCATCCTCCACACATAGAAATATTTCCTTCCTCCATTTCTGAAAGACCTCTGTCCAGTTCTTAGACTCAACCTGGTTTCCCAGTGTACAGAAAAAGTTATTTTTCTGGAGGTGTTCCAATAAAATTGCTATTTAAATTTTGGCATTCTCAACTGTAATATTGTGGCATAATTTATCCAGTAGTATAGTACCATTCTGATAAGTCTGTGCTGTACTCATTCCAAAATCATTATATAGTTCCTACATTACATCTTTGCCCTATTGAGAAACATGTATACATGCCTTTCAGTCTCATCATCTGATTCATTTTATAAATAGGTTGATTAATTGCAACCTCAGGGTAGATCCTTGGGAGACCCATGAAGGATCTTAGCTGGAATGTGGTTAAATACTGTCAATTTGAGTGCCTGTATCCTCACTGTTTAGGAGCTAGCATGACAAGTTGCTTATAGCTGTCAACTCTTAATTACAGATTCTCATAATTTACTGCTAACTGAAGCTTGTTAAGTATTTTGTAATTCCTTGGTTTATCTCAGTTCTACCATAAAATCTTACAAAGGAAAGTTTCCCAAATAGGTTGCAGATGCTCTTGGATTCCATTATTCAATGTTCTCAGCTATATCATTTAAAATTCTGAAATAAAAGTAATGTAGTCCTGTATATTTCTTATGAATTTTGAGATTCTGTTATAGGTTTTTTGCTTGCAATTTTGACTGCCCATTTCTCATTCAGTGATTTATTTTCTTTATCACAGGGTATTGCCCTCTAGACTTGTTTCCAGACAAAAAGTCTTTCAACATAATTATTTTTCACTTTTATTAATTTTAATGCAAACAACCACTTCTCTTAGCTATCCTGCAATAAACTTTGCATCTTTAAAAGTTTCATTTCATCCTCTTTTACTTCTGTTTTTATCTTTATTTGCAATATTTTGTATCTTTCTATATTGTCTTCTACGCATGCTTTTATATGTATATTGTTCCTTTTTTAATTTTGGTTAAAATTCACTCACTGAGGCGCACATCACAGTAATCCTTCTCTCTCTGTTCTGCTGTGGTTTGGCTCAGTTTACTGTGAAGTGTGTCTCATGGTTGCAAGCCTTGTTCATATCTCAGCTATTTTTGGTATTTTTATCTTCTCTCAAATATTGGAGTCAAGTCATCTTGTGATCATTATTAGATAAGTATTTCAGATTTGTCATTACAAAATCTTTGTTGGCCTCCTTGTTTGGCCTCCTTGTTTGATCCTGAATGTAATATTGGAGAAAACTGTTCTGTTGATACTACACCTTTCAGAAGTGAGCATTCTACTTATACACACCTATATGAATATTAATTCTCCCCTGCCCCCCCAGCCTCTAACCCTCCTTTGGAAACACTGCCATTGCTACGTAACTTAAAAAAAAATGCTCTTCTCCACTGTGGCTTCTTGTTGCATAGCAGCTTATCAAATATGTAGTGTTGTGCCTATTCACTATGACTGTTCTTTCCTTCCCCCATTTTTTCTGTTTGTTCTGTAGATCTTTATATTTAGTTCCTAGTTCTGGTTATTTTGAGATCGTGCCATGAAAATGGCTATCATATCTTATTTGCCGAGCTGAATTTTTAAAGTCATTTACTTTGTCTTGTTCTGTATGCATGTGTATAAAGAATGCCTTTTTGGCCCAACATTTCCTTCTGGGATTTTAAAGGTAAATGTATTATCAAAGTGCGTATATGTCACCATACACTACTTTGAGATTCATTTTCTTGTAGGCATAAACATTAGAACAAAGAAATAGACATTGCATTTGCATCAGAATCAATGGAAAAACTGCACACAGATTGACAAACAACTAATGTGCAAAAGACAAACTGCCAATACAAAAAAAATGTAAATTCAAAAATACATTGAAAGTCTCAGTTGTAGAGACCTTGAAAGTTTGGCCATAGGTTGTGGAATCAGTTTGGATTTGGAGATGATTTGAATGAGCTGGTTTGGGAGCCTGATGGTTAAAGGGTAATGACTGTTCCTGAACCTGGTGGTGTGGGACCTGAGACTCCTTTACTACCTTCCTGATGGCAGCAGTGAGAAGAGAGCATGACCTGGATGGTGGGGTTGATGGATGCTGCTTTGTTGTGGCAGTGCTCCTTACAGATGTACCCAATGGTAGGGGGGGCTTTTGGGCATTGGTGTTTCCATACCAGGCTGTGATGCAACCAGTCAGGATGCTCTCTACTGTGCATCTATAGAGGTTTCTCGAAGTTTTAGATGCCGTGCCAAATCTATGAAAGTTTCTTTTTTAAAAAAAAAGAGTGAAGGCACTGTTTTATTTTGTGATAGCACTTATGTACAGGTCCTAGGATGGATCCTCTGATAATAAAGCCAAGGAATTTAAAGTTACTGACCCATTTTACTTCTGCTCACCTAATGAGGACTGACTGGTGGAGCTCTGTTTTCTTCCTCCTTTGGTCAATAATCAGCTCTGGCTTTGCTGATGTCGTGTGAGGGTGGTTGTCGTGGCACCATTCCACCGGATTTTCAATCTCTTTCCTACTTCTCACTACCTTTGATTTGGCCAACCACAGTGCTGTCATCAGCAAACTTGAATATGGCATTGGAACAGTACTTAGTCATAGGTATAAAGTGAGTAGAGCACAGAGCTAAGCGCATAGTGATAATAGTGATTGTGGAGGAGACAGTTCTGACTGGGGCCTACAAGTGCAGAAGTTGATCCAGTTGCACAGACCTTGGAGTTCAGTGATCATTTTCGAGGGGCGGGTAGTCATGAATGCTAAACTGTCATCCATGAAGAGCATATCCTGATGTAGGCATCTTCACTGTCCAGCTGTCGCCGAGCTGAGTGAAGAGCCAGTGAAATGGTATCTGCTGTTGACTTTTTGTGACATATGCAAATTGGAGCAGAACCAAGTCACTTCTCAGGCAGATGACAAACCTCTCAAAGCACTTCATAGTGGATGTAAGTGCTACTGAACAGTACCCATTGAGGCAGATTGCCATGTTCTTGGGCACTGGTATGATTGAAGCAAGTGGGTACCTCAAACTGCCAAAGAGAGGTTGAAGATGTCATTAAACACTTCAGCCAGTTGATTAGCACAGGTCTTCAATACTCAGCCAGGTATACTGTCTGATGCTTTCCATGGGTTCACCCTCCTGAAGGATGCTCTCACATCAGCCTTACATATTTCTCTCTTCTGGGTTGTTTCATGCCCACCAGCATTTCATTTTACTAGTGCTAAAGGTCTGCACCTGGCAATTAGTCTGCTGTCTTCCTCTCTATATTTCATAATTTACTTTATCTTCTTGAGCCACCCTGCTAAAAAATCTGACTCATCCTTCACCTAGGATGTCACAGGATCCCAGCCACTGCTTGCTTTATGCTTATCTAGTTTCAGTTAGATTAGATTATGAAGACATGCAGTCCTCTTTTGTTGTCATTTAGTAATGCATGCATTAAGAAATGATACCATATTCCTCCGGTGTGATATCACAAACAGGACAGACCAAGACTGAAAAAACTGGCAAAACCACATAATTATAACACATAGTTACAACAGTGCAACAATACCATAACTTGATGAAGAAGTCCATGAGCACAGTAAAAAGTTCAAAGTCTCTCAAATGTCTCACATCTCATGCAGACGGCAGTGGGAAGAAAAACTCTCCGTCATGCCCGACCGCAATCCGTATCTGAATCATCCGAAAACTTTGAGCCTCCGAATCAGCTCTCCGACACCAAGTACTGAGCGCCATCTCTGTCCGAACGATTCAACCTCAATCTCGGTGGCCAACAGCAGGCAAAGCCAGGGATTTTGAGGCCTTCCCTCTGGAAGATTCCGGACCATGCAGTAACGACAGCAGCAAACGAGCGTTTCAGAAATTTCTCCAGGTGTTCCTCTGTGCTTTCACGTCCGTCTCCATCAAATCAGAATTGTCCATGGCCCCTATATAATGGAAATGATATCATTTTTTTTTACCGGAGGGCTGCACACGCAGGGCGCGCTGCTCTCTCTCCTCCCACCAGAGGAGAGTTAGGTGCTCTCCCAATCTAAGACTGACGCCAATGTCATATAAAATGGCGCCTCTTTTCCATACCACTCTTTAGATCATGTATTTTGTCTCCTCTAATTTGTTTATTCCAGTGCTAATTTGCATGTGATTCAGGTAATAATGCAAAAATATAACCTTGATAGCCAATTCTTCGATTTGGCTGACAGTCTCTGTTTTTTAAAAAAAAAAATCTCTTGCCATCTCTTGTTTTGGTTCCAGCATGGTTCAAGACATTTTGATTTCCCCTTTTTGATTTTTATTCCCCATTGAGAGATGTTCTTGTAAGATAGGCAACATTAATAATGCGCCTCTGGTCCTGAATACACACATGATAGGCAGAGTATCTTCTGCAACTTCAGCCATCTCCAAAGGGATCCTATGACTAAATGTATCTTTACCTCTCTCCTGGCACTTATCCCTGTTTGCAGCCTAAGCGCTGCACCTGCCCATTCACCATCTCCCTTGCCTCCTTTCAGAGCTCCAAACAGTCCTTCCAGGTGAGGCAACACTTCACCTGCAAATCTGCTGGGGTCATCTATTGTGTCCGGTGCTTCCAATGTGGCTTCCTCTACGTTGGTGAGACCCGTTGTAAATTGGGGGACTGCTTTGTCGAGCACCTCTGCTCCATCCGCCAAAAGTGGGACTTCCATGGCCAAACATTTTAATTTTGAATTCCATTCCCGTTCCAACATGTTGGTCCATGGTCTCCTCCTGTGCCAAGATGAGGCCACCCTCAGGTGGAGGAACAACACCTTGTATTCCATCTGGGTAGACTCCAACTTGATGATTTCTCCTTCTGGTAAAATAAAAATCCCTCCCCTCTTTTATTCAGCATTCTCGCCTCTTTGCCTCTTCTCACCTGCCTATTACTAACCCTCCCCCCCACCCTGTTCTTCCCATTTTCCCATGGTCCTCTCTTATCAGCTTCTTTCCTCTCAAGCCCCTTTAGCTTCCCCACCTATAACCTAGCTAACCTGCTCCTTCCCCCCCCCCCCACACCATTTCCCCCCCTTTTTCAGTTCTGGAGAAGGGTTTCAGCCTGAAACACGGACTGTTTATTCATTTCATAGATCCTGTCTGATTAGTTGAGTTCCTCCAGCATTTTGTGTGTGTTCCTCTATCTTATGGAATTCCCTTCAACTATCATATAACTATTCACCGTTCTCCATGTTTATTATTTCTGTTTATTAACTCTGTCCTCAGCTTTCTTCCCAAGAATGGTAAATGCATTTCCCCCTGTGGCTTATCAACTATTTTCTCTCCAATCATATCCTGTAATTTTCTATGAAGTATAATCAAGCTCTGGGACACCCAATCCTGAACATCTTGCCCTTCCTTTAATGTCAAGTATGTCTTCAACTCATTCTCTAACTCAGTGAGTCAGCTGGAGGAATTCAAAAGGGAGAGATCTATTATAGACATATTTGCTTGATAACAAGCCTCACTCTATGAGTACTTGTTATATTTAAAATATTGTATTTTTATGTCATTTGTAAGCTTAGATTAAACACTAATTTACAGTAAATTCTAGCCATCAAATGACATTTTAATAGTTTGGTTTTCCTTCATAAACATTCTTTCCATTTTTCTAAAACATGAGAAATGAGCATCAGTGGTTACAGAAAAGCTACACTTTCTTCCACCAAATATGAGATTAAGATGTACAATATCTTAAGCATATTTCTTTTGGAATTACAATAGCTGGTAGAAACTTTCTGTGCATCTTTTTGAAGCAAAGGGTTGTAATTTTTCATATGCCATGATTTAAATAGATAAACAGCCTTCAAAAGTTTAATGAGGATCAAGATTTATTTTCAGTTCTGTGAATGCCATTATATATGGAAAGCGATGCATAATAGTCTGGAGCTCTTTGTTCAACCAGTTCTATCTCCTTCATTAACAAAGGGGCACAACAGAGGTTGCACTACTTGCAGTAGTTGGTAAAATTCCATCTTCCCCAGAACATACTGGTGCAATTCTGCACAGTCGTAGAGAGCATCCTCTATTCAGCCATTACTGTCCAGTTTGGTGTAGCATCCTCTCACAATAGATGAAAACTACATTGAACAGTCTGGTTAGAAGAAAAGGTCATTGGTTGTGGTCGACCATCATTGTGGAACTTGGACAAAGAAGCTGGCAGGAAAAAGCATCACAGACATTACCCAGCCAGCAAATTGCCTTTTCCGAAAGCTCCCTTCTGGAAAGCACTATAGGGCTATTAAAACAAAAACCACAACATTTTAAAAGTTTCTTTCCCCCAGACAGTTAATCTGATCAATCATTTTCATTCACACCCCCCTCCCCCATCCATTACTTCAATCACTGCACTATAAACACTTTAACCACTTTTTATAGTATATTTACAATATAACAACATGCTGGTATTTATGCACATTTGATTCTATATTAATACTTGACCTATAATGGGTAGAGTTCAAGTTTGTCATTCAACCGTACACATGGATACTGCCAAACAATATGCCTCCAGACCAAGGTGCACAACACAATACACATGAAGTAATATTACCACAAATAAATGAACAAACAATCAGGTGCATATACAATGCTGTTTACTTTTTAATGTACTGGCCCTTCATATGTGATGTGACCTGGGTGGTGGCAGGGAGTTCAGTAGTCTGACTGCTGGGAGGGGAGTGAGAAGAAGCTGTTGTCTGTCCTAACAGTTCTGGTGGTAGAGGGGTCAAAGATTATTGGACAAAGGGGAGGGATCACTGACAATGATAAGGGCCCTGCATACATCGTGCTCCTGATAGTTGAGCTTGAAAAGTGCCAAGTAATGGCTATCTCCAGCAAGAGGGAATATTGCCCACTTACCCTTAACATGGAAAGGCAATACCATTGCTGTGTGCCCTGCTATCAGCATTTTTGGAGTCACCATTAAAACAGCAAGATAGACCATATAAAGTATTCTATGAAAAGCAACTTGTTTACTAACATCCCAATATTTTATAGTCATAACTTTGCATGGATTAATACAACTGTAAGTGCAGTCTGGGAACTCTGCACATTTATTCCATCCACTACATGTGCATTATGGCTGTAGTTTGATCCATTCTACAAAATGCATCTCTTTCACTCATCTTGGCTGCTCCATGTACCTCCTAAATCTCAGCCAATAAGGAGGGCAAGAAATCTGCTGTCTGTATTTGAACTGGATTTGAATACACGGCACTATTTCTGTATTGTTGCTGTGTTTATTTTTTTGAATTTGCTTCTTCACATTTCAGAGTACCCTTACCAGGACTTCAGTGGTTCAAGAAGATGACTTTCCACTTTTTCAGGAGCATCAGAAAATGATACAGGCCTTTGTCTATGATGCCCAGCTTCCTTAGTTGCAGGTCTTGGCCTTATCAAAGGGCTCACATGTTATGCAGGCCTTTTTTTTTAGAATAACTGATTTTGAAATCTTAGATAGGAACATCTAATCCAAATAATTTATCAGTCTGTAATTGTTTTTTGCATTTTGTTTCACTTGTTAATTTAAAAGTCCTTGTTCTTGGTTCATTATTTTTTAACTAGCTCACTTGCTTTGCCCTTATTCTCAGTACTAATCCAGAGAAATTACACAATCCATAGTTCAGAAATTAAATCCCTGTTACCACCCTAGTCTTAATGAAGTAAATCTGAATGACCTCAGCTTACATAGGACAGTGCTTCTGCATTCCAAATGGATAATGATGCAATTGATGAGCTTAATGGGGAGGCAGGGATATTGGAAAAATTACAGTAGGATGTAGATTCAAAAAAAGTATTTTGGGCTAAACAAAGCCAGAATGGAGCATTAATATAGAAAATATTTTTTTATTATGACTTCTTAACGAAGATGAAACTATGAAGTTGGCAAAATATGAACGCACCAGATTTTGACAGCAACTAAAGGACAGATGAGAACTTTTTTTGTTTCTGATAACTGTAGTTTTCAATGTGTCTTGCACAGTACAATCTTCTCTGCAGTGGTGTGCTGGGCAATGGCTTCAACATAGACTTCAAAAACTGATTAGAAAGGCTGTCTTTGGTGTAGGAGTCAAACTGGACCCACTGGAAGCTGTGGTCCCTATGGAAAATCCTGGCAATTCTGGACAACGTTTCTCACCTTCTGCATGCCACCTTGGCTGAACAGAGGAACAATTTTAGTAATAGACTAAGACAACTGCACTGCTCCAAAGAGCGCTATATGAGGTCATTCTTGCCCTCTGCCATTAGGCTCTATAATGAGTCAACCTATAGCCAGGGGAGTGTTGAACCCCTGCTGTTAAACTGTTGGTGGTAAATTTTTTTTTATTCTTTCTACTTCTAATATTTGTGCACTTGTAATGCTGTGACACTGTAATTTCCTTTGAGGTCAATTAAGTACCTATCTCTATGAGAAATGGATGGTATGAAAGGTATAGTCAAAGGGCAAGGATCAATACTTGCCTGATATCTGTTCCAAGAGTGAATGTAAATTTTGAAAGTCAATAGTTTTGCATTGATTAAACCATTATTCCAATATTTTCACTTTTCCTTCAGGATGGTACATGGCCTGCTGGTTATGGAAAGATGGCTGGGATTGTAGGATAGTTTCCACAAAGCAATTTCCTGAGAAGTCCATACTTTCAAATTTAAGGTTGACTTTGTATTAAATCTGTGACTTTGATTGTGCCAAGTGTTCTCAATATTTCTTACAGTAGGAATTTGAAATATACTGACATCATAATATTTCCTGATTGAGAGAGAACAGAGGTCATCCTAATTGTTTCTCTACTTTTATAAAATTTGGACAAAAGATTCAAGGGTGATGTGGGGAAGGGTATTTTTAAATAGTACTACTTCATCTGGAATTGCCTCTTTTTTTCCCTGGGAAAAAAACCAGGAAGAGAGATGGATAGGAATGCTCTGTTAGGAATTGGTATACACTTAATTGGACATTCTTCTGTGGCACAACTACTTTCTAATTTTACTGTTGTGCCAATCAGTCATTTTCTCTTGGATTGTATGTATATCAAATGTGTTTTTTTTTTTGGAGCATTGTTTTCATTTTTATTATGACAATCTTGCTTTTTGTCCTACTTTGAGCTTCTCCTGTGGTTGCTAAGAACTTGACAACAGCTCTACATGAACAGCCTGTTCTTGGTTTGTTCTTCTCTATACTAGTTGTTAAGTTGTCAGATTTCCAGTTTATATTTTACTTCCTACATTTTGAGTCTCATGAAACTTTTGGTCACAATGAGGCATCAGAGCAGAATTTGGTCATTAGTTCTGTTGAGGCTGCTCCTCCATTCCATCATGGCTGATCTATTATTACTCTCAACCCCATTCTCCTGCCTTCTCCCCATAACCTTTGATGCCCTTAATAATCAAGAGCCTGTCAATCTCTGCATGCCATGTGGCATTTGAATTTTGATATCACTGATTTAAATCTAATCATGCAGGAAAATAACTTGAAAAGTGAAAGCACAACTTTAAGCATTTTACCTTGCTTCAGTGTAAAGGTTGTAGTTTCCTTCTACTCTTACTAAGTCATTTCAAAATGTTCTTCATTCAATGTATATACAAGTTTAGCCATCTTTGAATTTGAACCTTGACTAACCACAGTTTTGTTGCCTGGATCCAACAAGCCTGACAGAGTTCTTTGAGGAGGTGACCAGGCATATAGATGAGGGTAGTGCAATGGATGTGATCTATATGGATTTTAGTAAGGCATTTGACAAGGTTCCACACAGTAGGCTTACTGAGAAAGTCAGAAGGCATGGGATCCAGGGAAGTTTGGCCAGGTGGATTCAGAATTGGCTTGCCTGCAGAAGGCAGAGGGTCGTGGTGGAGGGAGTACATTCAGATTGGAGGATTGTGACTAGTGGTGTCCCACAAGGATCGGTTCTGGGTCCTCTACTTTTCGTGATTTTTATTAATGACCTGGATGTGGGGGTAGAAGGGTGGGTTGGCAAGTTTGCAGACGACACAAAGGTTGGTGGTGTTGTAGATAGTGTAGAGGATTGTTGAAGATTGCAGAGAGACATTGGTGGGATGCAGAAGTGGGCTGAGAAGTGGCAGTGTGAGGTGGTACACTTTGGAAGGACAAACTCCAAGGCAGAGTACAAAGTAAATGGCAGGATACTAGGTAGTGTGGAGGAGCAGAGGGATCTGGGGGTACGTATCCACAGATCCCTGAAAGTTGCCTCTCAGGTGGATAGCGTAGTTAAGAAAGCTTATGGGGTGTTAGCTTTCATAAGTCAAGGGATAGAGTTTAAGAGTCGCGAGGTAATGATGCAACTCTATAAAACTCTAGTTAGTCTACACTTGGAGTGCTGTGTCCAGTTCTGGTTGCCTCACAATAGGAAAGATGTGGAAGCATTGGAAAGGGTACAGAGGAGATTTGCCAGGATGCTGCCTGGTTTAGAGAGTATGCATTATGATCAGAGATTAAGGGAGCTAGGGCTTTACTCTTTGGAGAGGAGGAGGATGAGAGGAGACATGTTAGAGGTGTACAAGATAAGAGGAATAGATAGAGTGGATAGCCAGTGCCTGTTCCCCAGGGCACCACTGCTCAATACAAGAGGACATAGCTTTAAGGTAAGGGGTGGGAAGTTCAAGGGGGATATTAGAGGAAGGTTTCTTACTCAGAGAGTGGTTGGTGTGTGGAATGCACTGCCTGAGTCAGTGGTGGAGGCAGATACACGAGTGAAGTTTCAGAGACTACTAGACAGGAATGTGGAGGAATTTAAGTTGGGGGCTTATATGGGAGGCAGGGTCTGAGGGTCGGCACAACATTGTGGGCCGAAGGGCCTGTACTGTGCTGTACTATTCTATGTTCTCTTTACACTGCTATTTTATATCCTGTATAACTAAATGAAGACGACTGTTGTTTCCATTTCAGAGTTGGAAAGTTCAGATTTATGGTTTTACTGGACCACATGTGAATGATTCATTCTGTTTTGTGCAATCTGTCAACGATTTGTTTGTACACACTTGCAAGGAAGTCCAGAGACTCTTATTCTAGTTTATCCTGTGGAAACCAGTTACTAGCCATGCTGATTGTTCAGCTGCCTGGCAGTATTGGTTAATGAGGCAAGATTTTTTCTCATGTCAATATCACTATTTCATAGTCTGACTAGAGTAAATTACCAATGTAATTTTCCTGACTTTCGACTTATTTTAATTAGTGTTACTTTGACTGGGCGTGTTACCTGTTTTTCCCCATTTTATTTCAAAGACCATGGACCTAATGAGAGTACATGGGAGCAGTGCTCATTGTGGATGCTGTGGGTAAAAATGTCTGCTTCCGTGCTGAGCAGTAGTCTCTATGATGCAAACTACTCTATTGTGATGAAGGAATATTAAACAGTACTGATCATTTTGCATTTTTTTGTAATTGTGTTGCAGTCTGTGCCTGACTTAATTAGTCATTATATGGAATTGGATTGATCTGCATCATGTTTCTGTTACTCTCTAGTTGTATGTGTTAGCTTATTGTGCCCTCTTAAAAATACTGAGAGAAATTACACAAAATGCTGGTGGAACACAGCAGGCCAGGCAGCATCTATAGGAAGAAGGACAGTTGACGTCTCGGCCTGAAACGTAGACTGTACTACTTCCTATAGATGCTGCGTGGCCTCTGCTTTCCACCAGCATTTTGTGTGTGTTGCTTGAATTTCCAGCATCTGCAGATTTCCTCGTGTCTGAGAGAAATTAGTTGCCCATGTGCAACAGTTCACAATTTTGTTTTCTGCAACAAACTGCTGGACAAACTTGTGCGGGGTCAAGCAAAAGGGTGATTGATCCTGCATATTTTTGGGAGCAATTGTCAAACTTGCTTGAAAAATACAAGACCATGGCCAGTGAAAATATCTCTGTACTTTAGATTGCACTTAATTTTCACTGCTCTTCCTTATAGCTTCATTTTGTAATATTACATTTCTCAATGACTTGTTATGTGTACAATAAAATGAATTTTAAGTCTATCTTAACTTCTCTCAAAATACTATTTATAGGAATTACTGTAATTTTAAAATCCCACCTAATTCAATTGTTTGGCCTACTGGACTTCATGAGGACATTTTGGATATTCCTGTTTTGCTAAATATTATACCATTATCATTGACCACAAAAGTTACAGAACTAGATGCAGTAAGGTTGAGAATATTGATTCCAGAAGTCGATTCATCCAATGCGTATTTGCAGATTCATTTGACTTTATTTTAAAAATAATCAAGGTCACTGATGTCTGTGCCAAGAAGTGGAGCACTTGCATTTGGCACCCACTGTTCCCACTGGCATTTTGAAGTCAGGTCTGGCATGGGCTAAATAAAGCATTATCAGTTATAGTGTAAGTATTGACTTCAGAGTACCTGCTAACGCAGTATGATGTTCTCTGCTTTACACAGCAGTCATAATTATGACCAATCTTTCATTAGACTATAATTTTACAATGACTACTCTTATGCACTGGAACTTGATTGGAAACTGTTGGTACCTTTTTGATAATTTATTCAGTGTGCCAGTAGGGGGGAAAAAAAACTTCAATATTCCCAAAGCATACCTTAGTTTCAACTTAAGAATTTTGATGCACCTATCGTTAAAATATTATGATTGCTTATTGAAGGTTTGCAGCACAGGAATTGAATGACCGTACAAATTAAGAATTGGAGTAGGCTCGTCAACCCTTCAAACCTGTTCCGCCATTCAATTTAAATATGGCTGATCTGACTGTAACCTTAATCCACACTAACCCCTTCCTTTGTTTATCAAGAATCTGTCTAGGCTTGTCTTAAAAATATTCAAAAGACTTTGTGTACACAGATCTTTTAAAGATAAAGATAAACTTCCATAGCTTCCCTATACATCAGAGTTATGATTTGGTTTATTATTCCAGGTATAAGGCTGTCCTTTGTAAAGTTAGCATTTATTGGCCGTTTCTAATTGCAGCTCAAAGGGAACAACATTGGTGGGTCTGGAGTCATAATTAGGCCAGACTAGGCATCTATGTAAACCAGTTTGATTTTTTATAACAATTCAGTACTTTTGTGCTTTCCATTATTAAGACAATATGCTTTTTAAAGTTTGTACTGCAGTGTTGTAATGGAACCCAGGGTTTAAAAACTTGTCAGATCATTGCTTTGACAAATATTTTTAACATTTTCTAAGCCTTAACATATCTTAAAATTTTATTTCAAATCTTGTCAGACCTTGACTTTGGCTAATGCTTAAAATAAATTGCCAAGTGTACCAAATTTATGTATTATCTTGGTACACTTTGACGATAAACTCTGCAGTGATGGTATTGCAGGGCTTTTGATATTTAGGTTCTTGAAAAATTTAGTTTGTATGATGTGCTGAACTGTGCCAACAACCTTCTGAAGTTTCTTGCAGTGTCAGTCTCACCAGGAGTTTAAACACCTTTGGTCGTTGCTACCAAATCATCAAAGATACTTAATGAACAGTTTGGTGAATCTGTGTCTCTTCTCCTTGTGTACAAAGAGAAACAGAAAAGGAGGATCTAGTGCAGAAAGTTGTAGAGCGCTGATCTGAGGAAACAGATGAGTTTCAATGTGACTGCTTTAGGTTATTGGAGTGGTCTACTTTCAAAAACTCAGCAGCTAACCTTGATGAGAATTTCACCACTGACATGGACTTTACCAGCAACTGTGTAGAGAACAGTGTGTGAAAGAGGTCAACCTGGGTGTTTCAAACTAGAAACCATAGGTGAACCAGGAGATGAAGTTCAAAATCTAACCATATACATGATAGGATGGCCTTCTCATTCCAGAAATTAGCCCAGTGAATCGCTTTTCAACTACCACTAGTGCCAGTATGGAATTTCTTGAAACAGGGCTAAAACTGTACACTGTACTCCAGGTTTGATTTATTATTTTCTAAGCTCAAAGCATTTCGCAGTAAATGCCAATATCCCATTTGCTTTGCTGATTACTGACAACAGACAATAGGAGTAGGCCATTCGGCCCTTCGAGCCTGCACCGCCATTCACTGTGATCATGGCTGATCATCCACAATTAGTACCTCGTTCCTGCCTTCTCCCCATATCCCTTGACTCTGCTAACATTAAGAGCTCTATCTAACTCTTTCTTGAAAGCATCCAGAGAATTGGCCTCCACTGCCTTCTGAGGCAGAGCATTCCACAGATCCACAACTCTCTGGGTGAAAAAGTTTTTCCTCAACTCCGTTCTAAATGGCCTACCCCTTATTCTCAAATTGTGGCCTCTGGTTCTGGACTCCCCCAACATCGGGAACATGTTTCCTGCCTCTAGCGTGTCCAATCCCTTAATAACCTTGTATGTTTCAATCAGATTCCCACATGCTTCTAAATTCCAGTGTATACAATTCCAGTCGCTTCAATCTTTCAACATATGACAGTCCCACCATCCCAGGAATTAACCGCGTGAACCTCCGTTGCAGTCCCTCAATAGCAAGAATGTCCTTCCTCAAATTTGGAGACCAAAACTGTACACAATACTCCAAGTGTTGTCTCACCAGGGCCCTGTACAACTGCAGAAGGACCTCTTTGCTCCTATACTCAACTCCCCTTGTTATGAAGGCCAACATGCTATTAGCTTTCTTCACTGCCTGTTGTACCTGCATGCTTACTTTCAGTGACTGATGAACAAGGACACCTAGATCTCATTGTACTTCCCCTTTTCCTCACTTGACACCATTCAAATAGTAATCTGCCTTCCTGTTCTTGCCACCAAAGTGGATAACCTCACATTTATCCACATTAAACTGCATCTGCCCCCTCACCCAACCTGTCCAAGTCATCCTGCATTATCTCAATATCCTCCACACATTTCACACTGCCACCCAGCTTTGTGTCATCTACTGTGCCTGCTTGCTAATTATTTGCAATTCATGCAAATGAACACTTGGATCCCTTTTGTACTTTGCTCATCTGCAATCATTCTCACTGAGGCAAGTCAGCCTTCAGATCATCTGTCTGATAGGCAAGATCTTGCACAATCCCACATTAAGCTGTAACTAATAGGTTATCACCCACTCACTCAACCTATCTGTTTTGTTGCATGTCCAAATGAGTATGTTTTCTCACTTATTTGCCTGTCATCAGCAAATGGGTGACTTGCATACTGCCCTCTCATGTTCATGCAAATTATAAATGATTGATCCTTGGGATATTCCATTGGTTACATCTTTCCAGCTGGAATAAAACCTGCTTATTTCAACTCCGGTAATCACGTAGAATTCAATGTCCTATGAGCTGCTCTCCAAGTAACCAGATGTTTTCAGTTATTTCCAATAACCCGATATTCTGCTAAAGCATCAATCTTTGTGTGGAATATTTGAAAGAATTACTTTATCTGATCACGACCATCTCCAACTACCCTGTATAATTAAGGATTAACTGTATAGCAAGGCCTTTAGATAGTTATGGTACGATGTGTGCTGTTTGGTTTGTTATAGTAATGGCTATTGTTTGGTAGAACATATTATTTTTTCTCTACATCTTTGTTTCCTTGGCTCTATATTGTTTTCTTTGAAGTATTGCATTTGTTCTTTTATGGAATAGTGGAATGTAACAGTACAGACACAATCCTTCACAATCAAGAAGATGGCATGCTGACATCTCAGGAAATGAGAAATACTAGCCTAGCCTGCTGCTCACTTAAGTCTGCTCTAATGAATTTGCTACTTTTATCCTTTATTATGTATACTTCATTTCAAGCAGATTTCTAAAACTTGTGCATTTGATAACTTGCTAGAGAATTATCTATTTAAAAACCACGTCTAGGTCTTTCTAAGCCTTTTGTATTGTAAAACAATATTCAAATGTATACTGCTTATACCGGTGTTCTATACATAATTTTAGGAGCAGGAAAATCACTCCATCCTGTTTTGCCAAACTTATGTTACAGTGAAAGCTTTATAAAAATCTATATTTGGTTAACTTGCAATCTTTTTATCGTGCCTGTCTAATTTAGAGAAGCAAATATCACTTGTTCCTTTTTCTCTTGATATAATAAAAGGTCATTTTGCCTGTTGAGCATTCAGTAGTATTCAACAAGATTATGATCATTTCTATTTCATTGCTTTCTGTCCTATAACTATAATTCCTGATTTCTCTAATATTTGGAAATCTATTATCTCTTATGAATGTAATCAATGGCTGAGTCTTTGCAGCCTCCTGGGGCAGAAAATTCCAAGGTTTTCGGCTGGAGTATCAAAAGTGGCCTGCCCCCTAATTTTGAGACTGAGCACTGGTTCTAGACTCTTGATGAGTCAGAACATCCTCTTTGCTTCAAACTTTCTGAGCCCTCTGATCATTTTCCCTATTCTCATTGCTACTATCAAGCAGGAGATACAGTGACCTGAAAACAGACATTCAACATTTTAGAAACAGCCCCTGCACTGCAGTCAGATTTCTGAATGGACAATGAACCCATGTACACTACTTCACTTTTGCTGTCTTTTTCCACTAATAATTTAATACTTTATAGTCACCAAACAATTGATACTAGAACGTACAATCATCACAGCGATATTTGATTCTGCGCTTCCCGCTCCCTGGAGTACAAATCGATAGTAAATATTAAAAATTTACATTATAAATCATAAATAGAAAACAGAAAAATGGTCTAGATATTTGGAGGGTACGGCCTAGATCCGGGTCAGGATCTGTTCAGCAGTCTTATCACAGTTGGAAAGAAGCTGTTCCCAAACCTGGTTGTACGAGTCTTCAAGCTCCTGAGCCTTCTCCCAGAGGGAAGAGGAACGAAAAGTGTGTTGGCTGGGTGGGTCGTGTCCTTGATCATCCTGGCAGCACTGCTCCGACGGCGTGCAGTGTAAAGTGAGTCCAAGGACGGAAGATTGGTTTGTGTGATGTGCTGCACCATGTTCACGATCTTCTGCAGCTTCTTTCGGTCTTGGACAGGACAACTTCCGTACCAGGTTGTGATGCACCCTAGAAGAATTCTTCACCCTAGATGAATATAGATAATTCTTATTGTAATTTATAGTTATTTTATTATGTACTACTGCCACAAAGCAACATACGTCACAACATATGCCAGTGATTTTAAGCCTGATTCTAATTTCATATCTTGCAGTCATCTCCTCTCAATTTTCTGAACTCTAACATTAGCATTTTCCTCGTATGATAAACTGTTTTCCTACGAACTTACTAGGTCCTTTATCTCTGTCTGTCCTTTGCCACTCAGATGTAGAAAGATTTTTCATTGCATTTTCCATAATAGTTTTGTTTTACAATCAGGGTTGTTAGCCCAGAGGTGAACCCCCAAACCTGGAAGACCAGTGGATCACTCTTGGTCTGGTCTCTACTTTTGACCTGTTTGGCATGAGTGAAGGTATAAAGCACCAACTCCAGCTAGCATAGCTCTGGGTCATTAAGGCATACAAGCCTCCAAACCACAATAAAGTTGTGGTCCTCTTGCAGGAGCTCAAGAACTAGTTTGGTGAAATTTTGCTATGCTCCCTCTAGAGCAAGTATACTTTATAGGTAAAGAGACCAGAAGATGTGAAGATTTTTATTAATTGAAATTCAAAGTAACTGTACAATTGCAAATCTACTGAAGGTTTTAAAATTAGAAATGGGTGTCAAGGATATAGAAGTATATGGTATGGAAATGGGTCCTCTAACCCAAATTGATCATGTCGATTAAGGTATCTTCCTGTTTGCCTGCATTTAGCTCATATTCCTCTATACCTTTCCTATCCATGAATCTGGCCATATGTCTTTAAATCAGTGGTCACCAACCACCGGGCCGCGTGGAAACGATATGATTTGGTGATATGAAACGATATGAGTCAGCTGCACCTTTCCTCATTCCCTGTCATGCACTGTTGAACTTGAATACCCCCCACCACCAAAGTCGGCCAGTCTGCAAGAATATTGTCAATATTAAACTGATCCACGGTGAGCAAAAGGTTGGGGACTGCTGCTTTAAATCATTGTAATTGTACCTGCCTTTACTGTGAGTGTGTGTGTATGTGTGTGTGTGTGTTTGGTGATGTACATCTCCAAACAAAATATAAGGTTTCTGTGGATCACAGTGTACCCACAAAACTAATATCACACACAGCTTATAAACCAAAATGTTACCACAAATTAATAAAATATAATTCAAAATGCATGTAGTGTGCAGCACAGGTAGACAGTAAACAGCTTATTGTCCTAATGACACAACCTCCCTGGTGGCAGGGTGTACATTAGTCTCGCACAGCTTGAGGGAAGAAGCCTGAGGGACCGCATGAACTATGTTCATAACTTTATAATCAGTAAGGTGATTCCTCTTTGTTGCAGGTAAAACAATTCCAGCCTACGCAATTAACACTCTACAGTCCTGTCAAAATCCTTAAATCTGTTCTGCACCACTAACATAATCACGTTCTACCTATAGAGGTGAAATATTTAATGGGAATCTGAGGGACAACTTTTTCCCCTCTGGGTGCAGCAAGTGTGGAATGAGCTGCCAGCGGAAGTGGTAGATGTAAGTTCAGTTTTAATGTTCAAGTGAAGTTTGGATAGGTACATGGGAGAGATGGGTATGGTGGGCAATGGCCAAGGTGCAGATAGATGGGAGTAAGCAGAAGACTGGGCTGGTATGGACTAGAAGTGTTAAATGACCTGTGTGTGTTGTATTTCTCTGACTATATAGAATGGTGGCTAGAGCTGCACAGAATATACCCCGTGCAGTCTCGGCAATGTCTTGCTATCCATTTCCAAGTACTGCTGGAACTATGGTCACTTCAGAGGGCAGTTGAGTTGACTGTATCAAACAACATATTGATGAGATGAAATCTGGATGTTAGGCTTCCTTGAGGCTGTTATTGAACCAGATGGGCTTCACAGCAGTTCAGTAACTTCATTGTCGTCATTCTTGGTTTTGGTTTTCTTTCCAAATATACTGTTACTTGAAATAGTGACATTCAAACTTAATAGTCTAGACGTCTGAATATTAGGCCAAGAACATAATCACTTTGCTACCATGCTCTATACAGTATTTAATAATGGCAATAAGTACATTGGTCTGCTTGCATACACTGCAATTTTATTATCTTTATGACTGTACAGTCACCAAAACAGGACCTTTGGTCTGCCATGTTCATACAAAGC
The DNA here is from genome assembly GCF_030028105.1 of Mobula birostris. Taxonomy (NCBI): domain Eukaryota; kingdom Metazoa; phylum Chordata; class Chondrichthyes; order Myliobatiformes; family Myliobatidae; genus Mobula; species Mobula birostris. The sequence continues at coordinate 194,903,301 of NC_092372.1, read as the reverse complement.
TTTTTTCCCCATCTCCCCAAATCTCATTTGTGTGGATTAGGTCTGTATAGTTTTATGCCTGTCTATTCTTAAACATACTGATGATATCTGACCCACTTCCCCTGGTAGTGCATTCAATATATTTAACTTTTTTTTAATAAAAAAACCTCATCCCCTCAAATCCCCTTTTTAAAACTCCCTTCTCTGTCTTAAACCTTGCTTTTGATGTTCCCTCCAGTGGGGATAAAAATCTAACCATCTGGGCCTCGCATTGTTGCATATGTCTCCATCAGGTCACCTCTCAGCTTCTGTCACTCCAGGGGAAGTTATCCAGTTTGTCATTTTCTCCCCATAAATAACATCCTCTAATCCAGGCAACACCCGCTGAATCCCCTCTGAGCACTTTCTAGGGCACTAGCTTTCTACTTTGTGGCAACCTGAAATGTAACTGACTTATTGACACCTACAGACCCTACCCTAAACTTTGACCCCACCTCCCATCACTCCACAAAGTAGCATCACCACACTCCCAAGTTAGGACCACTGCTCTCCAAAAAAAAACATTGCTGCATGTCTCAAGTTTGCGAAAGACCACCTGGATGTTCTACAGTGCTTCTGGGACAATGTTCTGTGGACAGATGAGACAGAAGTTGAACTTTTTGGCAGAAATGTGCCTTGCTATGTTTGGAGGAAAAAGGGCATTGCACACCAACACCGAAACCTCATCCCAACTGTAAAGCATGGTGGAAGGAGCGTCGTGGTTTGGGTCTGCTTTAAAGCCTCAGGGCCTGGACAGCTTGCAATCATTGAGGAAACAATGAATTCAAAATTGTATCAAGACATTTTACAGGAGAACATCACATGAAGCTTAATAGAAGTTGGATAATGCAACAATACAATGATCCGAAAGACAAGTGTAAATCAACAACAATGGTTTAAAAAGAAGAAAATTTGTGTTTTGAGATGGCAGACTCGAAGTCCTGACCTTAATCATATAGAAATGTTGTGGAAGGACCTGAAGCAAGCAGTTCATGCAAGGAAGCCTACCAACATCCCAAAGTTGAAGCAATTTTGTAAAGAGGAATGACGTAAGGTTCCTCCAAGCCTATGTGCAGGACTGATCAACAGTTACTGGAAATGTTTTGTTGAAGTTATTGCTCTACAAAGGGGTCACAGCAGTTACTGAAAGCAAACGTATACATACATTTTCCAACAAAGGAGGGGAGGAGAAGATGGCAGCGCAACACAGCATGCGCGGCCGCTCCGAAATGATATCGTATTTGTAAGTAGGTACTGTGCACAATCCTGATTTGATGGCGACAGACGTGAGAAGCGTGGAGGAACACTGGAGAAACTTCTGAAATGCCTGCTTCACTGCCGTTGCTACTGTGCAATCGGGAATCTCTGGAGGGGAAGGCTCCAAATCTTCGGCTTTGCCTATTGCCTGTTGCCGGGGCCGGGGTTGAAGCGCTAGGCAGAGATGGTGCTCGATGTCGGAGACTCGAAGTTTTCAGACGGACTCAAGTCGGCTGTGGTCGGGTGCTTCCAGGGTGCTACATCGGCAAGTTTGCGGCGCTGGAGGTGCATGGTAGGAAGAGAATTTCTCTTCCTTCTACCGTCTGCATGAGGTGATGGAACTTTCGAGAGACTTTGAGACTTTATTTTTACCGTGCCCATGGTCTGTTCTTTATCAAATTACGGTATTGCTTTGCATTGTTGTAACTATATGTTATAATTATGTGGTTTTTGTCAGTTTTTTTAGTCTTGGTTTGTCTTGTGTTTCTGTGATATCATTCTGGAGGAACATTGTATCATTTCTTCATGCATTACTAAATGACAATAAAAGAGGACTGCGTGTCCTCATAATCTACATCTAAATACGTGTAATACTGGATAATTTTTCTCAATAAATAATGAATAAGTATAATTTTTGTTTAATTGGGTTCTCTGTATCTAGTTTTAGGACTTGCGTGAAGATCTGATCATATTTTGGGTCACATTTATGCAGAAGTGGAGCAAATTCTACAGGATTCACGAACTTTCTAGCATCGGTGTATATGTCATGTACAACCATGAGATTCATTTTCCTGCTGGCATATTCAGTAAATCCAATAACCATAATAGAATTATTGAAAGACTGCACCCAACAGGGCAAACAACCAGTGTGCAAAAGACAATAAATTATGCAAATACAAAAAATAATAAATAAGCAATAAATATTGAGAACATGAGATGAAGAGATCTTGAAAGTGAGTGCATAGGTTGTAGGAACAGTTCAGTGATTGGGAAATTGAGCTTATCCCCTCTGGTTCAAGAGCCTAAAGGCTGCCTTCACCATCACCTGTTATCAGGAGTTTGAGGATAGGCAGGTTGCTACAAATACCTTGCTGCATTTGTAATTCATTCAAAAAGCTTGGGAACCATTGATTTAGAACAATGGTGCATGACATTTATTTTGTTCTTTACATTTGTGTACTGGAAATGATGAACAATTTTGAATCTTGAAATCTGGATTCTCACTTGGTTCATTGAGCAGCAGGCCATCCACTCAACTGCCTCTTTTCAGTTGTTGTTCTTCGTCTGCTCTGATTACTGAGGGCCTTTCTTCCATAATTGTCTGTCTAGAAATCGTTTGACAGTCAGTTAAAGCCAAACCATCAGATTTACCACCTTTCTGAAGAATTTGAATTTCTCATGACATTCACACACGTTGAAGGGTATTAAGAGTTTTAAAGTGAGTCATGTTATTCGAATTACAACTTCTCAGCATAGAAAATTTTAAAATAAAAATACTTAAAGCAATTAAATATATTTTCCACAAAATGTGATTACCTGAATTGCCTCTCCCTTGGAGCCATTCTTCTGTATCAAAGTGAATGGATTTGCAGAACGTACTAGGTCTAATCCAGTGGTTGTACAATGTGCAGATTTTTCTTCATAATTGCTCTCAGAATGCAGAATCTCATGGTATTCAGTTAATCTTTTCCCCAATAATTAACTTTTCTTGTGCCTTTCCTATGTAACCAGTCACTTTCTTGCCCCTCCTTTTGCATCTTCTTTCTCTTCCCCCCCCCCCCCCCCCAAATGCTGTACCACTTAGTTAACTTTCCTGTATTCTGACTAAAAGGTAAAATATCATCTGAATATGCAGTACTGAGGATGGGCAACCATTTGTATTAACTGATTATTTCCTGATTGTTTTACACATCTGAAACAGGGCTTTACTGGATCCTCCTCATTTTATGTCTTTTGCTGTTGATTATTTGCAGTTTTCTCTCCCAAACTGTTTACTTTTTTACATTAAATTAACCAACATTTATTCAGCCACATTGTTCGCTTTTTGTGCAGTTTTTTTAATTATTCCTTTCAAGTAGGGTTCATTGACAAAATGAGGATTTAGTGGCCATTGTCTCAGTTTTTACATCAGCAGGAAAACAGGTCTTAAACTCATTGTTTACTGCCCTGTATGTTACTGTTGCATAAGTTATATTTGTGAATTTGTTTGATTTGCTAACCATGCCAAGTTTATCTGATTCTCTGTAACTTTTTGCCAGCTCCATTTGAATTTGAGGTTTAGTATTGCACATTTACTTCAGCTAAAGCCTAATCCCACTCCCCAGTTTGCCGTTTCGAGAAACTTAAATGGTTTCTCATTCTGTGCTGGTCATAAGTCTTGCTTTGTCTTAAGCTCCTGCCACCACCCCCAGTGTCCTCAGAATCATCTCACGTTGTCTCCCTCACAAATACAGCAGTTGCCCTGCTCTAATGTAGCCATTCAGATTACTTATTGATTGGAGAAATCATAAATTCCTGCACTGGTGGAAATTAATTTTGCAAGTAATGACTCAGCCATTAATGCTTGCTTCCATTAAGGTGTATTTCACTAAATGTCCAACCCTGACTACAGCGTAGGTGTGACTTCCATATTTTTAATGGATATTTATTTGGCTAGAAATCGAGTACTTCACTGTCAATGAGATGAAATCATGAATATTATCCATACCAAAGTTTGTCTCAAGGTGTGTTACATCGCAATTCCATCCTCCCTCCCATCCCACCCCCCAAGCCCCAGGGGTTTGCACACCCAAGACTTCCCTGGCCTTCAATTAGTCATAATGGAACCAGGCCTTCTACCCACCTATAGAAATCCTATACTAATCCCACTTTGTTTACATATAGAATAGTATAGCACAGGGACATATCTTTTGGCCATGATGCAAAATTAAGCTAACTCTCTTCAGCCTGCATGTGCTTCATATACCTTAGTTCATGTAGTTATATATTCTCCTTACATTGAACCTTCTGAAATGTAACACCTTAGATTTAGACTCGCCTAGCATTTCAGCAACATTCTTGCGGATCTGATTTGGGGAGATTAGTTGTATTTAATTTAACATGTGTAAGTTACAAATAATCAAGTTATTTTCAGTACTCTTCAAAACATTTTGAATATGCAGCTTTAATTGATTGAATAATTTTACAGGGGAAGTCCTATGTGTATGACCGTGTTTTTCCATCAAATGCAACACAAGAACAAGTATACAATGCATGTGCGAAAAATATTGTCAAAGGTAAGTCATGGTGATGAAAGAGCCCTATTGAATTTGTTTCCTGAACCCTCTAATGCTAAAGAATTTACAAAATAACTGCACAATATTGTAATGCACACTGGTGTGTTGGTTTTATGACAATAAAATAATGACTAGAAGTGGACTGGTTAACTTCAGTTGATTCAAATTTGTTTTAAAGACTATATGAAGTGAGAATAGAACAATGCCACTTGGCCCATCAAGCCTGGTTCACCATTACATCATGGCTGATTTATTATCCCTCTCGAAGGGGTAATAAATATGGATATGGATGCCAGACTGGGAAAGAATTTAAAACCAGCCACAAATGCTGCTATGGTACAAGTAGTTCTAAACCTAAGCTAAATTTACTAAGTAGAGAAGAGTAAGATTTGGCCTGTTAAGGTAATCAATGTGCTTCTTGGCTTATTGTATTATATTTCTAAATTATTTTGTGATATTCCATTTGACTAATCAATGAAGGATTCATTGCATTTATACCACTTTTTTCTGGAAAGCTCTGGAATTGTCTCTCTTTGTGATTCCCTTTTCTCAACTATCTTTGTTGTGTTTAAAAGTCCTCAAAACCTGTAATTTGATTCTATCAATTTTAACTTATGGGCTTTGTATAAAAGGAAGTTATTGTTGCTGAAATTGCTTGAATTACCCTGAGTTTGCCTTTTTCTAGTTTGCATTTGTACCCTTACTCTTAGTACATTGAGGTCTGATAATTTTAAGCTGGAGGTTTAAATATTTACATAACTTTAGTTGTTTTGTTGTACTAATAGTCATAGTCATACTTTATTGATCCTGGGGGAAATTGGCTTTCATTACAGTTGCGCCATAAATAATTAAATAGTAATAAAACCATAAATAGTTAAATAGTAATATGTAAATTATGCCAGGAAATAAGTCCAGGACCAGCCTATTGGCTCAGGGTGTCTGACCCTCCAAGGGAGGAGTTGTAAAGTTTGATGGCCGCAGGCAGGAATGACTTCCTATGACGCTCTGTGTTGCCTCTCGGTGGAATGAGTCTCTGGCTGAATGTCTCCTGTGCCCAACCAGTACATTATGTAGTGGATGGGAGACATTGTCCAAGATGGCATGCAACTTGGACAGCATCCTCTTTTCAGACACCACCGTCAGAGAGTCCAGTTCCATCCCCACAACATCACTGGCCTTACGAATGAGTTTGTTGATTCTGTTGGTGTCTGCTGCCCCAGCACACAACAGCAAACATGATCGCACTTGCCACCACAGACTCGCAGAACATCCTCAGCATTGTCCGGCAGATGTTAAAGGACCTCAGTCTCCTCAGGAAATAGAGGCGGCTCTGACCCTTCTTGTAGACAGCCTCAGTGTTCTTTGACCAGTCCAGTTTATTGTCAATTCGTATCCCCAGGTATTTGTAATCCTGCACCATGTCCACACTGACCCCCTAGATGGAAACTGGGATCGCCGATACCTTAGCTCTCCTCAGGTCTACCACCAGCTTCTTAGTCTTTTTCACATTAAGCTGCAGATAATTCTGCTCACACCATGTGACAAAGTTTCCTACCATAGCCCTGTACTCAGCCTCATCTCCCTTGTTGATGCATCCAACTATGGCAGAGTCATCAGAAAACTTCTGAAGATGATAAGACTCTGTGCAGTAGTTGAAGTCCAAGGTGTAAATGGTGAAGAGAAAGGGAGACAAGACAGTCCCCTGTGGAGCCCCAGTGCTGCTGATCACTCTGTCGGGGACACAGTGTTGCAAGCACACGAACTGTGGTTTGCCAGTCAGGTAATCAAGAATCCATGACACCAGGAAAGCATCCACCTGCATCGCTGTCAGTTTCTCCCCCAGCAGAGCAGGGCAGATGGTGTTGAATGCACTGGAGAAGTCAAAAAACATGACCCTCACAGTGCTCGCTGGCTTGTCCAGGTGGGCGTAGACACGGTTCAGCAGGTAGACGATGGCATCCTCAACTCCTAGTCGGGGCTGGTAGGCAAACTGGAGGGGATCTAAGCGTGGCCTGACCATAGGCTGGAGCAGCTCCAGAACAAGTCTCTCCAGGGTCTTCATGATGTGGGAGGTCAATGCCACTGGTCTGTAGTCATTGAAGGGGTAATATTTACCCCTTAAATATTTCCATTCATGACTTAAATGCTCAGGACTTATCCCAGTCTTTTAAAATATTTCATACTGAGACAAGATTGTCTCTTGGCTCTTCTCTACACCAGCTCAAGGTCTTCAAGCAGTTCCTTGGATTGATCTGGTTAGGGCATGCTCAAGGTATGGTCTGAACAGAGCACATTGTTTGAGCATGACTTTTGAGCTTCACCATTTTGTCTGTATAGTGTTCCAATGACATAAATAGCACGTTTTGACTTGATCACTAAATATGCCTTTCATTACTTCGACTTGGGTTGCTTGTATACTTGAAGGAATACTGAATTCATCCAGTTACCTGATGACCTTGCTTCATTTGACAGTTTAGCCTTAGTGAACTTTTGAAATTCTCTACCGCAGAGACTTAAGACCATAAGGCATAGAAACAGAATTACACCATTCAGCCCATCAAGTCCACTTCGCCATTTCATGGCTGATCCTGGATCCCATTCAACCCCATACACCTGCCCTCTCACCATCTCCCTTGATGTCCACGACCAATCAGGGATCTATCAACTTCTGCTTAGAATATATCCATGGACTTGACCTTCACAGCAGTCAGTGGTAGAACATTCCACAGATTCACCACTCTTTGGCTAAAAAAAATCCTCCTTACTTCAGTTCTAAAAAGTCAACCCTCAATTTTGAGGCTGTGCCCTCTAGTTTTGGATACCCCCACCAGAGAAAACATCCTTTCTACATCCACCTTATGTAGTCCTTTCAACATTCGGTAAGTTTCAATGAGATCCCCACGCATTCTTCTAAATGCCAGTGAGTACAGGACCAAAGCTGCCAAGTGCTCCTTACATGTTAACCCCTTCATTCCTGGAATAATCCTCATGAACCTCCTCTGGCCTCTGTCCAATGACAATACATCCTTTCTGAGATAAGGGTCCTAAAACTGTTGGCAAAACTGACTGGTGTCTTATAAAACCTCAGCATTATCTCTTTGCTTTTATATTCTATTTCCCTTGAAATTAATGCCAGCACAGCATTTGCCATCTTTACCACAGACTCCACATGTGAATTAACCTTTTGGGAGTCTTGCACAAGGACTCTGAAGTCCCTCTGCACCTCTCTTTAAATTTTCTCCCCATTTAGATGGCACTGTTGTTACTTTTACCAAAATGCATTATCAAACATTTCCCTGCACTGTATGCTATCTGCCAATTATTTGCCCATTCTTTCAATTTGTCTGTCCTGCTGCAATCGCATTGCTTCCTCAGCGCTACCTACCCCTCCAGCTATCTTTGTATCATCCACAAACTTTGCCATAGAGCCATCAATTCCACTATCTGTGAAAAGTAGTGGTCCCAATACTGACCCCAGAGGAACACCACTAGTCAATGGCAGCCAACCAAAAAAAAGGCCCCTTTTATTCCCAGTCGCTGCCTCCTGCCTGTCAACCCTTTCTCTATCCATGCCAATATATTTCCTGTAATCCCATGTGATTTTATCTTGTTAAGCAGCCTCATGTGAAGCACCTTATCAAATGCCTTCTGAAAATCTTAAGTAAATGACATTCTCTGCCTCTTTGTCCACCCTGCTTGTTATTTCCTTGAAGAATTCTAACAGTTTTGTCAGGCAAGATTTCTCTTTACAGAAACCATGCTGACTTTGACTTGTACTAGTCTCCTAGTACCCTGAAACCTCAGCCTTAATAATGGACTCCAACACTTTTCCAACTACTGAGGTTAGGCTAACTGGTCTATAATTTCCTTTCTTTTGCCTTCCTCTCTTCTTAAAGAGTGGAATGACATTTGCAATTTTTCACTCCTCTGGGACCATGCCAAAATCGAGTGATTCTTGAAAGATCATGACCAATGCATCCGTTATCTCTTTAGCAACCCCTCTCTGGACTCTGGGATGTGGCCCAGGTGACTTATCCCCTTTAAGACCTTTCATTTTGCCAGCTTCCTTTGCAATCTCAACTCCACATCCTAGCTACTATTTGGATGCCTATGTATGATTGCCATAATGGTTTTTTAACCCTTGTTTCTTAACTCCACCCACAAAGATTTGACATTCTGACCTTATGTCATCTCTTTGTAAAGATGTAATTCCATCTCTTATCAACAGAGCCTCACCACTGCCTGTGCCTTCCTGCCTGTCCTTTGGAAGCAAAGTTTATCCTGTGATGTTAAACTCCCAACTATGGCTGCCTTTCAGCCATGACTCAGTGATGCCCACAAGGTCATACTGACCAATCCCTAATTGCTCCATGAGCTTGTCCACCTTATTCCGAATGCTATGTTGATATAAATGCAGAAACTTCAGTCCTGCATTCTTCGCCCAAATTAATTGTGCCTCTGTGGTGCAACATAGCTCTTCGTTCTGTCTGCAGTTGTACCCAATCATTGGCTTATCCTTCCTTACATTCATATTACATATTATATCATTTACTTGTAATCTTGCTGGCTCATCCTCTGCTCCATCATACTGGTTCCCATCCCCCTTCCATATTAGTTTAAACCATTCCCAACAGCTCTAGCAAACCTGCCCACAGGGATATTGGTCCCCCTCGGATTCAGATGCAACCCTTCCCTTTTGTACAGGTCAGACCTGCCCCAGAAGAGGTCCCAGTGATCCAGAAATCTGAATCCCTGCCCCTGCTCCAATTCTTCAGCCATGCATTTATCTGCCACCTCATTCTATTCCTATCCTCACTGTCACGTGGCACAGGCAGCAATCCCGAGATTACTACCCTTGAGGTCCTGCTTCTCCGTTTCCTTCCAATTCTGTTTTCAGGATCTCCTTCCTTTTTTTTCCTCCTTATGTTGTTGGTACCAATATGTACCGTGACTTCCGGCTGCTTATCCTCCCTTTTCAGGATATTGTGAATATATTCAGAAACATTGTGGACCCTGGCACTTGGGAGACAAACTACTTTGTGTTTACTTTTTGCATCCACATAATTGCCTATCTGTCCCCCTAACCGTCGAATCCCTTATTACTGCTACCATCCTCTTTAGTTTCCTGCCCTTTTGAGCCACAGGGCCAGGCTCAGTGCCAGAGGCAGAGCCACTGTTGCTTCCCTCAGGTAGGTTGTGGACTTGTAGATGTTGAAATAAATTTTTGGAATTCAAGGGATTTGTATTCATGAGAATCACTTGGGAAGCTGAAGCTGAGACTAAGATCAGATTGCCTGCATTCTTTTTGAATAACAGAGCACACTCAAGAGTCAAAACTTCTGTTTCTTGTCTTCTGACCTTTCTCTTAAGATCAAACTGACTTCCCTTGGGTGGTTAAAATTTATAAACCTAAGAAACTTGGGCTTGCTCTTTGAGTAGCTGAATTAAATCAACAATCAAAATTTCAGGATTTGAACAACATTTCATATGACACGCCCCAACTTTGTGTCAGTCTGTAATTTTTAATTCAATATTTAGTGCTTCTTTCTTAGTTTTTTTTTAAATTCTAGGTTTACCTTGAATTGTATATTTTAGAACAAAGTATAAAATTATAGCATTTCCATGTTCAATTTGTTTACACTGCAGCAGTGATTTGGAGCCTTTATATAATAAATTCTAAAGCTGTTAAAGGCGTAGGGAAAATATACATGTTGTACGATTGAATAAAAGTTTAGTTTGAAATATAAAGATATGGTTAAATGAGAAGGCAATAAAAGTGAGATGGGTATGAAGATATTCAAGAGTAGAACAAGGCTGTTGTAAGCAGAGCAAGGAGAGGACGGTGTAAGATCTGATTTCGCAGAAAAGTTCACATGAATGCAAGTACAATTTACATTATTTGTACTGTTTTGGGGCCTTTCATTACAGAATATTAAGCGTAAAAGTATAGTTCTTCAATATAATTCAAACTATATTCTAAATGAAGGTAGAATTTTATTTTATAACTATACTTTTAATGTTATATTTTCTAACCAGCACTGAACTTACCTGAACATCACAGATCCTACCTTGGAGTCTTTGTGATGTGATGAATCTTTCACCAAATTTCCATTGTAACAGGACTCTATGATTAATGCTTGTTGTTGTGAAAGAGTCTTCAGAATATGTTTAGAAGATATGGAAGTAAAAGATGAGCACAGGACATCCAAACCAAATTGTATGCAGTGCAATATCTTATCATGTCAGTTCATGTCAGCAATACTGTCCCTTTTCATTATTACATTCAAGTGCCGAAATGCTGTATTGGAGAAAACCACATGGCATTTTCTGACAACGTAAACTTGAGCTACAAAAGCAACAGTTATTTTGTATTTAGAATTAGTCACTTTGGGGTAGCAGGGTGGATTTTTTTCCCTTGTGACTAACAACAAGCACTCCATTATTTTATTAGAAACTCTTATGTTGTGGAACCCCAAAACAAAAGACTCGGGTTGATGATGTGATTCATTAAATGTTTACAAGAGAACTTGTTTGCTTTTATCTGTGTTACCCTACCAGTCAAGGTATATTTCAATTTTAGAATTGGAAGCAAATGTGGTTAGAAATTAAGTTTTTATAGCTGGAATAATGTAACATGCAACTTAAAAGACCATTTCAGAACTGTAAGCTGGGCCTATGTTGTCGTTCCACTAAATTTGGAAGCTTAAAGCCAAGTATATCTTACTCTAGAGCCATTATTTGATTTTGTTGCTTGCTACAGTGCTTGCAGAAAATATTGTCAAGGTGATATTGTATTATTGATCTTCTAGATGTACTTGATGGATATAATGGTACAATATTTGCATATGGACAAACTGCCTCCGGTAAAACTCACACAATGGAGGTAAGTAATTCTTTAGTCACTTGAGATCAGCGGAAAGAGTATGTCTGGTATTCATCCATTACTTGATTTACTGCACATTGTTATTGATCTGGATTTGCCAATTCCAGATGAATTAGCGATAAACAGCAACAGAAGTTTTTGGAAGAGAAAGTGTAATGTTGAACAAATAAGTAATAGATTGAACATTTGAATTCTCTCAAAAATACAAGTAGTATTTTGAGACTTTTGTACTTTTTTTTATTCCAGTGTAATCTTTAAGACTCAATGCTGAAGTACTGTACATTATTTCAAAAGTAAAGTACATACAGTTGAAATTCGGAAGTAGGCATATCCACATGGGTGAAACTGAAATATTATTCTGGATTTGGTCTGAATAAGGTTAACTTTTTAGTTAAGAAAACATGGCATTAGATGTAATTTGCATCTTTATTTCTAATTATAGGGAACACTTCATGATCCTGATTGTATGGGAATAATTCCCAGAATAGCCCAAGATATTTTTAATTATATTTACTCCATGGATGAGAATTTGGAATTCCACATCAAGGTAAAAGTTTCCTCAAGACACTTGCATCTTTGAAAATATCAATGCCAAGACTGGTACTTACCATCTTTCTTAAGTTGTGCTTGAAGTTGAAGATAATGTTGAGCCTTTTTTAAAGTCACTTTTAAAAAAATGGCAAGGCAGATTTTAAAGAACACATTGGAACTGCAAAACGGATCAATGGGAAATAAACAGTTGATGTTTTTGGATCAACAGCCTTTCATCTTAACAAGGAATAGTAGAAGACAGATGTGTTTTAGGTTGCAGAGAGACGGAGGCTGAAGAGAAAGACCAATTTGTGATGAGTGCTGAACAAATTTGTCAAGGCAACAGTTTTTAAAAAAAACACTAATTGGGACCAGAAGAGAAAATCAAAACAAAAGGTGTTGACTTTAAGTAAAGAGAAAGGGGGTGTCCTGAAATTGCTCCATTGCCCTGTAGTTGTAACTTATGGATTCTTCTTTCTCCCATTGTCCAGCTGCTTCCCCTCTGACACCTCCCTCTTCTATTGCGACGTCAGTTATCTTGTCCTTGTTGATTCATCTTCACAATGAACATCTGAACTTTGTATTGCCCACACGATCTTCTCAATCCCTTCCTCCCAGTCAGAACAAGTATTGGTTTCCCCTTGCCACTGTACTCCAACATTCAACTGATCACCTTCCATAAATTCTTTCATCTACAGCAGATTTCCACTTACGGTCTATTCCCTCTGTGTCTTCCTGACTTGCTCTTCCTTTGCAATCACTAGTGGACAGAACTTTATCTTTAATCGGGATAGTTTACAGCCAGATTGCATTTAACAATTTTATTTTTAAATAAATTTACAGCCAGATTACATTTTTAGCCCTCTTTTTTCTCCCACTACAGATGTAGCTGTATTCTTTTAATTTGTTTCATTCTTCCTTTCTGTCTCCATTTACTTTATTTTTTTCCTGACAACTTTATTCTGCACCCTGTCACAGAAATCCCCACTCCCCAAGTTTGCATTTTGTTGTTTGATTGTTGGGGTTTTTTGTATTGCTATATTTATGCTCTATTCTTGGTTGGTGCAGCTGTAATGAAACCAAATTTCCCTCGGGATTAATAAAGTATATCTATCTATCCTCTCCATTTTTTTCCCAAATGAAAATGCACTTTCCTTCCCATTATTTTAGTCCTAGTTAAACTTTTGTGATGTTGACTGTTTAGCTTTTCCTTGGCTACTTCTAATTAATCTTGCATTTCCAACACTTTGGGTTTTGGGTTTCCAGCATGTACAGTTTTTTGGCGCTGCATCTTCAAGGAGTTGGAGTCACATCTGGATGGAACCAATTAAGCGTCTGATTTTCTTTCATTATGAACACTGAGCACTTCAAATTTTTTGTTCTGATCTCCATATTTAAGACAGATTTTGTAGAATTACAATGAGTTTTCTGAAGATGTTACCAAAATGGAAGAATTTTAATATTGAGTGATTTTGACACTGCTGATTTTATTGTCTTTGAAAGAGTGAGGGAAGGGAAAAAGTTAAGCCTTGATTCGTTTGTTATTTAATATTGTGAGACCATATTTCAAGAGTTAGTATAGATTTATACTAATTTATTTATTATGGAGGAATTCAAGGTGGGGGGTTATATAGGAGGTAGGGTTTGAGGGTCAGCACAACATTGTGGGCCGAAGGGCCTGTACTGTGCTGTACTATTTTATGTTCTATGTTCTAAAGTAATTTGCTTAAAGGGTAAAAGGGGAGTTAGAAAAATATTTCCCATCTAAATAATGGTGAAGGGAAAAATTGCAAACCATTATTTCCCCAAAAAACAAGCGTATTTGGTTCATCACTTTTAAGTATTACAACTAAAATTGATGGATTGGATTGAAATGGAAATGTTTGAAATAGATCCATTTTGAGCAGCATTGGTTTAAAGGCAAGTATATCTGCTAAAATTTGTGATCCCATGATAGAAGGGACCCAGTCAAGCCCTTATTCATTATGACCAAAAACTAGTCTCTTTTATTCGTAATGTTTATTTGCAGATTTATAAAAGACTTTTAGTGTTTAACTTGTGTGTTTAGGATTATTAGTCCAGTAAATTAACAATCCAGTAATCAATCATTTTAAAAATAACTAATAAAAACATACCATCACAGGTGTTGGAAACATTTTGTAAGATAGTCTTCAGATAGAAGATTATTGCCCTGAATCGTCAGCTTTGTTTCTCTCCATAATTGCTTTTGATCTGAGTATTGCCAATTTTTTCTGTCTGTTTTCAGCTTTTCAAATGTACAAGTTACATTCACTGTTTCTGTGGTTAACTGTCATCATTGTTTTTCAGGTTTCATATTTTGAAATATATTTGGACAAGATTAGGGATCTTTTGGATGGTAAGTTGCCAAAAAAGATCTTTTTTGAGTTATCCTAACACTAATCAGATTTCCTTTTATGTGTGAATTATATATTTGGGATTGATCAAAAACACGCTTTTTGAACCTTGCGCTGAATTAGAGAAATTGGTGGAATTTCAGCTCTATAGATTCTAAAAACTGGATTCCTCAGCACTTGCCCTGCAACCACTCTTTAGCATGGATTTTCTCGCTATTCCCAACATATTTCCCCTCTTTAAAACAAAGTATATTAGTCTGATAGGAAATATGTGGCAGTTAATCAATGTCACTTAATGTTTGCTATTGCTATTAAAGAATAGTGAAGAGTGGACTTTGTTGCTTTACAACTTAGTGTAGTCTTTAAAGTGGCACTTTATACTGCCATACATAAAGCTTCAAATTTTCACATAACAGGGTCAACCTTCCAGCAGTTCTTAAAACTTTACTCTGCCATGAAGATATTTAATCAAAACTATCTTATTTTAAAGTTTATTTTTACATAACTAAAGGTAGAAAAGATTTGTCTGTGCTTTAATGTACTGAAATATAAGCATTAAATTTGAATGAAATGGTGTGAAAGAGGAAAAAATGATAGTAGCTACTATAGTTTGCCATTTGAGTTATTAGATTTTTTTTGCTCCCTCTTCCTCCTCCCCCCCCCCGCCCCCACAAAAATGGTTTTCATTTGGTAACTTGATAATGCTAGTTGCCAATTTGAGATAGCTTGCTATTGGAGACTGATATTATGCAGTGCTTTGTTTTTGGCTATTGCTTTCACAGAAAAATGTGTGTAACATGAATCTCTCCATTATTTCATATTGATTTCATGCTAATAGAGGTTTTTTACCAATATTTTTAGATACCATGTGATATAAAATCTAGATTGTGCCGATGCTGAAAAC
Source organism: Mobula birostris (assembly GCF_030028105.1). NCBI lineage: Eukaryota > Metazoa > Chordata > Chondrichthyes > Myliobatiformes > Myliobatidae > Mobula > Mobula birostris. The sequence goes on along the minus strand of NC_092372.1, from coordinate 194,888,058 downwards.
TTGAAATAAAAACAAAATACCAAAAACATTCAGCAGGTTAGACAGCAGAGGATGAAAGAGAAAATGAAATAATATTTATATAGGCATTCATTAGTCTCATGAGACCATGGATTTGCACCTTGGAAAGTTTCCAGGGCGCAGGCCTGGGCAAGATTCTACGGAAGACCAGCAGTTGCCCATGCTGCAAGTCTTCCCTCTCCACGCCACTGATGTTGTCCAAGGGAAGGGCATTAGGACCCATACAGCTTGGCACTGGTGTCGTCGCAGAGCAATATGTAGTTAAGTGCCTTGCTCAAGGACACACACGCGCCCTCAGCCAAGGCTCGAACTAGTGACCTTCAAATCACTAGACGAACACCTTAACCACTTGGCCATGTGCCAACACGAAATAATACATCTTAAGTCGAAGAGCTTCATTTGAAACTAGAAAAGTTTAAAAAAATAAACAAGGTTTAAATTGCAGAGGAGGTGGAGAGATGACAAGTTCCAATGGAACTGCTGGCATTGAGTAGACCAAGGTAGACTGGATAACGCATGTGATTATGGTGTCATCTGAAAAGGTTGAAGCTTAGATGTAATGGATCTGTTTGAAGGAAGTAGATATTGGACAAAATGTATGAAGATAGAGAAGAGGAAGAAAAATGCTGGAATAATTTATATGCTATAACAATTGTTGTAAATTCTGATTTAAATTTAAACTGGCTTCACCTGGTAAATCAGGCAGTATTTTTGCAGAGAAAAATAGTTACAGGTTGATGACCTTGCATAAGACCGAGCTAATTCTGACATGAACAGGACAGACTGGTTATTTGAAGTTATTGTATTCATAGCTGTCCTGAGAACTGTAACATGCCAAGCTGGAAGGAAAAATGCTGTCTACTGTGCTTGTATTGTTTTTATTGAAGCTGAAATAGGAAGCATCAGCAGTTGTGCAAAATCATGGCAAACAGGTAAAGAGGATGAACACAGTTGGTGGAATGCTCCAGGGACTGGGATGTTGTGACCATAACAAACATCCCAGAGAGAAGGGCAGAATGGAAGCTTAGTGGGATGCTGATACTTTAAGCATGACAGAGGAATAGGTAAGAGGGGTGGGAGAAGAGAGTGTTGCCTTTTTGATATGGGAGAACATTACAGCAGTGTTTGGAAAAGGTATTCTTGATGATAACTTAATGAGTCTCTTATAAGTAAGAATGGAATTGGTAGAACCTTGGTAGAGCTATGTGATAATGAATCAAACCAACTCAGAATAGTTAAGATCTGGAATTCATTCCTTGTAGGAAATGGAATTGAGCTATGCTTTCACAAAAAGAATAATTTGCAGAACTATGACAGAAGAAGAGGGTAATTGAGCTGATGGGATTATAGTTGTTTAAGCAGGCATTGGCTAGGTTTTGGCCTTTCGTGTTGTAGCAATTGTTTGATTTCATAATTCCAACCAAAATTAGCTTCTAAAGGCCGGCTAGGCTGTGAGCACAATATCGCGGCTTAGTACACTTTAGACAGACTTTCATCTTCTCTCAACGTTTCAAGCTCTTATTATAATGGCCAGAAACATTGGATATGTTCAAAATTGTCTTCAATTCACTGATTTCAAATATTACACTGAAGGCTGCATGGGTAGAAACTTTTGAACTTTTGTTTAACTGTTCATGAACTTATTTCTGAAGTTGGAGTCATTTCCTTCATTGTAGTAAGCAAATTCTAGGCCATCAGTTCTTTCTTCTGGGGTTTAAAATATCTGGACTCCATATCACCATAATTTTACACTCAGATAATGAATACCAAATATAAAAATGTGTCATTAAGTACACTTGTATTTGTACAACTATCTTAATGATAGGAAATATTGCATAATGAGAATATTTTTCTTTCCAGTATCCAAGACCAATCTCTCTGTCCATGAAGATAAAAATAGAGTCCCTTATGTCAAGGTGAGTAAAATATATCAATTACATTTTTCCCATAATATTCTGAAACTTTTGTTTATAAAATTAACTTTATTATTCCTTCTCCGGTAATACAGGGTTGCACTGAACGTTTTGTTTGCAGTCCTGATGAGGTAATGGATACAATTGATGAAGGAAAATCCAACAGACACGTAGCAGTTACAAGTAAGTATGTTTATTCTTTAACCTAAGTGCAGCATGACCTTGTGTTAGTCCTGAGGCTCATGTACCACCTTCCTGATGGCAGCAGCAAGATGAGAGCGTGTCCTGGATGGTGGGGGCCCTTGATGATGGATGCTGCTTTTGAGCGACAATGCTTCGTGTAGATGCGCTCAATGGTGGCGAGGGAATTACCAGTAATGGACTAGGCCATGTCCACTACTTTTTGTAGGATTTTCCATTCAAGGGCATTTGTGTTTACAAATAATTTGGCCCATACAGGGATTGAACGAACGACCAGGGATTGTTCAGGAGAAGGGGTAAAAGCCAAGGTGCAGGACATAATTGAGATGCAGTCAAGTGCTTTTTCAATTCTGCTAAAGGGAAAGCCATGGTTCAGGAAGAAGGAAGGCATTGCTGAAGCATCTTTGTGTAAAGTCTTGTTATCAGAACATGTGCAGTAGAAATGGATGAATATGAATAGTGCTAAATAACGGATGGGTGGAAGGAAGTATTTTGAGATGGCTCTGAGAATTTGTTGTCTTGCAATGGATGTCTGCTGGCCTCGCCAAGAAAAGGAGGTCTTGTCTCTCAAAGTTCTGATGAAGAGTCTTTGAGCAGAAAAGTTAACATTTTTGCTTTCTATCTACTGTTCTCAAAAAGTTTCTCACTTTCTCTGCAACTTAGAACCAACTTTTCTGCCATAGGTCTGATGAAGGATTTTCAACCTAAATGTTAACTGTTTCTCTTTCCACAAATGTGCCAGATCTGAGCTTTCCAGTATTTTGTTTTATTTCCTAAATGTTGCATTTGTGGTGTTATTTTTCATTAAATAGTGTTGTTTGCTGTTGTCTTCCTCGAGCTTTGGATTTTGCTGGAACGTTTTAAGAGGTCAGAGACTGAGTTCAGAGTGGGACAGGGAATCAAAGTGACTGGCCAATGAAAGCTCAGATCACATTTACAGACTAAAAAAGTTCTGTAAATTGTCACACATTCAGCATATGATATCTCTAGTGCAGAGGAGACTGTATCAGGAGTAGCGTTTTGCAAAAGACTAAATGATGAGCACAAATACACTGCTGCTTTATTTAAAAGGAGCATTTGGTGTCCTGGATAATGGGAGGAAGTGAAAGAGCAGGTGTTGCATCTCCTGCAATGGCATTGAAGATGCTATGAGAAGACATGTATTGAAGATGGAACAGTGAAACAGTGAGAGAAGGAATGGTCCCTTTGGAGTGTTGAAAGAAGAGACGATCCCTTTGTTATGCTTAGGTTGATAATGGGCCACTATCAAGCAGCCTACTTTACCCTGGATAGCGTTCAACTTGAGCGTTGGTGCTGCTTCTGATTTGTGTGTTTTTAATGATGGTTGGGTGTCATAAACTAGGATACTCTATCTGTGATCTAATTGAGTGGCTGATCCATTTGAATTTCTGGTTACATGTCTGAAGTTGGGAAGCTCAGCAGATGATGATTTTCTGTGACGACATTGGACGTGAAGTGGTAGAAAAGCTCTAATATTGGACTGTGGCTTAAATATCACTCCGTTTTCTTTTTTTCCAACCACCTGGAAAAATAGAGGCCTGAGTAAGTAAGAAGACAAAGGCAAAAATTGGAGATAGTGGAAATTTGAAACAAAATCATAAAATACTGAAAGTATTCAGATTGAGCAGCATCTGTCAAGAATGAACTGAAATTAACATTTTAAGGACTTTACAAACCTTCACTATTTCAAATCAAAGATAAATTATCAATTTGAAATAGAGTACATTACAATGGACCCTTCAGCCAGTAATGTCTGTCCCAACAATATGTCAATTTAAACTGTCTATCTGCTGGCATGTGTCAGGTTTAGGAAGAGTTATTATCCCTCAATTCCCTGCCTATTTATGTGTCTATCTGATTCTCTCTGTACAAATAAAACTTGCCATGTATGTCTCCTTTAAACTTTGCCCCATCACCTTAAAGCTATGCCCTCTAGTATTTGACTCTTCCACCTTGGAAACAGACATCAGTGTCTATCCTGTAAATTCTCAGTGCTAACTGTTTCTCCCTATAGATGCTACTTAATTTTGTAGGAATTTCCAGCACTTCCTATTATAGCCCTAATTTTTTATGTTAAGGATCTGCAGTCTGCCTAGTTGTTGAGCAGTGTCATCTGTTTCTATTTCAGATATGAATGAGCACAGCTCACGTAGCCACAGTATCTTTCTTATTAATGTCAAACAAGAAAACACTGCAACGGAGCAGAAGCTAAGTGGCAAGCTTTATCTGGTTGACTTGGCAGGCAGTGAAAAGGTATGTTTATTTTTTCTTTTTTTTCCCCAGTAAAAACAATAGAAAAAAAATTGGATCATCTAACAACTAAAGTTTCTGTGATTTTAGTGTGGATAGTATTACTTGTTAGATTGTAAGATGACCCACAAAACGAGGTTAAAAGCTAAACGTAATTCTTGTAATGTATCAGCTTTTACTTTTATATAGTTCTAATAAATATTTGTGCAGCAAAACTAAGTTACTGCTCAGCTGTGTTGAATACAATGTACTGCTGATAGTCTCAAGCATCTGAGAAATATATACTAGTAATCAAATTGAATATATTTTTGGCAATTTAGAAATGCTGCTTTGATCAAGTTATCTTAATGGTGAAAGGAATTATCTGTGGAAGTAGGTGTAAGTTTGAAATGATTTTGAGAAACAGGAACATGGTCACTCATTGCAGAAGCTATTTTTGCATAAGGAATTTGATTTGGTTTATTGTCACGTACTGAAATGCAATGAAAAGCTTGTCTTGCATGCTGTTCATACACATCAAATCACTTACACAATATATTGAGTTAGTATGTGGTAAAACAAAAGCACAGGCAGAATAAAGTGAAACAGCTATTTTTGAGGTCAAACGTCCATGTTAACATAAACCACTATTCTATAGTGTTATTACAGTGGGATAATAGCTGATGTGGTGATGTGTTTATAAATTTTTATATCTTGTTCCAGGTGGGAGAATGAAGAGATGAGAATCTCCAGGGTGGGTGGGTTCTTTGAATATGTTGGCTGTTTATAGAGTTGATGAAGGGGAGGTTAATTTCCATGAGTTAGGAGTATCCAAAGGAGATGAGAAAAGCTTTCTGTTCAAGCGTTTCAGTGAAATTAATCAAGAATCAATGCAAATTACTGAAGTAAAGCAAAGATGGGAAAAGATTATAGTTTTGTTGTTGGTCTCTAAAATACTTTTTTAAAGATTAGAGTCTGTCACGAGCCTTGTGCTCCTTAAGGCCGTTGCTTATGCTGGTTTCCTAAAAAATATTTTAGTTTCTGTAAAGTATAGCCTAATCTAATTTAACCCTTATAAGTATTCTGATAAGCATTTGATGTAGTGTGATGTAGTGTAGTGTGTGCAGTGGGCTTGATTTGAAAAGCCATTTTGACCAACAGGAATACAATTATCTGAATTGTTTTTGCAAGAATTTTCTGATTTTTACAGGCAGTCTCCCCTGATTACCAAAGCTTTCCAACTGATGTGAATTTCCATCATTATGCTTTGCTGGCACTGTTTCCTAAATGTACTGAAGTACTGTCGGGCTTTAGAAATTTGATTTGCAGATATACTGTTTTTCAAAAGAATGCTGCTATTGGTTAAAAATGTATTTCTCATTATAGAAGGAAGTATTACTTTAACACTCTCATAACTGAATATTTCAGCAGCTTGGACAAATAATCCAAAGAATTAGAGTTAAGGTCCAGCTATCAGTTCTTGACAACTTGAATTCAGTTAAAATTTGGGAATTTAAAAAAAAAATTTCTCTGTAAATGGCTGTTAAGCCGTCAGGTTCTTATTTAAAAACTGACCTGTTTCACTAAATTTTCTCTAGGGAAGGAACCCTGCAATGCTTACCTGGTCATGCCCTTTTGTGACTCCACATCGATTGGCTTGCTAAGCCACTTCAGAGACAGTTATTTAGTTGTTTCAACCTAGTATAACATTCTGAAAGCGGCTTCCTGTGACTGCAGGGTTCAACTTTCAGGGCACCCAATGATGGAAATAAATGATGGCCCTGCCTGCAATGCCTGCATGACATGATTACTAAAAATGAAGAAATTTGACTGCTTATGAAGTTGGGTATTAAAATTGTGTCACTTTAAAATACTTTTCACTCAGACTCAATTGTTTTGTTTGAGGTAAGGGCCATCAATGCTCTATCAGGCTCTAACTGGTAACATTTACTTGTTCATTAGCAATGTTATGTATCAAAAGTTTAGGCCCAAACTTGTTTGTCATACCAGCTTAATTTGTGACAGTGAACTGGGTGTGACAGTAAATAATATGAAAGAATAAGGAACTTTAAAAAAAACACATTGGGAATCATTGTAAAGGTGTTGATAATATGTTCATGCAGTCACTTAAAACTTTCCTCACTTAGGTTAGTAAAACTGGAGCAGAAGGCGCAGTTCTCGATGAAGCGAAGAATATCAACAGGTCTTTGTCAGCATTGGGGAATGTCATTGCTTCTCTGGCAGAATCAAGTGTGAGTATTAAGAATACATTATGTTTCTTTCACTTTGACTTTGCAAATTTCATTAACCAATTTAAAATTTCTAAACTGTAGTACTTTAATGGGCCTGGGAAGCAACAAGATGGTTCAGCAGAATTCTCAATATGTAAAGGAAAATGAGCTAAATATAACCAAAATCTTTTAAGCTGTTACATTTTTCTCTTCTGTTTTAATAATTTGTAATTAAACTGGTAGCCTTCCTAATTTTTCTTAGATTTACACTGTACCATTTTACAACCTTAAACTGATTCCAACCTCCACTCCTGGCTGCTAGACTTGAGTGCACTAATTTGAAAATGTGGATCCTATGATTTGCAGAGCCTATAAGAAGTATTCACCTCCCCTTGGAAGTTTTCATATTATATTATTTTACAACATTGAATCACAGTGGATTTAATTTGGCTTTTTTGATACTGATCAACAGAAAAAGATTAGTGTCAAAGTGAAAACTGATCTCTACAAATGTGTCTAAATTAATTACAAAATAATTGATTGCATAAGTATTTACCTCCATGAATATGACACAGCAAATTATCACTGGTGCAGCCATTTGGTTTTAGAAGTCACATAATTAAATGGAGATCACCTGTGTGCGGTTAATGTGTTTCAGTTGATTGTAGTAAAAGTACACCTGTATCTGGAAGGTCCAGCTGTTGGTCAGTCAGTATCCTGGCAAAAACTACACCATGGAGACAAAAGAACAAGCAAACATCTCCGTAAAAAGGCTTTTGAAAAGCACAAGTCAGAAGATGGATACAAGAAAATTTCCAACTCACTGAATATCCAATGGAGTACAGTTATGTCAAATGTCAAGAAATGGAAAGAATATGGCACAGCTGTAAATCTGCCTAGAGCAGGCTATCCTCAAAAACTGAGTGACCATGCAAGAAGGGGACTAGTGAGGGAGGCCACCAAGAGACCTATGACAACTCTGGAGGAGTTGCAAGCTTCAGTGGCTGAGATGGGTGATGGCGCTTACAACAACGGTTGTCTGGGTGCTTCACCAGTTTCAGCTCTATGGGAGAGGGGCAAAGAAAAAGCCACTGTTGGGAGAAAAAAAAACACATGAAATCTCAGCTCGAGTTTGCCAGAAGGCATGTGGGAAGTCATCTGGAAGAAGGTTCTGTGGTCTGATGAAACCAAAATTGAGCTTTTTAGCCATCAGACTAAACGTTGCACCTCATCAAAAACACACCATCCCTATCATGAAGCTGCATCACATCAAGCCTGGAAGGCTTGTGAAGGTAGAGAGTAAAATGAATGCAGCAAAATACAGGGAAATCCTGGAGGAAAACCTGATGCAGTCTGCAAGAGAACTACAACTTCAGGAATTTTTTTCCCAGCAAGACAATAACCCCAAGCATAAAGCCAAAGTTACACAGGAATGGCTTAAAAACAACAAAATTAATATCCTGGAGAGACAAATCGGAGTCCAGACCTCTATCCAATTGAGTGTTTGTGGCTGGATTTGAAAAGGACTGTTCCCTCATGATCCCCATGCAATCTGATGGAGCTTGAGCAGTTTTGTAAGGAAGAATGAGGAAAAATTGCAGTGTCCAGATGTGCAAATTGATGAGACCTATCCACACAGACTCAAGGCTATAATTGCTGCTAAAGGTGCATCTACTAAATACTGACTTGAAGGGGATGAGTAATTATGCAATCAATTATTTTGTGTTTAATAATTGCAATAAATTTAGATCAATTTGTAGAAATTTGTTTTCACTTTGACACAAGAGTCTTCTGTTGATCAGTGTCAGAAAAGCCAAATTAAATCCACTGAGATTTAATGTTGTAAATCAACAAAACATGAAAACTTCTTTGGGGGGGGGGGTGGTGAATACTTTTTATAGGCACTGTATTCACTGCCTTTTCTATCCTTGCATTCCTTCCTTGGCACTTCCTTATCCCATTATCCAACCCAATTACTTCTAAAGCCCTGTATCTATTTATGTGCCCTTAAATGCATCATCTGTTCAACTAAAATTTAGCTACTGTTTCTTATCCTTAAACACTCCAGGCTTGGTTACTTTATTTTAAACTGGAATGGAAAATGGAATGAATTTTGTTAAAATTACTGTTTCATTGCAAGTTGCTAAGAAAAAGCAGTTAATTGGTTAACAAAAATCTACTTGCACATGGGTAATACTTTTCAAATCTTGGTTCTTTTAGTCTTATGTACCGTACCGTGACAGCAAAATGACAAGGATTTTACAGGATTCACTGGGTGGTAACTGCAGAACAACAATAGTTATTTGTTGTTCTCCATCAACCTATAATGAAGCAGAGACTAAAAGCACATTGATGTTTGGTCAAAGGTAAGAAAATTGCAGTTTAAGATGTTTTGTGTAGAAATAGAAGGTAGAACACAAACAATCATTCCTGCTAAATGGTTTCCAAAGACAGGAAATTTTGAACAAATTGACACCAGTTTAACAGTTTACAGTCAAGTTATTTACAGTCAAATGTGGAACTCAGATTTCTTGCTGTCTTTCTCACTTTCAAATGGAAATGTTGGCTGTGAAATCATTCATTCAGATATCTGTTGCCCTCCATTACTTTCTGCAGATCTCCTATATTGAGAGTTAGAGGCATTTAAAGCAGAATGGTTTCCAATGTAGTCATCATGGTTTGCATGGTGTACATCGTCTAATATATGGTTATATTCAACAGGGGCTATGGTAATATAAGGCCAGGAAGTGAGGCTTTGAGGAGTGGGGAGAAAGGATCGGACATGATTGAATGGTAGAGCAGACTTGATGGGCCAAATGGCCTAATTCTGCTCCTATGTCTTATGGTCTTATAATATAATGATACAAACAGATTGAATAAACATTTTCTGTTTCTATCTCAGTAATACAAATCAATGTTATAGTTCTCTACAATTACATATCCATACAGTCAAAGTTCAGAGCACTTATTATCACTGTATACAACTTTGAGATTTGTCCTTGCAGGCAGCCACAAAACAAAGAAACACAATAGAACCAATTTTAAAAAAACCCATAACACGAAATGTGCGTGTGGGGGGGGGGGGGAGAGAACAAATGGTGCAAACAATTAAAGTAAAAAGAAAACACACAGAACATTAACTGCAGTCACGGAGCATGGACAGTGCTGAGGTGAGTGCCAGTGGCTGCAGGCCACAACTGCAGATTCAGTTCAGTGCTGAACCTAGTAAACCTCGGAATAGTGAGCCGAACACCAGTTTGTCCTTCGGCCTTGATATAGAAACATAGAAAATAGGTGCAGGAGTAGGCCATTCGGCCCTTCGAGCCTGCATCGCCATTTATTATGATCATGGCTGATCATCCAACTCAGAACCCTGCACCAGCCTTCCCTCCATACCCCCTGATCCCCGTAGCCACAAGGGCCATATCTAACTCCCTCTTAAATATAGCCAATGAACTGGCCTCAACTGTTTCCTGTGGCAGAGAATTCCACAGATTCACCACTCTCTGTGTGAAGAAGTTTTTCCTAATCTCAGTCCTAAAAGGCTTCCCCTCTATCCTCAAACTGTGACCCCTCGTTCTGGACTTCCCCAACATCGGGAACAATCTTCCTGCATCTAGCCTGTCCAATCCCTTTAGGATTTTATATGTTTCAATCAGATACCCCCTCAATCTTCTAAATTCCAGCGAGTACAAGGCTAGTTCATCCAGTCTTTCTTCATATGAAAGTCCTGCCATCCCAGGAATCAATCTGGTGAACCTTCTTTGTACTCCCTCTATGGCAAGGATGTCTTTCCTCAGATTAGGGGACCAAAACTGCACACAATACTCCAGGTGTGGTCTCACCAAGGCCTTGCACAACTGCAGTAGTACCTCCCTGCTCCTGTACTCGAATCATCATATCGTGCAAAAAGTAAAAAAAAAAATAAACAAAATGTGGAATATGAGTTGCAGAGTCCCCGAAAATGAGTCCACAGCTGCAGACCCTGTTCAGCACTGAAGTGAGTGAAGCATGTCCAGGAGCCTGATGGCTGCAGGGCAACAAATGCTCAGGAACCTCGCATTGTGGGACCCAAGACTGCTGCACTTCCCACCCAATGGAAGTAGCAAGAGAAGAGGAAGACCGGTCAAGCACAGGCAGGTGGTGCTGAACACAGATTTGTTTTCCGCACTTGGGATCCTCGACAATTTTAATCTTGTTCATTCTTTAATTGGCTTGGAGTAATGGAGCTGACCACGGGTTCATCGTCCACTATCCGGCCTCGATGCAGCGTCTACCCCCAGTGATGACTGCCCCAGTCATACTTGCACATTCAAATCTCCCAGAGATCGTAAAAGCGCTAGGCCGTTTAATTTACTTTTATCTAAGTTTTTATTCAGTTCTGATCGATTTGGGATCAGCAGCTGATTGGGGAAATTTGATTTGTGTGACTCAAGTTTTCACTTTAAAAAAAATTTAGTTTTTGCAATGATGTTTGTAATGATCTCCAACCACCTAACAATTTCAAACTAATTAGTTGCCCATAAATTCCAAGTTTGATAAATTGCTGTCACTGATTTGCAAGCAGCTGATTCACCACTGAAAGATGTTCATTACTACTTTAAATTAATGGTGCCAACCAAAGAAGCAACAAGAATTATTGTATTGCACTGTAAAATCCCTTGAACGGAGTTGGTCAGCTTGTATTTCCAGCATCTGCAGATTTTCTCTTGTTTCTGATTGGATTACTACACTGCAAAGTCTCCTCCAGCCATGACTGCCCTGAAAAGTGTAAAAGGAAGGGTTTTAGCTCGAAACATTGGACTTCCAGCATCTGCAAGTTTTCTCTTGCTTATGATTGAATAAAGTTGGAACACTTGGCATATTTTAAGGAACTTTGGCTTGAAAATCTATTGAAAAATATTGGCAGGTTTCAATATAAAGAAATGAAGGCTCTAAGCTCAAATGTCAGCCCTTTCCCCCTCCATTGATGCTGCCTGGCCTGCTGAGTTTAAGACCACAAGATATAGGAGCAGAAGAAGGCCATTCTGCCCATCGAGTCAGCTCTGCCAGTCTATCATGGGCTGAACCAATTCTTCCAGTCATCCCTACTCCCCTGCCTTCTCCCCATACCCTTTGATGCCCTGGCTAATCAAGAACCTATCTATCTCTGACTTAAATGCACCCAATGACTTGGCCTCCACAGCTGCTCATGGCAACAAATTCCACAGACTTACCACTCTCTGACTAAAGTAATTTCTTCACATCTCTATTCTAAATGGACATCCTTCAATCCTGAAGTCATGCCCTCTTGTCCTAGACTCCCCCACCATAGGGAATAACTTTTCCAACACTTCGTGTGCTTCTAAGGACTCCCAGCATCTGCACAATCACTTGCATTTAATGTTGCTCATCTCTAGTTAAATTTTGTCCCTAATGAGACGAAGGTCATACTCAGAAAGAATTTTCTGCTGTACTGGTTGATGACCAAAGATGGTCTGAAACACAGACAGTAATGATCACAAAGTAGACAAGAGAATGCAAAAATGTTTAGAATTTTAAAAAAGTAATGTAGAAGCTAATTGAGAATCATGAAGTGAAATAATTATGAAAAGGCAAAGCTAATAGGGGTTTTTCAGATATATATGATCATATGGATAGCCAGAGGCTTTTTCCCAGGGCTGAAATGGCTAACACGAGGGGGTATAGTTTTAAGGTGCTTGGTAGGTACAAGGGGGATGTCAGAGGTAAGTTTTTCACACACAGAATAGTGGGTGCATGGAATGCATTGCTAGTGAAGGTGGTAGAGGCGGGTACATGGAGCTTAGAAAAATAGGAGGCTATGTGGTAGGGAAATTCTGGGCAGCTTCTACAGTAGGTTACATGGTTGGCCTGTAATGTGCTTTAGATATTCTATGTTCTGTGTTTCTATAACGTAACTTTGTAAGGCTACAGATGTGTTGAATCATTGCATCGTCCCAGTTTGTATGTGGAAAAACTAAAGCAGTTGTTAGAACACAAAAAGAGATCAAGAAAGAATTAAAGATATTTAGCGTAGAAAATTATCAGCTTGGATAATCTGCAAAATGGTTTAAAGTGCACAAATCATAAAATTGACAAACGCAACAGAAATGTATACAAAATGCTAAAGGTCATTCCTGAAAATAATGGAGATAGTTTGAGGATTTATTGTGGACAGACACACAGATTAAAATTTTCTTAAAAATTCTATCAAGATCGATGAGAATATTCTAGTTTTACTTGTTGCTCTTGTAAAGCTGCGTTGCATTTTTGAAAACAAAAAGCATCTCTTTCGTGGTACACACAAATTGCTGGAGGAACTTAGCAAATGTGCGGGCTCAAAGCAGCCTAATCCCCGCCATAGATGGTGCCTGATTTGCTGAATTCCTCCTGCATTTTCCCAAGATTTATAGCATCAACAGAATCTCGTGCTTATGAGTTACTTGTGTGGTAACTTTTATTGATGGAAATGGTAAAAATATGCTTTGTCGGAATCTTGGCAAAGTTTGCTACTGAGCCATTGGAGCAAAAACTTGGTCAAATTTAAGTTTTAAGAAAAATCTTGGGTGCAGAGATATCTTGAGTGCAGATGTAGCCTGGCTGTGGTAAATAAAGACTCTGGTTTTGAGATGCTTTTATTCACAAATGATCAAGTTCAGAACTGGAGGAGTATAGTGGTCTCTGGGTTTATAGAATTGGAGGCGGTTTATGATGGTGTTGGATGAGGTCATGGAGAGATTTGAAAATAAACGTGAAAATTTTGAAATAAGGCTTTTATTTATATCAAGGCAGGGTTTTTGGATTAATGGCATGGTGCAGTTTAGGAAACTCACCAGTTTGTGATAACCTGAGATTAGCAAGAGGAAAGCTAATCAGGCATGTGTTGGAATTGTGAAGTCTGAATCAAAGTCAGAATTAGATCACTGACATGTGATATTTGTTGTGTTGTGGCAGCAATAAGTACAAATAAAAAAATACTTAGCTACAATAAGAAATAAATAGTGGAGAAGAATATTAGTGAGGTAGTGATCATTGGCTCATTGACCATTCAGGAATGTGATGGTGGAGGTGAGGATGCTATTCTGAAAACATCGTGTGCTGCTTAAGACTCCTGTACTGATGGTAGTAATGAGAACAGGATGTATCCCGGATGGTAAGGGTCCTTAATGATGGATAACAACTTATTGAAGAATTGCCTTCGTTTGGTCAGGGAAAGTGAGGAGGTGATAGGGAGACAGATAAGTGGGTAACAGGAGAGGGAAGGGAAAGAGTACCCCTGTGGCTGTCTCCCTTAATAAGTACTCCTGTTTGAGTACTGTTTGGGGGGGGGGGGGAATGGCCTACCTGGGGGAGGCAACAGTGACCGCGCCTGTGGCACGGAGTCTGACCCTGTGGCTCAGGGGGGTAAGGAAAGGAAGAAAGCAGCCGTAATAGGGTACTCTATAGTTAGGGGGTCAGACAGCTGATTCTGTGGACGCAGGAAAGAAACACGGATGGTAGTTGCTAGGGTCCGGGATGTTTCTGATTGCATGCACGATATTGTGAAGTGGGAAGGTGAACAGCCAGAGGTCGTGGTACATATTGGTATCAATGACATAGGTAGGAAAAGGGAGGAGGTCCTGAAAACAGACTACAGGGAGTTAGGAAGAAGGCCTTGGTGAGTAGGATAAAGGAAAACCTCAAGGCATTCTTCGATTATGTGAAGAACAAAAGGATGACAGGAGTGAAGGTAGGACTGATTAGAGATAAAGGTGGGAAGATGTGCCTGGAGGCTGTGGAAGTGAGCGAGGTCCTCAATGAATACTTCTCTTCGGTATTCACCAATGAGAGGGAACTTGACGGTGAGGACAATATGAGTGAGGTTGATGTTCTGGAGCATGTTGATACTAACGGAGAGGAGGTGTTGGAGTTGTTAAAATACATTAGGACAGATAAGTTCCCGGGGCCTGACGGAATATTCCCCAGGCTGCACACGAGGCGAGGGAAGAGATTGCTGAGCCTCTGGCTAGGATCTTTATATCCTCGTTGTCCATGGGAATGATACCAGAGGATTGGAGGGAGGCGAATGTTGTCCCCTTGTTCAAAAAAGGTAGTAGGGATAGTCCAGGTAATTATAGACCAGTGAGCCTTACATCTGTGGTAGGAAAGCTGTTGGAAAGATTCTTAGGGGTAGGATCTCTGGGTATTTAGAGAATCATGGTCTGATCAGGGACAGTCTGCATGGCTTTGTGAAGGGCAGATCGTGTCTAACAAGCCTGATAGAGTTCTTTGAGGAGGTGACCAGGCATATAGATGAGGGTAGTGCAGTGGATGTGATCTGCATGGATTTTAGTAAGGCATTTGACAAGGTTCTACACGGTAGGCTTATTCAGAAAGTCAGAAGACATGGGATCCAGGGAAGTTTGGCCAGGTGGATTCGGAATTGGCTTGCCTGCAGAAAGCAGAGGGTCGCGGTGGAGGGAGTACATTCAGATTGGAGGGTTGTGACTAGTGGTGTCCCACAAGTATCGGTTGTGGGACCTCTACTTTTCATGATTTTTATTAATGACCGGGATGTGAAGGTAGAAGGGTGGGTTGGCAAGTTTGCAGACAACACAAAGGTTGGTGGTGTTGTGGATAGCGTAGAGGATTGCCGAAGATTGCAGAGAGACATTGATAGGATGCAGAAGTGGGCTGAGAAGTGGCAGATGGAGTTCAACCCGGAGAAGTGTTGAGGTGGTACACTTTGGAAGGACAAACTCCAAGGCAGAGTACAAAGTAAATGGCAGGACACTTGGTAGTGTGGAGGAGCAGAGGGATCTTGGGGTACATGTCTACCGATCCCTGAAAGTTGCCTCACAGGTGGATAGAGTGGTTAAGAAAGCTTATGGGGTGTTAGCTTTCATAAGTCGAGGGATAGAGTTTAAGAGTCACGAGGTAATGATGCAGCTCTATAAAACTCTGGTTAGGCTACACTTGGAGTACTGTGTTCATTTCTGGTCGCCTCACTATAAGACAGATGGTGGAAGCATTGGAAAGGGTACAGAGGAGATTTACCAGGATGCTTAAAAGTTGCTGCTGAATGCAGCAGGCCAGGCAGCATCTCTAGGAAGAGGCGCAGTCGACGTTTCAGACCGAGACCCTTCGTCAGGACTAACTGAAGGAAGAGTGAGTAAGGGATTTGAAAGTTGGAGGGGGAGGGGGAGATCCAAAATGATAGGAGAAGACAGGAGGGGGAGGGATGGAGCCAAGAGCTGGACAGGTGATAGGCAAAAGGGATACGAGAGGATCATGGGACAGGAGGTCCGGGAAGAAAAACGGGGGGGGGGAACGGGACCCAGAGGATGGGCAAGGGGTATATTCAGAGGGACAGAGGGAGAAAAAGGAGAGTGAGAGAAAGAATGTGTGTATAAAAATAAGTAACAGATGGGGTACGAGGGGGAGGTGGGGCATTAGTGGAAGTTAGAGAAGTCGATGTTCATGCCATCAGGTTAGAGGCTACCCCACCTCCCTGCATTCCGCAGGGATCGCTCCCTACGCAACTCCCTTGTCCATTCGTCCCCCCCCATCCCTCCCCACTGATCTCTCTCCTGGCACTTATCCGTGTAAGTGGAACAAGTGCTACACATGCCCTTACACTTCCTCCCTTACCACCATTCAGGGCCCCAAACAGTCCTTCCAGGCGAGGCAACACTTCACCTGTGAGTCGGCTGGGGTGATATACTGCGTCCGGTGCTCCTGATCTGGCCTTTTATATATTGGCGAGACCCGACGCAGACTGGGAGATCGCTTTGCTGAACATCTATGCTCTGTCCGTCAGAGAAAGCAGGATCTCCCAGTGGCCACACATTTTAATTCCATATCCCATTCCCATTCTGACATGTCTATCCACGGCCTCCTCTACTGTAAAGATGAAGCCACACTCAGGTTGGAGGAACAACACCTTATATTCCGTCTGGGTAGCCTCCAGCCTGATGGCATGAACATCGACTTCTCTAACTTCCGCTAATGCCCCACCTCCCCCTTGTACCCCATCTGTTACTTATTTTTATACACACATTCTTTCTCTCACTCTCCTTTTTCACCCTCTGTCCCTCTGAATATACCCCTTGCCCATCCTCGTCTTTCTTCCCGGACCTCCTGTCCCATGATCCTCTTGTATCCCTTTTGCCTATCACCTGTCCAGCTCTTGGCTCCATCCCTCCCCCTCCTGTCTTCTCCTATCATTTTGGATCTCCCCCTCCCCCTCCAACTTTCAAATCCCTTACTCACTCTTCCTTCAGTTAGTCCTGACGAAGAGTCTTGGGCTGAAACGTTGACTGCGCCTCTTCCTAGAGATGCTGCCTGGCCTGCTGCGTTCACCAGCAACTTTTATGTGTGTTGCTTGAATTTCCAGCATCTGCAGAATTCCTGTTGTTACCAGGATGCTGCCTGGTTTAGAGAGTATGGATTGTGATCAGAGATTAAGGGAGCTAGGGCTTTACTGTTTGGACAGAAGGAGGAAGAGAGGAGACATGATAGAGGTATACAATATATTAAGAGGAATAGATAGAGTGGATAGCCAGCGCCTCTTCCCCAGGGCAGCACTGCTCAATACAAGAGGACATGGCTTTCAGGTAAGGGGTGGGAAGTTCAAGGGGGATATTAGAGGAAGGTTTTTTACTCAGAAAGTGGTTGGTGCGTGGAATGCACTGCCTGAGTCAGTGGTGGAGGCAGATACACTAGTGAAATTTAAGAAGCTACTAGACAGGTCTATGGAGGAATTTAAGGTGGGGGTTTATATGGGAGGCAGGGTTTAAGGGTCGGCACAACATTGTGGGCTGAAGGGCCTGTACTGTGCTGTACTATTCCATGTTCTGTGTAGGAAAGAAGTTGAGAAGCAGGACCTCAAAGGTAGTAATCTCGGGATTACTGCCTGTGCCACGCGATAGTGGGTATAGGAATAGAGTGAGATAGAGGATAAATGTGTGACTGAGGGATTGCAGCAGGGTACAGGGATTCAGATTTCAGGATCATTGGGACCTCTTTTGGGACAGGCGTGACCTGTACAAAAAGGACAGGTTGCACTTGAATCTGAGGGGGCCAATGTCCTGGCAGGTATTATTGCTAAGGTTATTGGGGACAGTCTAAACTACAAACCACATTTCCAGAAAAGTTGGGATATTTTCCAAAATGCAATAAAAACAAAAATCTGTGATATGTTAATTCACGTGAACCTTTATTTAACTGACAAAAGTACAAAGAAAAGATTTGCAACAGTTCAACTTAATTGTATTTTGTAAATATACACAAATTAGAATTTGATGGCTGCAACACACTCAACAAAAGTTGGGACAGAGTTAAAATAAGATTGAAAAGTGCACAGAATATTCAAGTAACACCGATTTGGATACTCCACATTAAGCAGGCTAACTGGTAGCAGGTGAGATATCATGACTGGGTATAAAAGTAGCGTCCATCAAAGGCTCAGTCTTTGCAAGCAAGGATGGGTCGTGGCTCACCTCTTTGTGCCAAAATTCGTGAGAGAATTGTTAGTCAGTTCAAAAGAAACATTTCTCAACGCAAGATCGGGAGTACTTCGGAAAACCATTGTCACTCAACACAGTCTGTCGCTGCGTCCAGAAATGCAACTTGAAACTGTATTACGCAAGGAGGAAGCCATACATCAACTCTATGCAAAAACGCTGGCGAGTTCTCTGGGCCCGAGTTCATCTCAGATGGACCGAAAGACTGTGGAGCCGTGTGCTGTGGTCAGATGAGTCCAGATTTCAGCTAGTTTTCGGAAAAAACGGGCGTTGAGTTCTCCGTGCCAAAGATGAAAATGAGCATCCAGATTGTTATCAGCGAAAGGTGCAGAAGCCAGCATCTGTGATGGTATGGGGGTGCATCAGTGCCCACGGCATGGGTGAGTTGCATGTATGTGAAAGTACCATTGACTGTGAGGCGTACATTAGGACTTTAGAGAGACATATGTTGCCATCAAGGTGACGTCTCTTCCCGGGACGTCCATGCTTATTTCATCAGGACAATGCCAGACCACATTCTGCACGGGCTACAACAGCGTGGCTTTGTAGACACAGAGTACGTGTGCTTGACTGGCCTGCTGCCAGTCCAGATCTATCTCCTATTGAAAATGTATGGCGTGTCACGAAGAGAATCAGACAACGGAGACCACGGACTGTTGAGCAGCTGAAGTCTTATATCAAGCAAGAATGGACAAAATTTCCAATTGCAAATCTACTACAATTAGTATCCTCAGTTCCAAAATGATTAAAAAGTGTTATTAAAGGGAAAGGTGATGTAACACAATGGTAAACATGCCTCTGTCCCAACTTTTGTTGAGTGTGTTGCAGCCATCAAATTCTAAATTTGTGTATGTTTACAAAATACAATTAAGTTGGTCAGTAAAACTATTGAAAACCTTTTCTTTTGTCAATTAAATAAAGGTTCACGTGAATTAACATATCACAGAATTTTGTTTTTTATTGCATTTTGGAAATATCCAAACTTTTCTGGAAATGGGGTTTGTAGAATTGCTGGGGGGCAGGAATTGAACTGGAGATGGAGGAACGGGTGGTTGGCTCACAAATAAAGAAAGCTTGGAGACAGTGCGAGAGGGAAGATGGGCAGGTGATAGAGAAGGGATACACTCAGACCAATGGTTTGAGATGTGTATTTTAACGCAAGATGCATCATGAACAAAGCGGATGAGCTTAGAGAGTGTATCAGTTCTTGGAGCTATGATGCTGTGGCCATTACAGGGACTTGGATGGCTCAGGGGCAGGATTGGCTACCTAGAGTGCCAGGCTTTGGATGTTTCAGAAAGGACAGGGAAAGAGGCAAAAGAGGTGGAGGCAAGGCACTGCTGATCAGAGATAGTGTCATGGCTGCAGAAAAGGAGGAAGTCATGGAGGGATTGTCTACTAAGTCTCTGTGGGTGGAAGTTAGAAACAGGAAGGGGTCTACTGGGTGTTTTTTATAGACCACCCAATAGTAAGAGGGACATCGAGGAGCAGATGGGGAGACAGAATCTGCAAAGATATAATAATAACAGTGTTGTTGTGGGAGATTGTAATTTCCCAAATATTGATTGGCATCTCCCTGGAGTGAGGGGTTAAGATGGGGTGCAGTTTGTTAGCTGTGTTCAGGAAGGTTTCCTGACACGATATGTAGATAAGCCTACAAGAGGAAAGGCTGCACTTGATCTGGTATTAGGAAATGAGCCTGGTCAGGTGTGAGGTATCTCAGTGTGAGTGCATTTTGGAGATAGTGATCATAATTCTAGCATTGGAGAGGGATAGGAACAGACAAGTTTGGAAAGTGTTTAATTGGAGTAAGGGGAAATATGAGACTGTCAGGCAGGAACTTGGAAGCATAAATTGGAAACAGATGTTCTCAGGGAAATTTACGACAGAAATGTGGCAAATGTTCTGGGGGTATTTGCGTGGTGTTCTACATAGATGCATTCCAGTGAGACAGGGAAATGATGGTAGGGTACAGGAACAGGGTGTAGAAAGGCTGTTGAAAATCTAGTCAAGAAGAAAAGAAAAGCTTACGAAAGGTTCAAAAAAAAAAACTAGGTAATGATCTAGAAGATAAGTTTAGCAGGAAGGAGCTTGAGAATGAAATTTGGAGAGCCAGAAGGGTCCGTGATAAGTCCTTGGCGAATAGGATTGAAGAAATCCCTAAGTTGTTCTACAGGTATGTGAAGAGCAAGAGGATATGATGTGAGAGAATAGGACCAATCAAGCGTGACAGTGGAAAAGTGTGCATGGAACCGGAGAAGATAGCAGAGGTACTTAATGAATACTTCGCTTCAGTGTTTACTGTGGAAAAGGATCTGGGTGATTGTAGGGATGACTTACAGCGGACTGAATAGCTTGAGCATACAGACACTAAGAAAGAGGATGTGCTGGAGCCTTTGGAAAGCATCAAGTTGGATAAGTCTCCAGGATCGGATGCGATGGTACCCCAGGCTACTGTGGGAGGTGAGAGAGGAGATTGCTGAGCCTCTGGCAATGATCTTTGCGTTATCAATGGGGACGGGAGAAGTTCTGGAGGATTGGAGGGTTGCAGATGTTGTTCCTTTATTCAAGAAAATGAATAGAGATAGCCCAGGAAATTATAGGCCACTGTGTCTTACTTCAGTGGTTGGTAAATTGATGGAAAAGATCCTGAGAGGCAGGATTTATGAACATTTAAAGAGGCATGATATGATTAGGAATAGTCAGCATGGCTTTGTCAAAGGCAGGTCGTGCCTTATGAGCCTGATTTAATTTTTTGAGGATGTGACTAAACACATTGATGAAGGTAGAGTAGTAGATGTAGTGTATGTGGATTTCAGCAAGGCATTTGATAAGGTACCCCATGCAGGGCTTATTGAGAAAGTAAGGAGGCATGGGATCCAAGGGGACATTGCTTTGTGGATCCAGAATTGGCTTGCCCACAGAAGGCAAAAGAGTGGTTGTAGACGGGTCATATTCTGCATGGAGGTCAGTGACCAGTGGTGTGCCTCAGGGATCTGTTCTGGGATCCCTACTCTTCGTGATTTTTATAAGTGACCTGGATGAGGAAGTGGAGGGATAGGTTAGTAAGTTTGCTGATGACACAAAGATGGGGGGTGTTGTGGATAGTGTGGAGGACTGTCAGAGGTTATAGCAGGACATTGATATGCAAAACTGGGCTGAGAAGTGACAGATGGAGTTCAACCCAGATAAGTGTGAGGTGGTTCATTTTGGTAGGTCAAATAGCATGGGAGAATATAGTATTAATGAGAAAAAAACCAGAGGACATGGGTTAAGGTTGAGGGGGGAAAAGTTTAAAGGGAACATTGGTGGGGGCTTCTTCACACAGAGAGTGGTGGGAGTATGGAATGAGCTGCCAGACGAGGTGGTAAGTGTGGGTTCTTTTTTAACATTTAAGAATAAATTGGACAGATACATGGATGGGAGGTGTATGGAGGGATATGGTCCGTGTGCAGGTCAGTGGGACTAGGCAGAAAATGGTTTGGCACAGCCAGGAAGGGCCAAAAGGCCTGTTTCTGTGCTGTAGTTTCTATGGTTCTATGACTCTTGGGAGTGTGAAGGATCAGAGGGGTCTTGGTGTCTGAGTCTATAGGACACTCTGAAGGGCCTGTATTATGCTGTAGGTTTTCTGTGTTTCTAAGATGTCCATGATGGATGAGTTTACAATCCTCTGCAGGCTCTTTCAGTTTTGTGCATTGGATTACCCATCCCCAGTGATGATGCATAATGCTCCCCATTGTACGTCTTCAGAAATTTGTTAGTCTTTGAGATACCCAATCGTCTCAAATTCCTAATGAAATATAGCTGTTGGCATGCCCTTGTCATAATTGCATCAATATGTGGGCACAGGATAGATCTTCAGAGATGTTGAGACCCAGGAATTTGAAGCTGCTCACCCTTTCCACTGTTGACTCCTTGATGAGGACTGGTATGTGTTCTCCCGATTTCCCTTTTCTAAAGTCTACAAGTAGTTCCTTGTTCTTGCTGATATTGAGTGCAAGGTTATTGTTGCAATACCACTGAACCAGTTGATTCATTTCACTCCTGTATGCTTCATCGTCACCATCTGAGATTTTGCCAACAAATAGTGGCGTCATTTGCAAATTTACAGGAGGTCTAAAGTTGTAGCATAGATGAGGATTTCATCAGAAAAAGTGGTGAAGCAGCTGGAGAACAAGGAATATTTTGAAGGTCAGATGATTAGTTTTAATGAAAATTTCTTTTAACACTTGAGCTTTCCAGGATGAAGGTAGGGAATGCCTATTCTTGGTTCTTTTCCCTATTTGGGTGCAAGTTCATTAAAAAAGATGTATGGAGTCTTAAGTATCATGAACAAAATGTAATACCTTTTTCAAGTTAATGCCCCAAATATAAAAGGTGTGAGATTTGGGATCAGCTTCTTTCCAACTGTGATAAGACTACTGAACGGATCCTGACCCGGATCTGGGCCATACCTTCCAAATATCAGGACCTGCCTCTCGGTTTTTTTGCACTATCTTACTTTCCTTTTTCTATTTTTCTATTTATGATTTATAATTTAAATTTTTAATATTACTATCGATTTGTACTCTGGAGAGCACGAAGAGCAGAATCAAATATCACTGTGATGATTGTACACTCTAGTCAATTGTTTGGTGACAATAAAGTATAACAGTATAATATACCAAGCAAGAGACAAGGCTCAAAACCTTCAATTTAAGATGCCTTTATTGCATTTTGGGCATCTCCTGAAGAGACAGAGTACCCAACGATGAGGCTTTCTCTCATGCTGGCCTCCTTAGCGTGTACACTCTGCTCAGATGGCATAGGCTGTGCCAAGTCTGCCGCATACAGAACGGCCACATCCCAAAAGCTATCCTCTTCAGTCAGCTGGTTTCAGGCAAGAGAACTGCTGGCTGCCCGCAACTGCGCTACAAGGATATCTGCAAGTGGGCCATGAAGGTGCTGGACGTCAACATTGTGTCTAGGCGGAACTTGCAGCCAGCCGCACCAGGTGCAGAAGACTTTAAGACCCATAACACCTTAAGCTAGGCGAGGAAAAATTCCTGAAAGTGGCAGAAGACATGGATCCATATAAAGGAAAGCTGCATCTCCAGTAGGGCTAAGACTACTTATAGAGACTGCCACTCTTGCATCAGTCTTGTCAGCCACAGACAGCACTGCACCAATAACATGGATAGCTAGGATGTAGCATCTATGGTTGACCTCCAGTGGAAGGCCACAAGATAATATAGAGTATAGCTTATTTGTGTCTGAGGAATTCTAGGTTATATGAAAGTTTTGCAGTTTAATCATTTTTGTTTCTTAGAGCCAAGACTATTAAGAATACTGTAACAGTTAATGTTGAGCTAACAGCAGAACAATGGAAGAAGAAATACGAGAGAGAAAAGGACAAGAACAAGACGTTGAGAAATACTATACAATGGCTTGAAAATGAGCTCAATCGATGGCGAAAAGGTATCCTAGTTTTTAAGTCAATTGCTGTGGTTCATGAACGCAGCCGGCCAGGCAGCATCTATAGGAAGAGGTACAGTCGACGTCTCGGCCCAAAACGTCGACTGTACTTCTTCCTATAGATGCTGCCTGGCCTGCTGCGTTCACCGGCATTTTTTGTGTGAATTGCTTGAATTTCCAGCATCTGCAGATTCCTTCGTGTTTGCTCTGGTTCATAATTCTTTTTCTTCCAAAGTTCTCCTTTTAAATTTATTTTGCCTTAGTTTATCAGTATTATTTTGAAGTTTAGAGTCGAAATCTTTGCATTTCTGTATCAACAATTGTCATGTTTAGGCCATTCAGATCCCAGAAAGCATTCAATTTTGTAATACAAAAAAACTCTCTCAAAATTAAACTTGTTGAAACTTTTAACAATTTTTTGAGGTCATATTTAAATAAATGGACTACTATTCATTGGACTGTCATTTAACAAAAATGCAGAGTGTGTCATCGTGAGTCTTTTGCTCTAACCCTACCATCATCCCATCTCTTGGCAAAGATGAAAGTCCAGATAAATTTCAAGAAATAAAACCTTTGATTCCGGAGCCTATGAAGCCACATGTTAATGATTACTTGAGACTCATTGCAGGCAAAGCAAATTGACTTCAAGATTTCAAAGATCATTATCTTTTCAAAAATAGTTGTCCAGCAAGCTTCTGTTGTTAACATTGCTGTTCATTTGTATTATAATTTTTAGAACTAGTTTGTCGTCATATGAGATGATTTGGAACTGGTTAACCAGGATATGATTTTGTATGCTTGATGTTATTTACTAAAGGTGAGACTGTACCTCTGGAGGAACAGTATGACAAAGAGAAAAACAAAGAAGCACTTGAGATTGTTCTCACTAATGACAAACTAGAGGAACCTCCTACTGTCAAACTCACTGATGCTGAAAAACTGAAGATGGATTCAGAAATTTCTAAACTGTACAAGCAACTTGATGATAAGGTATATAATAGGCCAATTTGCAATTTTCGTCCCCTATCAGTGGCACGGAGAAGCATCAACTTAAGTAATTTTTTTTAACTGTGAAATTAACTTTTCTGTATTTGAATTATTCCTTCAACCTTCCAATGGAAAATATCAAATTCTTTTAACATCTATTGTGTAACTGATTTTAATATTGAATTGGTCTTCTCACTATGGATGTTAAAAGGTCTGACTTTCAAGCTGGTTGCTGAACTTATTTTCATCCATCCATTCAGTATTAAGATCAGTAATTGTAAAATTAGATGTTTTTTGATAGTATCAGATAATTGTAAAGCAAGTTTAATGTGAAGTCTGGTGTAGGAGTTAATATAATTCAAAGGGAAAAGCACTATTTAAATTTAGTTTGCGAGTTTGGATTGACAAGTGATAGAGTATTCTGAAGTGTTAACTGTATCGGGTGCGTAAAATGAATGTCATTATGTTCACTTGTGAGAAGATGATTAAATGAGATTAGTATTAACTGTAGTAGAATAAGAAAAATATATTCTTTCCACATGAAGCTGTGGTTTATTTGCCTTCCAATTTAGCACACCATGGTCAAGAATGTAGTCTTTCATTTGTGCAAACCGAATGCAGGGTTAGGTGACTATTTTGCAGAAACCTTTGTTCAATTGGCTAGGGGATCCTAAACCTGTCAGATTAATTTTCCATCCCATTCTCACGCTAAATACCATCTGTGGCCTATTAAGTTATTCCATTGAAACCCAGCATATACTTGGGGAAAAGCACATCATTTTCCATTTATACTCTCTTGGAGTCTCCGTTGAGGACAATATCAAATAATCATCCATTCTGGTTTTGAATCTAGTATTTTCAGTATAACTTTTCCTGTCTCTTTGGTAATTTTAAATTTCATTCATCTCCTGTTTATATACCAAAAACACAGATATGAAACAAAACTGGCTCATGAAAGCTCGTTTACTTTGTTCAGTTCTTAGAAGCCAGGATAATTAGAATGGTTGGAAATCAGAAATTAAAACAAAATGCTGAAAATATTCAATTAGTCAGACAGTATCTATGGTGCGAAATGGTTAACATTTCACCTGTAGCCTTTCATGAGCATGCAATATTGACATAATATTTCAGATTGTACAAGGAAATATTTAGTTATGTTAGCCTTGATGATAAATCACTAAATGCAGAATATTTCTATAATTCTGATTGTAGGATGAAGAGATCAACCAGCAGAGCCAGCTGGTTGAAAAACTTAAGCAGCAAATGTTGGATCAAGAAGAAGTAAGTTTGAACCATAATTACATAGTTGAAAGAAGATGGGCACTACTTGTTTCTTGAACATTGATATTTTTGCTGATTACCTTCTCTTTAAAATCTCCAATAGGCAGTTATTTATCCTGAAGCTATTCAATCATGGAACACATATAACCATATAACAATTACAGCACGGAAACAGGCCATCTCGGCCCTTCTAGTCCGTGCCGAACTCTTACTCTCACCTAGTCCCACTGACCTGCACTCAGCCCATAACCTTCCATTCTTTTCCTGTCCATGTATCTATCCAATTTAACTTTAAACGACAACATCGAACCTGCCTCAACCACTTCTGCTGGAAGCTCGTTCCACACAGCTACCACTCTTTGAGTAAAGAAGTTCCCCCTCATGTTACTCCTAAACTTTTGCCCTTTAACTCTCAACTCATGTCCTCTTGTTTGAATCTCCCCCATTCTCAATGGAAAAAGCCTATCCACGTCAACTCTATCAATCCCCCTCATAATTTTAAACACCTCTATCAAGCAACACAGCATTTTTTTTTAAACAGAGCCCCATGCATGTAACTAGTGATTCTGAAGTTTTAATATATTTTCTGCTTCCTGCCTGGGTCATCTAGGCCATTTGTGCTACTACTATAACACTACTACTCTATTTACTCTTGCTGACAAAATGGGAACAGATCAGAACTTGTACTGGAGACTACTTAATTACTATAGTATAATGGCACATAAGCACATTAAGTTACTGAGAAATTTTAATGTATCTGACTAATGAGAAACTGTATATATCTTGGAATAAAATATCTTGAGTATTGCAGTCATTGTTTTATAACATCTTGAATTTTTGAAGCCATGTAACTTTTGTAGATTGGAGCAGGTTGTATTTTTAAAAAAAATTCTATTATGTTCATTACACAGCTTCTGGCATCCACCAGGCGAGATCAAGATAATATGCAATCAGAACTGAATCGTCTGCAGGCTGAGAATGAT
This sequence comes from Mobula birostris, assembly GCF_030028105.1. Classification (NCBI taxonomy): domain Eukaryota; kingdom Metazoa; phylum Chordata; class Chondrichthyes; order Myliobatiformes; family Myliobatidae; genus Mobula; species Mobula birostris. The sequence continues at coordinate 194,861,236 of NC_092372.1, read as the reverse complement.
GCCTCCAAAGAGGAAGTGAAAGAAGTATTGCAAGCCTTGGAAGAACTTGCAGTGAACTATGACCAGAAATCACAAGAAGTAGAAGACAAAACAAGGGAATTTGAGTTACTAAATGATGAACTGGGTCAAAAATCGGTAAGAATTTGCACTAGGTGCAATGTTTCTAAAGTTAGATAAAAACCTGGACTGGTAGCTTGAAATATGGTGTGCTATAAAAATAAAAATTCTATGCTAAATAATTATTATAAAACTTTTATGCTGTGTGGTAGGGTATTTCTCTGGTTTCAGTAGCTGCCACACTAATTAAACCTTTTGTTCATTCTCGGTTGGCTTAGCTTAATTTTCTTTTAGTTTGCTTAGTTCATTTTGTATTTTAAGTCTACTGGTTTCATATTGGACTAATTATGATATTGCAGGCGACATTGACATCACTTGATGCTGAGTTGCAAAAACTGAAGGAAATGACCAATCATCAGAAAAAACGAGTGACTGAAATGATGACGTCATTGTTAAAGGATCTTGCAGAAATTGGAATTGCAGTTGGAAACAATGATGTTAAGGTAGGAACACAATCTGGAAAGTTAATTTTTCAGATAGTGACTGTCGGCCAAAGGGTTCCTGTTGGTTATCTGAGAATCAGTTTTTTATTGCCTTAAGAATTTGAGAATAAAATATTACTGCTGTGTTGACATTCAAAGCTTTACAATCCCTAGCTCCCAATGTTTCTAAAATAAAAGCAGAAAATACTGGGAATACTTACCAGGTTGGAAACAGTTAACATTTTGGTTCAGACCTATTCTGACAAAAGGGTATTTGGCCTGAAACCATAGCTCTTTTTCATTCCCTACAGATGTGACTTGATCTGTTAAGTATTTAGTGTTCTTAAATTGGGTAGTTGAGATTTCTGTAGTACTAAATTTTGGTTGATAAAGTGCAAATTTCCCTCTGCATTTGTTTTGTTTGATAATAGTTTTTTTTAATTGAGATAAATGAGCCTGTGAGCTAACATACTACTGATCTCTGAATTACTCTAATAGAATGAAAAGTTGATTTCAAGCTGAAGATTGCAGTATATGTTCAAAGTCTGAATTTCCCCTATTAATAATCTTCTGTTATTTAAGAATTTTGGCATAATTTGCTATTGGGCGATGGCACCAAAAATGGGTTACTAAAAAAAGTTTGCTATTACAATTTTGTTTTACTTCAGAATATCCAAAAGGTCTTCAAATAAATTTAACACTAAAACCAAAATATTATCTATTAGAAACTAGTTGAAGTTTGAAATGTGTGTATGAATCTTAAAGCTTTTCAAAGCAGAACAATGCAAGGTCCAAAAAAACTAATCAGTCTACAAGCTCTCGATGTAAGCAGCCTTCCAGATATCATTTTGTTCCCATCATGTAGCGAAAAGTGCTTATTTCTGTTTTGAGATGATGGAATAGTAGTGAAATTGTGTGGACTGCATACTTAGGGGCAGAATTTCCAGTTCCAGATGTTGGCTGAAGTAGGTGAAGTATTGAGCATTGGATAGCGACATAATGCACTATCTGCATTATTCTAAATGTATACTGAGATGCTGTGTAGCTAAATTGGTTTTATTGTTACCACTTATTTACAAAGGTCTGGTGGAAATGCTGTCTTTCATACAGATCAATTTGTTACAACAGTGCATTGAGGAAGTACAAGGTAAAGTAACAATCCAGAATGAAGTGCTACGGCTAGAAAGAAATAGTGCAGGTAGATAATGAGATGCAAGGTCATAATGAGGTAGATTGAGGTTGAGCCCATCTCATTGCACTACAGAACTGTTCAGTAGTCTTATAAAAGTGGAATCTAAGCTGTCCTTGAGTCTGGTGATAGGCACTTTCAGCTTTTGTATGTTCTACCTGATGGCAGTGGGAGAAGAGAGGATTGTTGGGGTGGGTGGAAAGGTGTAGGCAGGTCCATGGAGGGGTAGGCTGGCTTCTGTGATACTCTGAGGTAAATCTACAATGCTGTTTTCTTGCTGTCGTGGGTAGAGCAGTTGCCATACCAAGCCATGCTATCTCTTAAACTTCGAATCAACCTGACATATGGCAGCTATACAGGCTCCCATCATATTCCCGTGGGAGTATAATGTAGATTCTCCAGAGAATCCTGCAATACCATGAGAGATTAAATTCTGGGACATGTCATATAAATTCCATGTATTCTTTGCATCTGAGTTCAGAAATATTAGATTCAAAGCTTATTTGTCTTGGGAGGGAAGTTGGGACAGGAGGGCATGATGGTAAAATTAGGGCAATTAATTAAGAGTGATGTGAAACAATTTTTGCATAGAGCATGCAGATGTAGGCACAGTCAAAATTTTAGTACACCGATTTACATCAGGTAATTTTGGAAAAGTGGAATTCAAGTGCAGATCAGTTTTGAAGTAGTTGATTGCTACAGGAAGTAGAGGGGCTGAATGACATAATCCTCAGAAGAATAGGTGCCTTGTAAATGGTAAGTTGTCAATCAGGTTTAAAACACAGCATGTTGCTGAAAAGCTTGAGAAGATGGTTTTGCTACTTGGTAATATCCTCAATCTCTAAGCAATTGTCACACTAAAATCCTGTAATCCTTCCTGATCTCTGCAGTCCAGTTTTTTTTTTTGGATACTTCATCATCGTAGCAACCAAGATCCTGAGTTCTGAGCAACACACACAAAATGCTAGAGGAACTCAGCAGGCCAGTCAGCATCTAGGGGAGTACAGTCGATGTTTTGGCCTGAAGTGTCGACTACTCTTTTCCTAGATACTGCCTGGCCTGCTGAGTTCCTCCAGAGTTTGTGTGTGCTGCTTGGATTTCCAGCATCTGAGATTTTCTCTTGTTCCTGGTTTGTGGAAGTCCTTCTTTCTGTTCCCTTCCTTTTTCACTCTTCAACCCAGCATGTTAAAGATATCCTTTAATCTGTACTCTCTACCATCTCATTAACAGGTGACTAATTCATATTTTGATTCTTTTTTTTGGAGAACATTAAAATCTTGCATGGAAATACTATACAAGTCAGGTAGTGTGTAGTCTTTCCTCCCAACAGAATGACTGATAAAACTGTTTTATATACAAATGACATCTTGAAAACTTGAGTCACAATTTGCTGATTATTTACATATCACATTAATTTACACTTCTTTATCTGGGAGCAGTATTGACATTATAACAAGGTACATGAATGTAAATTTATTTCCCCACAGCCTGAAGGAAGTGGCCTTCTGGATGAGGAATTTACAGTAGCACGGCTATACATTAGTAAAATGAAATCTGAAGTGAAGACCATGGTAAAACGCTGCAAGCAGTTAGAGAGTACGCAAGTTGAGAGTAACCAGAAGTTAGAAGAGAATGAAAAGGAACTGGCAGCTTGTCAACTTCGCATCTCTCAGGTAATTGATGGAATAATTCAAGACTGGCTGGTTAATTTTAATTATCTTACAAGGAATAATTTCTATTCAAAGGGATGTTTAGAGAAGGCACTTTTGTAGAATTTATCAAATCCCACTGTTTTAGTCAGCTTGATCAATAATTTGAGCATTGAGTCTGATCATTTTGTTTATATAGTGGACAGTAATTGACTCTCTCAGACTTAACAATGAGAGGACATATCATTTAGAAAGTAACTATCCTGTAAGGAAGTATTTTAACAAAACAATTATAATTAGTGTATTCAGTGTGCATTTGTCATTTTTTTCTGCTTTTGCATGAAATCTAAACTATAATCATCACAAAATAGAATTGTAGCATTTGATTCTCATGTCAGTTGATGCTGTGATTGATAAGTTGATGTAAACTTAGCTAGGTTTGTTTTTCCCTCACTTTTTTCTCAGATAATGAAAGTGCCAGTCAAATATGTTCTTTAAAAGCTTGTATTGATGTTCAATGACAGGAAATGATGGAGGAGGGGGGTGTGGGGTGGGGAACAAGCTTAGTTTTCTATATATTTTTTAATGTATCTCAGGTTGAAACCTACATAAATTTAGCCACACCCAAGTTTAGACAATGATATCTGTCACCTTGGAGACATCAGGGAAAACTTGCATGTTTTTGTGAATGTTACTCCATTCTTCTTGTAGTGAGTTCCTCAGGATTAAGCACGACTTGCTTCCATTCCAGTGCTGTGTTCTGAGGAGATTGATGAAGTCAAGATAGAACTTGCAGTCTTATTAGCTGTTTATGGGGAGTTTGGGAGACAGTTTGCTGCTTTCAGTGGTATGGTGAACTATTTGTTTTGTTAATGATCCTAGCACGAGGCAAAGATCAAGTCACTCACAGAATATCTGCAAAATGTTGAGCATAAAAAGAGACATCTAGAGGAGTCTGTTGATTCGCTAAATGAAGATTTGGTCAAGCTTCAAGCACAAGGTAAGTGCGAAATTCACAGATTTCAGGTTTCTTCCAGAAGCAAAATTCATATCTTTTTCTAGCAAAATGGATTTTGGGTTTATCTGTGGAGCTAATGTTCTAATGTAGGGACTTTGGATCTATAATTAATGCTCATTAATTTTGAATAGTTTTACAGTCTAAAATTTATTGAAAGGAGAATTGAATACACGGAATGCAATGCATTTTGTAGGCCTTGACTGAAATGAGTAATGTGTTAGAACCTGTGGAATTGGAATAAAAGCAGTCTGATTCAATCATGGATGATCTTTTACCTCCATGCCCTTTTCCTGGATGTCCCTTGATTCTGTTAATGTCAAGAAATCTAGTGATCACGGTTTTGAATAAACTCATTGACTGATCCTCCAGAGCCCTTAGGAAAGAGAATTCCATAGATTCAGAATTAGATTTAATATCCCTGGTATATATCACGAAATTTGTTTTGTGGCAGCAGTATAATGCAATACATAATAATAAAAACCTGTAAGTTACAACCACAAATATACAAAATGTAAATATGTAGTGTCAAAAAAAGGGAAAAAAATGAGATGCAGTGCATGGTTTAATTGTCCATGCTGGAACCTTATGGCGGAGGGGAAGAACCTGTTCCTGAAACAGAGTGTGCTCCTGTACTAGCACCTCAGTGGTAGCAATGACAAGACGGCACTTCCTGGGTGATGGGGGTCCTTAATGATGGATGCCACATTTTGGAGGCATTGCCTTTAGAAGGTGTGCTCAATGCTGGGGAGGCTAATGCCCATAATGTAGATGGCTGAGTTTACAACTGTCTGAGTTTACAACTGTCTGCAGCTTTTTTCTGATCCTGCACAGTGGCCTCTCTGCACCAGATGGTGATGCACCTGTTAGAATGCTCTCATGGTACACCTGTAGAAATTTGTGAGTCTTTGGTGACATACCAAATCTCCTCAAACTTAATCCTTCATCCTTTGGCCTCCTTTGCTCAAAGGAAAACAAGCCCAGCCAATCCAATTTTTCCCCCATAAATAATCCTCCAATCTAGGCAACATCCCCATGAATCTAGGCACACATCCTTCCTTTGTGTGACCAGAACCATCATAGTACTGCGAATGCAGCTTAACCACCATTTTGTAAAGCTGTAAAATAACCCTGATTCCTATATTCTGTGCTCTGATGTATGAAGGCAAGCGTACTATTTAACTCATTGACCATTGAACTGTGGACTTGAACCCCTAGGCACTGTTCACCAACATTTACTATCATTTAGTGTGTATGTTCTACCCATCCCTGGCCATTTGACTTACCAAAACGTACACTGAGTTGGTTTTCCAGGAAATCGTTTACTTCATTGCAATGGCCAGAAATTTTCACTGAATTCTGTTCTTCAGTTTGGGGAAAGTTTATCTTGGTTTTATAGTTTATGTGATTAATTTTTTAAAAATCTTGTTAAATTCAGTTTGTAAACTAGATAATGTTGAAATTTTGCAAAGATAATTATGGTAATTATTATGAATCCACAGAAAAAGTACATGAAATGGAAAAGGAACACTTGAACAAAGTACAAACTGCAATTGAAGTGAAGGTAACACCACTGAAACTAAGCTTTAATTTATTTCAAAAAAAAGCCTGTAAAACAATCTTTTAGCCTTGGTTCATTTTTCAGGATCAGACTTCTGTATGACATTAATACGTACTCATTTGTGCATTACAGCAAGCTGTAGAGCAACAAATGCAGAGCCACCGTGAGGCGCACCAAAAACAGATCAGCTGTTTAAGGGATGAGATTGAAAAGAAGGAGAAACTCATCACTGATCTTCAAGAGTATGTTTCTAATGAACAGTAAATTTATAAACAGCTGTGATAGGAAGATTTTTGTATGTTTTTATATTTCTTTAAAATAATTTCTGAATCCATGGTATTTTTTGGTAAATTTCTCACAAATGAAAACTTATTTTTTAGACAAACATGCAGTGCATTTTTAACAACATTAAAGTTGCCTTTGCCTCTTGGGTTGATACCAGCCAAAAGCATTTAAACTCATGAGTCATGCTGGATCAATGTTACCCATCTATACATTCAGCTTTATTTTAAATAAAAAAATAGTACAGTGGTACATGTAGATAATTGATTCAAACCCTACTTGATGCCCAAAAGATACAGTTGGATGAGATTTAAATGTTAACTGCTAAGTTATCAATATAATTTTCCTTGCAAACTTTTAATTTGTTAGCGTTACACAAGTGGGGAGGGGATATAAATTAATCAGAGAAATTAATACCACTGTTCACTGATTTAAGTAAAGTGAATTCAATTTCTTTCCATTTTGCAGCCAAAATCAGAAAATGATGCTGGAGCAGGAGCGACTACACTTAGAACATGAAAAGCTAAAAACTGTGGATCAGGAGAAAAGTCGTAAATTACATGAATTAACGTAAGTAATGGGGTGGAGTGGATTAGTTATACATCTGTCAATGACAAGGCAACTGAATTTGCAAACCAAACTATATTCTTAGAAGTTACAACTCTAATGGTACTAAATTATAATGAGAATTTATAGGACAATGCTTATTACATTATTAGGCACTGAAAATTGCAGTTGTTTATCTATTTACAGAAACAGGAATGAACTTTGTATTTGAAAGTCCAGGTAAAATGTCAATACTTGTGTGATCATATCTATTCTAAATAAAATATTGTACTGCTTTTAGCATTATGCAAGATCGTCGAGAGCAAGCAAGGCAGGACCTCAAAGGACTAGAAGAGACAGTGGTAAATGAAATCAAGGATTTTCTTTTTGGGTCTTACAGATTGTTTTTTTTTTTTTAAATTTTGATTTGTCCAATAAAGTTATTGTGCACTAACGGATTGTTGTATTCTTGTTTTCTTTTAGGCAAAAGAACTCCAGACACTCCATAATCTTAGAAAGCTGTTTGTTCAAGACTTGGCAACTAGAGTCAAAAAGGTATGCAAATTGCTATCTTCTCTCAAGGCAATATCTGTATCAATAACTTCCTGAAGCATGTTCACTAGAAAATTTATTGATGGAGTTTATGTTTAGAACAAAATGCTACATCTATTTGCAATCCAAAAAGCAGAAAATGGTGGCAATGTTCAGCAGGTCAAACTTCCATCTGAAATATTGACCTTGTCTCTTCCCCCTACATTTACTGCTTGACCTAGCGTATTCTGTGCTTGTGTTACTTTATTATAAATTCAGGGTACTCTAAATTTTTAGAGTTAATTAAATACTTAATACATTAATCTTGAGTTATAGTTACCATTTTGTATGCTGATGCAAAAAGGAAGATCCCACAGTTATGGTTTATTAAATATACATTCTGTCAAAACAGAAATAAATAGCTTTAAAGGGGAACCACTCCAGTGGCTTTTGTTGTACTTTGCACAAAAGGAAGATGATTGTAGTTTATCAGTTGCCTCAGCTCCAGAACATCAAGTGCCTCCTAGGTCCAGGAATCTTCAGCTGCTTCATCAATAACCTTCCCTCCTTTCATCCTAATGTCAGAAGTAGAATTCTACGTACAACTGAGCAAACAAACCCAAGTTATGGACACGATTTAGCAAGTAACATCCTGTCACAAAGGTTACCAGGCAAAAAAATGTAATGCAAAAGCATCTAACCAGTTACCCTTGAGATTCAATGTAATTACCAATGCTGAATCCCTATCTTTTAGGAATCATCTTTGACAAGTCAGCTGGACTAGCCACAATAATACTGTCTAAAAGAGCAGGTGAAAGGCCTGATCTTCTGTAGCTCAAAATTCGTCTCCTGAAACACAAAAATATTTCCAACATCTAGACAAAAGACTGGAAAAATGTAGGTCTAATAATTACCAGAAGCTCATGAGAAAACAGCTCATTTTATTGGCATCACATCCACCCCCTCCTAGACTGATGCATCGTGGCTGCAGTTGTTACTCACCTAGGCTACTCTTGAAAACACTTCCCAAATCCATGACATTACCCACCAAGAAGGACAAGAGTGCAGTTGCAGGTCCACCTCTGAGTTGCACACTACTCTTTACTTAGAAATATCTCGCTGGTCATTGCTGGATCTAAATCCTAGACTTTCTTACCATGCACCACTTTCACCAGAAGGCCTGGAGCGGTACCAGGGGTTCACTACCACTTTCATGGTACAGTTTTGATGGGTAATAAATGGTATCTCTTCAGACGATGTCAGGATTCAAAAAAAAAAATTTTTTGAAATTTACATTCCCACTGAACTGGAACAATCCTGCCGTCAACCATTAGAAATTGCAGTCAGAACGGAGTCCAAGTCAATGCCCTCAAATGAGCCAGGAAATAGTTTTAGATTAGATTAGATTATGAGGACACGCAGTCCTCTTTTATTGTCATTTAGTAATGCATGAATTAAGAAATGATACAATGTTCCTCCAGAATGATATCACAGAAACACAAGACAAACCAAGACTAAAAAAACTGACAAAAATCACATAATTATAACATATAGTTACAATAGTGCAAAGCAATACTGTAATTTGATAGAAGAACAGACCGTGGACAGGGTAAAAAAAAAAAAGTCTCAGTCTCTCAAGTCCCATCATCTCACGCAGACGGTAGAAGGAAGAGAAACTCTCTTTCTGCCATGAGCTTCCAGCGCCACAAACTTGCCGATGCAGCACCCTGGAAGCACCCAACTACAGCCGACACTTGGGTCCATCCGAAAACTTCGAGCCTCCGACACCGCGCACCATCTCTGCCGAGCGCTTCGACCCTGGCCCCGGCAGTAGGCAAAGGCGAGGATTTGGGGCCTTCCCCTCTGGGGATTATTGATCGCACAGTAGCAGTGGCAGTGAAGCTGGCATTTCAGAAGTTTCTCCAGATGTTCCTCTGTGCTCCTCACGGCTGTCTCCATCAAATCAGGATTGTGCACAGCATCCTACTTACAGATACGATATCATTTCGGAGCAGCCGCACGCGCTGCGTTGCACCGCCATCTTCTCCTCCCCTCCTCTTGGTATATATTCGTTGCTGAAAAGTTTGCTTGCACACAGGTTTTTCTCCCACACTGGAGCTAAGGACAGAACCATTGTGGCACCACTCAATCTTCTTCCTATATGCTGATTCGTCACCACTTTTGATTCGGCCACTTGACAGTGATGTCATCAGCAAACTTAACTATGGCATTGGAGCTGTGCTTATCCACACAGTCATAAATGATATCTCAGGGTTGTATGGTTATATATGATTCATATACTTTGATAACTATACTTTGAACTTCTCTGGAGGTCTCAGACAGCTGCCGCAGTAGACATTTGGAACCACTAGAGGTCATGTGTAAGCTGTTAGTCAAGATGACTGAAGCTTTTAAAAGCTAAAACTCTTAAATTTGCAATTGCATCACATTTACGGTTTGAGAATTATAAACGTGCTTTACTTTGTGTTTTTAAATACAGTTCAATAATAGTAGCCCATCTCCCTTTTTCTATACAATGATTTGTACCTGAGGAGTGTTTTCCATTTATGGTGATGTTAATCTGGTTTATAATGTGCCCTGTAGTTAACTTTGTTTTGGATGAATCGTATGATACTTGGATTATTCCCAGATGGGTGCATTAATTGCTCACATTTTGTCAATGTTTGTGACACCATGTAATTTAACATGTAATCTGCTCATTTTCTGAGTGTTTTTAAAAGAAACAGTATTTGGTTGTGGTACACGTTGAGAAGCTATTCACCATTTGATAAACTTGCAAGGGCACTTCAGAAACCAGTCAAAGGTTAGTGTAGGGTGGAAGTGCCACTGTCTATAAGAAAATGGTAGCAAGAGTCAGGTGATTTGGTCTTTCTGGCCTGCTTTACCATTCAATGTTATCTCATTAAGCACAATCTCTTCGCCAGCTCACCGTAACCTCAATTCCTGGATCTTCCAAATAATCATCAGCTTCCTCTTAAACACCACAATGATCTAACCACCACTTCCTTATAGGTTGGAGAACTCAAAAGATTGGCCATCCTTTGTGAGAGAAGATCCTGTGCACTTCAGGTTTAATTTTTTAACCTTCACCCCTCTTTTGGAAACACCTTGACATCTACCCTATTAAGCGACCTCAGTTTTGTATGCTTCAATAAGATGTTTCTATTCTTCTAAACTCCAAAGAATATGGACCTAACTTCTAGTGATAAGGCAGCTCCCTCATCCCAGGAATAAGTCTAGTGAATTTCCTTTTGACTGGCGTGTATGCTCTTTCTTAAATAAGGAGGCCAACTCCAGTATGCGATATAAATTTAACAATACTTTCCTAATTCAAAACTTAATGCTTTTTCAATAAGTGGTTTTGCACCTAATTACCCTTTTCAAAAAGCACTGAGTGAATCGGGGGGTCTTAACCTGAAATCAATATATGTACTTAATCCCAAATATGTTATGTATTAACCTAGACCTCTGAATTACTGGACTAGGTCAATAATTCAGCCAGTATTTGGTATTCCATGCTTCCATTTTATAAAGTAAATACTTCACCTTTGTCCTTAATTACAGTTTTTATCAGCAATCTCTAAACTACAACTAGTGATTGTAAAATGATTAGATCCTCAGTGACAATGCTGCCAAACTAATTGATTTTGCGTTTGGTCAGCTGGACCCCAGAAATTTGTCGTAGAAGGTGTTCGTAAGTCTTGATACCAGATTTGAGCAGATGTAATCACAGTATAGAGGAAAAACTAAGGCTCTTTTATTTAGAAATAAGGAAGTTGATAATAACTAAATAAAGGACTTTAAGGTTGGTAGTTTAATAAGCAAACTTGTTAGGAGGGGCTTATGAAAGATGTTCCAAATTATGGAGAAATCTAAAGGGTGAAGTTGTAAATTGAGCATTTACAGTTGGGGTAATTACAATACAGTGGACTCAAGTTAATTGGGACCAGTACATTTTGGCTCAATTGAGCGACTGTCCCAATTGGGCAAAGTTGCTATACCTTCTGAACTACTTTCATGAAAAGACACACTAATACTTTAACTGAGTAACACGTTGTTGAAATGAAATGCAGGATAAATTATAACATTACCAATACTACTACAGTTCTATAAAACTGTATTAGTTCCTAATAGTTATTGATGGAGGAATTCATTAGAATTTATTTACATCTTGCATCTATTCCTAAACGTGTTAGGATTCTGTTGCAATGTACAGACATGTGAATTCAAAAGTCTAATGGCTTGTGGAAAGAAGGAAGAAAGAAATGTATACTGCTGTGTTCTTTTGATTATTTGTAAAGGAACAAAGTCAATGCAGATACCTAGTACAGATTGGTAAATTATCCATTCTTAGCCTCTTAAAGCATCGAGGCTTAATGCTTTCCCCAAAAACCAACAATTTCCTTTTATCAGATCCTGACATATTTGAATAACACAATAGTTATGCAATCCATTGCTTTCTTTGAACCTGATAGTGTTGCATGTTTGTAGAAAAGGGAGCCGTCCGGCCTGGCATAATAAAAATAGGTCCGCTTCATCAGCATTGTAGAAATCGGCATTGCAAAATCCAGTTATCACTGCCAGCTTATGAGTGGTGTTAGGCAGATGGCTTTTAATTTGATCCAATATGGTAATTTTTTCAGCAAATATCAAATCTTTTTGTGACATCTTGAAGATTTTTTCAAGTCAAAATAAAAATCAAAATGACCAAAAATGACTACTTTTTGAATAAGCATCTGCCATCTCAGATAACATAACACAAGCCCGCACAACTGATATCATCTTAAAAACTCTTTGCTCTCAGTGAGGTGTAGTATCTTAAGGCCACAAAAGTGCATGCAACTAATGCTAGTTAAACATTGTTCAGCCTAGTCTCCTGTCCAAATTAAGCAGCATGGTGTCCCAAATAAACAAAAGGAATCCCAGCTATATTTTTGATTAGTTTTTAAGCATTATCCTGAATAACTGATGGCCCAATTAACTGGAATCCTGTAGATTCTGATTGGCAAAATTAACAAGTAAGCAGATCCCAAGGAGAGAATAAAGGCACGAGCATTTGAAGAATGGGCCTTGTTTGGTACTCTTCGTAGCTATGTAACACTAGTAATTGCTGATTAAGTCTCTAGTCATAGGCGAGGTCCCCGAGGACTGTCAGGTAACTGAGGTTCCTTTGTTCAAGAAGAGAAATGGGGATAATACTAGAAATTATGGACTGGTGAGTCTTACATCAGTAGCAGGGAAGATACTGGAGAGGATTCGTAGATATAGGATTTATAAGTATTTGGAAAATGTGCGAAACAAATAATTTATTAACTTAAACACGAAATCTGCAGATGCTGGAAATTCAAGCAACACACACAAAAACAGGCAGCATCTATAGGAAGAGGTACAGTCGATGTTTCGGGCTGAGACCCTGCATCAGGACTAACTGAAGGAAGCTTTCTTTTTCAGTTAGTCCTGACGAAGGGTCTCGGCCCGAAACGTCGACTGTACCTCTTCCTATAGATGCTGCCTGGCCTGCTGCGTTGACCAGCATTTTTTGAATTTATTAACTTAAATTGAGTTTTTCAAGGAAGTAACTGAGATGACTGATGAAGATTAGAGTTGTGGATATTGTCTATGTGGATTATGGTAAGCTATTCAACAAGATCCCTTATTGTAGGCTCAAATGCATGGAGTGGCATGCCTGCTTTTATCTTCTAAAAGCAGGCCAATTCTGAATCCAGAGGGTAGTGGGCAATGGATTTTATTTTGGCTAGAATACTAATGTTGTACAGGGATCCATACTGAGACATTTGCTGTTTTGTGATTATATATAAATGACTTTGAAATGTGGATGGGTCAGTTAGTAAGTTTGCAGATGGCATGCATTGGTGGTATTGTGGCTAGTGTAGATTCATTGTGATTATGGATGGATAAGTGGCAGGTGGAGTTTAATTCGGGCAACTGCGAGGTGTTGCACTTTGGGAGATGAAGGGAAAGTACTGAGTTAATCACATGACCTTCAGCTGTATTAATGTATCTTGGGGTCCAAGTCCATAGTTCCTTGTGGTCACACAAGTCACCTGTGACTAGTGGTGTGCCACAGGGATCAGTGCTGGGTCCATTGTTATTTGTCATCTATATCAATGATCTGGATGATAATGTGGTAAATTGGATCAGCAAGTTTGCTGATGATACAAAGATTGGAGGTGTAGTAGACAGTGAGGAAGGTTTTCAGAGCCTGCAGAGGGACTTGGACCAGCTGGAAAAATGGGCTGAAAAATGGCTGATGGAGTTTAATACTGACAAGTGTGAGGTATTGCACATTGGAAGGACAAACCAACGTAGAACATAGTTAGGACTTTATTCCCTGGAGCGTAGAAGAATGAGGGGAGATTTGATAGAGGTATATAAAATTATTATGGGTATAGATAGAGTGAATGCAAGCAGGCTTTTTCCACTGAGGCAAGGGGAGAAAAAAACCAGAGGACATGGGTTAAGGGTGAGGGGGGAAAAGTTTAAAGGGAACATTAGGGGGGGCTTCTTCACACAGAGTGGTGGGAGTATGGAATGAGCTGCCAGACGAGGTGGTAAATGCGGGTTCTTTTGTAACATTTAAGAATAAATTGGACAGATACATGGATGGGAGGTGTATGGAGGGATATGGTCTGTGGGCAGGTCAGTGGGACTAGGCAGAAAATGGTTCGGCACAGCCAAGAAGGGCCAAAAGGCCTGTTTCTGTGCTGTAGTTTCTATGGTTTCTATGGTTTAAGTCAGTGGGGTGGTAACAAAGGCATATGGCATAGTTCAGGAGTAGGGTAGTTATGCTGCACCTTTATAAAACTCTAGTTAGGACATATCTGGAATATTGCATTTAATACTGATTGCTTCATTACAGGGAGGCCTGATAGAAGTTTATAAAATTGTGAGGCATAGATAGAGGAGATATCTGGAGACTTTTCCCAAAGGTTAAAATGTCTAATACTAGGGGGAATACATTTACGACAGGAGGGGTAAAGTTCAAAGGAGATGTGTGTGACATTGTTTTTACATAGTGCTGGCTGTCCGGAATATGCTGCTAGGAGTAGTGGTAGAGACATTTAACCGGCTACTAGATCAGCACTTGAGTATGGAGGGCTATGTACCATGTGCAGCCAGAAGGAAATGGGTGTTGTTAGCACAGTAGCTCAGTATAATATAATGAGCTGGAGTGTCTTGGGGTGTTCTCTTCTATACTAGCTGTATGCCAGCACTATTTTGTCAAATAATTCATTGAAACAGTTTTACTGTGATGAAAGCTTGTATGCAATCTGTTTTATTATCTGATTTCGTCAATTTTCGTGTATTTTGTATCCCTAGAGTGCTGAAATGGATTCTGATGATACTGGTGGTAGTGCTGCACAGAAGCAAAAGATCTCCTTTCTTGAGAACAATCTTGAACAGCTCACTAAGGTTCACAAACAGGTACATCAGAAGCATTAGTTCCTAATCAACTTATTTATATTTTTTATTCATTTGGAAAGGAAAGGTACGTCGTATCCAGAGTTTCTCCGGTTAGCGGATGATTTCCCTAATGTCTAAACAAGTACACACGTCCTGTTGTCAATAAATGCAAATTTAAAAGGATTTGAGCTTTGCTTTCAAAGTGTCCAAGAATCTATGCAGCCTTTTTAAACAAAGCTTTGATCTAGCCTACAGATGAGCAAAATTAGCAACACTGTGTCAAAGCAATTGGATCTTTGTTGTCCTGAATTTACTTATAGTTTTGTTATTGTGGATATATCTTCAGATTAGAAAACCATTCAAAGCCGTGCAGGTTTGTATAATCTGTTGTTATTGACTTGGAAGCTAAAATTTACTGGTAGCAATTTTCCTTTGATCTCAGCAGTTTAAAAGTGGCAGAATTTTTAAATTTCCCAGTTACAGGACTATTCTGCCAAATAGTGTGCAAGCTTACAATCATCAAGCGGAAATCATCAAAAATTTTTTCTATTATGTATGATAAATAAAAAATGACTAAAATGGTCAATGGGCATTCTTTTATACTGGACTGCTGTTATTCCTATTTTAACTTTTAGAATTCTAACACTTGTGTTGATCCACAAGGTATTTCCTATAGATATGAAGACATTAACAGTCATTGATATGTTAATTGCACGTCACTGGTGTTTTATACATAGATGAAACAGTGCAAATTCAGTCCATTTAAATATTGTATAATCTTTTGCATGGAGATTGGTATTGTTCAATTCATTACATTTAAGTTGCAATTTTATGAAGTCCTCATGAAATCTCATCGTAGTTTCTAATTTTAATGTTATACTTCAGTTGGTACGAGATAATGCAGACCTTCGTTGTGAACTTCCAAAATTGGAGAAACGCCTTAGAGCTACAGCTGAAAGAGTCAAGGCTTTGGAGTCCGCGTTAAAGGAAGCGAAAGAGAATGCAGCTCGAGATCGCAAACGCTACCAGCAGGAAGTAGATCGCATCAAGGAAGCTGTGCGAGCAAAGAATATGGCAAGGAGAGTACACTCTGCACAGATTGGTACGTTTAGAAATTTAACAGTAGAGCTGGTATTACTATTTACACATAATCTAGTCATTTGATCTCTTTAATCTTAAAATATTAAGATATGCAGTAAGTACTTGGATCAGGCAATATCTGTGGATGTCAACAAATTTTCCTGAAACTAGAAGAAGATTGTAATTATTACAAGTGTTCATTAGTGACATCTTGCTGGAGTCCTGGAACTAGTACAGAGTGATCTCTTTCACAGAAGAGTCAGGAATAGAAGCATCTGTGTATTTTCGATGTCTACAGTTTTCTCTTTTTGCTTTGTTCCCTTGAATAAGTTGAACTGTGGTCCTATTATTATGGTTGAGGAAGAACTATTTTTGTAGATTATGGAAATAGTTTGTTACATTGAAGTGAAATCAATCTTCAAGCTGTAAATTTACATGTGCAATCCCTTTTAAATTAGCTTTTATGAAAGGAGATCCATTGGATGCTAAGTATTTGATGTATTGCTGGATATTTGACATCATTAGCACTCCTCATGCTTAAATATCGTAATTTTGTTCCCCATTTCAAGTCGCGAGGTTGGAGCCAGATATTGTTGGTCCCCCCCCCCCCCCCCGCCCCCATCAGTTCTGATCAAACCAAAATCCCATTGGTTCAGAGTATGAAATTGCATCTTGTTGGCAAATGCCAAAGGTTCTGTTTGCCTGTTGAATTGGAAGCACATTCATTGACTAACATGGAAAGCTCTGAATTTGCTGATTTGCAATGCAATCTGCCAATTCCCACCATGTAAATCTCTGCTGAGATAAAGTTGTATGAGACCAAATTGGGAAGGTGCTGGGGAATGGTCATCATAGAACAGGCCCTCTTGGCACACAGTGACTGCAGAACATAATGCCTATTTAAAGTGCATATGTAGTTGTATATTTATAATCCTTAAATTACTTATGTCAAAATGCCTTTTAAACCTTTCTGTTGTATCTTCTCTCACCACTACCCTGACAGCATGTTGCTGGCACCTACCACTCTATGTGCTTAAAATACAATACATGTAAATCTCCTTCAACTTGCCCCCCTTACCTTTAAGCTTTACTCCATTGACGCTATTTGACAATTCTGCGCCCTCTTGTATTTGACAGTTTCTGACTATCACCGTCAATACCTCCTGCAAATTTGTATACTTTGATCAGGTCACCACCGCCCAAGCTTCCGAAGCTCCAAAGAAAGCAATTCAAACTTGTGCAACCCCTCCTTTTAGCTAGTACTCTCTAATTCAGTCAACATCATGGTGAACATCTTCTGCAAAGCTCTAAGGCCTTCATATCCTTTCTGTAATACTGTGACCAGAATAGTATACTATACTATAGATATAGCCTATCTGAGGGTTTTGTACAATTGCGTACAAGTCAAGAAATCAGCAAATGAAGGTAAGTACGCTGTAGGCCTTCATGAATTATACAAAATGCACATGCAAATTTGCATTCTGGTTTCCTCCACATCCGAAAGGCATTTTTATTAAGTTATTAGGCCAGTGTAATTGGTGTTTGTAATTCGCGGGAGGTATCGATGGGGAGAGTCGGAATCTGTCAAATACAAGAAGGCACTGGACTGTCAAGTTAATTGGCATGTGAGAGGGAATAGGTTGCATCTACTGGGAAGAAAGGAAGAGAATGGCCTCAAGTTTGGATCCAATGGGTAATTGGTTTCTTGCATTATAAAAGTAGGTAGCAAGTGCAAAATTATTGTTTGGTCTCCAAATAAGGTTTAAATTGTTTTTATTTCTCTCTAGCTAAACCCATCCGTCCTGGTCAACCCCCCATGGCATCTCCAACTCATCCAAGTGCAATTCGTGGAGGAGGTGGATTCTTCCATAACAGTCAAGCAGTTGCAGTACGTGGAGGTGGCGGCGGCGTAAAATCAGATAAGATGTACGTATCTAGTGAAAAATTGCTCTGTGTAATTCCAAAATAGTTAACTCACTGAAGTAGTCTTATTTTTCTATTGATTTATTTATTTCGTTGCTCCTTTCTGTGCACTGGGCGGCAACCTTGACATGTCTTTGGCATTTTTGTGGGTTTTTTTTACGAGGCTGAGTTGCAAGCTCAACACTCAACCCAGCGTGTGAGGAGCGGTCAGACTCAAACCTGGGACCACTCACCTCAACGTCCGATGCAGGTGCCACTTCACCACCACGCAACACATTTAATTAGAGCTTGCATTTATTGTTTGCTTGATTTGTTTATTTTCTCTCTGCACATTGGGTGTTTTGTGATGTGGATGGAGAATTGGTTAGCAGACAGGAAGCAAAGAGTGGGAATAAACGGGACCTTTTCAGAATGGCAGGCGGTGACTAGTGGGGTACCGCAAGGCTCAGTGCTGGGACCCCAGTTGTTTACAATATATATTAATGACTTGGATGAGGGAATTAAATGCAGCATCTCCAAGTTTGCGGATGACACGAAGTTGGGTGGCAGTGTTAGCTGTGAGGAGGATGCTAAGAGGATGCAGAGTGACTTGGATAGGTTGGGTGAGTGGGCAAATTCATGGCAGATGCAATTTAATGTGGATAAATGTGGTTATCCACTTTGGTAGCAAAAATAGGAAAACAGATTATTATCTGAATGGTGGCCGATAAGGAAAAGGGGAGGTGCAACGAGACCTGGGTGTCATTATACACCAGTCATTGAAAGTGGGCATGCAGGTACAGCGGCGGTGAAAAAGGCGAATGGTATGCTGGCATTTATAGCGAGAGGATTTGAGTACAGGAGCAGGGAGGTACTACTGCAGTTGTACAAGGCCTTGGTGAGACCACACCTGGAGTATTGTGTGCAGTTTTGGTCCCCTAATCTGAGGAAAGACATCCTTGCCATAGAGGGAGTACAAAGAAGGTTCACCAGATTGATTCCTGGGATGGCAGGACTTTCATATGAAGAAAGACTGGATGAACTGGGCTTGTACTCGTTGGAATTTAGAAGATTGAGGGGGGATCTGATTGAAACGTATAAAATCCTAAAGGGATTGGACAGGCTAGATGCAGGAAGATTGTTCCCGATGTTGGGGAAGTCCAGAACAAGGGGTCACAGTTTGAGGATAAAGGGGAAGCCTTTTAGGACCGAGATTAGGAAAAACTTCTTCACTCAGAGAGTGGTGAATCTGTGGAATTCTCTGCCACAGGAAGCAGTTGAGGCCAGTACATTGGCTATATTTAAGAGGGAGTTAGATATGGCCCTTGTGGTTACGGGGATCAGGGGGTATGGAGGGAAAGCTGGGGCGGGGTTCTGAGTTGGATGATCAGCCATGATCATAATAAATGGCGGTGCAGGCTCGAAAGGTCGAATGGCCTACTCCTGCACCTATTTTCTATGTTTTTTTTTGGTTATTTTTCATGGCTGCCTGTTAGGCGATGAATCTCAAGGTTGTGTAATGTGTACATTGATAATTTACTTTGAACTTTGATACAGCATGCAACAGGTCCTTCCAGCCCAATGAGATGTGCCGCCCAACAATCCACTTACTTAACACTGGTCTAATCACAGGACAATTTACAGTGACCATTTAACCTACTCTCTTGTCTCATAACTCTGTGAGCTAATTATCTGTGTACATATAACCATTTCCTAATTTTTTTCAAATTTTACAGGACATTGCTGCTTTAATTGTTTTTCTTTTCCCATCGTAATTAATGAATGTACTTGCATCTCCTTTGGCATTGTCATCTTTTGCCACTGCTGCAACTGGGTAATGAAAATGACTAATTCAAAGCACCTTTGCTATTCATAGGGCTTAATACAATAAATACAAAATAAAGACAAAAGCTAATCAAATAAATTGATCAGTAAGAAAATGGAAGTGGGGACGAGATGCTGTGCTGGATTACGGATACCACTGAAACACAGAGGCTTTAGACCCTCACAACTATCCTGCTGGTGAATAAAATTGAAGACCTTAGCAAGATTGCTGAACCAGAAAGACATGGGGGACTGCTGTGTACTTCATGGAAACACGGCTATCTCTACCATTTTGGACTCAACATTGCAGACTTATTCTTTGAAAGGCAGAGGATGTGGAGTATGTTTTACAATTAACTCATTGTGGCGCACAAATGTGTCCGTCCTGCCTCAGTCCTGCTCACCTAATTTGGATTATCTTAACAGTCAAGTATTGTCCATTTTATCTGTTAATGGAGTTTTCTGCCATCATCCTGATAGCAGTGTACATTCCACCTCAGGCTAACATCAGGCAGGCACTGCAGGAGCTGAGCAATGTAATCAGGCACGAAACTGCACACCCTGATGCCTTCCCTATGATTGCAGTTGATTGCAACCAGGTCAGTTTTGAAGTCTCTGAGCAGCTACCCACCAGTATATCACCTGGAAACCAGAGGAGCCAATACACTTAACCACTGTTATTTCACCATCAAGAACGTTTACTGTGCCATCCCACACCCACACTTGGGAAAGTCTGTTCACCTGGCTGTACTTCTACTCCTAACATATAGGCAGAGACTAAAGGATGTAGCACCAGTGGTGAGGACCAAGAAGTCATGGTCAAATGAGGTGGTGGTGCGCTGACACGACTGCTTTGAGTCGGTGGACTGGACAATATTCAAAGGTTCATCTTCGAGATTGAATGAATATGCCACAGTTATCACCAACTTCATCAACATCTCTGGATGAGTCCAGGTCATACCAGACATACGCAAAACAAAAGCCAGGATATTCACATCTGCTGAGGGCTAGATCTGTAGCGTTCAAGACTGGTAATACAGAATTGTACAAGAAGTCCAGGTACGACCTACGGAAGGCTACTTTAAGGATGAAAAAACAATTCTGATTGAGGTTAGAGATGGAATCTGATGCATGTCATCTCTGGCAGAGTTTGCAGGCCTTAGTTCCTACAAGGTGAAACCTAACATCGTTAATGGCTGTGATCCTTTACCCTCAGATGAGCTTAAAGCCTTCTACGCCCACTTTGAAAGGGAGAATAAAATACCTGTGCAAATCCCTGCAGCACCTGGTGACCCAATGATCTGTCTGAGGCCGACATCAGAAAATCTTAGAAGAGGCTGACCCTCGCAAGGCATCATGCCCTGATGGAGCCCTGAGAGGGATCTGAAAACCTGTGTCAACCAACTGGCAGGGGTGTACAGGAACACTTATATACTTAGAGATACAGCAGGGAGTAGGCCCTTCCGCCCTTTCGAGATACAGCAGGGAGTAGGCCCTTCCGCCCTTTTGAGATACAGCAGGGAGTAGGCCCTTCCGAGCCACGCAGTTCAGGAACCCCTGACAAACCTGACTGTCCCTTGACTAGATTAGGGTTAATGTACAAAGACCAAGTATCCTCCCTGTTACATCTTTGGGATCTGGGAGGAAATCAGAGGAGCCGACATCTTCAACGACTTATTGCTGCAGCTGAAAGTTTCCACCTGGTTCAAAAGGGCGACAATCATACCAGTGCCCAAGAAGAGTAGGGTGAGCTTCAGGAAAGGGAAGTCAAGGGAACACATCCCAGTCCTCATCGAGGGATCAGCAGTGGAAATTGTGAGCAGTTTCAAATTCTTGTGTGTCAACATCTCTGAAGATCTATCCTGGGCAATTACAAAGAAGGCATGACAGCAGCTATATTTCATTAGGAGTTTGAGGAGACCTGGTATGTCACCAAAGCCACTCCCAAGTTTTTACCGATGTACCATTGTAACTAGTTGAGTCACCGTCTGATTTGAAGGGGCCACTGCACAGTATTGGAAAAAGCTGCAGAAAACTGTAAATTCATCCTGATTCATCGTGGGCACAGGACTCCCCAGCATCCAGGACACCTTTAAAAGGTGACATCAATAATTAGGGACCCCTATCCCTCAAGAAATAGCCTCATCTCATTGCTATCATCAAGGAGGAGATACAGGAACCTGAAGAGAGACACCCAGCTGTTTCAGGAACAATTTTTCCCCCTCTTATTTTTACACTAGTTTTTTTTTGTGTGTACTTATAATTTAATTTTAATTATGTATTACAATGTACTGCTGCCACAAAACAACAAATTTCACAACATATGCCAGTGATTCTGAATTTAAATTGTATTGCAGAATGAGGAAATATCATTAGGTCTTGCGGCTGACTTGAGTTTGAATAGGAAGTTTGTCTAAAATTCAGCTTCTGGATTTGATAGAAACCATATAACAATTACAGCACGGAAACAGGCCATCTCAGCCCTTCTAGTCCGTGCCGAACTCTTACTCTCACGTAGTCCCACCGACCTGCACTCAGCCCATAACCCTCCATTCCTTTCTTGTCCATATATCTATCCAATTTAACTTTAAACGACACCATTGAACCTGCCTCAACCAGTTCTGCTGGAAGCTCATTCCACACAGCTACCACTCTCTGAGTAAAGAAGTTCCCCCTCATGTTACCCCTAAACTTTTGTCCTTTAACTCTCAACTCATGTCCTCTTGTTCGAATCTCCCCCACTCTCAACGGAAGAAGCCTATCCACGTCAACTCTATCAATCCCCCTCATAATTTTAAGTACCCCTATCAAGTCCCCCCCTCAACCTTCTACGCTCCAAAGAATAAAGACCTAATCTGTTCAACCTTTCTCTGTAATTTAGGAGATTAAACCCAGGCAACATTTTAGTAAACTTTTCTACTCTCTCAATTTTATTGACATCTTTCCTATAAATCGGTGACCAGAACTGTACACAATACCCTAAATTTGGCCTTACCAGTGCTTTATACAATTTCAACATTACATCCCAACTCCTATACTCAATGCTCTGATTTATAAAGGCCAGTATACAAAAAACTTTCTTCACCACCCTATCCACATGAGATTCCACCTTCAGGGAACTATGCACCATTATTCCTAGATCCCTCTGTTCTGCAGCGTTCTCAATGCCCTACCATTTACCATGTATGTCCTATTTTGATTACTCCTACCAAAATGTAGCACCTCACATTTTTCAGCATTAAACTCCATCTGCCATCTTTCAGTCCACTCTTCTAACTGGCCTAAATCTCTCTGCAAGCTTTGAAAACCTACTTCATCATCCACAATGCCACCTATCTTAGTATCATCTGCATACTTACTGATCCAATTTACCACCCATCATCCAGATCATTAATATATATATATGACAAACAACATTGGACCCAGTACAGATCCCTGAGGCACACCGCAACACACCATCCTCCAATCTGACACACAGTTATCCAGCACTACTCTCTGGCGTCTCCCATCCAGCCACTGCTGAATCCATTTTACTACTTCGATATTAATGCCTAACGATTGAACCTTCCTAATTAATCTTCCGTGTGGAACCTTGTCAGTGGCCTTACTGAAGTACATATAGACAACATCCACCTCTTTACCCTCGTCAACTTTCTTAGTAACCTCATCAAAAAATTCAATAAGATTTGTCAAACATGACCTTCCACGCACAAATCCATGTTGACTGTTCCTAATCAAACCCTGTCTATCCAGATAATTATATATACCATCTCTAAGAATACTTTCCATCAATTTACCCACCACTGACGTCAAACTCACGGCCGATAATTGCCAGGTTTACTCTTGGAACCCTTTTTAAACAGTGGAACCACATGAGCAATACGTCAATCCTCCGGCACCATCCCCGTTTCTAATGACATTTGAAATATTTCTGTCAGAACCCCTGCTATTTCCACACTAACTTCCCTCAAGGTCCTAGGGAATATCTTGTCCGGACCGGAGACTTAACCACTTTTATATTCCTTAAAAGCACCAGTACTTCCTCTTCTTTAATTGTCATACTTTCCATAACTACCCTTCTTGTTTCCTTTGCCTTACACAATTCAAAGAAGGAAGTCTGAGAGTCGGAGCGGGAGTGCGGAGAAAGACATTTTTGAAATTTTCGTTTTTTTTTTCTCCAACGGCGTTCAAAGAGGCGGGACTGCGCAGGCGTGTGACGTCGGGCAGTGCAGCGCGGCAGATTTAAAAGGGCAGAAATTCTGCTTCGGGTTTGATTCGAAGAAGGAAGTCTGAGAGTCGGAGCGGGAGTGCGGAGAAAGACATTTTTGAAATTTTCGTTTTTTTTTCTCCAATGGCGTTCAGAGAGGCGGGACTGCGCAGGCGTGTGACGTCGGGCAGTGCAGCGCGGCAGATTTAAAAGGAACAGAGCCTCATACAGCGGGCAGCGGAGTTTGCGGGCTGCGGAGTGAGCCGGGAGCAGAGTGAAGGCTTAAGGGCTTCGGCTCAACAGGCTTAGGCGGAAACGGGCGAGGCGAGGAAGGTCTGGTATTCATTTTCTGTTGTTATTTGAGGAGAGGGGCAGTATGTTGTTCTCGGTGTCGGATGTGGGAGGCCCTGGAGTCTCTAAGCCTCCCGGACGTCTACATCTGCGCCAAGTGCATCGAGATGCAGCTCCTAAGGGACCGTGTTACGGAACTGGAGCTGCAGCTCGATGACCTTCGTCTGGTCAGGGAGAGTGAGGAGTTGATAGAGAGGAGTTATAGGCAGGTAGTCACACCGGGGCCACGGGAGGCAGACAAGTGGGTCACGGTTAGGAGGGGGAAGGGGAAGAGTCAGGTAATAGAGAGTACCCCCAGTGGCTGTGCTCCTTAACAATAGGTACTCCTGTTTGAGTACTGTTGGGGGGGACAGCTTACCCGGGGGAAGCGACAGTGGCTGTGCCTCCGGCACAGAGTCCGGCCCTGTAGCTCAGAAGGGTAGGGAAAGGAAGAGGAGGGCAGTTGTGATAGGGGACTCGATAGTAAGGGGGTCAGATAGGCGATTCTGTGGACGCAGTCCAGAGACCCAGATGGTAGTTTGCCTCCCTGGTGCCAGGGTCCGGCATATTTATGATCGTCTTCAAGATATCCTGAAGTGGGAGGGTGAGGAGCCAGAGGTCGTGGTACATATAGGTACCAATGACATAGGTAGGAAAAGGGAAGAAGTCCTGAAAGGAGAATATAGGGAGCTAGGAAGGGAGTTGAGAAAAAGGACCGCAAAGGTAGTAATCTCGGGATTACTGCCTGTGCCACGCGACAGTGAGAGTAGGAATGCGATAAGGTGGAGGATAAATGCGTGGCTGAGGGATTGGAGCAGGGGGCAGGGATTCAAGTTTTTGGATCATTGGGACCTCTTTTGGCGCAGGCGTGACCTGTACAAAAAGGACGGGTTACACTTGAATCCTAGGGGGACCAATATCCTGGCAGGGAGATTAGCGAGGGCTACTGAGGTGATTTTAAACTAGAATGGTTGGGGGGTGGGAATCAAATTAAGGAGGCTAGGTGAGAGGAGGTTAGTTCACAACAGGGGGATGGGAACCAGTGCAGAGAGACAGAGGGGTGTAAAGTGAGGGTAGAAGCAAAAAGTAGTACGGAGAAAAGTAAAAGTGGCAGGCCGACAAATCCAGGGCAAGCATCAAAAAGGGCCACTTTTCAACATAATTGTATAAGGGCTAAGAGAGTTGTAAAAGAGCGTCTGAAGGCTTTGTGTGTCAATGCAAGGAGCATTTGTAACAAGGTGGATGAATTGAAAGTGCAGATTTTTATTAATGATTATGATATAGTTGGGATCACAGAGACATGGCTCCAGGGTGACCAAGGATTGGGAGCTCAACGTTCAGGGATATTCAATATTCAGGAGGGATAGACATGAAAGAAAAGGAGGTAGGGTGGTGTTGCTGGTTAGAGAGGAGATTAACGCAATAGAAAGGAAGGACATAAGCCGGGAAGATGTGGAATCGATATGGGTAGAGCTGCGTAACACTAAGGGGCAGAAAACGCTGGTGGGAGTTGTGTACAGGCCACCTAACAGTAGTAGTGAGGTCGGAGATGGTATTAAACAGGAAATTAGAAATGTGTGCAATAAAGGAACAGCAGTTATAATGGGTGACTTCAATCTACATGTAGATTGGGTGAACCAAATTGGTAAAGGTGCTGAGGAAGAGGATTTCTTGGAATATATGCGGGATGGTTTTTTGAACCAACATGTCGAGGAACCAACAGGCTATTCTAGACTGGGTTTTGAGCAATGAGGAAGGGTTAATTAGCAATCTTGTCGTGAGAGGCCCCTTGGGTAAGAGTGACCATAATATGGTGGAATCCTTCATTAAGATGGAGAGTGACATAGTTAATTCAGAAACAAAGGTTGTGAACTTAAAGAGGGGTAACTTTGAAGGTATGAGACGTGAATTAGCTAAGATAGACTGGCAAATGACACAAAGGATTGATGGTGGATATGCAATGGCAAGCATTTAAAGGTTGCATGGATGAACTACAACAATTGTTCATCCCAGTTTGGCAAAAGAATAAATCAAGGAAGGTAGTGCACCCGTGGCTGACAAGAGAAATTAGGGATAGTATCAATTCCAAAGAAGGAGCATACAAATTAGCCAGAAAAAGTGGCTCACCTGAGGACTGGGAGATATTCAGAGTTCAGCAGAGGAGGGCAAAGGGCTTAATTAGGAAGGGGAAAAAAGATTATGAGAGACAACTGGCAGGGAACATAAAAACTGACTGTAAAAGCTTTTATAGATATGTAAAAAGGAAAAGACTGGTAAAGACAAATGTAGGTCCACTACAGACAGAAACAGGTGAATTGATTATGGGGAGCAAGGACATGGCAGACCAATTGAATAATTACTTTGGTTCTGTCTTCACTAAGGAGGACATAAATAACCTTCCAGAAATAGTAGGGGACAGAGGGTCCAGTGAGATGGAGGAACTGAGCGAAATACATGTTAGTAGGGAAGTGGTGTTGGGTAAACTGAAGGGATTAAAGGCAGATAAATCCCCAGGGCCAGATGGTCTGCATCCCAGAGTGCTTAAGGAAGTAGCCCAAGAAATAGTGGATGCATTAGTGATAATTTTTCAAAACTCGTTAGATTCTGGACTAGTTCCTGAGGATTGGAGGGTGGCTAATGTAACCCCACTTTTTAAAAAAGGAGGGAGAGAGAAACCGGGGAATTATAGACCGGTTAGCCTAACGTCGGTGGTGGGGAAACTGCTGGAGTCAGTTATCAAAGGTGTGATAACAGCACATTTGGAAAGCGGTGAAATCATCGGACAAAGTCAGCATGGATTTGTGAAAGGAAAATCATGTCTGACGAATCTCATAGAATTTTTTGAGGATGTGACTAGTAGAGTGGATAGGGGAGAACCAGTGGATGTGGTATATTTGGATTTCCAAAAGGCTTTTGACAAGGTCCCACACAGGAGATTAGTGTGCAAACTTAAAGCACACGGTATTGGGGGTAAGGTATTGGTGTGGGTGGAGAGTTGGTTAGCAGACAGGAAGCAAAGAGTGGGAATAAACAGGACCTTTTCAGAATGGCAGGCGGTGACTAGTGGGGTACCGCAAGGCTCAGTGCTGGGACCCCAGTTGTTTACAATATATATTAATGACTTGGATGAGGGAATTAAATGCAGCATCTCCAAGTTTGCGGATGACACGAAGCTGGGCGGCAGTGTTTGCTGTGAGGAGGATGCTAAGAGGATGCAGGGTGACTTGGATAGGTTGGGTGAGTGGGCAAATTCATGGCAGATGCAATTTAATGTGGATAAATGTGAAGTTATCCACTTTGGTGGCAAAAATAGGATTATTATCTGAATGGTGGCCGATTAGGAAAAGGGGAGGTGCAACGAGACCTGGGTGTCATTATACACCAGTCATTGAAAGTGGGCATGCAGGTACAGCAGGTGGTGAAAAAGGTGAATGGTATGCTGGCATTTATAACGAGAGGATTCGAGTACAGGAGCAGGGAGGTACTACTGCAGTTGTACAAGGCCTTGGTGAGACCACACCTGGAGTATTGTGTGCAGTTTTGGTCCCCTAATCTGAGGAAAGACATCCTTGCCATAGAGGGAGTACAAAGAAGGTTCACCAGATTGATTCCTGGGATGGCAGGACTTTCATATGAAGAAAGACCGGATGAACTGCGCTTGTACTTGTTGGAATTTAGAAGATTGAAGGGGGATCTGATTGAAACATATAAAATCCTAAAGGGATTGGACAGGCTAGATGCAGGAAGATTGTTCCCGATGTTGGGGAAGTCCAGAACGAGGGGTCACAGTTTGAGGATAAGGGGGAAGCCTTTTAGGACCGAGATTAGGAAAAACTTCTTCACACAGAGAGTGGTGAATCTGTGGAATTCTCTGCCACAGGAAACAGTTGAGGTCAGTTCATTGGCTATATTTAAGAGGGAGTTAGATATGGCCCTTGTGGCTACGGGGATCAGGGGGTATGGAGGGAAGGCTGGTGCAGGGTTCTGAGTTGGATGATCAGCCATGATCATAATAAATGGTGGTGCAGGCTCAAAGGGCCGAATGGCCTACTCCTGCACCTATTTTCTATGTTTCTATGTAATATCCTTCTCCTTAGTGAATACCGAAGAAAAGAAATTGTTCAAAATCTCCCCCATCTCTTTCGGCTCCGCACATAGCCGTCCACTCTGATTCTCCAAGGGACCAATTTTATCCCTCACTATCCTTTTGCCACTAACATAACTGTAGAAACCCTTTGGAACCTCGAATGAAAATGTTCTTCAGATTTGTTTGAGGTTTATGTTGGAAGTGAAAATTTTAGTAATGTGTTTTGAGTTCTGCTTTCAACTTTGAAAGCCTTTTTGATCTTATTTTAAACAGTTTGGTTTTATTTATTTACTGAGATACAGCGCAGAATAGGCCTTTCCATCCCTTCAAGCTGCATTGCCCAGCAACTCCTGATTTAATCTTAGCCTAATCATTGATAAATTTACAATGACCCATTAACCTACTAACCAGTATGTCTTTGGTCTGGGAGGAAACCCATGCAGTCAGAGAGAACGTGCAGACTCCTTTCAGGCAGCAGACTGCTGGTACTGTTAAGTGTTGTACTAACACTATGCTGGCATGCTACAATTTGATAAATATGAACAAGAAAATATTTTACAAATACGAACAAGGAAATATTTTGTTGCCATTCTGCTGACCTACTTGTGAGAAGGTTGTGCTAAGGACATTTCTGAGCTGTACCTTGTATATTGCCACATTAAAGCATGTTCAAACTGGCATAAGATTGGCAAAGTAGTTTGAAAGTTGTCAACACGTGCTTTTCTTTTTCTGACTGGCTGAATGGAAATACCAATGCCCTTGAATGGGTAAAGTCCCCTTCACCATTGAGCACATTAACATTAAGTGTTGTCGCAGGAGAGCAGCATCCACCTTCAGGGACCCCCACCACTCAGAGCATGCTCTCTTCTCCCTGCTGCCATCAGGAAGGTGGTACCAGAGTCTCAGGACTCGCACCACCAGGTTCAGGAACAGTTATTACCCCTCAAACTATCAGGCTCTTGAACCAAAGGGGATAATTTCACTCAAGTTCACTTGCCCCATTATTGAAATGTTCCCACAGCCTATGGATTCACTTTCAAGGACTCTTCACCTCATGTTCTCATACTTAATGCCAATTTATTTATTATCATTATTATTATTAGTTATTTTTGTACTTGCATAATTTGTTGGCTTTTGCACACTGGTTGAACACCCAGATTTGTGTGGTCTTTCATTGATTTTATTATGGCTATTATTCTATTATGGATTTATTGAGTATGCCCACAAGAAAATTAATCTCAGGGTTGTATATGGTGACATGTATGTACTTCGATAATAAATTTACTTTGACCTCTAATATAAACTGGTTACTATTGTGGAAAGTTTAAAAATTGTTATTTTGTGAAAAGAACAGGCAAAGAAATGTTACTAATAGTAACCATATTAATTCAGTGCTTCTTGTGTGTTTACGATGCTCATTAGCCTTTTATCCTAGCTGGAAAGCTGCAATTAAGATACTCATAACAGTTTTCAAAATATTTTGTGTGGGTTGATTTGCTTTTCTTCTCTGAAGAAGGTAGCAATGTTTGTTTTGGTGAGACTGGTTAAAAGACTGATAATGGTTTAAAACACTTGAAATTTCTTAAATTAAATATTCATTAATTGCTGGGGTCTTGATCTTCGGTGTGGCTCTGTAAACATTTTTTTCCTAAGGATAACACTTTTTAGTTCAGTTGGAAAAATCTAATTTTGCTTTTTTTTTGCCACTTGAGTTGCAAATGGGTTTTGTTTTCTTTTGATCCTAGTTGTTTTCTACCTGACCAGAAAAAATATCATCATATAAACTAATATACAATTCAAATTATTGCAGAGGATTGCTCCCTTGTACACTATTTCAGAAGCATGAAAGATAAACTAGGAAACTTGAGACCAGTCACCTAAATTCGGTAGCTTTAATTTGGAAATGACTAATCAAGGATAACCAGTGTGGATTTATTAAATTGTATCTGACTAAGCTGAGTACTTGTAGGTAGGAAATGATTGATCAAAGTAGCATGATGGATTAGTGTCGGAAGTATACGTGGAGTATACTAGCAGTATGCTTGATGTGTGTGAAGGAAGAGAGGTGGGTGCAGTTACTGTTAGAAGAGAGAAGGTGCTCAAAAAGCTGAAAGACCTAAAGGTACATAAGTCATCCAGACCAGAGGATCTGCACCTTAGGGCTCTAAAAGAGGTAGCATTAGAAATTATGGTGGCATTAGAAATGATCTTTCAAAATTCATTGGACTCTGGTATGGTGCCAGAGGACTGGAAAATTGCAAATGTTACTCCACTCTTTGAGAAAGGAAGACAGCAGGAAGGAAATGATAGACTAGTTAGCCTGACCTCAGTAGTTGGGTTGATGTTCGAGTCAATTGTTAAGGATGAGGTGATGGACTAGTTGGTGACACTGGACAAGATAGTACAAAGTCAGCATGGTTTCCTTCAGGGAAACCCTGCCTGACAAATCTGTTGGAATTCTTTGAGATGACCAGTAGGATAGATAAAGGGGATGCAGTGGACGTTGTATATTTAGACTTTCAGAAGGCCTTTGACAAGGTGCACACGAGACTGCTTACCAAGTTAAGAGTCCATGGTGTTACAGGAAAGTCACATGGTTAGAGCACTGGCTGATTTGTAGGAGGCAGCGAATGGGAATAAAAGGATCCTTTTCTGGTTGGCTACCAGTGACTAGGGGGTGTTCCGCATGGGTCAGTGTTGGGATCACCTCTTTTTATGCTGTATATAAATGATTTAGATGATGGAATTATATGGCTTTGTTGCCAAGTTTGTACATGATATGAAGGTTGGTGGAGGGGCAGGTAATGTTGAGGAAATGGGTAGGATGCAGAAGGTCTTAGATTAGGAGAATGGGCAAGAAAATGGCAAATGAAATACAATGTTGGAAAATGCAGGGTCATGCACTTTGGTAGTAGAAATAAACTATTTTCTAAACGGGGAGAAAATCCAGAAATGTGAGATGCAGAGGGACTTGGGAGTCCTTGTGCAGAACACGCTGAAGGTTAACTTGCAGGTTGAGCCGGTGGTGAGGAAGGCAAAGGCCATGTTGCCATTCATTTCAAGATGTTTAGAATACAAGAGCAAGGATGTATTGCTGAGACTTTTTAAGGCACTGGTGAGGCCTCACCTTGAGTATTTGTGAACAGTTTTTGGGCTCCTCAGCTTAGAAAAGATGTGCTGGCATTGGAGAGAGTCCAGAGGAGGTTCACAAGGATGATTCCAGGAATGAAAGGGTTATATAAGGAACATTTGATGGCTCTGAGTCTGTACTTGCAGGAATTCAGAAGGATGGGGGGGATCTCATAGAAACCTTTGAATGTTGAAAGGCCTAGACAGAGTAGATGTGGCAAGGATGTTTCCCATGGTGGGAGGGTCTAGGATAAGAGGGCACAGCCTCAGGATAGAGGAGCACCCTTTCAAAACAGATGTGAGGAAAAATTTCTTTAGCCAAAGGGTGGTGAGTTTGTTGCCACATGCAGCAGGAGAGGCCAGGTCATTGGGTGTATTTAAGGCAGAGCTTGACATGTTCTTGATTGGACATGGCATCAAAGGTTACAAGGAGAAGGCCGGGAACTGGGGTTGAGGAGGAGATGGAGGGGGAAAAAAAGGATCAGCCATGATTGAATGGCGGAGCAGACTCGATGGGCCAGATGGCCTAATTCTGCTCCTATGTCTTATCATCTTAAGTATTTGGGAAAAGTGAAATTCAGGATGCCTGAGGAGAATGGAGGCACAAGACTACAAATTCTGGAGCCTGAAGCAACAAACAAAACTCTAGAGGAACTCAACTGGTCGGGCAGCTTCTTGGAGGGAAATGGATTGGAGTCCAGATAATGGGTCTTGACCCAAGATGTCTGAACATTCCCCTCCACAGTTGCTGCCTGACCTGCTTAGTTCCTCCATCTTTTTGTTTGTTACCTAAAGTCGATGCTCATCAAACTGAAAGGAGAGTTTGCAAGAGCAACAAGCAATTTGCTGGAGGCACTGCAACATCTGTGCAAGGATGCATACTTTCTAACGAAGCAGGGGCGGCAGTGGTTGATGGTATCTCAATGTGATGTGCAAAATGAGGGCAATGTTGTAGGAACTTGTGGTTGCCTCAGGAAGGATCTGAGGCTATCAAAAGGGAAGTGATCGATGACAGCGGTCCCCAACCACCGGGCCGTGGACCAGTACCGGGCCGCAAGGCATGTGCTACCGGGCCACGAGGAAACAAAATGATTTGGTGATATGAGTCAGCTGCACCTTTCCTCATTCCCTGTCACGGGCAGCATCTTTTCCAGTCAGCGGCACTTTTCCTCATTCCCTGCCAGGCCGCGAGGAAACAATATGATTTGGCGATATGAGTCAGCTGCTCCTTTCCTCATTCCCTGTCACACCCACTGTTGAGCCATTACGCATGCGAGGTCATTACCTGCACGTCATCCATGTCAGCGCAGGAAGGAGATCAACTCCTCGAGCTTGCAAATGACGGTGGGCTGAAAATTATGCTTGACATAACATCTCTGCTGGCATTCTGGATCAAAGTCAAGGCTAAATATCCTGAGATAACCATGAAAGCACTGAAAGTGTTGCTCCCATTTCCAACATTTTTCTGCGAAGCGGAGTTTTCTGCAGTGAATGCAATGAAAACTAAATTGCGGAATAGACTGGACATAAGGAACCTCCTTCAAGGATCGCTGTCTCCCATCACCCCTCGATGGGACCGTCTTGTTGCGGGGAAACAAGCCCAGGGCTCCCACTGATTCAGCGATATTGGTGTGTTACAATGATTTTATATGTTCATACGGGGAAAATATGTGCTGTGTGTTTAATATCCAAACGTTACTTAAAATGGTATGATGCTATTGACTTACTCATATAACCATATAACAATTACAGCACAGAAACAGGCCATCTCGGCCCTTCTAGTCCATGCCAAATGCTACTCTCACCTAGTCCCACTGACCTGCACTCAGTCCATAACCCTCTATTCCTTTCCTGTCCATACACCTATCCAATTTTTCTTTAAATGATAATATCAAACCTGCTTCTGCCACTTCTACTGGAAGTTCGTTCAACACTTACTCCAAGCTCCCCTGTCCTCCCCTAATAATTTGACTTACCACTATATTCATGCGAGGAAAATATGTGCTGTGTATTTAAAAACCCTTTGAGAAACGAAATTGAGTGTATTAGCCACTGATCACCTATATTCTGGTCGTAATTAACACCCCCCCCCCCCCCCAAACAGAATCGCCAAAAACGATTTGCAGGGGGAAAAAATCGACAGGTACACGCTTGGGCAAGTCACACATGCGCACTGGTACCCGCGCAAGGCTTCATGGTCATTGTAGTCTTTCTCTGTGTAAACGCAGCGTATTTGACTGCTACTCTTGTCCGTTGGCAACCCTACACCACCACCCCCAGGATCGGCTGGTCCGCAAGAATATTGCCAATATTAAACCGGTCAGCAGTGCAAAACGGGTTGGGGACCCCTGATCTATGATAGTGGGTAGTTGTAGCTACTTGAGCAGAGATGTGGAAAAAGGCCTGGCTGCATAGTAATATTCAATTTGCAATGATCAAAATCTTTTCAAACTATGAGCACCATGCTTGTAAATCGTTGTTTTACTTTTTTTACAAACCTCTGACCAGCTAAATTCTTCAGTCATTGGAATGGAGACTTAATATTGCATGTTTAGATCTTTCGTCCAAAGCATAATCATACAGAATTTGTTTGAATGTCCAGAATTGTACTAAACAAGAACTTACTTTATTTTAGTGTCCCTGGAGGGATGGCTAATAATGCTGAAATTGGAGATATTGGCTTCTTGCCTTCAACTGTTAAAGGTAAGTCATCTTTGTGCTGAGTTAATCATAGACAATAAAATGTAAGAGATTATTTTAAATATTTCCAGTAGAATGTTAATTATGTTCAGACTCAGGAAAATATTGTAGTCAGGAATGAAAATACTGGAAGTGCTCAGCTGGTCAGACAGCATCTGTAGAAAGGAATAGAGTGAATGATTCAGGTCGAAAGTTCTTGATGTAAGTAACTTACCTTTTCATTGCATTTAGAAATGGTTTGGAGTACAGTGTTGCTGTGTGTTTTTTGAATTATCATTTTTCCACGTCTTTATATGGCATCTACAGAAACTCGTGGATTAATTGTTGCTGTGAAGAATATATACAGTATTCAAATTTTCTTCATACAATTTGAATAAACAATCATGTATTTTTAATCTATTGGTAAACTGCTCTGTAACAAGGTAACTTATTACTTTTGTATTTACAAGATCAAATCTTATAGGGTTTTCAGCTCTAATTGATATTGCAAATATGAACAACTTGATTTTGGCTGAGTTTGAACATTAGTATTTATAAAATCATATCGACAATGTAGGTGTGAACCAGTTTAAGCAGCTGGCATAAATCCTGTTACCCAGTATCTTTAATTATTGACTCATGCATCAGGAGGGATAGTGCTTCTCTATCTGCTTCACCTTGGAAATCTCTACCAGCAGCTACGAACAGTATATCTTGGGGAAGCTCCTGTAACAAAAACATTATTGTGAAGCAATATCATCAGTCTTTTCACTGCTTGCTCAGCAAATTATTCCAAAAATCAATGATATTATTGACAGTGTTATTGCATTTTCTCTTTCTGTGTATTCACGGAACATGCAGATGGCCCAAGAGATATAAATGATAATAGGTGAATACTTTTTTCAGATTTGTGTTAGTAGTTAATTCCCTTCCTGTGTTTGTCCTCTTCCTGTATCTGAAATTAGAGATGATTTAAGCGGAAATTACCTCTTCTGACTTTACCTATGGATTTTTTAAGCATTCAGTAGTCCAGTGGGATTACATAATTGTGTGCATTAATCATCTCCTCTATTCTATTTGTCATCATTCAGGTAGTTTGCAGTAAATTTGAGCATTGTCCAGAAATCGTTATAATTTTCCCTGCTGTATATGATTCCAATAAACACCACTTTAATATTAGTAATTATGCCATTTTGAAACAAGTACCCATTTTTAACTATGGGGAAAGCAGGAAACTGCTCTGTTTGGAAAGATGAACATCAATAATCCTCCAATTATCTGAAATATTGATAGGAAACCATCAGGGTAGCTAGTCTTGCAGATTAAAATCCTTTTAAAAAGTGAGCTGACTGCTCAAACTTAATCTACTTTTTTAAAGAAAAGATCCTTGTCAGTTATTTTTGTGGTGCCGTAATCAAATATATTGATCTTAATGCTTTCTACCAGTGTAAAACTGATGCTATCAACTGTACTATAATCCATTTTCCTTAATATAGAAAAATGACTGTCTTATATGATAGTATTTTTCTTTTTCATGGGGGGGGGTTAGAAAATTTTACAAATTATTGACCAGCACTCATCATTCAACAAAAAAAATTCATCCCTCTGAATGCCACAGCCCTTAATGACAAATGAACATTTTTTAGTCATTCTTTAAATTTAGCTTCGACATTGTCAGCATAATATTATGCAGTTAATCTTTCAGCAAATGTTAAAAATTCTTAAATTTACAGAATGAAAATGGTCCATCACATCCACACCGGCTAGTGGGCAGGCATCCAGATCAATCCTATCTTCTGTAGCATCTAATGCCTAGATGATTCAAATGTTTGTCTAGACCCTCTTAAACGGGGTCAGGGATTCTGCCACTCTGACATTGCATTCCAGGTACTCAGCATTCTCTGGGTGAAGAAGTTTTCTCTCTGATCACCTCTGAATCTGTTGTTATTCTCCCTAAATCCGTCCTCTAGTTCCATTCATCTCTGATAAGGGGAAAAGATTCCTGCAGTCTACCCTGTCTATACCTCTCATAATTTTATACATCTCAGTCACATCCCCTCTTTCATTCCAGGGAAGTCAAACCTGGCCCCTCCAACTCTCCTTGCATCCAAAGTGCATCACCTTAAAAGAAGAATCACTAGTTAAATTCTTCGATTTTTAATGATCTGTTGCTCTCATGTTCTGCTCTTGTTTATTTACTGCATAAACCTGCCATTTTATGAGGTTCTTCATAGAAACATAGAAAATAGGTGCAGGAGTAGGCCATTCGGCCCTTCGAGCCTGCACCGCCATTCAGTACGATCATGGCTGATCATCCAACTCAGAACCCTGTACCTGCCTTCTCTCCATACCCCCCGATCCCTTTAGCCACAAGGGCCATATCTAACTTCCACTTAAATATAGCCAATGAACTGGCCTCAACTGTTTCCTGTGGCAGAGAATTCCATAGATTCACCACTCTCTGTGTGAAGAAGTTTTTCCTCATCTCGGTCCTAAAAGGCTTCCCCTTTATCCTCAAACTGTGACCCCTCGTTCTGGACTTCACCAACATCGGGAACAATCTTCCTACATCTAGCCTGTCCAATCCCTTTAGAATTTTAAACGTTTAAATAAGATCCCCCCCTCAATCTTCTAAATTCCAGAGAGTATAAGCCTAGCCGATCCAGTATTTCATCATATGAAATTCCTGCCATCCCAGGAATCAACCTGGTGAACCTTCTTTGTACTCCCTCTATGGCAAGAATGTCTTTCCTCAGATTAGGGGACCAAAACTGCACACAGTACTCTAGGTGTGGTCTCACCAAGGCCTTGTACAACTGCAGTAGTACCTCCCTGCTCCTGTACTCAAATCCTCTTGCCATGAATGCCAGCATACCATTTGCCTTCTTCACCGCCTGCTGTAGCTGCATGCCCATTTTCAATGACTGGTATGCAATGACACCCAGGTCTCGTTGCACCTCCCCTTTTCCTAATTGGCCACCATTCAGATAATAATCTGTTTTCCTGTTCTTGCCACCAAAGTGGATAACCTCACATTTATCCACATGAAATTGCATCTACCATGAATTTGCCCACTCACCTAACCTATCCAAGTCACCCTGCACCCTCTTAGCATCCTCCTCACAGCTAACACTGCCGCCCAGCTTCGTGTCATCCGCAAACTTGGAGATGCTGCATTTAATTCCCTCGTCTAAGTCATTAATATATATTGTAAACAACTGGGGTCCCAGCACTGAGCCTTGCAGTACCCCACTCGTCACTGCCTGCCATGCTGAAAAGGTCCCGTTTATTCCCACTCTTTGCTTCCTGTCTGCCAACCAATTCTCTATCCACATCAATACCATACCCCCAATACCGTGTGCATTAAGTTTGCACACTGATCTCCTGTGTGGGACCTTGTCAAAAGCCTTTTGAAAATCTATATATACCACATCTACTGGTTCTCCCCTATCCACACTACTAGCTACATCCTCAAAAAATTCTATGAGATTCGTCAGACATGATTTTCCTTTCACAAATCCATGCTGACTTCATCTGATGATTTCACCGCTTTCCAAATGTGCTGTTATCACATCTTTGATAATTGACTCTTAGCAATTTCCCCACCACCGATGTCAGGCTTACCGGTCTATAATTCCCCAGTTTCTCTCTCCCTCCTTTTTTAAAAGGTGGGGTTACATTAGCCACCCTCCAATCCTCAGGAACTAATCCAGAATCTAAAGAGTTTTGAAAACTTATCACTAATGCATCCACTATTTCTTGTGCTACTTCCTTAAGCACTCTGGGATGCAGACCATCTGGCCTGGCGGATTTATCTGCCTTCAATCTACCTAACACCACTTCCCTGCTAACATGTATTTCCCTCAGTACCTCCATCTCACTAGACCCTTGGTCCCCTACTATTCCTGGAAGATTATGTCCTCCTTAGTGAAGACGGAACCAAAGTAGTTATTCAGTTGGTCTGCCATGTCTTTGTTCCCCATGATCAATTCACCCGTTTCTGACTGTAAGGAACCTACATTTGTCTTAACCAATCTTTTTCTTTTCACATATCTATGAAAGCTTTTACAGTCAGTTTTTATGTTCCCTGCCAGCTTTCTCTCATAATCTTTTTTCCCCTTCCTAATTAAGCCCTTTGTCCTCCTCTGCTGGACTCTGAATTTCTCCCAGTCCTCAGGTGTGCAGCTTCTTCTGGCAAATTTGTATCTTTCTTCTTTGGAATTGATACTATCCCTAATTTCCCTTGTCAGCCATGGGTGCACTACCTTCCCTGGTTTATTCTTTTGCCAAACTGGGATGAACAATTGTTGCAGTTCATCCATGCGATCTTTAAATGCTTGCCATTGCATATCCACCGTCAACCCTTTAAGTATCATTTGCCAGTCTATCTTAGCTAATTCACGTCTCATACCTTCAAAGTTACCCTTCTGTAAGTTCAGAACCTTTGTTACTGAATTAACTATGTCACTCTCCATCTTAATGAAGAATTCCACTATATTATGGTCACTCTTAGCCAAAGCGCCTCACACAACAAGATTGCTAACTAACCCTTCCTCATTGCTCAATACCCAGTCCGGAATGGCCTGCTCTCTAGTTGGTTCCTCGACATGTTGGTTCAGAAAACTATCCTGCATAAATTCCAAGAAATCCTCTTCCTCAGCACCCTTACCAATTTGGTTCACCCAATCTATATGTAGATTGAAGTTGTCCATTATAACTACTGTTCCTTTATTGCACGCATTTCTAATTTCCTGTTTAATACCATCCCCAACCTCACTACTACTGTTAGGTGGCCTGTACACAACTCCCACCAGCGTTTTCTGCCCCTTGGTGTTATGCAACTCTACCCATATCGATTCCACATCCTCCCAGCTAATGTCCTTCCTTTCTTTCTTTATTTTTAAATCTTTTTATTAATTTTTCAAAATTATAAACTCAATAACAAAGTTAGTACAAAGAGATTGGAATAATGTTCATCAGCATATATAAAATGAATTTTGAGTAACATAGATATAAAAAAAAACTTCCAAACTCATAATGAAATTAATCATAATGAAAAGAAAAAAATATATAAACAAAAAAACCCCAAAAGAAAAAAGGAAAAAAAAACCCAAAAAAAAGCAAAACAGGCCTAGACCAACAGCTTGTATCAGACACGTTCAATAATGTCATTAACTCCGCTCTCCTCATCATATAATTTAAGTTTAGAAAAAAAGATTTGGAAAGGTCAGATTACATCATATGAAAATGTTGCATAAAAGGTTTCCAAGTTCCTTCAAATTTAATTGAAGGGTCAAAACTATCACTTCTAATTTTTTCTAAATTTAAACTTAATATGGTTTGAGAAAACCATTGGAATGTAGTTGGAGGATTAGTTTCCTTCCAGTTCAACAAAATAGATCTTCTCGCCATTAAAGTAACAAAAGCTATCATTCGACAGGCTCCGTCCTTTCTATTGCATTAATCTCCTCTCTAACCAGCAATGCCACCCCACCTCCTTTTCTTTCATATCTATCCCTCCTGAATATTGAATATCCCTGAAGGTTGAGCTCCCATCCTTGGTCACCCTGGAGCCATGTCTCTGTGATCCCAACTATATCATATTCATTAATAACTATCTGCACATTCAATTCATCCACCTTGTTACGAATGCTCCTTGCATTGACACACAAAGCTTTCAGGCTTGCTTTTATAACAGCCCTTATACAATTATGTTGAAAAGTGTCCCTTTTTGATTTTTGCCCTGGATTTGCCGGCCTGCCACTTTTACTTTTCACCTTACTACTTTTTGCTTCTACCCTCATTTTACACCCCTCTGTGTCTCTACACTTGTTCCCATCCCCCTGCCACATTAGTTTAAATCCTCCTGAACAACAGTAGCAAACGCTCCCCCTAGGACATTGGTTCCAGTCCAGCCCAGGTGTACTGCAACCCGAGTACAGGTATTTGTCTCAAGAAATGGTTTCTAATCAGCTTTTACCTGTATTGGTTAATGCTTAATTTTTGTATGCTATTTTTTGTATTTTACAGCTGCTAAAGCAACAACATAATCAAGGAGAAGCAGATGTCATCCAAAAACCTCCATCATTCCAAGGCAGTGTGAACTCTGCAACTTAGACTTTTGACAGGATTATTTTTGGAAAAATTGGAAATAAAAACTGGCCTGTACAGCTACATCCTTGCAAAATAAGAGTGCAATGTAGGCATCTTGCAAATACTACATGTGATTTAATGTGTAGCTTCATTGCACAGTACATTGTCATTCATGTCTTAAATTTAGTCTGCACTGTGCCAAGTTGAATGTACGTTGTTGCAGGAAAACTTTAGCAAAAGCATTGAAGCCTAATTTGTGTACATTTCATTGTTTTAGGACTTGTGAAACAATGTCGCCAAGTAGATTTGATAAGCTTGTTTTACAGTGGGGGAAAAAATATTTGGAGTAACCCAACTATAATTCTTGTGTAAATTAAGACAGTACTTGAAGTTTTTTCTTGAAATGGGATTTTTATTTTGGTTTAAGATGAAGAGGAGTAGTACAATTTGAATACTGAAGGTGCATTTTTGACAGTGGTTAGAGCAAGGAGCTAGGATCATACAGGGAAAAAAGCTGCTAATAAAATACTGGAAAGTTTTGAAGAGATTGTTTAACATGAACATTGCATTGTCTGACTAAGGTTTTGGAAAGAACAGATTAAACTGTGCTGAAAATGTATTGCTGACCATAAATATAAACAGAAAACGTTAAAAGGCATTAAATTTAGAAATGGAAGGAACTTGCAGCTGCATCTCCTGTCCAGATTCTTTTAATTAATGGTGAACTAACAGTCAATGTTTCACCACTGGGCTTGCTATATAATAAAACAACATTAAAAAGAGCATTTGAGTTAAGAAATTGCACTTGTTCTGGTTGCATAATTGGTTTCAGTTGAAGTACAATTTTTTAAAAATGAATGGCACTTGTTAATCTTTTTTCCAGTGTTTAAACATTTTGCTCTTACCTAATTTTTTAAAAATGCTTGGTACATGCTATTGATTACCATACATAACGGTAGCCATTAACATGCAGCATGTAGAAAGGAGTCACAAATGGGAAATGTTTTACTGTAATTAGTTCTTTGTAGGTAAGTACTAAACATTAAAACTATGATGAACTCTAATGGCATGAAATGCTTATGTCGACTCTAAACAGTCTAAGCCAATAAACAAATCATTTTTTACATAAGTAACTCAAAATTTTACCATTTTGCTTGTGCAGTTAGATGTCTGCAAAATAAAATAATCCAAATCAAAAAGGAACAAACAATTTAAATGATGCACAAAGTTGCATTGCTGTGAATCAATTGGAATAAATGAGAAAGCAGAGCTAAGCTACGCAACCTCACTGAGACGTCCCCAAATACTTTTCGACCGAGTATAAATTTTAGATGTATCTTAAAATGGTACATTTTCAAAAAGTGCTTCAATCCCACATGTAATATTTGTAATTTCACAAATATACAGGTCTCTTTGCAAATTCATTTAGGTTTGTGTTATGATATTTTATACAACTTCTTGGTAAAATTCTGTTTATCCTAAACTCAATGGATTACGCTTTGTCAGTGTTAATGGCCTTGACTATTGGATGCTTAAATTTCATTTGTATGCGAATGAAAATTCACCTTTTAAGTGGTCAATTTGGGGAAGAGTGCAGTTTAAATGACTAAACGAAGACCCATGATGCATCTTTTTAAAAACATGGTGATTATTATTTTTGGCACTACTGTATTTTTGCCTCACAATTTTCTAGCATTTGTTTTAAAGTTTACAGTTGCTGGAGGCTGACCAACAAATCAGCCAGTAAAGCAATATGAAGTGTAAACAGTGCTAATGTGTTTCAAGCACCAGTGAAGATCAGTTTAATTTGGGGGCTTTTTGTTGTAGACTTAATCCATGGGTATTCGACATTCTAAATGCTAATCAGCCCAGTCAAAAACTCTTCAGTGCTGTATTTATGATAAACATCTTTAAATTTAATTATTTTTATTCCTAAGAACAGTATCACTGTGTTCTTTTTAATTAGAAGTATTTAGACCAGAATAAGGCTACGCACATTGGCCAAGACAGAACTTAATACTGTTTTTTGTAATTTTGTCTCACCAATATTGTAAATGTTTTGATTTTGCATATTTATGTATGGCTTTTTTTTGCAGATAAGGGAATCTGTATATTAGATCTAACACTCAGAATTGGTTGGTAGGTGCAGTCACTGCCTAAGAGATAACTAGTTTTTCAATTTTTCAATATTGCATACGTTGCGAATTTCCAATTTGTGACATCTGTATCAAAGTTACCATTGCAAATCTTCTGGACAGGGCT
This sequence comes from Mobula birostris, assembly GCF_030028105.1. Classification (NCBI taxonomy): domain Eukaryota; kingdom Metazoa; phylum Chordata; class Chondrichthyes; order Myliobatiformes; family Myliobatidae; genus Mobula; species Mobula birostris. The sequence continues at coordinate 194,818,885 of NC_092372.1, read as the reverse complement.
GTTAGCTGGGTGTTGAATACAAATTTATTATTTGTTGAATAGTAAATGCCTCGCTGTCCTGATTGCATTGCAGTGTACTCTTCAAGTGCTTATTGTAAGTTTGTTCCTCACATCTTTAAAAAATAATCGAGTTTATGCTTTAAAACCATTTGAATAAAAACCTAGTATTTATTCATGGTGATCAACTAAATTATTTGCATTATTTAAACAATGCTAAAGAAATGACTGTAATAGTTCTAAATTTGACATGAGATGACACTAAGATAATCCGCCTGTGGAATATGGTGCAGAAGAAGTCGGACAGCAGAAGGCACATAAAATTCTGTTTTGGTTAAGCCATCATTTAGTTTTGACTGACTGCATGCTGTAAATGTATTTGTGTTTAAATAAATATGACTTTTGTCTGGGAATTCAATGAACCTTTGAGTGTTTTTTTAATTTCAATTTTTTTTCCCAATTTGCCCTTTCCCTACTTTAGTGATAAAAAGGTAACTGTTGACTGAGTACCACAAGAGTAATGTAAACTATACTTTATGTAACTGGTCAATCTGACTAACCAAGTGTATAGAATAACTGAAGATACTGTATATATAGGAAAGAGTTGAGCTCAGTTAATGAAGAGTCTAGTGTGAGTTAAGCTCAACTGTTCACAAATTGCTGGTGCTATTGTGATTACACTGATATCATGACATGGAATTATATTTATGGCATAAACATGTCCTCCACCTAATAAATTTAGTATAACAGGTGACTGTGGAAAAGCACGGAACTTGCTGAGCAAGTTTGTTTGATCTGGCTTTTGAATAGAATTGTATTTTGTCCTGTCCTCATTTATTTTCTGCCCTTTTTGTCCGGCACACTGCTCCCAAAAAAAACATCATCCACACCCTGTTGCTACAAACAGTCCGCCGGATGAGCTTGACTTGATGCATCAATAATTCCTCTCCTCACCCCACCCTACCGGTACTACTTGACGTGAGTTCTTCCAGCAGATTGTGCTCCAGATTCCAGCAGCTTCAGTCTGTTATGTATCCACAACCCTTCCTGTAATCAAGGACACCTACAAGAGGCAGTGAATCAAGAAGGCAGCATTCAATATCAAGGCCCCTCACCATCTAGGGCATGTCCTCTTTTCATTAATATTATTGTGTAGATAAGAGCCTGATGACAGTCTCTCAGTGATTCAGAACTGTTTCTTCCCCTCCCACAAAATATTTCTGAATGCTCCATGCACATTAATTCATTGTTCCTTTTGTGTACTTTGTTTATTTTTGTAATTAATTTTATCTTTGCACTGTAATGCTGCTGCAAAACAGCAGATTTCACAACCTACAAGTCTGATAGCAAATTTCATTTTGAAAATCTTTAGTCCACAGCCAACTTGTTGGTGAGACCGTTTTGAGATTTTTGTTTTCATTAGGTTGGTTTTACTTTCAACAGTTGCTGTGTAGATCAGGTCAATAATGGCACAACACCATGGAGGAAAGGTCATCTTTTAAAAAAAAATTAACTGGATTTGTGATACATCAAAAATTTGATAAGGATTTTCCTTTCAATTGATGGTACTAGAGCAAAGTTTGCAACAGTTCTGTAATGATCATATAAGAATCTGTACTTTACTGGAAGTCTGTTTAGAACAGATGGGATTGGGAGATTGCAGATAAACATCACTGGACTGACATCAACCTTCAATATCTAAAAGGGAAATCACAGAAAATTAGCAAAAACATGCTGTGTTGATATTTGGAAATTAATTTGTACTAAAGAGGCTGAAAATGGACTTTTTAATTTTCTTGCTTATACACTTTAAAACTGGAAGCACTAATTCAATCCTTCCCACAAGTTTTCCACAATTTCTGCTTCAAAGTTTATCATAAAAACATCGAAAACCTACAGCACAATACAGGCATTTCAGTCCACAATGCTGTGCTGAACATGTACTTCAGAAATTATCTAGGGTTAACCATAGCCCTCTATTTTTCTAAGCTCCATGTATCGTTTCCGCCTTCACCACCGTCGCCAGCAGCCCATTTCACGCACTCACCATTCTACATTTTAAAAAAAACAACTTACCCCTGACCTCTCCTCTGTAGCTACTTCCAAGCACCTTAAAACTGTGCCCTCTTGTGTTAGCCATTTCAGCCCTGGGAAAAAGCCTCTGGCTATCCACACGATCAGTTACACCAGTTCTGTCTGGGGGAATGGAGCAAACTTCCAGCAACGAGAAGCTTGTGGAACGCAAACCAAAACGTTTGACCCAAGTTAAACAATTTAAAGGCAATGCTACCAAATACTAACAAAGTGTATGTAAACTTCTGACCCACTGGGAAAGTGATGAAAGAAATAAAAGGTGAAATAAATCATTCTCTCTACTATTATTCTGACGTTTCACATTCTTAAAATAAAATAGTCATCCTTACTGACCTATGACGGGGAATGTTTTCTCCGATTGAATGTCAGGAATTGTGAAAAACTGAGTTTAAATGTATTTGGCTAAGGTGTATGTAAAATGCTGACTTCAACTCTGTGTGTATATATATATTAATTAGTGGGAAAAAATACGAATGAGTGTTTATGGATTCATTGTCCATTCAGAAATCTGACCATGGAGGGGAAAGAGGTGTTCCTGAAATGTTGAATGTGTCTCTTCGGGTCACCACCTTGATGATAGCAATGAAAAAGGCGTGTACTGCGTGAGGGGGGTTCTAAATGATGGATGCTGCCTTTTTGAGGCATCACCTTTTGAAGGTGTCCTGGATGTGGGGGAGGCTAGGGTCTATGATGGAGTTTGCTGAGTTTACAACTTTCTCCAGCTTTTTACGATCCTGTGCATTGGTTCCTTCATACCAGACAGTGATGCAACTAGTTAGAATGCATTGTACATTTGTAGAAATTTGACAGTGGACTTAGTGACATACCAATTCTCCTCAAACCCCTAATGAAATATAGTTGATGTCATGCCTTCTTTGGAATTGCATGAATATGTTGGGCCCAGGATAGATCGTTAGAGACGCTGGCACGCAGAAATCTGAAACTGCTCAACCTTTCCATTGCTGATCACTCTATGAGGACTCTGTGTTCCTTTGACTTCCTCTGCCTGAAGTCCACAATCAATTCCTTGGTCTTACTAACGTTGAATGCAAGGTGGTTTTTGCGACACCACTCAACCAACTGCTTAATCTCACTCCTGTACACCTCCTTGTCACCATCTGAAATTCTGCCAACAACTATAGATGGCATTTGAGCTGTATTGTACTGGGCTACAGTAAGGCCTTTAATAAGATTACATACAGTAGGCTGCTCAGGAAGGAATCCAGACAGAGCTGGCTAATTGGCTTGGATACGCAATTGGCTTGAAGTTAGAAAACAGAGTGTGATAGTGGAAGGTCATTTCTCAGATACTTCATTGATAGCTACTGATTTGTAATTTTCCCATATTCTCTTGTTCCAGTTGAGTTTTTTGATCTTTAGGCTGTCCTAGGTTTCTTTTTTTTCAATCATTGGAAAATTCCATCTATTTGGAGTGTTCATATCAAATCCCCCAAGTCACAGAGCATCCACCTCTCCAGATTCATCGGCAAGGTATTTGGTTCTGTTCACCATTTGTGTCAGTTACCTACAGCCTGCAGTTGGTGAACAGCATTTAGCTAATGATACGTGATTTATTTGCAATTAGTTAAAATTACAGTACAATAAATATTTAATTACTGCCATGTGACAACAGGTTGTTTGCTGCCTAGTAATCCCTAGAGTGGTAAATGATTAATTACAATGGATTAAAAATTGATTTCTCCGACAATAAAATCAGTCATTCATAACAATATAATTAAAAAGTACTAATTCAGTTGAAACCCATAAAGCTTTATAATGCTGCTGGAGTCCAGTATCCAACTCTCTGCCTTCAAAAAAAAGTTTACCTAGTAAGTGGCAGCTGAAAAGTTTTGAAGTGTTTTATACAAATATTTGGCTCCAACTTAGACTCTGAACATAGCTCCTGCCCAGACTCTTCATTTACAGCTCTTGACCTCTAACACCCCCTCATCCCTGTCCCCAAATCCTAACTCCCTGCCGTGTCCCCAAAAATAACCCTGAAAAGCTAAAAATTAAAGCAACTAAGCCTGAACCATGGTATCAACAAATATCACAGCTTGGCACCATCTTGGTCAGATAAAAATTTTATCATTGAATTTTATAGTAAAAGGCTATTTGGAGGGGTACACGAATAGGAAAAGTTTCAAGGGATACAGATGAAACATGGACAAATTGGTCTAGTTTAGACAGGTATCCTGATTGATATGGATGAGTTGTGCTGAAGGGCCTGTTTCTGTGCTGTATGATTTTACGACTTTTACAATTTTATGTACATGTATCAGGTCAACATTTCGCCTCCTTTGCTCCAGGAGAAATAAATTTAACACATCCAATCTCTCCCCATAACAATACTCCTTCAATCCTGGCACATATCAGGATTAAAATTCATCTGCCAACACCCACTCAACTTTCCAGGTGATCTATATCCTGTTGTAGCCTTAGACATTCTTCCTCCCAGCTCACAACACAAGAACAATAGAATGTCATTTAAAGGTGCATGCAGATACCTTGATGTGTGAATGCTCAATTTCTGAGCCTTTCTGTAGAGACCATACCAGACCAACAGACTGGTGTTGTCCGTGTACCAGATGAACCGAACGCCTTCTCTGCCTGCTTTGAAAGGGAGAATATTACTACAGCTGTGAAGATCCCTGCTGCACCCAGTGACCCTGTGATCTCTGTCTCGGAGGCCAAGGTTAGACTGTCTTCGAAGAGGGTGAACTTCCGCAAGGCGGAAACCCCCAACGGAGTACGTGGTAAGGCTCTGAAAACTTGTGCCAACCAACTGGCGGGAGTGTTCAAGGATACTTTCAACCTCTCGGTGCTATGGACAGAACTTCCCACTTGCTTCAAAAAGGCAACAATTATACCAGTGCATAAGAAGAATAATGTGAGCTGCCTTAATAACTATCACCCTGCAGCACTCACATCGACAATGATGAAATGCTTTGAGAGGTTGGTCATGACTAGACTGAACTCCTGCCCTAGCAAGGACCTGGACCCACTGCAATTTGCCTATCACCACAATAGGTCAATGGCAAATGCAATCTCAATGGCTCTCCACATGACTTTAGACCACCTGGACAACACAAACACCTATCAGGATGCTGTTCATAGACTATAGCTCAGCTTTTAACACCATCATTCCCACAATCCTGATTGATAAGTTACAGAGCCAGGGCATCTGTACCTCCTTCTGCAATGGATCCTCAAGATCCTAACCAGAAGACCACAATCTGTGCAGATTGGTGATAACATCTCCTCCTCGCTGATGATCAACACTGGTGGACCTTAGGTGTGTGTGCTTAGCCCACTGCTCTACTCTCTCTCTATATCTGTGACTGTGTGGCTAGGCCATTCGTAAATTTGCTGATGATTGTTGGTAGAATCTCAGATGGAGACGAGGACGCACAGGAGCAAGATATACCAACTAGTTGAGTAGAGTCGCAGCAACAATCTGGCACTCAATGTCAGTAAGACAGAAGAGCTGATTGTGGACTTCAGGAAGGGTAAGACGAAGGAACACATACCAATCCTCATAGAGGGATCAGAAGTGGAGAGAGTGAGCAGTTTCAAGTTCCGGGTGTCAAGATCTCTGAGAACCTAATCTGGTCCCAACATTTTAATGCAGCTACAAAGAAGGCGAGGCAGTATCTATATTTCATTAGGAGTTTGAGGAGATTTGGTATGTCAACAAATGCACTCAAAAACTTCCACAGATATACTGTGGAGAACATTCTGACAGGCTGCATCACTGTCTAGTATGCGGGGGGGCGCTACTGCACAGGAATGAAAGAAGCTGCAGAGAGACGCAAATTTAGTTGGCTTCATTTTGGGTACTAGCCTACAAAGTACCCAGGACATCTTCAAGGTGCAGTGTCTCAGGAAGGCCATGTCCATTATTAAGGATCCCAGCACCCAGGGCATGCCCTTGTCTCACTGTTACCATCAGGTAGGAGGTACAGAAGCCTGAAGGCACACACCCAGCGATTCAGGAACAGCTTCTTCTCCTCTGCCATCTGATTCCTAAGTGGACATTGAACCTGTGAACACTACCTCACTTTTTTTAATATATCTTGGTTTTTGCATGATTTTTAATCTGTTCAATATACATATGCTGTAATTTATTTATTTTCTTTTATATTATGTATTGCATTGAACTGCTGCTGCTAAGTTAACAAATTTCACGACACATGCCAGTGATAATAAACCTGATTCTGATTCTGATATATTTACTTGGATTTTCAGAAGGCCTTTTGACAAGGTGCTGCACGTGAGGCTGGATAAGAAGATAGAAGACCGTGATATATTACAGGAAAGAGTCTAGTACGCTAGAAGATTGGCTGACAGCAGGAGGCAAAGAATTGTAATAAAGAGGGCCTATTCTGGTTGTCTGCTGCTGACTAAAGATGTCCACAGGGGTCGGTATTGGGGTTGCTTCTTTTCAGACCCTGAATGAAAATCAGGTTTAATCTCACTGGCATACGTTGTGAAATTTGTTAACTTCATGGCAGCAGTGCAATGCAATACATAATAATGGAGAAAAATCTATATTACTGTAAGTATATATGTATATATTAAATAATTAAATAAGTAGTGCAAAACTAGAAATGAAAGAAGTAGTGAGGTAGTGTTCATGGATTTAATGACCATTCGGAAACTGGATGGCAGAGGGGAAGAAGCTGTTCCTGAATCATTGAGTGTGCCTTCATGTTTTTGTACCTCCTTCCTGATGCCAACATGTTATATGTCAATGGTTTCGATGATGGAATTGATGACTTTGTGGCCAAGCTTGCAGATGATATGAAGATAGGTGGAGGGGCAGGTAATGCTGAGAAAGCATGGGGTCTGCAGACAGATTGGGAAAATGGGCAAAGAAGTGTCAGATGGAATATAGTGTACGGTCATGCACTTTGGTAGAAGGAAAAAAGGCATAGACAATTTTCTAAAAGGGGAGAAAATTCAAAAACCAGAGGTGCAAAGGGACTTGGGAGTCCTTGTGCAGGACTCCCTAAACATTTTCTTGCAGGTTGTATCTGTCGTAAGAAAGGCAAATACAATGTTAGCATTCATTTTGAAAACACTAGAATATAAGAGCAAGGGTGTAATGCTGAGGCTTTATAAGAGAGTGTTCAGACTGCACTTGGAGTTTTGGGCCTCTTATCTAAGAAAAGATGTGTTGACATTGGAAAGGGTCCAGAGTGTCGTGGTAGTTGATAGTATTCCTATGCCACTTGGGTAGCCGCTCTCACCTGGAAGGAGTTCAGGTACAGTATAAGCAGTGTTATCAATACAGTTCAGATGATTATCCTGCAAAGCTGGCCTCCGAGTGTCTCTCAGCACTATCCCTCAATAATGAACACAACACTGTGTCAGAAATAGTTGTTTGTCTATGAATTTGTGCTACAGACCAAGTGAGACACCCGACAAGAAAGAAATTACAGTAACACTGATTTTGTTCAAATATATCTATGTAAAAATAGCTAGTTTGCTAGATTATAGGCACCAGGAGGTGCCAGGGTGAGAAATGGCCAGGGTTGTTAGGCAATGCCCTCAAGATGCACCCAAAAGTGGATACATTGTAATAAAACCATAAGACACAGGAGCAGAATTAGGCCATTTGGCCCGACAAGTCTGCTCCACCATTCAATCATGGCTGATCCTTTTCTCCCCCTCCTCAGCCCCACACCCCAGCTCTCTCCCGATAACCGTTGATGCTATGTCCAACCAAGAACCTATCAAGCTCTGCCTTAAATACACCCAATGACCTGGCCTCCACAGCTGGCTGTGGTAATAAATTCCACAAATTCACCACCTTCTGGCTGAAGAAATTTCTCCACATCTGTTGTAAATGGATGTCCCTCTATCCCGAGGCTGTGCCCTCTTGTCCTAGACTCCCCCACCATGGGAAAATCTTTTCCACTTCTACTCTGTCTAGGCCTTTCAACGTTCGAAAGGTTTCAATGAGATTCCCTCTAATCCTTCTAAATTCCAGCAAGTACAGCCCCAGTGCTATCAAACGTTCCTCATGTGATAACCTTTTCATTCTCTGAATCATCCTTGTGAATCTCCTATGAATCCTCTCCATGTCAGCACATCTTTTCTTACATGAGGAGCCCAAAACTGTTCACAATACTCAAGGTGAATCCTCACCAGTGCCTTATAAAGCCTTAGCATCACATCCCTGCTCTTATATTCTTGAAATGAATGCTAACATTACATTTGCCTTCCTCATTACTGACTCTACCTGCAAGTTAACCTTTAGGGTGTTCTGCACAAGGACTCCCAAGTCCCTCTGCATCTTAGATTTTTGGATTTTCTCCCTGTTTAGAAAATAGTCTGCACATTTATGTCTTCTACCAAAGTGCATGACCATACATTTTCCAACATTGTATTTCATTTGTCACTCTCTTGCCCATTCTACTAATCTCTCTAAGTCCTTCTGCAGCCTACCTGTTTCCTCAACAGTACATACCCCTCCACCAATTTTTGTATCATTAGCAAACTTGGAAACAAAGCTATCTATTCTACAATTTAAATCATTGATATACAGCATAAAAAGAAGTGGTCCCAACACTGACCCCTGCAGAACACCACTCGTCACTGGTAGCCAACGAGAAAAGGATCCTTTTATTCCCACTTGCTGCCTCCTTCTAATCAGCCAATGCTCTAACCATGTTAGTAACTTTCCTGTAATACCATCGGCTCTTAACTTGGTAAGCAGCCTAATGTGTGGCACTTGTCAAAGGCCTTCTGAAAGTCCACTGCATCCCCTTTATCTATCTTACTTGTAATCTCCTCAAAGAATTCCAACAGGTTCGTCAGGCAAGATTTTCCCTTAAGGAAACTATGCTGACTTTGTCCTATCTTGTCTTGTGTCACCAAGTACTCCATAACCTCATCCTTAACAATTGACTCCAACATCTTTCCAACCACTGAGGTCAGAATAATTGGTCTATAATTTCTTTTCTGCTGCCTTTCTCCTTTCTTAAAGAGTGGAGTGACATTTGCAATTTTCCATTCCTCTGGCACCATTTCAGAGTCCAGTGATTTTTGAAATGCCTCCACAATCTCTACCATTACCTCTTTCAGGTGTTACCTCAGTTCACCTGGTTCAGGTGACTTATATACCCTTAGGTCTTTCAGCTTCTTGTTCTCCCTTGTAATAGTAACTGTACTCACTTCAATTCCCTTACACACTATAACATCTGGCACACTGCTAGTGTCTTCCACAGTGAAGACTGATGCAAAATTTAGTTCATCTGCCATCTCCTTGTCCCCCATTATTATTTCTCTGGCTTCATTTTCTAGCGGTCCTATATCCACTCTTATCTCGCTTTTATTTTTTACATGATTGTAAAGCTTTTACTATCCACTTTGATATCGTTTGCTAGCTTGCATTCATATTTCATCTTTCCCTCCTAATGATTCTTTTAGTTGCCCTCTGTAGGGTTTTAAAAGCTTTCCAATCCTGCTTTCCCATTAATTTTTGCTTTGTTGTATGCCCTCTCTTCTGTTCTTACATTAGCTTTGACTTCCCTTGTCAGCCACGGTTGTACTATTTTGCTGTTTAAATATTTCTTTGTTTTTGGAATACATCTGTCCTGCACCTTCCTCATTTTTCCCAGAAACTCATGCCATTGCTGCTCTGCTGTCATCCCTGCCAGCATCTCCTTCCAATTTACTTTGGCCAACTCCCCTCTCATACCACTGTAATTTCCCTTACTCCACTAAAATACTGCTATGTCAGACTTTATTTTCTCCTTATCAACTTCCAAGTTGAACTCAAACATATTGTGATCTAGTAGGCTCATCAATAAGCTGCTCTAAAAAGCCATCTTGTAGACATTCAACAAGCTCATTCTCTTGCGATCCATTTCCAACCTGAGTTTCCCAATCAACCTGCATGTTGAAATCTCCCATGACTATCATAACATCGCCCTTTTGACACACCTTCTCTATTTCCTGTTGTAATACGTGGACCACATCCCAGCTATTGTTGGGAGGCCTGTACATAACTGCCATAAAACTTCCTTTCACCCTTGCAGTTTCTTAGCTCTACCCACAAAGATTCAAAATCTTCAGATGCTATGTCACATCTTTCTCCTGATTTGATGCCATTGTTTACCAGCAAAGCCACACCACTGCCTCTGCCTACCTTCCTATCCCTCCGATATAATGTGTAACCTTGGTCATTCAGCTCCCAACTACAACCATCCTTCAGCCACGATTCACCATCACACCTGACAATCTATAATAGTGCAACAAGATCATCCACTTTATTTCTTATACTGTGTGCATTGAGATATAACACGTAGAGTACTGGATTTGCTACCCTTTTTGATTCTGCATCCCTAGAGCACTGATACTCCCCCTTGCTGGCTGCAATTATGTCCCATCACCTGCCTACCCCTCCTGACAGTCTGACTGCATACTATCTTTGCTTTTTTCCACCCGTACTATCCTGACTCCCTTCACTCCGGTTCCCATCCCCCTGCCAAATTAGCTGATACCCTTCCCAAAAGCTCTAACAAACCCTGCGAGAATACTGGTTCCCCTCAGGTTCAAGGGCAACCCATCACTTTTGAACAGGTCATACCTCCCCCAGAAGAAATACCAATGATCCAAGAACCTGAAGCCCTGCCACCAGCTTCTCAGTCATGCATTAATCTGCCAAATCACCCTGTTTCTACCCTCACCAGTGCGTGGCACGCACAGCAATCCAGAAGTTACTTCCTGGGTGGTCCGGTTCTCAGCTTTCTGTCTAGCTCTCTAAATTCTCTTTTCAGGACCTCTTTGCTTTTCCATCCATTTCACTGGTACCAATATGTACCAAGACATCTGGCTGCTCTCCTTCCCTCTCCAAAATGTTGTGGACGCAATCCGAGACGTCCTTGACCCTGGCACCTGGGAGGCAACATACAATTCAGGTGTCCTGTTCACATCCGCAGAATCTCCTGTCCGTTCCTGTGAATATTGAGTCCCCTATCACTACCGCTCCCCTTTTTTCCCCTCTTTCCCTTCTGCACCAAGGACCTTTGCTCAGTGCCAGAAACCCGGTCTCCATGGCATTCCCCGGGAGGTCATCCCCCACCAGAGAATCCAAAGCAGTACACTTACTGGGTAGTGGCTCCATATGTCACTACTACACAGCATGGTGACCCTGCCCTACACAAGTCCCAGGCTCAGCTGGCTACGGCTGACAGTACCCAGTATGGGCCCCTATCCAGGGTGGCGGATCCCATTGCCTTGTGGGTATCTTCGGGAGAAGGCTAACGAGTAAACCCTACACAAATCCGGAGTGGAGCCCCTAAGGCGGTTGGATGACATATCGCGTCACCTCCCGGCAGCTCCTGCAGCCAAGCTGACACCAGATGTACTGCTTCGCATTCCTTTGGACCACATCTGTGAGTCCGAGAGGGAGATCTTGATGTCTGGGTAGCCCAGGATCTCCATATTCATCACCCAGGTCTGCGCCCCCGAACTAAACCGGAAGCATCCATTGTCTACTTAGACAGATGGAGCCATTACATTATTACACTTATTATTGAGTACATCTTAGGGGTGACTACTTCCCTGTAAATCTGATTATCTCCTCGCTCTCTCGTACAAGCCGAAGGTCATCCAGCTGCTGCTCCAAATCCCTAACATGATCTTCGAGGAGCTGCAGCCGGATGCGCTTCACACAGATGTAGTTCCTGGGGAGACTCTGAGTCTCCCAGGGCTCCAACATCTGGCATGAAGAACACACCACAGCCATTTACTACAGTAGGTACAGTAAGAGGGGAAGAAAAGGGACTTAATAGAAGCTTACCCACAGCCAACGCCTCTTTCAAGCCGAAACCTCCTTTGAGCCAAAGCCTGACACTTCTATTCTCACCACTGGCCTGCTCTCAACAATGGCCATCCCAATTGTCCTTTCTGTGCTTTTAAACAAGCGTTGCCGACCTGCGAGAAACCTCATCGTTGTGGTCTGCTTCTGCCGTTGATTGGACCATGGGAATGCCCGTGAAGCTCTCCTTTTAAACAAGCATCAGTGACCAGTGAGAAACCTCATCACTGCAGCCTGCTCCTGCTGCTGACTGGGCTGCCAGGATAATTTATTGAGATACAGCGCGGAATAAGCTCTTCTTGGCCCTTTGAGCTGCGGCGCCCAACAATAATCCAAGCCTAATCACGGGACAATTTACAGGGGACTTTGAGAAATGGCTCAGACAATTTGAAAGATTTAGGGTTACGAGTAATCTTTCTCTGGCTTCAGAACGGCATCGAGCAAACACACAGATATACTGTATGGGTGGACTAGGAATGACAGATGCTCAGAAAGAGGAATACAAAATAGTGCAGGACAATTTCAAAGACTATTTCACAGGAAAGCAAAATGTGATATATGAGAGGGCAAAGTTCAACTCCAGAAAAAAGGAACCAGATGAAAATGTAAATGACTTCATCACAGCGTTGTATGCCCTGTCAGACAACTGTGCTTATGGAAATCCAAGAGATGAGCCCATTAGAGACTGGAATTGTGTCGGGCTACTAGACACCAAATTGTCAGAGAAACTTCAGTCGCAGGCAAATCTCACACCAGAGAAAGCTATTACTATGGTCAGACAGAGTGAGAATGTTCATCAGCAACAGGCAGAACTCAGGCACAGAAACAATGCTGAGGTAAAGTTAGAAGCTGTACAAAGAGAAGGGTAGCAAAAAGGTGCAATCAGTGAGACTACAGAAAGAGGTGACAGTACAGCTTGGCTCAAACAAAACAGACTAGCAAAACAAAGAGCAGGTAAAATGTCCAACTGCAGGAGATGCGGCAAGTCTCCATTCCACGTCAAAAAGCTCTGAGAAACAAAAGAAATGAAATGCCTCCAATGCTATAGAGTTGGGCTTTACAAAATCCAGTGTCACTCAAAAGCATTTCTTCAGCAAGTCAAAGAAGACCATGATTCAGATGAAGAGGGAGCTTTCCTTGGGGGAATAGATTCAAATAGACAAGACTGGTGTACTACAGTTCAGTTGCAAAATGAGGCAGTGGCATTCAAAATGGACATCCCCAAATGTCTGATTACAAAACTGGTGAGGAGAACAGGGCTTACGCTAAACCCAACAAAGGAAGTGCTCATGGGGCCAGGGAAACATAAACTCAGAGTGAAAAGAATGTTTACTATTTCTATCCAGAAAAAATGAGCAACAGTTGAAAGTGGATGTCTACGTTGTTCAGAATCTCTTCTCTCCATTGCTGGGATGACATGCCATTGAGAAGCTGAACCTCATTGCAAGGCTGGATCAATAAACAATGTTCAGTGGCAGACGTACCCAGAGTTGTTCACAGGCCTAAAGGTATTGAAAGATTTGTACTTTATCTAACTGAGACCAGGAGTGACATTCTACTCTCTGACCACAATGAGGCATATACATATCTCATTGGTGAACAAAGTCAAAGCTGAACTTGAGAGAATGGAGGCCCTTGACATCATAACTAGAATAAATGGACTTACTGACTGGTGTATGGACATTGCTCCTGTTACCAAGCCAGAGGGCACAGTGCAGATCTGTGTTGATCTAACAAAATTGAATAATGCAGTGAGGCAGAAGTTTATTCTACCTTCTGTTGAGCACAGATTTGGTATACTAGATGGATCAAAGTTTTTTACCAAACTAGATGCAAACTCAGGGTTCTGGCAGATCTGTTTAGCTCCTGAGTCAGAGAAGCTCACAACCTTTATCACACCATATGGACACCATGACTTCAAGGGACTCCATTTTGGCAAATCATCAGTCCCTGAACTCTTTCAGTTAAGATGAACCAAATTTTGGAGTGACTAGAAGTAGGCTGCCACGCACACAATATACTCATCTTCGAGGGCTCAAGTGAGGCACATAACAAAAGAGTGGAAACTGTCTGGAAAAACTGAAACAGGCTGGAATGGAATCACCCTGAACAAAAGGAAATGTGGATTTGTAAAGTTGGATATGAAGTTCTTAGGCCACCAAACGTCCTCAGAGGGAGTGCAGCCAGATTCAGATGAACTGACAAGAGTTCGGAACGTGGAACAACATACAAACGTATCAGAGATCCGTAATTTCCTTGGCATGGTAAACCAGCTGGGAAAATTCAATCCAGATTTTGCAGGGAGAAGAAAGCCACTACATGACCTCCTCTCTCAGAGAAATGTTTGGATCTGGGATGCAGCACAGGAGAAGTCATTCTCATCACTTAAAGCAGAGCTTATCTCTCCATCAACATTGACGTTCTTTGATCTGAAAGCAACCAAGGTCTCAGCAGGTGCCTCTACCTTTGGCTGAGGGGAGTACTCATGCAACACTGCAATGGTGGATGGAAACCGGTGGCATATCCATCAAGAGCACTGACTCCTACTGAACAGCGTTATGTGCAAATTGAAAATGAGACACTGGCTCTCATGTGGGCTTGTGAACACTTCAGCTGCTATTTGATAGACACTAAATTCCTACTTGAAACAGACCATAAGTCACTTGTCAGTCTCCTCAGCTCAAAGCACTTACCAGATCAGCAAACCTGCAATTCAAAACTGGATGTTTTTCCAATCCAAATCTCAGATCTCAGATCTCAGAAGTGTTGCAACAGTAAACTTGCACTCAATGTCAACAAGACCAAGGGGAAAGTTGGGAGGACACACAACAACCAGTCCTCACAGAGAGTTCAGCAGTAGAAAGAGTGATCAGCTTCAAGTTCCTGGGTGTCAATACTTCAAGGGAATTATCCTAAGCCCAACATCCTGGATCTATCATTAAGGACCCTCACCACCCGGAACATGCCCTCTTCTCATTACTACCATCAGGGAGGAGGTGCAGGAGACCGAAGACCCACACTCAACATTTTAGAAACAGCTAAACAGCTCTGCCATCAGATTTCTGAATGGTCCATGAATAATCCCTCAGTGATTCTGTTTAGCACTATTTATTTTTTATTGTAACGTAAAGTGAATTTCATCCAATCTGACCAAGAAAGCTACCTACCTATTTGCCTGCATTTGACCCATATTCCACTTAACATTTCCTATCCATGTTTTGTAAATTGTACCCACCCCTACAACTTCCTCTAGCAGGTTGATCCATATACCCACCACCCTTTGTGTGAAAAACATGCCCTTTTAAATCTTTGCCCATCTCACCCTTAAACTCTCAGTTTCAGTCTCCCACACCCTGGTAAAAATACTGTGCCCATCCACCTTATCCAATGCCCCTTTTCTGCAACACACACAAAATGCTACAGGAACTCAGCAGGACAGGCAGAACCTTTGGAAAAGAGTAAACGGTCAACATTTTGAGCTGAGAATCTTCATCGGGACCCACTTTAGCTTAATGACGCACTTCCTATACAATAGGGATCAGAACTGAACATAATACTGTGGCGACCCACTTTCTGGGACACACGAACCGGCTCACAACAGCGCGCGCAGGCAGAGGGCCGGCCCCAAAAAGGGCGCCAGGCCATCTTCACCAGCAGGGGGAAAATCCCGCCCGCGGAAAGGGTCTGGGAATATGCATTCCCCACAGCAGTCCCACCCCAGGGAGGGCAGGAACGGGAAGGCTTTAAAGCAGGCCGCGAAATTTGAATAAATTTCTTTCATCGCAACTCTAACTCACCGACTCCGTGTGGTTATTCTAGCGCTGTGTGTAGCACACCGCTACAATTGGTGGCCCCGACGGCCCAAACGATATTTGGACCAGAGATGACTGATGCTGCATCTGTTCACGCAGTTTCGTTAAAACTGCCAAGCTTCTGGACGCTGCGACCCCAATTATGGTTCGAACAAGCAGAAGCACAATTCCACATTCGGCAGATAACCTCGGAGCCCACTCGCTACTACTACGTGCTGAGCTCACTCGACCAGGAGACTGCTGCACAAGTTCCCGGAGGGCGGCAAATACACAGCATTCAAAGCCCTGCTCATAAGGACTTTCAGACTCTCACGGCGCGAACGAGCACGCCGCTTATGCACCTGGATGGTTTGGGAGACAGGCCGCCGTCAGCATTAATGAACGAAATGCTGGCCCTGGCTGAAGGACACAAACCCTGCCTCATGTTTGAGCAGGCGTTCCTAGAGCAACTGCCCGAGGACATATGCCTGCTGCTGTCCGACGCAGATTTCAGCAACCCCCGGGAGGTGGCAGCCTGGGCAGATGTGCTGTGGAATGCCAGGAAAGAGAGAGGGGCATCCGTCACACAGATCACCAATCCGCATGCCCAACGGCAGACCAGACCAGACCAGGCCCGGCAGCAGACCCTACAAAACCCGGCGACGGGAGTGAGGAGCCCAACGAACAATGGTGCTTCTACCACCAGCGGTGGGGCACAGAGGCCTGCCTCTGCAGACCACCCTGCAAATTCCCGGGAAACGCCAGGGCCAGCAGCCGCTGATGGCTACGGCGGCTGGCCATCAGGACAGCCTCCTGTATGTCTGGGATAAGCAGTCAGGACGCCGCTTTTTGGTCGACACCGGAGTGGAGATCAGCGTCTTACCTCCAACGAGTTACGACACCCGCAACAGAGAACCGGGACCCACCCTGAGGGCCGCAAATGGCAGCACAATACGGACCTACGGCACCCGCACGGTGCGGCTACAGTTCAGCTCCAGCCGGTTCACGTGGGACTTCACACTGGCCGCCGTGGCCCAACCACTCCTGGGGGCGGATTTTCTACGAGCCCACAGCCTGCTGGTCGACCTGCAAGGGAAGCGATTAGTCCACGCCAAGACTTTTCAAACGTTCTCCCTGGGTGAAGCACAGTTGCCAGCCCCACACCTGGACTCCATCACGCTGTCCGACGATGAATTCACCAGGGTCCTGGCGGATTTCTCATCAGTACTGACACCACAGTTCATGGCAGCCATGCCCAGACACGGAGTACAGCACCACATCCCGACCCAGGGACCACCCCTCCACGCCTGTGCTCAAAGGCTTCCCCTGGACAAGCTCTGACTGGCGAAGGAGGAGTTCAAGAAGATGGAGGAATTGGGGATCATACGACGGTCCGACAGCCCATGGGCCTCCCCACTTCACATGGTGCCCAAGGCAACGGGGGGGGGGCTGGAGACCATGCGGTGACTACCGCAGACTGAACGAGGCTACAACGCCAGACCGCTACCCTGTGCCGCACATTCAAGACTTCGCAGCAAACCTACATGGCGCAAGGATCTTTTCCAAGGTAGACCTCGTCCGGGGGTACCATCAAATCCCTGTACATCCGGACGACATCCCCAAAACAGCACTTATCATCCCGTTCGGACTTTCGAATTCCTTCAAATGCCGTTTGGTCTAAAGAATGCCGCACAGACTTTCCAGCGGCTAATGGACACGGTGGGACGCGACCTGGACTTTGCATTCATCTATTTGGACGACATCCTCATAGCCAGCAGTAGTCGGCAGGAGCATCTGTCCCACCTCCGCCAGCTCTACTCCCGCCTGAGCGAATTCGGCCTTACAATCAACCCAGCCAAATGCCAGTTCGGACTCGACACCATCGACTTCCTGGGCCACAGAATTACTAAAGATGGGGCAACCCCGCTGCCCGCCAAGGTAGAGGCGGTCCGCAACTTCCCCCGACCCAACACAATCAAAGGCCTGCAGGAACGCGTGGGTATGGTGAATTTCTACCACCGTTTCCTCCCCTCAGCAGCCTGAACCATGCGACCCCTGTTCACTCTAATGTCGGGTAAGGGCAAGGACATTACCTGGGACAAAGAGGCCGCAACCGCTTTCGTTGAAACCAAAGAAGCCTTGGCAAACGCCGCGATACTACTGCATCCCAGAACGGATGTTCTTACTGCCCTCACGGTGGACGCATCCAACACAGCGGTTGGTGGAGTGCTGGAACAACTCATTGAGGGTCGCTGGCAACCCCTGGCATTCTTCAGCAAACACCTACGACCACCCGTACTCAAATACAGTGCTTTCGACCGGGAGCTATTGGCACTGTACCTGGCAATCCGGCATTTCAGGTACTTCTTAGAAGGTAGGCCCTTCACCGCGTTCACAGACCACAAACTGCTTACCTTTGCGTTCACGAAGGTGTCCAACCCCTGGTCGTCCCGCCAGCAGCAACATCTGTCCTACATCTCCGAGTACACGATGGACATCCGGCATGTCTCTGGAAAGGACAATGTCGTGGCGGACGCACTATCCAGACCTACCATACAGGCCCTGTCCCAGTGGGTGGACTATGCAGCACTGGCAGAGGCACAGCAGGCAGACGCTGAGATCCCTAGTTACAGGACTGCAGTCTCCGGTTTGCAGCTCCAAGACCTCCCCGTAGGCCCAGGTGAAAGGACCCTCCTGTGTGACGTAGCTACCGGCCAACCCCACCCCGTCGTCCCAGCAGCCTGGCGCCGGCGGGTTTTCGAATCCATTCACAACTTAGCACACCCCTCCATCAGGACAACCGTCCGGCAGGTCGTCAACAGGTTCGTGTGGCATGGACTGCATAAACAGGTCAGTGCATGGGCCAAAACGTGCATGTAGTGCCAAACGGCCAAGGTGCAGCGGCACATCAAGGCTCCGCCGCAGCAGTTCGAGCCCACCTGCCGAAGGTTCGACCACATTCATGTGGATATCGTGGGGCCCCTGCCAGTGTCGCGAGGAGCGCGGTACCTCCTAACTATGATAGACCGGTTCACCAGATGGCCAGAGGCAGTCCTGCTCACCGACACCACCTCCGAATCCTGCGCCCGAGCACTGATCGCAACCTGGGTAGCCCGCTTCGGGGTACCGGCCCACATTACCTCCGACAGGGGCGCCCAGTTCACCTCCAGCCTGTGGTCGGCTATGGCCAGCCTTTTAGGATTGCAGCTACACCACACAACTGCCTACCACCCACAGTCGAACGGACTAGTGGAGCGTTTCCACCGTCACCTGAAATCGGCTCTCATGGCCCGCCTGGAGAGGCCTAACTGGGTGGACGAGCTTCCCTGGGTCCTGCTCGGAATCCGCACGGCGCCCAAAGAGGATCTGCACACCTTGTCGGCCGAGTTGGTGTACGGCGCACCCCTGGTAGTCCCAGGAGAGTTCATACCAGCCCCAAGGGGGCAAGAGGAAGAACCCACAGCAGTCCTGGACAGACTACGGGAGAGGCTCAGTAACCTGGCCCCCATCCCCACTTCACAGCACGGACAGAGCCCGACCTGCGTACCCAAAGACCTGCAGAACTGTAAGTTTCTTTTTGAAAGACGGGGCGGACACCGGGCACCGCTACAGCGGCCCTACGAGGGGCCGTTTAAGGTGATCAGGAACAACGGGTCCACGTTCGTGCTGGACATTTGGGAGAAAGAGGAGGTTTTAACGGTGGACCGACTCAAACCGGCCCATGTGGACTTGGCACAGCCGGTCCAGGCTCAGGCACCGCAGCGCAGGGGCAGACTTCCCAAACAGAGACTGATCCAGACTGTGGACATTGGGGGAGGTATCGCCAGTTCTGGGAGGGGGGGGTTATGTGGCGACCCACTTTCTGGCACCCACGAACCGGCTCACAACAGCGCGCTCAGGCAGAAGGCCGGCCCCAAAAAGGGCGCCAGGCCATCTTCACCAGCAGGGGGAAAATCCCGCACGCAGAAAGGGTCTGGGAATATGCATTCCCCACAGCAATCCCGCCCAGGGAGGGCGGGAACGGGAAGGTTTTAAAGCAGGCCGCGAAGTTTGAATAAAGCTCTTTCATCGCAACTCTAACTCACCGACTCCGTGTGGTTATTCTAGCGCTGTGTGTAGCACACCGCTACAATACTCCCATTACAGTCTCACCAATGTCTATGCAACTGTAACAAATCATTGCAGCTCTTTTACTCAGTGCCCCAACCAATGAAAGCAGGCATGCCACATGCATTCTTTACCATTCTGTCTAAACGTGTCAGCCTTTTAGGTAACTATGTACTTGTGCCCTAGACTGTTCTGCAACACTCGCTGGAGTTCTGCCATTCACTGTGTATTTCCTGCCCTGATTTCACTTCACACTTGTCTGAGTTAAATTTCTTCTCCTAATCTTTGGCCCAGTTCAATGGTGCAATGGTTCCATTTAATATCACAGAATGTATACAATATACAACCCAAAATTCTCATTTTCCGCAGACATCCTCGAAACAGAAGAAAATCCTAAAGAATGAATGAATGACAGAAAAAACGCAAGAACCCCTAAAGCTCCCTGACCTCCTCCCATGCACAAGCAGCAGTAAGCAGAATCAACCCTCCTGCCACTTATTCTAGCATAAAGCATCAGCATTCCCACCACCCACCATGCAAGCAACAGCAAAGCCCCCAGAGAGAGACCATGTTCTACAGTCCATCAAACACTAACTGTTCACTCCAACATCCCACAGGCTCTCTCTGGGAGGGACAGATATTGCTCCTTCCACAGCAAGAGGGAAGACAACAGTTGCTATTTTGATGTTATAGTCAGTCTGAAGCATAGCACTTTATTTTGAATTTCCCAACTCAAGGATTGGCAGCAAATTCTAGAGAGGGAGGAACAGGAAAGGGAGGGGGAGGGAGGGAGAGGGATATTATCGAGTGCAGAGCCCCCTGACAGCCACTCTATTCTCTTCAATGTTCTGGCTTCTGGCTCCTGAAGTCAGTTTGCAACACCAGCACCGACTTCAGACCGAACCTGGACTTACCAAAACACAGCCGATCGGCAAGCTCCAAGAATGGGAAAATGTTGGCGTGCAGAACTGCAATTTGAGTGCTGCTGTAGATCAAAGAATCTGACAGGACCCCATTACTCTCAAAAGGAAAATAGAGACACTAGAACAGGAAGAATTTAACTGTTTCACTGATGAGCTGGGAGAAGCCACCCTCTGGCGGTACCTTTAGCTCTGCTCCCAATTGTTGAGCTATAACTTAAACTAACCTTCTTTACTGTCTGTCAATTTTGGTGTCATCTGCAAGCTTATTAATTATACTTTCTCATCTAAGTTGTTATTATAGATGACAAACAACAGTGGCCCAGCACTGCTTCCTGCAGCACACTACTTGTCATAGGAATCCAATTTGGAAAATAGCTTTCACTATTACTATCTGACTCCTTTCATCAAGCCAATTTAGTATCCATCTGGCTACCTCAACCTGGATCCCATGTGACCTCACCTTCTGGACTACCCTACCGTGTCAGACCCTCTCAAAGGCCTTGCTAAAGTTGATAAAGACATTGTCCACAGCCTGTTCTCTTTAGTCTTCTTGGTCACCTCTTCAAAAAAAAACTCTCAATCAAAATCATGTGACATGACTTTCCACAGACAAAGCCATGCTACCTGTCTGATTCATTCCTTGCCATTTCAAATGCAGGTAATTGTTGTGTGCCAGAATCCCCTCCTGTAATACTCCCACCACTGATATTAGTAGGAAGCCATCAAAACCTTGAAGAACAACAAGGCCGCTGGACTCAATGGAATACCAGCCGAGGTCTACTAAATTGGAGGTAACTCGCTTTATTATCAACTGCATCAACTTCTCATCAAGAGCTGGATAAATGAAGACGTACCAGCAGACTTTAGAGACTCAGCAATCATTACCATCTACAAAAGGAAAGGCGATCGATCCGAATGCGGGAACTATCATGGAATTTCCCTGTTAGCAACAGCAGGAAAGATCCTCACCCGCATCATGAACAACTGGCTCAAGCCTTTAGCTGAGAAGATCCTTCCGGAGACAGAAGCCGGTTTTAGACCATCAGTGGAGCAATGACATGATCTTCACAATGCGACAACTACGAGAAAAATGTCGTGAACAACTTCAACCTTTCTACATGGCATTCATCGACCTCACCAAAGCCTTTGACTCGGTATCAAGGGAACTCCTATAGGATGCCCTATCCACCTATGGATGCCCTGAAAAGTATATTCAAATCCTGAGACTCCTCCACGATGGCATGCTTCCCACAGTCATGGTCAGCAACAGTAACTGTGAGCCTTTTCAAGTTAGATCAGGAGTGAAACAGGGATGCATGATTGCCCCAACTTTGTTCACCATCTTCATTGCGAGAATCATCCACATTATCAAGGACGACCTACCCCCAGGAATCGAAATTATCTACAGAACAGATGGCAGACTTTTCAATCTTGCCCGTCTCAAGTTCAAAACGAAGACATCCACAAGTTCCCTTATTGAGTTCCAATACGCAGATGACAACAGTGTTGCAGCTCTTTCAGAAAACCACCTACAACAGATTCTGACTGCCTTCAACCGTGCATACACGAAACTTGGACTTACCATCAATTCCAAGAAGACTCAGATCATTTATCAACCGTCACCAATTGAGACAAATCGGATAGAACCATCAATTCAACTTGGCGAAATAACCCTGGAAAACGTGGACCACTTTCCGTATCTTGGAAGTCACCTCTCCTCCAGTGTCGACCTTAACGACGAGATCCAACATTGTCTTAAATGCGCTGGAACAGCTTTTGGACGTCTCCGAACCAGAGTCTTTCATGATCGTGACATCCGAACAGACACCAAAATGTTAGTGTACAAAGCAGTGGTAATCCCAACGCTCCTGTATGCATCAGAAACCTGGACAACATACCGACGACATCTGAAGGCACTTGAAAAGTTCCATCAACACTGTCTTCAAAACATCTTAAATATCAGCTGGGAAGATAGAAGAACCAACGTCAGTGTGCTAAATGAAGCAAAAGCAACAAGCATTGAAGCCTATGTCATCAAGAACCAACTAAGATGGAGCAGTGATGTTGTTTGGATGAAAGACTAACGTCTGCCGAAACAAATCTTCTACTCCCAGTTTAAAGAAGGCGAACGTAAAAGAGGCGGACAACAGAAGAGATTCAAAAACATCTTAAAAGCCAACATGAAGAAATGTAACATTGACATCAACAATTGGGAAACCAATGCCAAGGACAGGAAACTCTGGCAAGACATCATCTGAGAAGGAACAGCAACTTTCGAAGCCAATAGATGTGCAGAATTAGAAGAAAAGAGAAGAAAATGGAAAGCGAGGCAGCAACAGCCAAAGGCCGATCTGCCATCTGGAACTATCTGTCCTGAATGCGGAAGAACTTTCAAAGCCAAGATTGGACTCATGAGCCACTTGAGAGCCCATAAGTAGATTAACAGAACGAAGACCATCATCCTCGACCTCGAGGGATAGCCATGAAAATTAGGCTCAGCAGCTTGTAGTCCCTTAGCATGTCTCTCCAGCCCTTAAGTAAAATCGCAACATTAGCTACCTTTCAGTATTCCATACCTTGGCCATCAAGGGTATAAAAATCTCTGCCAGAGCTCCAACCATTTCTTCCCTTCCATCCCAAAAATCCTTGGATACAAGCTCTTATTTTTATATAGCCTGGGACACCTCTTTTGTAATGATATGTTTCAGAACATCACTGTTCTCTTTCCTGAACTCATTTGCTTCCATAACCTTCTCCACTGTAAATTCAGAACAAAGTATTCACTGAGACCTTGCCCATTATCTATAGTTGCTCCTTACATAGAAAACCACACTAACCCTTATGGGACCTATTCTCCCTCTAGTGTCCTTTTTTCTTGTGTCCTAATATCATAACTAACAAGGCTATCAGTGCTGTCTTGTATATGAGCAGTAAAAAAGGCACAGAACAGTCATTAAGACTTTAATTGATTTCAGTATTATCAGCTAATTACCTTACTTGCTCCACACATATGTGTTTACACATAGGACTTGGGAGTCCTTGTGCAGGATACCCTAAAGGTTAACCTCCAGGCTGAGTTGGTGGTGAAGAAGGTGAATGCAATGTTGGCATTCATTTCTAGAGGCATAGAATATAAGAACAGATGTGATGTTGAGGTTATAAAGCACTTGTGAGACCACACTTGGAGGATTGTGTGCAGTTTTGGGCTCCTTATTTTAGAAAGGACATATTGACATTGGAGAGGGTTCAGAGACGATTCACGAGAATTATCGCAGGAATGAAAGGGTTACAGTATGAGGAATGTCTGGCAGCTCTTGGGCTGTATTCCCTGGAGTTCAGGAGAATGAGGGGGGATCTCAGAAACATTCCAAATGTTAAAAGACCTGAACAGATTAGATATGGCAAAGTTATTTCTTATGGCAGGGGATGACAAGAGGGCATGACTTCAGGATTGAAGGATGTCCATTTAGAACAGAGATGCAGAGAAATTAGTCAGAGGGTGGTAAATCTGTGGTATTTGTTGCTACAAGCGGCTGTGGAGGCCAACCTATTGGGTGTTTTTAAGGTAGAGATAGATAGGTTCTTGATTAGCCAGGGCATCAAAGGGTATGGGGGAAGGGCAGGGGAGTGGGGATGACTGGAAGAATTGGATCAGCCCATGATTGAATGACGGAGAAGACACAATAGGCCAAATGGCCTACTTCTACACCTATGGTCCTATGATGTAGATCTTAATGTTTCACATTGTTTCTTTTTCTTTAACCTATCAGTTTCCAACAGGATTGTTCTAGAGTCATAGAAAACTACAGAACAGAAAAACGTCCTTTGGAACATCTAGTCCGTGCCAAACCATTTAAATACCTAGGCCCATTGATCTGAACCTAGACCATAGCCCTCCATACCTCTGCAATCCATGTACCTATCCAAACTTCTCTTAAACGTTGAAATCAAGTTGCATGCACCACTTATGCTGGCAACTTGTTCTACGCCCTCACGAATCTCTGAGTGAAGACGTTTCCCCTCATGTTCCCCTTAAACTTTTCACCTTTCACCCTTAACCCATCACTTCTAGTTGTAGTCCCACTTCTGACATGTTGGTCCATGGCCTCTTATGCCAAGATGAGGCCATCCTCAGGGTAGAGAAGCAATGCCTTATATTCCATCTGGGTAGTCTTGAATCTGATGGCATGAACATAGATTTTTCCTTCTGGTAAAGAAATTTTTCCCTCCCACTCTCCTGCTCTTCTATTCTCCACTCTGACCTCTTACGTCTTCTCACCTGCTTATCATCTCCCCTCCTCCTTCCCATTCTCCTCTCCTATCAGACTCCTCCTTTGCCAGCCCTTTATCTTTCCTACCCACTTGGCTTCACCTATCACATTTTAGCTACCCTCCTTCCCCTCCCCCACCTTTCTATTCTGGCATCTTCCCCCTTCCTTTTCAGTCCTGAAGAAGGGCCTTGGCCCGAAAAGTCAACTTTTATTTATTTCCATGGATGCAGCCTGGCCTGCTGATTATTCTAGCATTTTGTGTGTGTTGCTCAGTGGGAAAAGCCAGCTTGCATTTACCTCCTCTATACTCCTCATAATTTTGTATACCTCTAACAAATTTCCAAACTCTTCTATGTTTCAAGAATAAAGTTCTAACCTATTCAATCTTTGCTTATAACTCAGGAACTCCAGTCCAGGCAACATCCTTGTAAATTTTCTCTGTACTCTTTCAGCCTTACTTACATTTTTCCTGTAGGTAGGTGACCAAAGCTGCGCACAATATTCCAAATTAGTCCTCACCAAGTCTTATACAACTTCAACACAAGACCATAAGACATAGGAGCAGAATTAGGCCATCTGGCCCATCAAGTCTGCTCTGCCATTTAATCGTGGCTGATCCTTTTCTCTCTCCTCCTCAAACCCAGTTCCCAGCCTTCTCCCTGTAACCTTTGATGCCATGTCCAATCAAGAACCTATCAATCTCTGCCTTAAATACACCCAACGACCTGGCCTCCACAGCTACATGCGGCAATAAATTCCACAAATTCACCACCCTTTGGCTTAAGAAATTTCTCCGCATCTCTGTTTCGAAAGGATTCTGAGCCTGTGCCTTCTTGTCCTAGACTCTCCCACCATGGGAAAGAGCCTTTCCACATCAACTCTGTCAAGGCCTTTTAACATTCGAAATGTTTCAACGAGATCCTCCCTCATCCTTCTGAATTCTAGTGAGTACAGACTCAGAGCCATCAAACATTCCTTGTATGATAACCTTTCATTCCTGGAATTATCCTTGTGAACCGCCTCTGTCCCTCTCCAATGCCAGCACATCTTTTCAAAGATGAGGGGCCCAAAACTCTTCACAATACTAAAGGTGAGGCCTCACCAGTGCCTTATAAAGCCTCAGCGTAACATACCAATTCCTGTACTCAATATTTGACTTTTGAAGGCCAATGTGCCAAAAGTTTTCTTAATGACCCTATCTAACTGAAATGCCACTTGCAATGAATTGTGGACCCATATTCCCAGACCCCTTTGTTCTACCACACTCCACAGTTCCCTACCGTTTACTGTGTAAGACCTACCCTGTTTGGTCCTACAGAAGAGCAACACCTCACACTTGTCTGCATTAAATTCCATCTCCCATTTTTCCAGCTGGTCCAGATCCCACTGCAAGCTCTAATAGTCTTCCTCACTGTCCACTACACCACATCTTGGAATCATCTGCAAATTTGCTGATCCAGTTAACCACATTATCATCCAGATTGTTGATATAAATGACAAACAATAACGGACCCAATATCGATCCCTGCAGCCCTCCACTCATCACAAGCCTCCATTCAGAGAGGCAACCAACTACTACCACTCTCTAGCTTCTCTTGAAAAGCCAATACCTAATCCAATTTACTACCTCATTTTGAATGCCAAGTGACTGAACCTTCTGGACCAATGTCTCAAGTGGGACCTTGTCCAATGCTTTGCTAAAGTCCATGTAGTTAACATTCACTGCCTGCCTTCATCAACATTCCTGGTAACTTACTCGAAAAAGGTTGATTAGGCACAACCTACCATGCACAAAGACATGCCGATGATCCCTAATCAGTCGATGCCTATCCAAATACTCATATATCCAGTCCCTTAGAACAGTGGTCCCCAGCCTCTAGGTTGTGGAGCGATATTGGGCCGTGAAGCATGCAGGGGTGCAGCGGCAGCTGGAGCGCACCCAGCACATCTTTAAGAAAAAAGCCGAAATAAACAAGCTAATTAATTAGGTGCCACCCAGCACATAAATGTCGGCCCAGATCAGAAGCGATTGCCGATTTCACTTGCTCTACGCGATGTTCACTTTTTCGGGTTTTAATTCCTTTATCTGTTTTAGATGTTTAAGTGCCAGAAGACAGTCGCGAAACAAAATGAACGAATTTACAACCAGTTCCTGCCATTACAATCTCAGTTTAACTTTCGATCCACACCCTCGTGTATGGACAGAATTGCGTATGCAGTATAAAAATACCAGAACTAATACGGTACTAATACGGTCGTGGCAATCCTGAAAGGACAGAATACAAACAACATTAGAATCCCACCCTGCATCTTATACATAACAGCGAAAAATGTAAGCAAATACATCTCATCTAAGACGTACGCACATGCTGAACTTCTGAACAGAGACTAAAAATTCACGCTACGCGGTTACATGCGCAATCAGTCCTGATACAATAAAGTTAGACAAAAGGTACACTTTGGCACAACTTTTACAAGGTATTGCCTGGTAGTTAAATTACAAGAAGACTGACCTAATTGGAACTTTGTATAAGCCACGCTACCCAGCGTCGATTCCTTCACTCATGGAAATCTAAAGCATCCACATGTAAAACACGTCAAATTATCGATATTCTTGATCCGCCAACAAGCATAAATGAATTCACATGGATATTGTCAATTAATGCTCACCTTTCCTCACCATGCCCAGCACACTCTGGGAGGAACCCAAATCCAATGCGCTACCACGTCTTCAGCAGAAAGCAAAATGGTCTCCCCACTATCCCATGCATGCGTAATGACATCACCGTCTTCCTTAAAGGCACAGACAACTATTCTGGCATTACCCCGATGGATGCCTCAATACACATTTAACGATACTGAATAAGATCCGATGGGTCACCCGGTTACATATAGCAGTAGAATCTCTTAGGATTCCCCTTCACCTTGCCTGTAAGATCAACTTCTTTTAACTCTCCTGACTGTTTTCTTAAGTGTTCCCTTGTATTTCTTATGTTCCATAAGCACCCCACTTGTTCCTACCTGCTTTGCACCTCCTTTTTTTTCTTAACTAGGACCTCAATCCAAGTTTCCCTAAACCTGTTATCTTTACCTTTTATTTTGTCAGGCACATACAAGCTTTGTACCATCAAAATTTCACTTTTGAAGGCCTCCCACTTACCAAGTACATCTTTGCTAGAAAGCAGCCCATCCCAATCCATTGCCAGATCTTTTCTGATACCATCAAAATGGCCTTTCTCTACTTAAGAGTCTCAACCGCAGACTACACCTATCTTCTTCCATATTTACTTTGAAACTAATGGCATTATGATCACTAGATGCAAAGAAATACAAATGAATGTCATGTAGCCTGAATCAAATTGGCCTAATGTCAAATTGTTATTGGCACTGTCACAGACACCTCTGTTCTCACCATCCACCTCCTTCCTGACTTCAAAGAGCTTTCGACTTTATTCTTTCTTCAGAGACCACTGCTTGACTTGCTGAATGTCTGCAACATTTTCATTTTTGATCAAAAAGACATATGCTTGTATATCCTGCAAATATCTACAGGTTTAGCTAACATCAACAATATTCACAGTGGTAAGATAAAAATCACTGCAGTCTTTAATTCTGGAACAGAGAGGAGAATAACTTTCAACAAAACACTCTCCTTTAAAAAAAAACTTGTGATAAACCACAACAATAAAGTTCTGTTTTATTTTTTATTTAAAAAAAGTATAATATCATGTCCTTTTTATATTGTATCAGTGGTAACAAAACAATTTTATGATAGAACATGTGAACCCCCATATGTCTAAAACAAGTCACTTGATCAAAGAAAGTTGTACAGTGTTTATGACCTGCAAATATAAAACTTAAAATATTGTGCAATGTTGTGATCTGTCATTAACCAGACATTAACTACAATATTATATTTAGAAAGAATGCAAAAATATTATTTTTAAGATAACCATCAGATATAGGAGCAGAAGTAGGCCATTCAGCCTATCGAGTCTGCTCTGTCATTCCACCATGGGCTGATCCAATTCTTCCAGTCATCCCCACTCCACTGCTCTCACCCCACACCCCCTGATGCCCTGGCCAATCAAGAACCTATCTATCTCTATCCCAAATACATCCAATGACCTGGCCTCCACAGCAGCTCGTGACAACAAATTCCACAGATTTACGACCCTCTGCCTAAAGTAATTTCTCCACATCTCAGTTCTAAAAGGATGTCCCTTAATCCTGAAGTCGTGCCCTCTTGTCCTAGAATCCCCTACCTTGGGAAATAAGTTAGCCGTATCTGTTCAGGCCTTTTAACATTTGGAATGTTTCCATGAGATCCCCCCCATTCTCCTGAACTCCAGGGAATATAACCCAAGAGCTGCCAGACGTTCCTCATACGGTAACCCTTTGATTCCTGGAAACATTCTCATGAATCTTCTCTGAACCCTCTCCAATGTCAGTATATCCTTTCTAAAATCAGGAGTCCAAAACCGCACACAATACTCCAAGTGTGGTCTCACGAGTGCCTTATAGAGCCTCAACATCACATCCCTGCTCTTATATTCTATACTTCTAGAAATTAATGCCAACATTGCATTCGTCTTCTTCACCACTGACTCAAGCTGGAGGTTAACCTTCGGGGTATCCTGCACAAGTCCCTTTGCATCTCCGCATTTTGAATTCTCTCCCCATCTAAATAATAGTCTGCCCGCTTATTTCTTCCACCAAAGTGCATGACCATACACTTTCCAACATTGTATTCCATTTGCCACTTCTTTGCCGATTCCCCTAAACTATCTAAGTCTCTCTGCAGGCTTTGTGTTTCCTCAACACTACCAGCTCTTTCACCTATCTTTGTATTGTCGGCAAATTTAGCCACAAATCCACTAATCCCACAGTCGACATCACTGACATACATCGTAAGAAACAGAACTCCACTGGTAACCGGCAGCCAGCCAGAATAGGATCCCTTTATTTCCACTCTCTGTTTTCTGCTGATCAGCCAATGCTCCACCCATGCTAGTAACTCGCCTGTACTTCCATGGGCTCTTATCTTGCTAAGCAGCCTTATGTGCAGCACCTTGTCAAAGGCCTTCTGAAAATCCAAGTACACCATATTTACTGCATCTCCTTTGTCTGCCCTGCTTGTAATTTCCTCAAAAAATTGCAGTAGGTTAGTCAGGCAGGATTTTTTTTTCAGGAAACCATGCTGGCTTTGGCCTATCTTGTCATGTGCCTCCAGGCATTCCGTAATCTCATCCCTAACAATCGATTCCAACAACTTTCCAACCACTAATGTCAGGCTAACAGGTCTATAGTTTCCTTTCTGCTACCTCCCACTCATCTTAAATAGCAGAGTAACATTTGCAATTTTCCAGTCATCTGGTACAATGCCAGAACTTATCTATTTTTGAAAGATCATTGTTAATGCCTCTGCAATCTCTCCAGCTACTTCCTTCAGAACCCAAAGTACATTCCATCAGGTGAAGGAGTTTTATCCACCCTCAGACCATTAAGCTTCCTGAGCACCTTCTCAGTCGTAATTTTCACTGCCCATACTGCACTTCCCTGACACTCTTGAATGTCTGGCATACTGCAGATGTCTTCCACTGTGAAGATTGATGCAAAATACACATTCTGTCCCTCTGCCATCTCTGTGTGTCTCTCATTACAATATCTCCAGCGACACTTTCTATCAGTCCTATACGTACCTACCCTCAACTCTCTTTTACCCTTTATATACTTAAAAAAGCTTTTAGTATCTTCTTTGATATTAGTCGTCAGCTTCCTTTCATAAATGATCTTTTTGTTTCTAATGACCTTCTTAGTTTCCTTCTGCAAGTTTTTAAAAGCTTCCCAATCCTCTATCTTTCCACTAGCTTTGGCTTCCTTGTATGCCCTCTCTTTCACTTTTATTTGGCTCTGACTTCACTTGTCGGCCACAGTAGTGTCCTTCTTCCATTCAAAAATTTCTTATTTGAAATATATCTGTCCAGCACTTCCCTCATTTTTCGCAGAAACTCCAGCCATTGCTGATCTACTGTCCTTCCTGCTAGTGTCCCTTTCCAGTCAACCTTGGCCAGTTCCTTTCCTATGCCATTGTAATTTCATTTATTCCACTGAAATACCGACACATTGAAATTTAGTTTCTCCTTCTTAAGTTTCAAAGTGAACTCGATCATATTGTGATCACTGTTCCCTAAGGGTTCTCTTAACCTTTAGCTCCAGATCATTGCACAATACCCAATCCAGCACAGCTGATCCCCTAGGACTCAACAACAAGCTGTTCTAAAAAGTCATCCCTTAGATATTCTACAAATTCTCTCTCGTGAGGTCCTGGTTTTCTCAATCTACTTTCATGTTAAAATCCCCAATGATTATCATGACAGTGCCCTTCTGACACGCCTTTTCTATCTCCAGCTGTAATTTGTAATCCACATCCCGGCTGCTGTTTGGAGCCTGTATGCAACTGCCATTAGGGTCCTTTTACCCTTGCCATTTCTTAACTCAACCCATAGAGTCTCTACACCTTCCAATCCTATGTCATCCCTTTCTAATGATTTAATATTATTTCTTACACACAGGGTCACACCACCCCCTCTGCCTACTAACCTATCTTTTTGCTACACCATATATCCTTGGAGATTCAACTCCCAATGACAGCCATCCTTTAGCCAAGTTTCAGAGATGGCGACAATGTCATACTTGCCAATCTGTAGCTGAATTTCAAGATTGTCCATTTTATTTCTTATGCTGCGTGCATTCAAATACAACATTTTCAGTCCAGTGTTTGTTGCTTTCTGTTTTAACTGCACCATGCCTCTATTGCCCTGTAACTCATCCCACTGGCTATGATTATGCCTCATCGCCTGCCTGTCCTTTCTATCATCTCTGTGGCACACTATCTTTGATTTAGTTCTGTTTTCCCTTTCCTCAGCCCTATTACTCTGGTTCCCATCCCCCTGCCAAATTAGTTTAAGCCCTCCCTAACAGCTCTATTAAACCTGCCTGCTCGGATATTAGACCCCTTTGGGTTCAAGTGTAACCCGTCCTTTTTGTACAGGTCGTACCTCCCCTAGAAGAAGCCTCAATGATCCAGGAACCCGAAGCCCTGCCCCCTACACTAGTCTCTCAGCCACGCATTAACATGCCTGATCATGCTATTATTGTGCTTGTTAGCACGTGGCACAGGCAGCAATCCTGAGATTACTGCCCTGGAGGTCCTGCATTTCAGCTTCCTACCCAACTCCCTGAAGTCTCTCTTCAGGACCTCCTCCCTTTTTCTACCTATGTCATTGGTACCAATGTGTATCAAGACTTCTGGCTGTTCACCTTCTCCCTTCAGAATATTCTGTATCCAATCTGAGACATCCAATACCCTGGCACCTGGGAAGCAACACACCATGCAGGTATCAGGCTGACAGAACCTCCTGTCTAATATATCTAATATTAACCTACTCAGCTTCACAAAATCCTTCACAAGCCTTAATTCTTGTTTATTCTCCTCTGTGAATCTCCAGAAAACCCACAGAGCTTTTGATTTATACTATTTTAATCAGGACAGTTCTGTTTGATGTTTATGTCGTGGATGATGATTCTGCTTGGTAATCCTCTAGTCCAGTGGAACAATTTACCAAATTAAACACAATGTGTAAGTTGTTAATAACACAAAAATCTGGATTAATAATGTTCAGAATGGTAATTCTCATGGCTTTATCTATTCATTGAATATTGTTGTTCAAACAAGAAAGTGACAGATGAGAGTGTTGGTGAACTGTAAAATTAGATTATTTGTAATTATGCAGTCAGTGGCCACTGTATTAGACCCATATTTTTGACACACCAACATCTGCTGCTGTGGCCCATCCACTTCAAGGTTCAATGTGTTGTGTGTTCAGAGATGCACTTTTGTAACTAGGGCTTACTTGAACATAAGATCATAAGAAATAGAAGCAGGTGTAGGCCATCCGGTCCATCGAGCCTGCCACCATTCAATAAGATCATGGCTGATCTGTCCTTAAACTCAGCTCCACCTGCCTGCCTTTTCCCTATAACCCTTAATTCCCCTATGTAAAAATCTATCTAACTGTATCTTAAACACATTTAGTGAAGAAGCCTCAACTGCTTCCCTGGGTAGAGAATTCCACAGATTCACCATTCTCTGGGGGAAAAAACAGTTTCTCCTCATCTCTGTCCTAAATCTTCTCCCCTGGATCTTGAGGCAATGTTCCCTAGTTCTAGTCTCACCTACCAATGGAAACAACTTTCCTACTTCTATCTTAACCATCCCTTTCAAAATTTTGTATGTTTCTATAAGATCCCCTCTCATTCTTCTGAATTCCAGAGAGTATAGTCCCAGGAGACTCAATCTCCCCTCATATGTTAAGCCCTTTATCTTTGGAATCAACCTGGTGAACCTCCTCTGCACTGCCTCCAAAGCCAGTATATCCTTCCTCAAATATGCAGACCAGAACTGCACACAGTACTCAAGGTGAGGTCTCACCAGTACCCTGTATAGTTGCAGCATGACCTCCCGGCACTTGAATTCAATCCCTCTAGAAATGAAGGCCAACATTCCATTTGCCTTCTTAATAACCTGTTGCACCTGCAAACCAACTTTTCACGATTCATGCACAAGCACTCCCAAGTTCCTATGCACAACAGCATGCTGCAATCTTTCACCATTTAAATAATAATCTGCTTTTCTATTATTTCTTCCAAAGTGGATGATCTCACATTTACCAACATTGTATTCCATCTGCCAGACCTTGGTCCACTCACTTAACCTATCTATATCCTTCTGCAGACTCTCCACATCCTCTGTACAATTTGCTTTTCCACCCAGTTTAGTGCCATCAGCAAATTTTGCTACGCTACACTCAGTCCCCTCTTCCAAATCATCAACGTAAGTGGTAAATGGCTGCGGGCCCAGCACCAACCCCTGTGGCACCCCACTCACCACTGCCAACTGGAGAAACACCCATTTATACCACCTCTCTGTCTTCTACTGTTGCCGTCCTGCCAGCTTGAACCAGCTTAGCCATTCTCCTCTGACCACAGAACTATGCTCACACAGGCATTTTTGCCCACAGGACTGCATTGGATTTGTTTCTTGTACCTGATGTCACAGTAGCATAGTGGTTAGCACGACACTATTACAGCTCAGGGTGTTCTAGCACCTTTCTGAAAGAAGTCTGTCCTCCCTGTGAAATATGCTCCAGTTTCCTCCCACAGTCCAAAGTGTGTTGTCCCATGATTAAATTAGGGTTAATTGGGTTTGTCAGGGGTTGCTGAGGCAGCATGGCTCAAAGGGTCTACTCCATCCTGTATCACTAAACAAGTAAATAAATAATCCATTCTCCATAAAGTCTAGAAACCATTGTGCCCAGGAGATCTAGAAAACCCAGGAGATCAGCATTTTTTGAGATACACAAACCACCCCGTCTGTCAACAACAATCATTCTTTCATCAAAGTCACTTAGATCACACCACTTCCCCGTTCTGATATTTGGTCTGAACAACAACTAAACCACTTTACCATGTCGGCATGCTTTTATACATTGAGTTGCGGCCACATGATTGGCTGATTAGATATTTGCATTAATGAGCAGATGCACAGGTGTACCTAATAAATTGACCACTGAGTGCAAAACTTGCATCATGTTGAAATCAAGTTAGGTTTTCTTGACTAGTGAGTATTGTTAATGGGAGTGGTTTGAATCGCTGGGAACAGTGCTATTTAACAATTTCATTAATTGAGCATTTGTAAATTTACAGCTGCTATAAAACAAGCCCTAGTAATTAATTCAACAAAGAAAGGCTTTGTGACAATTTGGCAGTTTCATACTTACCTGCTGTTAATATGTACCTTTATTCTAAATTTATTTTTAAAATTAATTTAAATTAAAATCTGGCACAGTGTAATTTGATTTCTGCTTGCAGATCAGTAGTCCAGGTTTCTAGGTCACATATTCAGTGCATAATCAGCGTCTTTTCATTCTATTCCTAATATTGCTGTTCTATAAATACTTTTGGTTTGATAATTACTAAGTTATCAAGTGTTGATTGTAAAACTAAATATACAGAACTAACTTAAAATGAAGTGTGAAACCTGTCATTTGCAAATTTTATCTTGCAGGCAGTTTTTGACGTATTAATCCAGCACATTAAAATAAATGTAAGTGTCCTGATGAAGGGTCTTGGCCCGGACTTTTTTCCATAAATGCTGCCTGGCCTATGGAGTTCCTCCAGCTGTGTGTGTGTGTGTGTGTGTGTGTGTGTATGTGTTACCCAAATGTAATCTTATCTACATTCTGCATAAAAATATTACTGCATATTACTCTCTTCAATACATATTTACTAATGTGTCCAGCACCCTGCACTGTGTTCTCCAGCATAAGGCTACTCACAATACTTACAGGCTTTTTACAAACAAGACAGTTTCTTTGATTAGAACAGAGAAACTAAGTCCATTGTAGTGCAAAGTGATCATAGTGTTGCTCTACGGAGGTAGTGATTAAGGTTAGAATTAGAAATGGTGTATTATTGTCTTATGTATGAAAAGCTTATCTTGTACACTGTTCATTCAGGTCAGATCATTACACAGTGAGGTGCAACAAGGTAAAACAATAACAGAATGGAAAATAAAGCATAACAGTTACAGAGAAAGTGTAGTGCAGTTAAACAATAGGGTGCAAGATCATAATGAGGTCGATTGTGAGGTAAAGAGTCTACTTATTGTACTAGGGATCCCTTCAGTAGTCTTGTATAATTTGGGCAGAAGCTGTCCTTGAGTCTGGTGTATTTTTGCCTGATGGAAAAGCGAAGAAGAGAGAATCGCTTTGATTATGCTGGCTGCTTTCTGAGTCAGTGAGAAGTATAGACAAAGTGCATGGATGGGGAGGCTGGTTTCTGCGATGTGCTGAGCTGCGTCCACCAATCGGCAGTTCCTTGAGGTCACGTGTGAAGCAGTCACCATGCTAAGCCATAATATACCCAGATAGAATGCTTTCATGACACATCAATAAAATTGGTGAGGGTCAACAGTGATGTGCCAAGTTTCTTTAGTCTACAGGTTTTGGTGAGCATTCTTGACCATGGTACCTACATGATTGGACTAGGACAGGCTATTTGGAATGTTCACTTGTGGGGAAACTCTCACTTGCCCACAAACATTCCCTAGCAAAGTGATGGGTAACTGAGGGGCAAATTACAGGAGAGGGAAATAAGGGCATAAATGAAAGAGACAAATAAAAAGCAAAAGAAGAAAGCAGGCAAAAGAAGGATGAGAAGCAATTAGACCCACAACAGACCAGGCTTAAGAACTGCTTCTGCCCACTGTTATATAGACTCAACCTCACTAACTACATTGTAATGATCATGATTCTGCACTCTGTTACTGCTTTACCTTGTACTACCTTAATACACTGTGTAATGATTTGATCTGTATGAACAGTATGCAAGACAAGCTTTGCACTGTACTTTGGTACATGTAATAATAAACCAATTCTAATTCCAATTTGTTGCTCCAAGAAAAACAAACTGCTGGAGGAACTCAGCAGGTCAGGAAGCATCTGAGTCAAGTAGAGTTCAGTGTGAATTCATGTAAGGGAAATCAAGTCTGACAAACATTTCATATTTTTGAGTAAGTCTCACTCAACCAGAGTAGATACAAGATATTTGGGCTTTCAAGAGCTGCTTGACAAGGTGCCACATGAAATGTTAGTTTACAAGAACACGGTAAAGGAGATCAAACAAGAAGGAAACAGCAAGGAGAGAAAAGGGGGTTATTTTCAGATAAAAAATCGTAAATTAGAACTCTATTTCAACTTCCACAGAAAATGCCAGACCTGCTGTTTCCAGCATTTCCTGCTTTTTTTTTATGGTTACTTCCAAGTTGGCAATTTGTACCAATGGGGTCACATAAATCAATGCTGGGATAACATATATTAATGACTTAGAGGGGAAAAAACAAATGTACAGTATCCATATCATTATTATTGTGTATATTATTATTCTGTACTTAATTAGTTAATATCATTATATTTATTATTATTGCTAAGTGTGTTTTTAATTGTTGCTGCTGTAATGGAATAATTTTCCACTCGGGATCAATAAAGTTCTTATTATTATTATCTACAGATTATACAATATATGGTAAGGCAAGCTATAGTGAAGACTCAGTTTACAGATAGATATTGATAGGTTAAGCAAGTGGACAAAATACCCAGTAGCATAGTGACTAGCGTAACACTGTACAGTGTTAGTGATCAGAGTTTAGTTCCTACCACTGTCTATAAGGAGGTTGTATGTTCTCCTAGTGACCACATGAGTTTCCTCCGGGTGCTCCTGTTTTGTCCCACATTCCAAAGGGGTATGGATTAGTAAATTGTGGGCATGCATTTTGGCAGGGGAAGCATGGTGATACCTGAGGGCAGCCCTCAGCACATATTTGGACTATGAGAAGAAGCAATGCATTTCACTGTATGTTTCGATCTACATGTGACAAATGAAGATAATCTTTTTAAAGATGTAAAGTTGTTAATATTGCAAAGAGGGTTAATAAAACAGAACTATTATTTAACCAGAGAAGAACTGCAAAAACAGCAGCACAAAGGAATTTAGGGACAATGCCCGTCACAAGGAAAATGAGTATTTAGGTGCAGTAGGCAATCGTGAAAGCTAACAGGATAGTGGATTTTTATTTCAAAGGGATTGGAGTATGAAAGTAGAGCAGCTTGAATGTAACGGTACAAAGCACTAAAGAGATCATATGTAATTTATGACTGAAGTACATATATGTTATCATAAGCTACCTTGAGACTCCTTTTCAGGTAAGCAAAAATACAACAGAATTTTTGAAAAACTACAGACTGTATAAACAGATAGAGCCTGACAACCAACCAACTAACCAATCTGCAAAAGCAGATGAACTACAAATAAAAATAGTACTGAGAACATGAGTTGTAAAGAGTCTTTGAAAGTGAGTCCATAGGTCATAGAAACAGTTTAGATTAGTGGTGAATGAAGTTAAGAATGAATAAATATCCAGAGTACGGTTTTGGGCTCCTTTTTAAGAGAAGGTAATTGCAGAGAATTCAGAGAATATTCACTACGACCATTCTGGCTATAGGTGGATGGTCCATATTCTGATTATGGAAGGAGATGTGATCAGTGATGAAACTTATTTTAAGATTCTAATAGGGTTTAATGGGGTAAATGTTGGGAGGATAGTTCCCCTCATTGGGAGGGTCCATGACAAAGAGCATAGTTTCAGAATAATTTAGTGAATATTTAAGACAGTGACAAAGAGGAACTTCTTTCTTAAAGGATTGTTCTTGAGATAGAAAGCTACGGAGGCTGATTCCTTTAATTTATTCGAAGCTGAGATACATTTTGAATTGTTTAGGAAATTAAGGACTGCTGGAAAGGAGATTAAAGGAAATTTGGATCATAAGGGAAATTTTACTGAAGGGCAGGGCCGGTTCCAGGGGTCAGATGGCCCTCTCAGGTTCCTATTTCTTATGTTTTCATGGTAAGTCAGGAATGTAACTACATATGACCAAGCTGCCTGAATGATTAGCACCACATCAACTGTATTAAACTTTCACTCTTTCCTCCACAGATGTATACTGCTGGCAGTGTGTACCATCGGCAAAATACCAAACAGCAGAAGGACAGTATGTTCATGGGAACCTGTGGGGATTCCTCTCTAGTTTACACACCATTCTATATTGGAAGTATATTGTTGATATTGGGGTACATGTTCTGGAACTTTCTCCCTCACAGCACCATGGGAGTACCTTCACCAGAAGATCTGCAGAGGTTCATGAAGTGGCTCACTGCCTCCTTGTGAAGGGCAGATAGAGAAGGGCAATAAATACTGCTCATGCCACCAATATCTGGTCCTGAAAACTGAATGTCAGTTTTTGAAAAACAAAATCACATTTAAGTGATTGTGTGAACTCACTTTGTAAACTGTAAAGAAACTTATAGTAACTTACTAGCATTTTACAAACATAATAATGTAGGAACAGAAGTAGACTATTTAGTTGTCTAATGATATTTCATCATTCAATGAATGCATCTTTGCCTCATAAGCCTTTATGCTTTTGTTTCAGGAAAATCTCACTTTTAAGTTTGAGAATAGTGTTTCCATCAGCTGCTGTTTATGGAAAAAGGTTCCAAACTTCCCATTTACTTTGCGTGTAGATGTTTTTCCAGCGTCACTCTGATTTACAGGCTAAATCGAAGCAGCGAAGTCTAGTATATACAAGTGACAAGTGACAAAACCTGTTGTTCGGACGGAGATTTAAGTGCTGGGCCAGATTGAAAAGGTCAAGGTGTCAGGGCCTGAGGTGAGGTATGGGCTGGTTAAGATCGCTGCTCCATGATGTTTACTTGGCTTTGTGCAGAACTATGTGTCTTGGATTCCCTTTGCGGACTTCAGTTTAGAAACTCTATTTGCATGCGGTTAATGTTTGCATGATTTGTCCTTTGTCATTGCACACAGGGTGTTCGACGGTCTTTTTTATGGGTTATTTTATTCTTTTATTTTTTATGAGTTCTTTTTTATGGGCATGATGTGGTTTTTATCTTCTGCACATTGGGTGTTAGTTATGCTTTTTTGGTTGTCTTTGTTTTTGGGTGACCCGGCTGGTGGCGTAGTGGCATCAGCACAGGACTGCGGGGCGGAAGGTCCCGAGTTCGAAGCTAGCCGGCTCCCCTGCACGTCTTTCATCTGTGCTGGGTTAAGAGCTGGTGATCTCTTTGAAAAACTCACCCGGCTGAAGGCAATGGCCAACCACTGCTGTAACTTGCCTTGTACGCGATTCCCAACTATGTCAGAGTGGCGTGGGAAGTCGTCGTCGGCTAACTGGAAAAATTCCAGATGCGATGTTCCTTTCCTTTGTTTTGTGGCTGCGTTTTAGGAGATGAATCTCAGGGCTGTATAATCTATATGTACTTTGATAATAAATGTACTTTGAACTTTGATCTTAAAGAGATAGGTTTAATTTTAAGGCCTCATTTATTTCTTGTCCTATATCTTCAATTAAGTACCATTAGTTTCTTTCAATCTATCTTGTGTTCCACTTAATTTGCCAAAAATGTGCATAAAATTAATCTTCTAAATTATAGAATCTTTGTCTTTATGAGCTGCTTCAAACCGCAACTTCAGATCCAAATAATTTTTAGACATCATGATGATGATTTCCTCCACCACCTTTCTAGGCACTTTTCAGCTGCCTGTCTAAGAGCCTCTTAAATGCCACTATCATGAATTACAATAGGGTCTTTTAAGAGGCTCCTGGATAGATATATGGAGCTTAGAAAAATAGAGGGCTACGGGTAACCTGAGGTAATTTCTAAAGTAAGTACATGTTTGGCACAGCCTTGTGGGCCGAAGGGCCTGCATTGTGCCGTGGGTTTTCTATGTTTCTATGTCTACTTCCACAGTCTCTGGACAAAGAAAAACCTGCCCTGCGCATCTCCTTTAAATTTGCCCCTTCTCTCCACAAGTGTTGGCGCGTGGCCAAGTGGTTAAGGCATTGGTCTAGTGACCTGAAGGTTGCTAGTTCGAGCCTCCGCTGAGGCAGCATGTTGTGTCCTTGAGCAAGGCACTTAACCACACATTGCTCTGTGATGACACTGGTGCCAAGCTGTATTGGCCCTAGTGCCCTTCCCTTGGACAACTTCGGTGGTGTGGAGAGGGGAGACTTGCAGCATGGGCAACTGCCATCTTCCATACAATCTTTCCCAGGCCTGCACCCTGGAAACCTTCCAAGGTGCAAATCCATGGTCTCATGAGACTAATGGATGCCTATCTCTCCACAAATAATGTCCTCTAATA
This sequence comes from Mobula birostris, assembly GCF_030028105.1. Classification (NCBI taxonomy): domain Eukaryota; kingdom Metazoa; phylum Chordata; class Chondrichthyes; order Myliobatiformes; family Myliobatidae; genus Mobula; species Mobula birostris. Next base: position 194,778,029 of record NC_092372.1, on the reverse strand, counting down.
CCTGATATTTCAACTCTGGGAAAAAGTTTGATTCCCTACCTCATCAATGCCAGTCATAATTTTATACACAGATACTTTAATCAAAATAGCCTTATAACCCTGAAGGAGGCCTTTCAGCCCAATGTAATTGTGCTGAATGAAAAATGGCCACCCAGCGCTTTCTCTCCTTGCAGCACAACCCTGCAGGTCACAGCCCTTCAGCTATATATTCCAAGTACTGTAGTTTTAAAATAGAATGAAGGTTTCTGCTTCCACTGCCCTTTGAGGCACCATACTCCAGACCTCCATCAAACATTGTGCGTTAAGGGTTTCCTCATACTCTCAGCAGTCCTTCTAAAATTAAATCCATGTACTCTGGTTGGAAATTCATTAATAATGTCTTTCCTAGTAAATTGTTCTGACAGAATTTCACTTCCTTGTTGTTCAAAGTCTTACTTGCTTTCAAACAAAAATAGATTTGTTATTGTTTGTATTAAATTTTTGAAACAGAGAAAAACCTAAATTAAATTAGTTGCAGTCAACAAGCAATCAGGTTAATTAATACTGCCAGTCTTGGAATCAACTTTTCAATTAGCAGGAAAAAAACAAACTGCATAAATATATATACAGTAATAAAGAAATATTTGCTTCAGCATAACTTCATTGTTCGTTATTAAGTACTGTAGTGAGTTACTTAAGTGTGTAGCACTTGAGCAGTACCATACTCTCTGTTCCTAAACTTGGTGTAGACTGTATACAACCACACACCTTTGTTGTAAATATTTCTTTGTAATATGGCTCCGCAGCATTTGAAGAATGCCAGACACACCCTTTCTTCTGCAAAACTGTACTTTGAACGAAAATAATTTTTAAGCAGAAGATAATTAGGTTCGGTTCTTGTTAAAGAAGCGTGAAGAAGTTAAGAAACTTTAAGGTTTTGCCAAGTTCACTTCTGTTGGTTTACTTTATAGCATCTTTAAATAGACTTGGATAATATTGCTCAATGACTTTTCAATTAAAATGCCTGATTCATGAATACATATTCTATGGCTTACTTGTTTAATCTCATAGAATTTGACGAATCTCATAGAATTTTTTGAGGATATAACTAGTAGAGTGGATAGGGGAGAACCCGTGGATGTGGTATATCCCAGATTGATTCCTGGGATGGCAGGAATTTCATATGATGAAAGACTGGATCGGCTAGGCTTATACTCGTTGGAATTTAGAAGATTGAGGGAGTATCTTATTGAAACGTATAAAATTCTAAAGGGATTGGACAGGCTAGATGTAGGAAGATTGTTCCCGATGTTGGGGAAGTCCAGAACGAGGGGTCACAGTTTGAGGATAAAGGGGAAGCCTTTTAGGACTGAGATTAGGAAAAACTCCTTCACACAGAAAGTGATGAATCTGTGGAATTCTCTGCCACAGGAAACAGTTGAGGCCAGTTCATTGGCTATAATTAAGAGGGAGTTAGATATGGCCCTTGTGGCTAAAGGGATCAGGGGGTATGGAGGGAAGGCAGGTACAGGGTTCTGAGTTGGATGATCAGCCATAATCATACTGAATGGCGGTGCAGGCTCGAAGGGCTGAATGGCTTACTCCTGCACCTATTTTCTATGTTTCTATGTTAATAAATGTGAAGAAAAAGTAAAGTTTTCAAAAGAATTACAATATTCCTACAATTATATCTTGCTTGCTCCATTGAAGCTGCATAATCCTGGCCTAAACACTAGAGATGCTAGAAATCCAGAGTAACACACACAAAATGTTGGAGAAACTCAGCAGGTTTGGCAGCACCTATGGAGAGAAATAAACAGCAAATGTTTTGGGCTGAGACCTTTCATCTTAAAGGCTCTTGGCCCAAGCCATCAAATGTTTGTTCCTCTCCATGGATGTTGTCTGACCTGCTAAGTTCCTCCAGCATTTTGTGTGTGTTGATCCTATACTACATATTCTAATCTCAGTTTGGTTTATTATATTGAGATGCCATTGGGTACATTTAAAGCAGGGTTTGATGGATTCTTGATTAGTAAGATTTAGACAGGTGGGGCTCATCAGCTTTGGACGGCAGCCCGCCTAGGAGAAGGAAAACTCCAATTTTAAACCTCCGCTGCCTTGCTTCAGGAATAAACCTCAAGGAAGCAATCTGGAGCTGGGACCCTAAGGCAGTTTGATGTTGTTTACAACTTCACTTTGGCAACCTCTGTGATGACACTGGTGCCAAGCTGTATTGGTGCTTGCCCTTCCCTTGGAACGCATCAGTGACGTGGAGAGGGGGAACAGCCAGCCCTTCAAATCTTCCCTCTCAGGCTTGCGCCCTGGGAAGGACACAGTCCACCAGAGGCACAAACCCATGATCCCCTGGGATGGATGGCTGCCTACTATTGACCAGTAAGGGTGTCAAAGGTTACAGAGAGAAAGCAGGAGAATGGACTTGAGAGGGATAATACATCAGTCATAAAGAAATGGCAGAGCAGACTTGATGGGCCGAATGGCTTAACTCTGCTCCTATGTCTTATGGTCACAATAATAATTAGTTGACTTAATCTCCCGTACTTTTTATTTAGAATAATATAGCTGCCAAAGGTGACTGGAGGTCTGGTGCTGTTGCACGGAGTTAATGTTCATGGATAAAGGTGGTCTGTGCACAACAGACACACACCCACATGGGCAGAGTAGTACTTGCCATTGTCCACCCCGTCACATTTCATTTAGTCACCACTCCCTGAGTTTGGGTCTATCCTAACCAAAACATGGATATACAGGGAATTGGATAAAAAGGGAGATCCACTCTCTGCAAAAGTCCATATCTGAGACTTTCAAGATGGATGGTCCTGTTCTATATAAGAAAGACATGTTTGACCTCCATAAAGCTATCAGGGATGGCAAGAGAGAAATCCAAAGCAAGCTAGAGTCTCAGTTTAATCATGTGGCTTCCATGCAACTGGCAGGGACAGTATACCATCATGGGCTATAATGCAAAATTGGGGGCGATCTCCGGTAATGATGCATCTCTTCTGGATAGGCTCAGTGCTTTTATACCCATATTATGTAGGCAAACAAAGCTCCACCAAGGCACAACACTCCATCTCCAACTGGTTCTGTTGCTTACATCTAAGTGGCAGAAGGATCTGCTTTCATGAAGGTAAATTTTTGGAAAGTGAATGGACCAGACGGAGTCCCTGGCTACTATCTTTGCTGACATCTGCAGCCTCTCACTTCAACAGTCTCTGGTCCCCATCTGCTTCAAGAAAATCTCCATCATTCCAGCCCTCTAGAAAAGTAACATCCTGCCTCAATGGTGACTGACCAGTAGTTCTTGAATCAACTATAATGAAATGCTTTAAAGACTTGTCATGACCCACATCAGTACTTGCCTCTCAGACAATCTAGACCAGGGGATCCCAGCCTTTTTTTACGCATAGACCTCCACCATTAACCGAGGGGTCCGTGGACCCCGGGTTGGCAATCCATGATCAAGAACCTATGCAATTTGCATGCAGGAGAAATAAGCCTTTGGAGGATACATTATCACTTGCACAATGTTCAGTTCTGGAGCACCTCAACAATAAAGACGTACATGTCAAGATGTTATTTATTCATTGATGACAACTCAACATTCAACATCATAATACCAAATTAGCTCACCTCTAAATTATGGGAGCTTGGCTTGAGGCCCCCATTTGCAGATGGTATCTAGACTTCTGAACTGAAAGACCTCAGTTTATTTGGACTAATCATAAAATTTCATCTACTGGTGCTCCCCTATGTTGTGTGTTAACTCCCCTGCTCAATTCCCTGTATATCCATGTTGTGTGGCCAAATACACTAATAACTCTATCTTTTAAGTTCACCAATGATATGACAACAAAATGATGAGACAAAAGAGAGATTGTAAACCTTGTGTCAGGACGCCAGAACAACAACCTGGTTTTTATGTCAGCAAGATGAAAAAGTTGGTTGTTGACTCAAGAATCCTGGGGTAAAGAGTGAGGTAAACATAATCCTGTCTTTGTCAACAGAACTGCTGCAGAGATGGTAATAGTTGAGAACCTCAAATTCTTTGATATCCATATCACTAGCAACTTCACCTAGTCCTTCCACACCAATGCAGTGATCAAGAAAGTACATAAGCATATGTACTTTCTTAGGTGTCCAAGAAGATTCAACATGTCCGTGAGAATTCTCTTGAAGTTCTACATGTGCTTTAAGAAAGAACCCTGATGGACTGCATCTCAACCTGATATGGCAACTGGTCTGCTCTGGACTGATTGAACCTGCAAGAGTGTGGTAAGTGCAGCTTGTCACTTCTTTCTGTCCAGTCCATCTTTACGTATGGAACTTTAAGACCAATGATATCAAAGATATCTGTCCTTTTCTTTCTGGGAGAAGATACAAAAGATTGAAAGCCTGAATGTCCAGACTTGGAAGAGATTTTCACCAGCAGCAATCAGACTATGAACAAACCAACTGTTTCAAATCCCCTTACCAATGGTGTTGCCACATTCTCAGACTCCTATTTCTATGTTCTTTAGTTATTCTGTTATTGGCACATGAGCGTTTCTTTTCCTCCTACTTCATACTCTACCCCCCCCCCCCATGAACTGCTTGGCTGTGTGGCACATGTATTTAATATTACCATGTTCTATTTATTAATACATTAACCTGTTTACTCTGTGGGCTTCATCCAAGCAAGGAATTTCATTGGATCTTGGTGTGTATCACTATAAACGAATCCGAATTTATTGAATTCCGTCACTGGACCTCAGTTTAGGTTGAAAGCCTACCTATTTCCTAATTCCATTTCCCTGTCTCACAACTGCCTTCTTTCCTCAGTGCCCAGCAACCCGTCCCCTGCCTTCTGATAGTTTTGGAGGGCAAGTCTTCAAAGATTCAGCTGAGATACTGTCTGGTTCCATAGCCTTTGTTATTTCCAATGCTCTCAGCAATCTTTTGATATTACATGGAAACAAACATACTGCCTATGTAATAGTGCAGATCTCAAGAGGAAATTGAGATAAATAAACCCCTCAGCACTTGAATTCTTGGAATTTATTTCCAATTCCATGTCATGTTGTGTATAATTATTTTGTGTTTGGTCTCTTATTAAAATGTTGCTTATAAATCAAGATGTTATAATGAAAATATTAAATTTTAAATGTACTAACCTAATAAAATTAAAATGATTTTACTGGGAAGACAAGCAGAAAAGACACTGAATGAAACTGTCTAAACACAGGCACTGATTTTGGAAACTGGCTGTTTACCCCAGTGTAAGGAAACACAAGGAAAATTAAATAAATAGGCACTAGAGTAGAAATAATACTCCTGAATTGCTTGCACCAGGAATCTCTGTCACTTCTCATAAACTAAATCAAAAGAACGAGTACTTTTTTAAAAAAAGAACTACACTATATGTTTATCCCAAGCTGAAATTATGTGGAGTCAGCTATGATTGACTCAGTACACCAAGTTTTCACAAATTCAAGTGACTGTGCTGGAATACTCAAAAAAAACCACAAAAGGGGATGAAGTGCCAAACAAGGATTCTTTCAATTCTTGTGAAGATAAGTTTGGCACCGTTATTAATGCAAATCGTTTCGCCTCTTTACTGCAGATGCTGGAAATCTAAAATAAAGTCAGAAAATGCCGGAAATACTCAATAGGTCAAGCTGTACCTGTGGGAAGAGAAACAAGTTAACGTGTTAGAAGCTCGTTCATCAATCAGGTACTGCCCGACGTGAAACTCCGCGTCTCTCCATACGCTCCCAGGGTCCTTCCTGCCGCTCGGGGTCGCTACTAGGCAACCACCGCGCCCTCCTCCAGACAAGCGCGCACACGCGCATCCCAACAGGAAAAAGGGTTGGGAGGAGGTGGAAAGGCGAGCGCATGCGCGCTCACCTGAACCCAGCTGGGGGAGGGGAGAGTGAGAGCGCGAGCGAGAGTGAGTGCTCGAGGTCCCAGACTCCATGGAGAGGGGAAAGGGAAGAAGCTGCACGCGACCCGGCGTCACCGCGAGCGCGCTCGTGTAGGGTGCACGCGCACCGAACGTCACCAAGTGGAAACGAGGCAAGAGCTTGTTTGTTCGACGCCAGGAGGCGGCTGTGGAGCGATTAAAGATTGTAATATAAAATAAAATCTTCAGGGTAGTCGTCAATTCCGAGATATTAAATTAGTCAGTGGGGAAATAAAACAGCGTCGTTCTCCTCTGGCCGCTATCCCGGGCACCCTTCGGAGCAGGTGCGTGATGGTTATTTCTTATTTCTCAAACTTTGATGAGCAGAGCGAATTTTAATGCTAAGTTTGCCCCGTATTTCTTTGCTCTAATTGTTTAATTTATCTAAGATGCCAATGGTCGCTGCCTCCCCTTGCGGTCTGACTGTGGGTGAAGAGGCCGGCTTTAGGGGCCGAGACCGGGGCCTCGGTTAAAACGAAGGAGGAAACGGCAACCACAAGGAAACCTGAGATTTATTTCGTGGCCGCCCTCCGAATAAGTAAATACTAGACATCAACAAACCCACCGAGTCAGACTAGTGTGCATTATTCGCCGCCTCAACCCACGCCCTATGAGATTTGGATTACTTTATTTAAAATTTTGTTATCGTATATTTCAATTTAAATATAGGGTAGATGAACTCTTGCATTTTTTTTACACATTTCTGAGTTGTCTGGCCATTACCCTCTCAACCTCATTTATTCATCTGCAAGGTGGTGGGGTCCTTTTGTTTATTGCTCTGGTTGTGTTAAATCTGGGTCCACTGTTTTCTTGAAGAATGTCACTTAATGAACATGCTTTCACTCGGATGCCAATATATTGGTTTTGAAAACGTGTCAAACAACTACACCTGGAAATGTTTCACTGATCAGGAATGAGCTGATCGGCATGTTGCTACATGACTCATCCACAACTATATTTTTTTCACTGTGAAGGCTTGTTTTAAGCATACTTTTGAGCGTTTTTGATAGTGTCCTTTGCAAATCAGTACCTGCTTTTAGATGCTCTGAATTAAAAGAATGAGCTGTACTGATGCCACACACCAGGTAAAAAGCCTAATTAATCTTGCCCTCACCAGCCTGTCTTAATTACAATGACAGCAAGTATATTTGGAGTTATCACTATTCTGGTCTTCTGGAGGTTGTCCCTCCCATTTTCTTATCGAGAATTTCCTGTAGGTGGATGAGTGCACTGGATACAATAGGGCTGTAGAGCTCAACAACATGCAGCTTTCCAAAACATATATTCCACAACCAAAACTGACATTAGTTCAGCAGTTTCAATACAATCAGAGTATTTGCATGTACCTACAAACAAGAGAAAATCTGCAGATGCTGGAAATCCAAGCCACACACAAAATGCTGGAGGAACTCAGCAGGCCAGGTAGCATTTATGGAAGAGAGGACAGCTGACGTTTTGGGCAGGACTGGAGGAAAAAAAAAACAGATTTAAAGTTGTGGGGGTGAAGGGAGGGAGAAACACAAGGTGATAGGTGAAACTGGAAGCAGGAGGGGTGAAGTAAAGAGCTGGGAAGTTGATGAAAGAGAGACAGGACTGGAGAAGGGTGAATCTAATAGAGGACAGAAGGCCATGGAAGAAAAGGGTGGGAGGAGCACCAGAGGGAGGCAATGGGCAGGCAAGGAGATGGGTGAGAGAGGGAAAGGGGGTTGGGGAATGCTGAAGTTCGAGAAATCGATGTTCATGCCATCAAGTTGGAGGCTACCCTGATGGAATACAAGGTGGTGTTCCTCCAACCTGAGAGTGGCTTCATCGCGACAGTAGAGGAAGCCATGGATTGACATGGAAATGGGAAGTGGAATGAAAATGGGTAGCCACTGGGAGATCTTGCTGCTTCTGGCAGACAGAGCGTAGGTGCTCAGTGAATCGGAATCCCAATCTACATTGGGTCTCACCGATATACAGGAGGCTACGCTGGGAGCACTGGACACAGTACATGATGTCAACAAACTCAGGGGTAAAGTGTCGCCTCACCTGGAGGGACTATTTGGGGCCCTGAATAGTAGTTCAGGTGGATTCCAGAGATGAGGGGGTTAGCCTTTGAGGAGAGATTGAGTCGCCTGGGACTGTACTTGCTGAAATTCAGAAAGATAGAGGAGATCTTATAGAAACATATAAAATTACAAAAGGGATAGGTAAGATAGAGGCAGGAAAGTTGTTTCCATTGGTAGGTGAGACTAGAACTAGGGGACATAGTCTCAGGATTTAGGACAGATGAGGAGGAACTGCTTTTCCCAAAGAGTGGTGAATCTGTGGAACTCTGCTCAATGAAGCAGTGGAGGTACCTCAGTAAATATATTTAAGACAAGGTTGAATAGATCTTTGCATAGTAGGGGAATTAAAGGTTATGGGGAAAAAGCAGGTAGGTAGAGATGACATCATGGTCAGTTCAGCCGTGATCTTAATGGCAGAGCAGGCTTGACAGGTCAGATAGCCTACTCCTGCACCTATTTCTTATGTAGCGAGGGAGAGGTGTAGGGGTAGGTGTAGCTTTTGTTCTGCTTGCAAGTGTAACTCTCGGTTCGACTGGCTTAATCTAGGGGAAGACAACCCTCGGCCCGGCCAAACTTAAGAAATCTTGTTTGGGTGGATGCTGTGCGATGTGTCCCTTGTTAGAAATCAGTAAGTACCATGTAATAACAAACAGTACGCAATATGCAATTAAACGATTGAGCGTTATAATTCTTAATTGGACTATATGGTTAGTAAAGAAACAGAAAAAGAACAGGGCTCATCCTCATGAAACAGTCTAATCAACAACATTGGAGCTCATGGTTTTGTTCATTTGTTCCCCGTTGACCTACTCAGAGCGTAGCTTACCCCCGTTTCAGGTCCCCTCCGTCTGGCGGTCTACCAGCTCTCTCCTTTCTCGTCTTCTCTCCTCATCTCTCCCTGGCAAAAGACCATGAAATCCCTGCTCCCAGACCTATAAGAAAGAACAACATCCTGCTCATTGGCTAGCATACATTCCTAAGCCCACTGTTATTTCTAATCATAACCCAAACATTGCTGCTATAGGGAAACCATTACATTAGCAGTGAAACCTTACAGCGAGTTACACTCTTTACTTCCCCCCCCCCACCCCCAACCAAATTTAGTTATGTCCTCATGGTGTTGAGATAATTTGCTGACCCCTCCTGCAAAACACAAAGTCCAATCCAGGTTTAAAAGGCAGTGACAGCTCCCCAAAACGGTAGGGGCCACACTCTGTTCCCCTGGTGCTACGTAGGCCAGCCTATCCAGTGGTCTCATAACTCTCTGAGACTTCCGCACGCTGTCACCTAACTTCAGGTTCAGCACTACCGGGGATACTTCCAGTCTACCTGCCGAGGCCTCCCCCGACCTATCACTCGTGCCCACCTGCAACTCAACCCCTCTGTCCCGTGGCCAGGACCCAGGCTGTCCACAGATAGCACCCCCCCCCCCACTTCACCTGACTCAGCGGGAGAAGTGCTTGAAGTCTCTTCCTCAATCAATGGGGAGTTAACAAAAGGCAGCATATACCACACATCCAGGTCCTCATTCTCTGAATCAGTATCCCCCTCAGGGATGGGAGCCGGCCTAACCTCTCCTGCTGCAGGCCCTGCAGTTGCCCTGTGTTTCCGCAGAGTCCTTTTACTAGGTGTAGGCTCCAAGTCAGCCTCTGGGTGTACCTGCACCTCTTGTCTCAGGGGCAGCAGGTGGTTCGGATGGAGAATCTTAACAGGCCCATTCCCATCTTTGGTTTCACCCAGAAAACTGGTATGACTCTCCACCATATAGGGCTTAGCCACCCAGCAGTCCAGCAAATTATGTTTCCCAGGTAGCCCCAAATTCACTATGAGGACCTGGTCTCCTGGCAGGAGTTGGGAGAACCCCCCCTTTTGATTGTACCTCTTATTTCCTTGATTCTGCGTGGCAGTCGTGACCCCAGCTAATTCATAAGCTCTTTTCAGCTCTCTTCTCATGTCAGACACATACTTCAGATAAGTCTTTGGTGGTCAATCCCAAAACAAAGGTCAATGGGCAACCTCGCCTCGCGCCCAAACATTAGATAGTATAGAAAGTATCCAGTAGCTTCATTTCAGTGGACCAGATGTTCAGTATGTTGACTCCACCTGCTCTTGGTGATCTCCAAAGTCCTAAGCATGCCTAGCAAGGTCCGATTAAACCTCTTGGGCTGGGGATCACCCTGCGGATGATAGGGCGTGGTCCTCAACTTCTCGACTCCAAGCATGTCCAGTAATTCATGAATGAGTCTGCTCTCGCAATCCCGTCCCTGATCACTGTATATCCGCCTGGGGAGGCCATAGTAAATGAAATACTTCTCCCATAACACTTCGGCCACTGGATGCCCTCTGGTCCTTGGTAGGACAAGCCTGTGCAGGGCCAGTAAAACAGGTCTCTGAGCAATCCATGGGTCTTTTCAACCCCCAAATGTCCAAAATCATCATGAAGTGACCTCAACGCAATTTTCTGATACTTCTCCAGCAGAACCAGCTGGCAACGCTGAGGTCGGTCCGGTGGTGGGGGGGGGTGGGGGCTGACATGACCCGGTATAGGATCTGGTTCCGCAATTTCAACTGAAGCTATTCTAGTAATGGAGGCACCACTACGTGTTTCATCTCTGCCAGAGCCATGTCTCCCTTTTCGACCGCTGACCAAATGATACCGATGCCCGGGTCGTCTCACTGAGCAGCTGCCACTTCCCCAGAACCCAATTCTGGCAGCTGATTTGGCTTCCAACCAGTCAGGTTACAATAAACTTGGGGAATGGCGTCATCAGAAGCTCCCAGTTGATCCACCGCTTAATCCTGTCCTTCCTTTCCCCCTCTCTTCACGGTGATGGCAAACTGACACCTGGCCTTCCCTGGGGCAGGAATGCTCTCCCACTCCTCGTCCTTGACCAGTCCTTCATGCGCCCGTTGGGACAAAGCATCAGCATCAATGTTCCTGCTTCCCGTCCGGTACTTTGGGCTGAAATCATGGGCAATGCCGCCAAACACCGATGGCCTATGGCATCCAGTTTCACTGAGGTCAGGGTATAAGTTAGGGGGTTGTTGTCTATCCTCACCTCAAGCCTGTAGAGGTAGTTACTCAGCTTATCCGCCACCGCCCATTTCAACGCCAGAAATTCCAACTTGTGCGTGGGATAGTTTTCCTCGGGTGACAGACTCCGGTTGACAAACACAACATGTCTCAACCTGGGGTCCTGATCCTGATATAGGATGCCCCCTAAGCCCTCGCGGCTGGCATCCATGTGCAGTACATATGGCAATTGAGGGTCCGCAAAAGCTAGCACCGGTGCCTGGGTCAGCAGCTCCTTTAGTGACTGAAAGTCCTCCTCACATTTTACATCCCATCTCAGTCCAAAGGGCTCCTACAGGCTAAGATACCCTCCACCCTCCTGTCCTTTTTGCCCCCTCCCTTTCTTCCCCAAGGGAGGGTAACCGCACAGAAGCTGATTCAACGGGTGACTCACTTTCATGTAGCCTTTCACAAACCTCCGATAGTAACCACAGAACCCGAGAAATGAGCGCAGAACGCTCACAGTCTGGGTTCTTGGCCAAGTGGTCACTGCCTCTATCTTAGCCGGATCCAACCGTGAGACTATGTGCCCAACATAGATAACAGACGTTTGGCAGGCAGCCCAGCACCTTCAGCAGGCTCGCTTCATATTCTTCCATGGTGGATGCAAACACTGAGGTCATCCAGATACACCAATACCTCAAGCAAGTTTATATCCCCCACTGTCTTCTTCATGACCCTCTGGAAGGTTGCAAGGCCTCCCGATATGCCCTGGGGCATCCTTTCGAATGGGAAAAGTCACAGGGGACATATAAATGTGGTCTTCTCTTTGTCAGCCTCACTCATGTGGATCTGGTAATATCCACTCCTCAAGTCCAGCACACAAAACCACTTCGCACCACTCAGGCAGGCCAGTGCATCTTCAGTCCTCGGGACTGTACACTGGTCAGGGACGGTGTGCCTGTTCAGAATCCTATAGCCCACACACATCCGTACCTTGCCATTCTTCTTTTGGACCACTACTATTGGGGTTGCAAAGGGGCTTTGAGGACTCAGTGATGATCCCAGCTTCCTTCAGCTTACACACATGCTGCTGAATGTCCTCCACCTCTGCAGGGGTCAGCCTCCGCAACCGCTCTCAACAGGTTGTCCTTGGTCACCCGGACAGGTGATGAGGGCTCTTGGAACAACCCACATCAAACACATCAGTGGAAAAGAAGCCTTCCAGCTTCAACATATTCGCTACCTACCTCATCCAACCCGTAGGAACTGGGGCGTCCCCGAAGTTGAATGACTCAGCGGTCAACTTTCTCTCTTTTTCCAGTAGTTTCTCCCTGGCTTGTCTCACAGGGACACTAGACATTACTGTCACTGGGAACAGATGTGCTGGGGCATCCACCACTTGAAGGTGACCTCCCTCTTCATAGTGTTCCTGACAATCACTGCCATCCTGCTTGCCTGTACAACCAAGGGCTTCTGCAATTCGGGCCTCACCAGTACCCCAGCAGAAAATTCCGACTCCCCCTCGTGGTCTTCCGGAACGTCTACTAAGAGGGCCTCGTCCCCAGGCACTCCAGGAAATTTGGGTGTCCCCATCACTCTAGCTACTTTCTCTGGCTGTACCACCATTGGCTTCGACGGGGTGAACCACAGAGTCGCTCAAATAAATTCGGTATCCAGACCAATGCAGCCATGCACATCTCCTTCTCCTTGCAGGCCCCCATGAGTCTCCTCACAAGAGGGGTGTTGGTCCCCACCAGAATTGAAATGCCACCGGAAACAGGGTCCACACACAAACCAGCACTAATGTATCAAGGACCTCAGACACTCCCACATCGGCCTCCGAGAGCTCCAACTTCACTGACAAATAACCATCGTCCAGATAATCACTAGCATTAAGCCCCCAGATCTCCAGTGCCCTGAATGGGGTCAAGGGTAAATGCTTCAGATACTGATTGTAAAATGAACAGTACAACAACGTGACCTGTGACCTGGTGTCAAGTAAGGCTTTAGCATAAATCCTTCTATCCGTAGCGACACACTGGAGCATGGCCCTACTAAGCCTTCGGGAATAGGGCCTTTTTAGATTATGAGAACGCTCAGTCCTCTTTTATTGTCATTTAGAAATGCATACATGCAATAAGAAATGATACAATGTTTCTCCGGAGTGATATCACAGAAAACAGGACAAACCAAAGACTAACACTGACAGAACCACATAATTATAACATATAGTTGCAGCAGTGCAAAGCAATACCATAATTTGATGAAGAACAAACCATGGGCACGGTAAAAAAAAAATCTCAAAGCCCCCGAGTCGATTGACTCCCGAGTCCTCGATAGCAGGCGGCAAAAGGGAGAAACTCCCTACCATAAACCTCCAGGCACCGTCAACTTGCCGATGCCTTGGAAGCAGCCGACCACAGCCAACACTGAGTCCGTCCATCCGAAAACTTCGAGCCTCCGACCAGCCCCTCTGATACAGCCTCCCGAGCGCCATCCTCTGCGGAGCGCCTTCGACCGGCCACTGAAACAAGCAAAGCTGAGGATTCGGGGCCTTCTGCTCCGGAGATTCCCGTTACCACACAGTAGCAGCGGCAACGAAACGGGCATTTCAGAAGTTTTCCAGATGTTCCTCTGTACTCTCACATTTGTCTCCATCAAATCAGAATTGTGCATGGTCCCTTACTTGACAGATTACAGATATTCATCACCGGAGAGGCCGCGCGTGCTGCAGTCGTGCCGCCATCTTCTCCTCACTTTAGGAATAGGGCCTTTTGCTTTCGGGGGTGGGGTGGGAGAGGGGAGGTCCTTGGCATATTGCTGGGAATGTGTTCCCCCAGAGACACCAGGCTGTTCCCTCACTGGGTCTCCTGTAAGTTTTCCCAACAACTCTCTCTGCTTAGGTACCTGAGGGCTCACTCTCCTCCTCGCGTGACACCTGCTGCCAGTGGCCCTCTGCATTATTTGTGCCCTTAGGGGATTTGACCCCCCCCCCATCAGCTCCATCATATGGGAGAGGGTCACACCAGCTGATAACAGCTGAAGCATCTCCGTTCTCAACTCTACCACAGTCTTCTCTACGGCTCCCCCGGATAGGCTATCCATGGTCACATCGCCACAGGGGATCACTACCGAGGACTGCACCTACTGACAGAGGCCTCCCATGCCTCCAATGCATTCTCCTCTTCTTGTACCTCTCTGATCAGCTCAACAAAAGATGGGGGGGGCACGTTTTACGAGACTGTCAGAGACCCCAAGGAATCAGGTCCTGGGACTGGGCGCCCTTGACTATCTGATCCACTCTTAACTGATTCATTCGTAAGGCCAGTGATGTTGTGGGGATGGAACTGGACTCTCTCACGGTGGTGTCTGAAAAGAGGATGGTGTCTAAGTTGCATGCCATCTTGGTCAATGTCTCCCATCCACTACATAATGTACTGGTTGGGCACAGGAGTACATTCAGCCAGAGACTCATTCCACCGAGATGCAGCACAGAGCGTCACAGGAAGTCATTCCTGCCTGTGGCCATCAAACTTTACAACTCCTCCCTTGGAGGGTCAGACACCCTGAGCCAATAGGCTGGTCCTGGACTTATTTCATAATTTACTGGCATAATTTACATGTCACTATTTAACTATTTATGGTTCTATTACTATTTATTATTTATGGTGCAACTGTAATGAAAACTAATTTCCCCCGGGATCAATGAAGTATGACTATGATCCACCTCAGCTGCCTGAATGACCCCTTTGCACTGCAAGCAATTTAGCTGCCTCTAGCCGAAAAATATAAGCATTTATTAAAGCTTCTTCCCTCTTCTCCTGACTCAGGTTCTGAAACCCCACCATGAGCTCCATTGGCCTCCCTGTCGGGCCAAAAACATTGTCCGGTGCTTGCATGTAATTGACAGTTGTCGCGACGGAATACTGCGACCTGCCCACAACCAATCTGTCACTTTACATCATCAGAGCACTGCCACTCATGTAACAACTGAGAGGTCTGCTCCGTCCAGGTCGCGTACTCCTCTTTCCCGTTTAGGGGTGGGCGTTATTCCAGAGAATAGGCAGGGCCTACCATAGCAGGGACTTTGAACTTGGGCATTTTTCCACTTATTTGCCAGAGATACTAACTCAGAATTCTCACTCTTCACTGGGGGACGTGGACTGATTAGACATTCCAAATCTGACCGCTCCTTCCCCTCACTCCTCAGGAACGATAGAACCCTGTCTTTGAAATCCCTGCCCCCAGCTACCGCTACGTCAGCACTGGTCTTCATTAAAACGAGAGCTGTGCCCGCCATTTTATCAAACCTCTGCCCCACAATCGCAATTTTAACAGTATGTAACAGGCAAATTAACAATTCATCCGGAGTATGAATATCTACCCCACTGGTTCAATGCTCAGGGTAATCACACAGCATCCAATGAAATCAATCCTGGATGAGCCCCCACAATTGTAATTCTCTTTTTGGCTAGTGGCTTAATCTAGGGGAAGACAGCCCTTGGCCTGGCCAAACTTAAGAAATCTTGTTTGGGTGGACGCTGTGTGATGTGTCCCCGTTACAAATCAGTACCATAAAATAACAAACAGTACACAATATGCGATTAAACGATTGAGCTTTATAATTCTTAATTTGACTATGGTTAATAAAGAAACAAAAAAAAGAAAAGGGCTCATCCTCATGAAACAGTCTAATGCGCAATGTTGGAGCTCATGGTTCCATTCATTTGTTCCCTGCTGACCTCGGAGCATAGCTTACCCTCGCTCCAAGTTCACTCCGTTCGGCGGTCTACCAACTCTCTCCATTCACGTCTTCTCTCCTCATCTCTCCCCGGCAAAAGACCGCAAAATCCCTGCTCCCAGACCTACAAGACAGAACAACATCCCGCTCATTGGCTAGCATACATTCCAAAGCCCCCGTTATTTCTAGTCATAACCCAAACATTGCTGCTACAAAGAAATCATTACCTTAGTAGTGAAACATCACAGAGAGGCCATTACATTAGCAGTGAAACCTTACAGAGTGTTACACAAGGATAAGTGCCGGGAGGGAGATCAGTGGAGAGGGATGAATGGACAAGGGAGTCATGTAGGGAGCGATCCCTGTGGAAGGAAGAAAGTGTGGGGGGGGGGGGAAGATGTACTTGGTGGTACCACCCTACCAGGGATGGGGTTCCTCTTGTCCTCACCTACCACCCCACCAGCATATCTCCAACGGGCTCCCACCACCAATCCATGGTCTCGTTTACTGTCACGATGAGGCCACACTCAGGTTGGAAGAACAATACCTTACATTCTGTATGGGTAGCCTCCAACCTGATGGCATGAGCATTGATTTCTCGAACTTCCAGTAATGCCTCCCCCCCCCCCCACTTCACCTTTCCCCATCCTCTTTTCCTCCTCCTCACCTATCTCCTTGCCTGCCCATCACTTTCCTCTGATGCTCCTTCCCCTCCTTTCTTTCTTTGGCCTTCTGTCCTCTTCTATTGGATTCCCCCTTGTCCAGCCAGGTTTCACCTATCACCATGTGTTTCTCCCTCCCCTCCCCCACCTTTTAAAACTCGTCATCATTTTTTCTCCAGTCCTGCTGAAGAGTCTCAGCCCGAAACGTCAATTGTACTGTTTTCCATAGATCTGCTTGGCCTGCTGAGTTCCTCCAGCATTTTCTGCATGTTATTTGCATGCACCTAACTGCTTTTGATGTTAAGGTAGTATTTGACTGTAAATAGATTCCAGACTTTAGATAGAGTAGATTCCGGACTCACCTTGAATCAACAAGGATACTCAACAGCTATGGCAGAGCTTAAATACTGTCACCTCTAACAAAGTAAAATCAAGTAAGTTTACTTCCAGATCGGCTCAATGCCTTCTATGCTTGCTTTGACCATCAAAATAGGGTGGAATCATCATTAACTCCCACTGCCCCTGATGATCCAGTAATTCAGTCTCTGAGGCCAACGTGAGAGAATCCTTCAGGAGGGTGAACCTAAGGAAATCTCCCTGCCCAGATGGGGTACCCGGCTGTGTACTAAAGACCTGTGCTGATCAATTGGCTGAAGTGTTCGCCAAGATTTTTAACCTCTCACTTTGGCAGTTTGAGTTCCCCACCTGCTTCAAGTAGGTTTCAATTATACTAGTGCCTAAGAAGAATGTGGTAACCTCCCTCAATAAGGACTGTTCAGTAGCACTTGCATCCATAGTGATTTAGTGTTTTGAGAGGTTGGTGATGAAAAATATTAACTCCTTCCTGAGATGTGACTTGGATCTGGTCCAATTTGCCATTCCGGCACAACAGGTCCACAGCAAATATTGCTTCATTGGCTCTTCACTCAATCCAGGACATTTGGACAGCAAAGGTGCGTAGATCAGGATGCTCTTTATTGACTATAGCTTGCCATGCAATACTGTCATCCTCTCAAGACCTAATGAGTAAGCTTCAAGACCTTGGTCTCAATACCTCCTTGTACAATTAGGTCCTCAAATTCCTCACTTGCAGACACTAATCAGTTTGGATTGGCAACAACATCCTCTCCACGATCTCCATCAGCACAAGTGCACCACAAAACTGTGTGCTTAGCCCCCTGCTGTACTTGCTTTACATTTATGACTCTGTGGCTCAGCACAGCTCCAATGCAATATTTAAATTTGCTGATGACACAGTTGTCGTAAGCCGAATTAAAGTAGTGACAGATAAGCATATAGGAGGGAGATAGAAAATCTGGCTGAATGGTGTCATAACAACAACAACCTTTTTCTCAGTATTGGGAAAACCAATGAGCTGATTATTGATTTCAGGAGGAGGAAACCAGAGGTCATGAGCCAGTCCTCATTGGGGGATCCGAGGTAGAGAGTGTCAGCAACTTCAATTTCCTCAGTCTTATCATTTCAGAGGACCTCTGCTGGGCCCAGCACTGAAATGTAATTATGAAGAAAGTATGGCAGCGCATCTACTTCCTTAGTTTGCAAAGATGGCATGCCAAATCTAAAAAAAAATTGACAAACATCTATAAATATGTGATGTAGAGTATATTGACTGGCTGCATCACACCCTGGTATGGAATCACCAATGCTCATGAATAGAAAATCCTACAAAACATAGTGAGTATGACCCAGCCCGTCATGGGTAAAGTCTTCCCCACCATTGTGCACATCTACATGAAGCATTGTTGTAGGAAATCGGCATCTACCAAGGAGTTCCCGCCACCCAGGTCATGCTGCTGCCATCAGGAAGAAGGTTCAGGAGCCTCAGGATTCACACCACAAGGTTCAGGAACAGTTATTAACCCCCTCAACCATCAGTCTCTTGAACCAGAGGGGATAACTTCATTCAACTTCTCTTGCTCCATCACTGAACTGTTCCCACAACACATGGACTTGCTTTCAAGGACTCTTCATCTCCTGTTCTCATATTTATTGCTTATTTATTTATATGTATATTTTCTTTTTGTGTTTGCACAGTTTGTTGTCTTTTGCACATTGGCTGCCCGCCCTATTGATGTGGTCTTTCACTGATTTTGTTATGAATTTACAGTGCAGGGCAACAAAAGGATTCTTAGGGTTGTATATAGCGACATACATATACTTTGATAATAAATTTACTTTGAACTTTTGACTGTTGTACAAAGAAGCCCCTGTGAAGTTTTGTCAGATTTAATACTTCATTGGCTAGCTCTCTTCCTACATAGTGCTTCAGGATTGAGTATTCAGTCGTTCCATTTAATATCAGAGAAATGTATATGATATACATTGTGAATTTTTTTTCTTCACAGAATTCCACAAAAACAGAAGTACCCCAAAGAATGAATGACAGTTAAAATATTAGAGCCCCAACCCCTCAACGCCCCTCCTACGCAAAGCAACGACCCTCCGCCCACTTCTGCAAAAAAGCATGAGCACTGTCCACTCACCAAGCACGCAACAGTGACGCTCCCGAAACAGATGATGATTTGCAGTACAACATAAACTAATCCTTCACCCGACAATTTGATATGCCACAGACTCCCTCCCTTCCTAATAAAGGGGAAAAATGGTGTCGACTTTCACAGTGAGAGGGAAAACGTTACAAAACAACTTGCTGATTTACGGTGTAAGAAGTCTGTTGTGCTGCTTTTATCCCCCGAGTTCTGTGACTTGAGAATCAGCAACGATGTCTCACCCCACCAATGAGAGAGAGAGTGTGACTCATTGAGTACACAGCCTCCAACAGCTGATCCACAGTTCCTGATGTTCTGTTCTCTCCCGCGACGCTTCATTCGGTGGCACTGGCTTAGATTGAGTCCGTCTCCAAGGCATGAAACCTCAGAACCCTGAAGTCGCACTTGTCATCTAGGCTGTGTCTTTGGGATATTGAATAGCAGCCAGTCATGAGACCCTGAGAGTGGGTTCCACCACTGGGGGGAGAAAAAAACAAACCCTGAGTGTAACTCCAGGTCATGGATTGTTGTGATCCATACCAACCTGTCAGTGTCTAATGGTAGAAGAGCATTAAGTTGTGTTCTTCCTTCAAAGAACCTTTTCTGTGGCTGCAGTGTATCCCACAACAGGTTATCGAAGACCTTGGAACGTGTCAGTTTTCAGCATTTGTCCTTAGCCAGCACCTTGGACTGCAAGCCTAGGTGAGTTTCAGACAGACCAGGAGGCATCTTTCATTAAACTGATAGTTTTCCAACAACAGGAGAGGTAACCTTAGTGCCCCTGTCCATCAGATTCTGATGGGAGTTATGTACAGACCTCCAAACTGTAGTAAGAATGTGGCCTACAAATTTCAACGGGAGATAGAAAATGCATGCCAAAAGAACAATGTTACAATAGTCATGGGGGGGGGGGCTTCAATATGCTGGTAGATTGGGGAAAATCTGGTTGGTGCTGGATTCCAGGAGGGGGAATTTCCAGAGGGCCTATGTGATGGCTTTTTGGAGCAGCTTGTGGTTGATCCCACTTGGAGATCAGCTATTCTGGATTGGGTGTTGTGCAATGAACTGGAATTGATTACATAGCTTAAGATAAAAGATCCCTTCGAGGAAGGTGATCATAATATGATTAAATTGACCCTTAAATATGAGGAGAAGAAGCTAAGGTCAGATGTATCAGTATTACAATGGAGTAAAGGCAATTACAGGGGCATGAGAGAGGAGATGGCCAGAATTGATTGGAAAAGAACACTGGCAGGGATGACGGCAGAGCAGCAATGGCTGGAATTTCTGGAAGCAGTTTGGAAGGCACAGGATATATACATCCTAAAGAGGAAGGGTATTCTAAAGGAAAGATGACACAATCATGGCTAACAAGAGAAGGTAAAACCAAATAAAAGCCAAAGAGAAGGTAGCAGCACGCCACGCGTGCGCAGCTCTCCGGTGAAAATGATAACGTATCTGTTAAATAGGGGCCATGGACAATTCTGATCTGATCGAGACAGACATAAAAGCACAGAGGAACATCTGGAGAAATTTCTGAAACACCGGTTCGTTGCCGCTGTTGCTGGGCAATCGAGAATCTTCCGGAGGGTAGACCCCAAAATCCCCAGCTTTGCCTGCTGCTGGCGACCGAAACTGAGGTCAAATCATTCGGATACAGATGGTACTCGGTGTCGGAGGGCTGATCGGAGGCTCGAAGTTTTCGGACGACTCAAGAGTCGGACTGTGGTCGGGCATGACAGAGTTTTCTTCCTTCTCCCATCTGCGTGAGATGTGGGACATTAGAGAGACTTTGAACTTTTTTACTGTGCCATGGCCTGTTCCTCATCAAGTTATGGTATTGTTGCACTGGTAACTATATGTTATAATTATGTGGTTTTGTTAGTTGTTCAGTCTTGGTCTGTCCTGTGTTTTGTGATATCACACCAGAGGAATATTGTATCATTTCTTAATGCATGCATTACTAAATGACAATAAAAGAGGACTGCGTGTCCTCATAATCTAAATCTAAGCTAAATATAATAGAGCAAAAATGGTGGGAAGTTAGAGGAACACACATGAAAGTTGCTGGTGAATGCAGCAGGCCAGGCAGCAACTTTTATGTGTGTTGCTTGAATTTCCAGCATCTGCAGAATTCCTGTTGTTTGGAAGTTAGAGGATTGGGAAGCTTTTAAAGACCAACAGAAGGCAAGTAAAAAGTCATTTAAGAAGATAAAGATGGAATATGAAAGTAATATGAAAGCCAATAATGAGGATACAAAAGGTTCCACAGGGGTCTGTTGGGACTGATTCTTTTTATGTTATATGTCATTAATTTGGATGATGGCATTGATGGCTTTGTTGTAAAGTTCACAGATCTGAAGATGGGTGGAGGGGCAGATAGTTTTGAGGAAGTAGAGAGGCTACAGAAGGACGGACAAATAAGGAGGATGGGCAAAGAAATGGCAGATGGAATACCATGTTGGGAAGTGTATGGTGATGCACTTTGGTAGAAGAAATGAAAGGGTTGACTATTTTTTAAATGGAGAGAAAATACAAAAAAAACTGGGATGCAAAGGTACTTGGGTGTCCTTGTGCAGGATTCTCTAAAGGTTAATTTGCAGGCTGAGTCTTTGATGAGAAAGAGGTAGTATTTATTCCGAGAGCACTAGATGTAAAAGCAGGGATGTAATGTTGAAACTTTATTAAGCATTGTGAAGCCTCAGTTGGAATATTGAGAGCCATTTTTGGGCCACTTCTCTTAGAAAGGATGTGCTGAAACTGGAGAGCGTTCAAAAGAGGTTCACGAAAACGATTCTGGGATTGATTGGCTTGTCGTATGAAGAGTGTTTGATGGGTCTGGGTCTGTATACACTAGAATTCAGAAGAATGAGGGGTAACATTGAAACCTATTGAATGGTGAAAGGCCTTGATAAAGTGGTTGTAGAAAGGATGTTTGCTATGGCGGGAGAGTCTAAGACCAGATGACACAGCTTCAGAATATGTATCCTTTTAGAACGGAGATGAGGAATTTCTTTAGTCAGAGAATGATAAGTCTGTGGAATTCTTTGCTACAGGCAACTGTGGAGGCCCAGTCTTTATGTATATTTAAGTCAGCAGTTGATAGATTCTTGATTGGTTAGGGCATGAGGGGGTACGGGGAGAAGGCAGGAGTTTAGGGCTGAGAGGAAAATTTGATCAGTCACGATGAAATAGAGCAGACTTGTTGGGCTAAATGGCCTAATTCTGCTTCTATATCTCATGGTTTTAGCAAGCTAAGAGCTCATGGTATTACAGGAAAGATACTAGCATAGCTAGAGCATTGGCTGATCGGCAGGAGGCAAAGAATAAAAATAAAGAGTGCCTTTTCTGGTTGGCTTCTGGTGGGTGACTAGTGGTGTTTCACAGGTATTGGTGTTGGGACTGCTTTTTACGTTGTATGTCAGTGATTTAGATGATGGCTTTGTGGTCAAGTTTGTGGACAGTATGAAGGAGGTATAGGTAGTGTTGAGGAAGTGGGGAGGCTGCAGAAGGACTTGGACAGATTAGGAGACTGGACAAAGAAGCTGCTAGTCGCCTCTGCCACATCTGTTCCCAGGACATCAGATCTTCAAAGAATGGAAGTTTCCCTCCTTACACTATTGATGCTGCCCTCACCCGCATCTCCTCCATTTTCTGAATATCCATGCTCACCCCATCTTCCCACTCTCTTAACAGTGAAAGAGTTCCTCTTATCCTTGTCTATCATCCCATCAGCCTCTGTATTCAACATGTTATTCTCCACAATTTCTGCAGTCTCCAAAGGAAAACTGCCACTAAACATATCATTGCCTCCTCCCAACCCCCCCCAACCCCTTTCCTGCAGGGATCACTCCCTCTATGGTTCCCTTGTCCATTTATCCCTCCCCACTAATCTCCCTCCCAGCAATTATCCCTGCAAATGACCCAAGTTCTACTCCTGCCATGCACCTCCTCCGTCACCTCTATTCAAGGCCCCAAACAGTCCTTCCAGGTGAGGCAACACTTCACCTGCGCATCTCCTGGGGCTGTCTATTATGTCTGGTGCTCCATATACAGCTGCATTGGTGAGACCCTTTGTACGTAGGGGGACTACTTTGTTAAGCACTTCTATTCCATCCACCAAAAGCAGAACTGTGGCCAATTATTTTAATTCTGATTCCTGTTCTGACAGGTCAGTACATGGCCTCCTCTTGTGCCAAGATGAGGCCACGCTGAGGGTGGAGGGGCAACACTTTGTATTCCATCTGTGGAGCCTCCAAACTGATGGCATGAATATCGATTTCTCTCCCCCATCCCCTCCTTCGGTTCCCTTTTACCTGTACTCACCAGCCTATGAATTCCCCTTGTGTCCCCTCCTCCTTCCCTGTCTCCCATGGTCCACTCTCCTTTCCTGTCAGATTCCTCTCCAGCCCTTTATCTTACCCACCCACCTGGCTTCATCCTTCACCTATCACCTTCCAGTTAGCCTCCTTCACCCACCCTTTCCTTCTCAGTCCTAAAGACGGGTCTCAGCCCAAAATGTAGGTAGCTTATTCATTTCCATAGATGTTGCCTGACATAGACATTCCACCAGCATTTTGTGTGTGTTGCTTTGGATTTCCAACATCTGCAGACTTGCTTGTGTTAATAAAATAGAATACAGTACTGTGAAGTGTCTCGTCATGCACTTTGGTAGAAACATAGAAACACAGAAAATAGGTGCAGGAGTAGGCCATTCGGCCCTTCGAGCCTGCACCGCCATTTATTATGATCATGGCTGATCATCCAACTCAGAACCCTGCACCAGCCTTCCCTCCATACCCCCTGATCCCCATAACCACAAGGGCCATATCTAACTCCCTCTTAAATATAGCCAATGAACTGGCCTCAACTGTTTCCTGTGGCAGAGAATTCCACAGATTCACCACTCTCTGTGTGAAGAAGTTTTTCCTAATCTCAGTCCTAAAAGGCTTCCCCCTTATCCTCAAACTGTGACCCCTCGTTCTGGACTTCCCCAACATCAGGAACAATCTTCCTGCACCTAGCCTGTCCAATCCCTTTAGGATTTTATACGTTTCAATCAGATCCCCCCTCAATCTTCTAAATTCCAACGAGTACAAGCCTAGTTCATCCAGTCTTTCTTCATATGAAAGTCCTGCCATCCCAGGAATCAATCTGGTGAACCTTCTTTGTACTCCCTCTATGGCAAGGATGTCTTTCCTCAGATTAGGGGATCAAAACTGCACACAATACTCCAGGTGTGGTCTCACCAAGGCCTTGTACAACTGCAGTAGTACCTCCGTGCTCCTGTACTCGAATCCTCTCGCTATAAATGCCAGCATACCATTCGCCTTTTTCACCGCCTGCTGTACCTGCATGCCCACTTTCAATAACTGGTGTATAATGACACCCAGGTCTCGTTGCACCTCCCCTTTTCCTAATCGGCCACCATTCAGATAATAATCTGTTTTCCTATTTTTGCCACCAAAGTGGATAACTTCACATTTATCCACATTAAATTGCATCTGCCATGAATTTGCCCACTCACCCAACCTATCCAAGTCACCCTGCATCCTCTTAGCATCCTCCTCACAGCTAACACTGCCGCCCAGCTTCGTGTCATCCGCAAACTTGAAGATGCTGCATTTAATTCCCTTATCCAAGTCATTAATATATATTGTAAACAACTGGGGTCCCAGCACTGAGCCTTGCGGTACCCCACTAGTCACCGCCTGCCATTCTGAAAAGGTCCCGTTTATTCCCACTCTTTGCTTCCTGTCTGCTAACCAATTCTCTATCCACATCAATACCTTACCCCCAATACCGTGTGCTTTAAGTTTGCACACTAATCTCCTGTGTGGGACCTTGTCAAAAGCCTTTTGAAAATCCAAATATACCACATCCACTGGTTCTTCCCTATCCACTCTACTAGTTACATCCTCAAAAAATTCTATGAGATTCGTCAGACATGATTTTCCTTTCACAAATCCATGCTGACTTTGTCCGATGATTTCACCGCTTTCCAAATGTGCTGTTATCACATCTTTGATAACTGACTCCAGCAGTTTCCCCACCACCGACGTTAGGCTAACCGGTCTATAATTCCCCGGTTTCTCTCTCCCTCCTTTTTTAAAAAGTGGGGTTACATTAGCCACCCTCCAATCCTCAGGAACTAGTCCAGAATCTAACGAGTCTTGAAAAATTATCACAAATGCATCCACTATTTCTTGGGCTACTTCCTTAAGCACTCTAGGATGCAGATCATCTGGCCCTGGGGATTTATCTGCCTTCAATCCCTTCAATTTACCTAACACCACTTCCCTACTAACATGTATTTCGCTCAGTTCCTCCATCTCACTGGACCCTCTGTCCCCTACTATTTCTGGAATATTATTTATGTCCTCCTTAGTGAAGACAGAACCAAAGTAATTATTCAATTGGTCTGCCATGTCCTTGCTCCCCATAATCAATTCACCTGTTTCTGTCTGTAGGGGACCTACATTTGTCTTTACCAGTCTTTTCCTTTTTACATATCTATAAAAGCTTTTACAGTCAGTTTTTATGTTCCCTGCCAGTTTTCTCTCATAATCTTTTTTCCCCTTCCTAATTAAGCCCTTTGTCCTCCTCTGCTGAACTCTGAATTTCTCCTAGTTCTCAGGTGAGCCACTTTTCCGGCTAATTTGTATGCTTCTTCTTTGGAATTGATACTATCCCTAATTTCTCTTGTCAGCCACGGGTGCACTACCTTCCTTGATTTATTCTTTTGCCAAACTGGGATGAACAATTGCTGTAGTTCATCCATGCAATCTTTAAATGCTTGCCATTACATATCCACCGTCAATCCTTTAAGTGTCATTTGCCAGTCTATCTTAGCTAATTCACATCTCATACCTTCAAAGTTACCCCTCTTTAAGTTCAGAACCTTTGTTTCTGAATTAACTATGTCACTCTCCATCTTAATGAAGAATTCCACCATATTATGGTCACTCTTACCCAAGGGGCCTCTCACGACAAGATTGCTAATTAACCCTTCCTCATTGCTCAAAACCCAGTCTAGAATAGCCTGCTCTCTCGTTGGTTCCTCGACATGTTGGTTCAAAAAACCATCCCGCACACATTCCAAGAAATCCTCTTCCTCAGCACCTTTACCAATTTGGTTCACCCAATCTACATGTAGATTGAAGTCACCCATTATAACTGCTGTTCCTTTATTGCACACATTTCTAATTTCCTGTTTAATACCATCTCCGACCTCACTACTACTGTTAGGTGGCCTGTACACAACTCCCACCAGCGTTTTCTGCCCCTTAGTGTTACGCAGCTCTACCCATATCGATTCCACATCTTCTCGGCTTATGTCCTTCCTTTCTATTGCGTTAATCTCATCTTTAACTAGCAACGCCACCCCAGCTCCTTTTTTTTCATGTCTATCCCTCCTGAATATTGAATATCCCTGAACGTTGAGCTCCCATCCTTGGTCACCCTGGAGCCATGTCTCTGTGATCCCAACTATATCATAATCATTAATAACAATCTGCACTTTCAATTCATCCACCTTGTTACAAATGCTTCTTGCATTGACACACAAAGCCTTCAGGCGCTCTTTTACAACTCTCTTAGCCCTTATACAATTATGTTGAAAAGTGGCCCTTTTTGATGCTTGCCCTGGATTTGTCGGCCTGCCACTTTTACTTTTCTCCTTACTACTTTTTGCTTCTACCCTCACTTTACACCCCTCTGTCTCTCTGCACTGGTTCCCATCCCCCTGTTGTGAACTAACCTCTTCTCGCCTAGCCTCCTTAATTTGATTCCCACCCCCCAACCATTCTATTTTAAAGTCACCTCAGTAGCCCTTGCTAATCTCCCTGCCAGGATATTGGTCCCCCTAGGATTCAAGCGTAGGAATAAGAGAACAGACTATTTTCTAAACAGGAGAAAATTCAAAAATCCGAGGTACAAAATGACTTGGGAGTCCTCTTGCAAGATTCTGTAGATGGTTAATTTGCAGGTTGAGTTGGTGGTGAGGAAGGCAAAAGCAATGTTAGCATTCATTTGAAGAGGACTAGAATAGAAAAGCAGGATTATAATCCTGAGGCTTTATAAGGCACTGGCAAGTTTTCATTTGGAGTATTGTGAGCAGTTTTGGTCCCCTTATCTAATAAAGGATGTGCTGACTTTCAGAAGAGGTTCATGAGAATGATTCCAGGAATGAAATGCTTGTCGTAAGAGGAGTGATTGGCTCTGGGCCTTGATTCACTGGAATTTAGAAGAATGTTGGGGGGGGGGGGGGGTGGAATCTCATTGAAACCTACCAAATGTTGAAAAGCCTATATAGACTGGATGTGGAGAGGATGTTTCCTGTGGTGGGGGAGTCTAGGACTAGAGGGCAGAGCCACACAATAGAGGGATGTCCATTTAGATTGGAGATGAGAAATTTCTTTCACCAGAGGGTGGTGAATGTTTGGAATTCGTTGCCACAGGCAGCTGTGGAGGCCAGGTCATTGGAGGTATTTAATCAATAGGTTCTTGAATTATTAATGGGAGAAGGCAAGAGAATGGGGTTGAGAGGGAAGTAGATCAATCGTGATAAGTGATAAAATAATAAAATTAACCCTGTGCCAATTTGCACATGGCTTTAGTAACAATCCAGAGTTTATTTTTTTAAATCTCTACTTTGTCCCTGTACTTTAGCACACCTTCTCTTATTTTCTCTGGCTCTTGTTTTTAAAATTATATGAGTTAAAGATGATTTTGTTTAGAGGGTGAAAAATGTGATAAGTGGATGCTGTGTTGATACGGTGCAAGGCTTTGAAAGATGGTTTTAATTTACACTTTTGCTAATTACTATAATTTGAATTTGCCTCAAGTTGTGAAAACAAGCATCTTCTAAATTTATCTAAATTTAGCATGTACAATTAGAAACAATTTTCATGGATTTGTATCCACCCACTTTCACTGAAAGTGTGGTGTGTACTTGCTGACATTGCAGCTGATTTCAAATTGGTGATGCATAGTAACTCTGACGTGGTATGTAGTTCCTTATGTGGCATTGGAGGTCTTAGAGGAGAGAATGTGCCTTTACATTGCTGTGGTGCTTGACTTCCTATCTTGTGTGTAGGCCATAGAGTACCTTACTAGGGGTTTCAATGATTAAATACCCCTTTTTCTTCCTAATGTGTAAGACTTATAGGTTGAGTGGCAGAGCAATTTGGGAGAAGTCTACAGAGAATTTACACTGGAAGTCAAATCACAGACCATTTGGTTGCTGTTAGAAAGTACTTGCTGCAAAAGATATCATGCATTCTTGTTCGTAAGTCTGGTTAGGCCACACTTGGAGTATTGTGTCCAGTTCTGGTCGCCTCACTATAGGAAGGATGTGGAAACATTGGAAAGGGTACAGATGAGATTTACCAGGATGCTGTCTGGTTTGGAGAGCATGATTTATGATCAGAGATTAAGGGAGCTAGGACTTTGCTCTTTGGAGAGAAGGAGGATGAGAGGAGACATGATA
Organism: Mobula birostris; assembly: GCF_030028105.1. NCBI lineage: Eukaryota > Metazoa > Chordata > Chondrichthyes > Myliobatiformes > Myliobatidae > Mobula > Mobula birostris. Next base: position 194,749,621 of record NC_092372.1, on the reverse strand, counting down.
GAGGTGTACAAGATAATAAGAGGAATAGGTAATGGATAGCCAGTGCCTCTTCCCCAGGGCACCACTGCTCAATACAAGGGGACATGGCTTTAAGGTAAGGGGTGGGAAGTTCAAGGGGGATATTAGAGGAAGGTTTTTTTACTCAGAGAGTGGTTGGTGTGTAGAATGCACTGCCTGAGTCAGTGGTGGAGGCAGATACACTAGTGAAATTTAAGAGACTACTAGACAGGTATATGGAGGAATTTAAGGTTGGGGAGGGGTTATATGGGAGACAGGGTTTAAGGGTCGGCACAACAAGTGCTTGAAAAATATTTAAATAACAACAATCTTATGGTTATTGTTACTGCAATTGGAGTTAAATGTGAGCAATACCAGTCTGTCAGCTCAAGATCCAATTGTGGCCTGGAGGTTAGTTTCCAACAAAAATGGAAAGTTAATCTTGTATTTTAAATCTAAAAAAGTTACGAATACTTTATAAGTGAAATTGAAAATTAATTATGTTCGTGGCATAAACAGTATTTCTGGTGAATTATAAAAAATCAGATTTGACTACTCATTACAAGGTGTAAAACTGCTTCATTTTCAGAAGAGTATTTTTGATTTTTTTTAAATTCTGAGATTACTTGTTAAGAATATCTTACTAGTACAGGATCTGAAAATCGAGCTTTTAGAAATATGTTACTTTTTTAAGAGTATGTTTCAAGGAACTATAGCATTTAGTTCTCATCTGTTTACCATTAAGATTTTATTGATCTTCTATTTCTGAATAAAGATGACAGCTAGTATCATCTAACTTTTTATATATAATGTTGCTTTATCAAGTTTATTCCTTTTTTTGTTTCCTTAATCTGTCTCAGTAATGTTTTGGGCTTTGTATTATCATTGCTTGAGGATTACATTGCAAATATTTTGAAGTAAAAATAGTTGAAGCTTTCAGTAGTTCAGAATTGATTTAATTCTGGAAGAAAATCAAGTGCTAGAAGGGCATAGCTAGTCAAGCAGCATCTGCGGTAAGAGAAAGCAGTTAATGTTTTGATTAATGACCATCACCGTTACCTAAAATGTTAATTGTTTTCTCTTTACACAGATACTGCTTGCCTAAGTTCTTCCAGCATCACTGATCAGATTCCAGCCACTGTTTTACCTTTTCTATTTTGATCTAATTTTGACTGGGACAGAAACTAAAGTGCTATTCTATTCATTTTTTAAAATTGTTAATACACTGCTAAAGCTTACTAGTGATTTTAGATTTGTAATAACATTAATAATATCAGAATGCTATGTTGACCAGTATATTAAAGAAGAGCAAGAAAGTAAATTTGTAATTAATATTTACTATTTTTTTTCTTCCATCTTCAGTGAACAATTGGAATCGCATCATGTGGATTACTGCCAGTTTCATTAAGCATTTTTGAAATGGCTGAGAAAGATCGAAAACCAGATGTACCTGTTGTTCCAGGGCAGGTGTATATTGAGGTGGAGTATGATTATGAGTATGAGGCAAAAGATAGAATAATTTCAATAAAGGAAGGTGAAAGGTATATCTTATTAAAGAAGACAAATAATGATTGGTGGCAGGTTAAGAAGGATGATAGTTCAAAGCCTTTTTATCTTCCAGCACAATATGTTAAAGAACTACCTCGTAAGGCATTAATGCCACCAGTGAAACGTGTACCCAGTTCTGTTAAAGCCAAATCTGCTAGTTTAGGTGCAGATGCCAAACTACAGCAGGTGTCAAATGAAAATGTCTCCAAATCACCAGATTATATGAGTGCTTTCAAGTCCTCTATGGGGCAATTACAAATTAAGGCGTCATCAGAGAACCAGCCGACTAATCTGAACACCAGCCAAATACAAAACGAGGATCATGTTCAAGGGATGGTCCATTTACATTCTGGAATCCAAAATAGTGTCAAAGCTGGAAGCCAGAGTCATGGACATGGTGAAGGTGAAACGCAGTATTCACGAATTACAGATCCAAACCGAATCCTGGTGCATTCACAGGATCTCGATGCAATGGAGGGAGATAAACTAGTTCATGAACATTCATCGGAATGGACGCCAGAGAGTTCAGAAAAGCATCAAGACTCTGAATCTGGAGACGAATGCAGTAGTAGCTCCACAGAGCAGCTACAGGTAGGGAGAATTCGATACTGTTAAGTAGATGATTTTATGGTAATTTTTATTTTTCTTTAAACGAGGAGAAATGCTTTGCCACAGCATTTTTAATTGAATCTTGAACACTTTTTATGGATTTTTGTTATTTTCTTTTTTGTACTTTTTATTGAATTTCATCTTCAAACAAACATTTCCATGATGTATTTCAGATACTGTACATGTATCATATAATCATATTTATCACAAATCTCCACATAATGTTTATCTGAGGTATACACTTATAGAAAGGAGAAGAAAGAAAGAACAATTGAAAGAAGAAAACTATGTACAGAGTAAGGAGTGATTTTTTTTAACAACAATTCATTGACTTGTGAGAATAAAATCAGGCCTATGAGGTGTTATGTAGTTAAACCATTTTTCCAGCATGAATAAAATTGTTCCAACTTATGATTAACAGGTGCTGTTATCTTTTCCATTTTGTAAATGTCCACTGTAATTTCCATCCATACATTTAAAGTTGGGCTCGCCTATGATAACCATTTCTTGGTAAGGGTCTTTTTACCAGCCACCAGCAGTATATTCATTAAATATTTATCTCTTTTCAACCATTCTTGAGGTATATACCCAAAGTATATGGTCTTACTCTCTAAGGGTATTTCACATTTAAAGATGTCTTGTAGGGCATTATGTATCCCACTCCAATAGTCTTTGATAACGGGGCATTCCCAGAAAATATGAAACTGGTTTGCATTTTGATTTCCACAATTTCTACAGCAAGCAGGGGGGTTACTATCATAATGGGATTTCTGAGAGGGTGTAATAAAATATATTCGCAAGTTTTCCCACGTGAACTCCCTCCATTTCTGTGAACTGGTACGCTTCCATTGATACCTCTATATTGTCCAGTCTTCCTCATATTATTATCCCTCCTTCCTTCTCCCATTTTGTTTTAATGTATGAAGTCGAATGTGTTTTAAGATTTGACAAACTCTTATAAACGCTTGAAATTATTCTACTACCCGTTGTCTGAATTATATGCTTTCCTAAATAGCTCCAACAGACATGTACTTGCCTTGGTTACATTTTTAACCGTCCTATTAACATACTGTCGCATCTGTAAATACCGGTAAAAGTCTTGTTTTTCTAATAAGTGTTTCTCTTTGAGCATTTCAAAACTGAACGGTGTTCCTTCTTTTATTATATTGCAAATAGCTGTTATTCCTTCAGCTGTCCAGTCCTTAAATCTAGCATCCAGTTTATTCGGCGTAAAATCCGAGTCATATGCACACCATTTAAGAATTGCAATGTCTCTCTAGTTTATATTCTTTTATAATAGTTTTCCATATTTTAAGAGTCTATTTCAACCACGGGTTGTCAATATTATTTATGTAACTTTGTAGGTTGTTATCAGCCAAAATTGCCTGTATGGGGATGGAAAGTATCCTCTCCTCAGTGTTTTTCCATTGAGCGTCATATGATGGGTTGCACCAGCATATCACAGCTCTCAACTGTGCTGCAAAATAATGATCTCTAAGAGAAGGTAGGCCCCATCCCCCCTTTTCCTTGGCTAATTGCAAAGTTTTGAGACGAACCCTAGGCCTTTTACCTTGCCATATGTATCTCGATAGCATCTTGTTCCATTCGTTGAATTGATTTTGGTTAATCTCTATTGGTAGGGTTTGAAGGAGATATAGTAGTCTGGGCAGTATATTCATTTTAATAGATTCAATCCTTGAACTGAGACCAAGAAAAAGAATTAAGTTTCATCTTGTTATATGTTCCTTAATTTTTTTTATATATAGGCTGATAATTGAATGCTGATAATTTTGCCAAATCTTTTGGCATAATGATGCCCAAATATTTGACGGATTCTGTTTGCCATGCCCAAGGATATCTACTTTCAATCTCTCTTGGTGGGTTATAGTTATATGAAAGTAGTTGGGTTTTATCTATGTTGATCTTGTATCCTGATAATTGGCCACATTGGTCAAAGGATTGCATCAATTTAGGTAAAGAGTATGTTGGTTGCCCTAGACAGATCAAAGTGTCATCTGCGTAACAGGCCAGTTTATGCTCTCTCCCTTTAATAGTAATTCCCCTGATATCTTCATTTTGTCTGATGTATTGAGCTAATGGTTCCAGATAAAATGCGAAGAGTAGCGGAGACCATGCAGAACCCTGTCTCGTGCCCCTTCCTAGGGTAAAACTATTAGATAAATATCCATTGATTTTAATCTTGGCAGTAGGATTGTCGTATAGTGCCTGTATAGTTTTAATAATTGTGTCATGTAGACCAAATCTATGTAAAACTCCGTAAAGAAAATTCCAATTAACCGAATCAAATGCCTTTTCTGTGTCCACGCTTATCACTATTGCTTCAATTTCATTTTTTAATGTGATCCATAATGTGAAGTGTCCTTCGTATATTGTCTTGTGTTTGGCGTTGTTGTATAAAACCTGTCTGATCATTATGTATCAATGTGGGTAGAAACTCTTCTAATTGTTTGGCCATGATGGAGGTTAATATTCTATAATCCACATTAAGAACAGATGTTGGTCTAAATGACCCACACTCCATTTTATCCTTGCCTTCTTTCGGTATAGCTGAGATTATTGCCTCCTTCCAGCTGGGTGGCATTTGTGCCTGTCTTAGGACCCAGTTCAGTGTGGGGAGTAAAATAAGAATTAACTCACTTCTAAACTCTCTATACACTCTGCCGTATATCCATCTGATCCTGGTGACTTGCTTAATTTAAGCCTACTAATTGCAGTTTTTAGTTCAGCTTCAGTTATGTCAGCAGTCATTGTTCTATTTTGTTCTTTGCTTAAAGTGGGTAACTCTAAAGAATTCAGGAAGGTGTCAATTTGGGTTATGCTTCCTCCTGGAACTTGAAAATATAGAGTTTGTAAAACATTTCAAAAGCTTCTTGAATTTCAGTTAGCTTATTTTTTATCACTTTTGTTCTTGGATCCCTTATTCTATGAATTGTATTTTCTGCTATCATTTTTTTCAATTTCCACGCCAGTATTTTCATAGATTTAGATCCACTTTCATAGTGTCTCTGTTTCAGAAACATTAAATTTTTTCTAATTTCTTGTGTAGCCAAACTATTAATTTCATTCCTAATTATTTAAATTTCCTCTAGTGTATCCTCTGCCAAACTCAATTTGTGTTTTTTTTCTAGTTCCTTCAGCTTATTTTGTAATGCCTCTGATATTTTATTCCTTATTTTTTCTTATATGAAGATATCGCTATAATTTTCCCTCTTAAGACAGCCTTCAGAGTATCCCACGGAATGGGAGGTGAAACCTCTGCATTATCATTGAATTCCAAGTAAAGACCAATTTCTTTTTTAATTTATTTCTTAAAATAGGGGTCATTGAGTAGACTCCAATTTAGTTTCCAAATAGTATTCTTTGGTTGTAGGTCAAAATCAACCGATAAATATATAGGTTCATGGTCTCTTACATCTATTGTCCCAATTCCACAGGTGATTATTTTGTCTATCTTTTCCAAATGTCATAAAATAGTCTATTGTTGTATATACGGAATGGGGTGCAGAATAATGAGTGTAATCCCTTCTGTCGGGGAAAAGGTCCCTCCATATATCAATAAGACCAACATCCTCGAAGAGTGTTAACTTTCTTATGTAAAGACTTTGTTTCATAAGTTTTTCTATTGGAAGAGTCTAACTTTGGTTATAATTGTAAATTTAAGTCTCCCCCACATATCAAGAGACCTTCTGTTTCTGTATTATTAAAATAAAAATTATTAAAGTATTAGTAATTTTCTGGAAGAAACTAATATCACTTCCTGGGGGTGCATATATATTCAATAAAGTAACTGGATTTCCATCCACATTTCCCCCTTACCAGAATATATCTGCCCTCCTTATCTCCCATTTCAAAATTTAGCTTGCTTGGGATGAGAATAGCAACTCCTCTTCTATATCCTGATTTATATGAGGAGAAAAACAAATTAATTTCTCTTCAATTTTCCATGCTCATTATCACTTAAGTGAGTTTCTTGTAAATATACTACATGGGCTTGTTCTTTTTTCATTTTTGATAGAATTTTACTGCGCTGACTGGATTCAACAGCCCACTGACATTAAAAGAAATGAATTTTACTTTGTCCTTAGCCATTTATATGTATTTATCTGTTAGTATATCATTGAAATTTGCAGAATATAACTTAATCGATCTACTCCCTGAACAAATAAGAGCCAAGAAATGCGAATAATTAAGAAAAAAGGTAACAAAGGTGTGATTCCAAGGCTGGGGTCTCTAGATGACCCTGGGTTGGGCTAGAAGGAATGTCTAGCCGTGGGGGATAGCCCCTCCTACCTGTGAGTTGAGGCCCCCATTGCAGTACCTATAAAAGTAAGTAAAAGAAACTATGTCCATTACACAGAAATGATTTCCCTATGTATTCCTCCCATGTATATATTGTCATTTAGGTGGGGGGGAAAGGAATGAATAAATTAATTTAAAAAAATTGAGTAATATAAAATCCACATTATAATACGTATTTCTCGAGATAGGTATATCACCGTCTATTTTTGCTTCTGTTTAGTTTATCAGCACTTTTAAAGTTAGCCAAACCTTATGGCTCTTCTGGAGGAGGTGAGGGCTGCCCTCGGAGAACTCACAGTCTCTTTCTCATATCCTTCTCTCGTCCTGTTCCCGTCCCCTGCTTTCTAGGTTCTCTTACTATTTCCCAAGCAGATCGGGATAACTGCTCAGCCAGACTTTCCCTTGGTTTGCCCATGCTAATGGGCAGTCCTCTGTTCTTCATGTCTGTGGTCGCCTCCTCCACCGTCTGATATAATCGTATCCCTTCTTGGTAAAATACCCTCAGTTTAGCAGGGTACAGAGTTTGGAATTTAATCTTTTCTTGCTTTAATATTTGTTTCACTTCGGGATATTCCTTCCATTTCTGTAGGACCGCCAGGGTGTTGGGGGGGGGGGGGGAGGTAATCATGATCGAAGTATATTAACTTCCCGTTCCAAAACACCTCTTCTTACCCCGTGGCCCTTGGTAGAATCTCCACCTTGCTCTTGAATCGAAGGAATCTAAGTACTATTGAGCGTGGTTTACTTCCTCTGTCTCCGGAGGGCCGCGGGACGAGCGAACGATGTGTCCTCTCAATTTCAATCTCCATAGTTGGGGGAATCTCCAGCACTTCCCACAGCAGCTTTTCTACAAAGTCTATCATCAACAATCCCTCTGCTCCTTCGGGAACATTGTAAACCCTGATGTTTTTCCATCGCGATCTTCCCTCCTGGTCAAGCAATTTACTCTCCTGTTGATTTAATATTTTTATCGTCTTACTTAGTATCTGTTCCATGTTTTGCATGTGATCTTCCATCTTCTCAATTTGAGTCTCTGCAACCGCAATTTTCTGATTGATGTTGGCGAGCTCTGACTTGATATCATTGAGTTTCTGTTTTATATCTTTTTGGACTTCCCTTATCACATCCAAAATCCTTATCATATTTGCAGCTTCACCTGCACGAGGCCCAGCGTCAGTTTTGCCACCACGCGCACATGTAGGAGAGCCGCGTGTTGTACCTCTGTCTTCCATAGGCTCTGCAGTGATGCTTTTTTAATCCCCATTTTCCCCCCATTCTTGCCCCCCTTATCAATTCAGATATTTTCGAAAGATCTTATATTTGATGGATTAACGGGGCAAAATATGCGTTTTTCCAGAGGAGCTACTGATTTAAGCTGCCATTCTGAATGATGATGTCACCGAAACCCTCTTTGTTATTTTCTGTTGTGATAATTGTGAACGCCCAAACAGCAACGATACATTTTTCTTTTGTTTAAACAACTTTACTTTCAATATCTCCCTTCAATACCTGATGGCTGGCACCTTTACATCCCATAATTCCTCTCCCTCCGCACGCGCATAACAGGGAGAGTGTGCATGCGTACTAAATATTTATATAGTCCAGATGAACGGAACTCAACAATCTCCCATCCTTGTGTAACAAAAAATTTAATTTGAAAAAGATTTAAAAACAATTCAAATGTCCATTAGGATATGGGAATTAGTTCTAACCCTTGAATTTAATATAATTTTTAAGGTACCAAATGCCTTCACTAAGTACCTTTAACAGCACAAGAATTGGAGCTCCCTTTGCGAGACGGTCAGCTAGTTGTTCCTTCGTAGCTGATCATGACGTGATAAATTTTCTGTGCTTGGACGAGTTCTTTGATGCTGCTCATCTCTAGACAAAGCCTCTTTTCTGTAACTGACTTGGTGGATTTGATGACATCAACCAAAGAGCAGTTGTCTGTGACACAACTTGTATGTAGACTGTCCTTTGGGTCACCATGGAAAACCTCAGAACAGAGTATGGCTTGAAATACAGCATTGTCAATACCTTCAGACATTATGAGAGTTTCTCCTGCCAATGTACTCTGTACAACGCTTCGGATCCATTTTGATTGCCAATAGAGAGGTGAAAATCTTCCCTCTTCCATCAGTGTAATCAAGTGTCCCCCTTGAGTTCCTCCATCAGGAAGATTTCCAAGTGAGGCATCACTGAGGACAATGAGCCTCACTGAGCTAGCTTTTCCAAGCGGTTGAAACTTCAAGACTACTCTTTCAGATTGAATTCTGCACACTATCTTGTTTTCCTCAAATAAAGTTTGTACTGTGCATTTTTTGTGCTGGATGCCAAACTGCAGGCCTCAAACATGATGTCGGTTCTGCTCTGCCCTGCCTTCCATAGAATCTGACCTGCCTTTGACCTAAGTTGTTCAGCTTCAGCTTCACTGAGGAGTGCATCCTATTGTGTGGCATGTGAGGATTCCATGTGGATTGAGTGAAGATTCCTGATGTAGCTTTCTTGATGCAGCTGTACTATTCTGTCAACAGCAAGGCTGGTTATCCCTATATAGCAGAATTTGTCATGTTCCTTCCATCCAACCTGAAAGGCTGACTTTAACTGAGGAATAACTGTTGTGGCAAAGTTTTGTGAGCCTCCCCATATGCAGTCATTTACATGACAGGCAAATATTCCAATCACACAATGTCCTGAATCTTTCTAGTAAAAAAAAACAGCTGGATCCACTTGTGACATCTTTCCACCTGTTTTTAACATTATTTCCTCAATCTTTTATACCAAAGTATGATGCATCTGTTAGACAATATACACACTTCTTGAGCTTCCAGTGTTCCTCCGCTTCTGGCTTCAGGAGGGGGTTTAATGTAAATGTCACGTGACAGCTCCAATCCTGTAAGAATGCGGATTTTACGTCCATGCAATGGGGTTGCCAATGCTTTTGACATATCACTGAGAGAAGTAGTCGGAGAGACTCTGATGCACATGTTTGTGAGTCTTTTTGGAGTTCTTTTATGTTCAGTTCCTCAAGACCTTTAGCCTCCAGGCATGCTTTTGGTGTAATTCCTGTCTAGGTTTCTTTCAGGGTGCACAGTGAAGTGCTTTTCATTTTTTGTCATTTTCCACAGAGTTCTGATGGTGTTCAGTTTATGCTTTGCGTAGTCTGGAATGATGCTCTTTGACATATGTACCTCCATGTCCCATGAATACCACAGACCCGACCAATGACATCTCCAGGACCTTCCCATTCTGCGCAGTCTGCTCTTTTGTAATACACTTTGTCCCCTGTGTCATACTTGTCATTTGTAGGACAGACCTGTGCCCTCAGTTCGAATTCTCTCTGAACCCTCTGCTTCAGTGAAAGCCTTCCTTGATGCGTTCAATGCTGAAATATGTTTCCCAACCCACTCACTCCTTGTAGTGCCCTCCAGAGCAGGTGGTCTGTCAAACAGAACAGAGGGAAGGTTTGGATTCTGGCCGAAGACCAATTGATACGGGCTGTAACCATGTACATTGTGCCTGGTATTCTTTGCCATAAGGGCTCAGTCCAGGGCTGTGTTCCAGTCACAGCCATTGCTTTTCTTTACGTCAGCATTATTTCAGTAAGTGTTTGATTGTGTCGCTCCTGAAGTCTATTACTCCAAGGATGATATGCAGTTGTTGTCTTTGTTTCAGTGTTAAAGTTCCCTGCTATATCTCTGAATTCATCATTATTAAATTCCCAGAATTATCACTGAATACTTTACAAGGTGGGCCATGCACATTTATTCAGGAATGGATGAAGTTTTTTTTACTATCTCTGAGGGTCACTTTTTATTTATGATGCTATTAGCTCTGAAATGTGTGAACTCATCAATGATGTGGCGATACATACTACTTGCTCCAATTCAAGTAGGTCAACGGCTACTATTTCATCGTATTCAGATGCTAGTGGCAGACTAACTGCAGGCTTGGGGTTTCCAATCTTTTGATGCATCTCATAGCTGTCAATTATCTGCTTTTAGTGGACAAATAATTGGCATCTTTGTTTTCTGAACTCTTGAGCAGTTTCTGAAGTCGATCAATTAAAGAGTATCCAAACTGCTTGTGAAGTTTGAGCAACACTTTGCATTTCTCATCGATACTGCTACTACTACTACGTCGACTCAGTCCGAGGGGGCCGGCGTCGGGCACGATGACTTTTCCCTCTTTCCACTTTTCCCTCTCCCACTTTTCCCTCTCCCTCATCAGTGTGTTCAGTTCATCTACATTAGCCGCGCCGCTGTCTTCTAGGAGCGTGTTGACCATAGTCTTGGGAGGGCGCCCAGGGTTCATCCTCCCGTGCTTGGGCTCCCATATGATGACTAGGGTGGCAGGTAGCTCGGGGTGGTGTAGACAGTGCCCCGCTAGTTGCAGTCTTCTCACCTCGATTTTAGTAGAGAGCATCAGTAGGTTGTTATAGAGCTCAACGTTCGTCATGTGTTGTTGCCAACTCTCCATCGATGGTCATGTTTAGTGTGACAGTTAGTAATTCATTTTCACATTGGTTCGCAGTAATAGCTTTATCTGGAATGTTTGCATTCTGATGTCCAGATCTGGTGAGCTCAAGAGACACTGGCTGTTGAAACATCATTGCTTGGTCATTCTTCACATCCAGTATTACTGCTGTTTTCTTTAGGGAAGATTTTCTCAAGAGTAATGGAATGTTCACTGGTACCACCTCCATTTCAATGTAACATTTCGTCTACCTTATTTTTGCAGGAATTTTCACTCTTCTGGTGGAGTGTACAATCTTTCCATCTCCAAATTTGAATGCTTTATTACAAGGTGTATCTGTGTTCACCAGTTTCTGCACTTGATTCTGGTTTCGTTCACTTACATAGCTTTCAAGCCATTTTTGTCCACACACTGTGCGTGTGCGTGCTGTATCAATAACAGCAGATCCTAGAGATTCTGTCATCAAAATCTCTGTCTCCTCTGCATTAGTAAGTGATTCCTTCACAAATAATGTGACATGGCACTCTTGTACATCTTCAGATTTGTTATTTTCTTCAGTTAGCCTAACTTGTTTGGTTCTGTGAGGGCAGTTTCTTGCCCAGTGGGTAAATACTTTGATGTACCGCATATTTCGATCTCCTGCTGTACTTACTGGTTTTGTGCCAGATTGTGGTACCCGTGTCTGGTTCCTCTGGGATCTAAGCTTGTGATTATGCAGTTTCCTGACTTGGACTAATTCTGACAGTTGACTTTGTGGCCTTTTCTCCAAAAATTCTCTTCAGTGATATTTTCATAGATGCAAATACAAATTCTGTGCATGCAGTTAACACTAGCTGTCTGTCCTTTATGTCCAGACATTCAATATCCAACAGTTTAAAAGCTAATACAGCATCAGGAAGATCCATTTGTACACTTACGCATGTAAGTGTACTTTTGTTCCAAATCAATACTATAATCAGCCATATTTTTAGAATTATCTCTATAAATTTTGTCAAAGTCTTCCTTCAAAAAACAGTCAAGCGTATTTATTAGTGTATTCATACTGTCATCTTGTTCAAGTTGTCCACCAAAATTCCCATTGCTGTCTCTCACTCTTCCCGAAAGCGACAGTGCAACAGCCAAGGCTTGCTTTGTCTCCTCCAGTTCCGTAACATGAGTCCATATTCCAATTTCATTTTTCCAGCTTTTGTAAGGCTTACTCTCTTCAAATGCTGGCAGGAACCTATAATTGGAAACCATTCTCTGCTGCCACTGTTAACGCCAAAACAGCAAGGACACATTTTTCTTTTGTTTAAACAACTTTACTTTCAATTAAACTGTTCAATACCTGAGGGCCACCCCCTTTATATACCATAATTCCAATTCCTTCATATGCACACCTGCGTAACAGGGAGAGTGTGCATGCGTACCAAATACATAGTCCAAATGAATAAAACGCAATAATTCTTTTGTTCCTATGATTGATTAAAAAGAGACTATCAGGAATTTTGAAATATTATTTTTGCCATGTGCGAGTGTTTGATCTGATGCATTGTTTACATACCATAGTAGCCCTAACCAAATCAACTTTAGAAACTACTTTATAGAGTATTCTAATATTGCTACATCGTCAATGAACTCTAAGAGTGCATCCGTTTGTGTGTTGATTTATTTTAAATTGTGAAAATTAGAAATTCAAAGGCAATACATTTTAACTACAAATTATAATGTAGAATTTGTAGTCTTAATTTTATTTTGTAAATTACTTTAATTTTTTTGTTGAATATAATCCTGTAATCTGATATTTGCTCATGTTGTTGTTGTTGTTGTTCGTCCTTCGTAGTCGAAGATGACCATGGCTTCAAAATCAAATGGGAGATTGGTGGCTGTGGGTCCGGACGTGACTGATGAGGCCAATCTGGGCCCTGAAGGCTCGCCCACATGTGGGACACAAGTGGGTGGGTGCTGTTGTGGCAGTGGATGCTGCTCGGGCCTTGCGCACAGCACGCTTACGTTGCACCTCAGTGATGCACCTGACTTCAGCTGCACGGGCTCCTGTGGTGATCTTGCTGCGCGAAGCTGGACGGTCGAGGGCAAGCGTCTCCCATGTGTTGATGTCGACACCCAGGCCTTTGAGGGACGCTTTGAGGCAGTCTTTATAACGTTTCTTCTGCCCCCCAACTGAGCGCTTGCCCTGACACAGTTCTCCGTACAGCAGCTGTCTGGCATTCTGACCACATGTCCAGCCCACCTGGCTTGGGCTTTCAGCAGGAGGATGTAGACGCTGCAGAGCCCAGCTCGATCCAGGATTTCCGTGTCAGGGACTTTGTCCTGCCACCTGATGTGGAAGAGTCTGCGGAGACAGCTCAGGTGAAAGTGGTTGAGCTGTTTAGCGTGTCTGCTGTAGACAGTCCAGGTCTCGCTGGCGTAAAGGAGAGTGGTAAGGACCACTGCACAGTAGACCTTCAGCTTGGTGGTAAGGCTGAGTCCTCTCCACTCCCAGACGTTCTCACGGAGTCTCCCAAAGGCGGCGCTGGCTTTGGCAATCCTGTTGTTGACATCAGCGTCTATGTTCACTGCGCGAGAGAGTATGCTGCCCAGGTAGGTGAAGTTGTCGACTGCCTGGAGGTTCTGGCCCTTCACCGTGATGCGCGGCTCCTGGTATGGCTTTCCTGGGGCAGGCTGGTAGATAACTTCGGTCTTTTTGGTGCTGATAATGAGACCGAAGTTGTCGCAGGCTTGTGAGAAGCAGTCCATTTCACGCTGCATCTCCTGCTCTGTGCTGGCGTTGAGTGCGCAGTCATCAGCAAACAAGAAGTCTCTGATGACAGTCTCTTGCACCTTTGTAACTGTCTGCAGGCGCCTAAGGTTGAACAACCTGCCGTCAGTCTTGTACCTGACGTGGATTCCTTCTTCGTAGTTGTGGAAGGCATCTGTCAGCACGGCAGAGAATACCATACTGAACAGAGTCGGGGCAAGAACGCAGCCTTGTTTGATGCCATTTGTCACTGGGAAGGCCTTGGACTCGTCGCCGTCATCCAGAACTTTAACCATCATACCGTTGTGGAACTGCCGGACGATTGTGATGAACTTGCTGGGGCAGCCAAACTTCTCCATGATCTTCCACAAGCCTTCTCTGCTGACCGTATCGAAAGCCTTGGTTAGATCGACGAAGGTCACGAAGAGGTCGCTGTGTTGCTCCTGGCATTTTTCCTGGAGTTGGCGCGCAGCAAAAATCATGTCCGCGGTCCCACGTTCAGCACGGAAGCTGCACTGGCTTTCTGGGAGCAGACCTTGCTCAAGATGTTGGAGAAGGCGGTTGAGCAGGACGCGGGCCAGAATCTTCCCCGCAATGGACAAGAGGGAGATGCCTCGGTGGTTGTCGTAAGACTGGGGGTTGCCTTTCCTCTTGTAAATGCTCATTTGCTCATAGTGTGGATCTGTTTACGACCTGGAAGTTTAGCTTCATTACCTTAAAATTTAAACTAAGGCATCGGATGAGGTATGAACACATATTGAAATTAGTTTCCATTTTCAGGTTTTGGAGCTGACGCTGCAGTATCTAGAATACTGAAATAAAATTGGCTAGATAGGGTTATGTGCAGGTTGTTGTTTTGCAGTGAACCCCCTTCCCCACCCTCTTGGCTTCACTTAACACCTATCTTGTCCTCTTTCCCCTCCCCCCCCCCCCTTTTATTCTGGCACCTTCTCCCTTCCTTTGGTCCTGGTGAAGGGTCTTGGCCCGAAATGTTCACTATATTCATTTCCATATATGCTGCATGACCTGCTGAGTTCCTAAATGTCAAGTTCCGTTTTTGTTTGTGTAGTATTCTATATAAATGTCAAAATTGTTTTCTGCGTTTGTTTGCAGTGGCTAAGCTAAATTTTGCTTTTTATTGAATTGTGGTTTACCATTATAACCATACTCTGATTGCTTCATTTCTCTGTGAAAAGTGTTTTCCTTGTATTGTGTTGCAAAGTGGCACCTGGAAATAATATACACAGACTTGCCACTAGCTTAATCACTGTAATTTGAGGGATTTAGTCATATAAAATATGGTAACACAAGCAGTTCGCAGATGTTGGAAATCCTGGGCAACATACACAAAATGCTGGAGGAACTCAACAAGTCAGGCAGCATCTGTGGAGGGGAATAAACAGATGATATTTTGTACTGAGACCCATCATCAGGATTGGAAATGGAGGACAGAAGCCAGAGGCGGAGGGGAAGGAGTTTAAACTGGCAGGTGATAGGTTAGACCAGGTGATGGGAAAGGTGGGATAGAGGATGAAGTAAGAGTTGGGAGGGGATGGGTGGAAGAAGAGCTGAAGGAGGAATCTGCTGAATTCCTCCACCATTTTGTGTATTGCTCTGGATTTCCAGCATCTGCTGGATTTCTGTGTTTGATATGCTACTGCGCTGCATTGTCCCTTCAAGATGTACCTACTCTGAAGAAGTTTAAATCTTCTCCATGAGTTCTGTGAGACCCTCTCTCACTACTTGCCCTCTCTGCTGCTCTTTGACTCTTTGCCCAGCTTCTTACTTCAACCTCTTCTTCCCCCCCCCCCCTTCACCTTATTCTGGCATCTTCCCCCTTCCTTTCCGGTCCTGATGAAGAGTCTCTGCTTGAATGTTGACTGTTTATTCCTTTCCATGGATGCTGTATGACCTGCTGAGTTTCTCCAGCATTTTATGTGTGATCAGGAGTTCCTAAACGCCAATGTTGATGCTGCCTGACTTGCTTCACAACAGCAGTTATGAAGATTCCTGCTGCACCTGTTGGCCCTGTGATCTCTGTCTCAGAAGGTGATATTAGACTGTATTTAAAGAGAGTGAACCCTCGCAAGGCAGAAGGTCCCAATGGAGACCTGGTAAGGCTCTGAAAACCTGTGCCAACCAACTAGTGGGAGTATTCAAGGACATTTTCAGCCTCTCTCTGCTATGGGCAGAAGTTCCCACTTGTTTCAAAAAGGCAACAATTGTACCAGTACCTAAAAGAATAATGTGGGCTGCCTTAATGACTATCGCCTGGTAACACTCACATTGACAGTGATGAAATGCTTTGAGAGGTTGGTCATGACTAGATTGAACTCCTGCCTCCGCAAGGACCTGGATACATTACTATTTGCCTATCGCCACAATGGGTCAACAGCAGACGCAATCTCAGTGGCTCTCCGCATGGCTTTAGACCACCTGGACAATGCAAACACCTATGCTAGGATGCTGTTCATCAACTATAGCTCAGCATTTAATACCGTCATTCCCACAATCCTGATTGAGAAGTTGTAGAACCTGGATCTCTACAGCCCTCTGCAATTGGATTCTCGACTTCCTAACCAGAAGACCACAGTCTGTGTGGATTGGTGATAACATATCCTCCTCGCTGACGATCAACACTGGCGCACCTCGGGTGTATGCTTAGCCCGTTGCTCTACTCTCTATATACACATGACTGTGTTGCTAGGCATAGTTCAAACACCATCTATAAATTCACTGACGATACAACCATTGTTGGTGGAATTTCAGGTGATGATGAGAGGACATATAGGACTGAGATATGCCAACTAGTGGAGTGGTGCCACAGCAACAACCCATGCCAATCCTCATAGAGGGATCAGAAGTGGAGAGAGTGAGCAGCTTCAGGTTCCTGGGTGTCAAGATCTCTGAGGATCTAACTTAGTCCCAACATATCGATGTAGTTATAAAGAAGGCAAGACAGCAGCTATACTTAATTAGGAGTTTGAAGAGATTTGGCATATCAACAAATACACTCAAAATCTTCTATAGTTGTACCGTGGAGAGCATTCTGACAGGCTGCATCACTGTCTGGTTTGGAGAGGCTACTGCACAGGACCAAAAGAAGCTGCAGAAGGTTGTAAATCTAGTCAGCTCCATCTTGGGCACTAACCTACAAAGTACCCAGGACACCTTTCAGGGAGCAGCGTCTCAGAAAGGCAGCATCCATTAGGAAGGACCTCAAGCACCCAGGGCATGCCCTTTTCTCACTGTTACCATCAGATAGGAGGTACAGAAGCCTGAAGCCACACATTCAGCGATTCAGGAACAGCTTCTTCCCTTCTGCCATCTGATTCCTAAATGGACATTGAAGCTCTGAACACTACCTCACTTTTTTAACATACAGTATTTCTGTTTTTGCACATTTTTAAAATCTATTCAATATACATTATTGATTTATTATTATATTTTATTTTATTTATTGTTTTTTTCACTGCTAGACTGTATTACATTGAACTACTGCTAAATTAACAAATTTCACATCACATGCGGTGATAATAACCCTGATTCTGATTGCTGTGTTTCTCCAGCATTCTGTGTGTTATATAAAATACAGTAATAGGCAAATGGAACACTCTTAGAAGTTTCTTTCTTAATTAGACCCCTTGTAGCTAAAATTAACTTTTTTCCTTTAAATTAATACTTAAATTATTCTCATGAAAATTAAAATGGCCTTTCTAGACAATGACCTACATTTTATAGGCTGGTTGCATTTGCTTTTGATGTTCATTACAGTTGCTTTTGATATTCATTACATTTAGACTTGGCAAAGACTTTTCAATGGCTCTTCACCTTGTATTTTGGGAATCATTAAGTTTGTTAACTTCGAGCTGCCTATCCCCTGCCAACAATCATCAGAAATCTTTGCAGATGGACCAAGCAAACTTGTAATTGTAACTGTCTCAAACTGGAAAATGTAAATGAGACAAACTAAGTCAATGCTAAACAGAACATGCTAATCTGTAAACATATATAATTTAACAGCACATTCTGAGAAGCTGCAATATTATGTATGAGTTTACACTGTTACATAGTTCTTTGTAAGGTTCCAAAAATAAATATTCATTTACAACAAAGTTAATACTGTCCTTGGTGCTTCCGTCTGTTGTATCTGGAAAGGTTAACCTTTCTTAATGTCAGAAATAATCTGCTCATTCCCCTGATGTACCTTCTGTTGTTGAAGTGATGCTGGGAAACATAACTTCAACTGGTTTAACTATTTAGAGTCAGAGTTACTGTATATAGTTCAGATGCAGTCCTTTTTGCCCAACAGTTCCTGTTGACCAAAGTTCAAAGTAAATTTATCATCAAAGTACATGTAGTTGCAAGAAAAAGTTTGTGAGCCCTTTGCAATTACCGGGTTTTCTACATTAATTACTCAAAATGTGGTCTGATCTTCATCGAAGTCTCAATAATAGACAAACACAATCTGCCTAAACTAATAACACACAAAAATTGTACTTTTCGTGTCAGTATCGAACACATTATTTAATCATAGTCTAAGCTGGAAAAAGTATGTGAACCTTTGCATTTAATAATTAGTAGAACTTCCTTTAGCAGCAGTGACCTCCTCCAAACACTTCTTTTAGTTGCTGATCAGACTTGCGCAACAGTAAGGAGGAATTTTTAGACTATTCCTCCATACAAAAGTGTTTCAGTTCATCAATATTTTTGAGATACCTTGCATGAACAGCCCTCTTCAGGTCATGCCACAGCATTTCAATTGGGTTAAGTTCTGGACTCTGACTTGGCCATCCTAAAGCATGAATTTTCTTTTTAATCCATTATGTTATTGATTTACAATTGTGTTTTGGATCATTGTCTTGTTGCATCATCCAGCTTTTATTAAGCTTCTGGTGATGGACTGCTACCCTGACGTTCCCCTGTAAAATGTCATGATACAATTTTTGAATTCATTGTTCCCTCAGCAATTACAAGCTGTCCAGGCCCTGAGGCAGCAAAGCAACCCCAAGACAAAATGCTCCTTCCACCATGCTTCACAGTTGGGATGATGTTTTGGTGTTATTGTGCAATGCCCCTTTTCCTCCAAACATAGCGGTGTGCATTTCTGCCAAAAAGTTCAACTTCTATTTCATCTGTCCACCGAAACGTTATGGAACATGCAAGTGGTCTTTTGCAAACTTGGGATGTGCAGGGGTTTGGAGAACAGTGGTTTCCTCCATGGTGTCCTTCCCATGAACACCATTCTTGTTCAGTGTTTTTCTTATAGTGGACACATGAATAGAGACTTTAGTAAGTTCCAGAGATTTCTGCAGGTCTTTTGCTGTTATTGGGATCTTTTTCACCTCCTTTGGCATTACATGTTGTGCTGTTGGTGTTATCTTTGCAGGACACCCACTCCGAGGGAGAGTAGCAACAGTACTGAATTTTCTCTATTTGTAGGCATTTTCTCTTACTGTGGACCAATGAATACTCAAGTCTTTAGAAATGCTATTTTAGCCTTTTCTAGCTTGTGCATCTCTACAATTCTTCTTCTAAGGTCCTCTGAAAATTGTTTTGATCGAGGCATGGTGCACATAAACAGATTTTTCTTGAGAAGAGCAGGCTCTGTCAGTAACCTGACTTTTTTATAGGGCAAGGCATCTCAACAACCCACACCTCCAATTGCATTTCATTGATTGGAACCCTGACTCCAAATAGCTTTTGTAGAAAGCATTATCTCAGAGTTTGACATTTTTTTTTAACCTAGACTGTGATTGCTTAAATGGTGTTCTTAACATTGAAGTAGTACAATTGTTTGTGTTATTAGTTTAGGCAGATTGTGTTTCTGACTGAGCTGAAGATCAGACCATAAGATATAGGAGCAGAATTAGGTCATTCAGCCCATCAAGCCTGCTCCACTATTTCATCATGGCTGATCCAATTTTTCTCTCAGCAGCAATCTTCTGCCTTCTGTGTGTATCCCTTCACGCCCCGACCAATGAAGAATCTATCAACCTCTGCCTTAAATATACTTAAGGACTTGGCCTCCACCGCTGTCCGTGGCAAAGAATTACACAGATTCACCACACTCTGGCTAAAGAAATTCCTCCTCATCTGTTCTAAAAGGATGCTCCTCTATTTTGAGGCTGTGTCCTCTGATCTTAGACACTCCCACCATAGGAAGCATTCTCTTCATCCTCCTCCCACCATAGGAAGCACCCACTCTATCAAGGCCTTTCACCTTTTGATAGGTTTCAGTGAGGTCACCATCATTCTTCTGAATTCTGATGAATACAGGCCCAGAGCCATCAAATGCTCTTCATATGACAGGCCTTTCAATCCTGGAATCATTTTCATGAACCTCCTTTGAACTCGCTTCAGTTTCAGCACATCCTTTCTAAGATAAGGGGTCCAAAGCTGCTCACATTACTCCAAGTGGGGCCTCAACAATGCTTTATATAAAGTCTCAACATTACATCCTTGCTTATCTACCTTCACACCTTTCGGTTTGCCATGAATCTTCTCTCTAGTTATGGTGACTTCACACATTCCATGACCCCTGACACCTGGAACTTCCACCATACTGCTAGTATCTTCCGTAGTGAATACTAACACAAAATAGTTATTCAGTTTGTCCACCATTTCATTGTCCCCATCACTACTTCTCCAGCTTTGTTTTTCAATGGTCCGATATCCACTTCCCACTAATTATTGCTGTTTATGTCCTCTCTTTGGCTTTTATGTTGGATTTGAATTCTCTTGTTAGCCATGGATGTGTCATCTTTCCTTTAGAATACTACTTCCTCTTTGGGATGTATATATTTTGTGCCTTCCAAATTGCTTCCAGCTGCTCTGCCATCATCCCTGCCAGTGTCCTTTTCTAACCAATACTGGCCAACTCCTCTCTCATACCTCTGTAATTCCCTTTACTCCACTGTAATAGTGATATATCTGACCTTAGCTTTCCTTCTCATATTTAAGTGTAAATTTGATCATATTATGATCACTTTCCTCGAAGGGTTCTTTTATCTTCAGCTTTCGAATCAATTCTAGCTCATTGCACAATACCCAATCCAGAATAGCTGATCTAGTGGGCTCAACCACAAGCTGCTCCAAAAAGCCATCTCATTGGCCTTGTAGAATTCCCCCTCCTGGAAACCAGCACCAACCTGATTTTCTCAATTTGCCAAATTGATCTGGTTCCCTTGGGGCTCTTAGCATTCCGTTTCCCCGTTAGTCTTTATCAAAGGCCTTACTGAAGTCCATGTGGACTAGAGAAACTGAACTACCCTCATCGTCAATGATATTGTCTTGAAAAATTCAACAAAATTAGCCCAATCTACCTATGATTTATTTGGAGTTGAGACTTGGGGAAAATACACCATTTGTTTTAGGTGTAATTGGATAGATAGTTTTCCCTCTGTGAATGCTAGTGAGTGTGCAGACCAGCAGCAGCAAACCTGTTTTTCATTTCTTTCTGATTCTGATTGTTCTTGTTTACTCATTTGAAGAACAGATTTTTCTCCTTTACTATAAAATCCTCCTCCTCAGTATTAATCCTGTTTTGCTGCCTACAGATTTGAGTAACGTGGGCATGCAATTTAGTAATTAGCAGTTTTCCAAAAACTCATTAATTTTGGAACTACTTGTGTTATAATGTATCATATGGAAGCTTTAGCAGACAGATACTGTCAAGTCAAGTCAAATTTATTTATAAAGCACATTTAAAAACAACCCATGATAACCAAAGAGCTGTACAAACCATAACAGGTAGCTAAAATCACAAATACAAGAAACACAGATATAAACAACAAGGCACACAGCTTATAGGCACAAAATAAACAACACGTGAGCCTAAGCACAAGCCAAAAATCAGCCACATCGGGAAGATTCAAAAGCTAGTGAATAAAGTTAAGTTCCTATTGTGTTAAAGTTCCCAAAACTTAATTGTTTTAATTTTACCACAGAGGTATAAAAGGAGCAATATATTGACTAGCATTTGGAGACTGCACTAAAAATGTATCCAGAAATGCAAAAAAAAATCTTGTGCAACACTATACTTTATCATAAATTCAATGTTTTTAAGTAATGCAGTAATAAAAACTTTGGAAATAGATTTCGGGAATAGAAAAAGGTCATCTCTAATTACAGAATTGATAAACTATATGATTTGGATCAGTAATCCAAGGAATCCAGTGATTTTGTATTTTAATCAGTTTATGACCTGGACAAATTTGGGTTCTGCATTCGGAGCATCCTAAGTGTCTTCCTTCCCTCCTGATACTCGGGCACTGATAGAACACCGCTTGTCAATCAGAAAAAATAAATATGGGTAACACACAGGTTACTTTTCTTTGGCATTGACTGAAAGATTGAGCAAGGATCTGGGAATTGTATAACAGTTTTATATTGATGTTTTCATTACCTTTGTGAATAATTTGAGAAATTTCAAGTCGTAATCAACGTCCTTATGAACAAATGGTCAGTTTTTATTTGGCAGAATGCCTTATTGCTATAACTTTCAGACAAGCACCAAGAACTTGCTTGGTTGATGTTTGGGAAGTGCTTTCCTTCATGCACCGATAGTCTCAGTAGAACTACGTGTGGCCCAGAGGCAGCTGCAGATGAGTTGGTGTCTTTAACTTTCTAGAATGTGTATTTGTCAAGGAGGTTTGGAAAGATGTGCACTGATTCTTGCTGAGGTTCATCGTGAGCAGATATGAATCAAAGATCTGCTCTCTGAGGTGTCTCAGGGATGCATTGGAGGCAAAACATCAACTACTGCTGGAACATTTGTCAACTTACTGACAGATCATTTTGGCCTTGCTTAAAATTGCTGTCTTTTTCAATCTGCAAATGATTGTTGGAGAGCGCCGTTTTCTAGGCTTCAGTTCTAGACTCTGAATTGGTTTAAGACCCTTTTGCCATTACACAGTGAAGGATAGGAATCTGTGTTTGTAGGATTAAAAACTTATGTTATACCTATTCATTAAGGAGTACACATGAAAGTAAATAATGTTGGAGCAGGCTAGTGTTAATAGAGCAGTCAGACTTTGGATGAGACCAGGCGCAGGCTAGTACTGTCCAGGAGGCTGAAAACCTCATTATGAAACTTTTACTGAGATGGTCATCCAGAATGCAGGCTTCAGATGGTAGATTGGTGACCATCTGGAGCAGTAAGTTAGTAGTTAGTGTAAGGATCCCCTGTGGTCCTTCCCCTCAACAACAAATATCCCCCTTTGGATACTGCTGGAGAGGATGTTTTGTCAGGGCACAACAGCAGCAGCCAGGCCAGCAGTGCTACAGCCACCCTTCAGGCTCGGCAGGGACGTGTATAGTTGGACAGAGTGATTGTGATAGGAGACTTGATGGTTAAGGGGTGGACGGCAGATTATTTGGCCGCAAAAGAGAAGCCAGGAAGGTGTGTTACCTCCCAGGTGCCTAGGGTCCAGGATGCCTCAGTACAGCTGCAGAAGGTTCTCAAGAGGGAGTATGAGCAGCCAGAGGTCATGGTGCTTATTGGCACCAATGACATAGGTAGAAAAGGGGAAAAGGTCCTATGCAGTGAGTATAAGGAGTTAAGGAAGAGGCTAAAGAGTAGAACCTTTAAGGTAGTAATCTCTAGATTACTCCCAGTGCCGTGTGCTAGTCAGGACTGGAATAGGATGATAGTACAGATGAATAAGGGCTGTTGGAGTAGTGCAGGGGAAGGGTTTCAGATTTTTGGATCACTAGGATCTCATCTAGGGAAGGTATGACCTGTACTTAAAGGACTGTTTACACTTAAACTTGAGGGGAAATAATATCCTTGTGGGCAGGTTTGCTAAAGTTGTTGGAGAGGGTTTAAACTAATTTGGAAGGGAGCTGGGAACCAGAGTGATAGGGCTGAGGATGTACAATGCATCAATACAAGTTAATGCATTGTGTAATGAGACTGTAGAGAAGGACAGGAAGATGAGTGGGCAAAATTGCAGTCAGTGAGATGGGTTGAAGTATCACATGGGGAAAAATCAAAAAGGATGATGAATACAAGACCAAGGTATTAAATTGGAATGCATGCCATATATGGAATAAAGTAGATGATCTTGTAGTGCAGTTAGAGATTGGCAGGTATGATGTTGTGGGCATCACTGAGTTGTGGCTGAAAGAAGATCATAGTTGGGAGCTTAACATCCAAGGATACGCCTTGTATGGAAAGGACAGCCAGGTAGGCAAAGGGGTTGGCATGGTTCTGTTAGTAAAAAATGATATCAAATCCATATCAAAAAAATGAAAAGGTGACACAGGATCAAAAGATGTAGAATCCTTATGGAAAGACCTGATGGGAGCTATATACAGGCCCTTGAGTAGTAGCCAGATGCAGGATATAAATTAGAATGGAAGATAGAAAAGGCATATAATAAGGGCAATGTTATGATAGTTGTGGGGGATTTCGATATTTAGGTAGATTGGGAAAACCAGGTTGATGCTGGATCTCACGAGAGGAATTTGTAGAATGCCCATAAGATGGTTTTTTAGAGCAGCTTGTGGTTGAACTCACTAGGGAAAAGGCAATTTTGGATTGCCTTGTGTAATGAACTAGATCTGATTAGGGAGCTTAAGGTAAACACAAGACAGTGGTGGTAACATGATAGAATTCACCCTACAGTTTGACAGGGAGAAGAAAAAGTCAGATGTATTGGTATTACAGTGGATAAAGGGAATTTCAGAGGCACGAGAGAGAAGCTGGCCAAGGTTGATTGGAAAGGGCACTCTCAGGGATGACGACAGAACAGCAGTGTCTGGAGTTTCTGGGAGCAATTTGGAAGGCACAGGATAGATATAATCCCAAAAATGAAGTAGTATTCTAAAAGATGCAACTGTGGCTGACAAGGGAAGTCAAAGGCAGCATAAAAGCAAAAGAGAAGGCATATGATATAGCAAAAATTAGAGGGAAGTTAGAGGATTGGAAAACTTTTAAAAACTAACAGAAAGCAACTAAAAAGACCAAAAGGAGAGAAAAGATGAATGAGAAGGTAATGTCATGTGACCGGCAATAATGAATATAGAATTGAGTCAGGTTTTATAAAAACAAACATTTATTAAACTCTGCTCAAAAATAGCAATTTTTTAAACCACTAACTTAACCGGAAGTTAACTGCTATACGGCAACTCTGGAACAGTTCTTGAAAGGGTAAATGCGAAAACAGTTCTTAAAGTGGTAAATTCGAACACACTTCTTGGAATGGTAAATTCGAAAGTCCAAGAGATTTATACAGTCAATTAGGAGAGACTTTCCTGAAGTAAAGAATTCCTCGAAGACGTGACGTTACTGCTAATCCCAACCAGAACCTGCCTTGTCCGCAGGATTCACAATGACGTAAGTAAAATGGTTTAAAGGAACTGACCTTTCGTCTGGAGAATAGACACTGTGCAATCCTTCCTGCTTTAGCAGAGGATATCTCAGATGCAGGTCACTTTTCCTTGAACAAAGATTCAATAAAGGTCAATCCTCTCCAAAACCACCAAACGATATCAGCTTTACTCGACTCGGCGAATTCCTGTACTTTGGTAAGGTCTTCACTCTCCAATAGTATTCACAATAGAAAGTAGAACTCCACTTTAAAACAAAACTGCGTCATAAGACGAATACGCAGCAGAATGGAGTATCTGATGAATTAAATAACAAACTAAACTTAAATCTAACTGTCGTCTTCTTCTTGGTGCATTAATGGTGCATTACCGCCACAACTAACGGCGTCACCCCAGGGGTCTCCCTTTTATACCTGTGGTGAACATGTCATCTTGTGACCTCACACTGGTGGGAAGATTAAATCACCCCACCATCACATGACCATTACCTCATACTCATAAGATATTCAATTACATCATGGTCATAAGACAGTCACAAAAATATCCATGAGGTATGTAACAGTAAGCTAACCACTAATATAAAAGAGGATACCAAAAATTTTTCAGCTATATTGAGAGTAAAGGAGAGGCAAGAGTAGATATTGGACTGCTGGAGAATGATCCTGGAGAAGTAGTAATGGGGAAACAAAGAAATGGTGAATGAACTTAAGTATATTGTTTTATTCTTCACTGGAAGGCACTAACAGTATGCCAGAAATTCAGGAGTGTCAGGGAGCAGAAGCAAGTGTAGATGCTATTTCTAAGGAGAAGGTGTTTGGAAAGCCAGAAGGTCTGAAGGTAGCTGATCTACCTGGAGCAGATGGACTACACCCCAGGGTGCTGAATGACGTTGCTGAAGAAATTTTTGGGTGCATTAGTAATCTTTCAAGAATCACTAGATCCTGGAATGGTTCCAGAGGAATGGAAAATTACAAATGTCATTCTACTCTTTAAGAAGGGAGGGAGACAGAAAAAAGGAAATTATAGGCCAGTTAGCCTGACCTCAATGGTTGAGAGGATGTTGGAGTCCATTATTAAGGATGAGGTTTCAGAGTTCTTGGAGGCATGATAAAATAAGCTGAAGTCAGCATGGTTTCCCTAAAGGGAAATCTTGCTTGACCAATTTGTTGGAATTCTTTGAGGAATTAACAAGCTGATTAGACAAAGGAGAGCTGGTGTATGTTGTTTACTTGGATTTTCAAAAGGCTTTGAATAAGGTGCCACATATGAGGCTGCTTAACAAGGTAAGACCCCATGGTATTACAGGAAACATACTAGAATGGATAGAAGATGGGCTGAATGGCAGGAGTCAAAGAGTGGGAATAAAGGGGACCCTTTCTGGTTGGTTGCTGGTGACTGGTGGTGTTCTGTAGGGGTCAGTGCTGGGACCACTTCTTTTCGCGTGATATAGCAACAGTTTAGATGACAGAATTGCTGGCTTTGGCCATGTTTGGAGACAATACAAAGATAGGTTGAGGGATGATAGTATTGAGGAAATGGAGTCTGTAAAAGGAATTACAGATTGAGACAATGGGCAAGGAAGTGACAGATGGAATATAGTATAGGAAAATGAATGGTCATGTACTTTGGTAGCAGGATTAAAGGTGTAGACTACTTTCTAAGTGGAGAGAAAATTCAAATATCAGAGGTACATAAGGACCTGGGAGTCCCAGTTTAAGATTTTCTAAAGATTAACTTACAGGGTGTTACATAGTAAGGAAGACAAATGCAATGTTAGCATTTATTTTGAGAGAACTCGAATATAAGAGCATGGGTGTATTGCTGAAGATTTGTATGGCACACTTGGAGTATTGTGAGCAGTTTTGGGCCCCTTATCTAAGAAAAGATGTATACTCAGACCCCACTTAACGCCGAGGATGCTTTCTTCGGAGTTGGAGCACTATGTACATCAACGGTATGCGGGGTCATTATAACATTATGTAAATGGACATGTGTGCTTGATTTAAAAAAAATTATCAAGCTCAGAATGTATGTTATTTTATGTGTACACAGTAATTTGTGGAGTAACAAACGCACAAATAGGCCTAACCTGTATATCAGTGGAGCAGCAACACATCACAACAGCAGCAGAGGGAAGCGGATGGTGGTTACATTTTAGAGGAGGGACCAGGCTGTAGGTCCTCCTCTAATTTAGGCTTCTTCAAGTAGGTGTTGAATTTGACTGCCTTTTCTTAAGTTTCCTTTCATGAAGCAGTTCTCAGTAGCAGGAAATCATCTCTCTTTTCCTTATTGCTTCGCTCCCAGTCAGGGTCATTATGGGTCCATGATTTGTGTGATCATGGTGATGCTAGTGCTGAGGAATTTTGTGATCAGGTTTCTTGCTAGTGTTTCTTCTTCTCTATCCATGTCCTCAGATTCACCCAAGATGGGTTGCTTTGCAGTTCTTCAAGCTCTTTGTTATTAAGGCTCTCACCATGAGAATGCAGTAACTCTTCAACATCATCATCATTAACATCCTTACACTGTATTACTTACAGTTTCACATCATGCTAATATTTTTCCTAGACATCTTCGATGCACTTCCATCTCTGGAAGTTGCAGGCCGTTTTACAGACATTATGGGTGAAAAAATGGAATAATTGGCAAGGGGGAGGCAGAACATGAACTAATACATTCACATACGAGAAAATCTGCAGATGCTGGAAATTCAAGCAACACATGCAAAATGCTGGAGGAACTTAGCAGGCCAGGCAGCATCTATCGAAAAATGTACGGTCGATGTTTCGGGCCGAGACCCTTCAGCAGGACTGGAGAAAAAGAGATGAGGAGTCAGAGTTAGAAGGAGAGGGAGAAACACAAGGCGATAGGTGAAGCTGGGAGGAGGGGGAGGGATGAAGTAAAGAGTTAGGAAGTTAATTAGTGAAAGAAAGATAGCACTATAGAAGGGGGAATCTGACAAGAGAGGACAGAAGGCCATGGAAGAAAGAAGAGGGGGAGGAGCACCAGAGGGAGGTGATGGGCAGGCAGGGAGATAAGGTGACAGAGGGAAAAGGGGATAGGGAATAGTGAAGGTAGAGGTGTGCCATTATCGGAAGTTCGAGAAATCGATGTTCATGTCATCAGGTGGAGGCTACCCAGATGGAATATCAGGTGTTGCTCCTCCAACCTGTCTGTGGCCCTATCGTGACAATAGAGGAGGACATGGATGGACATGTCAGAATAGGAATGGTAAGTGGAATTAAAGTGGGTGGCCACTGGGAGAAATCCCTTTTTTTAGTGTATGGAGTGTAGGTGTTCGGTGAAATGGTCTTCCAATCTACATAGAGTCTCACTGATATACAAAAGGCCACACTGAGAGCACTGGATACAGTAGAAGATGACCCCAACAGTCTCAGGTGAAGTATAGCCTCACTTAGAGGACTGTTTGGGACCCTGAATGGTAGTGAGGGAGGAGGTGTAGGGGCAGGTGTAGTACTTGTTCCACTTGCAAGGATAAGTGCCAGGAGGCAGATTAGTAGGGAGGGACAAATGGACACGGGAGTTGCATAGGGAGCAATCTCCCCAGAAAGCAGAAAGTGGGGGGGGAGTCGGGGGTGGAGGGAAAGATGTGCTTGGTGATGGGATCCTGTTGGAGATGGTAGAAGTTACAGTAAATTATGTTCTAGATACGAAGGCTAGTGGGGTAGTAGGTGAAGACAAGAGGAACCCCTGTCCCTGGTTGGGTAACAGGGGGGTGGGGTGAGGGCAGATGTGTGCAAAATGGAAGAGATGCAGTAGAGAGCAATGTTAATGGTGGAGGGAGGGAAGCCCCTTTCTTTGAAGAAGGGGGACATCTCCTTCGTCCTAAAATGAAAAGCCTCATCCTAAGAGCAGATGCGGCAGAGACGGAGGAATTGAGAGAAGGGGGTGGCAGTTTTGCAAGTGACGTGGCGGGAAGAGGTGTCGTCCAGGTACCTGTGAGAATCAGTGGGTTTGTAATAGACATCAGTGGATAAGCTGTCTCCAGAGATGAAGACAGGGAGATCAAGAAAGGGGAGGGAGGTGTCAGAAACGGACCAGGTAATTTTGAGGGCAGGGTGGATGTTGGGGGCAAAGTTAATGAAGTTGATGAGTTCAGCGTGGGTGCAGGGAGCAGCACCAATGAGTTGTTGATGTAGCGTAGGAAGAACTAATATGTGATTGGCTGTGAGTGGCTCAGAGCATAAGTAAGCACTGTCATTGGCAGATTGAATGTTTACTATAATGGTGACCATACTTGAGAAGTTTTAGGTGTTGTTTCGAATGAATTTTTGTAATTTTAAAAAAATTCAATAAAGAATTAAATAACCATGTTGTAACAAATCAGTACTATGCAGTGTCTGAGTGTTCTGGCATTGGTGAAGGTCCAGGAGAGATCAATGAGAATGATTCCAGGAATGAAAGGGTTAATATATGAGGAGTGTTTGATTGCTCAAGGCCTGAACTTGTTGGAGAATGGGGGAGGGGGGGGGCGGGGGAGTGGATTTGGAGAGGATGTTTCCTAGAAGGTGAGTCTGGGACCAGAAGGCACACACTCAGAATAGAGGGATGTCGACTTAGAGATGAGGAATTTCTTTAGCTAGATGATGGTAGAGGGCTGTGGATGCCAAGTCTTTAAGTATATTTAAAGCGGAGGTTGATAGGTTCTTCATTAATCAGGGTGTCAAAGGTTATGGAGAGAAGGCAGGAAAACTGCATTGAGAGGGATAATACACCCACCTGGTGTATTGTGTTCAGTTCTGGTCACCTCACTACAGGAAGGATGTGGATACTATGGAGAGAGTGCAGAGGAGATTTACAAGGATGTTGCCTGGATTGGAGAGTGTGCCTTATGAGGATAGGTTGAGTGAACTTGGCCTTTTCTTCTTGGAGTGACGGAGAATGAGGGGTGACCTGATAGAGGTATATAACATGATGAGAGGCATTGATCAGGGGGATAGCCAGAGGCTTTTTCCCAGGGCTGAAATTGCTAACATGAGGGGGCATAGTCTTAAGGTGCTTGGAAGTAGGTACAAGGGGGATGTCAGAGGTATGTTTTTCACACTGTTACGTAACCGGCAACAATGAATATTAATCGAGACTGGTTTTATGAAAACAACCAATCATTTATTAAACACATATAAGCGATAAGGGGGAAAAAAAAAACACAAAGGAAAACTTTAACCGGAGGTTAAACAGGTACACAGCCGTTCATCAACTCCACTCGGCTCTGGTTCTTAAAGCGTTAAATGCGAAAATCGTTCTTAAAGTGATAACTTCGAAAGTCCAACAGTTTTACACATTAAATTGGGAGAGACTTCTGTGGAGAACGATTTCTTCACCGACGCACCTTTACTGCCGGTTTTGTCCACAGGATTCCCGATGTCGAAAATAAACAGTTTAAATCGACTGACCTTAAATTCCTTTTAGAGAGAGAGAGCCTTTTTGCATGAACTCATTGCGCTATTGCAAGAGTTATCTCAATGCAGGTTCTCTTCAACGAAGACTCAATAAGGTCGATCCTTTATTAAACTGTCAAACGATGCCGACTTCTCTCAATCCTTCACTTCGATGAATTCTTCACTCTCCCTTCAAAACTGTCGGAATTGAGTAAATTGGCACTTCCAGCCACAAATTTCCAGTTCAAATACAATATCATGTAAGAGAACACACCTTCCGTTTAAAAAATGAAACTGCGTCACAAAAACAAACACGCAACAGAAATGGAGGTACAACGCGTTCTACCTGGAAATCTACAAACTCAAAAACCTACTGCGTCACCTGAGTTGACCCTTATATAGTCACGGGGCACATGTCATCACGTGACCTCACTGGCGGGAAAATCACATCAGGTGACCTCCTAAAGACCATTACAGCATTCTCACAAAAAAAAACAGATCTCCTTGAGCATGTAACAACACAGAAAGTAGTGGATGCATGGAATGCACTGCCAGCAACAGTGGTAGAGGCAGGTACAATAGGGTCTTTTAAGAGACTCTTAGGTACATGGAGCTTAGAAAAATAGAGGGCAATGCGGTAGGGAAATTCTAGGCAGCTTCTAGAGTAGGTTACATGGTTGACACAACATTGTGGGCCAAAGGGCTTGTAATGTTCTGTAGATTTCTATGTTCTATCTCTATCAGCCACAATGGAATGGCAGAGCGGACTCGATAGGCCGAGTGACCTATGTGTTATGGTAATGTGCTGATATAATGTAAATATTGTAAGCAAATGAAATGATGTGCTGTGAATGGTGATACACTATCTTTGTAGATTTTATTAATGTCTATTTAGGGGAAAAGTAATAATTTGGATATGCTTTCCTCAGCTATTTTGAGTGAAAAATATATGAACAGTCTAACATATTTTATATTCCATTTTTGCCAGCCATTATAAGAAAAAAAATTATGTGGAGCCAGTAATGAGACTTTTTTTTTATTAATTGATGATCATGGATACAATATGGGAAGAACATTTGCTACCAGTGCCATTTGTAATGTGTTCATACTTTAAAAATCAGAAATGAACTGAAATAGACATGATTTCTTTAACTACTGTCTTAATTTGAATTTACAAAAATTGCCATTATCTTCAATAAGTGATTTACGTACTACAGCAGAATGCTACAGGGTTTATAATTTTCTGTTTGGTCTAGATTAGTAATAGTCTAATGTGTTTTGGGTGGCATACTTGTGTCTGGGTTGTAATTAATATTTATGTTGATGAACAGTAGAATCTGTGGTGTGGGATAGTATAAATATAAAAGACTTGGCATTTTGAGCTGGATTGCATCTTTGTTTTTCCCAAAAGGAAGACATCATTTTGCACAGTCTGCTTATTAAACTGCCAGTACAGTGTGCGAAGGAACTGAAAAATCAGGACGTGTTTTCAACAACTGAGTTTTAAACCTGTGCAGTCTTGTAGTTGGTTAATTGCATCCAGATTGTAGCTTAAGATTTTGGTGAAAAAATGCAAGCTGTGTGCTTGCTTCTGTTGAGAATTTTATAATCTGAATTTTCTCGTGTTTCAGTAGGAATAACTGATTGACAACCTGCTGCTCAATATATTTTCTGCAGCTAATGGTAATTTTCAAATGTACCATTTTGCTTAATCTTAAGATGTCAACACTGATACTGTTTCTGCCTTCTTTCCTTCAGTTAAGATTTGTAAAAGGAATTTGAGCATTGCAGACATCCCACCCTGCAAAAACTCATTTCAGGGAGGTAGCAACCTGCCCCCCCCCAGTCGACCTCCAAGGGTGTATGTAATACTTTGTTTAATGATTTTGTCTAATCTGTAAACCAAGTTGGGTATATGCAGAAAATGTGACATTAAAATATGTACCTATATTATCTTGTTTATTCTATTACAACTTTAAGCAAGTCTGTAGGGAGTTTGGCCTCATCACGTAGGACATCAATAGCGTAGCTCCTTAGCAGCCAGCCAGCTAGTTTAAATAATGTTAGCTATGCTAATGAACGAATGACACCTGTTAAACTCACCTCAACATGTCTTTTACATTTTAATCCACCATGGGCAATAGAAAAGTCACTGTTGCAAAGAGTGCAGTGAGCAACACTGTCATTATTTTTGAGGTCGACTATAAAGCCCGCCCACAGAGAAAACTGATAGATCTACTTAGCAGGGGTCCCCAACCTTTTATGCACTGCGGACCAGTTTACTGTTGACAATATTCTTGCGGACCAGCTTGTGGGGGGGGCGCGGTGTTAATAATGACTGGAATATAGGTGATAAGTCAACTATTACTCACCTATAAGTGGCTAATACACCGAATTTCGTTTCTAAAAGGGTTTATCTAACTAATTTAATATTAAACACACTGCATATTTTCCTCGCATGAATATAGTGATAAGTCAATAGCATCATAACATTTTAAGTAACGTTTGAATATTAAACACACAGCGCATATTTTCCTCGTATGAACATATAAAATCATTGGAACACACCAATATCGCTGAATCAGTGGGAGCCCTGGTCTTGTTTCCCTGCAACAAGACGGTCCCATTGAGGGGTGATGGGAGACAGCAATACTCGAAGGGGGTACCTTGTGTGCAGTCTATTCTGCAATTTAGTTTTCGTTGCATTCATTGCAGAAAACTCCGCTTCACAGAGATCTGTTGGAAATGGAAGCAACGTTTTCAGTGCTGTCGTGGCTACCTCAGGATATTCAGCCTTGACTTTGATCCAGAATGCTGGCAGAGATGTTATGTCAAACATACTTTTCAGCCCACCGTCATTTGCAAGCTCGAGGAGTTGATCTTCTTCCCGCGCTGACATGGCTGACGCATGGGTAATGACCTCACGTGCGTTCAAGTTCAACAGTGGACGTGATAGGGAATGAGGAAAGATGCAGCTGACTCATATCGTTTCATACCGCCAAATCATATCATTTCCTTGCTTGGGGACCACTCTTAGCACGAAGAGAGACCAATCAGGATGCTTGCTCTCCCTCTTCCTCTCTTTCTCAAAAAAATCGATTTCCGGGATATTGTATATAATTTCCGGGCGTCAGGGAGCCACTATGAATATGCAGGAGACTCCCGGAACTTCCAGGAGAGGTGGGATGTCTGGCATTGTTTGAATTGCAGAGCAATTCCAATGTGTCCATTTTTTTACTTGTGTAACAATTTCCATTCAAGTAAGAAACCAACAAAGCAATTATTACAGTTATTGAACCACAGTGCTGTACTGAGGGAGAGGGGCAGAAGGCAGTAATAAAACATTATGAGCTATTATGACACTAGCTACCTACTCAACAACTTTTAAGGTTATATATTCTTAATGATGTAATAGCAATTAAATTTCAGAATCAGATTAGGTTTATTATCACCGGCATGTGTCGTGAAATTTGTTAACTTAGCAGCAGCAGTTCAATGCAGTACATAATATATTGAATAGATTAAAATCGTGCAAAGAACTGAAATAGTATATATTAGAAAAGTGAGGTAGTGTTTAAGGGTATGATTTGTAAAAGGTAGCCTGTGCTGATTAGGTTCGCCTTGAAACTTATAGCTGTGAATATAATGAAGCTTTACTTTAATATACAGTTCCACTCTTGCCTTTTTTGATCAACAACATTCCATTTCTGTGTAGTGGTTCAACCTCCAAACATTAGTAAATCTTAATTTTGAGCAACAGTGTTCTGAATTGTTTAGCACATGATTGAAAAGCAAGCTCCTATTATGAGTTCTCATATAGCTCTCATCCGTGCCGGGTCTTTACCATCCCCTCTGACCTTCAACTGTCGGAGGCAGAACGCTTGGTCCTCAGTAAGGGCCTCACCTTTGTCCCCCTTCACCCACACCTCAGCGAGTTCTGTGTTTGCCACGATGCGGAACTTTTCTTCCACCATCTCCGTCTCCGAGCCTACTTCTTCGGCAAGGACTCTTCCACCCCCACCGATGACCCCTTCTCTCGTCTTCAACCCTCCTCTTCTTCATGGACACCCCACTCTGGTCTTCTGCCTGCTCTGGATCTCTTTATCGCTAATTGCCGACGGGACATCAACCGTCTCGACTTCACCGCACCTTGTCCCCATTCCAACCTCACTCCTTCCGAACGCTCTGCTCTCCACTCCCTCCGCACTAATCCTAACCTTATTATTAAACCAGCCGATAAGGGGGGTGCTGTTGTAGTCTGGTGTACTGACCTCTACCTTGCCGAGGCACAGCGACAACTCGCGGATACCTCTTCTTATTTACCCCTCGATCGTGACCCCACTAAGGAGCACCAGGCCATTGTCTCCCACACCATCACCGACTTTATCCGCTCAGGGGATCTCCCATCCACTGCTACCAACCTTATAGTTCCCACACCCCGCACTTCCCGTTTCTACCTCCTACCCAAAATCCACAAACCTGCCTGTCCTGGCCGACCTATTGTCTCAGCTTGCTCCTGCCCCACCGAACTCATTTCTGCATACCTCGACACTGTTTTATCACCCCTTGTTCAATCCCTTCCGACCTATGTTCGTGACACTTCTCACGCTCTTAAACTTTTCGATGATTTTAAGTTCCCTGGTCCTCACCGCTTTATTTTCACCATGGATGTCCAGTCCTTATATACTTCCATCCCCCATCAGGAAGTTCTCAAAGCTCTACGCTTCTTTTTGGATTCCAGACCTAATCAGTTCCCCTCTACCACCACTCTGCTCCATCTAGCGGAATTAGTCCTTACTCTTAATAATTTCTCCTTTGGCTCCTCCCACTTCCTCCAAACTAAAGGTGTAGCTATGGGCACCCGTATGGGTCCTAGCTATGCCTGCCTTTTTGTTGGGTTTGTGGAACAATCTATGTTCCATGCCTATTCTGGTATCTGTCCCTCAATTTTCCCTTCACTACATTGACGACTGCATTGGCGCTGCTTCCTGCACGCATGCAGAACTCGTTGACTTTATTAACTTTGCCTCCAACTTTCACTCTGCCCTCAAGTTTACCTGGTCCATTTCCAACAGCTCCCTCCCCTTTCTAGATCTTTCTGTGTCTGTCTCTGGAGACAGCTTATCCACTGATGTCTACTATAAGCCTACTGACTCTCACAGCTATCTGGACTATTCCTCTTCTCACCCTGTCTCTTGCAAAAACGCCGTCCCCTTCTCGCAATTTCTCCGTCTCCGCCGCATCTGCTCTCAGGATGAGGCTTTTCATTCTAGGACGAGGGAGATGTCTTCATTTTTTAAAGAAAGGAGCTTCCCTTCCTCCACTATCAACTCTGCTCTTAAAACGCATCTCCCCCATTTCACGTACATCTGCTCTCACTCCATCCTCCCGCCACCCCACTAGGAATAGGGTTCCCCTGGTCCTCACCTACCACCCCACCAGCCTCCGGGTCCAACATATTATTCTCCATATCTTCCGCCACCTCCAATGGGATCCCACCGCTAAGCACATCTTTCCCTCCCCCCCTCTCTCTGCATTCCGCAGGGATCGCTCCCTACACAACTCCCTTGTCCATTCGTCCCCCCCATCCCTCCCCACTGATCTCCCTCCTGGCACTTATCCGTGTAAGCGGAACAAGTGCTACACATGCCCTTACACTTCCTCGCTTACCACCATTCAGGGCCCCAAACAGTCCTTCCAGGTGAGGCAACACTTCACCTGTGAGTCGACTGGGGTGATATACTGCGTCCGGTGCTCCCGATGTGGCCTTTTATATATTGGCGAGACCCGACGCAGACTGGGAGACCGCTTTGCTGAACATCTACGCTCTGTCTGCCAGAGAAAGCAGAATATCCCAGTGACCGCACATTTTAATTCCACATCCCATTCCCATTCTGACATGTCTATCCACGGCCTCCTCCACTGTAAAGGTGAAGCCACACTCAGGTTGGAGGAACAACACCTTATATTCCGTCTAAGTAGCCTCCAACCTGATGGCATGAACATCGACTTCTCTAACTTCCGCTAGGCCCTACCTCCCCCTTGTACCCCATCTGTTACTTATTTTTATGCACACATTCTTTCTCTCACTCTCCTTTTTCTCCCTCTGTCCCTCTGAATATACCTCTTGCCCATCCTCTGGGTCCCCCCCCCACTTGTCTTTCTTCCCGGACCTCCTGTCCCATGATCCTCTCGTATCCCCTTTTGCCAATCACCTGTCCAGCTCTTGGCTCCATCCCTCCCCCTCCTGTCTTCTCCTATCATTTTGGATCTCCCCCTCCCCCTCCAACTTTCAAATCCCTTACTCACTCTTCCTTCAGTTAGTCCTGACGAAGGGTCTCGGCCTGAAACGTCGACTGCACCTCTTCCTAGAGATGCTGCCTGGCCTGCTGCGTTCACCAGCAACTTTGATGTGTGTTGCTTGAATTTCCAGCATCTGCAGAATTCCTGTTGTTTTCCTATTATTTTTAAGTAGGTTTCTGAAAAGCGAGTTTAGTTTATTTTGATTATGCATTAATATAATGTATAAATGTCTGGTTAAGAAGGAGGATCATAATTATAGGGGTAAGTTATTGTAGAACTTGGTTCCCCTCTCCAAGTTAGGCACAAAACAAATACTGAATAATATGGGAATTAGAGGTGAAGATGGTGAAAATGTGATGAAGCTTAGAAGAATTGGTTTTCAGTGGAGAAAGTAAGATTTATTTTCAGGCGAAAAGTGGAGTAGTACAATAGTCAAGTGATAGAGGATAAAGGTTTTTAAAAGCATTTAACTGATTTGCTGGAAGTTAGAGCATGTATACTGTTAGATTACAGCATTCTTGTATATAAAGGAATTCTTGTCCTTTGCAAGTCAAATTTAACAAAGAATTAAACATAAACAAAAACTATAATTCTGCAGTTCATTTTAAAGGTTTGAGTGTCCCTCATCCTTAATTGCATTAAAGGGAGCAATGAACCATTGTATTAAATTGGCGATGATAATTACAGGATTCTTGGGTAGAGTTTCAGAATTTTGGCCAATGATGATTTTCTAGTGAGGAATGCTTGTGAACTAAAAGAAAACTTGTGTCTGTTGTCCTTAAATCACTCGTTTGAGAGAATATCCAGAAAGGTGCTGCAGTGCAATTGATGGTGGGCATTGTAGTTATGATGTTCTGGTGATGATGTGTATGTTTAGGGTGGAGGGTTGGGAGTTTTGTCCTGGATGATGAACTCCTTGAATACTACAAATTACATTCACCCAACCAAGTGAGAAAAGTTTCAAGGTCAAAGTTGAGTTTATTGTCATATGCACAAGTACACGCAGGTGCAATGAAAAACTTGATTGCAGCAGCATCACAGGCACATAGATTCATATAAGTGGCATTCACAAGAAAAACATAAACTAAACATATTATACTTTTACAAGAAGAATTACAATTAGATAAAAACTTCATTTTAGTGCAGAGATCGTAGTGTTGCTAAACTGTAGTGGTTAGGATTTTGTCAAGAACCAAGTGGGTTAAGGAAGCAGCTGTTCTTGAACCTGATAATGTGGGGCTTCAGGCTTTTATATTTTCTGTTCAATGGTTGCTGTGAGAAGATGAATAATGCAGTCGTTTCTAACAGTTTGAACATCTAGTGTTTTAATACAATACCTGCACATAGTTTTGCTTTTTGATTTGAACACTTCTAAAGAAAAATTGAAGCTGTATAATGCAGTGGTTCTCCTTGTGGGTCATAGGCCATGTCAGAATTCAAAGGGGCCACAAGTAGAAAACAAGAATTTCTGAATGGGCCATGTTTAAGTTTACCGTTTTAATGAAATAGCACCAAAATATATAAAGAAAGAAGAAATGAATGTATGTAATTTAATTGGAACCCTAAATGAAATGAATGGGAAAATGTTCTAGGTGATGCAAATAAGGTTGCAAAACCACTGTGTGCAACGTCACTCATTATCTCTCCTCCTGCTTGACCACACATAAATCACTGTTCACACCCTGCAAGTTGGCTCCGCTCCACATCCCCACCATCTCAAACTGCAGATTGGGTGGGGCTGTCTGCAGTAAAGCCAATCAGAGAGTATGCAGTAGGAGGCTGGTTCTGTTTGCCTTCTACTGACCCATGCATGAAGGCTGCAGTTACTGCAGTGGGGTCATCTGCCAGAACTCATGAACTTAACCTCAGGTTGAGAAACACTGATTTGTAGGCATAAAGTTGTAGAGATCATAGACTGTTGCAAGAAACATAAAGTTGTTATAGGTGATTTTAACTTTATACATATTGATTGGGATTCCCATACTATAAAAAGATTAGATGGGATAGAGTTTGTCAAATTTGTGCAGGAAAGTCCCAGAGAGAGGGTGTGCGATACGTGATCTGCTATTAGGGAATGAGACTGGGCAGGTGACTGAAGTTTGTGATAGGTCTGATCCATGGGTTGAGATTCTAAATTGGAGAAAGGGCAATTTTGATGGTATCAGAAAGGATCTTGTAAACGTGGATTTGGACAGGTTGTTTTCTGTCAAAGGTGTATGTGTTAAGTAGAAGGCCTTCAGAAGTGAAATTTTCAGAGTACAGAACTTGCATGTGCCAGACAGAATAAAAAGTAAAGATAACAGGTTTAGGGAACCCTGGTTTTCAAGAGAGATTGAGACCCTGGTTAAGAGAAAAAAAAGGTGTGGAGCAGGTATAGGCAGGTAGGAACAAATGAGGTACTTATAGAATATAAGAAATGCAAGGGAATACTTAAAAGAAAATCAAAAGGGCTAGAAGGAAGTATAAGGTTCCTGTAGCAGACAAGGTGAAGGAGAATCCTAGGGATTCTACAGCTATATTAAGAGCAAAACGATTACAAAATTGGTCCACTGGAAGATCAGATTGGTAATCTATGCATGGAGCCAAAAGAGCTGGGGGAGATCTTAAGTGGTGCTTTTGCATCTGTATTTACTCAGGATGCAGATGCAGAGTGTTTAGAAGTGAGGTTATGCAGCAGCGAGGTCGTGGATCCTATAAACATTATAGAGGAGGAGGTGTTTGCTGTATTGAGGCAAATTAGGGTGGATAAATCCCCAGGGCCTGACAAGGTGTTCCCTTGGACCCTGTGGGAGGCAAGTGCAGAAATTGTAGTGTCCATAGCAGAGATATTTAAATCATTCTTAGCAACAGGTCTCTCCACTCCCCTCCCCCCTCCCCCCTCCCCCCTCCCCCCTCCCCCTCCCCCCTCCCCCCCTCCCCCTCCCCCCCTCCCCCCTCCCCCTCCCCCTCCCCCTTCCCCCCTCCCCCCTCCCCCCCTCCCCTCTCCCCCCACCCCCCTCCCCTCTCCCCCCCTCCCCCCTCCCCCCCCTCCCCCCCCTCCCCCTCCCTCCCCCTCCCCCTCCCCCACCCCCTCCCCCCTCCCCCTCCCCTCCCCCCTCCCCCTCCCCTCCCCCCCCTCCCCCCTCCCCTCTCTCCCCCCTCCCCCTCCCCTCTCTCCCCCCCTCCCCCTCCCCTCTCTCCCCCCTCCCCCTCCCCTCTCTCCCCCTCCCCTCTCCCCCCTCTCCCCCTCCCCTCTCTCCCCCCTCCCCCTCCCTCTCTCCCCCCTACCCCCTCCCCCTTCCCCTCCCCCCTCCCCTCCCCCCTCCCCTCTCCCCCTCCCCTCCCTCTCCCCCTCCCCCTCTCCTCCCCCTCCCCCTCCCCTCTCTCCCCCTCCCCTCTCTCCCCCTCCCCTCTCTCCCCCTCCCCCTCCCCTCTCTCCCCCTCCCCTCTCTCCCCCTCCCCCTCCCCTCTCTCCCCCTCCCCCTCCCCTCTCTCCCCCTCCCCCTCCCCTCTCTCCCCCTCCCCCTCCCCTCTCTCCCCCTCCCCCTCCCCTCTCCCCCTCCCCCTCCCCTCTCCCCCTCCCCTCTCCCCCTCCCCTCTCCCCTCCCCTCTCCCCCTCCCCTCTCCCCCTCCCCTCTCCCCCTCCCCTCTCCCCCACCCCTCTCCCCCACCCCTCTCCCCCACCCCTCTCCCCCTCTCCCCCTCTCCCCCTCTCCCCCTCTCCCCCTCCCCCTCCCCCCCCTCTCCCCCTCCCCCCCTCCCCCCTCTCCCCCCTCTCCCCCTCTCCCCCTCCCCCCTCCCCCTCCCCCTCTCCCCTTCCCCCTTCCCCCTCCCTCTCCCCCTCCCTCTCCCCCTCTCCACCTCTCCCTCTCCCCCTCTCCACCTCTCCCTCTCCCCCTCTCCACCTCTCCACCTCTCCCTCTCCCCCTCTCCACCTCTCCCCCTCTCCACCTCCCCCTCTCCACCTCCCCCTCTCCACCTCCCCCTCTCCACCTCCCCCTCTCCACCTCCCCCTCTCCACCTCCACCTCTCCCCCCTCTCCCCCCTCTCCCCCCTCTCCCCCTCTCCCCCCTCTCCCCCCTCTCCCCCCTCCACCTCTCCACCTCTCCACCTCTCCACCTCTCCACCTCTCCCCTCCCCCCTCCCCCCTCCCCCTCCCCCCCTCCCCCCTCCCCCCCTCCCCCCCTCCCCCCCTCCCCCCCTCCCCCCTCCCCCCTCCCCCCTCCCCCCTCCCCCCTCCCCCCTCCCCTCTCCCCCTCTCCCCCTCTCCCCCTCTCCCCCTCTCCCCCTCTCCCCCTCCCCCTCTCCCCTCCCCCTCTCCCCTCCCCCTCTCCCCTCCCCCCTCCCCCTCCCCCTCTCCCCCTCCCCTCCCTCTCTCCCCCTCTCCCTTTCCCCTTTGCCCCCATGACACTATTTTATTGATAGCAGGTGGTTTCCATCAAACTTTCAGTACAGAGTGAACAGAAATGATGAATTTTAAGGGCATGTGTCTAGCATCCTATTACTGGCTCTGATGCTCTAATTATGTCCCTTCATCCCATTTTAGGAACACCTGCATCATAACAATTTCAAACTCTTGTGCTGAAATACTTCTCTGTCTGGTTGATTTGTTGCCTCATTTGACTTGAATGGCACTATATGTTTGCTATTTATTTATGTATCAAATGTGGGACCTTTTAAGTTAGTAACTGGTATAATGATTAAGCTACTCCAATGCTTTTTTTTAAATATAAAGACTTAAAATAATTACAGAATTTTATTGTACAAAATAGATCTGGCAATTCTGTTCTAATGTGATCTAACTACTTTCATATTCTTGTGAGTCAATGCTTTTCGAAAGGTTGGTAGTTTAGATTGATCTCTCAAATGCTGATTAAGATGTTATTATACAATACTTTGAGTAGTTTTTTTTGCTGCATTGGCTTGGTGCTGAATTATTGGCTATGCACTATCAGTACAATGCTGATGCAAATTCTTGCTATCTCAGCTGTAGTATCCTGCTTACTGAATTCATTTACATCCCTATTAGTCTGTTCAGGCATAGAATCTGGAATTTTTTTTATTGGTAAGGCCCCACCCAATGTGCAGGAAGAACTTTAAAAATATAACTAAGTTAAAGGCAAGGCAACTGCAACCGCAGAAAAGTAAAATAGACATTTTTATTGATGTGCAAACATAGGTAGGCATATTTGTTTTTGTGGGTGGTGTGTGCTGAACAGTTTAACATAAACGCTTACACTTTTAAAAATCTTTTATATTTCCTGTTAATATTATTTTGTGGCAAGTTCTGAAAACCAGCTGTCTTTTCCAAGATATCAACTGTTAATCTCCCTCTCCCACTTTTTTTTACATGGCTTCAGGACACATATTTGCATCAGAGGTGTAATGTAGATTCTAGAATTTTGGCAAATTACAATTGAAGTACATCTTGTGTTATATTTTCTTTGTGTGTGTGTCTGGGGGGGGGGTAATTTGAGCAAATCTAATTAGAATGTTAAACCTTAACGAACAATGGATAATGGCAGAGGATATACAGTTATTCTCTTATTCTCTTCTGTTGACCTGGGTTATGTTTCAACTCCATTCCCAAGAACTTTAATGTGTCTATTACAAAAAGTCATACATTTGTTAATTTTAACCTAATATTTGAATATGTAAGTAGTTTTATTTTACTGCCTTCAGCAGGTAAAACAGTAAATGTACTGTGGATTTGAAGCATGAAAGCATCTGGAGATACTGTTAATAGATGGATGTGTAGGTTTAGTAAATATTTGATAGAGTATTACAGTCCTTCCCAAGGTAATGAATACCTGACTTATGGACACCCCATACATAAGAGTGAGTGTTTGGGAGATCGATGGGATGGGAATGGATTTGCTGGCTGCTGCAGGGTAGGAATGGGGCAATGCCCCCAACTCCAGGAGCTGCAACAATTGAGGACTGGGTCGAGCTAAGCAGAACTGGGAATGCTGAGCAGACTCACCCACAAAGTCAGTAAGGCTGGCTGGCAGTCACTCTGCCCACAATTCCTCACTCTCCCCACAATTCCTCACTCTCCCATCACAACTGTTTGTGATCTTCGTTCATGCTGTTTTTGTTCATTTCCAACTTAGTAAAATCTCAGGTTACAAACAGTTCTCAGGAATGGAGCCTATCATAACCTGAGGGTTGCCTGTACATTTTAAAATGAAAACTATTAATTCTTTGTTTTGTGTTTGTGCTGTTTGATAAAATTAACTAACTGATTTTTAATTTATGTTTTGAACACTGTGCTAAAATATTTTAATTGTAATTTCGTAGTTGAACTTGTAAATTGTATTTCTAGTGTTCTGTCAAGTAGACACTTCTGTTGCAAGGCAAACTTATTAAAAACTACAGAAAATGAATTTTAAAAATCTGCAGATGCTAGAAATCTGAAATGAAAACAAAATGCTAGGAAACGCTTGGGTCAGGTAGCATCTTTGGAAAGATGCTTTGATGTTTTGGATCTGTGGCAAGTTTGGATGAAATGACTGAACCTTGAAACTTAACTATTTCTCTTTTAACGGATGCTGCCCGACCCTCTGAGATTTCCCAGCGTGTTTTTTTTTGTTTTAATTTTGAGTTACCCATTCATGATTACTCACAATTGTGCAGCGAAGTGTAAGGGGTTCCTTCTTTTATGTTACTGCGTAGGCTAATTAAAATGGCTTCTTTGTTATGTTAACTGCTGAGAAAGTCCTCCCGCTAGCAGTTTGTTTGGATTATGTTATTGATAAGGGTGAACGAACCAATTGGTTCCGGCAACCGTTTCCTCAAGCCACGTCTTCTCTCTTCATCCTCCTTGCACCTTCTCTGTCAAGTCCTGCGCAAACAACAGCTTTCAGATACACAAGAAAGAATAACATTTATCCCAATTGGTTAGCAAACAAATACAGGTCCCATTATCACTAATTATAACCCAAACATTCTGCTACAGAGAACATTGCCTCATCAGTTAAAATTACAGAGAAGCCATTTTATTAGCCTTAGCAAGAAACATGAAAGAAGAAACCCCTTAGACATGTTTCTCTTCAATTGAAACTTGATGAAGCTTCTCCATAAGTAAGATTTTTTTATGCATGAATTCTCCACAGCAGCATCATTTCCTCGTTTCACAACTGTTAGGAGCCTACGGAAATCGCCACAGCAAATGGTTAAAGTACCCCTGAAGGCCTCATTCTTGCTGCATACATCACAAAGAGTCCAGTCCACGGCTTCGAAGCTCTCCCTCCTAATCATGGGCACTCATCCCAGACAATAACCCTCGCATTTCGGAGTAAATTTGCAGTATTGGTGTTTTTATCGATGTTACAAAGGGCATCTTCATTGATTTTGAGGGTATCTTGAATGCGCTGTCCTACCACCAGGCATCAATGTTGCTGCAATACCGGATGATGCTACAGCAACAGCAACACCTCCATCTCCCCTAACTTTAGCGAGGATCAAGTTGATGATAAATGCCTTGTCCGTTCCTCCTGCTGCATCAATGAAAATTATTGAAGAGAGATTCCTTTCCAAGCAGTGGCACATATATTCATATACTTCTCTTTGTTCGTTATTCAATAGGGGCTCCTTCTGTGAAACAAATTCCTGCTGTTCGTCTGTGTTGTATTGCAGTTCATGCAAAAATTCCAGATTGCCAGCACTCTGAGTAATTGTACCGTTTCTTGGTGTCGGCAAGTTATATTCTTCAAGTGTTTT
The DNA here is from genome assembly GCF_030028105.1 of Mobula birostris. Taxonomy (NCBI): domain Eukaryota; kingdom Metazoa; phylum Chordata; class Chondrichthyes; order Myliobatiformes; family Myliobatidae; genus Mobula; species Mobula birostris. The sequence continues at coordinate 194,705,200 of NC_092372.1, read as the reverse complement.
GCCCAAGTTCTCAAGTTTCTCTTGGAAATACAGAAGAGCTTGTCCATGATATTGGGATCACTGATAGTTCTCCTCTCCATTGGTAAGAAATCTTCAGATATTGCATTTTTGAACCGGTTCCACAGTGTTTGTTAGCAAGAGGACAAACAAATCTCTCATTGCTCTGGGCATTCTTGTTCTCTCTGCCTTTTCCATAGTTTGCTGCCAATGACCGTCAGCTTGCAACAATCCTCTCTCTCTGCAGACATCTTTGAATGATAGGAGGATATTTCCATCATGTGTTTTTAATGATTCGAAAGATACTAGCCCCTTTATGTGATGAAGAAGAAGTCTCAAATAGTAGAGGTCACCACTTCGTGGAGAAACGGTATACACTCGACCCAGAACATTTGCTTCAGAAATCCTGGAGTAGTCCTCCACTCTTTTCCCCATTCTCCTTCTTTCCCACCTCTTATTAGTCCAAGTGTAGAATCTGGGAATAAGGTGTTTCGAAGTACTTCATTGCAATAAGATTTAAATATCTCTTATTGATGGGTTACACTTTGATCTGTCCCAATCCTGCACGTACTGATGGTAATTAGCAGAATGTGACTGCTCGAAATAGAGCTGCCCTGCCCTTTTGCTGCAGTTGGTGTCACTGCTGTGAACATCGTGAGCTGTGAGCTGCTGAGGCTGGCCGTGCGCATGCGTTGTGGTGTCGCGTCGCAGTTTCCATGGAAGCTGGAATCGGGTGTGGAAAGCGGGGCCTGTTGACAAGTGAGCAATTTTAAATGAATATAACCCTGACCTTTGCATGCATTCTGTAAGTTAGCTCATTTTAAGTCCATTTAGTCAAAAAAAGTGCCGCTGTAATGCACCGTTTGGGCTAATTGGAGGTCACAAACAGACAAACAGAGCATGAGAATTTTATATACTAGATAACGTGGTGACCCGTTGGGGCACCCTTTGAAAGAAGGGTAGTGCAGCCTGATATGAGTAGAATGAACATTAAGTTTTCCTGAATGCTATTGGTATCGCTTTGGTTTGGAAACTGAAGTAGAAAACCTCAGTTTATTAAAGAAGAATGACGCATAGCAAAGCAAATATATCTGCTGCTCCTCATTTAATGAAGGACACTTCTGATGGCATCATTTCTGGTTTAACTGCCACCCTTGTGCCTCTCGCTGTCATTCTGGAAACATGCAGCCTTTTCATCCCCCATCTCTTCATCTTTTCTGCTGTTTGTTGTTTGTCTCTGGTCCTGGACATATGCATGCCTCTCCTCCTCTGTCTCTTCTTCTCTCATCTTTTTTTGTCCTGACTCTTTGATCCTGGAGTCATGTGGCCCTGACCTCATCTGATTTTTGTTCTCTCCCTCTCCTTGCTGCTTCCTCATGACGTTTGGCGTCATCTCTTGACCATAACGTCCCCCTTCCCTTTCCACGCGGCATAATTAGGCTGACCATTTTTTTTACCCTAATGCTGGATAGAAGATACGAAGCACTAACACCAAAGGATGCTTATTATTCTTGATGATGTGGTTGGCGCTGTCCTAAATGGACGTGATATAGTCACCGCTATCCTTTGACTGTAGCAAAGCGTTTTATGGGTGTCTCGAAGTACGTCATTACAACAAGATTTAATTATCTCTTATTGATGGGTGGCAGTTAGATCTGTCCCAATCCTGCACATGCTGATGGTGATTAGCAGAATGTGACCCCTCGAAATCCCTCCCTCTCCCTTCCCCCATCCCAGTATCCCTCCCCCTCCCTTCCCCCATCCCAGTTTCACTCTGCCCCCTCCCCCAGCTGCCTATCACCTCCCTCAAGGTTCCGTCTCCTTCTACTACCCATTGTGCTTTCCCCTAATCTTTTTTCACCTTTCTTGCCTATCCCCTCCCTGCTTCCCCTCTCCCACCCGTTTACCTTTCCCCTTACTGGTTGTTCACCTGACACCTACCAGCCTTCTCCTTCACCCCCCACCTTATTTATAGGGTTCTTGCCCCATTCCTCTTCGGTCCTGGCGAAGGGTTCAGGCCCGAAACGTTGACTGTTCTTTTCCATGGATGCTGCCCGACCTGCTGAGTTCCTCCAGCGTGTTGTGAGTGTTGCTTTGACCCCAGCATCTGCAGATTATTTTGTGCCCTTGAAATAGAGCTGCCCTGCCCTTTTGCTCCAGTAGGTGTCGCTGCTGAGGCTGGCCGTGCGCATGCATTGGGCTGTGGCGTCCTGATTTCTATGATGGCTGATCGGGTCTCGGGTGAAAGCTAGCCTGTTGATTTTTGGTGAATGAGCAATTTTATATGAATATATAACCCCGAACTTTGCCTGCATTCTGTAAGTTAGCACATTTTAATTCGATGTGATAAAGTTTAAGGGAATGGGGGATTCTCAGATCCCTGTAAACAATGAATTAAGTACTGACTATGTCTGTGACTGCAGTGTGTTTGAATAATGTCTCACAGCTGCTTTCTTTGGAGCAAGGTAAGGCTTAAACTTCGCCCAGATCCACGTGAGATGTCTCTGGGCTTTTCACCCCTTTTGATTTTGACAAAAAGCAGTATCTGATGGTAATTAGACAGAACATTCCTTTCTTAATTAAAGCATAAATTTGACAGATGTTCTTATCTTTGTAATTAAGTTGTGGCTCAACAAATTGATAGTACTTTTGTATCGATAGTCTATTGACTTGACCGGAATAGTTATCAAACTGATTGTTCTCTACATCAATAGTCCATTGACTTGACCGTAATGGTTATCAAACTGATTGTTCTTTTGTATTGGTGGCCTTATAACTTCTGACAATTCTGACATCGGGCAGTGAACGTAGAACCGCCGGGGAGATGAGAAAGGGTCTCTCCCTGATGTTGGGTTCAAGTTCACTCGCTGGCTGAGCTTGAAGAAATAAGCGGGTGAAAAGATAAGTAACGATCTTTTTATACTGTCGTTATTTGAGCCAGCAAAGTTATGTTTACAGATGTAGCCAAAAAATGTGCCGCTGTAATGCAGCGTTTGGGCTGATTGGAGGTCGCAAACGGACAGACAGACAAAGCATGAGAGTTTTAGTAGTATATAGATAGATTGTCAGAAAATTTGAAAGTGACAGGAAGGATCGGACAAGATGAAAATGATTTGCTACTTAGTCCAAAAATTGAGAACAAATAGAGAAAAATTTGACATGCCAGTTAATAGATAACATTGAAGTTTAATGATGGGTGTTGGAAAAGACACTAGGGTGACTCTTTCATAATCAGAGTACTAACAAATACTGGCAGTGTGAGGTGAGCTGATCATAGAAACAAACCCTATGGGATATTAAAAGGCTTAAGTGAATGTGCAAACTAATGACAGATTGAATGTTATCATCATCATCTTGGCTGATCTGTTGGGTTCAAGAAAGATTTGCTTACATTCCATTTCTCTGGATTCTGAAGCCAACTTGTGATCTGCAGATTCAGCAAGAAGTGGGGCAAGAGATGTTCCTAATCTACAGCAAGATATACATGCAATAGAGTATGTTCAATAGACTGATTCTTGGTAAACATACACCTGTTTCTTATGCTTACTATGATGCTTAATCACTAAATACTGTACATTTAAAATACATTCACTTTTATTAGGAGGCAGTTTTCACAATGATGTACTAAAAAGAAATTGTTAAATGACTGGATAAATTGTTTTGGGCAGTATTGTTTGCTCAAACGCCAGAGGAAATTTATGGTCTTCAAAGCTTGACATTATAATGTTCATATGACTAGTATGTGCTTTATTTTGAGATTATCAGAAAGGTAAAAATTACAGTTTCAAAATTGTTTTGCAGCTAATGTGACATCGATTTTGCATGACTTGCAATAAGTAGAAGAGTTCTGAGCATGAGCAAAGTGGCAAATTGGGAATTATCGATCATGGCTGATCCTTTTTTCTCTATCTCCTCCTCAACCCCAGTTCCCGGCCTTCTCCCCGTAACCTTTGATGCCATGTCCAATCAAGAACCTTTGATACCATGTCTAATCTGCCTTAAATACACCCAACAACCTGGTCTCCACAGCTACATGTGGCAACAAATTCCATAAATTCACCACCCTTAGGCTAAAGTAATTTCTCTGCATCTCTGTTTTGAAAGGCCGCCCCTCTATCCTGAGGCTCTGCCCTCTTGTCCTAGACTCTCCTACCATGGGAAGCATCCTTTCCACATCTACTCTGTCTAGGCCTTTCAACAGTTGGAAGGTTTCAATGAGATCCCCCCTCATCCTTCTGAATTCCAGTGTGTACAGATCCAGAGCCATCAAACGTTCCTCATATAATAACCCTTTCATTTCTGAATCATCCTTGTGAACCTCCTCTGGGCCCTCTCCAATGCCAGCACATCTTTTCTAAGATGAGGGGCCCAAAGCAGTTCACAATACTCAAGGTAAGACTGTACCAGTTTAAAAAAAAGAACAATCATTTCATCTTAGAATGTACCTTGTTTCCTTTTGTCCATACTCTAAATATATTTCTCCATTTTAGGTCACTGTCCTCTTTTTCTTTGAACTAATTGGGACTTTTTTGCCTTCCTTTCAAAACTGGCATCAATGAACACTTCTCATGGAAACAACCATCTTTAATCTGTTACTTAATTTTCTAGAAAGTGCTATCATCAGGCTTACTTCATATCCCTTTGTAAAATTTCTGTTCTCTCACACATCATAGTGATACAAGGCTTCAACAATATTTTCTTGGTCACCTTGCCCTTGTTTTCTTCAGTATTTTTTATATATTATGGTAATCCTTCAGTCCGTTCTATGTGAAACTTGTGTACTTGTAAAGTTTCATGCTGTTCATGGAAAGACTCAGAGACTAAGAGATTCTCAGAAAGGCACATGAACTTGGGGTCAGTCTGTGGGGAGGAATGATTTGATTAATTAGGCATAATTGGATTTAATTAATTTAGCAATGCATCATGGGCTAAAGGGCCTGTCTTGCACAGTACTATGCTATGTTCATGTTTCAGTCAATGACCTTTCATCAAAATTGATGAAATACCATTGACCTGAAACATTAATTCTTCCTATAGCTTCAGGGATACCTCTGAGTATTTCTCACGTTTTCTTTTTATTCTTAGCCCATTATCCCTGAGTTGGTGTATTCTTAGTGTTGGGCATGTGGCCAAGTGGTTATGATGTTCGTCTAGTGCAGGGGTCCCCAGCCGTTTTTGCACCATGGACCGGTTTAATGTTGACAATATTCTTATGGACCGGCTGACCGGGGGTGGGTGGGGGTGGTGTTCCAGTAGGGTTAAACTCACCTCAACATGTCTTTTACAGTTAACCATATAACAATTACGGCACAGAAACAGGCCATCTTGGCCCTTCTAGTCCATGCCGAACTCTTATCTAGTCCCACCAACCTGCAGTAAGCCCATAACCCTCCATTCCTTTCCTGTCCATATAGCTGTCCAATTTAACTTTAAACGACAACATCTAACCTGCCTCAACCATTTCTGCTGGAAGCTCGTTCCACATAGGTACCACTCTCTGAGTAAAGAAATTCCCTCTCATGTTACCCCTTAACTTTTGCCCTTTAACTCTCATGTCCTCTTGTTCGAATCTCCCCCACTCTCAATGGAAAAAGCCTATCCACGTCAACTCTATCTATCCCCTTCATAATTTTAAGTACCTCTATCAAGTCCCCCCTCAACCTAAGTTCCAAAGAATAAAGACCCAACTTGCTCAACCTTTCTCTGTAACTTAGGTGATGAAACCCAGGTAACATTCTAGTAAATCTTCTCTGTACTCTCTCTATTTTGTTGACATCTTTCCTATAATTCATTGACCAAAACTGTACACAATACTGCAAACTTGGCCTCACCAATGCCTTGTACAATTTCAACATTACATCCCAACTCCTACACTCAATGCTCTGATTTATAAAGGCGAGCATACCAAAAGCTTTCTTCACCACCCTATCTACATGAGATTCTACCTTCAGGGAACTATGCACCATTATTCCTAGATCGCTCTGTTCTACTGCATTCTTCAGTGCCCTACCATTTACCATGTGTGTCCTATTTTGATTAGTCCTACCAAAATGCAGCACTTCATATTTATCAGCATTAAACTCCATCTGCCATCTTTCAGACCACTCTTCTAATTGGCCTAAATCTCTCTGCAAGCTTTGAAAACCTACTTCATTATCCACAACTCCACCTATCTTAGTATCATCTACATACTCACTCATCCAATTTACCACCCCACCATCCAGATCATTAATGTATATGACAAATAACATTGGACTCAGTACAGCTCCCTGAGGCACACCACTAGTCACCGGCCTCCAATCTGACAAACAGTTATCCACAACCACTCTCTGGTGTCTCCCATTCAGCCACTGCTGAATCCATTTCACTACTTCAATATTAATACCTAACAATTGAACCTTCCTAACCAACCTTCCATGTGGGACCTTGTCAAAGGCCTTACTGAAGTCCATATAGACAACATCCACCGCTTTACCCTCATCAACATTCCTAGTAACCTCTTCAAAATACTCAATAAGATTTGTCAGACATGACCTTCCACGCACAAATCCATGTTGACTGTTCCTAATCAGACCCTGTCTATCCAGATAATTATCTATACCATCTCTAAGAATACTTTCCATCAATTTACCCACCACTTATGTCAAACTCACAGGCCGATAACTGCTAGGTTTACTCTTAGAACCCTTTTTACACAATAGAACAACATGAGTAATATGCCAATCCTCTGGCACCATCCCCGTTGCTAACGACATTTGAAATACTTCTGTCAGAACCCCTGCTATTTCCCCACTAACTTCCCCCAAGGTCCTAAGGAATATCCTGTCAGGACCCGGAGACTTATCCACTTTTATATTCCTTAAAAGCTCCAGTACTACTACTACTACTTTAAACATCATAGTTTCCATAAGTTCCCTACCTGTATCCCTTATCTTACACAATACAATATCCTTCTCCTTAGTGAATACCGAAGAAAAGAAATTGTTCAGAATCTCCCTCATCTCTTTTGGCTCCACATATAGCTGTCTACTTTGATTCTCAAAGGGATCAATTTTATCCCTCACTATCCTTTTGTTATTAATATAACAGTAGAAACCCTTTGGATTTATCTTCACCTTACTTGCCAAAGCATCCTCATATCCTCTTTTAGCTTTTCTAATTTCTTTCTTAAGATTATTTTTGCATTCTTTATATTCCTCAAGCACCTCATTTACTCCATGCTTCCTATATTTATTGTAGATATCTCTCTTTTTCTGAACCAAGTTTCCAAAATCCCTTGAAAACCATGGCTTTCTCAGACTTTTAACTTTTCCTTTCAACCTAACAGGAAGATAAAGATTCTGTACTCTCAAAATTTCACCTTTAAATGACCCCCATTTCTCTATTACATTCTTCCTATAAAACAAATTGTTCCAATCCACTCCTTCTAAATCCTTTCACATCTCCTCAAAGTTAGCCTTTCTCCAATCAAAAATCGCAACCCTGGGCCCAGACTTATCCTTCTGTATAATTATATTGAAACTATTAGCATTGTGATCACTGGACCCGAAGTGCTCCCCAACGCAAACCTCCGTCACCTGACCTATCTCATTCCCTAACAGGAGATCCAACACTGCCCCTTCTCTCGTCAGTACCTCTATGTATTAGAGTTATTAGGGTTGCCAACTTTCTGACTCCCAAATAAGGAACAAATGTAGCAGTCAAATCCCAGGACACTTTACACAAGCGAAGACCACCATGACCATGAAGCCTTGCGTGGGCACCTGTGTGTGTATGCGTGACGTGCGCATGTGCGTACGTGCGGATTTTTTTCCCACAAATCAATTTTGCCTTCATCTTCCCGACCATACTGTACATACATTATTTCTACTTTATATACGCTGTGTATTTATCTTATCATTCCTGCTTTTACTATATGTTATTGTTATTTATTTTTGGTTTTATGTGTTATTTGGTATGATTTGTTAGGTTATTTTTTGGGTCTGGGAATGCTCAAAAAATTTTCCCATAAAAATGAATGGTAATTGCTTCTGCGCTTTACGCCATTTCGGCACGAAAGGTTTCATAGGAACAATCTACCTTAGCGGGGGAAATACGGGACAAGGGCGGTCCTGTATGGGACAAACCAATTTAGCCGAATATATGGGATGTCCCAGCAAATACGGGACAGTTGGCAACCTTATGTTCAAGTTCAGAAGTATGTGACAGAGAAAGAGGAAAGGTGCAGCTGAATCATATCGTTTCCTCATGGCCTGGTAGCACATGCTTTGCGGCCCGGTGTCGGTCCGCAGCCTGGTAGTTGGGGACCGCTGGTCTAGTGATCTGAAGGTTGCTAGTTCGGGCCTCAGCTATGGAAGCATGTTTGTGTCCTTGAGCAAGGCACTTAACCACACATTGCTCTAGTGTCTGTGTGAGGAGTGGCGTCCCACACAGACTTCCAATCTGTGCCTTGTAAGGCATGAAAATGCCCGACGCAGGCCTCTCATGGTCTGAGTCGACTTTCCCTCCCTAGTTATCCCTTAGGCAGAACAACATTGAGTTCAATGCTTTCTGGCAACTCCTGTGACACTGCTGCTATTCAACTGTATCAGTCTCTGCCATTCCTTTGTGTGGATAGGGGGAGCCTGCTACATAGGCAACAGCTTGTCCTCCATATTATACTGCCTTGGCTTGTGTTTCATGTAGACAGCTAGGATGCAGCATCTGTGGTCAATCCTGAGGGCCTCAATTTTGTCTGCCGTTCACTGCATTAGAAGTCCTCCAGTCATCTGGCATCTCTTCTAGAGCTAGAATGGACTTAAAATTTTCTGTTAGAGTCTCAACAGCCTCCTCCTCTGCTTTGCAAAGTAACCTGGGTTGTATCCTCTAAAGTTCCGGGAGTCTCCCTCATATTGATAGCAGCTCCCTGACACCCGCAAATTATATATAATATCCCAGAAATCGATTTTTTTGAGAGCAAGTGTGTGTGTGTGAGAGAGAGAATATGAAAATATGAATGAATCCTGATTGGTCTCTCTTTGTGCTAAGTAGACCTATCAATTTTCTCTGTGGGCGGGCTTTACAGTTGACCTCTCTCTGCCTCTCTCATTGTCCATCAGTTCAGTTTAGTGTCCTGCAGCGCCATGGCAGAGTGTTCCAAAAAAAGAAAATATAAAATGCACTTCACCCCAGATTATACGGAAGTGTACCCCTGCCTAATAGGGGTTGAAAACAGTGACTTTTCTCTTGCCCGTGGTGGGTTAAATGGCTGTACAAGACATGTTGAGGTGAGTTTAACAGGTGTCATTCATTCATTACCATAGCTAACGTTATTTAAACTAGCTGGCTAGCTGCTAAGGAGCTACTCTATTGATGTCCTATGTGATGAGGCCAAACTCCCTGTAGACTTGCTTAAAGTTGTAATAGAATTTTTAAAAAAATGACTCCATGATAATATAATATGTAATATAAGTACATATTTTAATGTTTCATTTTCTGGGTACCTGGCAAGGAGGCAGTTGCTAAGCGAGGAAGCACAAGAGATTCCCCCCCCCCCCTTAGAAGACAAAGCAGTCCTTCAAAGATGCCAGAGCATTCTATGTCAGATGCTTTCAAAAAATCTTGGAGAATTTCCCAATGAGAGACCAAATCTTGAAAAATCTGTCAGTGGTCAATACAGAGAGCCAAGATGGAGTGAATCCAAAGCAGATTCTCGAATCTGGGGACTCCAAATGAAAAGCAATGGCAGAGATTTCCAAATGTGATCAAGGCAGATGCAAGAGAACAGCTTCACTTGGAAGTCCTGGATTATGTCTCAACTAACCTTGAAGAACTGGTGCCAAACTACAAAAGTTTGTCAGTTGATGAGTTCTGGGGAAGCTGTCCAAAGTAAAATCTGTGAGCACAGGGCAGTTGAAATTCAAAGAGCTCTGCCAGTTGATGATGCTGCTTTTGGTGCTGCCAAATTCTAATTGTGATGTAGAAAGGGCATTCAGCATGGTGCGTCACATTAAGACAGAATTCGGAAGTCAACTGTCTCACAAAACACTTGTGAATCTGATGTCTTCCAAGATTAACAAATTCATTGACACAGACTGCTATGAGGTTGAGACTGCCGGCAAAATGCTCAAATCTGCCAAGCAAGCCACATCACAGTACAAGGAAAGTTTGCAAAAGAAATAGAAAAGCTATTTGCATTAGCATTTAGCTATTAGCATTGAGACTACCAACAAAATACTCAACAAGGAATATATTTATTCCTGAATGCTGAAGCATCAGTATTCCCACCACCAAGCAACAGCAAAGCCTCCAAAAAGAGACCATGGTCTACAATACGTCATAAACTAACTGTTCACTCCAGCATTTCAACATTCCTTAACCTCTCTCTTACTAACATGGGAGAGACAGATATCGCTGCTTCCACAGTGAGAGGGAAGATAAACAGTTGATGTTTTGATGTTACAGCCAGTCTAAAACATTGCTTTTCATTTGGAATCCCCAGACTCGAGAATCAGCAGCAAACTCTCGCTCATCATCAAGAGAGAGTGATTGATCACCTAGTGCAGAGGCCTTCAACAACTGCTCACACTGTCTTTGATGATTTGGCTCCCGCTGCGCTTCAGTTTGTGACATTGGCGAGAGTTCGTGTCCACAGGGCCATGCAAGGCTGCGCCCCGAAGGTGCACAACTTCAGGCCAAACCTGGACATATAGAAAACAAGGCCGATCGGCAAGCTCTAAGGACCGCAGAACACAGTTTGAGTGTCACTGTAGTTACAGGATTCCACTTAGATACAGGACCCCAGCCCTCCTGAAAACAAAGATAGGCATTAGGTGGAAAGCTTTGGGGTGTTCCCCCCCCCCGTCTTTCTCCCCAGATCTCCTGTCCCATGATCCTCTCATATCCCCTTTGCCAATCACCTGTCCAGCTCTTGGCTCCATCCCTCCCCCTCCTGTCTTCTCCTATCATTTTGGATCTCCCCCTCCCCCTCTCACTTTCAAATCTCTTACTAACTCTTCCTTCAGTTAGTCCTGACAAAGGGTCTCGGCCTGAAACGTCGACTGAACCTATTCCAATAGATGTTGCCTGGCCTGCTGCGTTTACCAGCAACTTTGATGTGTGTTGCTTGAATTTCCAGCATCTGCAGAATTCCTGTTGTTAGGGTGTAATACTGTGTTAGCATTTGCATCTGTCAAAGTTCCTTCATTTATAATATCTGAATTTAATTATCAGTCTTATTTTTATAAGGGCATCTTGGGTTTCATATGACCTAACTGACAGAAATCTGACTTTATGCATCTTCTCCCATACACTTTTAAAGCATTTTCAAGATGTAGTAGTAACAATAAATCTTTTGTAATATACATATTGTCTTGTATATTACAGTACATATTACATAAGTTTGTGTTAGGAAGTTTATGTAGAGTTATGATTTGAACAACTATAGAAAATGGGCATTCCTGATTTATGGAAAAGTCAGCTTATGGGGCAGTTCATAGGAACAGAATCATTACGTATTCCAGAGACTGCCTGTATATGAAAGTAATGGAGTATGCAAAATACTTGAAGTGCCCTCTATCTCGCCTTGCCAGTTTATTTTCCATTAAAGACCTTATTCTACTTAATTTATTGTGTAGTGGTGAACTGAAGTAATTTGCAGCCTTGTCACAGGAAGCTTATTTCAGACAGCTTTTCATTGGCTAGGCGTTACTGAAATCTACTGTTTTTTTTCCTGCTGAGTCATAATCTGCACAAAACCTATTTGGATGTTCATACTATTTTGCCAGGTGATTCTAGCATGTAGGAGTGAATGATGCAGTTTTCTACCTTTCGGAGTTTCAGCAAAGAGGACGATGAAGTTTTTGTCTTGAGTTCACCCTTAAAGGTATAGTTAAAATTAGTACTTTCCTAACTTTAGGCTATGTCCAGTCTGCAGTCTCCAGTTCTTTGTAAACCTCTCGTATGCTGTGAGTATGCGTTTGTACCCAACAAATTTAATTGTACTTAAGTATGTAAAAAACATAAAAACATGACAGTAATGTAGTTGCAAGTTTTTTTTGGAAAATGATTTCAAATAGCTTGTCTGTTCAATGTACTTGTATGTGAATTTTTATAGTTTTGCAAACGCAAAGCTGCCTGTTGTAATGGATTGCACAGTTTTTTGGATTTCATCATACAAAGATTGTTCTTAGAGGAAGTTTGTAATTTTAAACTTTTCATCATTTACTTTATCTCAAATTCACTGTATTTTCATAAAGCCCTTGATGTGCTGTTTAATAGGACTGAAGCTTATTATCTGACATATTTAGTACAAAGCACTTGTGGTACTTTGGGTTACAAAAAAGAAATGGTACAAACTAAAACCTTGTTAATTCTGTAATAAGTTTCAGTATTTACTATTTTGCTGGCATAAATACAGTGGATTCTGGTTAATTGGGCCACCGGTTCATCAGAGAATCCACTTATTTGGGACAACTTGTAAAGAAAACACAACTAATTGAGAAGATAGCCAGGGGTTCCCTTCTTTTATTTGGGACACTATGCTGCTTAATTGAGAAATTATGACAGGAGACTGTTGATGAACAATTTCCAACTAGCATTTTTCATGTGTTCTTGTGTCACCATTAGATACCATGCCTTTGTAGAGCAAACAGTTTTTAAATTGCATGCTTTGTATGTGTTTGCATTCAAAACAGCGATTTTTGTCGCAGCTAGTAGGTGAGAAATAAACAGTAACACAATTTAAAGCTGTTTTGCTCCTGCTGTTTCAAGCATTCAGGCTTTGAGATGCCAGAAATGGCCTGGAGTGAAAATCAAGTTATTTCATTACTTCAAGTTAGGAATGGCGAAGGTTTTGAAGGTATCGACAATCATCTTGAAAGGAAAATAGACTTGGAGGGTGCAATTGTTGAAAGCGTTGTATGAAGGCACTCTATTATCTGCACTAGGTGTCTATGCTGATTTTGTTTATTTACAGTCAATCAAAAGAATAAAGCCCTATACACTGGACGAATTTCTCCATTGATAAATATTTGGAACCAATACACAGTTTTATACTAATGTAGTAGTAGAGATGGTGTTCTAATTTGTTCTGTATTTAATTTAAATAATTTGTTACTCAATTAGCTACTCAAGTTGTTTATCTTTTTTATATCTTCTAACTATTTCCATGAAACTTTGGCAAATTGTGACAAAATTTACTGGTACTGATGCGTCCCAATTAACCAGAATCGGCTGTAGTTTTTAAATAGAAGTTCTGCCTTGCCCAGTTAAATGCTTGGACGGTATGACTAGAGCAGAGCATGAGATTATCTAGAAAGCAGACAGTGCCCTGCTGACAATTTAAATTGGCTGCATGTACTCGGCATTTTCATTGATCTGGAAGAATAGGGCGCAGTGCTTTGTTTTCAGTGATGGTTGATGCCTAATGCTTTTGAAAGTAAAAGCTACTTAGATAACAACTCTCTTTTTTATAATGTATTTCTAATAAAAATGTTGTAGAAATGTAAAATATTAGGGTAAGCCATGCATTAGCAATTTTCTTCACAATGCAAGTCTCATGTCAGTGGTAGGGAAATTACTGGAGATTATTCTTAGCGATAGGATTTTTAAGCTTTTGAAAAACTATGGTCTAATTAGTTATAGTCAGCTTGGCTTTGTGTGGAGCAAGTCATGTCCTAATAACTTGATTGATTTTTTTCCGGGCAGGTGACAGAAGTGATTAATAAAGCTAGAGCTGCAGATAATAGTAAAGTGTTTGACAAGTTCTCTCATAGGACACTCATCCAAAAGATCCAAGGTGTTTTGATTTGTAACTGACTTGTCCATAGAAAACAGAGTAATAGTTGATGAGACCTATTCTGGCTGAGGTCTGTGACTGGCTGGTGATTGTATATATAAATAAAAATACCTGAACTGCAAAGGTCTCAGTCCAGATCACTGCAGAACGAGCACGCACAGACATATAATCACCTTAATGAAAATGTAGATGTGTAGATTTCATAAATTTTCAGATTATACTAAGATATGAAGATTACTGGTGGTGTGAATAGTGTAGCTGACTGCCAAAGGGTGTAGCAGGATATAGATCAGTTGTGGATATGGCTGGAAATATGTCATGTGGAATTTAACCAGGTAATTGTGAAGTTTTTCACTTTGGGAGATCAAATGTAAAGGGCCAGTACACTGTTAATTTTAAGACCTTTTGACGTGCAGGAGTCCAAGTTCATAGCTCTCTGCAAGTGGCTGTATATCTTGATAGGGTGATAAGGAAGGCAAATGGCATGTTTGCCTTTATTAGCCTGAGGAATTAAATTCAAGAGTTGGTAAGTTATGTTGCAGCTGTACAAAACTGTAGTTAGATCACATCTGGAGTGTTATATTCATTTCTGGTCACCTCATTATGAGAAGGATGCCAAGGCTTTGGAGAGGGTGCAGAAGAAATTTGCCAGGATGCTTCTTGGACGAGAGGGCATGTGCTATGAGGAGTGATTGGAAAATCCTGGGTTTTTTTTTCCAGAGTGGTTGCAAGGAGATCTGATGGAAGTTTATAAGATAATGAAAGACGTAGATAGAGGTGGCAGCCAATATTTTTTTCCCAAGGCTGAAATGTCTAATACGAGAGGGCATGCATTTTTGGTGAAAGGGAGTAAGTTCAAAGATGTGCAGGCCAAGTTTTTTTCTACACAGTGTCAAGTACCTGGAATATGCTGCCTGAGGTAGTCTGGAGACAAATAAGCTCATAAAGAGGTGCATATATGTGCAGGAAATTGAAGGATGCAAACATTATATTGGCAGAAGGGATTAGGTCATTCGATTTTAATTTAATCAGTGTATCATCATGGGCCAAAGGGCCTATTCCTGTGTGATGTTGTTCTATATTGTAACACAGCTTTTATCATGCATGGTGAATCTTTGCTTATCCTGCCTCTTAACTATTGAAGAAGCAATAAAAAAAACATTAACTGAAAGACAGAAGAATTGAAACCTAGATTCATTCAGGTAGCTGATTACCAGTATCTGTATCTGGCTTGTGACCAAGTGCCAAGTGCTTTCTGTTTAAAATCATAGAAGCTATAGTAATTAAAATGTTTGTTTCTGAGCATTATTGTATCCTTCCATTGTCTATGCAGTCAATTAGATTTTTGGGGAATTTTGGCATTGAGCAAAATAAGCCTAACGATGCTTAATTTCATGTTACTTTTCATCACAACTTGTAGTTGGAGAATTTAATTGTTTTGCTATTGCTTAAGCTGGCAAAGGGTTTATATACTTGTGTTTGAAGTTGCGTGATCAATGAATTCAAATAAACTCAATTTGTTTTCATCTGTGCTAGGCATTTAATTGCACACAAGGACTTGTTACATAGTCATTAACATTTTTTACCAAGCAGCCAATAGAGTTGACAAGCAGCAAGAAGTTTCAATTTGTTTGGGTGTGAAGAAAGTAATAGTTGAGTGCTTCATTGCTAACATTGCTATTTCAGAATCAGATTTATTATCACTGACAAAATGTCATGAAATTTATTGTTGCAGCAGTACAATGTCAGACATAAAAATTGTTGTAAATCATAAATAAACAGCACAGAAAAGGAATAGTGAGGTTATGTTCATGGACAGTTCAGAAATCTGATGATAAGGAAGAAGCTTTTTCTAAAATGTTTTAAGTGATGATCTTCTGGCTCCTCTCTGATAGTAGTACTATGAAGAGGACATGCCCCATTTGGTGTGGGTCCTTAGTGATGGATGCCACCTTTTGATGATGTCCTCTGGTGAGGAGGGTTGTACTGTGATGTTTATATAATTATTGAATTCAGTACTTCAGTTCAAAAGTGTTCATATTTGCACTCGGTACTAGACTAGGAGAAAAGGTGGGATTGGACAACAGCTGTGAAGCAAGTTGGATAAAATATTAAATTGGTCAAAAACTGGGAGATGAAATTCAATAGAATGCAAGTTATTGGACATAGGTAGAAATAACAAGTACGGCATAAATGATGCTGAAGTAGTTTCAGAATGATAGGACAAGTCTTCGAGATATGAAGCTTAATGTGAAATCATACCATGAGTAGACCGTTTGGCCCTTCAAGCCGCCTTCACCTTTATGATAAAGATTCTTTAAAAACAAAGCAGATCAGAAGATGTGTTTTAACAGGCAATCTGCTGGGGGAGCTCAGGTCAAGCAGTATCTGTGGGAGAAGGGGAGGGAGAGGTAGAGAGGACTTGTTAATGTTTTGAAATCAAAATCTTCATCAGTCATGCATTGGAACGATACCCCTGCATCTCTCCCTGAACCCACTGATGCTGATTTGCTTCTGAGCGCCTTAAGGCAGATCCTTGTTCTAGATTCCAGCCTCTTTGTCTCTTGTGTCTCCAGAAGTTATAGTTGTTTTATTGCAGGGTATAACATATACTTTCTGTGAAAATGTTTTTAAAAGATACCACCTTTACAAAAGTGATCATCTCCAGGCAAATGTTTATATTGGTAGAGTGGAAAACAACTCAAAAAATAGAACTGTAGGAGAAAAAAGGTTTAGATGTGTTCTTCTCTTTCTCGCTCTCTCTTTCTCTCTCACGCAAACACACATGCAATGTTTAACCTTTAAATTTAAAGATTTTACTTTATAAGGAATGGGAAAATCGGGAGATAGGCCTAAGATCAACTGAGACATTTTATATTGATGATCCAAAAATATTTTGCTCACATTTCCAGTGAACAAAATATACAACACAAAAAAAAACAGATCTTTACAAGTAAAGCTTGGTAAAAGCCTTACTTGGTAAATACTAAACACGTTTGTGAGTTTGGGGTATTTTTTAACCACAGTGTTCAAATGGTACAAAGAAGTCTTTCAAGATTAATTCAGAATATCATTCCCAAGGATTGACCCAAAGCCTGGATTTAACTTGAGTGTGTTTAATAATTTTATTTTGTATTTTTGTTTATTATTTTATCAAGATAGAAATCTGGCCAAGGAAATTAATTATATCAGGCAGCATCGATGGAAATGAATAAACAGTTGACATTTTGGGCTGAGAGTTTTCTTCAGGATTCGACCCAAAGCATCAATTGTTTATTTATTTCCATCGATGCTGCCTGACCACCTGAGTTCTTCCAGCATTTTGTGTACGTTGCTTGGGGTTTCCAACATCTGCAGAATTTCTCATGTTTTAAGTAATTATAATCACTAGCCTCAGACCTTATTGTTTCTAACTTCAGTGTAACATTAACAACTAAGTGTCAAAATTTGTTTCACACTGGCCCCTCTTGGCAATATTCTGTAGAGCTATGACTTATAAAGCAGCATTATGATGCAGTGTATTAAGTCAAGAAGAGTTGATTGTCTTGGTCCCAATAATTTCTCTAGTTGTATTTCTTCACTAGTACTAACATTGAACTGAGATCTAGATCAAGACCCTTTGTATCTATTCAGTTGCACATGATAGTTAATTCTAAACTATTTGGGTAAGAATTTAAGAACCTAGCAACTCATATTCCCATGGTCAATATTCCCGTAGATCAGTAAACATTCAGCAAACTGCAACTAATCAAAATCTAACACGTAAAATGTAACTGGTTGAGTTATCTTCATAAGTGCTACAACTCATTGCTGATTTTCATGCGAACCTGCAGTATAAAAACAAGTTCTTTTGTCCACAGTGGTAATTATAATTATCTTTTAAAAATCATCTTTACCATAACAGAGGCCTGTAACCAATTATTCAAATGCTTGTCTGGATGCTACTCAAATGTTGTGAGCACCTGTTTCCAACAGCCACTTGGGCAATGCTCAGATTCTCTCTAAACTTACAGTCTGTCTCTTGCCTCTTACCCTTATGTATGTTAGGGTAAAGGGTAAGGAACCTTTGGTTATAGAGAAAAGATTTCTGTTATTTATTCCCCTGGATATTTTTTAAAAGTATGTTAGCTATTTAAGATGAGGTGAACTACATACAAGTGCATATCTGTTGTTTTATTTTGTTTCTGATTCCATTTTAAGTTACTTTTGAGGCATTGCAACATCAGTAAGTTTGCATCAGATGTATTTAGAATTTTCAAACTGGTTTAGTGTAGCAATATCCAACAGTTGAGTAATGTTTCTGTATATCTGACTAATAAAATAATTGGGCCAAATACTGGTATAATTTAATCAATTGGAACCTCATCCTGTTATTTGTGTATGTCATTTGAAGCTGTACTATATAAGAGTTTGCTCAATTTAACTCCCGAGTAACACATACAAAATGCTGGAGGAACTCAGCAGGTCAGCAGTATCTATGGAAATGAGCAAACTGTGGATGTTGCGGTTGAGTCCTTTCATCATTGAAGGGTCACATCGCGAAACATCAACTGCTTATTCATTTCTATTGGTGCTGCCTGACCTGCTGAGTTCCTCCAGCACTTTGTATGTGTTACTCTAGATTTCTGGCATCTGCAGAATCTCTAGTCTTTATCAACTTAACGCCTTTCCTTTTGCCTCTTCTACTCCTCTCCCATCTCATTTTAAACTTAACATTTTTGTTGCAATATTTGGCATTGTGTCGCAGAGGTTGTCAATACTTTTATCAGTGTAAAATATCAGCACACAGTAAAGCAAAAAGCAAGCAAGTTTTAGAAAGCTCTACACACAGTATTATCTGGAGACATTTTTCAGGTTTAAATTTTCGGTTGGCTCTCCCTTCCATTTTCTACCCTGAGTACTGAGTGCACATCTATATTAAGCTATCTCCTAACACTTGTCTGTAGCCTTCTATGCCTAGACAATTCAAGTACTTGGCTACATGCTTAAATGCTGTCAGTGACTCTGCTTCTACTACACTCTGGTGTATTTCAATACCACTCTGGGTCAAAAAGAATCTCCTTCAAGTCCTCTCTAAATTAGTTTCTTGGACCATTTCTTCCAGGACACAGGTAACCTGTGCAAGAGAAACTGGTTGAATCTGAACTGGAGGGGTATCTGATATCCTGGTGATTTGCTGGAAGTGCTCAGGGGTTTTAAATATTCTGGCAGGGCTATGGGATGGAAAGTATAGTGTAGATGAGAAAGATGAAGCAAATATAGACATTAAAATGAACAAGTCCAGTTGGCAAGAGAGGGAGCAAGGAAGGGCTAAACTGCATCTATTTTAATGCAAGAAGCCAGAAGGATAAGGCCGATTAACTGGATGTGTGTATTGGCACATGGAATTGTGATGATACAGCCATCATGGAAACATAGTTGAGGAATGGGCAAGAGTAGTAGCACAGTGTTCCAGGGTGTAGATGCTTCTGGTGTGATAGCAGTAAAGACAGGTAGGGTGGGGGAGAAGTTGCATTATTGATTAGGAAGAAAATCACGGCATTACCTGGAGGACATCTTGGAGGTAAAATTCAGTGAGGCCATATGGGTAGAATTTTAAAAAATAAAAAAAAATTAGAATTGCTGTTGTTGAGAGCAGGGTGGTAGGTATTGCCTGCATTGACTCTAGTAAGGCCCTTAAGAAAGTCCTACAAGATAAGTTGTTCCAGAAGATTAGATCCAGGTTAGCTGTTCCAGAACATGGGATTCAAATAGAGAACAGATATGTGGTTCCTACACAAAGTGAGATGGCAAGTCGGATACAATATTGACTTGGTGGTAGGAGGCAGAGACTGCTAGTCAAAGAGTAATTTTTGGATTGGATACCCATGACTAGTGGTGTGTTGCAGAGACTGGTGCTGGGTCCTTTACTGTTTGTCATATACTGTGTATTAATGATTTGGGGGCCAATGTAGATGGTATGATTAATCAGTTTGCATATGAAATCTCAATTGGTGATAGAGAACAGTGAAGAAGGTTACCTACAGGATTTGGATCAGCTGGGAATGTGGGCAGAGAATTACTTGATGGAATTTAATTTAGGCAAATGTGATGCAATGTATTTTGGAAAGTTACATCAGAGCAAGAGATAAGCAGTGAATTGCAACAAGATCTTGGGATAAAAGTACTAGTTGCTTGAAAGTGGTGAAGAAAGTGTTCAATATACTTACTCTCATTGACTGAGGCATTTGGTTTAGGAGTTTAGACATCTTGTTACAGTTAGTTAGCTGCACATGGAGTATTGTGTGCTGTTTTAGTTGTCATGTAATAGGAAGGATGTAATTAAGCTAGAGAAGGTGCTAGAAAAGATTCACAAGACTGTTGCTTAGAACAGAGGACCTGATTATAAGGAGAGATTGGAAAGGTTGGGATTGTTCTCTGGGGGGAAAAAAAGGACCCTGAGAGATGACCTTAGAGAGGTTTATACAAATTAATGAAGGACATAAATAAGGTTTGTAACTCTCTCACCCGGGCTGCTAACAAATTAGACTCGTTAGTTATCGCTGGCTAACATTCACGTGACTCACCATTGCATAGGTAACAGTGAGATGGCCAACTTCAGTAAGCAACGAACGTGTAAGGTCAGTGTGATTCAAAGTTTCAAAAATTAAAGGTTCAAAGGTCCGATTTAATGTCAGAGAAATGTGTACAATATACATCCTGAAATGCTTTTCCTTTGCAAACATCCACAAAAACAGAGAAGTGCCCCAAAGAATGAACGACAGTTAAACCTCAAAGTCCCCCCCCCCAGCTCCCCCTTCCTCCCGCGCGTAAGCGGCAGTGAACAATAATCCCCCTTCCCCCACTGGCAACAAAAGTTCAACCAAACAGTAAAGTTGGAATGTTCTGTCGAGAGAATGGAGATGATGGTGAATGCTGTATAATCACTGCCCCATGCAAAATTATTGTTTGCCAGGAAATACGGAACTCGCACCAGCATAAAATCAAAGTAGAAATATATTTACAAGCAGTTAACAGCAAAAAGGGTCATTACAGCTAGACCAGTCAAAATGTGCACATAAACATTGGAGCTCATTGCTGGGTAGTTGGGTACTTTGATTTAATTACTCATGGCACTGAACCCACGTTCTGCTTAGAAGATACCAGCCACAGTTTGAACGTCCCTCGAAGACAGTTACAAATGAACTGGCTAGCTCAGAAATATGGGCAGTTCCTCCTTTGGATCCATTCGTCTGCACAAAGCATTTTTTACAACTGTCTTTCTCCTTCGGGCAGGGTTTTGTGTGTGTCTTTCCTTGTGCTGTTCTCTGTACCTCTGTCTTCTCCCAACATCTGCCAAAAAGTCCCAAAAGCAAATCATTTTTCCCTAGAAATTTGATGCCACTAATTTCTCTTGAATGTTTCATTTCAACCCACTGGACAGAATGTTATCAAGGCAATACCGATTGGCTGACATGATATTCCTAAGTTGATCAAAAGATTCCTTGTCTTAGCAGAAACTAAAATACTAGACCCTGAAGCTTAATTAACAGAACACACTGCTTTTTACAGAAAAACCGCAGAAAATAAAATACTTAACAGCATAACATGAGTAATATAATAAAACATGTTCTTAATCAGGGTATTATAGGTAGATAGAATCAATTCCCAAGGCTGTGGAGTCCAAAAATGTAGGGCAGAGGATGAAAGTGTAAAGGAGATTTATGAGGCAATGTTTTTAACAGAGTGGTAGTTGCCTAGAATGCAGTGTTGGGGGAGGTAGTAGAAGCAGTTTCAATTGCAGTGTTCAAGAAACATTTAGACACATGAACATTATTTATTTATTCATTTATGGGATGTGGGTGCCGCCAGCTAAACTGGCATTTATTGCCCATCCCTAGATGCCCTTGAGAAGGTGGTAATGATCTGCCTTCTTAAACCGCTGCAGTCCCTGAGGTGTAAGTACACCCACAGTGCTGTTAGGGAGGAAATTCCATGATTTTGATCCAGTGACAATGAAGGAACGGTGATATGTTTCCAAGTCAGGATGGTGAGTGACTTGGAGGGAGATTTCCAAGTGGTAGCGTTCCCAGGTATCTGCAGTTTTCATCCTTCTAGATGGTAGTTGTTGTGGGTCTGGAAAGTGCTGCCTTAGGAACTTTGGAATACATTTTGCAATATTGGAACTTAGCAATATTTTTGGTATTTTTGTTATCCGCTATAACATTATTCTACATTATTTAGTATTCTTGTATTATTTTGCTACCTTTTTTTTGCTTATAGTGAATAGGCCAAGCAACCATACATCATGTCGACAAACCAAATTGAAAGATTCCATTTTGTTCACAAACCTGTGAGGGCGATGATGAAAGAATATTAGTGCGAGGGCAGGAAAGATAAATGGGCAGTGTTTTGATTCCTATATTTAACATCCTAATTAAAATAATTTTCAAGCTGCATGTTCAATGGGATTAAAGTTTAATAGTTAATTTTTTATTCTTGCAGACAGTACCACCTGTGAGATCAGAATCTCCAGTCTATGCAAATTTACAAGAACTGAAAATATCTCAAGCTAACCTACCCCCCATTCCCACCAGTCCTCCCATGCAAGTTCATGGTGAATGGGAGGTGCATAAAGATAACACAGGACGCACATTCTATTACCACAAGGGAACACAAGAACGAAGCTGGAAGCCGCCTCGATGGACGAGAGATTCTGTAAATAAAGAGTGTGATAACCAAGGCGATTCTCTGAACCGTGGAGTAAGTACATTTATCTTAAAATCTAAATAATATCACATATAGCTGTGTTGTCATGTTTCCAAAATTCCTATTAGTACTTCAATAAGTTTGAGAATACTTCTGGCTGATTACCACCTTAATCTCCCTCAGCTGATGAAGTGGTATTTAATTGTATTAAAGCATTCTTGTTGGGGAATTTCATTTTCCTTCAACTCAGATGTCAGGAGCCTATCGCTAATGAGCTGGCTTGTAGAATCAGACGTATATGGTTTGCACAGAGAACAAAGTGTAATTAACCATGCCCTCACCAGGCCTCGTGCAATTGGATATGGCCATGTCATTAAAGTTCCCATCTACTGAATAGTCATCATGGAGATGAAGATATACTTGGACTCTTGATAACATGTTCTGTTGCACTGCCAATGTACTAAGTGCAGTAACAGTCATGATAGATCCAGCAGCTAACTTCTGCATCCATGCGATTATGCAGTTTGTCAGCATAACCGATTTGAATTAAGCTGCAGCCTATAACATCACAAGCTGGCAATTCCGTAAAGATGTCTAAAACTACTTCCTTACAGGAGACGTGAGCCCTTAGTAAAGAGTTTAAAAGCAGACCAGGAGTTGCACTCTGCAGAGTTGTCAATCCATTTAATCTCTACAATTCCACAACACTGGAATCTGATCAGAGCAGTGAAGTCCTGCCCTAATCCAACACTGTTAGCTTTGGCCAGCTAACCAACTAATAAGACAGGGCAGCTCCATTAAAATTCTCATCCTCAATGATGCTAGGTGTCCTACAGCAGAAGACACAAGAAAAAGCTGAAGAGCTTGCAGGCTTTGTAACCAGCAAGCTGAAATTTCTACCTCCTGAGAAAAATCAATACAAAGCAAGAATTCCAGTTAATTCTAAATGATGTCAAGAAATGTCTGAGAGCATTTGCAGTCATCAACAGGTTTGGCTATATAGTGCTTGTGCTTCAGAATCGACTAAAATATAGACCAAGCTATTCCAGTGAGGGTACTGCACTGCCATCTACCCGTCAATTTAGAAATATTTCTTGGTGTGTTCTCCACAAAAAACAAGATACGTCACTCTAAAGCAACACACACAAAATGCCGAAGGAACTGAGCAGGTCAGGAAGCATCCATGGAAATGAATAAGCAGTCCATTTTGGGCCCAGACCCTTCTTCAGGACCATCCTGATCCTATGAGTGGCAAAGTTTCCCCTCATGTTTCCCCTTAAACTTTTCACCTTTTGCCTTTAACCCATGACCTCCAGTTATAGTTCCAGCCAATCTCAGTGGAAAAAGCCTGCTTGCACTTACCCTATATATATCTCTCATCATTTTGTATACCCCTATCAAATCTCCCCTCAATCTTTTATGTTCTAAGGAATAAAGTCCTAACCCATTCAATCTTTGTTTAAAGCTCAGTTTTCCAGTCCTGACAAAATCCTTGTAAATTTGCTCTGTACTCCTTCAACCTTATTTACATCTTTCCTGTAGGTAGGAGACCAAAGCTACACACAATACTTTAAATTAGGTCTCATTAATGTCTTATACCACTTCAACATAACATCCCATCTCCTGTACTCAATACTTTGATTTATGAAGGCCATTGTACCAAAAACTTTCTTTGTGACCCTATTTACCTGTGCTGCTACTTTCAATGAATTATGGACCTGTATTCTCATATCTCTTTGTTCTATCACACTCCTCTGTGTCCTACCTGTTCACTGCGCAAGACCTATGCTGGTTGGTCCTACTGAAGTGCAGCACCTCACACTTGTCTGCATTAAATTCGATCTTCCATTTTTCAGTCCATTTTTCCAGCTGATCCAGATCATGTTGCAAGCTCTGATAGTCTTCCTTGCTGTCCACTCACCCCCAGTCTTGGTGTCATCTACAAATTTGCTGATCCAGTTAACCACATTATTGTCCAAATCATTGATATAGATGACAAACAACAACAGATCCAGCACCAATTGCTGCAGCACTCCACCAGTCAGGCCTTCAGTCAGAAAGGCAAACATCTACTACTACTCTCTGTCTTCTCCCACAGAGCCAACGTCTAATCCAGTTTACTACCTCATCTTGAATGCCAAGCGACTGAACCTTCTTAACCAACATCCCAAGCGGGATCTTGTCAAGTGCTTTACTAAAGTCCATGTAGATACCATCCACTGGCTTGTCTTCATCAATTTTCCTGGTAACTTTCTTAAAAAACACTCTAAGATTGGTTAGATGCGACCTACCATGCACAAAGCCATGCTGACTATTCCTAATCAGTCCCTGTCTATCCAAATATTTGTATATCCGGTCCCTTAGAATACTTTCTAGTAAATTTCCCTGTGGTGATGTCAAGCTCAGCAGCCTATAATTTCCTGGTATATTTTTAGAGCCTTTCTTGAACAACGGAACAACATTAGCTATCCTCCCACTTCTCTGGTACCTCATCTGTTGGCAAGGATGATGTAAATATCTCTGCTAGGGCCCCTGCAATTTCTGCACTTGCTGCCTATTCCTGATCTCGTTTGGCTCCGCACACAGATTACCATTCTGATCTTCCAGAGGACCAGTTTTGTCACTTGCAATTCTGATGCTCTTAAAACATCTGTAGAATCCCTTAGGATTCTCCTTCATGTTGTCTGCTAGAGCAACTTCATACCTTCTTGTAGCCCTCTTGATTTCTTTTTTAAGTGTTTTCTTGCATTTCTTCTACTCCATATGTACGTCATTTGTTTTTACCTACATATACCTGCTACACACCTTTTTTTATTCACCAGGACCTTAATATCTCTTGAAAACCAAGGTTCCCTAAACCTGTTATCTCTACGTTTTGTTCTGGCAGGCACATTCAAGCTTTGTACTCTCAAAATTTCACTTCTGAAGGTGTTACACTTACTAAGTACATATTTGCCAGAAGACAGCCTGTCCCAATCAGCATTTGCCAGATTCTTTATGATGATATGAAAATTGGTCTTTCTCCAATTTAGAATCTGAACCCACAGACCAGACCTTTTCCATAATTATCTTGAAACTAATGACAATGTGATCACTAGATGCAAAGCGTACCCCCACAGAAACTTCTGTCACCTGCAATCTTATTCCCTAATAGGAGATCAAATATCATGCACACTGTTACTTGGACTACAATGTATCAATTAAAGAAACTTTACTGAACACAGTTAGCAAACTCTATTCCATCTAGTCTTTTTACAGTATGGGAGTCCCAGTCAATATGTGGAAAGTTAAAATCACCTCCTTTCCCAATCTTAGGCTTCTTGCAACAGTCTGCAATCTTTCTACAAATTTGTTCCTCTAAATCCTGTGGACTGTTGGTGGTCTATAATATAGCCACATTAATGGTGGTCATAACTTTCTTATTCTTCAGTTCCACCCATAAAGACTCACGAGATGAGTTCTCCACTGTTGTGACTGAGGACTGCCGTGACATTTTCCCTAACTAGTAATGCCTTTTATCCCTTTAATCCCTCCTGCTCTGTCATGTCTAAAACAATGGAACCCTGGAATATTGAACTGCCAGTCCTGCATGCTCCTCCAACCAAGTCTTACTAATGGCTGCAATATCATAATTCCAAGTATTGACCCATGCCCTGAGCTCATCTCCCTTTCTTACAATACTTCTTGCATTGAAATATACACAGCGCAGAACATTAGTCGCACCACGCTCAACCTTTTGATTCCTGATTTGCTTCTGGCACTCTGGCTCCCATAGTCCTGGAATATTCCCTGTTTTAACATGGAAAATTCCGGGACTCTTAAGTATAATCAGCCAAAAAGGCAACAAACTCAAAAGATAACTTTGGCATGACTGTATAATTGAATTTTCAGGAATGTTTTAGAAAGACAGAGGAGGACAGAGATAAAACAAGGATGACTGAGGTAGATGAAGCTATGGCTGACAAAGAGAATGTATAAGTGGCTATAGGTGAAGATAAATGAAGGTGAGGCTGTGACAATGAAGCTGTAGATTCAGGCATGAAAATGAGAAAAGTTGTCACCAGAGCTCAAGTGACAAATCGGACCAAAAATGGCTGGGCAAGATAGGGGTATAAAATAGTGGTACTACAGGTCGATCTTCACTAATCCGACTACCTGTAATCCGGTTCCTTCGATAATCCGGCACTGATTATGCTTAATGTGATCCTTCTGTAATTCGGCATTTTCACTAATCTGGCACTCCTCAGGTCCCAATGGTGCCGGATTATTAAAGGTCGACCTGTACTACTATTACTGGTAGATTGATTTAAAGGAACTCAGCTGCATTCTGGAAAAAAAAATCAAATAATTGTTACGATTCCAGGTAATGGTGGCAGGACTCGAGAATTTGCTTTGCATTTACTTTGCCGTAAAATTAAGGGGATGTTTTCTGTCAAAGGGAAACCTGCATCTGCTTCTGTATTTTTTCAGTAACAGCATTCTCAAATGCCTGAAGCTTACATAATCAGACACATAAAGCACAACATGTTACTTCTCTAAATGCTTCCAGTATCACATCACGGAAGAGAACTGTCGCAGCTTTTACTCAAGCCACTCTGATAATCAGTTTGATTTGCCACCACGTGGGTGGTCAGAAGAATTGGATGATCGTGGCCAAACTTTGTATGTTAATGAATATACTAATGAAAAGGTACTTTGATTTTTTTTCTTGTTGATTTGCTCTGCACCTGCTTACTCTTCATTTGTACAGCTCTTTCTACTGATGTAAATTATAATAGTGGGCATTCATGCATTAAAAATTTCATTGGATGTGATTGACTATTTGTGACAAATTTCCATTTCCTGTTTGTGGTGATTAATAGACTGCTAGAGTGGATGTAAGTAGATGGGAACATTCTGTCAATCAGTCAGTCTGAATGCTTATTTATCCTATTTTCAGTAAAACAAAGATCCATTTTAAGGGACAAGAACTTACAATGCACTGCTATTTGGTATAAAGAGCTGTACACTTTTTAGCTTGTCAGTTGAAAGAAATTGAGCATATTTGTTAGCCTGATAACAGTCTTATTTTTAAATACAATTATTTTGTTTTTTTTAATGTGATTTCAGTTGTCTCTATTTTAGTGTCTTCATTCAGCCATTAGGAGTTCATATGGTAATCTTACAGATACATTATGCATTTGATGTAACAATTAGGCTGTGATGAATCTCATGAACAGATTTACAAGCGTATGTGAGCTTGTTTTTGTTTACAGTGGATGAAACATATTGATGATCAAGGTCGACCATATTATTATCGTGCTGATGGATCCAAATCTGAATGGGAATTGCCGCAGGTGAGTTTGTAACTTTTGCAGATGCTTGGGGATAATTAAGGTTTTAGAGTAACCTTTGAGGTGCATGTTTTTTTTTCAGTTGTGGATTTCATATGCTTGATCCATGGTTTAAATAAGAAATTCAATATTAAGTCACAGCTACAGACAAGCGTGAACATTTTGGCATCCATGCTGAAGGGAGTTGGGAGACTGATCATTTAAAAATGCTGTTTTTTTTGTACGGGTGATATTTGACTGTTGATTTGTCTCTGCGTGAAGGTGAACTTAAATTAATTAAAACACCATTTCCTAATGAGCACATTTTGCTATTATTAAATGGAAGTTATGGTTAGTGGTGTTAGCTTTTGTTTTGGGTCAGAAGGATATAGAATTGAACTTCAAAACGGATACTTAAGCATTGCGGATGCCATTTCTGCTCTATTAAGGGATTGCAACAGTCTGTCAGCAAAGATAATAAACTGCTGACCCCTCTCTTGTCTCAAGTGTGCATAAAAAATATCATGACAATTTCCAGAAAAGCTTTTTGGGATTCTGGCCAACAATTTTGAGGCTCTATAAGGCACTGGTAAGACCTCACCTGGAGTACTGTGGGCAGTTTTGGGCTCCTTATTTAAGAAAGGATGTGCTGACGTTGGAGATGGTACAGAGAAGATTCACTAAAATGATTCCGGGAATGAGAGAGTTAACATATGGGGAACGTTTGTCTGCTTTTGTACTGTATTCCTTGGAGTTTAGAAGAATGAGGGGGGACCTCATAGAAACATTTCGAATGTTGAAAGGCATGGACAGAGTGGATGTGGCAAAGTTGTTTCTCATGATGGGGGAGTCTAGTACGAGAGGGCATGACTTAAGGATTGAAGGGCGCCCATTCAGAACAGGGATGTGAAGAAATTTTTTTAGCCAGAGGGTGGTGAATCTATAGAATTTGTTGTCACGGGCGGCAGTGGAGGCCAAGTCATTGGGTGTATTTAAGGCAGAGATTGATAGGTATCTGAGTAGCCAGGGCATCAAAGGTTATGGTGAGAAGGCGGGGGAGTAGGACTAAATGGGAGGATGGATCAGCTCATGATTAAATGGTGGAGCAGACTCGATGGGCCGAATGGTTGACTTCTGCTCCTTTGTCTTACCTTGTCTTGTCTAATTTTCTCCTAACCAACAGTTATAAAAATGTTCATAAAATTGCTGGTGAACGCAGCAGGCCAAGCAGCATCTATAGGAAGAGGTACAGTCAACGTTTCAGGCCAAGACCCTTCGTCAGGACTAACTGAAAGAAGAGATAGTAAGAGATTTGGGAGGGGGAGATCCGAAATGATAGGAGAAGACAGGAGGGGGAGGGATGGAACTAAGAGCTGGAAAGTTGTTTGGCAAAAAGGATACGAGGCTGGAGAAGGGAGAGGGTCCCCTCATACCTCATCTGTTATTTATTTATATACACACATACTTTTTCTCTCTCTCCTTTTTCTCCCTCTGCCCCCTCACTATACCCCTTGCCCATCCTCTGGTTCCCCCCTCCTCCTTTCTTTCTCCCTAGGCCTCCTCATGATCCTGTCATATCCCTTTTGCCAATCCATTGTTCAGCTCTTGGCTCCATCCCTCCCCCTCCTGTCTTCTTCTATCATTTTAGATCTCCCCCTCCCCCTCCCACTTTCAAATCTCTTACTATCTCTTCTTTCAGTTAGTCCTACCGAAGGGTCTCGACCCGAAACGTCGACTGTACCTCTTCCTAGAGATGCTGCCTGGCCTGCTGCGTTCACCAGCAACTTTTATGTGTGTTGGTTGAAGTTCCCGCACCTGCAGATTTCCTTGTGTTTGAATGTTACAATAGTCATGGGGGACTTCAATATGCAGATAGATTGGGAAAATCTGATTGGTGCTGGATTCCGGGGGGGGGGGGGGGAGGTTTGGATTTCTAGAGTGCCTACAAGATGGCTTTTTAGAGCTGCTTGAGGTTGAGCCCACTTGAAAATCAGCTTTTCAGGATTGGGTGTTGTGCAATAAACTGGAATTGATTAGAGAGCTTAAGGTAAAAGAACCTTAGGGGAAGGTGATCATAATATGATCGAATTTACCCTGAAATTCGTGAAGGAGAAGCTGAGGTCAAATGTATCAGTATTACAGTGGAGCAAAGGGAATTACAGAGGCATGAGAGAGGAGTTGGCCAGTATTGATTTGAAAAGAACACTGGCAGGGATGATGGCAGAGCAAAAGCTGGAATTTCTGGAAACAATTTGGAAAGCACAGGATATATACATCCTAAAGAGGAAGAAGTATTCTAAAGGAAAAATGAGACAACCGTGCTAACAAAGCTAACATAACAGCCAAAAACACTGTGTATTTTCTAATTGGAGAGAAAATACAAAAAATCTGAGGTGCAAAGGGACTTGGAATTACTTGTGCAGGATTCTCTAAAGGTTAATTCGCAGGTTGAATCTGCGAGGATGGTAAATGCAAGGTTAGCATTTATTTCAAAAGGACTAGAATATAACAGCAAGGATGTAATGTTGAAAGTTTATAAAGCACAGTTGAGGCCTCACTTGGAGTATTGTGAGCAGGTTTGGGCCTCTTTGAAAGGATGTGCTTAAACTGGAGAGGGTTCAAAGGAGGTTCACGGAAATGATTCCAGGATTGAATGGCTTCTTACATGAAAAACGTTTGATTGTTTTGGGCTTGTATTCACTAGAATTCAGAAGAATGAGGGGTAAGCACATTGAAACCTATCAAATGGTGAAAGGCCTTGATAGAGTGGATGTGGAGGGGATGACCAGAGGACACAGCCTTAGAATAGAGGGGTGTCCTTTTAGAATGGAGATGAGGAGGAATTTCTTTCTCCAGAGAGTGGTGAACCTGTGGAATTCTTTGCCATAGGCAGCTGTGGAGGCAAAGCCTTTATGTATGTTTAAGGCTGAGGTTGATAGCCTCTTGATTGATCAGGCATGAAGGGATATGGGGAAGAAGGCAGGAGATTATGGCTGAGTGGAAAATTCATGATGAAGTGCGGAGCAGATTCGATGGGCCCAGTGGCCTAATTCTGCTCCTTTATATTATGGTCTTCTGGCCTAAAAGCAGAAAGTGCTGGAAAGTTCTCTGCAGGTCGGGCAACATCTGTGGAAAAAGAACCAATTAACATTTCTGGGATCCTTCATCAGAACTGAGAAAAGTGCTCTTGCTTTGTGGAAAGCAGCTGTTATTGTTTTCTGTATTATAATTTTGACTACTTAATGGTATTTGTGCTAATTCTAGGCTCATTAAAGGAACTTGAAATCCTATTTACCAGTGGCATTGATGGCTAAGAATGAAATTTATTTAGTATTGTCGTGAAGATGGTTACTAAATGGAATTCCACAGCTATCTTTCTCTGCAATTTAAATACTTATATAGTTCATTAAATGCTCTCACATCGATATATTTGTAGTTTAACCCCATTATTACATCAGTTAGTGTAGTTTTCATGTTAGAATCATTTTGCCAAATTCATATTTTATAGGTTTGAGCATGTGTTGTAGAAAATCCAGTGAGATAAATTCTATATACATTTTCACTGTTAATATTGAACATTGATCATTGTTATAAAGATATTTTTCCTGATCAGATTTATCCAGCAAATGTTTCCTTTAGAGGACTGGAATTAAGGAATATTAGCAATCTACAATGTATACTTTTTCCTCGGAACAACAAACTTGAGAGAAAAAATGGACATTAAGTTAACATGTTACCATCATCTTCATTCCTATATTTCTTTTTAGTTCTAAGCTCCCATTTGGCAGTAACACCTGATAGGATCATTGTCACACTGCCTTAGGAGATGGATTGCAATGTTATGATGCACAAACCATGTCAATTAAATCAACAAAGTAATGATTTCATTGAGTGCACCGATATGGGCATTAAAGAGCAGCTATCCACATGTTTCTCTTGCATGTCTCCTTAATACAAACCATCTATTTTATTTACCTATAATTAAAGAATATTTAATTTCAATTTCAGGATGGTGTGCTTCTTTAGCTATTTATGCAGTGCTTCTAAAGATAAAATGGTTCATTTGTTACATGTGCATCGTGTGCTGTTCCACGTACATAGATTTAGATTCTCAATGTTGTTCGAGACACCTCAAATGACTTGGGAGTAGATTCCCTGAAGTCACTGAGGATACTGCATCTCTTTTCAGCGATTACAACATTCTTGCTGACTCGAGTATTGTAGACTATGACTATCTGAATTTTTCCTTTGTTCATTTGAACCTCTTCTTATAACAATATTGGCCTGGTGTGCATGTTGCCACTGATTTATTTAATCTTATGAATTTGGAAGGTTCTGCAGAATTGGTCTTGATATCTCTCCAGTGTCTTGAGATGCCTGCAATGACTAGTCCAGGTTTTAAAGCATATAGAAGGCAGGGATTATTGCTACCCAAGTCTTGATCTTTAAACATCACCTCAATCTGAGTAATTCTTCATTGTCGACCTAGTTAAGAACTCATTGTCTAAGTAATAGAATGTTGATTGGGGCTAAATGGTGGTGGTGGTGGTGGGGGGGGTGGTGTTGGTGGAAAGGAAAGGTTAAAATGTGGAATGTAAAGTTGTTTGATTGATGACTGGAGATGAAAGTATGCAAGCACTCCTAACACAAACTCAAATCTGGCTCCTTCACTGACAAAATTGCTCCACTGAGTATCAGTATATCCAGTTAGTCAACTGTTGTTAGTTTATTCCATTGTTGGTCAAGTAGAAATGTAAGCCAACAGATGTTTCCTCATTTTATTTTCTTGGCAACCTTCATGTAGAATATCTTTGTGACTCTGAGAATGGAATTCACTTTTTTGCTTTTGCTGTCAGCTTGACCCAGCATACATGCAATTTTTATAAAATACATTTTCAAGTGGTTGAAAATGTCTGTAGTGTTCCATGCATAGAAGATAATGTCAACAGCTCTTCTGAATTACCCTTGCTGGGGAAAGAGCTGTTTACGGAAAAGTGCTGCATTTAGCATTGAGTTAAGGTGGGTTCCTGGTAAATTAGTTTATTATCACATGTACTGAGGTATAGTCAAAAAACTGGTCTTGCACACGGTGGAGAAAGATCAGTTCGTTACAACAATGCATTGAGGCAGAACAAGGTAAAACAATAATAGTGCAGAATAAAGTATCACAGTACAGAAAAAGTACAGTTCATGTAGACAGGTGTAAGATCAAGAGTTCATCTTATCGTACCATTTAGCGGTCTTACAACAGTATGATAAAAGCTGTCCTTAAACCTTGTGGTACATGCTTTCAGTCTCTCTTGTATCTTCTGCCTGATTGGTGGGAGGGGGATCTTTGATTATGTTGGCTGCTTTATGGAGACAGCAAGAAAGTTTGATGGAGTCCATGTTATGAGCAGGGGTAAAGAAATTTGGCTGGTCTCTGTTGACCCTTACCAATTTTTAACGATGCACCATAGACAGCATACTTATCTGGATGCATAACTGCTTGATATGTCAACTGCTCTGCACATTACCACAGGAAGCATGCTACCTATCACTGTTGCCGGAAAGGTGTCTGTGTGTCACCTCCTATCACCTTCCCTGCTCTGCGTCTATTCAAGTGCTCTCCCTCTCCTTCAGACTACCAGAGGATATTACTGAAGTTCTTCAATTTATGGATGGACTGGTCTCTTTTTTGGCTTTATATCTTTTATGTTCTGTGTTTTCACCCATTCTTTCTTGTTGCCATCTGAGCTATTGGGGGGGCGGTGGTTGGGGTTTGATATTCTCACGGAGTGATTTAAATTTGTCGCACTTTGTATATTTTTTTGTTGGGGGGGGAGTTGGGGGTTTGATGTTCTTGCAATTCGCCTGATGCTCTTGTTGCCGTTGTGATAGGTAGATCCTGATGAAAGGCAATAGGCAAATGAGGGAGGGAAGAGTGCTGTTAGCGAAAGGCTGGGAGGTGATTAATGCAATTTGGTTTCACCAGATGGCAATGGATATGATTTTCATTGTCAAAAATTCTGAAATATGGGAAGAATGCACAAACTGTGATTTTTATTTTCCAGTTAAAGCTGAATTTCCAATCTTGTGATAAATGTGCAAGAAGGAAATGTTGTACTTCCTGTAATTGAACCTTTTGTTTTTGAAAACCTCTCAGAAGTTAAAAAGCATCATTATCCATAGTTTGTCGTCAGTCTTCTGGTTCTTTCCTGCCAAAAAATACACACTATTGTACTTTTTTCCAGGAGGAAGACACACAAAGGAAATTCTGCATTTCAGTTTGCTTCATATGTTAAGTGCAAGAAGTCATGAAAGATGCAAGTCTGTGTCCCAAAAATTTTCTGATATATTGTAATATGGCGTCTACACAGAAAAGTTGTTTTTCCGTTGGTCATAAGTTCTGTTCAGCCTGTTTCTCAAACAGCAAGCAAAATTCCTTGCTTGTTTGTTAACATCAAAAACAAAATGGTAGAGAAATTAAACAGGTCAAGATTCTGTCAGAACAGAGTGTAAGCAAGGTAGCTAGTATAAAGAGGTGAAAAGGAGCAGTGAGACAAGCCAATAGGTGGAATTGGGTGAGGTGAGAGAAGATGGGTAGATGGAGCCAGTTGGAATGTAAAGGGAAAGTCAGACACAAAGATTGGAAGGTAATGTGGAACCAGATAAGGGCAGATGGAGCCATATGGAAGTGGAGATGAATAGTACGCCAAAGAAAGAAACACCAGATGAATCACCAGTATATAGGACTGAGACAGACCTTGTTAACTGATGGGTGGAAACAGATTGGGTATGATGAGGCATGATGGACAAATGGAGATAGGTGGAGGATGGTTGGGACTAGATCCATTGGAACACCAGAGGTAACTGTGTATGGAGAGAACGATTACGGGACAGTTCTTTGGCTCCGATCAGATTAATGAAGAACAATGAGATTGGCAGATCTATCCAGCTATATAATCGTGGAGAGACAATTTCAGCATGATATTGACAGCAGAAGTAGTATCTACAGACAAATTTGGAAGGTAGGATATAATTTAGTATCTGCTGTGACAGGGCAAGAGGCGTGTGGGTTGTGGGGATTAAAGCAAGACATTTCAGATATGATAGGCAGAGGTTTGCGATTTTACAACACTTCCAAGGGATTTGAGAGGAAACTGGGGTGTGAGAATGCAAGGGTTAGCGCTTTTTTTTTGAAGAGAGGTGCCAAGCTGCCAGATTAGAAAAGTCCTCAGAACCAAAAGAATAGGAATGGTTGATGCCATCAACTAATGCAGGGAAAACAGAATTAAATATGGTTGTTTCTTTAAAAGATGTAGGCTTAAAAATGAAATGAGTTTGCAGGAGAAATTTAAGAAAATGCATAGAGAGGCATTCTTTGAAGCTGTTAGAACCATGAGGAATTTCAAGAGCATGACCTGCAATGGGGAAACAATGAAAGTTTCAGAGATAACAGTCCAGATTAGCAGCTGCTAGCCTGGAGTGTGACCCCTCTTATATGGGTTGGAGGGTGTTGCTCTCTGAGGTTTCAATAATATTGAGGTACCTTAGTTAAATAGTGTGGAGAAATTATTAATATATTTTCTGTGCATGAGGTGACCTGTGATATTCAGTGATGAAGTGTTTTGAGATGTTGGTGATGAAACATATCAACTCCTCCCTGACAAACAACTTGGACCTGGTCCAATTTACCTACTGGCACAACAGGTCCACAGCAGATATCATTTCATTGGCTCTTCACTCAACCCTGGAACACCTCAACAGCAAAGATGCAGACTTTAGGATGCTCTTCATTGACTACAGCTCAACATTCAATATGCTCATCCCCTCAAAACTAATCAATAAGCTTAAAGACCTTGGCCTCAATACCTCCTTGTGAAATTGGATCCTTGATTTTCTCACTTGCTGTTACCGGTCAATACGGATTGACGACAGCATCTCCTCAACGATCTCAATCAGCACAAGTGCACTACTACAAGGCTGTGTGCTCAGCCCCCCTGCTGTACTCATGTTACACTTATGATTGTGTGGCTAAGCACAGATACAATGCCGTAGTCAAGTTTGCTGACGACACCACTGTCATAGGCCGAATCAAAGGTGGTGACAAATCAGCATATAGGAAGGAGATTGAAAATCTGATTGAATAGTGAAAACCAGTCCTTTAGGTTGTAGCTAATGGTAAATGATGCAACATCTTTTCATCTGCCCGCTGCTGTTGGCATGGCATGCGTGCTTTGGAGAGATTTTTCTGAAGCCCGCTCGCAAATTTTGCATTGTACAGTGGAAACACCTATGACTTGCTGGAAGATACAAAAATAAGGCAACCCATCTAAGATAATCTCTGTGCAAAACAATCTTAATATTGATTACATGGATATGATAACATTTACACTGGTAACATAAGTTTTCTAATCAATTTAAATATAAAGTAATTTTTTAAAACTGTTGGATTTGTTTCCTTGTTCAAATAATTTCTCTATCAATAGTTTATGTTGGAGCAATTCATTTTGATATAACTGTTGGAAAATCCATTCTAATTTAGCCCTTTATTAGCATAATAATTTTTGTCTATATTTCCTTATTTTAAGAAGTAGAATATTGAAATGACATCAAATTTCAACATGAAGCTTCACTCCATTCTCCTCTAATGCCCTCTGTTTCAATATTTCTCTGATCCATTGATTTTCCAGAATTTTAATTAATAGTATTTGAACTGGTATTCTTTCCATAACAGGAACCTCTGAATTGCATAGTGACCTTTTGTGCAAAAGATGTGCTCTGCATTGAAGCTGATGGACATATTGCAGTGATTATATTGGCATGTGTCGTACAGTTGATGTCACTATTTCAAATGTAGTCTGAGTATTTTTGCTTTATTCATTCTTGGGAACTCGACATTGGTAGCTAACTGCCCTTGAAGCTAGTACTGAGCTATTGTAGTCCTTCTAGTGAAGGTGCTCTCACAATGCTGTTGGGTAGCAAAGTCCAGGATATACAGTAGACAAAATGATTTTTGGGAAATGTATGATAATGCATTTTGGTGAAAGAAACAATAGTGCAGAGGTAGCGAGGGTTTTGGGAGTCCTTTTGCAAGACTCCCAGAAAGTTAATTTGCAGGTTGAGTCTGTGGTAATGAAGGCAAATGCAATGTTGGCATTTATTTCAAGGGGAGTAGAATATAAAAGCAAGGAAATGATGCTGAGACTTTATAAGACACTAGTCAGGCCACACTTGGAATATTGTCAGCAATTTTGTGCCCCATATCTCAGAAAGGTTGTCATTGGAGAGAGTCCAGAGGAGTTTTGTGAGGATGATTCCAGGAATGAAGGGGTTAACATATGAGGAGCAACTTTAGGTCTGTACGTTTTGGCAACTTTAGGTCTGTACTCACTGGAATTTAGAAGAATATGAGGGTGGGGGGGTGGTATCTCATTGAAACCTACTGAATATTGAAAGGATTGGGAAGGGTGGATGTGGAGAGGATGTTTCGTATGGTGGGGGTATCCAGAACTGGAGGACACAGCCTCAAAATTGAGGGCAACCTTTTAGAACAAAGATAAGGAGGAGTTTTTTTTAGCTAGAGAGTAATGTATCTGTGGAATGCTGTGCCATAGACTGCAGTGGAGGCCAAGTCTGTGGGTATACTTAAAGCGGAAGTTGATAGTTTCCTGATTGGTCTGGGCATCAAAGGATATGGCGAGAAGGCAGGTGTTTGGGGTTGAGTAGGGTTTGGAGTCAGCCATGATGGAATGGCGGAGCAGACTGAATGGGCCAAAAGGCCTTAATTCTGCTCCTATGTCTTATGGTCTTATGATGGATCAACAGTATCTTTCCAATTTCAAATGATGTGTCACCTGGAGTTGAACCTGGTTGCCTTTATCCATCATACTAGAGGTTGCAATATTGAGAGATGTTGCTGCAGAATCCAGAGCATGTAAGAAGTCCATTTTGTTATTGATATGTACTGTACCCTCTGTGTGCTGGTGGAGTACAGATGAATGTTCAGGCTGATGCACAAGTTGCCAAACAAATGGTCTATCTTTTGTTCTGGATAGAATAGAGCTTTAACTAACTCTTCTAAAGCCCACTCACAATTTTTGCATTGTGCTATCAGTGGAAACAGCTATGACTTGCAGGTTTGCTACAGCTGTTGTGAGTGGTTTAAACTAATGTGGCAGAGTGATGGAAATGAGTATGATAAGAGGTGAGGTTGAGCCAGCTGGTTTACAAGTGGATGGTGTATGTAATATAAATGTAAGGAAGGGCAAGCTAACAATTGGGTACAAATGCAGACAGAACAAAGAGTTAGGTTGTACCATAGAGGCAAAATTCAGAAGTGTGAAGAATACAGACTGAAGGTGCTATATTTAAATGCATGTAGCATTCGGAATAAGGTGGACGACCTTGTGGTGCAATTAGAGATTGGTTGGTATGATGTGGGCATCACTGAGTTGTGGCTGCAAGAAGGCCATAGTTGGGAGCGAAAGGAGAAGCAGGAAGGCATAGGTGGTGGTGTCTCCCTGTTGGTAAGATATGCAACTACATCTTAAGAAAGAGGTGACAGGGTCAGAGAATATTAAAGCTTTGTGAGTGGGGTTAAGAAACTGCAAGGGTTAAAAAAACATTATGGGAAATATATATATATGTATTTCCAAATAGTAGCCAAGATGTGGGGTTGCAAAGGGAGCTGGAAAAGCATGTAATAAGGGTAATGGCACAATTGTAATGGGGGATTTCAATATGCAAGGAGATTGGAAAAACCAGGTGGGTGTCAGATCGCAAGAGAGGGAATTTGTTGAGTGCCTTCAAGATGGCTTTTTAGAGCAGCTTGTGGTTGAGCCTACTTGGGGAAAGGCTATCTTAGATTGGGTGTTGTGTAATAACCCAGATCTTATTAGGGAGCTTAATGTAAAGGAACCCTTAGGAGGCAATGATCATAATATGATTGAATTCATACTGCAATTTGAGAGGAAGAAGCATGTCACATGTATCAGTATTGCAATGGAATAAAGGGAATTACAGAGGCATGAGAGTGGAGCTTGCCCAGGTGGATTAGCGGCAGAGCAGAGATGGCTGAAGTTTCTGGGAATAATTCACAAGGCACAGGATAGAAATGTTCAGCAGAAGAAGTAGCTCTCAAATGGCAGGGTTAGGCAACCATGGCTGACAAGTGAAGATAAAGGCCAAGGAAGGGCATATAATGTAGCAAATGTGATTGGGAAGTTGTGTGATTGGGAAGCTTATATATTCAACAGGCACTTAAAAAGCTATAAGAAAAGAAAAGATTAAATATGAGGGCAAATTAGCCAATAATATAAAGCAGAGTCCTAAAAGTTTTTTCAGTTATATAAAGCGTAAAAGGGGGAGGGGTGAGAGTTGATACTGATACGGAAAATGATGCTGGTGGGGTAGTAAATGGGGACAAAGATATGGCAGATGAATTAATGAGTACTTTGCTTCAGTCTTCTCTGTGGAAGTCCGTAGCAGTCTGCTAGAGGTCCGTGAGTGTCAGGAAGCAGGAGTGAGTGCCATTGCTATTACAAAGGAAAAAGTGCTCGGCCTTAAGGTAGATAAGTACCTGGACTAGATGGACTACATCCCAGAGTCCTGAGAAAGGTTGCTGAAGAGATGATGGATACATTGGTCATGATCTTTCAAGAATTGCTTGACTGTGGCATAGTCCTGAAGAACTGGAAAATTGCAAATGTCACACCACTCTTTAAGAAGGGAGGAAGGCAAAAGAAAGGTAGTTGTAGGCCAGTTCGCCTAACTTCAGTGGTTTGCGCAGTTTTGTGCCCCATATCTTAGAAAGGATGTGTTGTCATTGGAGAGGGTCCAGAGGTGGTTCACGGGGATGATTTCGGGAATGAAGAGGTTAACAAATATGGAACATTTGGCAGCTTTAGGCCTGTACACAGTGGA
This sequence comes from Mobula birostris, assembly GCF_030028105.1. Lineage (NCBI taxonomy): Eukaryota > Metazoa > Chordata > Chondrichthyes > Myliobatiformes > Myliobatidae > Mobula > Mobula birostris. Next base: position 194,665,519 of record NC_092372.1, on the reverse strand, counting down.
ATTTAGAAGAATCGGTAGGGGGAGGGGGGCGGAATCTGATTGAAACCAATCAAATATTGAAAGGACTAGATAAGGTGGATATGGAGAGGATGTTTCCTATGGTGGGCGTATCCAGAATTAGAGGACACAGCCTCAAAACTGAGGGCGACCTTTTGGAATTGAGGTAGGAGGAAATATTTTTTCGTCAGAGAGTAGTGAAGCTGTGGAATGATCTACCACAGACTCCAGTGGAGGCCAAGTCTGTTGGTATATTTAAGGCGGAAGTTGATAGTTTTCTGATTGGTCAGGACATCAAAGGATATAGCAGGAAGGCAGGTTATGGGGTTGAGTAGGATTTGGGTTCAGCCATGATAGAATGGTGGATCAGACTTGATGGGCTGAATGGCTTAATTCTGCCCCCATGTCTTATGGTCTTATGGTCCATGGTTTCATTCATACTTGTGGAAATAAGTTCCCTTCCTTCTAATTTTTATTTCGAGACATAATTTTAGCACTTCGTTTCATATGTTATGGCTCATTCCTGTTCACCATTTCCGGTACGATGCGTTTGGTCTCGTGTGCAGTCGCAGTAGTGTTGGGCAGGCACAAGATGTTTGCTATAGGTAATAGAAAATAGATCAGAAGTGAAATGCAATGATTTATTTTCAAATATTAACACTTCACTTTTTTAAGTTTGAATCTCCTTGAAACAAAGCTGATTGATTTTTCTTAAATGACTCAGTCAGAAACATATAATGTACTGTGTTCAGTGTTATTTTTCTAATGAGCTGCATGGATATTTTAAATTTCAAGGTAAAATGTATTAATCAGAGTGCATGCATGTCAGCAGATATCTATTTCAAGGGATGTAATAACGTAATGCTCTCCAATTGTTAAGTACATTTATATCTTCAGTGCTTATTTCCTTACACTTAAAAGTGCTACATTTACAAGGGAATAGGAAATAGGAGTAGACTATAAAATGTGTGTGATTCATGTGACCCACATTCTGCAGATGTCATTGTATCAGCTATCCATCCATTTTAAAAAAATAATTGTTTGCTGCTGTTGTCATTTGATGTTCTCTCTCCATGTCCAGTGGGAAATAAAGATTAGAATCAAACTTTGCATGTGAGCTCTAGATAAGGCCAACACTGCAACTTAAAAGTTAAGCTGTTGTTTGATTACTATGAATTAATAAGATTACATTGATAGAAATTAGATCAGAAATAGATGGAAACATTGACTGATAATGGTTAGCAAGAGAAAATCTGCAGTTGCTGGAAATCCAAACAGCACACAGAATGCTGGAGGAACTCAGCAGGCCATGCAGCACTTAAGGAAGAGAGTACAGTCGCCTGCTGGGCATCTCCAGCAATTTGTGTGTGTTGACTGATACTCCATTTTTGAGGTTGACTTTCCCCTTTCTCGTAGCTGATTTCAAGGCACTAAGAATATAGTGACAGCAGGAAAGACTAAGCAACAAATATTCCATATCTGCACCTTTAATATTATCGTTGTTCCTATGTAGTGTAGGCCTGCATTTAAGGCTACTTTGGAGTTGATCTTTTCTCTACCTGTCATCTTCAGGCTTTTGATTGATTTAGCTAGCTTTGGTGTATTGGCAAACATAATTAACAATGTTTTTATTTTGAATTAACAGTACAACTTCTCAGCAAAACAGCAAGAAGTTATTAGCAAAAGCAGAAGCTTGGATAGGAAGCCAGAACCTTTAGTATTGACAAATTGGCGACACAGCACATACGGTGTTAGTCACTTGGACCTTGAAAAGGTAGGAAGTTGCAATTTAAATCATAATCTGTTAAATACATATGTCATCAACATATGTGGTGGATAATTCAGAGAACTGACTCTTTCATAATGAGGTTTGTGTTTGGGAAGCTTTACTGTCTCCTTAGTGGATATCAGGAAGTTTTGTAAATGGAATTTTCTCCTTCAATCTGAAATGTTGCAGATCTGAAATGGAAGCAGGACTTAAAGATAGTAAATATGAAACATTATTTTTGTTTTTTTCTTCAAAGATGTTGCTTGACCTGTGTTTGCAGCCTTTTCCGTCTTAATACTTGTCTTACTCTTTGTAACATAAATTTGATTCTTGAAGTATATAGAATTGAGATTTGGAGGTAAGAGATCTGTTAAATGGAGTGCTAGTAAACAATGAAAATAACATCAATGGTTGCAGTGTACAGTATATGATGGTAACCATGTATTATCTGGTGTTTCATTTTTGCAAGACCTAATGATAAAGACTAACTTAAAATTTCACAGCTGAAAGAATAAAATAAAATTTAATGAAATATTGGTGTCATCTCCAAGGTTCATGAAAGCATTAAAACTCCATTTGTTCTTATGAAATACAGCATAGGCAGTGGTTTCCAGCCCTTGGTCCTGTGTCCATGCCTTTTTGAAAAAAATGTGCAATTAGTCGCATTATCCTGTCCGTATTATTAGTTTGTTATGTGCTGAGATACAGTGAAAAGCGTTATTTTCCATGTCATCTATGCAGAAAATGTAATGACATCAGTGCATTAAGGTAGTTCAAAGGAGACAATAAAGGAATGTGGAATAAAGTGCTAGAGAAAATGAAGTGTGTGGAGACAAGGTGTAAATGTAGAGGATATTTTTGAGAACTTAGTGCATATAAGGCAGAACTTTTAAAGCTAAGAATCATTTTCTCAAGTTGTGCTCTGATTTCCAGTTGTTGGGTCTATCCTTTTCAAGGTAGACCCTTCACACACATAATTTCGTCATTTGCAGTTCCCATTGACTCATCGGTGCAGTTGATGTGTAGCTGCACTTTGCAATTCAGGGCATCACACATTGGTCACACCAACAGAATTGAAGCTTAGTGGAATGATTGCAGCATCAGCTTGTCCCTTAGTGTTAATGGGCACTTGATGGTTGCTGCAAACAAAGAAGCATAGAACAATACAACACAGCAACGTCATGGGCTGAAGGTGATTTCTGTGCAGACCATGATGCTGATTTAAACTAATCCCACCTGACTGCATAAGGGCTATATATTTCTATTCCCTGATCAAATTCCTTCCTAAATGTCTCCTAAATGTTGCCAGTGCATCTCCTGGCCAGGTGTTCCAGACACCTTCCATTCTCTGTGCATAAAAATAGTTGCCTCATAAATATTTTATTAAGTTTCCCCCACCTTCACTTTAAAGCTGTGCCTTCTAGTATTTAGCATTTCCATTCTACACCAGTCATGCCTCTCATAATTTTATATACTTGTATCATGTCACCCCTTAGCCTTTGGCAATCCAAGGAAAACTGTTTAATTTTGTCCGACCTCTCCCTATAGTAATGCTCTTTTAATCCAGGCATCATCGTGCTGAACGTCTTTTGCACCCTCTTCAAAGTCTCTATATCCTTCCTGTAATGTGGAGATGAGAACTGCACACAATAGTCCCAAGAGGCTGATTAAAGGAAGGTTGGCTTTTTTTGTCCCATGTACATCAAAACATTGAAATGTGTCATTTGCGTCTGCAAGTGTTACTTTGCTTCCGCCACTAACAAGCAGGCTCACAGCTTCCTAACCATAACCCATACATCTTTGGAATGTGGGAGGAAACCCACACGGTCATGGAGAAAATGTACGAACTCCTTACAGTCAGCTGCGGAATCTGATCGCAGGTTGCTGGGACTGTAAAACATTACAGTAACAACAAAGTTTGATAGAGCTATACAAAATTTGCCTACTTTTGTACTGAATATCCTGATGTATGTTGTATGCCTCATTACCATTTTATATATGTGTTGCTTCTTTCAGGGAGCTATTAATTTCTATCCCAAATCCCTCTGTAATCAATACTTCTCAGGGTCTTACCATTTTTCTTTTACATTTGACCTCCCAAAGTGCAAAACTTCTGATACTATATAAGTTCTTTCCCGTTTCCTTTATGTTCAGGATTAGACTTCTATCTCTCATTTCTTCACCCATGTTTCCACCTGATTTGTATCCTGCTGTATCCTTTGACAAACTTCCTCACTGTCCTTACTCCACCAATTTCATGTCAAAATGCAAACTTGCAAATCCTCCCACATACATATCCGTCCAAGCCATTTAACATACAGATGTCCCAACAGTGATCTCTATGGAACACTACTATCCACGGACCTTCAGTCAAAATAACAACCCTACACCGCCACAGTCTGTCTTCTGTGGCTAAGCTGGTTTTGAGTCCAATGTACTCAGTCACTATGGATCCCTTGTGCTTTTATCTTCTGAATCAGTCTGCTATGAGAGTCCTTGTTGAATGTTTTAGTGAAGACTATTTATGCAGGATCCACTGCTCTATCCTACAATCATCTTCATTTCCTCAAAACAACAATCAAGTTTGTTGGACATTACCTCCCTTGCATAAAACCTTGCTGATTATCCCTGAAAGATCTGGGCCTTTCCTTATGTGAATAAATCTTATACATAGGAATTTTCTCCAATCATTTTCCTACCACTGGTGTAAGATTCACTGGCCTATAATTTTCTTGTTTGTTTCTATTGCTGTCCTGTAACAGAGGAACAACATTAGCTTTTCTCCAGTCCTCTGGGATCTTTCCTGTGGCTAAAAAGGATATAATGATGTCTGTCAAGACCCTAGCTGTCTCTTTCCTTGACTGACTCAATTACTAGGAATGAATCCTATTAGGCTCTGTGTTCTTGTCCATCTTAATACTCTTCAAAAGACTCAACAGCTTTTTAATATCAGCATGCCCTAGAATATCAATAGTCCCTTCTTGAGTGCACTATCCTCTAATGTCTTCCATGTTGGCAACTACCGATGCAAAGCACTCATTTAGAATCTTGCCCACTTCCTCTGGTTTCAGGAATGAATTCCTTTGTTTTTAGTCCCTTTTAGCTCTCCTGACACTAAGTTCTTTCCTGCTTTCTTTATTTCAGGGGCTCTGTGGTGGGCCAAAGCACTTGTTTCCATACTGTATGTCATTTATGACTTTGTTTTTAGAGAGGAAAACTAGGATTTCATACTATGCCTACAAAAAAGTGCTGGCAAGGCAACTAAAAGCATTTAAAAGCTTTTGATATCTAAATTATATTATTTGATATTAAAATGCAAAATGGGTACACTTACAATAAGAATCAATAAGGTTAAGAATTATATGAGTTTAAAATTTCTGAAGTTTAACATAAAGCAATTTAATTTAAAGCATTTGAGACTGGTAACAATAGTTTAAAAATAGCAGAGTAAAATGTAAACCAGTAGTGCTGACTTGCTCTCCTTTCCTCTCAGGATAGCTTGGGATTGGATGCAAAGAGCATCTAGCTTTGTCTCCAACATGGTGGTGATTTGCTGCAGGGTTCTTGTGAGGTTAACAGCAGAGCTGGAAGTCAGATATAGTAGCCTCTCTGCCTTCTCTGGTTGATCACGGTTACTTGGAAATCTGAGATGAGCCCACTGCAGAGAGAAAATGGTTCCACTGTAGTCAGTAAGCCTGATTCAGGCTAATAATGCCTGAAGCTGGATTATGGCTTAAAAGAGCCATTATACAGAATGATTAAACAATGGGCTAGAACTTCTATTTATATAGCACCTTTTTCAGTAGAAACCTTTTTCAAGGCACTTTACAGGAGTATTATCGAATATTAACATCAAGCCACAGTTGAACTAAAACGAAGAAGTATGTTTTAATCATCAACCTTAAGGTAAAAAGGGAGCTAAGGACGTGGATGTGTTTAAGGAGAGAATTACAGAGCTTGGGCCTTGATCTAAGGCATGGTTTCTAATGATTGATTAGAACCATGGATGATTGAGTGGCCTGAATTTGAAGTGTGCAAATAATTTGGAAGGCTTTAATACGGTTGGCGGTGATTATACAATGTACAGGGAGAGATCACCGAAGGATTTGAAATGAAGAATGAAAATGTTTAAGAATTAATGCCATGTTTAAACATAAGCCAATTAGTTCTGCAAATGCTGGTTATGGGCTTAAGATGACCTTAAACTTGAACAGAGTACCCAAAAGTTTATTGGAACAGCAAAGTCTAAAGTTACATATCTGGGTTTCAAAAGTTGTTGAGTTGAAGCAAGGGTAGAATACTAATTAAGAATAGTAAGCAACTTTGCCAAATTATTTTTCTGTAGTTACTACATAATTTCCAGTGATGCTTGGAAAAGTACCCTTCATTGCAGCAAAAGGATTTTAATTAGGGAACTATTTTCAAAAATATTCTTGGGTGTTTTCTGATAAATGACAAGCTAAAAGAAAAATTAATCTTTACCAATAATTAGAACATGAGTCACCAGAAAAAAATATTAAAATGCTGTAAAATAAGTAAGGAGTATGAATTGGAGTACAATATAAGCAAAAAATATAAGGATAAATGAGTAACCAATGAGAAACGTTTTGATTTTTCCAGTTCACTTCCAAAAAGCACAAGCGCAATTCCTCTGAACATCTCTGTGCTTCATCATCGCATTTGTTTTCGCAGCACCCTGATCAAGTTAGTATTTTTACTGTTTTAATACAAGTTACCCTAAAATATAAATCAATTTCCCTTTATTCCCTTCATTTTGTAAATTTATATTGACTGTCAATTTGATTATAGCTAATCTTGGTAAGATTAATAATTCACAAGTGGTAGCTTTTGCAAATCAGCCTGCAACAGTTCTGATGGCTAATCTGTTTAACCTGGCATTTAAATTATGAAAAGAATGTGTTTTGTTACATTTGACTTGTTTCGCTTCTGCAGTGCATTGCATTGTATCTGTTATTATTGCAAATCACTTTTCTGCTTTCTTGGTTATTGGTTGTGTGAGTGACAATCTAGGTAGTTGTTTTATCTGTATATGAAATAGGCAGGTCATTATAGAACTGGTACAAAGTTTATGAACTTCTGAAAGAACCAGAAAACTTAGTAATTGTGCATTGTGTTTAAGGCTAAATTTGTTTTGTCATTAACCAACACATTGTATTTTAGTATATTTGTATATCTAAATGTATAAAATGTATTTTATCCTGATTGCTGATTAGTCTCATACTTTCATCTGGTTTTGAATTATTACATCATTACCCAACATTTGCATGAGCTATTGAAATGCTTGGTAAGCTAAGTTATAGTAAATCAATCTTAACAATGATTAATATAAATATTGTTAATTTCTGCCTTTTGATGTAAAATAATATTCTCAGTGGAAATTAGATTGATTTGCTTGAGTTCTTCACTCTATGCAGATATAATTGTGCACTTTCTCTACATTCACTTGTTACATTGTCAGATAAAGGCCAATTTATACTTCTGCTTCAAATCTACCCGTAGGTACAGCGTAGCCACATACCCTACGCCGTAGCCTGATGCGCCCCTCCCCAAAAATGTAACTACACGTCGCGGCGATGCAGACCACAACAACCGTGATAGGTCCGCATGGTAGCATCGCATTTCCTCTTACACTGCAATAGCTTCCCATTGGGCGACTGAAGGGCAGGGAAGGAACTCTGGCTGCAATGCTTTCCATAGAGCTTTGCAGACCTCCGAAATTATGGAGGACCCTGTGCTTGACGCCAGTTTGTACCTAGGTGCTACAGCCTGTTGACTTCCACCTGAAGCTAAAACTCAAATGGTGATTGCCAGTCTCTGAGTATACTGTGCGTACTCTGATGTAAAATAAACAGTCGGAGATGATGAACCAAATTGTCAAATCTACCTGCCGACATCTGAAAATATTTGAAATGCATTTCCTCGTCCATGTCTCTCAGTGGCCGGACAAGAACAGAAAATTCACCCTCCTTCAGTTTCAGTTGCCATTGTTTGAAGTTTGAGTTTCTTCGTGTTGAGTTTCAACATGAAGAAACTCAACATAGTGGCATAGTAACCCCACCGCCAACTAGCATTTTGGCGGTGAACTGCAGAGCGACGCAGACACACCAGTGCACAAGTATAAGTGCTCACAACGGCGTAGGCCACTTGTGTAGGCTACTGCGTAAGCTACTACACAGAAGTATAAATCAGCCTTAACTTTCCAACAAAAAAAATTTCCATTTTAGCTTTTCTAGTGTAGCCATATTGTAATAATGTGATTTCCATAGAAAATAAATTTAGAAGGCTTCTTGAACTATATATATATTATATTTGTCTGTTTCCTTTTGCTTCACTTCATCCATTGACATCGTCAACTTGTTATTTCTGCTAATACTTTATAAACTCTTAACTCTCTGCCACCACCTATGAATGACTGCCTGTCTACAACTGACGAAGAGGAGCTTTTCTTTAACATATCAGAAAAGTTTAAGGAATGTTACTTAGATCCTAAATATTTTTTACCGTTATATCTGATTCAACTTCTCCTCTTAAATGTTTGCTATCACTGAGCACCTGCTTGATTGCAAGTTTCAAATTCCGCATAATAACTTTCATAAATGCTACCTATGTGCACTTGTCCATAGCTAGCAAAGTGGCTGTTGTTTATGCTGTTAACTGGAGTTCTTTGCATTGCTGTTATTCTCATTTTCTTTAAAGGAATCCTTTAATGTTACCTTTGTCCATCTCTTTGAATCTATTACACCATTGTTAAGGTGTTATTCGAACATTAAAGACGTGCTGTAATTTAGTCAGAAGTGACCAACGTGTTATTTAAGCTGCAAGAAGGCTGGAAAGCAATTTAAACTTTGTTTTCTTTCTCTATTTCACTTGTCATGCTTGATTATTACAGCACAGAAATCTACCTGATAGTGTCCTGATGAAGGGTCTCAGCATGAAATGCTGACTGTACTCTTTTCCATAGATGCTGCCTGGCCTTCTGAGTTCCTCCAGCATTGTGTGTGTTGCTTGGATATCCAGCATCTGCAGATTTTCTCTTGACACAGAAATGTACCTCTTGGCTCACTGTGTCTATTCCCACAATCATGTGTCCATCTATATTAGAATTGAAGATTCAAGTACTCGTCTAAATATTTATTTGTTCTGAATGTTGAATCTTTGTCTTCATCACCCGCTTAAGCAGTACATTCCAGATTCCAATCATCCTCTGGGTGAAATGATTCCACCACAGATCCCCTGTAAACTTAATACCTCTTAAACTAAACCATTCCTTCTAGCTTTAGACGCATCTGCTCTGGACAAAAGTTTCCTGCTATCTGTGCCCCTCATAATTTCATATACCTCTATCAGGTACTCTATAATGATGATGAACTTAGAGCATGGATCAGTACATGGAATTAATGATGCTATGGCCATTACTGCAACTTGGCTGTCGCAAGGGCAGGATTGGCTGCTTGATGTTCTGGGGTTTAGAGGTTTCAAATGAGATGGGGAGGGAGGTAAAAGAGGGTGGAATGGAATGGCATTGCTTGTCAGGGAAAATACCACAGTTGTAGAAAGGCGTAATGTCATGGAGAGAATTTTTACTGAGTCAGTATGGGTAGAAGTCAGAAACAGTAAGGAAATCCCCCTATTGGCTGATATTCTATAGGACTCTAATATCAGAAGGGACACTGAAGAGCAGGTAAGTAGGTGAATTTTGGACAGGTAAAAATAACAGGGTTGTTGTCGTGGTTCATTTAAACTTCCCTAATATTGATTGGCACTTCCTTTTTGAAAAAGGTTTAGATGGAGCTGAATTTGTTAGGTCTGTTCAGGAAGGATTCCTGACACACTATGTATATGGACCTAATTGAGGAAAGGCCATACTCAATCTCATACTAGGTAATGAACCTGCTTAGGTGACAGATTGCTTGGTGGGTAACCAATTTGGAGATAGTGACCACAACTCTCTGACCTTTAACATAGCCCTGGACAAGGATAGGTACTGTCAATATAGGAAGATATTTAATTGGTGAGGGCATTAGGCAGAAACCTGGGATCATAAATTGGGAGTAAATGTTCTCAGGGAAATGCACACTGGACATGTGGAGGCTCTTCAGAGAGTATTTCCATGTGGTTCTGGATAGGCTTGTCCCATTGGTAAAAGGAAAGATAGTATCTGGGAAAGAGCCAAAATTGACAAGAGAGATGGGACATTTAGTCAAGAGGAAGAAGGAGACATACTCAAGGTTTAGGAAGCAAAAATCAAGCCGGGCTCTTGAGACTTAGGAGGTAGCCAGGAAGGAATCTTAAGAAGGGACTAAGTAGAAGGGGTCTTCAGAAGGCCATGGAAAGTAGAATTAAGGAAAACTCTTAAGGGATTTTATAAAGATATAAGTTAGCTTTATTTGTCACATGTACATTGAAATATACAGTGAAATACGTCAAAGGCCAACACAGTGTAAAGATTGTGCTGGAGACAGTCCATAAGTGTCGATATGCTTCTGGTGCCAATGTACAAGTAACATCCCAATCTCTTCCATATAATCCTGGCAGCATTCCAATGATTTTCTTTTGTACCTGCTCCATCGTACTCATGCCTTACAGTGTGATGATGAGAAATCTAAGCGATGCCCCAACTGTTCTTTAACTTATGTTTATACATTTGTAACATAACACACATACTCTTATATTCATACTCTAACAGAGGCAAGCGAGTATGCCACATGTTGCCTTCACCAACTTATCTATCTATTCTGCCATCTGCAGGGGTGTTAGACTTGTACACCCCATGCAACTTGGTACTTTCTAAGGCTGTACCTACCATTCTTAATGTATTTCTGCCTTATTAGTTATCCAGCATGTATCATCATGGACTTAACAGGATTAAAACTACGCAAAGCTTCAAGCAACTTAGTGTCTTTTACTATTTAATAGATTGTGATATGCAATGAAGGATTTGGAGTCTTTATGAGGTTCCATTTTCTTTCATCTTCCTGTTTGAAATAACTAAATAATATTAAATGCTGTTTCTGGTTTGAAGTAAATGTTCCAATTTTTTGTTTTCCTTCTCAGGAACTTGCTACTAGTCCGAAGCTAATCTACGACAACAACAATGAACCACCTTCCTCACCAAAGGGTCCACAGCCTTCACCAACTGTTAGTATGCCTCATGTGGAAAAAAAAGTTATTTCTAAAGCAATTATTTCTTTTAAAAGTGTTTTAAATATGAACTGAAAGAAACAATATTGATATTTTTTGTGAATGAGAATGGTTGTGAAGAGTTCTAATTAGAAATTATCTAATCATATTGCTTATTGTGATAAAAATTGTTTCATTAAATTTGTAGGTTTCAGAAAAATATGGATTGCTTTATATGACAAAAATCACAGAGAATGGCAAAAAAGTCAGGTAAGTATTTGAATTATGGTCTGTTAATTTCAGTATTCAATTTCTTTGAATGGTGCTTGCGAAAAGTACAACATTGCATGGCAAAGCTGACCAAATTCTTAATGATAATTTGTACTTTTTAGTAATATTGTTTAGTTGCTCTGAGGAATGTAAAGCCTGTCCAATAGCATACAGTCGAAATTGCTCAGAGGAATAAAGGTGAAGATAGTGAAGGCTCTGGCTCTGGTCTTTGTAACCTATGTGACTGATCCCAATGGACCCAAAGATTGCATTAATTAATAACAGGAAATATAAATTTTGCTAACATTAAATAGATTAGAACAATAGATAATAATACGGGGAATGTTATAACTTTCACGTGACAAGGAAGAATAAAATATTCTAAGAAAAATTATTAGAGGTCACAAAAAAGGACAAAGCTGGAAGGTTCCATTTTAAATGCATGTAATATTTGAAATAAAACTAAACCAAGAGTACAAATAGAAAGAGGCTTGCCCTTCTCCGTAAGTCAGCTTTATTCTGGGACCAGTAATTCTCTCGTCTTATCACTGATGGTAAAGGTCTGTGGCTCGGTCTACCCTATGCTGAATTAGGTGGTTGTAGATGTTGAAGCTTGAATCATCATTGAAAAGTGCCACATAGGGCAAGAGAGAAATTTAAATGGAATGCATACATTTTTTTAAACTATGCATTCACTTGTGTGCCATACATATTTTTTGGTAGAACTGTGTGATCTCTTTCAGTACAATAAGCAGAAATGGTATCTAGACCTAGAATTTAGTTGATCAAAAGGACAATATTTTTCCAAAATATAATTAAGAGTAACATGCTTAACAGGGTTTCTTGGTTGAAAAAAAACCTTTATGGCTAATTTCCTGGAGAGGAGGAAATTTTCCACCTTTTGTGACATCAGCCCTTCCAATATGATTGAATTAGCTAATATCTGAAATGGTCTAGTAGCTATTCAGTCCATGGCAATTTGGTATGGAGAACAAATGCTTATGTAAGAGAATTTTGGGTAATGAGGATGTACTTAGATCCTGGATCAGTACATGGAATTGCAATATTTCATTTCAGAGACTGTTTCTACGAGAGACAGGACTGGCAGCTCAGTATTCCTAGGTTTCATTGTTTTAGCCATGATGGGGATGTGCAAAAGAAGTGGAGGGGTTGTGCTATTGATAAATTGATGGGATTATTTCAGTGCATCTACGAGGGGTTCTTGAAACAGAATGCAGAGATTCGAGAGAAAACATACTGGGCCTAGTTTTGGAAATAAGCTCAAAGACTGGAGCCAGAGCAAGTGGCTGAGATATTTAGTACTTTGTTTTGGTATTTACTAAGGAGGAGGATTTGGAGGATAGTGAAGGCAGGCTGGGGAATGCTAATATGCTGGTACATCTTGAGATTGAGGAGGTAGTGCTGGGTCTTCTTAAAAAATATATTAAGATGGTCAGGTTCCTTGGGCCTGATGGTACATATCCCAGAATATAGAAGAAAGCAAGTGAAGAGATTGCTGGGGCTTTGACAAAGATTTTTAGTCTCCTCTAGCAACCGTTGAGGTCCCGAAGGACTGAAGAGTAGCAAGTGCCTTGTTTCGTTCAAGAAAGGAGATGAGATCAATCCAGGTAATTATAGGCCAGTGAACCACATGTCAGTGGTAGGGAAGCTTTTGGAGAAGATACTGAGGGATGGGATTTATGTGCATTTGCAAAAGTATGGCCTACTTGGGGATAGTCCACATAGTTTTGTGCAGGGTAGGTTGTCTTATGAATTTATTGAGATTGCGTTTGGAATATCATGTACAGTTCTGATTGCCCCATTATAGGAAGGATACGGAGACTACGGAAAGGGTGCAGAAGAGGTTTACCATGATGTTGGTTGGTTGAGAGGATAGAGCTGTGAGGAGAGGCAGGACAAACTTGGGATCTCCCTAGAGTATCAGTAGCTGAGGGGAGACCTGATAGAGGTTTCTAAAAATTGTAAAGGGAATAGATAGGGTAGACAATCAGAATCTTTTCCCAGCATAGAAATTTCAAGCACCAGAGCTTTTGTGGTTAGAGTGGGGGTGGTGTTCGAAGTTCAAAGGCAACATGAGAGGCAAGCTTTTTTTGCATTGTGTTTGAGTTGCCTGGAAGTGGATACCAAGTGTAGTAGTGGAAGCAGGCAGTTTGCAGAGTCGAAGGCTTTAGATAGACATGAGGATATGAAGGGAATGGAAGGGTATGGATTATACACAGGAGGATGTTTAAAATAAATTGGCATTGGCACTGGCACAACATCATAGATGAAGTGGCCTTTCCAGTACTGTACTATTCTGTTATATAGACAGTAAACTCTACCACCTGTAAATGAATTCTAAAAATACCAGAAATTGAAATTTTGCATTTGTTGCCGGGGTAAATATTGACTACTAGAATTAGTAATTTTGATCTGCAGTTCTTAAGCTCCTGTTCATTGTCATCTGACTGTGCAGAAATACAATCAAACAAAACAACGCTCCTTCACACCATGGTGTACTCACAAAACATATATCACATGAAACAATGTTACCGCAAATAAGTTAATAAAATATAATTTAAAGTGAATGTAGAGCACAGCACAGGTAAATAGTAAACAGTACAGTAAACAGGTCACTGTCCTAATGACAATACCTCAGTGGTGGCAAGTGTTCATTAGTCTCACAGCCTAGTGAGAACCTAGTGCATAATACTGTTTTTGATTCAGTGAATAGTTTTTAATTTCACTTTTTTGTTTGAAATGTTTCATTTTTTAATATTGTAGGAAGAATTGGACATCATCTTGGACAGTCTTGCAAGGTTCATCTCTGCTATTTGCTAAAAATCAAGGCAGTGGAACTGGATGGGTAATGTTTTTATAATAAAATATGTAACACAGCATCTGCAGTAATTAGAGAGAATTTTTTTGTACAATATTAATACACGATTCAAATATTAAAATCAGGTGCAATGCTAAAATGCGAGAGCAGTGTATTATAAACAGAAAAGATCACCTATCACTTTAGGTCTATGGTTATTAGAAAGTATACTAACTGAATGCAAGTCTCTATCCAATTTAAAATGTATATTTCTTAAATATTTGATGGAAAATGTAAACAATTGCCAGTGATATACCACATAATAGTTCATGCAAACACTTTTTATAAACAGTTTAGGCAATTGCAATTTTAATTTGTAAATTTTTAAATTACATAAAAATGTACCAGTACAATTGCAGATTTAATGTATAGTTGATTCTAGAATTGTTTACGTAACTGAAAAGTGCTTCATTGCATTTATTTTTCTTTTGTAAATGTTAGTTGAGTTATACAGATCATGTGATGATTTTAGTTGTATAATATAGTCGAATGTATTGCACTTACTCTTTTATCACAGAAATGCTTAAGTTGGATAATATGTAGTGTACTCAACTGCTGATGTTCCTTGTTTTTACTTCCATGTTTTAATTTGTGAGGTGGAAGTTGATAATGAGGATTGCAAGTATATATGAAAATGTTGCTAAATGTTAGTGTGCTTTTTTTTTAAGGTTTATAGACCTAACTATTATAAGTAGACCACCTATATTTTCAAAAGTGTTTCAGTATTTGCTGAAATAATTATTTATGCTCAGTATTCCTTCAATGATCACTAGTTCGATGACCCCATCACAAAAGACAAATACAATTTTGGTATTTGTACTTGAGAAAAATACAACATTAATTACAACGGAATACTGCAGGACGGAGGAATCCAAATATCCTTGCATGTGAAAGATCAAGTTAGCAAATAATTTGAAAACTAAGTGGAATGTTGACCTTTATTGCAACCAAGATTGAGTATAAATATTGAGTTTACAGATGTGCAAAGCATCAATGTGAACATAGCTGGAGTACAGTCTGGGTCATTAGTAAGGAGCTATGGACTTGTTTGAAGGCAGGTCAGAGAATATTCCAAATGTTGATTCTTGTATAAAATGATTGCCATGTGAGTGATGTCTGAGAGCAGATTAAGGATGGTGTAGCAGCACTGCTGTTTATAGGGGGAGCCCCAGTGCTTTGTGTGGAGCTGGCATCTTCTTGTTTAAACCAGATGTGCCAGTTTTCCACTACCCAATGATCTGATATCCTTATTCCTTTTCCTTCTAAAGCAGAGTTGGAGAACATTCAATAACAAAATTTTTTTTGTGTGGAATCAAACTATTTGGTCCAACTTCCACTTTTTTTTTTCCCTGTCCCTGCCATCTATTCCAGAGGTTCCCAACCTTTATTATGCAGTGGACCAATACTAATAAGCAAGGGGTTGGGAACCTCTGATCTACCCTTTTCTCGTTTGACTGACTGTTAAATGCATTTATGCTATCTGTTTAATATAATGTGGAGTAAGTTCCACATTGTAATCATTTTGCTAGTTTAAGGTATTTTTCTAACTTTATTGTTGGTTTTATTGGTATATAATTCAAGAGTGGAAACATCTCTGCATATAACCTTTTCAAAACACTGAAGTTCTTCAGCAATTGCCTCCTTTTTAACAAATCATTAGGATGTTTGCTGGAAGGCATTCCATAAAAGTTTATTAATTATGATGGATATTAAATATTTGTAAGTGAAACCAAATCTTCCTTGTCACAGCTGAAGAGATTTCTGTTGGTACCAGTTGACTTCAGCTGAAAGGAATGTCATGATACTAACTGCAATAGTGCTAATATGTATAGTCTTTTGTCTTATTCCTCACTCTTCTGCCATGAAATGTTAACTAGTTTGTCTTTCCACAGAAGTTGCTTGACTTGCTGAGTTATTTCAACAGTTTTGTTCATGTTTCAGATTGCTGCATCTGCAGTTTTATTTGCTTTCCATTGCTATCAATTGCAGAATTTGAAGATTTTGGCTTTTGAAGGAATTGACTACGGTGAAAGTGGAGGCCATTTTCCAAAAGCCATTGCTTGTAGAGCAGTTCTCATAGATTAGAGGGTACAAAATGAGGAAGTAAAATAACAGGCATTTATTGATGGAATGGTACTTGTGTATTACCTGGTATGGAAATTGTTGGAATCTATTTTGCAGAAAGGCATATTGGCCCCCTTGGAAAATAAAAAAACATGGTGCATGATCAGCATAGAATTATAAAAGGAAAATTGATTGACAAACCTGTTAAAATATCTTGATATTTTAAACAAAATGGTCCAGGTGAACTTCGTCAGGACGGGTCTCGGCCTGAAACGTCGACTGCACCTCTTCCTAGAGATGCTGCCTGGCCTGCTGCGTTCACCAGCAATTTTTGTCTGTGTTGCTTGAATTTCCAGCATCTGCAGAATTCCTGTTGTTTGTTTTTAAAAGATCAATGCTTTTAGTCTCTGTCAAGACAATGAGGCAAAGTACCTCTCTTCCTAAGTCAGATATTACATCTTTAGACCATAAGACATAGGAGCAGAATTGAGCCACTTAGCCCATTGAGTCTGCTCCACCATTCCATCATGGCTGATTTTATTATGCCTCTCAATCCCATTCACCTGCCTTCTTCCCATAACCTTTGTTTACCTTGAATAACCAGGGACCCGTCAACCTCTGCTTTAAATATACTGTAATGACTTGGCCTCCACAGCCATCTGTGGCAATAAATTCCTCAGATTCACCACTTTCTGGCTAAAGAAATTCCTTCTTATCTATAGGAAACATTCTCTCTATGTCCATACCATCTGAGTCTTTCAATGTACAATAGGTTTCAATAAGATCCCCACTCTTTATTTCTGAACTCCACCAAGCACAGGCCAGAGCCATCAAATGTTTCTCATACATTAGCCCTTTTTTTCCCCGGAATCATTCTTGTGGACCTCCTTTGGACCGTTTTCAATGCCAGCACATCTTTTCTTAGAAAAGGGCCAAAAATGCTCTCAGTACTCCATGTGGTCTGTCCAATGCTTTATAAAGCCTCAGCTTCTCATCCTTGATCTTGTATTCTAGTCCTCTTGAAATGAATGCTAACATTGCATTTGCCTTCCTTACCACCAAATCAACCTGCAAGTTAACCTATAAGGAATCCTGTAAGAGAACACCTAAGTCCCTTTGCACCCTGGAGTTTTGAATTTTTTTCTTGTTTAGAAAATGGTTTATGCCTTTCAGGGCCCCAGACAGTCCTTCCAGGTGAGGCGACACTTCACCTGTGAGTCTGCTGGGGTGATATACTGCATCTGGTGCTCCCGATGTGGCCTTCTATATATTGGCGAGACCCGACGCAGACTGGGAGACCGTTTTGCTGAACACCTACGCTCTGTCTGCCAGAGAAAGCAGGATCTCCCAGTGGTCACACATTTTAATTCCACATCCCATTCCCATTCTGACATGTCTATCCACGGCCTCCTGTACTGCAAAGATGAAGCCACACTCAGGTTGGAGGAACAACACCTTATATTCCGTCTGGGTAGACTCCAACCTGATGGCATGAACATTGACTTCTCTAACTTCTGCTAATGCCCCACCTCCCCCTCGTACCTCATCCGTTATTTATTTATATACACACATTCTTTCTCTCTCTCTCTCTCCTTTTTCTCCCTCTGCCCCTCTGACTATACCTCTTGCCCATCCTCTGGGTTTTTTCCCCCCTCCCCCTTTTCCTTCTCCCTGGGCCTCCTGTCCCATGATCCTCTCATATCCCTTTTGCCAATCACCTGTCCAGCTCTTGGCTCCATCCCTCCCCCTCCTGTCTTCTCCTATCATTTTGGATCTCCCCCTCTCCCTCCCACTTTCAAATCTCTTACTAGCTCTTCCTTTAGTTAATCCTGACGAAGGGTCTGGGCCCGAAACGTCGACTGTACTTCTTCCTAGAGATGCTGCCTGGCCTGCTGTGTTCACCAGCAACTTTGATGTGTGTTGCTAGTTTATGCCTTTATTCCTTTAACCAAAAGCAAATCAAAAATCAAATCAAATCAAGTTTAATTGTCATTCAAGCCATACAAGGTTACAGCCGAATGAGACAGCGCTCCTCGGGCGCCAAGGTGCCCAAGGCATACCCACGCATTCAAAATAGTGAGAAAGGAAAAGAAAAGAATATAGTTGTGTACGAAAACAAATTTTAGACGGAGTTCCAAGTTCAGCAAATTAATGGTTTCCAGCAGTCCAGCCTATGATTTCACAAATCTGCCACTGGGGGCAGCACCGCCAGGAAAGGCCACCCCCAACTGAACCCAGACGCCCTTTACAATGCAAACCCAAGGACTGAGGCCTCGTTCTAGTTATAACCGCAGCAACACTGCCTCCTCACTGCCTAATCCCTACCAAACAAAGGAAGCAGGCCTGCGGCAATCAATGTCCAACAGGGTCTTGCGATTGCCAAAGAAACGTCTGTGACAGTCACTCACGGTTTCACTGCACACCGCCTTCGTGCCAACTTGAAGGCACCAACTCCAGCGCCTCCAAGTAGCAGGCCGTAGCACAGTCTCCATCCAGGTCCACTCTTCTGAGCATAATCTGGCTTCTCCTTCGGTCCAATAGGCTGACTCGAATCCCCTGGCCTAAAGGCCCAATTCGACATCCCCAGACTTGACCTTCTCCGAACCGCTGGCAGGCTCTTACAATACCCAGCCGGCTACTCCGAACAGGAATATCACTGCTGCAATAGACCTGCTGTACGCGTACAAACATCTGTAGTTATTGGAGTAAAGAATAGTCTTACTATGTATAAAAACACATTTAACAAAGAGAAAAGCACCTTTGGTTGGCCCCTGAGAGGCCGCTGCATATGTATATAGGCTACCATCTTACCAGAATATGCATGACCAAAGTGTACAAAGTGCATGACCATACACTTCTTCACATAGATTCCATCTACCCATTCTCCCAATTTGTCGAAGTCCTTCTGCAGACCCTCTGCCTCCTCAACACTATCTTTGTATCGTCTGCAAACTTGGCCACAAAGCCATCAGTTCCGTTAGACAAATCATTGACATATAATTTGAAAAGAAGCTGTCCCAGCTCCAACCCTTGTGGAACACCACTCATCACTGGCAGCCAACCAGCACAGGCCCCCTTTATTCCCACTGTTTGCCTCCTCCCAGTCAGCCAATCTTCTACCCATTTCTATCCATGCTAATATCTTCCTTGTAACACCATGCACTCTTGTTAAACAGCCTCGTGTGTGGCACCTTATCAGAGGCCTTCTGAAAATACAAGTAAACAACATCCACTGACACTCCTTTGTCTATCCTACCTGTTAATTCCTCAAATAATTCCAACAGATGCCAGGCAAGTTTTACGTAAAATTCTATTGTATTTTCTTTTTTTCCTGTAAACGTCTGCAAGAAAATAAATTTTAGGGTAGGACAGTACCATAAGGTAGTAACTTAAATATCTTAAGGCAGCAAAAGAGTAGTTAACTGTAAAAAAATACTAAATCAAATTAATATTTGATGTGACCATCCTTTGCATTTAAAACTGCATCAGTTTTCTCAAGTACACTGTTGCCAGTTTTATAAGAAAATCAGCTGACAGGTTGTTCCAAACATCTTGAAGAACATGCCACATTTCTTCTGCAGACCTTGGCTGTGTTACTTGCTTCTGTCTCCCCAGGTAATCCCAGACAACCTCTATGACGTTAAGATTCGTACTCTGTGGAGGTCATACCATCTGTTGCAGAAATCCTTGTTCTTCTTTTAGCTGAAGATGACCTTGGCGGTGTGTTCAAGGTCATTGTCTTGCTGCAGAATGGAGTTTGGACCAATCAGACGCCTCCCTAATGGTATTGCATGATGGTACTGCTTGTACTTCTCAACATTGATGGTTCAATTAATTCTGACCGGAGCAACAGCTCAATTTGCAGAAGTGCAGCTGCAAACTTGCAGGGAACCTCCACCGCACTTCACTGTAGACTGTCATCCACGTGGCTCTCTCCAGCTCTTCCTCAAACAAACTGCCTCTTGTTTGAGCCAAATATTTCAAATTTTCATTCATCAGCCCAGAGCACTATCTTGTCATTTTTCAGCACCTCAGTCCTTGTGTTTTTGTGTATAGGTGGGTCTATTGGCTTTGTTTCCACTTCAAAGGAACGGCTTTTTTGTAGTGACTCTTCCATGAAGACCACCCCTGACAAGACTTTACAGGGGTGTATTTGGGTTCCAGTGGTTTTGAGTTCAGACCTGATAGCATTGCTGGATGACTTCTGACTTAGAAGGAACATATGTTTGATGTATCGCCAGGATCCTGAACAAATACTGGATTAATATCATCCACAAACCCAGAAGGAACCTCAAGTCACAGCTTATGCGGGTCAAAGATGAACTGGGACTCAGATCAGCTGGTGTTCACAGGTTTCCCTGTGAATGCAGAGCAATGTATATCGGCCAGATGAGACACATGATAGATATTCGTATCAAGGGACACTCGTAATGTATCCATTTGGGTTACCCAGAGAAATTGGCGGTAGCGGAACATTGCATTTGTAATGGCCATAGGATTGACCTCAGCACAAAACTACTGTGCCGTGCCAAAGGCTTTTGTGACTGCCTGGTAAAGGAAGCCGTTGGAATAAAACTAGAGGAAAAGAATTTTTAAAAAGTCATAGGTCTTGCTGTAAGTAAGAACTGGAATTCAATTGTAAATAAGGTGGGAGAGCGGAAACCTGTTTGGATGAGGACTAGCCAATCAGAAGGGATGGACAATGAGAGTATAAATACCACCGGATTAGACATGCCCAGGCCTCATCCCTGAAGAAGATGTCAGAGTTTATCATAAAAACGTCAGTTATAATCGATACCTGTACCCAGCTTGAAGCCCAAGATGAGTTTATTCATCATAAGCATGAATTAAATTGAATTGCATTTATTACTTACATCCTTCATATACATGAGTAAAAATCTTTACATTGCATCTCTGTCCAAATGTGTAATGTGTAATTTATAATAAATATTATGTACAACAGGATAGTCAATATAACATAGAAATACAGTCACGTTAGCTTGAATTAATTAGTCTGATGGCGTGGTGGAAGAAGCTGTCCCGGAGGCTGTTGGTCCTGGCTTTTATGCTGCGGTACTGGATATGGTAGCAGCTGCAACAGTTTGTGCTTGAGGTGACCAGGAACCCAATGATCCTTTGGGCTCTTTTTATACACCTGTCTTTGTAAATGTCCTGAATAGTGGGAAGTTCATATCTACAGCGACCTGCGATTGAGGGAAGTACAGTTCCCATATCAGGCAGTGATGCAGCCAGTCAGGATGTTCTCAATTGTACTCCTATAGAAAGTTCTTAGGATTTGGGGGCCCATACCAAACTTCTTTAGCCATCTGAGATGAAAGAGGTGCTGTTGTGCCTTTTTTTTTTTACCACACAGCTGTTACGTACAGACCACGTGAGATCCTCAGTAATGCTTATGCCGAGGAATTTAAAGCTGTTCGCCCTCTCAGTCCCAGATCCAGTCAGTTGGGGCTAGCGTGTCTCCATTGCTCCTATAGTCCACAACCAACTGCTTTGTTTTGGTGACATTGAGGGAAAGGTTGTTTTCTTGACACCACTGTGTCAGGCTGATGACGACTTCTCCATAGGGCTCCCTCATTATTATTTGAGATCAGGCCAATCAGTGTAGTAGTATCAGCAAATTTAATCTGTCATCTGCTGCATTCAGTTTCAGTGGCTGACCGTTGCATTTCTGGTACTCAACCCTGCCTGTTTCTTTGTGCTTTTTTAGAAGAGCTTGAATCTCTTGTCTGCCATGCAATTTCTGCCTGGGAGAGACCTTACTGATGCAGGATGTCCACCTTGTGTCTTGTTACTACAGTGCCAATGAAAAGTATTCACCCCCCTCTTAGAAGTTTTTATGCTTTATTATTTTACAGCACTGAATCAGTGGATTTAATTTGGCTTTTCAGCTGATCAATAGAAAAAGACTCTTTCATGTCAAAATGACAACAGATCTCCGCAAAGTGATCAAAATTAATTCCAAATATAAGACACAAAATGATTGAATATATAAGTATTCACCCATAGAACCATGGAAACTACAGCACAGAAACAGGCCCTTTGGCCCTTCTTGGCTGTGCCGAACCATTTTCTGCCTAGTCCCACTGACCTGCACACGGACCATATCCCTCCATACACCTCCCGTCCATGTATCTGTCCAATTTATTCTTAAATGTTAAAAAAGAACCCGCATTTACCACCTCGTCTGGCAGCTCATTCCATACTCCCACCACTCTCTGTGTGAAGAAGCCCCCCCTAATGTTCCCTTTAAACTTTCCTCCCCCTCACCCTTAACCCATGTCCTCTGGATTTTTTCTCCCCTTGCCTCAGTGGAAAAAGCCTCCTTGCACCCCCTTCAAGTTAGTATTTAATAGGTGCACCTTTAGCAGCAACTACAGCCTTGAGTCTCTGTGGATAGATCTGTATAAGCTTTGCACATCTGGACACTGCAATTTTTTCTCATTGTTCTTTACAAAACTGCTCAAGCTCTGTCAGATTGCATGGGGATCATGAGAGAGCAGCCCTTTTCAAGTCTCGCCACAAATTCTCAATTAGATTGAGGTCTGGACTCTAACTTGGCCACTCCAGAACATTAACCTTTTTGTTCTTAAGTCATTCCTGTGCAGCTTTGGCTTTATGCTTGGGATCATTGTCCTGCTGCAAAACAAATCTTAAGTCACTGTTCTCTTGCAATCTTGGTTTCATCAGACCATAGAACCTTCTTCCATCTGACTTCAGAGTCTCCCACATGCCTTCTGGCAAACTCTAGCCGAGATTTCACGTGAGTTGTTTTTCAATCATGACCTTCTCTTTGCCACTCTCCAATAATCTGCGACTGGTGAAGCACCGAAGTACAGTTGTTGTATGCACAGTCTCTCCCATCTCAGCCTCTGAAGCTGGTAACTCTTGGTGGCTTTCCTCACTAGTCCCCTTCTTGCACAGTCACGCAGTTTTTGAAGATGGCTTGCTCTAGGCAGATTCTTTCCATTTCTGACAATTGACTTAAACTGTATTCTGCCGGATAATCAGTGACTTGGAAATTTTCTTGTATCTATCTCCTCATTCGTTCTTTTCAATAATCTTTTTGCGGAGTTGCCTGTGGTGTTCTTTTGTCTTCCTGGTGTAGTATTCACCAGGGTACTGACTCACCAGCAGTTGGAGCTTCCAGATACAGGTGTATTTTTACTACAATCAATTGAAACATCTTGACTGTACATGGGTGATTGCCATTTAACTAATTATGTGACTTCTAAAACCAGTTGGCTGCATCAGTGATGATTTGGTGTGTTGTATTAAAGGGGGTGAATACTTATGCAATCAATTATTTTGTGTTTTATTTTGTAAGTAATTTAGGTCACTTTGTAGAGACCTGTTTTCACTTCGACACAAAGATGACTTTTTCTGTTAATCAGGGTCCAAAAAAGCCAAATTAAGTCCACTGTGATTCAATGTTGTAGAACAATAAGACATGAAAACTTCTGGGGGTTGGGGGTGGTTGGTGAATACTTTTTATAGGCAGTCTATGGTCACTCTTGCCATAGTGTAAGAATTGATGATTTGAAAGTTAGGCTGTCACATCTGTCACACCTTCACCTTTTAATTTAGTTATCCTTCACTCAGTTTGATTTCTTTTACACTTGTTTCTGTTTCATTTAATTAGTTTAGTCATTCAACTCATTATGTCATTGATCATTAGCATTCTGTTAGTTATCTTTATTTAATCATGCAATGGGCAATAAACCAGTAAAGTAATAATGTTTTTATTTGAAAAGTGGTATATTACTTACTATGTTACTTTCTTTAACAAAATACAAAAAATCTAACATTTAATATTTTGGAAAATGAATGTTTGAAAATCTAAAATTTGTTCTTTTCTATTGATCACTAATGCAGAAGACAACAAATAAAAGCTAAATTATTTTAAAAAAAGGGTGCCAAAGACTTTTGCATAGTACTATAGCAACCTTCAGACTTTTCACCTTCCCAAGTACCTTTTCCTTAGTAACTGCAACTATACACACTTTTTCCCCCTAACACACTTGAACATTTGGCATACTGCTAGTGTCTTTCACAGCGAAGACTGACACAAAATACTAAAGTTTGTTTGCCATTTCTTTGTCCCCCGTTACTTCCTCTGCAGCAATCCAATAGCCACTCTCAACTCTCTTTAATCTTTATATATCTGAAAAAATTGGTATCATCTTTGATGTTATTGGCTAGCTTACCTTAATATTTCATCTTTTCTCTCCTTATGTTTTAGTTGTCTTCTGTTTGTTTTTAAAAGCTTCCCAATTCTCTTAACTTAATGACTTATTTTTGCTATATTACAGTGGTGCTATAAAGTTTGTAAACCCTTCAGAATTTTCTCTATTTCTGCGTAAATATGACCTAAAATGTGATCAGATCTTCACATAAGTCCTAAAACTAGATATAGAGAACCGAGTTAAATAAATAACACAAAACATTGTACTTGTTCATTTATTTATTCTATTATTACATGTATTTGTTGGAAAAAGTGTGTGAATCTCTCGGATTATCCAATCATTTAAAGAGAAAATTAGAGTCAGGTGTTTCATCAATGGGATGACAATCAGGTGTGATTGTGGAAAGCCCTGCCCTATTTAAGGAACATAAAGTTAGGTCTTCACTATCAACATCTGATCTTCACCACACAGGTTTTTGGAAGTGTGCCATGCCTCGATCAAAGGAGATTTCTGAGGACCTCAGAAAAAAAAGTTGTCGATGCTCACCAGACTGGAAGAGGGATACAGAACCATTTCTAAAGAGTTTGGGCTCTACCAGTCCACAGTCAGACAGATGGTGTACAAATGGAGGAAATTCAACACCATCGTTACTCTTCCCAGGAGTGGTCAACCAACAAAAAAAAAATCACTCCAAGAACAAGGCATGTAATATTCCAGGAGGTCACAAAGAACCCCAGGGTGGCAGCTAAGGAGCTACAGGCTTCTTGCATTGGCTAGTGTCGGTGTTCATGAGTCTACCAGCAGGCAAACACTGAACAACAATGGTGTGCATGGCAGGATTGCAAGGAGAAAGCCTCAACTCTCCAAGAAGTACATGCTCTATGTCTAAAGTTTGCTGACCGCATGAATAAGCCCAGAAGGCTATTAGAAGAACAGTCTGTGGACGGATGAGTCCAAAATACTTTTTGGCTTAAATGAGAAGCATTGTGTTTGGCAAAAAGCAAACACTGCATTCCAGAATAAGAACCTCGACTTTCCGGCAGGGGACTCATGGAGTGAGCTGCATTTGGGTGTTGCTCCGTACCCTTTACTTTCTTACATGTAACCACTCTTACCTACCTTACCTGTACCTACACTAAACGATCTATATTACTGAACTACAACTTTTACTTATTGAAAATGAATACCAGAGCACGAGAAGTTAAAGAAGGGAAAGGTTCGGGCGGAAACGGGAAAAAAAATGGTGATCCTGGAACTTCGAAGGAAACTCCGGTAACTATGGAACTAATGAAGAAACTTTTAGAAGATACAGTTAATTGAAGACTCAGTGCAATTGAAGAAGTGTTGAAGTTGAGGAAAGAAGAATCAAGAACATTCAGACGTGAGACTGACCAACATCAAGTCAGAATTTTGGAATTAGATGAAGATGGCCGTAAAAGAGAAAAAAGAATTGAAGCGCTTGAAAAAAGTTTAACTTCGGTAACTCAGCAATTGGAACGCTATCAAGCTAAGACTATCGATCTTGAAAATCGTTCCCGACGACAGAATTTGCAAATAATTGGTTTTCCTGAGGATGTTGAGAAGGGAGATCCTACCAAATATTTTTCTAAATTGCTAATGGATGTGTGTTTGGCTCTGATATATTGGAAGAACCCCCGATATTAGATCGTGCTCATTGTTCATTCCGTTTTAATCCGGAGAAATCAGCCTAACCGAGACCGATCATTATTTGGTTTCATTATGTCCACGAGAAGGAACGAGTTATCCGAGCTGCTCGGAAGAAAGGTATGATCAAATTTCAAGATTTCAAGTTCAGAATTGTTGAAAACTACAGCCAAGGCGTACTGAAAAAACGGGTGGCTTTTAAACCTCAGATGGCAGAACTTTATCGTCGGGGTTATAAAATAGCGCTACTGTTTCCAGCCCGTCTGAGAGTGGTTATGTCAGATAACTTGCGTAGCCTGTTTAAAAACCCGATGGAAGCCCGAAGTTTTCCTGATGATCTGCCTTCCTTTACGGAGGATTAATCAATGTATCGTTTGGTTTTTTTCTCTCGTCTCTGATTGTTTAGTTCGAGGTTTTGTTTTCTCGATCTGGCAGTGTAGGTTTGTTTTATATAGTTAAACGATATTAGGCTTTTCTGTTAGTGATCCTGTATATCTTACTCCTAATACCTTTTAGTAGTTATTTAGTTATGGGTTTAATGCTTGTTTTCTTTTTGAAATGTTATTAAAGTATTATTTTTTAAAATGGGGGATTGTTTTCTTCTCCCCAGAATCCTTGCTGTTTCTCACGTCTTTTCTAATCATTTATATTTGAAAAATTAATATAGTAATATGATCTAATGTTTGATGTTCTTTGAAATATGAGTAGCAAGGAGCTATTCGATACTTTTAATCACTTTAAGTTTCTTTTACTGTTATAGCTAGTTTTTACTTTTTTCCATAAGGGTGGTGTCTTTTTTTTTGATAAACATATTTCTGTTGGGTCGCCCTCCGGAAAGATGGGGTTAGGTTTAGTCTTAGATTTAGCATTGGCCACTGTCTGGCTTTTTTTTGGGTTTTTGTGGGAGGTGGGTGGTATTTTTCCTTTTTCATTTTTTCTTTTTAAACAGGCCGACCAGAAACTACCAAAATGTCTGAAATGTCATAACTTCCGGTTCCTCTTTGGACCTTTTTTCCTCTTCTGGGGTCATGAGTCTCTGCTCTGGTTAACCCTTTACATACTTTATACTCGAGCTCATTATGATGGATAAGACTATCAGTTTAGTTTCTTGAAATACAAATGGTTTAAACCACCCGATTAAGCGGAAGAAAATTTTTAAAGTATTCCATAGGATGAATGCTCATATTATTTTTGTACAAGAAACTCATGTCCGGAAAGAGGATAATCAGCGTTTCTTTAGATTCTGGAAGCGTCAACAGTATCATACGAATTCACAGGCTAAAGTAAAAGGTGTTTCTATATTTATAGATTCGTCAATTTCATTTATGCACTATGAGACAATTTCAGATTCTAATGGCAGATTTTTGTTGATTACTGGGTTGCTATTTAACAAAAAAGTTGCTATGCTCAATGTTTATGCCCCAAATGTTGACTGTCCTGATTTTTTAAAAAATCTCCTCACATCTCTTCCCAATTTAAGTGACTATATGCTGATTATGGGTGGTGATTTGAATTGTTGTTTAAATCCTTTGATAGATAGATCCAAGTTTAACCAAGCACTTCCAAATAAATCGGCTACCCTTACCCGACTCTGGAATCTCAGAAATTTGGAGATTCTTACATACGGATGTCAAAGAGTTCTCTTTTTTTCACATGTACATCAGCACTATTCAAGAATTGACTACTTTCTTATTGACTCTCGATTAATTCCTTTTGTTACGGTTGCGAATATGATTCTATTGCTGTTTCTGACCATGCACCGTTGAAATTATTTATTAACTTAAGGGATAAATCTACTAATTCTAGACAATGGAAATTTAATACCACTTTGCTTCAAGATTCAGATTTTGTTAGGTTTATTGATGAACAGATTAAGTTTTCCTTTACAACGAATTCCACGGATGATATCTCCAATGGGATCCTCTGGGATACTTTTAAAGCATATATTCGTGGACAAATTACTTCATACACTGCTAGACTAAAAAAGCAAACTAATAAGGAAACTGGTCGACAAGACTAAAGAAGTTGATAAGAAATATTCTATAGCTCCTAATCAAGAACTTTATAAACAGAGAGTTGAACTTCAAATGGAACATAATCTCTTATTATCATCTTCAATTGAAAGTCAATTAATCAAAACTAAGAGTCAACTTTATATATATATGGTGATAAAACTGGGAAACTTTTAGCTAATCAATTGAAATTGGCCTCGGTTAAACGACAAATTCTTAAGATTCGTAAACAAGATGGCACTTTGACAGTTGACCATGACGAGATTAATAAATCCTTTCAAGAATTTTATACCTCCCTTTATCAATCAGGATTTCCTGATGACTCCACTATAATGCATGAATTTTTTAAGAAACTGAATATTCCAAAATTATCATCTAACGAACGTTCAAAACTAAATGTACCTATTACAGTAGAGGAAATAAAGAATGCTATTTTTTCAATGAACTCAGGTAAAGCACCTGGTCCAGATAGATTTACAGTAGAATTTTAAAAATTTTTCTCAACTACACTAACTCCTTGGCTATGTAGTGTTTTTAGGGATGCAGTTTTGATAGGTAAATTACCACAATCTTTCTATTGAGCTTCTATTTCCCTAATTCTTAAAAAAGATAAGGATCCTACTGAATGTGCATCTTATAAACCTATATCTCTGCTGAATGTCGATTCTAAGATTTTTTCTAAAATATTGGCAACGAGATTGGAGAATGTATTATCCCAAATTATTTCTGCTGATCAAACTGGATTTATTAAAAACAATTACTCTTTTTTTAATATTAGGAGATTAATGAATATTGTTTATACACCTTCACCCAAAATTCCAGAATGTGTCATTTCATTGGATGCTGAAAAAGCTTTTGATAGAGTTGAATGGATATATTTATTCAATACCCTTGAGAAATTTAATTTTAGTCCGATATTCATTTCCTGGATTAAACTGATATATTTTACCCCTTTGGCCTCGGTATTTACTAACAATCAAAGATCCCTTTTTTTTTCATTTATTCCGTGGTACTAGGCAGGGTTGCCCTCTTAGTCCACTACTATTTGATATTGCCTCGGAACCGCTAGCTATTGCCATTCGTGACTCCCCTAATATATTTGGTATTACCCGTGGAAATGAGACTCATAAATTATCACTATATGCAGATGATCTACTATTATATATTTCTAACCCAGGAAAATCTATTCCGGCAGTATTAACTTTGCTTGCTCAGTTTAGTAGCTTTTCTGGTTATAAACTGAAACTAAGTACGAGTGGCCACACATTTTAATTCCACATCCCATTCCCATTCTGACATGTCTATCCACGGCCTCCTCTACTGTAAAGATGAAGCCACACTCAGGTTGGAGGAACAACACCTTATATTCCGTCTGGGTAGCCTCCAACCTGATGGCATGAACATCGACTTCTCTAACTTCCGCTAATGCCCCACCTCCCCCTTGTACCCCATCTGTTACTTATTTTTATACACACATTCTTTCTTTCACTCTCCTTTTTCTCCCTCTGTCCCTCTGAATATACCCCTTGCCCATCCTCTGGGTCCCCCCTCTGCTTGTCTTTCTTCCCAGACCTCCTGTCCCATGATCCTCTCTTTTCCCTTTTGCCTATCACCTGTGCAGCTCTTGGCTCCATCCCTCCCCCTCCTGTCTTCTCCTATCATTTTGGATCTCCCCCTCCCCCTCCAACTTTCAAATCCCTTATTCACTCTTCCTTCAGTTAGTCCTGACGAAGGGTCTCGGCCTGAAACGTAAACTGCACCTCTTCCTAGAGATGCTGCCTGGCCTGCTCCGTTCACCAGCAACTTTGATGTGTGTTGCTTGAATTTCCAGCATCTGCAGAATTCCTGTTGTCTAAGTAAGAGTGAACTCTTTCCATTAAATATGCAGGTTCCCATTTATAGAAACTCCATTTAGAGTGATTATTGATTCTTTTACTTATTTGGGAGTTAAAATTACTAAGAGACATAAGGATCTATTCAATTTCAACCTTTTACCATTAATTAATCAGGTTAAACAACTGATTACTAAATGGTCCCCTTTGTCTCTATCATTGATTGGCCGTATTAATGCTTTTAAAATGATTATTTTACCCAAATTTTTATATTTATTTCAAGCGATGCCGATTTTCATTCCTAAATCTTTTTTTGATACTATTGACTCTAAAATTTCCTCTTATATATGGCAAAATAGAAATCCCAGATTAGGTAAAAAAAATACTTACAGAAATCTAAGAAAGAGGATGGTTTGGCATTGCCAGTCCTAAGATTTTACTACTGGGCAATTAATATCCGATACTTAATATTTTGGACACAAGTTTGGAATATAACTCCAAGCCCACATTGGGTAAACCTTGAAGGCCATTCTGTACAAGGGTTTTCTTTAGCTTCCATTTTAGGAACTTCACTGCCTTTTGCACTATCTAAATTGAATAAACAAATTTTCAACCCTATAGTTAAACATACATTGCGAATATGGTTTCAATTTCGTAAATTTTTTGGTTTGAATGAATTTATGTTATCAAGCCCTATTATATCTAATTTCTTTTTCCAACCCTCGGTAGTGGACCAAGCCTTTTTGATATGGAAAACGAAAGGTATAAAATGTTTTCGTGATCTATTTCTGGATAACTGCTTTATGTCTTTTGAGCAGTTATCTGAGAAATTTGATTTGCCTAGATCTCATTTTTTTTAGATACTTACAAATGAGAAATTTTTTAAATACCACGTTGCCTACCTTTCTGACTTCAAATCCTTCTGGCATTTTTGATAAAATTTTAGGTTTTAATCCTTTGCAGAAGGGATTAATAGCAATAATTTATGATATAATTATGAAATTACAGCCAGATATATCTGATAAAATTAAAAATGAATGGGAAAGGGAACTTCAACTTTCCCTACCTATAGAGAAATGGGATAAAATTTTTCAATTAGTTAGTACTTCTTCTACATGTGCTAAACATACTTTAATACAATTTAAAGTAGTACACAGAACTCATATGTCCAAAGATAAACTAGCTCGTTTTTATTCCCATATAAACCCTACTTGTGATAGATGTCACTCTGAAGTGGCTTCTTTAACTTATATGTTTTGGTCCTGTCCTCTTTTGGAAAAATATTTTTGATATTATTTCAACAGTTCTATGCTTTGATTTAAAACCCCATCCTATTACGGCAATCTTTGTATTGCCAATGGTAGTACATAGACCTTTGTCTTCTTCAGCCTCCTGAATGATAGCTTTTGTTACTTTAATGGTGAGAAGATCTATTTTGTTGAACTGAAGGAAACTAATCCTGCAACTGCATTCCAATGGTTTTCTCAAACCATATTAAGTTTAAATTTAGAAAAAAATTAGAAGTGATACTTTTGACCCTTCGGTTAAATTTGAAGATACTTGGAAACCTTTTATGCAACATTTTCATATGATGTAATCTGACCTTTCGGAACCTTTTTTCTAAAATTATATGATGAGAGGAGCGGAGTTAACGACATTATTGATTGTGTCTGATACAAGCTGTTGGTGTAGCCCTGTTTTGCCTTTTTTTGGGGTTTTTTTTCTCTTTTTCTTTTGGGTTTTTTTTGTTTATATATTTTTTCTTTTTATTTCTTTGTTAATGTTTAATCTCATTATGAGTTTGGAAGTCCTTTATTTCTATGTTACTTAAAATTCATTTTATATATGCTGATGAACATTTTTCCAATCTCTTTGTACCAACTTTGTTATTGAGTTTATAATTTTGAAAAACTAATAAAAAGATTTAAAAGAAAAGAAAGAAAGAACCTCAACCCATCTGTGAAACATAGTGATTGCAATGTCATGGTTTGACCTCAGGACCAAGATGGCTTGCCATAATTGATAAACTATGAACTCTGACTTGTACCCAGTAAATTCTACAAAAAAGGTCGGGGTGTCCGTCTGTGAACTGAAGCTCGAGGAAGTGTGTTATGCAGCAAGACAATGACCCTAAACACACAAGTCTGCCTACCAAAGAATGGTTAAAGCAGAAGAAATTTTTACGTCTTGGAGTGGCCTAGTCAAAGTCCTGACCTTAATCATATAGAAATGTTATGAAAGGACTTGAAGCAAGCAGTTCATACATGGAAGGCCACCAACATCCCGGAGTTGAAGCAGTTTTGTAAGGAGGAATAGTCTAAAATTCTTTCAAGCTGATGTGCAGGACTGGTCAACAGTTACCAGAAACATTTGGTTGAAGTTATTGCTGTACAAGGTGCCGTCACACCAGTTACTGAATGCAGAAGTTCACATACTTTTCCCAACAAATACATGTAATACTGGATTATTTTTCTTGATAAATGAAAGAGTATAATTTTTTTTGTGTGTTATTTATTTAATTAATTGGGTTCTCCTTCATCTAGTTTTAGGACCTGCGTGAAGATTCTAGAGAAAATTCTAAAAGGTTCACAAACTTTCTCGCACCACTGTATATACCCTCTCTTTTGCATTGATCCTGTCTATAATTTCCCTTGTCATTCACAATTGCCTCATCCTCCCTTTAGAATACTACTTCATCTTTAGGATGTATCTATCCTGTGGCTTCCAAATTTCTTCTAGAAGCTCTAGCCATTGCTATTCTGCCATGATTTCTGCTTGTATCCCTTTCCAATCAATTTTGACAGGCTTCTCTTTCATGCCTTCGTAATCCCCTTTACTCTGTAATACTGATACCTTTAACTTTTATCTGCTCCCTCTCAAATTGCAGGGTGAATTCTATCATTATAACTGTCTCCTGAGGGTTCCTTTACCTTAAGCTTCCTAATCAAGTCTGGTTCTTCACACAGAAGTCAATCCAGAATTGCCTTTCCCCTAGTGGGCTCAACCACAAGCTGCACTAAAAAGCCATGTTTTAGGCATTCTATAAATTCCCTCTCTTGGAATCCAGCATCAACCTGATTTTCTGGATCTATCTGCTTATTGAGCTTCCCCCATGACTATCGTAACATTGCCCTTCTTACATGCCTTTTTTATTTCTCGCTACTGTTCAGGGGCCTATTTATCCCTCCCATCAGGGTCTTTTTACGCTAGCAATTCCTTGATTCTTTGTTCAAGTGTTCTAAATCTTCTGATTCCATGTCACCCCTTTGCAAGGATTTGATTTCATTTTTACCAACAGAAACATGCCCTCCCCTCTGCCTGCCTGTTTGTCTTTTTGATAGAATGTGCGTCCTTGGATGTTAAGCTCCAACCATGATCTTCCTCCAACCACGATTCAGTGATGCCCACATTGTCGTACTTGCCAATCTCAAACTGCACTGCCAGATCACCTACCTCATTTTGTATATGGTATTCATTCAAATATAACACCTTCAGTCCTGTATTTATCACCCGTTTTGATTTTGCCTCCATGTTACCCTTCAACTCATCCCACCGACTACAAATATTCCCTGTCATCTACCTGTTCATTCTCACAGTTTCACTACATACTGCATTGATTTGTATATGAACTGCCCATCCCCAGCTCTATCACTCTGATTCCCATACTTCTGCCAACTTAGTTTAAACAGATTGTATCTCGTTTTAAGAGAGACTGAAACATGTTTTTTAATATTTTGTTAGATTGTCAACAAACATGAGGACCTGTTTTTGCACATAAGAGACATTGTATATTGCATCTAATATAATTAACTACTTGGAATATTTGGAAAAATGTAAAGAATTTTGCAAAATGTTATCAGCAGTGATCTTAATGCTTGCCTTCAGAAAATATTGTTGCTGCTGATTCATTGTGCTTTTCATTTGTGACTTCACTTTTCTTCCCTCTTTTCACCAAGTCATTCTACCACAGGACATCCGTCCCATAGCTCGTGCTTTCTCCTCTTGATGCGTGGAAAAGTGCTGTCAAGTGTCGATCTCCAGTCACCTATGTAAACTGTCCACTGTATGTTTTTTCTGCATGTACCATAGCAAAATCACAAATGTTTCGTGTGTAATTTCATACCAGCAGCATTTTTTGTTACACTAATATTGGCTGGCTTTAGCTAGAAAATGTTTCAGCTCTGTTTGCTTGCATGCTTCTGGTGTTTGATTATTTTGTGGCACCCTGCTGGACATAGATGTGGATTTTTTTAAAAGATCTTTTCTGTACTTTTCAACACTATTGCTTGCTTCAAAATATTTTAGTAAGTATTGGGCTTGATATTATTATAAATTTATTAAGATGTGAAAGAATTCTTTTGTCTCAGCACAACAAAAAATAAAAATAGTTTCGTACTGCCACATTTACCAAGGATAGATTTCATTTGTGGCTGCCATTAATCTCATTTTTGTGATAGGAGCATGTGGTTCTTCAGATATTTTTCTCTTGAGGCGAATTTTACCTCACTATTAAGGTTAAAGCTAAAGTTATTTATTTCTATTTGCTCATGTGCACTAGTCATAAAAATTTACTGTGACCTTAAGATTTCCTTCTACAGCCTTAAGTAGCAGGAACTGGAAAATGCCATTTTGCCCTTGAGCCTGCTGTGTCATTTAATGAAAACATGGCTAATCTGAAGTTCCTCAAACCCACTTTGCTATCTTTTCCCCATAATCTTTGATCCTCATACTAATAATCTCATACTTTAGCTATGTACTGATGCCTTCCCCATAGCTCTCTATGCTGGTATATTCCAAAGACAGTCAGGCTTTAAGAAGTACTTCCTCATCTTAGGCTTAAATATGTGCCTCCTTATTCTGAGACTGCCCTCTGGTACTAGATTCTGAAATCCTGTCAGCACTTACAGTCCCTTGTGTAGCCCTTAAGAATCATTAAATCACCTTTTATTTTTCTAAGCTTCAATAAGAAAAGTACCAATTTGTTTAATCTTTCCAACTAGGGCAATACCTCCACTCCTGGGATCATCGTAGTGAACCACGTATCTCTGAATTTTATGCCTGTTAGCCAATGTGCAATAATACGCATCCTTAAGGACGCCGAAAATCTATTGAGATGCTCTAAATTTGGTCACATTAGTGCCAAAAATTGTTGCAGCAAGACTTCGATACATAACTACTTCATCCTTGTGGAAATAAATGTCAGCATTCAGTTCGTCGTCTTCATTATCTCCACGTGTGTATTGGCATTTCTGTGTTTTGTGTTAAAAGATCTCCAGATGTCTTTCTGCAGTGACACTAATCACTGTGACATCCCGCTGGTTACAAATTGCCCACCTTAATATGACCCTTTAGCTTAATCTTTACCTTTACCAATGCATTACTCCCAACAACATGGCTCTGCTCTTTTTAAGAGGCATTTCTGTAAATGCCTTCTGGAAGTTGGAATACAGTAAATCTATTTATTGTACCCAATATGATTAAAACTTAGTTTAAAAACTCTGGGAAATTTTGTCAGATGATTTGCCATTAGATTGATTTTCCAAATGGAGTACTGTATCTTCCTTAATAATTAACTAACAATTTTTCCAGTAATAGTTATTAAGCAAATTAGCCTGTGGTTAAGCACATTTTAACTTGCTGCCTTTCTGATTAGGGCTGTTCTATTTGCATTTTTCCAGTCCTCTGGTAGTTCTCTGGAATATAATGATTTTTGAAGTTCATAACTAATAGGTTCACTATCTTAGTGGCTACAGCTTTCAGAATTGTAGAATGCAAGCTATCCAGGCCAAGGAACTTATCAGTTTTAACCAAAAGGTGTTCCTCCAGTGATACTAATGTTATTAAATTCCTTTCTAGCTTTAGTAAGATGTCTTTATCCTAAATTCTAATGCAAAATACCTGTTTAACTCCTCTGTCCTTTTTCTTGTCCCCTATAAGTATTCTTCTAAATGCCTTATTCTAAATGAGTTCCATGTTCATTGGACACTTACTTTTATACTCATAAGAAATATAGAAGTAACCAATAAGAGTTTATTTGGCTACTTTGCCTTTGCAGTTGATTTAATATCTAAAATCTTTTTCTTTGTCCTCTGTTGAATTCTGAATTTATACCAATCTTTGAGTCCACTGCTGACTTCTGCAGTTTATTATATTTTCTCTTTCAATTTAAGAAGTTCTTTTCTTTCCATAAGACATAGAAGCAGAATTAAGCCACTCAGCCCATCAGTTCTGGTCCGCCATTCCATCATGGCTGACTTATTATCCTTCTCAACTCCATTCTCCTACCATCTCCCCATAACCTTTTGACCCCTGACTAACAAGTAACCTATTAACCCCTGCTTTAAATATACTCAATGACATCCTCCACAGCTGTCAGTGGCAACGAGTTCCACAGATTCACCACCCTTTGGCTAAAGAAATTTCTCTTCATCTTTGTTCTAAATGGGCATCTTTCTATCTCAGGCTGGACCCTCTGGGTCCTAGAATCACCCACTATAGGAAACACGCTCTCCACATCATGCTTTCAATATTTGATAGGTTTCAATGAGATTCTCCTTAATTTTCCTAAACTCCAGGAAATATGGGCATAGAGTCATCAAAAACTTCTCATACATTAACGGCAAACAACAAGAATTCTGCAGATGCTGGAAATTCAAGCAACACACATCAAAGTTGCTGGTGAACGCAGCAGGCCAGGCAGCATTGTAGGAAGAGGTGCTGCCTGGCCTGCTGCGTTCACCAGCAACTTTGATGTGTGTTGCTCATACATTAACCCTTTTATTCCTGGAATCATTCTGGTAAACATTCTCTGGATCCTCTCCAATGTCAGCATATTTTTTTTTAGATAAGTGGCCCTTAACTGCTCACAGTACTCCAAGTCCAGTCTAATCAATGCCTTATAAAGCCTCAGCATCACATCCTTGCTTTTATATTCTCGTCCTTTCGAAATGAATGCTAACATTACATTTATCTTCCTTACTACCAACTCAACCTGCAAGTTAACCTTTAAAGAATACTGCACAAGGACTCCCAAGTCCCTTTGCACCTCTGATTGTTGAATTTTCTCCCTGTTTTGAAAATAGTCTATACTTTTATCCCTTCTACCAAAGTGACTGACCATACACCTACCTATATTATATTCCAACTGCCATTTCTTTGCCCATTCTCCCAATCTGTCTAAGTCCTTCTGTGGTCTCACTCAACATTACCTGCCCCTTCACCTATCTTTGTATCGTCTGCAAACTTGGCCACCTAGCCATCAATTCCGTCATCCAAATTATTAGCATGTAACATGAAATGAAGCAGTCCGAATATCAACCCCTGTGGAACATTACTAGTCTTTGGCAGCCAATTAGAATAGGCCCCTTTTAGTCTGACTTTTTGCCTCTTGTCAATTTTCTATCCATGCTAGTATCTTTCCTGTAATATCATAGACACTTAGCTTGCTAAGCAGCCTCATCTGTGGCATCTTGTCAAAGGCCTTTACAAAATCCAAGTAAACAATATCTACTGATTCTCCTTTGTCGATCCTGCCTGTTATTTCCTCAAATAATTCCACAGGTTTGTCAGGCAAGATTTCCTCTTAAGGAAGCCATGCTGACTTTGGTCTACTGTATCATAGTCTCCAGGTACCCTGAAACCTCATCCTTAATAATTGACTCCAACATCTTCCCAACCGTGTTTCCTTGGTTAGTTTTTCTTGATTCATCCCTTTCTTAGAATCTACTCCTCACTGAGATTTTTCTTGACTGAATTACCTTGCTGTGTGTTTGCTGTGTTTGCAAACTGTTATCTGCTAATCTGTCTGCCCAGTCCACTATAACCAATTCTATCCTTGTTTCTCTTCCCACAGATCCAGCCTGAAGTGCTGAGTATTTCCAGCATTTTCTGTTTTATTTCTATCAACATTCCATTGTAATTCCCTTGATTTAAAGTTAAGCATTGTTATTTCCATCCTAGGTTTCTTACTTTTAAACTGAATTTTTTAAAAATCTGTGATGCTTTCAAGAGGATCTTTTACTCTTAAGGCTGTTTATTAAACCTGCCACATTACTCATTATAAGGTCCAAGTTCTTGGTTGGCTCGATAAAACACTGTTCTAGGAAACTGTCCTGAAATCATTTTTACCTACCTTTTCCAACTTGATTAAACCAATCTATCTGAAGATTAAATCTTCCATTGTGCTGCTGTTCTTTGCATACTGTTTTTATTTGTTAGTTTGTATCCTTTTCTGAAGTGTTGAATTGGTTGGAGTCCTGTACACTACTCCTACCAGTGCCTTTTTTTGCTTCTTGTTTTTTCCCTTTTACCACATCTGAGCATTTCACACGATCGTACATATTTCATCTCTTCTAAACAACATTACCTTGCACTTCTTCCTTCCAAATTGTCCTTCCTTAAAAGTGAAATATTGTTGATCTTCTTATAACCATACCTCTGTAATGGCTGTCATATCATATTCACTTTCTCTTTTGTGTTGTGTGCTCCTCTAGCAGGATGTGGGAGATTCTGGAGGCTGCCAGTGCCCCTGTTTATTTCACCATGGAAAGTGCTTTAGCTGCTGACTGACGTGAAGGAGTTGGAGTTCAATGTGCTCATGATAATCCAGTATGCTGAGAGCATCATAGACAAACGTTTGTATGGTGGTCACACCTAAGGTACAGGCTCAGATAGTTGGGTGACCACAAGAGAAGCAGAAGAGCCAGACAGTGCAGGGCCTCCTTGTGGTTATTTCTTTGGGTAACAAGAATACCCATTTAGATACTGTTGAAGGGGATGACATCAAGATAGAACAACTGCAGCTAGGTCAGTGGCACAGTGGCCAGCTCCGAGAACCAGAAGGGAAGGGTAAATAAGAGAGGTAGGAGGCTCAATAGTTAGGGGGATCAAAAAGGTGATTCTTTGAATGCAAAAGAGATGCCAGGGTGGTGTGTTGTCTCCTGGGTTGATGTTGTCTCAGTGGCTGCAGTACATTTTCAAAGGGCAGGGTGAGCAGCCAAAGGTTGTGGTGCACACTGACATGGGTAGATTGGGGACGAGATCCTGTGCAGTGAGTATAAGAAGTTGGGTAAGTGACTGAAAAGCAGGACCTTGAAAGTACTAAACTCAGGATTATTCCCAGTACCACATGCTATTCAAGGCAGAAATAGAAATATAAAACAGATCAATGCATGGATGAGGAACTGGTGCAGGGGGACAGGGTTTCAGGTTCTTACATCATTGGAACCTCTCATGGGGCAGGACCAGGAGGAACAGATTCCACCTTAACTGAAGAGGAACAATATCCTGGCCAGGATATTTATTTGTGTGACTCAGGATGGTTAGGTGACCAGAGCATCAGGTTAGAAAGTGATGGGATTGAGAGGAAGGTAGATATCATGACCAGGAAGAGCAGACAGAAGCAAGGTAACGGCACAATGAGATGGACAAGTTGAAGTTTGTGTATTTTAATGCTAGGAGTACGAAGATGAGGGTTATGAACATACAGCATGGGTCAGTACGTTGAACTTTGATATAATGACCATATCAGAGATATAGTTGAATGCAAATTCTTGCCTCTACATGGTCACTGGGATATCCTGCCTTTTGTGGTGGACAGAGCAAAAGTACTCAATGAAATGGTCCCTCAATCTCAGTTGGATCTTCCTAATTTGAGGCTGCACCTGGAACACGAGGTACAGTAGATGACTTCAACAGTCTTCCAGGCGAAGCATCACTGAAATGGCAGCTATCCTGGCCTTTTTGTCATCTGTTCCATGTTGTAAGCCTGAACTGGTAACTCTCCCCAAGTCTTTCCATATTACATTGAGGACTGCATTGTTGCTGTTTCCAGCACCTACTTATGCTGAGCTCGTCAATTTCATTAACTTTGTTTCCGACACCCCCACCACCACCACCCTTAAATTTACTTGGTCCATCACTGTCACCCCCTCTTACTGACTCTCACAGCTACCTTGACTACACTTCCCACCCAGTCACTTAGATTATGAGGACACGCAGTCCTCTTTTATTGTCATTTAGTAATGCATGCATTAAGAAATGATATGATATTCCTCCGGTGTGACATCACAGAAACACAGGACAGACCAAGACTGAAAAACTAACAAGAACCACATAATTATAACATATAGTTACAACAGTGCAACAATACCATAACTTGATGAAGAACAGGCCATGGCACAGTAAAAAAGTTCAAAGTCTCTCGAAAGTCCCACGTCTCTTGCAGACGGGAGAAGGAAGAAAACTCTCCCTACCATGCCTGACCACAGTCCGACTCTGAGTCGTCTGAAAACTTCGAGCTCTGATCAGCCCTCTGACACCGAGTACCGAGCACCATCTCTGCCGAGCGCTTTGACCTCAGCCTCGGTCTTGTAAAAATGCTATTCCCTATTCTCAGTTCCTCAGTCCCCACTGCATCTGTTCTCATAATGAGGCTTTCTATTTGGAGAAGGAAATTAGTAGAGCCAGAAGGGGCTTTGGAAAGAAATTGGCAAGTAGGGTTAAAGAGAATCACAAAGCATTCTATACATACAGCAAAAGCGAGAGGTCAACCAGGACCACATGCATGATAAAATCTGCAGATGCTAGAAATCCAAAGCAGCACTTTGGGAGATCAGAAATCTTTATGGCAAGACCCTTAAGTGTTGATGTGTAAAGGAGTCTTGTCCAAATCCATAGCTCTCTGAAAGTGGCTAGGGTGGCAAGAAAGGCAAATGGCATACTTGCTTGTGTTAGTCAAAAAATCAGTTAAGAGTCAGGAAGTTAACTAAGTTAGAGTTGAAAGAAAAAGTTTGTGAACCCTTTTCAATCACCTGGTTTTCTGCATTAATTACTTATAAAATGTGGTCTGATCTTCATCTAAGTAACTATAATCGACAAACAATCTACCTAAACTAATAACACACAAACAATTTTACTTTTCACGTCAGTTCATCAGTATTTCTGGGATACCTTGCGTGAACAGCCCTCTTCAGATCATTCCACAACATCTCAAATGGGTTAATGTCTGGACTCTGACTTGGCCATCCCAAAACACGGAGTTTCTTTTAAAATCATTCTGTTGTTGATTTACTCTTGTGTTTCGGATCATTGTCTTGTTGCATCATTCAACTTCAATTAGCTTAAGGTTACGGACCAATACCCTGACATTCTAGTGTAATATGTCTTGATGCAATTTTGAATTCATTGTTCGCTCAACGATTGCAAGCTGTCCAGGCCCTGAGGTAGCAAAGCAGCCCCGAAACAAAATGCTTCCTGCACCATGCTTCACAGTTGGGATGAGTACAGTGACCTTTTACCTCCAAACATAGCCATGTACATTTCTGCCAAAAAGTTCAACTTCTGTCTCACCTGTCCACAGAACATTCTCCCAGAAACGTTGTAGAACATCTAGATGATCTTTTGCAAACTTGAGACATGCAGCAACATCTTTTTTTGCAGAGCAGTGAATTCTTCCGTGATGTCCTTCCACGAGCACCATTCTTGTTCAGTGTTTTTATTATGGTGGACACATGAACAGAGACTTCAGCAAGTTCTAGTGATTTCTGCAGGTTTTTTGCTGTTACCCTTGGGTTCTTTTTTTACCTCCTTCAGCATTGCATTTTGTACTCTTGGTGTGATCTTCGCAGGATGCTCACTCCTAGGGAGAATGTTAAAAGTTCTGAATTTCCTCCATTCATAGATATTTTCTCTTACTTTGGACCAATGAACATTCAAGTCTTTAGAAATACTTTTTTTTTGCCTTTTTCAGCTGGAGTATCTCTACAATTATTCTTCTAAGGTCCTCTGGAAGTTATTTATACTTTATAGTCGCCAAACAATTGATACTAGAGCGTACAATCATCACAGCGATATTTGATTCTGCTCTTCGTGCTCCCTGGAGTACAAATCGATAGTAAATATTAAAAATTTAAATTACAAATCATAAATATAAAATAGGAAAAGGAAAGTAAGGTAGTGCAAAAAAACCGAGAGGCAGGTCCGGATTATTTGGAGGGTACGGCCCAGATCCGGGTCAGGATCCGTTCATCAGTTGTATCACAGTTGGAAAGAAGCTGTTCCCAAATCTGGCCGTACAGGTCTTCAAGCTCCTGAGCCTTCTCCCGGAGGGAAGAGGCACGAAAAGTGTGTTGGCTGGTTGATTATCCTGGCAGCACTGCTCCGACAGCGTGCAGTGTAAAGTGAGTCCAAGGATGGAAGATTGGTTTGTGTGATGTGCTGGGCTGTGTTCACGACCTTCTGCAGCTTCTTCCGGTCTTGGACAGGACAACTTCCATACCAGGTTGTGATGCACCCCAGAAGAATGCTTTCTATGGTGCATCCATAAAAATTAGTGAAGGTTTGAGGGGACAGGCCAAATTTCCTTAGCTTCCTCAGGAAGTAAAGGTGCTGGTGGGCCTTCTTGGCAGTGGACTTTGCTTGGTTGGACCAAGTCAGGTCATTTGTGATATTGACCCCCAGGAACTTAAAGCTTTTGACCTGTTACACTTGCGCACCACCGATGTAAATGGGGTTATGCGGTCCACTACTCCTTCTGAAGTCAACAACCAATTCCTTCATTTTGCTGACATTGAGAGAGAGGTTATTGTCTTCGCACCATGCCACCAGGTTCTTAATTTCCTCTCTGTACTCAAACTCAACATTACTTGAGATACAGCCTACAATTGTGGTGTCATCAGCAGACTTATATGTTGAGTTCAATGGAAACTTGGCTACACAATCATGGGTGTACAGTGAGTACGGCAAGGGGCTGAGTACATAGCATTCAGGGCACCGGTGCTCAGAGTGATTGTAGAGGAGAGCTTGTCCCCTATTTTTACAGCCTGGGTCCTGTCTGTGAGGAAGTTGAAGATCCAGCTGCAGATCTGAGTGCTAAGGCCCAGGTTCTGGAGCTTAGGAATCAGTTTACTCAATTTTGATTGAGTCATGGTGCATATAAACAGATCTTTCTTGAGAAGAATAAGCTCTGTCAGTAACCTGACTTTGTGTGATTTTTTTATAGGGCAGGGCACCTCTACAACCCACATCTCCAATCTTATCTCATTGATTGGAACACCTAACTCCAAATAGCTTTCGTTGAAATCATTACCCCAGAAGTTCACGTACTTTTTTGAACTAAGACTGTGATTGTTTAAATAGTGTACTTAGTATTGACGAGAAGAAGTACAATTGTTTGTGTGTTACTGGTTTAGGCAGATTGTGTTTGTGACTTAGATGAAGATCATACCAAATTTTATGAGTAATTAATGCAGAAAACCAAGTAATTGTAAAGGGTTCACAAACTTTTTCTTGCCACTGTATTTGCAGATTTATAAGACCATTAGACATAGCAGAATTAGGCCACTCAGCCCAGCAAGTTTGCTCCATTATTCAGTCGTGGCTGATTTATTTTTCCACTCAACCCCATTCTCTGACCTTCTCCCTATAACCTTTGATACCCTTAAAAATCAAGAAACTATCAACCTCAGCTTTAAATATGCCCAATTATAAAATT
Organism: Mobula birostris; assembly: GCF_030028105.1. Taxonomy (NCBI): domain Eukaryota; kingdom Metazoa; phylum Chordata; class Chondrichthyes; order Myliobatiformes; family Myliobatidae; genus Mobula; species Mobula birostris. The sequence goes on along the minus strand of NC_092372.1, from coordinate 194,622,196 downwards.
CTAGACAAGCCATACCTGGGGTATTGCAGTCAGCTCTGGTTACCCCGCCCCCCCCCCCCCCCCATAGGAAGGATGTTAAGTCCTTGGGGAGGATACGGAACAGGCTTACCAGCATGCTGCCTAGATAAGATGTATATTAGAGGCCCTTAGATGGGGCTGATGAATGTGCAAGAAATGGAAGGATATAGACATTGTGTAGGAAGAAGGAGCTTAATTAGTTAATTATTTAATTACTTAGAAACAAACTTGTGGGCTGAAGGGCTGTTCCTGTGCTATACTGTCACAAAAGAATAAATTTTGTGTATTATGTCAGCGATATTTGATCTAATTCTGAAGTGAGCCTCTTACAGTTCTGGGGATGTAAAGGAAAAATGTTCCCGTGTAACATGTTGCACGAAAGGTTATTAATCACCTTAGCCAAGGACATCACTGCAATAGTTCTTCAAGTTTATGTTCTAGGTGCAGCCATTTTCAGCTGCTTTATCACTGACCTTCTTTTCATTACGAGGTCAGAAATGGGGAATGTTCACTGATGAATGCACAATGTTAAAAATCCTCAGCTAATAAAGCTAGATGTAGCCATTGAGGTAATGGGTGATAAATGAGAAATAACATTTTTGGCACAGAACTCCCATATATTATACACATACAGGAATGAATCAAACCACCTACCTATTGTTGTTATTATTATCATCATCATCAAGTTCCTCACCATTTACATGCAGTGGTCACCTACGACCAGAAATTCAACTGGGAGCCGCTACGTAATGGAGAGCATGCGGAGAAGATTCATCAAGATGCACCTGGGATAGATTGTTTAATTTATGAGGAGCGACTGGATAGGTTGGGTTTATTTTCCTTGAATTGGAGAAAGTTGAGCATGACCTGACAAAGGTACATGAAATTATGAGGGAAATAAACAGTGTAGACCAGGAAATCTTTCACCGTAACCCAGCTATCTAACACTGGAAGGCAGAAATTCAGAATAAGGGGTAAAAGATTTAGAAGAGACCTGAAAAATAATCTTTCCAGCTTTGCTGGAATCTGGATGCAGTGCCTGAACAAGTGATGAATAGATACTCTCATAATATTTAATCGCATGAATTGTCAATGCATGGAAAGCTACAGGTAGTGTGCAGGTAACTGGGATTAGTATAAGTATATCATAATCAGCTTGCATATGGTGGGCCAAAGGGTCTACTTTAGTGCTGTATGACTATCAATCTGTAATTACTCCAGCAAAAAGAGGAGATGAGGCTGAGAATCTTGTGACTGAATCACCACCTGACACTTCAAAGCCTTTATCGTCTACAAAGCATGATGGAATATTCGCCACTTGCCTAGATGAGTGCCGTTCCAATAATACCATTGAAGCTAAACATCACTTATACAAAGCAGTCCACTTAATGAGTATGCCATACACCAACCTCAGTGTACATTGCTTTCCAACGAACAAGTATGTTTTGCCTTCTACGAGGTCCACTGTCCTCGCCCAAGCTACTCTGATAATACCAGCCAAGCCTACAACCTCACAGCTAGAAGGACTAGCGCTTCAGATACGTGGGAACATTGTCAACTGCATGTTCCCCTCAGGCTTCTCATTATACCTATTTGGAAATGAATGATTAGTCCCTTATTGTTACTGAGTCCATGTTACAGAATTCCCAGCATAGCAGCACAATGGGAGTAACTTGACTAAAAGGACTGCAGTGGTTCAAAAATGTGGTTACTCACCATAACCTCAAGACCAATTGGAACTAGACAATAATTGTTTTTATATATCCTTCACAATTTGAAAGTGACCAATGTACAGGAATATTTCTGAAGAGGCCAATAATTTTGGAAATAACATGGCTAAAATTGCTGAAAAAGGAGCCTGTATATGATTTAATTGTTTTTTAGTTATCTCAGTAAATTTTAATTTTTGATTTTTTCAGAAATTTGGTAACACACAATCTAAACCTGAGTTCACTGTGGATTTAAAGGGGGCTGCAATTGAATGGGCTTCAAAAGATAAATCGAGTAAGAAGAACGTTATTGAGGTAAATAATTTAGTGTTTTGTACAATGCTGGTTTTTATTTTGTCACAGCTTCACTGCAGTAGTCATATGCTTTCATTCCCCCACCTTTCAACTTTGATCTCAGTTGTAATCAGACTTTGAATATTTGAACAAGTTTTGGCTCTTGGCCTGTGGTTCTTTGTGAAGTAATTTCCCCATGAGCATTATTCACAGATTAAATATTGGCATGACTGATGAATGAAATGAGAGACAAAAATTAAACAAAGATAGTGTTCCTTTCATTTGGGATAGAATAAATAAAGCTTAACAATTGATAACATAAGCCACCTACCAAATCCATACATGGACACTATCAAAATAGTAGATTTTAACATATTTTCTGGCGGAATTCAAAATAATTTCGACATATCATCTCCATAGAGGAGTGTTACCTGTTTTGTAATCTTAAATTATGTGTATTCTCTTTGGCATTTATCACAGCAAGGGCCACAAGATTGGTTGGATCCTTTGAAAGAAAATCGGAAATAGTAAGGCTAAATAGTGTCAGGGTATTTCTATACTGTTTCTACTGAAGCTACAATTCCATTTTGTAGTTTCAGTAGAAAGTTTTTTTTCATGTTTGTATCAATGAAAGCCCAAGATTTAAAGTAGCCTTTGGTTTTCGTTCCCGTAATCTGTATTTGAGTACAAGAATGTGTAATGAAGGCTATATTTGACATCCTGATTTTAAACTCTCAAAAAGGAGAGCTGAATAGCAATAGAGAAGCTAATATGGACATTTCAAACATAGTGCAAAGCTTTGAAATAAATATGTATACCTGAAACAACTTAATTTTTAAGCTAAAACTTAGATAGCAAAGTTAATTTTGCTTCTTTTGACAAATACATGTTTGAAGTTAAATAATGAGATATCTTAAACCAGAGATTTACTGGAAAAGAAGGAATTTTCATCTGTACTAAATATAGAGGTGCAAAATCTTACTTAACGTATTCAATTATCTTTTGCTCGTAAACTCATCTGTCTTCCTGGGAATGTTGCTTTTCACACCAGCGTGCCAACCAAAAGAGCAGGAGGCATCCTCCTAGCCACCAGAGGAATCTATTGTTAATTTCTCTTTTATTGAGTCTAAGTAATGCTTTCACCTCTGAAATGTATTAAGAGTAACTGCATATTTTTAATACGATATGTACTATCAAGCTTTGTAGATGTATTAATAGCACTGGACAACAAATTTGTTTGAAAGTGTTGCTTCCTCAGATTTTTTTTGTGTATGATAGACTGAAGCTGAATACGAATATAATTTCAGACTACTCGTATCACGTAGGAATTTGGAGAAATAAGAAATTAACTTTTACTGAATTTGTTTAATTGCATAAAAGAGCAGATGCTTTACAACAGTTCAACTAAGTTAAAGATGTTTTGTTGATGATTTTCATTTGTACTTAGTGTTGGGGCTTCTTGTTTAAGTGTCCAACAATAATCAGCCAATATTGATGGATTTCTGTTGCCCTGATACCATTTCTCTATGACTGCAATGTCCTGGTCATGCTCATCACTGACAGCACCAGGATTTGCAGGGAAGAAGTGTAAATGGAAATGCAGAAAATAAATCATTAGTGACATGTTTCAAAAGTTCAATTTAATGTCAGAGAAATGTATACAATATACATCCTGAAATGCTTTTCCTTCACGAAACATCCACGAAAACAGAGAAGTGCCCCAAAGAATGAATGACAGTTAAACGTGAGAACCCCAAACGCACCCCCCACCAGCTTCCCCCTCCCATGTGTAAGCGGTGGCGAGCAACAATCCCCCCTCCCCCCAGCAAAACAAAAGGCACATCCGCTACCAAGCACAAGCATGAGCTTAAGTGACAGCAAAGACACAGACCTAGCAGTTACCCCAAAGACTATTGCAATTCATCCGGCATTTGGCAACTCACAAGTTCTCTCACTCTCCCTAATAAGGGAGAGGGAGGTGTCTCCCCTTTTTCACAGCGAGCGGGAGACATAACAACAACCCGCTGGTTTACGATATTAAAAGTTCCGTTTTGTCTCTTTTTATGAGCTCTGTGTCTGAAGATCGCAAAGTTCTCAGGTCTTCGGATCCACAGCAAAAGATTTTCTGGCCTCCCCGATGGCACACAAGTCTCCTGCCATGACACCAACCCTCGATCTCCCCCATCTCCAGAGCCCCGAGATTTTAGGCTTCCAAACACTAGGCCACCTCTCACCTCTCCCTTGGTGTGCTGAACAACGGCTGGTCCTGAAACCCCGAGAACAGGTCCCGTTACCACAAAGAGCCGAAGTCAGTATGTAACTCCAGGTCAGGGTCTTCAAAAGAACCCTGATAGGGAAAAATAAAGATATTAAAGATGGAAATAGACCTGTTTCAGAAGATGCAAGCAAAGGAGTCGCCGTTTAGCGCCGTCTTAACTCCGTCTCTGTTTCACCTCATGGTTTAGTATGCTTGAAGCATGTTGTCAACAGCTGTATGTAGTTTAGTGTTCTGTAGTTGCCAAGAAAATTTTCAGTAACATCCTTGAATGCCTTCCATGCTATTTTCTCCAGACCCACTAGAAGTTCTTCAATTTGCCTTTCGTTGATCACCAGTTTGATTTGTGGACCAACAAAAATGAATTTCTTAACCTTGGCATTAGTTACTCTGGAAAGCACCTGTCTCAAATATTGAAATCCTTCACAGAAATTTATAGCCTTTCTAAAACCTGTCCTGCCATGCAGCGTCTGCCCCGCATAAGCATGCCCAGGCATGCCTTGACAAGATAGTAGACTTTTCAGCTTACATTGTGGGGTGGAATTATGAATTGAAATAACAAATATAGGTGATTTTTTGAAATGGTGCGTGATAGGGAAATTACATGGTGATTTTCATGATCAACAGCCCAACGTCCATAACATACACCCAAAAGTATTCAGGAAGCAAAATCTTTGTTGTTCAGTGTAGTAGTACTTGTGACAGTAAATTGTTAAAGTCTCCAACTATTCCAAACCAATTCTAGAAAGGCTGCTCTACTAAAATGCAAATGTTAAGATTATATGTTTCACTAATGGGGAAAAAATTTGACATTTTCCAGCTCAGAACACGTCAAGGAACAGAGTTACTGATTCAGTTAGATAATGATAATCTCATCAATGAATGGTATAAAGCTCTTGAAGAGACCATTAGTAGTCAGGTGCGTATTTAAGTTGGAGCATTTTGCTTTCCATATTTTTGTTTACTTAATTGCTTTTCACTAGTAAAGTGTTCAAGAAATTTGTATGTTAATTTAGATCTCACAAGTAATTTCATTGCAGACAGAGTCTGATGAAGATGATATGCCAGAGTCTCCAGTCATTGAAAAGCAGGATAAAGATAAAAATAATAAAGATTTAAAGAAATCACGACGTAAGTCATAAGTATATGCATTTTGTAAGGTTAGATTAAATGTATATTTCTGGTTTTACCTCCAAGGTATGATTTCTACTTGACCTTTTCCTTGCATGCAAAGCCTTAGATTGAAGTTATGCTTCACAGTTAGTGACAGATTCATTAATGCATTGTATGAAATGTATTAGTATGAAAGTTAAGTCGTCCACCTTGATAAAGTACTTGAAGTGGTTGGTCATGAGCATATTAACTCCTGCCTATGGAATGACCTGGATCCATTCCAGTATCCCTCCCATTACAAAGGTCAACAGCAAATGCGATTTCATTTTCTCTTCACTCACCTTGGGAACATCTCAACAAGGAAGATGCATATGCCAGGTTGCTCTTCATTGATTACAGCTCTGCATTTAATACTATCATCCTGTTAACTCATCGAGGGAGGGAGGGAATGTCGAAGGGAGGGCATGTGGCCAAGTGGTTAAGACGTTCATCTAGTGATCTGAAGGTCGCTAGTTCAAGCCTCAGCTGTGGCAGTGTGTTTGTGTCCTTGAGCAAGGCACCTAACCACACATTGCTCTAGTGTCTGTTCGAGGAGTGGAGCCCCACAGTGACTTCCAATCTACGCCTTGTAAGGCATGAAAATGCCCAACGCAGGCCTCTCATGGTCTGAGTTGACGTTCCCTCGCAACTCATAAGTGAGCTCCAAACCTGGGCAACTGGATAGTCTATTTCCTCACTTTCAGATCGTAGTTAGTATGGATTGGCAACAACATCACTGTACTCCACCATCAGCTCAGGTGCACCACAGGGCTATATGCTTAACACACCGCTCTACTCATGTTATACTTATTATGTGTCTAAGTACAGCTCCAATGTGATATTTAAGTTTTCTGATGACTCTACTGATGTTGGCTGAATCAAAGGTGATGACAAATTAGCATATAGTAGGAAGGATAAAAATCTGGTTGAGTGATGCCACAACCACAACCTTTCATTCAACATTGGCAAAACCGAAGAGGTCATTGTAGATTACAGGAGGCAAATACATGATCCAGTCCTGTATTCAGTAACTTTAAATTCATTGGTGTTAGAGGACCTGTCTTGTGACCAGCACACAAGTGTCATCGCAAAGAAGGCACAATAGTGCCTCCTTTTTTTTCAATCTTTTTATTGGTTTCATAATGATAAACATACCATAGTATTGATACAAAGTTATTGGAATTACATTGTTATAATTAACATAGTTAAATATAAGCCCATTTGATACATGGGTGTTAAACCTCCCAATCATACAGGATACAAATACAACATACAAAAAAAAGGGAAAAATCATGAAAAAGGAAAAAAATATATAAAACTATACCCCAAAAGAAAAACTAACCTAAACAGTGTTAATCAACTAAACTAAGAAAAAAAAAGACAAGGGCTGTTATGTAACATCAAAAAAAAAGCAACTATTAGTGTCGTTGACTCCGTTCCTCTCAACATATATTAAAAAGAAATAGAATAAGTTTGGAAAAGGTCAAATTACATCATATGGAAATGTTGAATAAATGGCCTCCAAGTCTTTTTGAATTTAATAGAGGGATGATAAATAACACACAATTTTTTCTGAGTTTAAACACAACATAGTTTGAGAGAACCAGTGAAATGTGGTGGGAGGATTAATCTCTTTTCCAGTTCGGCAAAATGGATCTTCTAGCCATTAATGTAAGAAATGCAATCATCTGACGAGCTGAAGAGGTTAAATGACTTGATTCTATCATTGGTAACTCAAGAATTGCAGTAATAGGGTGAGGTTGTAAATCAATATTCAGAATAGTTGAAATAGTATCAAAAATATCTTTCCAATATTTTTTCAAAAAAGGACATGACCAAAACATATCAGTTAAAGAAGCTATCTCAAAGTGACATCTATCACATACAGGATTTATATGAGAATAATAACGAGCTAATTTATCCTTAGACGTATGAGCCCTATGCACTACTTTAAACTGTATCAGCGCATGTTTAGCACATATTGAGGATGAGTTAACTAATTGAAGAATTTTTTCCCATTTTTCAATCGGTAAAGTAATCTTAAGTTCCCTTTCCCAATCAGTCTTAACTTTATTAGATACGTCTGGATATATTTTCATAATTATATTATAAATAATTGCTATTACAGCTTTTTGAAAAGGATTTAAATCTAAAATTTTTTCCAAAATATCTGTTGAATATAAATTCGGGAAGGTAGGAGAAACAGTATTTAAAAAGTTTCTAATCTGTAAATATCTTTTTTTAAAAAAAAGGGATCTAGGCAAGTTATATTTATTAGATAATTGTTCAAAAGACATGAAACAATTATCCAAAAGTAGATCACAAAATCGTACTATACCTTTAGTTTTTCAAGCCAGATATGCTTGCTCCATAATAGAGGGTTGAAAACAGAAATTAGGTATAATAGGACTTGCTAAAATAAATTAATTCAACTCAAAAAATTTTCAAAATTGAAACCATATACATAAAGTATGATTTACTATTGGGTTATCCATTTGTTTATACAATTTAGAAAGAGTAAAGGGAAGCGAAGTCCCTAAAATAGAACCCAATGAAAACCCTTGTAAAGAATTGCATTCAAGTTTTACCCAATGTGGACTTGAAGGTACGTCCAAGTCCCATAACCAAAATTTTAAATATTGAATATTAATTGCCCAATAGTAAAATCTAAAATTCAGCAAAGCTAAACCCCCCTCCTTTTTAGATTTCTGTAAATGTCTTTTACTAACCTAGGATTTTTGTTATGCCATATATATGAAGAAATTTTGGAATCAACATTACCAAAAAAGGATTTGGAATAAAAATTGGCACCGCTTGGAATAAATATAAAAATTTAGGCAAAATAATCATCTTGATATCATTGATCCGACTGATCAATAACAGAGACATTGGTGACCATTTAGTAAACAAAAGTTTAATCTGATCAATTAAAAGTAAAAAGTTAGCCTTAAATAAATCCGTATGCTTTTTCGTAATTTTAACCCCTAAGCGTGTGTAAAAAAAGTCGGTAACCAATTTAAATGGTAAACATCCATAAATAGGAACCTGCATACTTAGGGGAAATAATTTGCTCTTATTAAGGTTCAGTTTATAACCAGAAAAATTACTAAACTGAGCCAACAAAGATAAAATAGCAGGAATAGATTTCCCAAGGTTAGAAATATATAATAACAAATTATCTGCATATAATGATAACTTATGTATTTCATTTCCACGGGTAATACCAAAAATGTTAGGTGAGTCTCAGATAGCAATTGCTAAAGGTTCAAGGACAATATCAAATAATAATGGACTAAGAGGGCATCCCTGCCTAGTACCTTGAGATAAATGAATAAAGGGAGATCTTTGATTATTAGTACAAACCAAAGCCATAGGGGTATGATATATCAACTTAATCCAAGATATAAATATCGGACTAAAGTTAAATTTCTCAAGCACACTAAATAAATATGGCCATTCAACTCTATCAAAAGCTTTCTCAGCACCTAATGAAATAACATTCCGGAGTACTAAGTGAAGGAGTATAAACAATATTCATTAACTCCTAATATTAAAAGATGAATAACAGTTTTTAATAAATCCAGTTTGGTCCACAGAGATAACTTGAGGTAATACCTTCTCTAACCTAGTTGCTAATATTTTAGAAAAAATTTTTGAATCTACATTCTAAAGAGATAGCGGTCTGTATGATGCACAATCAGTAGGATCTTTATTTTTAAGAATTAAAGAAATAGAAGCTCCATAGAATGATTGTGGTAATTTACCTAATCTGATTGCTTCTTTAAAAACTCTAGACAACCAAGGAGAAAGAATAGAAGAAAAAAACTTTAAAAATTCCACTGTAAAACCATCTGGACCAGGTGCTTTGCCGGAATTCATTGAGGAAATAATAGCTGTTATTTCTTCATCCCTAATAGGAGTTTGGAATGTTAAACATTCTTTGGGTGATAATTTCGGAAAATTCACTTTCCTTAAAAAGTCATGCATGATGTTGGGATCATGAGGAAAATCAGAGTGGTATAAGGAGGTATAAAATTCTTGAAAAGATTTGTTTATCTCGTCATGATTAACTGTCAAGGTGTCATCATGTTTGCGAATCTTGATAATTTGATGTTTAACCGAAGCAGTTTTCAATTGATTAGCTAATAATTTACCCGATTGATTTTCAATGGAGGATGTTAATGATAAGCTGTGTTCCATTTGAAGTTCGACTCTCTGTTTATAAAACTCCTTACTAGGAGCAATAGAATATTTCTTATTAACTTCTTTAATTTTATCAACCAACAAAAGTGTTTCATTCTTAATACGTTTTTTTAAACCAACAGAATAAGAAATAATCTGTCCGCGGATATAAGCTTTAAAAGTGTCCCATACTATCTTCTGTAATATTAGTTGAAACAAAGAGATAAGTCTGTTCCTTCATAAACTTAACAAAATCTGGGTCTTGAAGCAAATTAGAATTAAATCACCATTGTCTAATAGTAAAAGAAGTACCCATTAACTTGATAGAAAGTTTCATTGGAGCATGATCAGAAATGGCGATAATGTCATAAATGCAGTCAATTACAGATGGAATTAAATGAGAGTCAATAAAAAAGTAGTCAATTCGAGAATAAGAATGATAAGCGTGAGAAGAATGAAAACTCTATCTTTAGGGTATAGAAATCTGCAAATTTCTGAAATTCCAGAGTCAATCAGAAAAGACTTAATAGGAGTAGCCGATTTATCTGGTAAAGCCTGACTAGATATGGATCTATCCATCAGGGAATTTAAACAACAATTAAAATCACCACCCATTATCAACATATACTTGTTCAAATTAGGAAAGGAAGTGAATAAGTGCTTAAAAAATTCGGGATAATCCACATTTGAGCATAAACATTAACTATAGCAACTTTTTAATTAAAAAGTAACCTAGTAATTAACAAAAATCTACCTCTCGGATCTGAAACAATGTCTTGATGAGTAAATGTAGTTGAGGAATCTATAAAAATTGAAACTCCTTTCACTTTGGCCTGGGAGTTCGAGTGGTACTGTTAATCCTTCCAAAACCTAAAGAAACGTTGATCATCCTCTTTCCTCACGTGAGTTTCTTGTGCAAATATAATGTGAGCATTCAGTCTTTGGAATACTTTAAAAATCTTTTTCCGTTTTATTGGATGGTTTAAACCATTTGTATTCCAAGAGACAAAATTAATAATCTGAGCCATAATTTAATGTCAACCCTTGGGTATATAAAGAGTTAACCATAATGTAAACTCATGAATTCGGAAGAGGAATAAATATTCAGAGCGGAACCGGAAGTCACGACACTGCAGACATCTTTGTAGTACTGAATCAGCCCAATAGAAAAGATTAATGAAAAATGTAAAGACCCCCACGCCCTCCACCTCTAAAGTCCCGAAACTAAGCCAGAAAGAGCTAGAAAAAGAACTAAGAACAAATACTAAATCTACCCCCATTTCTCCAGGAGGCAACTCCAAAGATATGTTAAAAAGAGAACCCCCCCCAAAATCCAAAACAAAACACTGTACTATAATAATCTTTATATTGTGATTTCTAAAATGAATGAAAAAAAGTAAGCGCCAATGCATATTATTAATAAATTACAAACATGAATAATTGAAAATAGTACTTTTTTTTAAAAAAAAAAGGAATTATGGGGAGAAGGAACCTGAGAAGAAGGCGTAGTCAAGAAGAACAAAAGATATTATGAAAGAAGGAAAACAGACTGCCATCTTAATTATACAAAGCAAAAAATAAGCAAGATGTTCCTCCATACAGTAGAAATTTACCATCAAATTGTTAATGACAATGTCAGAAATCAAATAATTAGGAATTAACAAAGTAATGTGAAATCATCAACAGGAAAAAAAAACTTTATTTAAGATGTGAAAAATACCTACACTACTAACTGAAAATGAAAATCTTGAACTTATAAAAGATCATCTTCATATGATGATTATAGGCTTTAAAAAAAAAGCACATAAAACCAGAGCCGATACTGCGAGAGCTAGACATTAATTAGAGTGAAGTATCCATAGCAGTTGAATAGTGCTCATCCAAAAAACTTCGAGCTGCACTTGTGGAATGGAAGACACGATGTGGTCCCTCTGAAGGAGAAATTCTTAAACAGGCAGGATACAATAGGGCTGGTCTGAGACCTTTTTGGTAGCATTCTGATGTCAGAGGTTTAAAAGCCAGCTGCGCCTTCATCACTTCTGGACTGTAGTCTTCCACTAAATGGAACTGATATTGTTGAAATTTAATCGTACCTTGCTGATGGGCAATTCGAATGAGATGGTCTTTAACTTGAACATGATGGAAACGGAGGATCACTGGCCTCGGTTTAAATTCGGAGGACAATTTGGGACGCAATGTACGGTGAACACCGTCAAGCAATGGAGGATCGTTGGGGAATACAGAACTAAACGCATCCTTTAAAAGTTGAGAGAAGAATTTTGAGGGGTCTCCTTCCTCGACGTCCTCGGGGAGACCAATTATACATAAATTCTAGAGGACAGAATCAGTTTTCAAGATCAATAATCTTGGATTTAAAATGTTCCAGTTGTTTAGTCATCAAAGATAATTTCTGCTGCAAATTCTCAATTTTCAAATCTGTTTTCTGAGCTTCAATGTCTAATTCAGTCATTTTACTTTGATGTTGCTTAACTTCACAATCAAGCGATTTCAAAGAGTCTGTAATTGACTTTAAATCTTCTTTAAAACTTTGACGTTGTTCTTCAAATTTTTCATTTAAAAGATTCAACAGAATATCAGTTCAACAGAAGTTCAGTTTGCTTGGATTCACCTTTTTTTCCATTCCCGTCGGAATCCTTCCCGTTTTTAGGATCTCGCCCTTTAGATCTTGTACTTACTGCTTTGCTCATTTCTTCAAATTTCACAGTTACAGTTCAAGGAAAAATCAATAGTATAGAATAAATCTTCTAGTGTAGGTAAAAATAAATTAAGGGAGATCATAAGTTTAAAACAAAGTAACGGTAATGGAGTGAAGCCAGAATCAACCTCACTCCATGAGTGCCTCCTGGAGAATCTCCTCTTTTTTATTTAGAAGTTAGCATAGATTTAGCTTGTCACCAAAAACTTTGACAAATTTCTCTAGATGCGCAGTGGAAAGTATCCTAATTGCATCAAGGCCTGGTATGGAAACACCAGTGCCCAGGAATGGAAAAGCTACTGAAATGGTGAATACAGCCCATTCCATCACAGGCAAAGCCCTCCATTCCACTGAACACAATTTCATGAAATGCTGCTACAGGAAAGCAGCATCTGTCATCAGAGACCCCCACCATCCAGGCAATACCCTCTTCTCACTATTACATTAAGTAGGAAGAATGGGAGCCTTAAGTCCCACATTAGGAGAGCTGTCGTCATTGGAGACTCTATAGTCAGGGGAGCAGATAGGAGATTTTCTGGACGTGAGAAGGACACCCGTATGATTTGTTGCCTCCCGAGTGCCAAGGTCCGGGATGTCTCTGACTGGGTGCACGACATCCTGGTACGAGAGGGAAAGCAACCAGAAGTTGTGATACATGTTGGCACCAACGACATAGGCAGGAAGAGGGATGAGGTCCTGAAGTGTGAGTTTCGAGAACTAGGCAGAAGGCTGAAGAACAGGACCTCAAGGGTGGCGTTCTCAGGATTGCTGCCAGTGCAACGTGATAGTGATGGTAAGAATTGGAGGAGATGGCAGTTGAATGCATGGCTGAGGAGTTGGTGCAGGGGGCAGGGTTTTAGATTTTTGATCATTGGGATCTCTTCTGGGGAAGGTGGGACCTGTACAGATTGGATGGGTTGCATCTGAACTCGAGCGGGAGCAATATTCTTGCAGTTAGGTTTGCTAGCATGGTTCGGGAGGGTTTAAACTAATTTGCAAGGGGGATGGGACTGAGAGCGATAGAGCAGTGAAAGAAGTGCATGGAGTAAAACCAGATCTAACATATGGAGAGGCTTTGAGGAAAGAGAAGCAGAGTAAAGGGTGTAAAGGTTGAAAGGTAGAAGGGCTAAAGTGCGTGTACTTCAATGCAAGAAACATCAGGAACAAAGGTGATGAACTGAGAGCTTGGATACATACATGGAATTATGATGTAGTGGCCATTACAGAGACTTGGCTGGCACCAGGGCAGGAGTGGATTCTCAATATTCCTGGATTTCAATGTTTTAAAAGGGATAGAGGAGGGGGGAAAGGGAGGACGGGTGGCATTGCTGGTCAGCGATACTATTACTGCATCAGAAAGGGTGGGTAATGTAGCAAGATCCTCTTTTGAGTCAGTATGGGTGGAAGTTAGGAACAGGAAGGGAGCAGTTACTCTATTGGGAGTATTCTATAGGCCCCGTGGTAGCAGCAGAGATACCGAGGAGCAGATTGGGGCACAGATTTTGGAAAGGTGCAAAAATAACAGGGTTGTTATCATGGGTGACTTTAACTTCCCTAATATTGATTGGCACCTGATTAGTTCCAAGGGTTTGGACGAGGCAGAGTTTGTTAAGTGTGTCCAGGACGGATTCCTGTAACAGTATGTTGACAGGCCGACTAGGGGAATGCCATACTAGATCTAGTACTAGGTAACGAACTGGGTCAGGTCACAGATCTTTCAGTGGGTGAGCATCTGGGGGAAAGTGACCACCGCTCCCTGGCCTTTAGCATTATCATGGAAAAGGATAGAATCAGAGAGGACAGGAAAATTTTTAATTGGGGAAGGGCAAATTATGAGGCTATAAGGCTAGAACTTGCGGGTGTGAATGGGATGATGTTTTTGCAGGGAAATGTACTATGGACATGTGGTCGATGTTTAGGGATGTCTTGCAGGATGTTAGGGATAAATTTGTCCTGGTGAGTGAGATAAAGAATGGTAGGGTGAAGGAACCATGGGTGACAAGTGAGGTGGAAAATCTAGTCAGGTGGAAGAAGGCAACATACATGAGGTTTAGGAAGCAAGGATCATATGGGTCTATTGAGGAATATAGGGTAGCAAGAAAGGAGCTTAAGAAGTGCCTGAGAAGAGCAAGAAGAGGGCATGAGAAGGCCTTGGCGAGTAGGGTAAAGAAAAACTCCGAGGCATTCTTCAATTATGTGAAGAACAAAAGGATGACAGGAGTGAAGGTAGGACTGATTAGAGATAAAGGTGGGAAGATGTGCCTGGAGGCTGTGGAAGTGAGCGAGGTCCTCAATGAATACTTCTGTTCAGTATTCACCAATGAGAGGAAACTTGATGATGGTGAGGACAACGTGAGTGAGGTTGATGTTCTGGAGCATGTTGATATTAAGGCAGAGGAGGTGTTGGAGTTGTTAAAATACATTAGGATGGATAAGTCCCCGGGGCCTGATGGAATATTCCCCAGGCTGCTCCACGAGGCGACGGAAGAGATTGCTGAGCCTCTGGCTAAGATCTTTATGTCCTTGTTGTCTATGGGAATGGTACCAGAGGATTGGAGGGAGGCGAGTGTTGTCCCCTTGTTCAAAAAAGGTAGTAGGGATAATCCAGGTAATTACAGACCAGTGAGCCTTACAGCTGTGGTGGGAAAGCTGTTGGAAAAGATTCTTAGAGATAGGATCTGTGGGCATTTAGAGAATCATGGTCTGCTCAGGGACAGTCAGCATGACTTTGTGAAAGGCAGATCATGTCTAACCAGCCTGATAGAGTTCTTTGAGGAGATGACCAGGCATATAGATGAGGGTAGTGCAGTGGATGTGATCTACATGGATTTTAGTAAGGCACTTGACAAGGTTCCACACGGTAGGCTTATTCAGAAAGTCGGAAGACATGGGATCCAGGGAAGTTTGGCCAGGTGGATTCAGAATTGGCTTTCCTGCAGAAGGCAGAGGGTCGTGGTGGAGGGAGTACATTCAGATTGGAGGATTGTGACTAGTGGTGTCCCACAAGGATCGGTTGTGGGAACTCTACTTTTCGTGAATTTTATTAACGACCTAGATGGGGGTTAGAAGGGTGGGTTGGCAAGTTTGCAGGCAACACAAAGGTTGGTGGTGTTGTAGATAGTGTAGAGGATTGTCAAAGATTGCAGAGAGACATTGATAGGTTGCAGAAGTGAGCTGAGAAGTGGTAGATGGAGTTCAACTCGGAGAAGTGTGAGGTGGTGCACCTTGGAAGGACAAACTCCAAGGCAGAGTACTAAGTAAATGGCAGGATTCCTGGTAGTGTGGAGGAGCAGGGGGATCTGGGGGTACATGTCCACAGATCCCTGAAAGTTGCCTCACAGGTGGCTAGAGTAGTTAAGAAAGCTTATGGGGTGTTAGCTCTCATAAGTCGAGGGATAGAGTTTAAGAGTCGCGAGGTAATGATGCAGCTCTCTAAAACTCTTGTTAGGCCACACTTTGAGTACTGTGTCCAGTTCTGGTCGCCTCACTATAGGAAGGATGTGGAAGCATTGGAAAGGGTACAGAGGAGATTTACTAGGGTGCTGCCTGGTTTAGAGAGTATGCATTATGATCAGAGATTAAAGGAGCTAGGGCTTTACTCTTTGGAGAGAAGGAGGATGAGAGGAGACATGATAGAGGTATACAAGATATTAAGAGGAATAGATAGAGTGGATAGCCAGTGCCTCTTCCCCAGGGCACCGCTGCTCAATACAAGGGGACATGGCTTTAAGGTAAGGGGTGGGAAGTTCAAGGGGGATATTAGAGGAAGGTTTTTTACTCAGAGAGTGGTTGGTGTGTGGAATACACTGCCTAAGTCAGTGGTGGAGGCAGATACACCCGTGAAGTTTAAGAGACTACTAGACAGGTATATGGAGGAATTTTAAGGTGGGGGGTTATATGGGAGGCAGGGTTTGAGGGTCGGCACAACAATGTGGGCCCAAGGGCCTGTGCTGTGCTGTACTATTCTATGTTCAATGTTACCAGGTTCTAGGAGCATTTATTACCCTACAACCATCAGGTTCCTGAGCAAGTGTGGATAATTTGAATCACCACCACTCTGAACTGATTCTCGGACCTACAACTCACTTTTGACCACTCTTTTCAAAGCACGTTCTCAGTGCTTTTATAAAATTACACATTGTTTTGTCAGTGTTTGTCCATTTATAAACACAGTCCTACCCACCTGGCTTCATCTATCACCTTCTAGCTTGTATTTCTTGCACTCTCCCATTTTCTTATTCTGGCTTCTTCCCATTTCCTTTCCAGCCCTGAAGAAGGGCCTTAGCCTGTAACCTTGACTGTTTATTCCTTTCCATAGATGCTGCCTGACCTGCTGAGTTCATTCAGCATTTTGTGTGTTTGTCGGTTTGTTTAATTTTACATAAAATTCTATTGTATTTCATTTTTTCCTGTAAATACCTGCAAGAAAGTAAATCTTAAGGTGGTACAGTGTTGTGCAGAAGTCTTAGCCACATAAAGAAAAAATTCTGTAAAACAAAGATGCTTTAAAAATAGTGAAATGAAAAGTTTCAGATTTTGATTGTCAATTGTCCATTGTTCAGCACCACAGTCCTTGTGTTTTTAAGCATAAGTGACCCTCTTGGATTTGTTACCACTTTAGAGGAATGGCTTTTTGGTAGCAAATGCTGTGGAATTTTTAAAATTTTTGGTTCAAGCAAGAGGCAGTTTGTCAGGAAAAGAGTTGGCGAGTGCCACGTCTGAGTGTCTGCAGCCATCAGTGAAGCACGTTGAGGTTCCCTGCGGTTTGGGGCTGCGTTTCTGCCAATACAGGCAGCAAACATCTTCTCCTCTGTAATTTGTAATAAATCTATTTAAGATCACCCCTCATCTCTTTTAGCTCCACACGTAGAATTACTTTATACAAACGTTTGTACTTTATTGTTGCCAAACAATTGATACTAGAACGTACAATCATCACAGCGATATTTGATTCTGCGCTTCCCGCTCCCTGGATTACAAATATTAAAAATAGTAAAAATTAGTAAATATAAAAATTTAAATTATAAATCATAAATAGAAAATAGAAAACTGGGAAGTAAGGTAATGCAAAAAAAAAATGACAGGCAGGTCTGGATGTTTGGAGGTTGCGGCCCAGATCCGGGTCAGGATCCGTTCAGCAGTCTTATCACAGTTGGAAAGAAGCTGTTCCCAAATCTGGCCATATGAGTCTTCAAGCTCCTGAGCCTTCTCCCGGAGGGAAGTGGGACGAAAAGTGTGTTGGCTGGGTGGGTCGTGTCCTTGATTACCATTCTGATCTTCCAGAGGACCAATTTTGTCCTTTGCAATCCTGTTGCTCTTAACATATCTGTAGAATCCCTCAGGATTCTCCTGCACCTTGTCTGCTGGAGGAACTTCATGCCTTCTTTTAGCCCATTTGATTTATTTTTTAAGTGTTCTCTTACATTTCTTATACTGCTTAAGTACCTCATGGACACTGTCGAGTTAAACTAGTCTCTAGAAAGTATTGGGACCTAGAGGCAAAAGAAAATAATATTTGAAAGTAATAGCAAGAATCCACTCATAGACCAGATGGAACTCACTGCCTGAGTGCTGCTTCTGCTCGGACATTGGGGGGACCCCGCAGCATCACAGCAGCAGTCCGGGAAAAGCGTTGGAATCTGCAGTAAGATGCTGAACTTTAAATAACTTGAGAGACTGTTTAATGGAAAAGAGCACCACTGTCACTTCGGTTTGGGTTAACCCTAGCTTCACGTCACGGGGATCATCGCGCGTGGGCGCTTCTGGGAAATGGCGCGAGGTTTAAGAAGGGCTCGGGAACCTTCGGGAAGGGTCGCCCGGTTTGAAAGCATAATGGTCTATTAGGGAGCGGAGGGGTAGCCAGTTTTCTGACTAATGTCTAATAACTAATAGGTAATGGTTGGTGGAACTAATGGAACTTCCAAACTGCCGCACTTGCGAAAAATAAAAGGAGGAAAAAGGAAAAGTTGTTTGGTTATTGAGTGGAATCTAGTTTAAAAAAAGCCTTTGTTTGGGTAGATGCATTCAATCCCTTTCAAGTGGGGAAGCTGCACATGTTCAAAGAAGAAAAAGAAATCCGACTTGACAGTGAAAAAACTGGTTGACCGGGAAACTGGAGGACCAGGAAACAGAAATCTGGGAGCTTTGAGCTGGAACAGCAGGAGCAGTAACCTGGAATCCTGAAAAAGGAAGAAAATCAAGTTAAGATAAAACAACATCAAAGCATCATTAAAAAGTTGTACTTAACCTTCTCACCTGTGAACAGCCTGCAGGGGAAATCAAACATGGCTGATCAAGCTATTGGGAAATCAGTTGAGCAACTCAAGGTAGAGCGAACGACAGCAAAAAGATTATTTTCTCATCTGGTCAACAGTATTACCAGGACCTGTGAAGACATGTCTGAAGAGGAGCTCGGAGTCAGTTTCAATAAACTCACAATAGAAGCTGCAAAGTCATAGAAGCCAATGATGATGTGGAGGCCGGATTCATTGCAGAACTGGAGGCGGAGCTGAACACAGAGGAAGTAGCTGTGTTAACTGAGTGGCAAAAAGCCGACCTGGCAAAGATGGCAAATGAGTGTGAGTTGAAACTAAAGGAGATCAGAAGCCTAAACCAAGAGACTCTTTGGACCAACTTTGGAAATGTAGAATTGTTCACAGCACTACAAGCAGCAGAGGATGAATGTAAAAACGTCACTGCTGTACAACCCGATGGCAACCAGGAGGTGTATGACTTCATGCTTAACCACCTGCATGGACTGGTAAAGACAGCGAAGGAGGTGCATGGTCGGTGGAAATGATGGATCCCGCCAGGGGATCAGAGGGACCTTCAGAGTCACCTGAAGGGGCTTGAACTCCACATCCCCAAGTTGGTTTTCAAGAAGGCCCACTTCATACAGGCAAGGAGAAAGGAGGATGCTGAAAGACTAACACCGACGGTGTGGGGCTTTTCCTCCAATTTTCCCACGCCAGCCATCAGACTGAAACCGACAGCCCTTCCCAAGTTTACTGGCGGCAAACGTGATTTTCACAGGTGGAGAAAGGACTGGGGAGCACTCCAGAGGCAGGGAGAGCCAACTGGTTCAAGAGAGGTGAAAAAGGTTCAACTACTGGACAGTCTTGGCGACAAAATCAGAAGAGACCTTTGCTTCACTACTTATAATACTGCAGATGACATCTTCCGTGTTCTCGAAAACTGCTATGGAAATCAAACGTGCATTGCTATTGAAATAGTGGAAGAGTTACAGAAAATACCAATTGTCAGAAGTCATCAGTCACAGAAAATAGTGGAATTAATTCAAGCTGTGGAGAAGGCACTTCAAGACTTGAGTGACCTTGAAGACACGGGTGCTATCAAAAATCCGCTGGTGACAAAATCAATTGAAAGTAAACTAACAGAAACTCTCAAGAAGGAATGGCTGGTCTATGTTGCTGACAGGAAAAATGCTGTGGCACCAGATAATCGGTTTGACAGTGGCTTGGAATTCCTCAGAGGGCAAGAGAGCATATATGAGCAGCTCGAACAACTGAGGGATGAAGAGCCAAGTAGAAAAGAAACCAGGGCTGAGCCAAGACATACCAGAACCAAGTCTACCAAGTCAGGCGACGACCATGCAGAGTGTGTAGTCTGCGGTGATGGAAAGCACAAAAGGAAGCTCTACTTTTGCAAACAGTTTCGAGCACTAAAACTACCAGAGAAAAAGGCTGCAATAAGAAAGTTGGGGGCATGCAAGAGGTGTCTTGAGGTTCATGATGACAGTTCATACTGCAAATCCCCCTATCTGTGTGAAAACCAAGACTGCAAGGATGAACGTACTCCTGAGCATCATTACTATGTGTGCCCCAGTGCGGAAATAAAGAAAAGCAGCGCAGGTCAGAAAAAGAGCAGATTTGGTCCAGAGGAGAATAAAGGCAGGAAGAAATATACAAAGGATCAAGAGGAGTTCTTCAGCAAACTTTCACCAGAATTGGTCAAACAATGTCGCGATGTATTTTCAAACACTGCATCCAAAGCCTTCAGTACTGTGAAAGATAAACCGGGCCTTCTGGTGGAAAGTGGGTTTCAAGAGCTACCAGTGATTATCATGCTTCTCAAGGTCACAGCTAATGCTGGGCAAAAAATCCGAACGTTATTTGACTTGGCTTCAGACACCACTTATATAACCCACAAGGCTGCAAGCAGACTGAACCTCAGAAGTGAGGAAATCACTCTCCTTGTCCATGGAGTTGTGGGGGGATGAAGGTTCAGGTGGAGACAAAGCGGTACCTTCTAAAAATCAAAGTAAACACTCCCAAGGGCACTCTCAAATCACACCAATTGGTTTGTTATGGACTAGACAGCATTGCAAATGCCCACAAATATGTGACACTGAAGCAACTACAGAAATTCTTCCCAGACATACCGCTTGATGAATTTGTGAGACCCAGAGAAATAAATTTACTCATAAGCCATAGAGAAGGTCAGCTAGCGCCTCAGAGAACCAGAGCTGTTGGAGACCTCGTGCTGTGGGACGGACCACTGGGGAAGACGGTCGGAGGAGCACATCTTGATCTCTTTGAGGAGCTGTCTGTGTTGGCCCACATGTCCAGGACACATTTTGCAAGGCCAATGAGAGCGGCTGCTGTAACAAGGAGCTCACCAGCAGAGTCCCAGAGCAACTTCCACCAAACAAACAGGATGGCATCAAGCTCCAGGAGTCAGGTACTTCAACCACCAACTGGGACTTCCTAGAGTGGTGGAGGTGGGATAGTATTGGCGCAGCATGCGAGCCAAAATGCGGGCGTTGCTGCTGTGGAAACCGTCAGCCAGGCGGAAAAGGAATAACTCTTGCTGAGGAGAGGGAAGTTGAAGTTGTATGAAGAGGCCTCACCTATGTCACAGGTGACTGCCACAGCACGAACCACATTGGCACGCCAGATATCTTTCGTTAGAAGATCCAACTTCCTTGCCAAACAATAAAAGAACAGTCGAGGCTACATCTCTCAGGACAGAAAAGCAACTAGCCAAAGAACCCGAGTGGAAAGCGGCCTACACTGCTCAAGTGTATGACATGATCAATCGAAGGGCTGCAATGAAAGTCCAAAGACACAGCTATCAACTGGAAAGGGCCAGTCTGGTACGTGAGTCACCTTACTGCTCCGAACCCGCACTCTGTCACGACCCCTGTGCAACTTGTGTGGAACAGCAGCCAAAAGTTCAGAGGTGTGAGCTTGAATGACCTGCTAATGAAAGGTCCAGATGTCCTCAACCAGATTCGCACTGTCCTACTCAGATTCAGGGGTGGAGTATATGCTGCTCTGGGTGATATAAAAAAGATGTACAATTCGGTTTGGTTGGAAGTCCGAGAAGTGCACCTGTATAGGTTCCTCTGGTGAGACTCTGAGGATGATGAGCTGGGGGAATATGCAATCACAAGAGTGAATATCGGAGATTAACCAGCAGGGTATATTGCGCAGCTAGCAATGCGCGAAACTGCTAACCTCCCTCCTTTCAACCACCTCAAAGAGGAGCGGCAGGTGCTCCAACACGACAGCTACTTGTTGACATTCTTATATCCCACAACAACCTTGACCAGCTGAAATCCATCACAACAAATGTGGAGCAGATCCTGAAGGTCAGAGGTTTCAAGCTCAAGCCTTGGGTCTTTTCTGGGCAAAGTGGGAGGAAGGAGTACAATGACAAGCTGGAGAAGTCCAAGGCAGAAGCCATGGTCTTGCCAAACTAAGTGTGCTATGATGACAACAAGGCACTTGGCCTGGGCTACATAGTAGAAGAGGACAAGCTCCATGTCATGATTGCAATCAATTTCTGGAAGAGAAGGAAAAAAAAATGAGACTTAGCCAAGACATTCTACAAGAGCAAATCAGAGAACAGACGCCAAACCCCCTGACACGAAGAGAACTGCTCAGCCAAGTATCAGGACTGTATGACCCAGTTGGCCTGGTAACTCCTGCTAAGCAGAAGGAAACTATTCTGGTATGAGGGGCGTTCCAAGAGGCAAAGGGCGAAAGGTGTCTAGTCAAAGACACATGGGACATAGCTCTCTCAGCTGGCCTCAGGGAGGATGCAATTAAGCTCTTCGAGGAGTATGTTCAACTTGGCAAGGTAAAGTTCACCAGGGCACTGACTCCCCCATGCTTCACTGAGGGACCCTGGGCAATCACGTTCTCTGATGGAAGCGAGCACGCCTATGGAGCAGTGATGTACCTCAGGTGGAACTTGGACCAGGGCTCAATCGTCAGGTCAGACTGGTGGAATCTAAAGCCAAATTAACTCCCTTGGATCACAAAGGTGATGTTGTCAAAGCAGAGATGTGTGGAACAGTGTTTGCCTCACGCCTGAGAAAGTACTTTGAGCTGCATAGCCGAATCTAAGTTGGGTGGTGGTAACATTTCGTTGATAGCTAAACAGTCCTTGGTGCAGTACAGCGAGAAAGTTATGGCTATCAAACATTCTTTGCAAATAGGATCAGAGAGATTCAAAACAGCACAGGGATCCAGGACTGGCAGTGGATTCCTGGTCTGCAAAATATTGCTGATGTAATCACCAGAGGAGCCAGCCTTCAAGACCTGTACAGGTTCTTGGGCGCCCTGAACGAAGCAGCCCCGCAGGAGACTACGGCAAAAAATGGAACGGAGTGGATATGGCAAATCCATCCGCCTGATTCTCCACACAGGAATGGTGCTGCAGAAGCCGCTGTACGCATTGTAAAGAGAGCACTCCAGAGTCTTGGGGAGGAGTCTGGGCTCAGTTACAGCTAGTTCCAGACAACTCTTCACATAGCAGCCAAGCTTGCCAATGAGCACCCAATTGACGCCGAGGTACAGAGCCAGGAAGTCACACCCAACACTCTTCTACTCGGTCGAGCATCTCAAAGCGGGGATTTCAAAACCTTTGACTTTTCCAGCTACCCCTACAAAAGACTCCGAGCCATGCAGTCAGAGGTAACCAAGTCCTGGAGGTGCTGGAGCCAACTCACTGGTCCTAATTTGCTTGTCAGGAGCAAATGGCATACTGCACAGAGAAACGTCACTGTTGGGGACGTCGTCTGGTTAAGTGACCAAAGTGCACTGAGAGGACATTTCAAGCTTGGCAGAGTCGTCAATACTAATCCAGACAACAAAAGCATCATGAGGGACGTCAACCTCGGGATCTTCCCAAGCTACAGTGTTCCTGTGACAAAAGCTCTGAAAGTAACAACAAGGCATCCAATCTTTGATGGGGGAAAAAAGACGGGATCCAAGCCACCATCCTTCACAGGGATGTCAGGCAGCTGGTTGTCTTACTACCTGCTGAGGAACAGATGGAAAGTCAAGTCAGCAATACATCGTAAGAACACTGAACTGGGACTGCCAAGTTTGCCTTTGAAGCTGGCGATCTCCCCAGTGTTTCCATGGGAAGATTGAGTGGGAGGTGTCGAGTCAAACTAGAGTTTCTAGAAAGTATTGGGACCTAGAGGCAAAAGGAAATAAAATTTAAAAGTAATAGCAAGAATCCACTGATAGTCCAGATGGAACTCACTGCCTGAGTGCTGCTTCTGCCCGGAACATTGGGAGGGCCCCGCAGAATCACAACGGCGGTCCGGGAGCAGCGTTGGAATCTGCGGTAAGATGCTGAACTTTAAATAACTTGAGAGACTGTTTAATGGAGAAGAGCACTGCTGTCACTGCTGTTTGGGTTAGTGCTAGCTTCACGTCACAGGAATCATTATGCGCGGGCGCTTCTGAGAAATGGCGCGAGGTTTAAGAAGAGTTTGGGAACCTTCGGGAAGGGTTGCCCGGTTTGAAAACATAACGGTCTGTTAGGGAGCGGAGAGGTGCAGGTTGGAATCTATCTACAAAGCCCAGAGAGGTAGCCAGTTTTTTCACCTTATGACTAGTGACTAATGTCTAATGGCTAATGGTTGGTGGAACTAATGGAACTATCAAACTGCCACACTTGCGAAAAATAAAAGGAGGAAAAAGGAAAAGTTGTTTGGTCATTGAGTGGAATCTAGTTAAAAAACCTTCGGGTAGCTGCATTCAATCCCTCTCAAGTGGGGAAGCTGCATATGTTCAAAGAAGAAAAAGAAATCCGACTTGACAGATACAGACAGTGCCCAAGGTCAGCATTAAACCCCATTGCTCTTGTAATAGTGAATGGATAGTTTATTTTTTGGATGTCAACTGGTGACTGAATATTCACTATGCCCCCTGGGATCATTCCCTGGAACATTTTCAAAATGGTGCCCTAGGATTTTTACCATTCAGTCATAAGAGCAGAAAGTTGGGATCTTGGACGTTACAACATTCTTTTATGAACAGCTGTAACATGCTGTAAGGTTTCACTGCTAATGTAATGGCTTTTCTGTAATGTTCCGCTGCTGAGATAATAGTTTCTCTGTAGCAGCAATGTTTGGGTTATGACTAGAGAAAATGGGGCATGCTAGCCAATGAGTGTAATTTGTTCTTTCTTGTGTGTCTGGGAGCTGGGAATTTGCAGTCTTTGGCCAGGGAGAGATGAGGAGAGAAGAAGCGAATGGAGAGAGTTGGTGGACCTCGGATGGAGTGGACGGAGCGAGGATCCAAAGGTCAGCGATGATCAGAGGAGGTCGATGGTGGACGAACGACCTTATCAGGAGCTCCAGCATTGCGCCTTAGACTGTTTCTTGAGAATGGGCCCTTTTTCTTTCTTTGTTTTCTTTACTAACCATATAGTCAAGTTAAGAATTATAAGGCTCAATCGCTTAATTGCATATTGTGTACTATTTGTTATTTTGTGGTACTGATTCGTAACGGGGCACATCGCACAGCATCTACCGAAACAAGATTTCTTAAGTTTGGTCAGGCCAGGGGGCTATAATCTCCTATATTAAGCCGCTAGCTGAAGCAAGAGTTACAATTGTGGGGGATGTGTTCGGGATTGATTCCGTTGGATGCTGTGTGATTACTCTGAGCATTGAACCAGTGGGGTAGTTATTCGTACTCCGGATGAATTGTTAATTTGCCTGTTAAGTACTGTAAAGTTGCGATTGTGGGCGGAGGTTTAATGAAATGGCAGGGGCAGCTCTTGTTTTAATGCAGATCAGTGCTGATATAGCGGTAGCTGGGGTGGAGATTTCAAAGACGGTTCTATCGTTTCTGAGACGTGAGGGGAAGGAGTGGTGAGATTTAGAATGTCTAATTAGTCCATGTCCTCCAGTGAAGAGTGAAAATTCTGAGTTAGTATCTGCCCTTACCTCTCTGGCGAATAAATGGAAAAATCAAGTTAAAAGTCCCAGCTATGGTAGGCTTTGCCTATTCTCTGGAATTACACCCACCCCTAAAGAGGAGGAGGAGTATGCGACTTCGGCGGAGCAGACCTCTCAGTTGTTAGATGAGTGGCAGTGCTCTGATGTAAAGCGACAGATTGGTTGAGAGTTTGCGTGGGCGGGCCACTGACATTGTGAGAGCCATCAGGTTAAAGTATCACGTAGTGACAACTGTCAGTTACATGCAAGTACTGGACAATGCTTTTGGCCCGACAGGAAGCCCAACGAAGCTTATGGTGAGGTTTCAGAACATGCATCAGAAGAAGGGGGAGAAGCTTTCTGCTTTTATTTTTCGGCTAGATGGGCAGCTAAATCGTGTGCAGTGCAGAGGGGTCATTCAGGTGGCTGAGGTGGATCAGTTAAGAATGGACCAGATAACCAGGGGCGCCCAGTCCCATGACCTGATTGCTTGGAGTCTCCGACAGTCTTGTAAGAAATGCCCCCCCCCCACCGCCCATCTTTTGTTGAGTTGATCAGAGAGGTACGGGAAGAGGAGAATGTGTTGGAAGTGCAGGAGGCCTCCGTCAGCAGGGTATAGTCCTCAGTGGTGGTCCCCTGCGGTGAAGTGACCACGGATAGCCTGCCCCGGGGAGCGGTAGAGGAGATTGTGGCAGAGTTGAGAACAGAGATAATTCTGCTGTTATCAGTGGGTGTGGACCCCCCCCCCTCCCCATATGATGGAGCTGATTGGGTGGGGGGAGGGGGAGAGTGCGAATCTCCCAAGGGGATGAACAATGCAGAGGGCTGCTGGCAGCAGGTGTCACACCAGAAGGAGAGTGAGCCCCTGGATACCTAAACAGAGAGAGTTGTTGGGAAAACTTAGAGGAGACCCAGTGTGGGAACGGCCTGGTGTCTCTGGGGGAACGCATTCTCAGCAATATACCAAGGAACCCCCAAAAGCGAAAGGCCCAATTCCTGAAAGCTTAGTGGGACTATGCTCCAGTGTGGATAGAGGGCATTTATGCTAAAGCTGTACTCGACGCTGAGTCGCAGGTCACGTTGTTGTACCGTTCATTTTACAACCAGTATCTGAAGCATTTACCCTCGACCCCATTCAGGGCACTGGAGATCTGGGGGCTTAGTGCTAATGATTATCTGTATGACAGTTATTTGTCAGTGAAGTTGGAGCTCTCAGAGGCCGATGTGGGGGTGTCTTGCAGTCCTTGATAGATTGGTGCTGGTTTGTCCAGACCCTGTTAAGGAAGACGGCTTTTCATTTCTGGTGGGGGCCAACACCCCTCTTGTGAGGAGACTCATGGGGGCCTGCAGGAAGAAGGCTGGCGAGAGTTTTCTGGGAACATTGTCCGTGCACCCGCTGTTTTGAGCTACTTTTGAGGAAGTGTGTGGCTGCATTAGGCTGGATACCGGATTTAGACGAGGGACTGTGTGGTTCACCCAGTTGAAGCCAATGGTAGTACAGCCCGGGGAAGTAGTGAGAGTGTTGGGGACACTTATATTTTCTGGAGTGCCTGAGGGCAAGGCCCTCTTAGTGGATGCTCCGGAAGACCACGAGGGTGAGTCGAGATTTCCTGCTGGGGATCTGGTGAGGCAAGCAGAGTGGCAGTGATTGTCAGGAACACTATGAAGAGGGAGGTCATCTTCAAGCGGGGGATGCCCCGGCACATTTGTTCCTGGTGACGGTAATGTCTTGTGTCCCTGTGAGACCAGCTGGAGAAAAACTATTGGAAAAAGGGGGAAGTTGACCACTGAGTCATTCAACTTTGGGGACTCCCTGGTTCCTGCATGTTGGAAGAGGAGGTTGGTAGAGTAGACGTTGAAGTTGGAAGGTGTTTTCCAATGACGAGTTTGATATGGGTTGTTCCAAGAGCACTCGTCACCCTATCTGGGTGACAGAGTTCACTCCGTTAGAGAGCGGTCATGGAGACTGGCCCCTGCAGAGGTGGAGAACGTTTGGCAGCATTTATGTAAGTTGAAGGAAGCTGAGATCATCACCAAGTCATGAAGCCCCTATGCGTCCCCAATAGCAGTGGCCCGAAAGGAGAATGGGAAGGTACGGATGCGTGTAGACAATAGGATTCTGAAATCCTCGACCAGTATACTGTCCCGAGGACTGAAGACGTGCTTGCCTGCCTGAGTGGTGCAAAGTGGTTCATTGTGCTGGACTTGAGGAGTGGATATTACCAGATCCCCATGAGTGAGGTCGACAAAGAGAAAACAGCATTTATATGTCCCTGGGATTTTTCCAGTTCAAAAGGATGCCCCAGGGCATCTCGGGAGCCTCTGCAACCTTCCAGCGGGTCATGGAGAAGACGGTGGGGGATATGAACTTGCTTGAGGTATTGGTATATCTGGATGAGCTCATAGTATTTGGATCCACCTTGGAAGAACGTGAAGTGAGGCTGCTGAAGGTACTGGGCCACCTGAAAGCTGAAGGATTAAAACTTTCCCTGGACAAGTGCCAGTTCTGCCAATCGTCTGTTAGCTATGTTGGGCACATAGTCTCATGGGCTGGAGTAGCTAGAGATCCAGCTAAGATAGAGGCAGTCACCACTTGGCCAAGACCCCAGACTGTGAGCGCTCTGTGCTCTTTCCTCAGGTTCTGTGGTTACTATCAGAGGTTTGTGAAAGGCTCTCCATTGAATCAGCTTCTGTGCGGTTACCCTCCCTTGGGGAAGAATGGGTTGGGGAGAAAAGGACAGGAAAGTGGAGAGTATCTTAGCCCATCGGAGCCCTTTGGACCGAGGTGGGATGCAAAATGTGAAGAGGCCTTTCAGTTGCTGAAGGAGCTGCTGACCCAGGCACCGGTGCTGGCTTTTGTGGACCCCTGATTGCCGTATGTACTGCACACGGATGCCAGCCGTGAGGGTTAGTGGGTGTCCTGTATCAGGATCAGTCCACTGGGTTGAGGCCCGTTGTGTTTGTCAGCCAGAGTCTGTCGCCCTCCAAGAAAAGCTATCCCATGCACGTTGGAATTTCTGGCGTTGAAATAGGTGGTGGTGGATAAGCTGAGTAGCTATTTCTACGGGGCTAAGTTTGAGGTGAGGACGGACAACAATCCCCTAACTTATACCCTGATCTTGGCAAAACTGGATGCCACAGGCCATTGGTGGTTGGTGGTGTTGTCTGCTTATGATTTCAGCCTGAAGTACCGGCCGGGAAGCAGGAATGTTGATGCTGATGCTTTGTCCCAACGGGACATGAGGGACTGGTCAGGGACGAGGAGTGGGAGAGTGTTCCTGCCCTGGGGAAGGCCATGTGTCAGTTTGCCATCACCGTGAAGGCAGAGGGAAAGGAGGGGCAGGATCGAGCAGTGGATCAATTGGGAGCTTCTGATGACGCCATTACCCAAGTTTACTGTAACCTGACTGATCTGAAGACAATTAGCTGCCGGAATTGAGTTCCTTAGAGGTGGCAGCTGCTCAGCGAGATGATCCGGGCATTGGTACTATTTGGTCAGCTGTTGAAAAGGGAGACATGGCTCAGGCGGAGAAGACGAAACATGCGTCGATGCCTCCATTACTGCGAGAATGGCCTCAGTTGGAGTTGAAGAACCAGATCTTATATCAGGTCATGTCACCCTCAGACCGGCGTTGCCAGCTGGTTCTGCTGGAGAAGTATCAGAGGATTGATGATTCTGGACATTTGGAGGTGGAAAAGACTTATGGATTGCTCAGAGACCGGCTTTACTGGTCCCGGATGAAATCGGAGGTCGAAGAATACTGAAAGCCATGCATTCGATGCATACAGCGGAAGACACTGCCTACGCGGGCAGCTCCCTTGTCTTACTTGCAGAGCACCGGGCCTCTGGACCTAGTGTGTATGGATTACCTGTCAATAGAACCCGATGCCAGCAACACGGCGAATGTCTTAGTCAACACGGACCACTACACCAGATATGCTCAGGCTTTTCCTACCAAGGAGCAGAGGGTGTCTATAGTGGCAAAAATGTTATGGGAGAAGTATTTCATCTATTTTGGCCTTCCCAGACAGATAGATAGTGATCAGGAATGGGATTTCGAGAGCAGACTCATCCATGAGTTACTGGGCATGCTTGGAGTCAAGAAGTCAAGGACCACGCCCTATCTCCCGCAGGGTGATTCCCAGCCAGAGAGGTTTAATCAGGACCCTGGAGATCAGCAAGAAGAGCGAGTGGAGTCAAGATGTTGGACATCTGGTTCACAGTTACAACTGTACACAAAATGAAGCTACTGGATACTCACTTCATTATTTGATGTTTGGGTGCGAGGCGAGGTTGCCCATTGACCTTTGTTTTGGGACTGCCGAGGGTGACTTACCCCCAAAGACTTATCTGAAGTATGTGTCTGATATGAGAAGAGAGCTGAAAAGGGCTTATGAATTAGCTGGGGGCGTGGTTGACAAGCAGAATCAAGGAAATAAGAGGAGGTACGATCAGAAGATGAGGTTCTCCTAACTCCTGCCGGGAGACCGAGTCTTCGTAAGGAATTTGGGGCTATCTGCAAAGCATAAGTTGGCTGAGCGCTGGGAGGCTACACCCTATATGGTGGAGGGTCAAGTGCCAAACCTACCAGTTTTCCTGGTGAAACCAAAGGATGGGAATGGGCCTGTTAAGATTCTCCATTGGAACCACCTGCTGCACCTGGGACAAAAGGTTGGAGCCTACACCTAGTAAGAGGACTCTGCGGAAACACAGGGCGACTGCAAGGCCCACAGCAGGCGAGGTTAGGCCGGCCCCCACCCCTGAGAGGGATACTGATTCAGAGGATGAGTACCTGTATGTGTGGTATATGCTGCCTTTTGCTAACTCCCCATTGATTGAGGAAGAGACTCCTGGCCCTTCTCCCGCAGTGTGATTGGACTTTGTGTTTTGCAGGAAGGGGTGACGAATTATCTCAATGTCATGAGGACAGGACTAAATTTGGTGAGGGGAGAATGTAACATGCGGTAAGGTTTCACTGCTAATGTAATGGCTTCTCCGTAATGTTCCATTGCTGAGGTAATGGTTTCTCTGTAGCAGCAATGTGTGGGTTATGACTAGAGATAACTGGGCATGCTAGTCAGTGAGCGGGATGTTGTTCTTTCTTGTGCATCTTGGATTCGGGAATTCATGGTCTTTGGCCGGGGAGAGATGAGGAGAGAATACACGAATGGAGAGAGTGAGTAGACCTCAGACGGAATGGACTTGGAGCGAGGGTCCGAAGGTCAGCGACGATTGGAGGAGGTCGATAGTGGATGAACGGCCTTATCAGTGAGGTCCAATGTTGCGCCTTTGACTGTTTTACATGAATGGGCCCTTTTTCTTTTTTTGTTTTCTTTACTAAGCCTATAGTCAACTTAAGAATTATAAAGCTTAATCGCATATTGTGTACTGTTTGTTATTTCGTGGTACTGATTTGCAACAGGGGACACATCACGCAGCATCCACCCAAATGAGATTTCTTAAGCTTGGTCGGGCTGGGGGCGGGATGGGGGACTATCGGCCCTATATTAAGCTGCTGGCCGAAGCGAGAGTTACACAGCAATTGAGTGTCGGTTTAAAGTTCTATGCTCAGATCTTTGGAGTGGGACTTGAATTTTCAGACTCTTGGTCGGTGGAAGATGGAAGAGCGACACATGGGACTTTAAAACTTAGTCTTTTTTTAATGGTTCCCATTGAAATCTTTGTCTGATTTCAAGTCATCTATACACTACTAAAATTTTCATGCTCTGTCTACTTGTCTTTTTGTGACCTCCAATTAGCGCAAATGGTGCATTACAGCGGCGCTTTTGTGTCTAAATCGAATTAAAATGTGCTAACTTAAAGAATGCAGGTAAAGTTCAGGGTTATATATTCATATAAAATTGCTCATTCGCCAAAAATCAACAGGCTGACTTTCACTGGAGACCCAATCGGCTATCATGGAAATCGGGACACCACAGCCCAACGCATGCGCACAGCTAGCCTCAGCAGCGATACCTTCTGGAGCAAAAGGGCAGGGCAGCTCTATTTCGAGGGGTCACATTCTGCTAATCACCATCAGCATGTGCAGGATTGGGACAGATCTAACTGCCAGCAATCAATAAGAGATAATTAAATCTTATTGTAATGACGTACTTCTTTTCTTTATTTTATTGTCGCCAAACAATTGATACTAGAGTGTACAATCATCACAGCGATATTTGATTCTGTGCTTCGTGCTCCCTGGAGTACAAAACAATAGTAAATATAATAAAAATTTAAATTATAAATCATAAATAGAAAATGGAAAACATATAGTGCAAAAAAACTGAGAGGCAGGTCCAGTTATTTGGAAGGTACGGCCCAGATCTGGGTCAGGATCTGTTCAGCAGTGTTACCACAATTGGAAAGAAGCTGTTCCCAAATCTGGCTGTACGAGTCTTCAAGCTCCTGAGCCTTCTCCCGGAGGGAAGAGGGCCAAAAAGTGTGTTGGCTGGGTGGGTCGTGTCCTTGATTATCCTGGCAGCACTGCTCTGACAGTGTGCGGTGTAAAGTGAATCCAAGGATGGAAGATTGGTTTGTGTGATGTGCTGGGCTGTGTTCACGATCTTCTGCAGCTTCTTCCGGTCTTGGACAGGACAACTTCCATACCAGGTTGTAATGCACCCTAGAAGAATGCGTTCTACAGTGCATCTATAAAAATTAGTGAGGATTTTAGGGGACAGACCAAATTTCTCAGGAACTAAAGGCGCTGGTGGGCCTTCTTGGCAGTGCTGCTTGGTTGGACCAAGTCAGGTCATTTGTGATATTGACCCGGAGGAACTTAAAGCTTTTGACCTGTTCCACCTGAGC
Source organism: Mobula birostris (assembly GCF_030028105.1). NCBI lineage: Eukaryota > Metazoa > Chordata > Chondrichthyes > Myliobatiformes > Myliobatidae > Mobula > Mobula birostris. The sequence continues at coordinate 194,589,832 of NC_092372.1, read as the reverse complement.
ACCACCAATGTAGATGGGGTCGTGCGGTGCTCCTGAAGTCAACAACCAATTCCTTCATCTTGCTGACATCGAGGGATAGGTTTTTGTCTTCGCACCATGCCACCAGGTTCTTAATTTCCTCTCTGTACTCAAACTCATCATTACCCGAGATACGGCCTACAATAGTGGTGTTATCAGCAAACTTATATATTGAGTTCGATGGAAACTTGGCTACACAATCATGGGTGTACAGGGAGTACAGCAGGGGGCTGAGTGAACAGCCTTGTGGGGCACCGGTGCTCAGAGTGATTGTAGAGGAGAACTTGTCCCCTATTTTTACAGCCTGGGTCCTGTCTGTGAGGAAGTTGAAGATCCAGCTGCAGATCTGAGTGCTAAGGCCCAGGTTCTGGAGCTTAGGAATCAGTTTATTTGGAATGATGGTATTAAAGGCAGAGCTGTAGTCAATGAAAAGGAGCCTTACATATGCGTCTTTATTCTCCAGGTTTTCTAACGAGGAATGTAGGGCCAGAGAATGACTATCGGTAAGCTGTGGTTGATGAGTGCCGTAACCAATCTCTCGAAGTACTTCATAGCAATTGATGTCAGAGCCACAGGTCGATAGTCATTCAGGCATGCCACCTTGCTCTTCCTTGTTTCTTTTTCTTTTTCTTTTTCAATCTTTTTATTAGTTTCATAATAATAAACATACCATAATATTGATACAAAGTTATTGGGAATACATTGTTATAATTAACATAGTTAAATATAAGCCCAGTTGACACATGAGTGTTAAATCTCCCAATCATATAGGATACAGACATGATATACAAAGCAAAAAAAATCTTTAAAAAATCATGAAAAAGGAAAAAAAAATATACCCCCCCCCAAAAAAAACTAACCTAAACAGTGTTAATCAACTAAAGTTAAAAAAAAAAGACATGGGCTGTTATGTAACATAAAAAAAAAAGGAACCATTAGTGTCGTATCTTGCTGTTCTTTGGCACCGGGATTGTCGTTGCCTTCTTAAAACACAAGGGGATCTTACACTGAAGCAGGGGGCAGTTGAAGATGTTAGCAAACACTCCAGCTAGCCCGCTTGCACAGGCCCGGAGAACCTGTCCCTGGATGCCATCTGGGCCCGTTGCCTTCCTTGAATTTATCTTCAGGAAGACCCTTCTAACGTCCTCTTTGGTAACGATGAATCTCGATGCCACCAGGTCCGGTTCATCCGGAGGGAGTGGGACGCTCCTCTTCTGTTCGAATCTTGCGTAGAATACATTAAGTTCATCAGGAAGAGAAGCACTACAGTTATTGATATTCCCAGCCTTTTCTTTGCGCCCAGTGATCTCATTTAGACCCTGCCATAGTCTACTGGCATCCCTCTGGTTAGCCTGGGCTTTCAACATGTCTTGATATTGCCTCTTGGCGCCCTTAATGGCTTTCCAGAGTTCGCCCCTGGATTCTGTGTAGCGACTGGTATCCCTGGACCTAAAAGCCGCAGCTCTAGCCTTCAAAAGGGACTGGACCTCATAATTCATCTAAGGTTTCTAGTTAGGGAGGACCTGGATCGTCTTGCGAGACACCCATAAAATGCTTTGCTGCAGTCAAAGGACAGCGGTGACTATATCACGTCCATTTAGGACAGCGCCAACCACATCATCAAGAATAATAAGCATCCTTTGGTGTTAGTGCTTCGTATCTTCTATCCAGCATTAGGGTAAAAAAAAAATGGTCAGCCTAATTATGCCGCGTGGAAAGGGAAGGGGGACGTTATGGTCAAGAGATGACGCCAAACGTCGTTGGGGGGTGGCAAGGAGAGGGAGAGAACAAGAATCGGATGAGGCCAGGGCCGCACAATTCCAGGATCCAAGAGTCAAGACAAAAAAAGATGAGAGAAGAAGAGACAAGAGGAGGAGAGGCATGCACGTCTCCAGCATCAAAGACAAACAACCAACAGCAGAAGAGATGAAGAGACGGGGGATGAAAGGGCTGCACATCTCCAGAATGACAACGAGAGGCACAAGGGTGGCAGATAAACCAGAAATGATGCCATCAAAAGTGTCCTTCGTTAAATGAGGAGCAGCTATATTTGCTTTGCTACGCATCGTTCTTCTTTAATAAACTGAGGTTTTCTACTTCAGTTTCCAAAGCAAAGCGATACCAGTAGTATCCTGGTCACAACAGACTGCACTACCCTTCTCCCAAAGGATGCCCCAACGGGTCACCCCGTTGTCTAGTTGCTACTCAAGCTGTCGGCAAAAAGTTTATGGAAGTGATTTGCAACTGAATCTTTCATTCAACTGTAGTTCCACTTCTGCAACCTGTTGCTTGTCATATTTATTAGCTTACCCTCATTTCACAAAAAAGATATACAGCCGTCTGAGCCAGATCAAGAAGCAAATTTGAGAAATAAAAGTATTAAAAGCAAAATATGACTAGTTGAGTTTGAAATCTAGCTGGCAATGGCTGTTTCTTCATTAGCTTGTGATATGGTGAAGAACTGAAAAAAAAAAGTGTTTGTGGCATCTACAGTTATGTAGATTGCTTGTGATGAATGAAATGACAAAAGAGAAAAAGAAAATAGTGCAAAGAAATCTTCAGTGATTCACATCCTATCCTTCATCCATTGTAGCGTAGTGGTTAGTGCAACACTATTAGAGCTCAGAGCGCCAGAGTTTAGTTCCACGTCCTCTGTAAGCAAGTTTGTACCTTCTTTCCCGTGTGTGTGTGTGTGTGTTTCCTCCAGGTGCTCAGGTTTTCTCTCACTGTCCAAAGTTGTACCAGTTAGTAAGTTAATTGGTCATTATAAATTGTTCCGTGATTAGGCTAGGGTTAAATCAGAAGGTTACTGGGTGGCATGGCTTGAAAGGCCAGAAGGACCTATTCCATGCTGTGTCTCTAAATAAATGAATAAACCAATCACTTCATTCAGGATGAGGTAGTAAATTGGATTCAATATTGGCTTCACTGGAGAAGCCAGGAAGTGGTAATAGTTGGTTGCCTCTCTGACTGGAAGCCTGTGACTAGTGGTTTGCCGGATCTGTTGTTGTTTGTTATTTATATCAGCAATCTGGATAATAGCATGTGTGTACTGGATTAGCACCTTTGGGGGGCATAGCGGGCAGCAAGGGAGACTATCAAAGCTTGGAGTAGGATCTGAACCATTTGGAAAAATGGGCTGAAAAACGGCAGATGAAATTTGATGCAGACAAGTATGAGGTGTTTGGGAGGACAAGCCAGGGTAGGACTTACACAGTGAAGTGCAATAGAAGAGGGATCTGAGAATAATTCCTCAAAAGTGGCGTCACAGGTAGATGGGGCCATAAAGAGGGTTTTTGCCAGATTGGCTTTATAAATTGGGTACAGGATGTTGAAGTTGTCTAGGACATTAGCGTAGTGTAATTTGGAGTATTATTTGCACTTTGGGTCACCTACATACAGAAAATATATTAATAACATTGAAAGAGTATGGAGAAAATTTATAGGGATGTTGCCTGGGCAAGGATTTAAGTTATAGGCAGAAGTTGATAGCTTAGGACTTTATTCTTTGGAACATAGAAGAATGAGAGGAAATTTGATAGAAGCATACAAATTGAGGGATATAGATTGGGTAAATACAAGCAGGCTTTTTTCCACTGAGGTTGGGTGAGACTGCGAGCTGGAGGACATGGGTTAAGGGTGAAGGGTGAAATGTTTAAGAGGAACAGGAGGGGGAAATGAACTTCAATCAGGGAGTGGAAAGCTTTGCCAGCAGAAGTAGTACATAAAAGTTTGATTCCAATGTTTAAGAGAAATTTGGGTAAGTATATGAATGGGAGGAATATAGAGGGCTGTGGTCCAAGTTGCGGGTCAATGGGACTAGGCAGGATATCAGTTCAGCACAGGCTAGACTAAAGACCTGTTTCTATGGTGTAGTATTTTGCCTGTCATAGTTAAGAAGTGGAGAGACTGGCACATTGATTTCCAGTGGTGATTGATTGTTTTCTTTTGGGTGCAGACATTTTTTCTGCCAGAAAGAATGCTTTTTTTTTTAGTGAATGTCCTGAGTAATTTTGAGATTTTTCAGTCATGACAGAATATCCGATATGTAAATGGGAGTCATGGAGAAACAAAAGTAGTAGTGAGTTTATAAAAGCTGAGGAAATTGGTGAAGTGCGGTACAGTGGCACAAGTATATATACTGGATGTATAAGAGGGTTCTAATTATCTAATTGGTGCAACATTGTTCTGATTGTATGTGAGCAAATCATTCAATCTACTTTGATTGAATCATGCAGAAAAATAGATAATTATTCTTAGAATAATACATTTGATATTGCTGTTCTCTATGATATCTTGTCAATAAATGTATGAAGCATTTCCTGCACCCAAGGAGAAAAAGATGTTTTTACTCCTATTGCAAATGTTTTGTGAATACCTTTAAAATATTAAGGTTGCTGCCTTTTTACTTGACATCCTGAATTTGTAGAATCTGTTTGATTCTCCACCTTAACCCTCCCTTTAATTATTTAGCCAGTAAATTGTCAGTAGCTCTGCCACATCTTTTTAAAGTGTTGTGTACATGGAAGAGTATGCACATGGTTGGTTGCCTGAATTATTGAAGTGCAAGATGCTTGTCATCAAAGTTTTTGCTAGTACCTCCAGATGCTTACCATGTACCTGAGGAGTATGTATGAAGTTATTTGGGGGGAAAAAAATCAAGAAAACAACAGTTACTCTTCACAATGAATCTGTTTAAATACTCTGATCAGTTGATGCTAAACACTAAAAATTACATAAACGTGTGTAAATTAGTACCAAATATGACAAAAGCCTTATTGCAGAACCACCCACAATGGATGGATTGTAAAACCTGGTTATGCTTGTTCATTAAAAGCCACAGTAAAAGTGTTAATTTGGCTTATTTGCTGACAGAATTGAAATACCTCTGGAGGCTATTTTATTGGAAGGGTCCTTTGAATCAATATGCAGATAGTCACCATCTTAATTCTTAATATTAAAAAAAATATAATCACTTCCTTACAAAGAAGCTCCAAAATTGTGCATCAATGTCTGACTTTTTTGTAGTTTATCCTTTCTTGTTGTTCCAGCAATGAAATCCTCTAGCAATATAGATAATGCAGACCAAAAAAAGACCAAAACAAAATTGAAAAAGTTTCTTACACGAAGGCCAACACTTCAGGCAGTGAGAGATAAAGGCTATATTAAAGGTAAGAAAAGTAAATCAAATCTTTGCAATATTTCGTCTCAAATTACAAGGGACACTTTGCTATTTTTGATATAAGCATTTGACAAATTGCTGTAGACTTTTTGATTTTAGTAAGTAATTCAGTCAGTGGATTTCTCCTCCATTTTTCCTATGAAGGACTCAAGTGGCCTGACACTACTTACAGCCAAGGAGATAGCGTATTTCTCTTAATAGGTCTTTATCAGAACTGTTCATGTCATATACAAGTGTCTAGTTTTCTTCTCGCTCCTTATGAAAAAACGTGGGAGTTCAGCTGAGCCAGCAGAACAACCAAGTCAGTGAGTTTTGGTTTCCTGCACAAATTTGCTGAACTTGTGGAACTTTTCAAACACTAATTTCTAAAAGACAAGAATGCCAAACCATTATTTCATTATTCATATAATTTTTGAAGAGAAGAGGATGAAATGCATGCTGCAGTAAATGTATTTAATTTTGATCAGTCTAAGTTGTAGCTCTTGGGTGATGTATCTAATTTTGATCAGTCTGAGTTGTAGCTCTTGGGTGCCTTGCTGGTTCTTACTAAACCATTGATAAACTGAATTTATGCAACTTGAAAATGTAGCTTGTTCTTATTTTTGAAATATTATAATAAAATTGTTACATTATTTTATGCTGAGAATGTTATATAGTATCCAGGCATTTTGGTATATGCTTAATCGATAATGGAAGTTTCCTTAAAGCCTGTTGTTTAAATTAAACTTAAGTATGAAATATTTAAATATCTTTTTGCTGGAGTTTTTAGGCTGATATAAATGAATATCATTTGCATCCTCAGTGAATGAAAGTTGTTAGATTCACTGTTTTTTTTTACACAAAATCATGGTCATTATGTGAAATTGGATTACCTATAACATTTCTTCATGTATAGATCAAGTGTTTGGATGCAATTTAAACAGTCTTTGTCAGAGAGAAGGCACAACCATACCTAAATTTGTGATGCTGTGTATTGATCACGTGGAAAAAGAAGGTATGGCATTCTAATTGTTTTCTTTAAAGTATCTCACACAAACTCTTAACAATGTTGGTGGAATATTTTTAATGTATCTAGAATTATGCAAATTGGCATATAATTTCAGACAGTTACATTTTCTTTAATTTCATCTTAAATATGGACTAATCACACTTGCAAAATATCAATTTTCAAATTTCTGAGTTTTTATATTCTTGTAATTCAGTCTCTGAGCTTGTATTCCTGCTTATTCTTATGTTGATTCATCTCATGCCATCAGGCTTGAATATTGATGGTCTGTATAGAGTAAGTGGCAACCTGGCTGTGATACAAAAACTGCGATTTGCTGTCAACCATGGTAAGTCTTTTTCTTTATTTATAAAGTCCTTGTTTATAATTTGGAGAAGAACTTGATTTTTAAAAATTTGGTTAAGCCCAAACTCCAAATGTTTAAATGTCACTGATACCTTAATTGTAAACCTAAAAAGTTCCAGGGTGATGGTTGAGATTTTCTATTTTTTAAGATGGCCATTACCTGTATAGTGGCACGTGGCCAAGTGGTTAGGGCGTTGGACTAGCAATCTGAAGGTCGTGGGTTCGAGCCTCGGCCGAGGCAGCGTGTGTGTCCTTGAGCAAGGCACTTAACCACACAAAGCTTCAGTCTACCCAGCTGAGAATGGGTACTGACAAAAATGCTGGGGGTTAACCTCGCGATAGACTGGCCTCCTATTCGGGGGAGGGTGTGGGGGAGTCTTGTACTCTCAGTTGCTTCACGCCACGGAAACCGGCATAAGCACCAGCCTGATGGGCCACAAGGCTCGTGACAGACTTTAATCTTTTAATTACCTGTATGGTATCTTTGTAACATCCGCAAACATGGGCACAAAGCCATCAATTCCATCATCCACATCATTGATATATAATGTGAAAAGAAGTCGCCCTAACACCAGTCCCTGCGGAATACCACTGGACACTGGCAGCCAACCAGAAAAGGCCACATTTATTCCCATTCTTTGCCTCCTGCCAGTCAGCCAATTTTCTGTTTATGGTAGTATCTCGCCATCCTTCTTACTAAAGAGAGAACTTCAGAGCAGAAATCAATAACTGCAGGAGCAACTTAGATGATGGAGTTGCATCTGTGGAAGGAAAGGAATTAATGATGGTTCAGGTCGAGACCCTGCATCAAGACTGAGAGTGGAGAAGGAAGGCAGCCAGTGTTACAGTATTAAGAGAGGAGTAGGTATGAGATGGGCGGCAGTAAGAACATAGAAAACCTAGACAGCACAGGCCTTTTGGCCCACAATGCTGTGCTGAACATGTACTTACTTTAGAAATTACCTAGGGTTACCCATAGCCCTCTATTTCTTCTAAGCTCCATGTACCTATCCAAGAGTCTCTTAAAAGACCCGATTGTATCCGCCTCCACCACCGTCACCGGCAGCCCATTCCACACATTCACCACTCTCTGCATAAAAAAACTTACCCCCTGACATCTCTTCTGTAGCTACTTCTAAGTACCTGAAAACCGTGCCCTCTCGTGTTAGCCATTTCAGCCCTGGGAAAAAGCCTCTGACTATCCACACGATCAATGCCTCTCATCATCTTATACACCCCGATCAGGTCACCTTTCATCCCCCGTCGTTCCAACGAGAAAAGGCCAAGTAGGTAATAAGTAGACTGAGAAGATGGAGCCAGGTGGGGGAGGGAAATAGATGGAATTGGGAGATAGATGGAGTTAGGAGACAGAAGCCCATAAGTGGAAAGGAAAAGAAATGGCAGATGAAAGAAAGGGAGAGCAGACATCCCACCTCTCCCGGAAGTTCCGGGAGTCTCCTGCATATTAATAGTGGCTCCCTGATGCCTGCAAATTATATACAATATCACGGAAATCAATTTTTTTTGAGAGAGCGCGCGAGAGAGCAAGAGCAAGAAAGCAAGGGCGAGAGAGAGCGTGAGAGAGCGAGAAAATAAGCGTGAGAGAGCAAGAGCGAGAAAGCAAGCGCGAGAGCGAGCTCGAGTAAGAGTGGCTATGAGAGAGAGAGAGGAAGCAAGCACGAGAGAGAGCGACCACGAGCGAAAGAGCAAGAGTGAGAGAGTTCCAAAAAAAGTCAGAGTGGCAGAGTGTTCCAAAAAAAGAAAATATAAAACGTACGTCACCCCAGACTACACTAAAGTGTTCCCCTGCCTAATAGGGGTCAAAAATAATGATAGTGATGCTCGCTGCACTGTTTGCAACAGTGACTTTTCTATTGCCCATGGTAGGTTAAGACTGTAAAAGACATGTTGAGGTGAGTTTAACAGGTGTCATTCGTTCATTAGCATAGCTAACGTTACTTAAACTAGCTGGCTAGCTGCTCAGGAGCTACTCTATTGTAGACATCCCACCTCTCCCGGAAGTTCTGGGAGTCTCCTGAAAATTGATGGTGCTACCTCCCTGAAATGAGTTTTTGCAGAGTGGGATGTCTGGGAGAGTGAAAGTGAGGACATAGGTTGAAGGGTGATGAGCAGGGACACAAGCACTCTTAAGTGCTAGGATCTGATATCCAAGATGGGTAATTGTTTGGAGTATTAGGGGAGAGGTGAAGGGCAAATGAGGGAGAGGATTCAGTGTGGGAAGCATATGGGTGGTAGGTGAATGGAATCAGGAAGGAGAGGAGATGGTTGGGGAACAGGAAGGGGAGGTGGTGAGTTGAGGTAAGGAGACACAAATGGGAGCAATGCACACAAAATGCTGAAGGAACTCAGCAAGTCAGGCTGCATCTAGGGAGGGGGAATAAACTGTTGACGCGTTGGGTTGAGACCCATCATCAGGACTGGAAAGTAAGGGGACAGAAACCAGAATAAGAAAGTTGGGGGAGAGGAAGCAGTACAAGCTGGCAGGTGTTAGGGAAAACCAGGAGAGGGGAGGTGGGTTCATACCATTGGATTACAAAGCATACAGGGGTAGTAAGGAGGTGGTGATGTTCTACATACGTTTGGGATTATAGACTACACAACTGTGAACTTTAACCTGGGCCTTAGATATAAAGATCGATTTTATTTTTGTGAATTACAAAACTCTCCATAAAAGATTTAAAATACAAAGCATAATGAATACTGATTTTTCTTGTCTTAATAACTATTAACTTTTTTACAGATGAAAAGCTGGACTTGAAGGATAATAAGTGGGAGGATATTAATGTAATCACTGGGGCTCTCAAGATGTTTTTCAGAGAACTTCCAGAGCCACTCTTCACATATCATCTTTTTAATGATTTTATCAATGCAATCAGTAAGTAAAAATGATAAACTAATGATTGTCTTACTCTCACTTAAATGTTAGTTTGCAGAGAATTACAGTAATTTTATTTTCTACTTGAAGCATTGAATAAATCAACATTTAAGTGACCATATAAGAACCAAATTATCATCATATTTTGCCAACTTCAGTTTCAGGAATGTGGGTTCTGAATGTTATACCTATCTGTCTATAGTTTTGCTTTCTGCAGCCAGTGATTTATGATAATTACTGAATTTAATTGTATTTCTCGCTGATCCATTATAAAGAAATTCATATTTATTGCAAGCATGGTGCATACATGCAATTAAGGGCTTAATCCAATGTTCCACTCAATCCCAAGAAATACTAATGCATTCCATAGTACACTGCAAGGCCTTAATGCCTTTCACTTTCTTAGCGCACAAAAATGGTATGTCAAAAATACATATGTAGTTATAATTTGGTCTCGGTTTAGATAGGAACTGCTTTGTGTTTTTCTGCAAATCTGGTCACTTATTCAAAATACTCTGCCTGCATTAAAGGCCAAATGCATTTTGTAATTTTAATATTTATTAGGACATAACATCTCATTGTTCAAAAGTTTATGTAAAAAACTGATGTATATAGTCAAAAGACTATAGACCCGAATGAAAGTGTATTTTTACAAAATGCTAAATTCCTGATAGCGGTCATTAGATTAGATTAGGTTATGAGGACACGCAGTCCTCCTTTATTGTCATTTAGTAATGCATGCATTAAGAAATGATACAATATTCCTCTGGTGTGATATCACAGAAACACAGGACAGACCAAGACTGAAAAACTGACAAAAACCACATAATTATAACATATAGTTACAACAGTGCCAGCAATACCATAATTTGATGAAGAGGCTGTGAGCACGGTAAAAACGTTCAAAGTCTCTCAAAAGTCCCACATCTCACGCAGACAAGAGAAGGAAGAAAACTCTCCCTGCCATACCCGACCACAGTCTGACTCTGAGTCGTCCGAAAACTTCAAGCTCTGATCAGCCCTCCGACACCGAGTACCGAGCACCATCTCTGCCGAACGCTTCAACCCCAGCCCCGGTCACCAGCAGCAGGCAAAGCTGAGGGTTTTGGGGCCTTCCCTCCGGAGATTCTCAATTGCACAGTAGCAGCGGCAGTGAACCGGCCATTTCGGAAGTTACTCCAGATGTTCCTCCGTGCTCTCACGGCTGTCTCCATCAAATCAGAATTGTGCACGGTCCCTATTTAACAGATATGATATCATTTCACCAGAGAGGCTACGTGCACTGCGTCGTGCCACCATCTTCTCCTCCCTCTCATATGGTTAGATTCAATTTTTTGACAAAAAGTTGTTTCCTATTTAACACAAATGTTTTCATTTAGAACATGGAACAATACAGCACAATAATAGTCTCTTTGGTTCATGACATTTTGCCAACCCAATTAAGGTAATAATGCCTAATTAAACTAATCTCTTCTACCTTTATGAGGTGCATGAGTATCTCTCCATTCTCTGCATATTCATGTACTTATGTAAGAGTCTGTTAAGCACCTCCATCATACCTGCTTCCACTACTGTCCGTGACAACACATTCCAGGCACTCACCATACTGTGTATTAAAATATATTTACCCCTTAAATCTCCCTTGAACTTTCTCCCTCTCACCCTAAATGCATGCCCTGTAGTATTGGACATTTCAACTCAGGGAGAAGGGGAAAGTTACTGGCTGTCTAGTCTATCTGTGCCTCTTATAATTTTACAAGCTTCTAATAGGTCTTCCATGCTCCGGAAGAAAACAACCTCAAGTTTATACTACTTCTTCTATAGCACATGGTTTCTAATCTAGGTAACATCCTTGTAAACTTCTTCTGCATGCTCTCTAAGGAATGGGATACAATACTCCAGATGCAACATAACCAGAGTTTTATAAAACTGAGCCATAGCTTCCTGACTCTTGAACCCAGTGCCTCGCATCAAAAGGCAAGCCCACCCAAGTATTCCTTAAGACCATAAAAGCAGAATTAGGCCATTTGGCTCATCGAGTCTTCTCCGCCATTCCATCATGGCTGATTTATTATCCCTCTCAGCCCCATTCTCCTGTCTTTTGCCCATAACCTTTGACAGCCTGACTAACCAAGAACCTATAAACCACCACTTTAAATATGCTGAGTGACTTAGCCTCCACAGCTGTCTGTGGCAATGAATTCCACAGATTCACCGCCATGAGAAGATATTCCTTCTCAGTCGCTGTTCTATTCTGAGACTGTGCACTCTGGTTCTAGACTCACCCACTATAGGAATTGTCCTCCCCATATCCACTCTGGTTAGCCGTTCCAATATTCAGTAAGCTTCAGTGAGATTTCCTCTCTCGCCCCCCCCCAACCCTCCACGTTCTTCTAAACCCCAGTGAGTAAAGGCCCAGAGCCGCCAAGCAGACCTTGTGTGTTAACCCTTTCATTCCAGAATCATTCATGTGAACCTCTTCTGGTTCTTCTCCAAGCCAGCACATCTTTATTGGATAACGGGTCCAAAACTCCTCACAGTACTCAAGTGTGATCTGACCAATGCCTTATGAAGCCACAGTATCACATCCTTGTTCTTATATTTGATTCCAGGGATGAAATAGTTAACAGATGAGAAGCATCTGATGTCTCTGGGCCTGTACACACTGGAGTTAGAAGAACAAAGGGGGGATCTGATTGATTCCTCTCGAATATTGAAAGGCCTAGATAGAGTGGATGTGGAGAATATGTTTCCTGTAGTGGGTGAGTATAGAAGCATAGTACACAGCCTCAGAATAGAGGGGCATTCATTTAGAACAAAGATGATGAATTTCTTTAGTTAGATGGTAGTGAATCTGTGGAATTAATTGCCACAGACAGCTCTGGAGGCCAAATCTCTGAGTATATTTAAAGTGGAGGTTGATAGATTCTTGATCAGTCAAGGTTAGAAGGCAGGAGAATGGGATTGAGAGGCATGATAAGTCAGCTATGATGGAATAGCAGAACAGACTTGATGGGCCAAATGGCCTAATTTTGCTTCTATGTCCACATGAACTGAATACTGCATTTGTCTTTCTTACCACCTACACAACCTGCAAGTTAACCCATAAGGAATCCTGCAGGACACCCAAGTTCCTCTGCACCTCTGATTTTTGAATTTTCTACCCATTTAGAAAATACTCTATGCCTTTATTCCTTCTTCCAAAGTGTATGACCATACACCTCCCTGCACTTCTTTGCCCATTCAGAGGTGTGATGCTGAGGCTCTATGAGGCACTTGTGAGCCCACACTTGGAGTATTGTGTGCAGTTTTGGGCTCCTTATTTTAGAAAGGATATACTGACATTGGAGAGAGTTCAGCGAAGATTCACGAGAATGATTCCAGGAATGAAAGGTTTATCATATGAGGAACGTCTGGCAGCTCTTGGGCTGTATTCCCTGATGTTCAGGAGAATGAGTGGGGATCTCCTAGAAACACTCTGAATGTTAAAAGGCCTGACCAGATTGGATATGGCAAAGTTATTTCCCATGGGAAGGGAATCCATGACAAGAAGGCACGACTTCAGGATGGATGGATGTCCATTTAGAATAGAGATGCAGAGAAATTACTCCAGTCAGAGAGTGGTAATTCTATGGAGTTTGTTGCCACAAGTGGCTGTGGAGGCCAAGTCATGGGTGTAGGTTCTTGATTAGCCAGGGCATCAAAGGGTATAGGGAGAAGGTGGGGGAGTGGGGATGACTGGATGAAGTGGATCAGCCCATGATTGGTGGAGCAGACTCGATGGGCCGAATGGCCTACTTCTATATCTTATGGTCTGCCAATCTATTCAAATCCTTCTGCAGACTCCTTGCTTCCTCAACACTACCTGCCCCTCCACCTATCTCCATATCGTCTGCAAACTTGACCGCAAAGCTATTACTTCTGTTATCCAGGTTATTGACATATAATGTGAAAAGAAGTGTGGTTCCAATACAGACCCTTGCAGAACAGCACTAGTCACCAGCAGCCAATCAGAATAGGTCCCCTTTAATCTGTTTCTTTTTGCCTGCTGCCTGTCAACCAATCTTCTATTCATGTAATATCTTAACTATGATACCATGGGCCCTTATTTTGTTAAGCAGCCTCATATGTGGCACATAATCATGCACTTCCCAAGTACCCTGAAACCTCATCCTTAGTAATGAAGTTAAGCTACTGGCCTATAATTTCCTTCCTTCCACCTCCCACCCTTCTTAAAGCATGGAATAACATCTACAATTTTCCAGTTCTCCGGAACAATTCCAGAATCTAGTGATTCTTGAAAAAGTATTACTAATGCCTCCAGGATCCCTTCAACTACCTTTTTCAGAACCTTGGGTTGTGGTCATTTGCTCCAGGTGACTTATCTACCTTCAGGCCTTTCAACTTCCTAAGCAGCTTCTCCTTAGTAATAGCGAATACACTTACTTTCTGCCCCCTGACAATCTTGAATTTCTGGCATACCATTAGTGTTTTCCACAATGAAAACTGACACAAAATACTTAAGTTTGTCCACTATTTCTTTGTGCCCCATTACTACTGCTCAAACATCATTTTCCACCAGTCCAATATCCATTCTTGCTTTTCTTTAACTCTCAGTATATCTGAAAAATATTTTTGTATCCTCTTGATATTATTGGCTAGATTAACTTCGTATTTCAACTTTTTTCTCTTTATGCTTTTTGTTCCAGTTCCCTACTGTTGGTTTTTAAAAGCTTCCCAATCATAGAACCACAGAACCATAGAAACTACAGCACAGAAACAGGCCTTTTGGCCCTTCTTGGCTGTGCCAAACCATTTTCTGCCTAGTCCCACTGACCTGCACACGGACCATATCCCTCCATACACCTCCCATCCATGTATCTGTCCAAGTTATTCTTAAATGTGAAAAAAGAACCTGCATTTACCACCTCATCTGGCAGCTCATTCCATACTCCCACCACTCTCTGTGTGAAGAAGCCCCCCCTAATGTTCCCTTTAAACTTTTCCCCCTTCACCCTTAACCCATGTCCTCTGGTTTTTTTCTCCCCTTGCCTCAGTGGAAAAAGCCTGCTTGCATTCACTCTATCTATACCCATCATAATTTTATATACCTCTATCAAATCTCCCCTCATTCTTCTACGCTCCAGGGAATAAAGTCCTAACCTATTCAACCTTTCTCTGTAACTGAGTTTCTCAAGTCCCGGCAACATCCTTGTAAACCTTCTCTGCACTCTTTCAACCTTATTTATATCCTTTCTGTAATTTGGTGACCAAAACTGAACACAATACTCCAGATTGGGCCTCACCAATGCCTTATACAACCTCATCATAACATTCTAGCTCTTATACTCAATACTTTGGTTAATAAAGGCCAATGTACCAAAAGCTCTCTTTACGACCCTATCTACCTGTGACGCCACTTTTAGGGAATTTTGTATCTGTATTCCCAGATCCCTCTGTTCTACTGCACTCCTCAGTGCCTTACCATTAACCCTGTATGTTCTACCTTGGTTTGTCCTTCCAACGTGCAATACCTCACACTTGTCTGTATTAAACTCCATCTGCTATTTTTCAGCCCATTTTTCCAGCTGGTCCAAGTCCCTCTGCAGGCTCTGAAAACCTTCCTCACTGTCTACTACACCTCCAATCTTTGTATCATCAGCAAATTTGCTGATCCAATTTACCACATTATCATCCAGATCATTGATATAGAGGACAAATAATAATGGATCCAGCACTGATCCCTGTGGCACACCACTAGTCACAGGCCTCCACTCAGAGAAGCAATTCTCTACTACCACTCTTTGGCTTCTTCTGTTGAGCCAATGTCTAATCCAATTTACCACCTCTCCATGTATACCTAGCGACTGAATTTTCCTAACTAACCTCCCATGCTGGACCTTGTCAAAGGCCTTACTGAAATCCATGTAGACAATATCCACTGCCTTCCCTTCATCCACTTTCCTGGTAACCTCCTCGAAAAACTCCAATAGATTGGTCAAACATGACCTACCACGCACAAAGCCATGTTGACTCTCCCGAATAAGTCCCTGTCTATCCAAATGTTTGTAGATTCTGTCTCTTAGTACTCCCTCCAATAACTTACCTACTACCGATGTTAAACTTACTGGCCTATAATTTCCCGGATTACTTTTCGATCCTTTTTTAAACAACGGAACAACATGAGCCAATCCTCCGGCACCTCACCCGTAGACAGCGACATTTTAAATACTTCTGCCAGGGCCCCCGCAATTTCAACCCTAGTCTCCTTTAAGGTCCGAGGGAACACCCTGTCAGGTCCCGGGGATTTATCCACTTTAATTTTCCTCAAGACAGCAAGCACCTCCTCCTTTTCAATCTGTACAGTTTCCATGATCTCACTACTTGATTCCCTTAATTCCATAGACTTCATGCCAGTTTCCTTAGTAAATACAGATGCAAAAAACCTATTTAAGATCTCCCCCATTTCCTTTGGTTCCGCACATAGCTGACCACTCTGATCTTCAAGAGGACCAATTTTATCCCTTACAATCCTTTTGCTCTTAATATACCTGTAAAAGCTCTTTGGATTATCCCTCACTTTGACTGCCAAGGCAACCTCATGTCTTCTTTTAGCCCTCCTGATTACTTTCTTAAGTATTTTCTTGCACTTCTTATACTCCTCAAGCACCTGATTTACTCCCTGTTTCCTATACATTTCATACAACTCCCTCTTCTTCTTTAACAGAGTAGCAATATCCCTTGAGAACCAAGGTTCCTTATTCCTATTCACTTTGCCTTTAATCCTGACAGGAACATACAAACTCTACACTCTCAAAATTTCTCCTTTGAAGGCTTCCCACCTACCAATCACATCTTTACCAGAGGACAACCTGTCCCAATCCACGCTTTTTAGATCCTTTCTCATTTCTTCAAATTTGGCCTTCTTCCAGTTCAGAACCTCAACCCTAGGACCAGATCAATCCTTGTCCATGATCAAATTGAAACGAATGGTGTTATGATCACTGGAACCAAAGTGCTCCCCTACACAGTCTTCTGTCACTTGTCCTAACTGATTTCCTAACAGGAGATCCAATATTGCATCCCCTCTAGTTGGTCCCTCTATATATTGATTTAGAAAACTTTCCTGAGCACATTTTACAAACTCTAAACCATCTAGACCCCTAACAGTATGGGAGTCCCAATCAATATATGGAAAATTAAAATCCCCTACCACCACAACTTTATGTTTCCTGCAGTTGCCTGCTATCTCTCTGCAGATTTGCTCTTCCAAGTCTCGTTGACTATTGGGTGGTCTGTAATACAATCCCACTAATGTGGCCATACCTTTCCTGTTTCTCAGCTCCACCCATAAGGACTCAGTTCACAAGCCCTCTAATCTGTCCTGCCTGAGCACTGCTGTAATATTTTCCCTAACAAGCAGTGCTACTCCCCTATCTTTCATTCCTCTGCCTCAATCACATCTGAAACATCGGAACCCTGGAATATTAAGCTGCCAGTCCTGCCCCTCCTGTAGCCAAGTTTCACTAATCCTCTAACTTCCCACTAATTTTGGCTGTATTTTATGCCCTCTTGTGCTTTCATGCTGACTTTGGCTTCCATTGTCAGTCACAGTTGTCTCATCCTCCCTTGACAATACTACTTCATCTTCGGGATGTATCTATCCTGCACTTTCTGAATTTCCCCCAGAAACTCCAGCTGTTGTGTTCTGTCATTATTTATCATCATTCCTGCAAGTGTCCCTTCCAACTAACTTTGACCAACTTCTCTCTCATGCCTCTGTAATTTTCTTTACTCCACTGTAATACTGATACATCTGAATTTATTTTCTCCCTCTCAATCTGGAGGATGAATTCTATCATATTATGAATACTGCCTCCTTAAGGGTTCCTTTACCTTAAGCTATCTCATCAAATCTGGTTCATTACACAACACCCAATCCAGAATTGCCTTTCCCCTAATGGCCTCAGCCACAAGCTGCTCATAGGCATTCTTCAAATTTTCTCTCTTGGAATCCAGCATCAACCTGATTAAAAATCTACATGCTTATTGAAATCCCCATGACAATCATAACATACCCCATATTACATGCCTTTTCTATTTCCTGTTGTAGTTTGTATCCCACATCCTAGCTACAGTTCAGGGGCCTGTATATTAGTCCCATTAGAGTCTTTTTATCCTTGCAGTTTCTTAACTCTACCCACAAGGATTCTACATCTTCCAATCCTAAGTCACCTCTTTTTAAGGATTTTATTTTATTTTTTTACTAACAGACCCATCTTTGTCTCTTTGTCTATCTGCTTGTGCTTTCTATAGAAGGTGTATCCGAGGATGTTAAGCTCCCAACCTTTCAGCCACAACTCAGTGATACTCACAATGTCATTCTTGCCAATCTATAACTGTGCCTTATTCCATATACTCCGTGCATTCAAATAAACCACTTTCAGTTCTGTTTTTGTCCTCATGTTACACTTCAACCCACCCAACTGACTGCAGTTTTGCCCTGTCAACTGTCTTTCCTCATAGTCTCACTACACAATGCATCAAGTTGTATACTAATTGCCATATCAATCCAGTTCCCTCCCCAACTACCCTAGCAAACTGACCTGCTAAGGATATTAGTCCCCCTCAGGTTTGAAGTGTAACCCATCCTTTTTATTTTTAACAAATCATACCTTCCCCAGTAGAGTTCCCAGTGATCCATAAATCTGAAACCCTGCCAGATTTCCTAGTGTTTGCGTTTTTAAATTCACTACTGCAAAGCCTCTTCCAGTGATGCTTACACTGAAGAAGATTAAACCTTCTCTTCGGGAGTTTAGTGAAACCCTTTCTCACCGCTCCCCATCTATAATTTCTTCAGCCCTTCAACTTTTCGACCACATTTTGCCAATCAACTTTCCAGTTCTTAGCTCCATCGCTCCTCCTCCTGTCTTCTCCTATCAGTTCGGATCTCCCTCTCCCCCTCCCACTTCCAAATCTCTTACTATCTCTTCTTTCAGTTAGTCCTGACGAAGGGTCTTGGCCCGAAACGTCGACTGTACTTCTTCCTATAGATGCTGCCTGGCCTGCTGCATTCACCAGCACTTTTTGTCTGTGTTGCTTGATTTTCCAGCATCTGCAGATTTCCTCGTGTTTGCCCTGCACCATTTCCTCAGCCACTCAATCATGTGCTATATCATCTTATTTCTGCCCTGACTAGCATGTGGTACTGGGAGTAATCCAGAGATGACTACCTTACTACTCTATCAACTTGTGTATCACTTTCAATCTTTGTGTCAGATCTGCAAACTTACTAACTCACCGATCCATATTTTCATCCCAGTAAAGTAAATCAGTGCTCATGGTTTGTATTACTGCTTTCATTCTTTATTCCACAATGGGTTATGGATAAATATGTAAAGAAGGATGAGATTAGATTAGAATATGAGGACACGCAGTCCTCTTTTATTGTTACTTAGTAATGCATGCATTAAAAAATGATACAATATTCCTCCGGTGTGATATCACAGAAACACAGGACAGACCAAGATTGAAAAACTGACAAAAAACACATAATTCTGGAAAGTCCCACACCTCACGCAGACGGGAGAAGGAAGAAAACTCTCCCTGCCATGCCCGACCACAGTCCGACTCTGAGTCGTCCGAAAACTTCGAGCTCTGATCAGCCCTCCGACACCGAGTACCGAGCACCATCTCTGCCAAACGGTTCAACCCCAGCCTCGGTAGCCAGCAGCAGGCAAAGCCGGGGATTTTGGGGCCTTCCCTCCAGAGATTCTCGATCGCACAATAGCAGTGGCAGCGAACCGGACATTTCAGAAATTTCTCCAGATGTTCCTCTGTGCTTTTCACGTCTGTCTTCATCAAGTCAGAATTGACCACGGCCCCTATTTAACAGATATGATATCATTTCACCGGAGAGCTGCGTGCTGCGTCGCGTCGCCATCTTCTCCTCCCGCCTGAATGTTTTTAGGTCTACTATAAATTATTATTAATTTAATTGTAAGTAATGTCCCAGAATTTATTAGCGAATAGCATCTCATTGTGCTTCATTTATTGGATTTTTTTCGGTCTTCTTCTTGGGAAATCTTGAACTGCAGATTGCTGCAAGTTACCCATTTTAGACAATAGAGATCTTGTTTTGCCTTATCCAATATGGTTGAAGGATAGAGAAAAATATTGGGTTGATTTAGAATCAAGCTAGATAAAGAAAGAAAAAAATGATCTGATTGAATGTTATTCTTTTTTTCCCATCAGGACCTGCTTCCCAAGTTTTACCACCACCTAACAAACTAGGGCAATTTATAGTAGTCAATTAATCTACTAATATACACATATTTTGAGATGTGGGAGAAAACAAACAATTGGAGCATGGAGAACATGCAAATTCCACACAAGTAGCACAGGATATCAGAACTGAATGCCAACTGTTGGGCAGCAACTCAGCTGGCTCCATCACTGTGCTATTGGATATAATGATTGTTTGATTTATTTGTTCTTGAAGCGCTCAGACACAAGGACCAAAACATTATAGTAATCTTTAAAATTTTCACTTTAACGAGTAAAACAAATTGTTTTTGGGAAGATAACAGATTGGTCTGTTACTGTTTGTAGCATAGTGGTTAGCATAACGCTACTATAGTGCCTGCAACCTGGGTTCCATTTCACTGTTGTCTGTAAGGAGTTTATACATTCTTCTTGTAGCCCCAGAGCTGTCCTCAGTGTGCTCCAGTTTCCTCATGTTTTCAAGTATGTATGGGTTAGTAGATTAATTGGTCACAGGTGTAATCGGGTGGCACAGACCCAATGTACCAGAAGGGCCTGTTACCATGCTCTGTCTCTAAAATAAAAATAAAATGTTAATGCCGTTTGCCTTTTTTTTCCCAGTAGCTTGTAGTGCACAGTTCAGCCAGAAGATGGCATGTGTTGCATTCTCCAATGTTTGTTAATTTTTTGTCATGCTAGAGATCTTGATCAACACACACAAAATGCTGGGAGAACTCACAATAGAAACATAGAAAATGCTGGCAGCATCTTTGGAGTGAAATGAACAGTCAACGTTCCAGGCCAAGATCTTTGATGATCCTTAGTCCTGATGAAAGGTCTTGGCCTGAAATGTCAACTGTTCATTTTCATCCATAAATGCTGTTGAGCTCCCCCAGCATTTGTGTGTTAATTTTTTGTTCTTTTGAACATTGTATTTGTACACACATATTGGAGACTTTTTTTGCACATCAACTTTAGTTTAACCAGAGCCAGCTTCTTCCACCACTTCCCAAGAACAGTGATTCAAATACAGTAAATGCTATCCATCCCATCTCTAATGAGAATGAACTTGGAACTGTTATGGGTCCACAGTTTAGATTCCTGTGGATGTCACGTGATATTAGTTTCATTTATTAAGTGTGATGTATCTATAGTCTTGTTTTGCTGGAAGCTTGTAGTTTCGATTCCTGGGGGTACCATGTGGTTTACTGGGAATCCATGACTTTGTTTCTGTGAGAGTCATGTGATGACATATTCCCATCGGTATAAAAAACAATTGCTTTCATTTAGTGGGTCAGTCGCTCGTTAGGGAGTCGCTCGGTAAGGAGTCGTTAAGAAATCGACAGGAAGAGAGCGAGAGTGAAGATTGCAGGCTTCGAACGAACCCAAAGGATTAGGTTAGCCGGCAGCACTCTGTGCATTTCGAATGTGACTGACATTTCATATAATCCATATGTGGATTGCAGCACACACTTTTGGTTAACCCCTGCAAGGTCTCGGGTGTTCTGTGGTGAACATTTCGGTGAAAGGGACATTCCCTGTCAGTTAATCCGTGAAATCTCACTCTTCTTGGACTCTTCAAAAAAGGTACTCCGCGGCTGCAAACTTTAGTAACTGTTTCTTCAAGGTCGCCTCTCCGCTGTATTGTGAATCTCCAAGATTGTCTGTTCGTTGTATTGTGAATATACAAGTCTCTCCTCTTACTTATTTCAGGAATCACCCGGACTTCCTAAACTACTACTCTAAGACTGTGCTTGAGTAAGACTTTGTTAAGAATTGTTTCTAAGTTTGACTGTTTGGGAACTATAGATGCATTACGCCATTAACTTCTGTTTAAGTTAGTCGTTTGTTTAATTTTCTATATTTCTGCGTAAATGTTAATAAATTTAGTTGTTTTGCATTAATTCCCTGACTCCGTTCTACATCTATTCGTAACATAAAAATTGGGGGCTCGTGCGGAATCAGAACAACCTGGAGCTGATTGGTTAATTATCGCTCTAATTAGAAAAAGAGAAATTCCTGATTCCTTTTGTTTAATTGGTTTGTGTGTGGAAATCAGCAGCAATGGATGTTGGGAAATTTCTGGCATTGCCAACTCCTGAGGCATTAGCAAAAGCCAAAAGGGATGAGGCGCTGGAAATTGCATCTCTGGGGCCAACCAGAGGTGTTATAGTCTCTTATGAACATGTTTTTTTATGATCACAAGACCCTGCTAGACATTAAAGTATTAAAGTACTACCCCTTCAGTGAGTTGCTTGTTGACAGAGAAGCTGAAGGAGTTCGGCTTGGTGCAGATCATGCTGCTACCTGCATCAGGCATCAGAGGAGTTGGTGTGCGAAGGCGGTGTGCAGTCTTAATAGCAAGTGCTTTTCTTGTGATTGCAAGACCCTGTTGGACATTGTTAATGTAGAATGCTGCAAGTCGGATTCACTGATTTATTGGTGCATCGCGGGGGAGCTGCATGGCCTCGATCATAGCGAGGACTAGTCCTCAAGCTTCAGTGCTGCTTGTTTACAGTTAACCAACAAAGGGGCATCGGAGTCGGTGTGCTCCATCAGAGGCACTGTGGCTGTGTACCTAAGTCGGAGTCTCTGCTGCCGGCTCCCAGTTTTTGCTAGGCAGAAGACAAGCTGTATTGTTTTTGACTGCAGAATGCTGGAACGTTCACAGACTCAGGGTCTTGGACTATATATTTTTTTGTGTGACTGTTAGTACTGTATTTTGCATCTTGGCTCCGGAGTAATCAGAATCAGGTTTATTATCACTGGCATGTGACGTGAAATTTGTTAACTTAGCAGCAGCAATTAAATGCAATACATAATCTAGCAGAGAGAGAAAAATAATAAATAAAATAAAACATAATAAATAAACAAGTAAATCAATTATGTATATTGAATAGATTATTAAAAAATGTGCAAAAACAGAAATACTGTATATTTAAAAAGTGAGGTAGTGTCCAAAGCTTCAAAGTCCATTCAGGATTCAGATGGCAGAGGGGATTAAGCTGTTCCTGAGTCGCTGAGTGTGTGCCTTCAGACTTCTGTATCTCCTACCTGATGGTAACAGTGAGAAAAGGGCATGCCCTGGGTGCCGGAGGTCTTTAATAATGGGCGCTGCCTTTCTGATACACCGCTCCCAAAAGATGTCCTGGGTACTTTGTAGGCTAGTGCCAAGATGGAGCTGACTAGATTTACAACCTTCTGCAGCTTCTTTCGGTCCTATGCAGTAGCCCCTCTGTACCAGACAGTGATGCATTCCATGTACAACTATAGAAGTTTCTGAGTGTATTTTTTGACATGCCAAATGGCTTCAAACTCCTAGTAAAGTATAGCCACTGTCTTGCTTTCTTTATGACTACATCAATGTGTTGGGACCAGGTTAGATCCTTGGAGATCTTGACACCCAGGAACTTGAAGCTGCTCACTCTCTCCACTTCTGATCCCTCTATGAGGACTGGTATGTGTTCCTTCATCTTACCCTTCCTGAAGTCCACAATCAGCTCTTTCGTCTTAATGGCATTGAGTGCCAGGTTATTGCGGCGGCACCATTCCACTAGTTGGCATATCTCACTCCTGTACACCCTCTCGTCACCACCTGAGATTCTACCAACAATGGTTGTATCGTCAGCAAATTTGCCGATGGTATTTGAGCTATGCCCAGCCACATAGTCATGGGTATAGAGAGAGTAGAGCAGTTGACTAAGCACGCATCCCTGAGGTGCGCCAGTGTTGATTGTCAGCAAAGATTTGCGTTTAGCTGTATTTCTGTATGTTTGAATGACAATTAAACTTAATAAACCAATTCCAATAAACTGTTGCGTCAACTAATGAATAGGAAATACTTGAATGATATTCTGATTCCTAAATGTGCGAACCCACTATTTCTTTAATATAATTCTAAATTAATTTAATAAATTGCAATTAATAGTGTTATGCATTATTTATAGATTATTTTTGTGTTGGTGTGTGGCCTAGTGGTTAAGGCGTTTGTCTAGTGATCCGAAGGTCGCTAGTTTGAGCCTTGGCTGAGGCAGTGTGTTGTGTCCTTGAGCAAAGCACTTAACCACACATTGCTCTGCGATGACACCGGTGCCAAGCTGTATGGGTCCTAATGCCCTTCCCTTGGACAACATCGGTGGCATGGAGAGAGGAGACTTGCAGCATGGGCAACTGCCGGTCTTCCATACAATCTTGCCCAGGCCTGCGCCCTGGAAACCTTCCAAGGTGCAAATCCACAGTCTCACGAGACTAACGGATGCCGATAGTGGATTATTTTTAATGTATTTAATGACAAGCATAAAACCAATTATATATAACCAATTAAATAGCCAGCAATGTTGACTGTGTTTTCAATTCCATAGATGCTGCCTGACCTGCTAAGTTCCTTCAACATTTTGTGTGTGTGTGTGTGTGTGTGTGTGTGTAGCTCTGGATTTCCAGCTTTACAGAATCTCTTATATTAACCAATTATATCTAATGTATTTCAGAATCTCCAGACTACAAGCTCCGCATTCAGGGTATTAAAGAACTAGTTAGACATCTACCTAAACCAAACCATGACACGATGCAAGTTCTGTTCAAGCATCTTGTGAAGTAAGTCTGAATTAAATGATCAGTTGAATATTTCTCTGATCGAAGGAATATCAGATGTACTTCCATTGTGGTTGACTGTGCCTGGTAATTTGGGACTGAAATTTTCGTCTCTTAAGATTTGATATTTAAAATTATTTGCTTAATATTTTATTAAATTGCAAATATCAGAGTCAAGAAGTCTGCAACATCTTGGCTGAATTGGGCATCTTGTGCCCCATTTGTTAAACATTCCTGTATTTTTAAATGATTTTTAAAAATTACCCCCCTAGATATTGAATTTCAAGCTGCAATGCAATGCAGCAAGACCACTTGGGGATTTGGTACATTGGTGAGATACAATCTGAACATTGTATAACCTTAACCAATTAAACTAATGACTAAATAATTAAATAGGAAGACTTTTTTCAGAGGATGAATTAGTATTTGTAAATTATGTTCAAATCAGGAACAGAAAAAAGAAAGGGAAAGACGGGTGGATTAAGATATTTTAAAAATGAAGTTTTTCTTAAATTTTACTTTTTAACAATTTGAAGGAATAAAGTACCACTTTTTTTCCACTTGCTTTTTGAGACATTAAATTGCATTGGTTATCTGCTATCTCATTGTAATTAGGATAGTCCATAAAGTATCAAACTGTGGTGAGTTTAATTGCAATTAATTTGATCATAAAGATCAGAGACTAAATGCAAGATAGAACATAGAACTGGACAGCACAGGAACAAACCCTACAGCTCACAATGTCTGTGTAAAATACAATGCAAAATTAATCTAAATCTCTTCTGCTTGCACATGAGCCAAATCCCTCAATTCCCTGTGTATCTGTACATGTATCTTAACATCACTGAAAATCACTGTCATATCTGTTTCCTGCATTGCCCACCAGCAGCCTGTTCCAGGCACCTTCCACTTTGTATACTGCAAATCCCGTTAAAACTTCTCGCCAAAACATATGCCTCTTGTAATTTTATAAACTTCTATCAGGTCTCCCCTCAATCTCCATCTCTCCAGAGAAAGCAACTGAAGTTTGTTGAATCTCTCCTTGTAGTTCATTCTCTAATCCAGGCAACTTCCTGGTAGACGTCTTCTATACCCTTTACAAATCCTCAACATTCTTCCTGTAATAACGTGACCACAATTGCATACAATAAGATGTTAAAGGTCAACAGTACAAATTGTACAGCGGCACATGTAATTCACAATTCACTGTATTGTTTTCATGTTACAAATTGCTTGTTAGTTTGGGTCTTAATAACGAATTCCATTATTTTTGCAAAAGCTAGCATAGTATTAACATTCATTCAGTCATTATCTCATCCAACAATTGTTATGTGTCAATCAGAAATATATTCAGTGTTGCTGATGATCTGCTCCATTTCTTATAATTGTTAGTCATATATTCATTGTTTGATGAAACATCAAGTGAAATAATTTTTCTGCCCCATATCCATGTTCACCTCGAGCCGTAGTAGATCACTGAAAGTGTGTCTTTCATATAGAATGAAGCACCAAAATACTATGATGCAATCATGAGCCTTAAATGCTGTCTTAAAAGAGAGCAGAGAGTGGTGCGAACAGCCCAGCACATCTGTAGATGTGAATTTCTCACTATTCAGGACATTTACAAAGACAGGTGTGTAAAAAGGGCCTGAAGGATCATTGGGGACTTGAGTCATAGTCACAAACTGTTCCAGCTGCTACCATCCAGGAAATGGTACTGCAGCTTAAGAGCCAGGACCAACAGGTTCCAGGACAGCCTCCTCCACCAGGCCATCAGACTGATTAATTCATGCTGATACAACTGTATTTTTATGATATATTGACCATCCTATTGTACTTATAAATTACTATAAACTGTACATTGCACATTTTGACGTAGACGTAACATAAACATTTTTACTCCTCATGTATATGAAGGATTTAAGTAATAAAGTCAATTCAATTCAATTATGCAAAATTTCACACAGATTTGTAGAATCTCTTAAATAGCACTGTAGGATTACCACAAAGATTATCAGAACAAAAAAAAAGGAAAAATATTGATCAAGCTACATCCAGATGATTTTCTCAATGGCATCTATTTCCGTCGTGAAGTTTGGGATTAAACAATAAAACAAAAGAACAAGTAAGTGGAATGTCATAACAGGTTGACAGACATCTGAAGTACAAAGGATGATATTTTGGGTGTTCTTGCTCTATGTCAATAAATTGGGCATTCTGTTTTATCCATTTAAGTGAGATAGAATTTTCTATAAAGAGAAGGTTTTTAAGTATGTTGATGGTGATACTACATGATTAAACAATATTATTATATCTTTCTAGGGTTGTTGCCTGTGGTGAGCTAAACCGAATGACCATTCAGAGTGTTGCCATAGTATTCGGGCCAACTCTCCTCAGGCCTGAGAAAGAGGTGAACAATATTGCAGTGCACATGGTATACCAGAATCAGATTGTGGAATTGATCTTAACAGAATATGAGACCATATTTGGACGCAGTTGAAATACACTGCGAAAGGAAAACACATCTACCAAAACCCTTAAGTGTTTTTTTTGTATTTTGAGTTGACCAGAAAATGGTAAACTTTGCACTTGTTTTCCACTGTTTTATTTTTTAAATGAACTGTAGTTTTTTTTAAATGGTTATCATTCTTGAAAGCAGGTGTTTTGCTTAAGATATAATGCAGACATGCAAGAGTGCATGTGACCTGGTTATGACAAAGAGTGAAGACTTAAGTATACGATAGTTACATACACTGGGCTCTTTTGCAACAATATTTGCCTGAGAGACTTAGCAGTACTCTTTCATGCGTGTGTACGTATTTTTAGGAGATTTCCAGCATATAGTTGGCAGTCCTCACATCCAGCCTTTCCTGCTGTTTGATGTAGCAGAAGTTCTAATACTGTATATTGCTCTTGAGTCCTTACTGAAGCATTGGCCAGATATTGTGTAATTTATTTTTTATAGGTTTACTCAAAAGGCAAAAGCTGAATTGTTAAATGCTGATTTTCTTTTTCCTGGTTGAATATGGACAGAAAACAGTCCTGCACTTGCTGTACCCTCAGCCTGCTGTTAAAACAGGGGTTATGATCACATCCAGTGTTTGAAATACTAGTGATGTATAGATGAACAAAGAATATATGTTAAAATAACATGTCCTCAGCCAAACTGTATAATATAGTCTGTGTATAGTTCCTTAACAAAGTATGTTTTCCATACAGTAACATTTCTAATCAAATTTTGCCAGCTTGTAATAAAATTGCTGGTCAGTGTATCATCTGAGATCAGTACTAAGAGCTTTTAGGGGTATTTTAATGACAGGCAACACAAGGGGCTATTCTTAGGTATACTAAGAAGCTGTGTGCACTTTTTAGCTATTGGTAATTTCAGTGCAGGGCAAATCTTAACCATTTGTATTTCAAATGGTACTGGAAAGTAATGTGTAGGCTTGTGCTTTCTAGGTGCTCTACAACAATAGCTGTTTATTTAAAAATGTACAGGCAAAAATTTGAAAAAATCTGCTTAGCAATTTATTGCACAGTAAGTGCTAACAGTTAAATCATCATGTATGCACTGATGGGTATTAAGGCAGATACACTTGAAGCTAAATTGAATTTTCTCGTTTTAAAAGTGTGGACTGGTTGTGTTACAGGTTTTTATTGGAATACTACCTGTTTCTGGGCACATGATCTGAAGAATTTTTTGAATGTATTTTTTTAAACTAACTGCTGTATGACAATATTCTAATCAAAGATTAAACAAAATGATTCAAAACAATCGTTCAGTCTGTTTGTTTCAGAACCCTGAATGTATTTACTTGAGGTGCAGATTGTGCTGGTACTGGACTGGCAAATTAGGTCTAACTGTTGTGAATTGTGAACCTAAATTCATTCATTTTAATGAAAGTTGTAAAAACCCACAATTAGTTTGCAGCAATACTGATGTAACAAACAGAACTCCGATTTTCCAGTGTTAGCATCCTTTATTGGTACGGGTTTACTACCACAAATCGGAATGATTTGAGACCAGTGCAGTGCCAGATTAGTGATTTTGCCGAATCACGTGTGGTTAGGTTAGGATTAAATAAACAAACACCTCTAACCCACTTGATGATCACCTTACCCTAACTTTAACACCTGACCTATTTTTATTGATGCACCATAGAAAGCAAACTATCTGGATACATAACAGCTGCCTGTTTGGCAGTGACCACAAGAAACTGCAGAAAACTGTGGACACAGAAACCGCCTCACCTCCATGAGCTCTGTCTATACCTCTCACTACCTTAGTAAGGCAGCCAGCATAATCAAAGACCCCCACCCACCCTGTAAATTCTCTCCTCCTGCCTTCCATGAAACAGAAGATACAAAAGCCTGAAAGCACATACTATAGGCTCAAGGACTGCTGTAAAGACGATTGAATGGTTCCCCAGTATGATAAGATGGTCTCTTGTCTTTACCATTTACCTTATTAGAATTCTGCACTGCACTTCCTCTGTAGTTTTTACTCTTAACTTGCATTGTTATTGTTTTACCACATTCTACCTTAATGCACTTTGTAATGATTTACCCTCTGAGCGATGTGCAAGTCGAGCTTTTCATTATATCATGTGATTTCTGATAAGATGGCTGTGTGTTCAATCACAAGTGGCTTCTTTGGGGCCAACCAGAGGTGTTATTGTCTTTTATGAACATGTTTTTTATGATCACAAGACCCTGATGGACATTAAGAAATTAAAGTACTACCCCTTCAGTGAGTTACTCCTGGACAGGCACATGGAGTTCAGAAAAATAGAGAGTTATGGGTAACCCTAGGTAATTTCTCAGGTTAGGATATGTTCAGCACAGCTTTGTGGGCTGAAGGGCCTGTATTGTGCTGTAGGTTTTCTATGTTTCTAAAGCACCCTGTAAATGTACAAGTTGGATAAGGGGTTGAATTAATGACGTACAGTTAGGTGGCAGGTAAATACTGTAAACATTATTCTTAACCAAGAGTTCTGCTTCTGGATGTGCCGAGCACTTACCTAAAATCAGTATGATCTTACAATTTTTGTCCAGATCGACAGTTACAGTGAGCTCTCACTTCTGGAACAAAGTAATGTTCAAACCATTCCAATGTAATGTCAGTTGTTATCCATCCTTTTTTGTTGGCACTTTATATTACCAGAAACTGCTTCATACCTTTGCACGCTCTGGGATTTAAACTTTTGCCAATGACTAACAACTTACACCTGTGGGTTCCTGCATCATTAGAGCAGTCCAACACAATAACACCATCTTTTGATGCTTTATAAGCTTGTTGGTGATTTTGCAACTCAGCAGTTGCTTCCTTGTCTGCAAACCATTCTTCACCACGCTGCATGAAATTTTATGCCATATCGCTGCTTGAAACGTTGAAGCCATCCTTCACTGTAATCACACTAATAATCCAGTCCTAACTCTTCATGAGATAATTTTGCTTGTTCCTTCACCATCTCTACTGACAGTTCTATACGTTCACTGATGCAGAGTTTATGAGAATTTTATGTAGTTGTGAACATTTCCGATAATTCATTGTTTTCCTAATACACATCTGCTTTTTTTTAGATTCACTGTCAGCAAAGAACTGGAGAAACTTTCCACTTCATTTCTTTATATCAAAAAGAACCAATGTTATACAAATCACATATGCTTTTCACAGAAGCACCACTGTCAGGTTCTTTTCAGAACTTCCACCTTATACAGGTGGTGTTTGCGCTTTACACCACAAGAAGCATTTCCTTTATTCAATGAAGACATCACTGGGGCTAGGTTGTCACAGGCTATAAAAATAAATGTGGAAGAACACAGAAGAATACCAACAGCTGATACTGCTAATGGCACCTCTAAAACAGTAGCGATGGTTTGGCGCAGCAATGCAGGAAATTTGAAATTGGGCTGCCGAAAATTATGTCTGAACCAGCAGTGGAACCAGATTATTGATGCTGGATATGAGTTGGTTGACCCGTACTCTGTTGACCACTGTGTCTGATTTGTGCTGGTTTTCTTTTCAAACATCTAAGACAAAAATTTCTTAAATTTGTGGATTTTTTAAAAAT
This sequence comes from Mobula birostris, assembly GCF_030028105.1. NCBI lineage: Eukaryota > Metazoa > Chordata > Chondrichthyes > Myliobatiformes > Myliobatidae > Mobula > Mobula birostris. Next base: position 194,559,458 of record NC_092372.1, on the reverse strand, counting down.
GTCTAAAATTAATTGATGTGACCTATTTACTGTTTACTTAAGGGGAAGTTTGCTAATATTGATTTAATTCATGTGGAATTCAAATATCCATGTAGCTTTAACCTTGAAACGGGTATTGGCTATGGCATAACTCATTATCTGTTTAAAAGGTGTGTAAAAATGTTGAACATTTAACAGTAGCTTTTCAGGAATCTTGTATCTCTGAGGGTATAGGTATTTCATATTCCCTGTGCAGAATGAGAAACAATTGGTTATTACACCTGTCTCATGAAAGTCCTAAATCTATTACATTTTGGGGCATTGATGTTATCAGTTTTAAATTTTTCATTGCTATATTTTTATGGTTGTTCACTACATGTGTTCCTTGAACCTCTTCCCGTTCCACCTGCACAGCTTTGTAAATTCTCTGGGCACATTTTCTTGAAGTCAGAGTCATATGTCACAGAAACGGGCCTTGTAACCTGACTTCTCCATGCTGACTCAAATGCCTCTCTATGCTAATCCTTTTTCCCTGGCCTCATATCCCTCTGTCCTATCCTATCCATGTACCTGTTTGCAAGTATTTTTTAAATATTTTAATTGTACCTGCCTCTACCACTTTGTCTGGCAGCTCATTTCATGTAACCAGCAGCCTCTGTGGAAAAACTTGCCTCTCATTTCTACTCTAAATCTTTTATCTCTCGCCTTTAGTTTTGGATTTTTCTACACTGAGAAAAAGACTATGATCATCCACTTTATTTATGACCCTCATGATTTTATATGTCTGCAAGTCACCCTCAGCTTCCTTCACCACAGAGAAAACAGTCTCAACTTATCCAGTAACCTATAACTCAAGCTCCCCATCCCAGCAACATCCCTCTAAATCTTACCTTGCAGCTTAATCATATCTTTCCTATTGTTTCGTGACCAGAACTATGTTTAAGGGATGTTTAGGCAGACTCTTATAAAGGCAAGGCATAGAAGGCTGCAGTCCAAGTGTAGGCAACGGGGATTTCTGTAGATGGGCAAAATGGCTGGCATAGACATGGCGTACTGTACAACTCAGACTCATTTATTAGAGATTATTCTGAACATGGATTTCCAGAAGGCAGATTGAACTGAAGCTCTCAAAATTCTGTAAGATAGGAAATTGGAATGAAGATTACATGGATTGTTGTCTTAAAGAACAAAATGTTCCCCAGGGATTTTTTTTTAAACTGGAGCCTGAGCTTTTCATCATATGCATTAATGATCTTTGATTTCAAAATAGCATGTTTTATATCTAAGTTTGTGGATAACACTTGATTTAGGATGAACAGTAAACAGAACCATAAAGTTTCAATAAAACAGGCAAATTGACTAAGTAAATAAAAAGTTATTCAAAAAAATGTTTAACACATTCCTTCCAGATGAGACATTGGAAGTTGTGGGGGATATAGATATGCATGTTCAGAAATAATTTTTAAAAATCAATTAAGGAAACAAATAGGAACTTCAGTGAAAAAAATGAATAGATACTTCATTTGTACAAGATAATTGCCTGAATAATTGTCTGAATTCCCTACATTCAGTTCTTGGCTGCTGTCCTAAGTACTAGCGTAATGAAGGGAACAACACAAATTTATCACAATAATACCAGATAAAGGGGTTGAATAATGACTACAGGTTTTGTCAGCTTGGTTTCCATTTCCTGTATTTTGTTTTAAAGATCCTTAACTTAAAATATTAACTGGACCAGATGAAGCATCTTGCCTGAAATATCGACTGTCTATTTCTCTCCACTGATGCTGCCTAACCAGCTGAGTTCCTCCAGCATTTTATTTGTTGCTCAAGATTCTAGCATCTGTAGTCCCTTGTGTCTCCATGATATGATGACAATCTGCAGGTAAAGTAAATAAATGATAAAATAAAATAGTATAAAGAAACTATTTTAAGCACAAGAAATTCGGCAGATGCTGAAAATCCAAAGCAACGCACACAAAATGTGCTGGAGGAACTCAGCAGGTCAAGCAGCATCTATGGAAATGAATAAACAGTCATCATTTTGGGCTGAGACCCTTCTTTAGGACCAGAAAAGAAAGGGGGAAGACGCCAGAATAATAAAAATGGGGAGAGGGGAAGGTGATAGATGAAGCCAAGTGGGTAGTAAAGATAAAGGGCTGGAGAGGAAAAAATCTGATGGGACAGGATTGCACCATAGGAGGAGGTGATAGGTAGGTGAGAAGAGGATTTGAATTGAAAATACACTTGGACTAATATATTAACTGTCCTGTGCTATCACCAGTGAGATCATCAGTTGATCTATCACCTGTCTTCAGGAGTTTTGGCCCACTTATGATTAAGACTCCCTCAAGGTGGTGGGCCAGCAGTGCTAAAGCACCACCTCCCACTGGTTAGCTTAAAAACCTGGCATCTGCCTCTATCAGAGTTGTTGGTAACTTCCATCCAACAGATAGTCTACTCTTCAGGTGTCTATGCAACTACTGAAGGGTTTACAAAAGATGGATACACTATCCGACTATCTGTCCCTCTGGACATACTTGGTCCACACCCATGATGATCTTGTCTCTGCTGCCTCAGCTACAGCCCTGCTGGTTGCCTTGATCTCTCTTCTAGTGAAGCCAAGGTCAAGCAGCCACTTCTGGAAAGTGAACGCAATGAAGCCACAGCAACCTACCTCGAATAGATAGCATGAGACCTTCCACCCTCTGTCTCTGCACTCTGATCTTAATTCTGCATACTCGGTTAACTTACGCTCATGGGCTTCATCGATGATATCTTCCCAGGGGACTGTGAGTTCACCATAACCACTTCTCTACTGGTGTCAGACCATACGATTATATCTGAACACAATGTGGTGAAAGCTATTTGCTCCAGGAAACTGCCTTTCCCATCCAGGTCAGCCTTGACACACCAATCATTGGCTGAAGAAAGTATGCTTGATTATGGGCTTTTGTTGTACACCCTTGACTTGGAGCCTTCTTTCACAAATGATACTCAATGTTCTGTGCAGCATGGGGCATGAGATAAGTTGTGCTGCAGTACTCTCTGCTCAACCACTTCTGTTACAAGTTTGAGAACATTGTTATATCTCCAAGTCTACATGCCGCTGGAAAGATTGACTCTGCATGCACTCAAGATAAAAAGGTAAGAAGCCAGAGTGGGGAATAGAAGACGGGAGGGGGAGGGAAATTTTTGTTTACTGGTAGGAGAAATAGATATTCATGCCATCAGGTTGGAGGCTACCCAGATGCAGAATATAAGAGGCTGCTCCTCCACCCTGAGGGTGGCTTCATCGTGGCACAAGAGGAGGCCATGGACTGACATGTCGAACAGGAATGGGAATTAAGATGTTTGGCCACTGGGAAGTTCCTCTTTTGCAGATGGAGTGGAGGTGCTCAACAAAGCAGTCCTCCAGTTTACAATAGGTCTCACCAATGTAGAGGAAGCCGCATCGGGAGCACCAGACACTATGGATGACCTCAGCAGGTTCACAGGTGAGTGTTGCCCCACCTGGAAAGACCATTTGGATCCCTCAATGATGAGGGCAGATGAAATAAAATCCATGTAACTAAAAGCTAACCCAGTTAAAATGTCGAAGATATGCAATTGTACCACTTAGAAATGCATGTGAAATAAAGGTACACAAAATAGTTAACTTTCAGATTAGTCATTAATGTAATGGAATGTTGGGGTAGAGTGCGGAAGACATAGGAGCTGCTGTTCTGTTTGTCCTATGATACTAGAGAGGGAACAGCTAGCAGTAGTAGAAAACAGGTCACCAAGATCACATGCCTGAAAATAATCAATGAGATTCATGTGATGTCATGTTCATATATATATTCATATGATAGCAAAGACTAGAGTAGCATTGTGGTTAGCGCAACATATTACAGCTCATGAGTTCAGAGTTCAATTCTGATGACATCTGTAATAAATCTGTATGTCCTCCCCATTCATGTGTTGTCTCCCACTGTGGAAAGATGTACCAGTTGGAAGGTTGTTCCGTGATTAGGCTAGAGTTAAATCAGTGATTGCTGGGCAGCACAGCTTGAAGGGCTGGAAGGGTTTTTTTGCACTGTATCTCAATAAGTGAGTAAAAGTCAGAGTAATCAAATAACCCATATATTGATGGTTCATTAAAAGGCATTGAGAATATGAACAGCGTTTGTGAAATGATTGACACCAAAAAACTTGAACATCTTTAATGCATCAATGGCATTGTGAAGTTATGGAAATTCAGTATAATTATAATTTTTTAACTCCATTCTTTGGTTTATAATTGGACTTTCAATGATTTTACAGTACCTCATCTTGCCTAGGATGTGAACATTTTTGTTTTGGTCAAAGGTATAGCATTGTGGGACAATAGCATTTGGCTTATTGGGTCCATTGCCACCTCTAGAGGATGGAATCACAATAGTTTAATTCCTCCTCTCCTTATTTCATTCTATCTCTATCACACACATGCCCATTAATATACCCTTTTGTCACTCACTCAATGCAATTTATGGTAGCCAATTCACCTATCATCTTGCCTTCAGGAAGTGGAAGGAAATCTGAGGAAGTCACAGAGAGAACAAGCAAACTCCATACACACAGCATTCAAGGTCAGGATCAACCCTGTTCAATGAGGCTGTGCCACCCTAATGCAAGAGGTTAGGAATTCTAATTCTATGGCTGTCCATGGTAGATACTGTATATTTTATCTAAGTGTTCTAGTTTGCACATGGGAGGGTTCACTTAACATATCTAATTCGAATAGAACTGACAGGAAACATATTTATTTAAGAGCAGGAGATTTGCAGTAATTGATTCATTATGCTAATGTCTCATGATTATTTCTACAGAAGCAGAGACAATTAGATCAACTACAGCAGTGGTTAAGGATGAGGTCATGCAAATCTGATTTATTCATTTGAAAGATTATCAAAACCAGTGCACTTATAATCAATCCAGAGACCAATTTACAATAATCTTAGCAATTTAGATTGAATGTCACACATTGATACTAGTTGTAAATTTATGACCAACAAATACAATACCTGTAAAAGTAGTCACCCCTTTGGAAGTTTTCCTATTTTATTGTTTTATAACATTGAATCACAGTGGATTTAATTTGGCTTTTCTAACACACATCAACAGAAAAAGACTCTTTCATTGCAAAGATCTCTACAAAGTGATCTAAATTAATTATAAATATAAAACAAAATAATTGATTGCATAAGCATTTAATTCCTTTAATATGACACACCAAATCATCACTGGTGCAGCCAATTGGTTGTAGAAGTCACATGATTAGTTAAATGGAGATCACCTGTGTTCAGTCAATGTGTTTCAATTGATTTTAGTAAAAATACACCTGTATGTGGAAGTTCTAACCGCTGCTGAGTCAGTATCCTGGCAAAAACTACACCATGAAGACAAAAGAACACTCCAAGCAACTCCATGAAAAGGTTATTGAAAAGAATGAAGTCAGGAGAGGGATACAAGAAAATTTCCAAGTCACTGAATATCCCTTGGAATATGGTTAAGAAATGGAAAGAATATGATATAGCTGTAAATCTGCCTAGAGCAGGCCATCCTCAAAAACTGAGTGACCGTCCAAGAAGGGGACTAATGAAGGAGGCCACCAAGAGACCAATGACAACTCTGGAGTAGTTTCAAGCTTCAGTGGCTGAGATGGGAGAGACTATGCAAAAAATAACTGGTGCCTTGGGTGCTTCACCAGTTGCAACTTTGTGTGAGGGTGGCAAAGAGAAAGCAACTGTTGGGGGAGAAAAACCTTATGAAATCTTGGCTGAGTTTGCCAGAAAGCATGAGGAAGACACAAGTCAGCTGGAAGAAGGTTCTCTGGTTTGATGAAACCAAAATTGAGCTTTATGGCCAACAGACTGAACACTGCACATCATCAAAAACACACCATTCCTACTCTGAAGCATGGTGGTGGCTGCATCACGCTGGGGGGGGGGGGCGGGGGTGCTGCATCACTACAGCAGGCTCTGGAAGGTGTGTGAAGGTAGAGAGTAAAATGAATGCAGCAAAATACAGGGAAATCCTGGAGGAAAACCTGATGCAGTTTGCAAGAGAACTGTGACTTGAGAGAAGATTTCTTTTCCAGCAAGACAATGACCCCAAGCATAAAGCCAAAGCTACACAGGAATAGCTTAAAAACAATGAAGTGGCCAAGTCAGAATCTCAGGCTTAATCTGATTGAGAATTTGTAGCTGGACTTGAAAAGAACTGTTTACTCATGATCCCCATGCAATCTGACAGAGCTCGAGTAGTTTTGTAAAGAAGAATGGGGAAAAATTTCAGTGTCCAGAAGTGCAAAGCCGATAGAGACCGATCCACACAGACTCAAGGCTGAAATTGCTGCCAAAGGTGCACTTATGAAGTACTAACTTGAAGGGGGTGAGTACTTGTGCTGTCAATTATTTTATGTTTAATAATTGTAATAAATTTAGACCAATTTGTAGAAACTTGTTTTCACTTTGACACGAGTCTTTTCTGTTGATCAGTGTCAAAAAAGCCAAGATAAATCCACTGAGATTCAATGTTGTAAAACAATTAAACATGCAGACTTCCAATAGGGTTGAATGCTTTTTATATAGGTGCTGTAAATATTACTGTGGCATTACTGCTCTTGTATTGCTTACTGAAAGTAATTGTTTAAATAATCATTAAAGGTGATTGGGTTTATTTGACTATCTGATATTTGATTAGAAGATATTAATTATGTTTATTAGTTATGTAAATGTGTGAATAAACTGCTAATCTACTAGTTGATGTAGGTTTGATTGGTGAAGCTGATTAAAGTCACTAATAATTGAATATGTTGGGTGAAAAACTCAGTGGTTCACCAATTGCTCTTTGTTCCAATATCAATGATGAAGGGATTCAGAAATCTTTTGGAGTCTATAACAAATTTCACAATATTGATTCATGTGTTAAAATGATTAGAATGAAATCCACCCTGTGCTAAATCTGTCTTAATATCGTTCATTCACTAATATAGTATACATGTTTGCTGAACACAAACTTTTATACCTAGATAACTACTTCTTTGCAGAATCCTTGCTGACAAATATTTTTTGTTAAACTGCTGGTGGAACTCAGTGGGCTGAGCAAAAACTGGTGGGAGTTTGGGTGGAGGGAGGGGAATTGATGATTTGGGTTGTAGAGTGGAGGGAGAAGATAACTGGTATATAAAGTAGTGGGCTAGTGATGAGATAAGGGGAGTAAGTGATAGATAGACTACGCAGGAGTGAAGGATAATGGGCACATGGAGCCAGGTGCAAGAAAAGGAGTGAAGTTGGGAGACAGGAGGAGGAGGGTGATAGGTAGAAGCAGATAGAGTGAGGTGGGGGAAAGGGGAGACAGCTACTGGAGGGTGACGAGGAAATTCTAAAATTGGCAGTGTGAATTATTTGATCACTCTGTCACCACATATAAGATTAAGTAATTTTGTTATAATTATGATTGGAGTTTATATGAGCCATCACAGATATTCAAAAGAATTTTAGCATGATTTCATCCTTCTGCAAAGGAGTAAGATAATTGGTTGTTTATAGAGTGGTCCTAATGTATCTAACCAATCCATACAGTTATAATGGATAAATAAAATCTGGTTCCCAGAGGTGTTAAGGTACAAGGTAATTACTGTTCTTGACAGCTGAAAACAATGGGGATTCTAATTCCCAGTGTATTAAGGTATACCATGATTGTAGACAGAAAGCTACTTATAATAAGTAAACATTAATTATCCCCTGCCACTAATGTAGTCAGCCACAGTGCATTGCTATTCTAGTTAAACAATTTACTAATGTTCTTTGTACCTACTCAGCTTTTTTCTTTCCTCCAGATGTAGTTTTCATTCATTTGGCCTCAATATTTGGTTAAGAAGATAAATTTTGTTACAATTTCACTGCAAACAAAAGGATTGATCCTACATGGCTCCTGAAAATTAGATTTATTAGACATGTTTTCCTTCACCTGTACACCAGCCCCAACTAAATCCCAAACAAAAAGAAATTTTACTGTTGCTGACAGGTGTAACCAAAAGGTATAGTGAGTACATAGGAAAGTTGAAGCCTTTATTGCAAAGGTTATGAAATATAAAAATAAGTTTTAATATAAATTTACAAAATGCTGCAGTAATTATATCTGGAGAACTGCATTCACCTTTGTGTGATTGCTTCAGAGGCAGGACAGAGAATGGTGATAAAGTTAACAAAAACAAATATGAGAAGAACCCGACCAGTCGAACAGAATCTGTTGGGTGAGAGAACAGTCGATGTTTCAGGTCAGTGACCCTTCCTTTAAGAAGGAGAGTTAAAGTTTAAAAACAGGTCTGGAGGGAGGTGAAGAAGTGGTCAAAAGACTATATGGTGATAAGTTAAGACAGATCAGGTAATAAGCAGCATAATAAGAAATATTTCTTAAAAAGCAGGCAAGAAAGGTTCATAAACATAATGATGCCAAACCATGGGAAGCAGTTTACCTGAAGTTGGAGAATTCACCGTTCATTCCAGGAGGTTTGAAGTACCTGGATGAAAAATATGTTCCTCTAGTTTGTGGGTCTCATTTCAGCAATGGAGGAAGCTACAGGCAAACAGGTCAGCAAGAGAAAGAACTTGAGAATTAAAATGGCATCCAAGAGGAAGCTCAGGATCACCCCTGCAGACTAAATGTAGGTGCTTCATAAAGCCCATGTTTGGTTTCTCTGGAGAAAACCACATTGTGAACATTGAATGAAGTGAATTAAGTTGAACAAAGTACAAATGAAACACTTTCACCTGGAATAATTGTCTGGGACCCCAGATGGTGGAAAAGAAAGTGATGTATGGACAAATGTTGCATCTTATCTTGTCTGGTTACATGGAAAATGCCATGGGATGGGAAATAGTGGCGTGGGTTGGAAGAGTGGACCAGAGAGTAATGAAATGAACAGTCCCTGTGAAATGCAGAAAGTGGATGAGAGGGAAAGTTGTGACTCATAATGGGATCATGTTGGAGCTGGTGGAAACTGGATCTGTCTAAACAGAGAAAGGGTGAGATCAATCATGTAGGAAATAGAGCGAATGTGGTTGTAAACTCCATCCACTATGGCAAACGCAAAGGCATGTTGCAGGAAAAAGGGAGATACTTGAGAAGCATCAGAGTGAAAATTTTCATTGTTGGATTAAATTCAAAGTCACAGCTGAGTTTATTGTCACGGGCATTTCAAAGTAAAGGAGGAGATGTTGTTGGGTCTCTTAAGAGCATTAAAGTGGTTAAGTCCCCAGGGCCTGATGGAATATATGCCAGGTTATTGAGAGAGGCAATTGAAGAGGTTGCTGGGGCATTGACCAATATCTCTGTGTCCTCCATAGGCACAGGCAAGGTCCCAGAGGACTGGGGAAGAGCTAATGTTCCATTATCAAGAAGGGACTCAGAGATAATCCTGGAAACTCTAGACGTTATAGGAAGGATGTCAAGGCTTTGGAGAGGGTGCAGAAGAGGTTTACCAAGGTGCTGTCTGGATTATAGGGCTTGTGGTATAATGAGAGGCTGGGAAAACTTTGGTTGTTTTCTCTGGAGTGGTAGAGACAGGGGAGATCTGATAGAGATTTGGAAGATTTATATAGAGTAGACAGGCAGTATGTTTACCCAGGGTTGAAATGTCTAAAACCAGAGGGCATGCGTTTAAGGTGGGGTGGGGGGTAATGTGAGGGGTAAGTTTTTTTTAACACAGTGGTAGATGCCTGTAATGAGTTGCCTGAAATGTAGGTAGAGGCAGATACATTAGAGAAGTTTAAGAGATTTTAAATAGGCACATGAATGTGAAGAAAATGGAATGACATGGGCATTGTGTAGACAGAGGGGATTAGTTTGGTTGGGCATTTGATTACTAATTTATTTGGTTCAGCACAACATTGTGGGCTGAATAGCCTGTTCCTGTGCTGAATGTTCTCTGTACATGTATGCAAAGGTGCAATTAAACCTTACTTGCAGCAGCATCACAGATACATGGTATATAAGCAGCAATCAGAATTCGGACATGAAACTGAAGAGAAGGGAATGGCAAGGGAAAGCATTCCCAGTAATTGGGCTAGTGGTGAGACTGGGGCTGGAGACATTAATTTGAAAAATCAAGGGGGAGGTTGGGGGCATACATAGTGGTGTTTTGGGGGGGGTAGTGGGGGAGAGAAATCCCCAAGAATTGTGAGCAACTTGTTAAAAATAAAATGCAGTACATGCAAAGGAGTCTGGTTCCCAGGGAAGGTCTGGGACCTGTTCCAGGAGCCCACTTTTAATTACACTATGAAAGCATGCTTGTTCCTGGAGTAGCCTGGAATATCTTCAAGTTTTCATTCAATGATTACTTTTAATAAAGTGACCATGTTCTTGGGCAATGCTCCAGGAGAAATAGTCTCCATCAAGCTCTACTTTGGAAATGAGGGATTTTTCAGATACATGGCATGTTTTTCTTTTAAAGTATTGCTGAGTGGGCTAAATCTAGGAATTTCATGTCATTTCGCAGATGGCATTGCAGAATTCTGTATGCCAGGAATGTTATAAATTTCAGTATCCCGTTAGTCACTTGGCTGGTACTCTTACAATTTCTACACTAAAGATTAAGTGAACCGTTTCCTTTTTTTCACCAGCTTACTTCAACACCATCTCATGAATATGTATATATTTTTGGTCCGAGAGTAATGAATATTAACATTACCACCAATAATACATAATTATTCTTGCTGATGTAGAATTACTTAAGATTCCTTCGGTAATATTATATAAAATAATCCAATTTTTCTTTTGGAATAAACATGGGTTGTTCAGGCATTTTAGGCATGGAAGTGGGGAAGCTAGTAGAAACAATAGTCCAGGACTGTAGTAACAGTTGGGCAAGAATTATTAATGCAGCACAGATAAATAGATAAATGCCTGATTGTAGCTCTCAGTGAAGTACAGAGAGGATTGGTCAGCGTAATATAGTATGTAAAAGCATTTGATTAAGGGCCAAGAGGCTTGTCGGCAAAGTTGAAACCCATGGAATATAAGAATGGTTCCTGGGACGGTGGGTTTGTCATATGAGGAGAGATTAAGCAGATTGTGCCTTTATTCTTCTGAGTTTAGAAGAATGGAGGATGATCTAATATGTAAGGAAATATGCTGAATTGAATTGAAATACTAAAAGTTTTCTAAATGAGTTTGGTAGTGATTATGTTTAGTTCTGGTGCCTAGTTTCAAAGGATTAGCTGTTCAGGGCAGAGTTAACAAAAACTTGTTTCATCCAGAGGGTAGACAGTCTGAAGTTCTGTACACAAGACAGCTGTGGAGGCCTGATCACTGAATATATTCAGGAAAAAGATAAATAATATTTTACATATTAAGGGAAACAGGAATTATGTGATTAGTGCAGGAAAATGCCACTAAAGTGAAAGATTGGTCAATATGCAAAAGTTAGTCTGAATTTTCCATGCTGTAACTTCACGATCTTACTGAATGGCAGAGCAGGCATGAAGAAGTGAAGGCCTACTTCTGTTTTCCTTCCTAAGTCCTTGAATAACAAAGCCAGCATGGATAGGAAATTGCTTGGGGACAGCAAATCGTATGTTATAGTTGGTGTTTTTTAAAGAGTGGAGGAATGTATTCAGTTGTATGCCTCAGCTACTAGGACCGATGTTTGTGGTATAAATTAATAATTTGCTCCTGAAGCAATATTTGGAGGTAACAAGAATGAAGTGGACATGTGAATTTAGTGGTGGGTTTCAAGAGGGCATAGGCTGAACAAAAGGATGAGAAGCTATAATATTTTAAAAGAAGAAGCCATGTAAAGACTTAGATTTGGTTTTGAAAAAGCTGTTTTAAACTCTCATATTAGGCACACTCAGGGATGCCTACTCATGCTTTATAGAATTTTGGGATGTCCCTATTAATTTGCACTCCATTTTTTCCCCTCTATCACAGGCATAGAGAGGCTCTAGGTTCACATATGCATAAATCTTTGGGTGCTAGGATGGCTTTGAAAAAGCAGCCAGAAAATCGTATGGAATCCCAGGCTTCATGTTATATCAGCAAGAAAATTAAAATAATCCATTATAAACATTAGCTTATCCTCAACTAGAGTACTGCTTTCAGGCATAAGAAAGATGTAAAGATATTAAACTGGCTGTAGAAAAGATTTACCATCTTTTCCAAGGATGAGAAACTTTTGCAGTCCAAGTTGTCCTTGGTTATTTGATAATAGGTTGCTAATCAAGCAAGTTGCTTTATCCTGCATGGTCTCAAGCTACTTGAATGTTGGTGTTGCACTCATCCAGGATAAATGGGGAGTGTTCCATCACACTCCTCCTTGTGCCTTGTTGATGGGAGAGAGTAGTTGAGTCATTACCCACAGGGTTCTCAACATCTGGCCTGCTGTTGTAGCCATGCTATTTATGTGGTTGAGTTTCTGGTCAATTGTAATCTCCAAGAATATGATTCTAGGCAAATCAGTGATAGGAATGTCACGTAGAGTCAAATACAACCTTTCTGTCATTCTCACCCAATTCTGGGATTCATCTCTTTGGTCCACATTTGGACCAAGGCTGGGGTGAGACCTAAATCTGAGTGGTTCTGATGAAACCCAAAGTGCATGTGGTGAGTGGGCCATTTGTTGATACCATTGACCCTGGCTTCCATTTCTTTACTCATGATTAAGAGAAGATTGACTGAACGATAATCAGCTGCATTGAATTTGTTCTGCCTTTTATGAATATGATGTGATTGGGTAATTTTCTATGTCATTGAGTAAATGCTAGTGTATAACTGTATGGGAGCACCTGGCTAGTGGTGCAGCTAATCCTGGAATGTGGGTCTTTGGTATCTCAGGGAAAATGTCTTGTCCCATAGACTTTTTACTTTATCCAATGTATTCAGTCATTTCTTGATAAAATGTGCAGTAAATTGGATCAGATGGAGACTGGCCTCTGTGATGGTGGGCATCTCAAGAGAAGGGCTTGGGGAAAGGCTGGAGACATCTACTGTCTTCTTAAAGCAGTAGAGATGGGAATGACCTGTTCAATATAATGAGCAGCCTCAACAAAGTAAATAGAGGGAAGCTGTACCATTGAGAAACCAGAGAACACAGGTAAAAGGTAAAAGAGGCCAGGGTGAACTGAGGAAGAATATCTTTACACAGACTAATTTGCATCCCAAAAGCAATTCTGATAAGATGATGTGGGTGAACTTAATCGTAACTTTTAAAAACACAAGTTGGATCAGTACTTGAAAGAACAAAAAGAGTGAGATGGAGGTGGAGTGGGAATATTGAGATTGCTTTTGCAGGGAGCTGATAGCCAGGTAGCTTTTGGTGCTGTTGCTATCCTATGACTTTTTTTCATTTTCCAAGATACCTAAGAATGAAACTGCACAAATCAAGAAATGAAATGGCATTGGATAAAATTATGTATGTAATACATAATTTGATATGTATTTAAATATCACTCCTGATAATCATGCTGATAATCAAGGCGGCAGCTTTTTCCAAATGAGTCATTCCATTGATATCATCTTGGAGACAGATTCCTGTATTGCTTCTGTCAACAGTCTAAACATAAGCAATAAATGAAAATTCAATTGCACTGCTGGTTATCTACCGTACACATGAATTTTTGTTGTACATCTGCTCAAATATTACCTTGTCATTAATGTGTTCAGACTTGATACAACATCATCTCACACATACACACTTTTCAGTGGTAAATTCATGAAATTATCTGACAATTGGAAATGAGGTTATGAATCTAGATGGCAATAAATCGATATTTTACCCAGTTTCTCATCCTTAAAATTGAAACATGTATGAAGCTCTTCTGGATTATATGTGACATCAGATGACCTTGTGGAGAGCAGTTATTTGCTGTTCACATCAGAGTCAATTATACATCATTCAAACAGGCCATTCGGCCCAACTCCTCCATGCCAACCAAGGTGCCTTTCTGAGCAAGTCTTATTTACCTGCATCTAGCTCATATCCCTCTAAACATTTCTGATCCATGAACCTGTCCAAATGTCTCTTAAATGTCTAATAACATCTGTAGCTATCCATCTTATCTATGCCCCTCATAATTTTAATAAACACCAGTAAGATCTGTCCTCTGCCACCTTCACTCCAAGGGAAACATTGTTGGGTATCTAATCTCTCTTCATAACACAAGCCATCCAGTCCCAGCAATATCACTGTGAATCTTTTTGGATTCAGGCTTATTCATATCATTGCTATAGTGTAGTGATTTAGAATTGCACAACATTCCAGGAGCTGTCTCACCAATGTACTATGTACACTCAGTGGCCACTTTATTCGGTGCCTCCTGCTCCTAATAAAGTAGATACAAAGAACAGTCCTGTGTTGCTGTAGCCCGTCCACTTCAAGGTTTGATGTGCTGCATGTTCAGAGATGCTCTTCTGCACACCACTGTTGTAATGTGTGGTAATTTGAGTTACTGTCACCTTCCTTTCAGCTTGAGCTAGTCTGACTATTCTCCTCTGGACTCTTTCATTAACAAGGTGTTTTCACCCACAGAACTGCTCACAGGGTGTTTTATTGCTTTTTGTACTATTTTCCGTAACTCCTAGATACTGTGAAAATATCAAGAGATCAGCTGTTTCTGAGATACTTAAATACTCCATCTGGCACCAACACAGATCATATTTCTTCCCCATTCTGATATTTGGTCTGAACAACAACTGAACCTCTTGGCTGTGTCTTCAGGCTTTTATGCATTGAGTTGCTGCCACATGATTGGCTGATTATATACTTGCATTAACAGGCAGGTGTACAAGTGTACTTAGTTAAGTGTCCACTAAATATAGATTTAAGAGCAATTTTCTAATAACATTTTGAAGCAGTTACTCTTGCAAATGAGTTTTTGCCTTGCAGTAAAAATACATTTGGGGCTCCCTCTTCCAAAGTAACTTGTATATCGTGGAAGAATGGTGAAGATGGGGGGAGTAGTGTTTTTGTTGTGGGGATGGTAATGATGGAATGGAGTGAATCTGTACCAACTTCAGGAGGACAGATAGGTGAGAGAAGGCAGGCAAGTTCTAATATATGGTTTTAGTTGAAGAAAAATGGAAGGTGACAGAATTCTTCCCCAAAATCTTCACAGTATAGAATAATATAGAAGGCCAAATAATAATGAAATAATAAGTATTAAATCCAGTCAGTCCTCTCTCAATGACATTCTTTCCCTAGATCTGTAAGAGTTCCTCAACTCATCAACCAAAGGTCAGTGGATATGGTATTCCTTTGGTGGTAGTTGAACATAAGTGTTGAATCAAAGACTTCTAAAAATCTGTGGGGAAAGACAAGTGCAGAAAAAGCTTTGAAATGCTTATATCTTCATCTAATGCTCTTTTAGATTGCTTTTATAAATAGTACAGAACCTAGGATGCCTTCTTACAGGCCCCCTTTGTAAAAGGTCTCACACTGATATTGGAGGCAATCTGTTCCTGATTAGAGCTGAAGAAGCAAGAAATTGCAGTTGTCAAGATGATGTGCAGTAATATCCAAGTGTCAGTGTGCAACCCATTCTGAGGGCAGTGATAGGTCTCTGCATAATACAGATTTAAAATAAATGATTAGCTCTACGAGGGATGATCAGACTCATCTGAATTGAATGCTGATCGGGATGTGTATGCATATCAAGCTGAAAACATAAGAGCCTGCAGATGCTAGAGTCTAAAATATAAAAAAAAAACAAGTTGGTTGAGAGACCCTCTGGGTTAAGCAGCATCTGTGAGAGGGGGAAAAAAAGTTGGCATTTTGGAACAGGACTCCGCATCAGTACTGAGGGTGGAGAGGGAAGATGGAGGGATTGAGTGACACAGTGGATGTAGGTGATAGGTGGACCATAAGATATAGGAGCAGAATTAGGCTATTTGGCCCATCGAGTCTGCTCCTCCATTCTATCACGGCTGATCAAGTTAGGTCACTTCTTATTGTTATTTCGACCATAACTGCTGGTACAGTACACAGTAAAAATGAGACAAAGTTTTTCAGGACTATGGTGCTACATGAAACAATACAAAAACTACACTGAACTACGTAAAACAACACAAAAACTACACTAGACCATAGACCTACCCAGGACAGCGTAAAGTGCACAAAACAGTGCAGGCATTACAATAAATAATAAGCAAGACAATAGGCACAGCAGAGGGTATAGTGGGTTGTTGTCAGTCCAGGCTCTGGGTATTGAGGAATCTGATGGCATGGGGGAAGAAACTTTCCTTTCAGCTCCAGTCTCCTGCCTTCTCCCTGTACCTCTTCATGACCAGACCAATCAAGAATCTATCAGCCTCGGTCTTAAATATATGTAAAGACTTGGCCTCCACAGATGCCTGTGACAAAGACTTCCACAGATTCACCACACACTGGCTAAAGAAATTCCTCTTCATCTCCGTTCTAAAGGATGCCCCTCCATTCTGAGGCTGTGTCCTTTAGTCTTAGACTCTCCCACCCTCTCCACATCCACTCTGTCAAGGCCTTTCACCATTTGATAGGTTTCAATGAGGTCACCCTCATACTCCTGAATTCTAGTAAATACAGGCCTAGAGTCACCAAATGCTCTTCGTATGACACGCCATTCAAACCTGGAATCATTTTCATGAACCTCCTTTGAACCCTCTCCAATTTCAGCACATCCTTTCTAAGAAAAGGGGCCCAAACTGGCTTTCAATACTCCAAGTGATGCCTCACCAGTGTTTCATAAAGTATCAACATTACATTCTTGCTAGTCCTCTTGAAATAAATGTTAACATTGCATTTGCCTTCCTCAGCACAGACTCAACGTGCAAATTAACCTGCAGGGAATTCTGCACAAGGACCCAAGTGCCTTTGCACCTCTCTTTTTTGAATATGGGCAACCCTTTCTTAAAAAAAAAAAGTGCATGACAGTACACTTTCCAACATTGTATTCCATCCGACTTTTCTTTGCCCATTCTCTTAATCTGCCGAAGTCCTTCTGTAGCCTCTCTACTTCCTCAAAACTACTTGCTGTTCCACCTATCTTCATATTGTCTACAGACTTTGCAGTAAAGGCATTGATTCCATCATCCAAATCATTGATACATAATGTAAAAAGAATTGATCATAATACAGACCCCTGTGGAACACCACTAGTCACCGGCAGCCAGTCAGAAAAGGCTCCCTTTATTTCCACTCTTTGCATCCTGCCAATCAGCCATTGCTTTATCCATGCTGGGATCTTTCCTATAATACCATGGGCTCATAGCTTGTTAAGCAGCCTCAAATGGCACCTTGTCAAAGGCCTTCTGAAAATCCAAGTACACCACAGCAACTAATTTTCCTTTGTCTATCCTGCTTGTTATTTCTTCAAAGAATTCTAGCAGATTGGTCAGGCAAGATATTTTCTTGAGGAAACCATGCTGACTATGACCTA
Organism: Mobula birostris; assembly: GCF_030028105.1. Classification (NCBI taxonomy): domain Eukaryota; kingdom Metazoa; phylum Chordata; class Chondrichthyes; order Myliobatiformes; family Myliobatidae; genus Mobula; species Mobula birostris. The sequence goes on along the minus strand of NC_092372.1, from coordinate 194,542,044 downwards.
TTTTATCATGTGCCTCCTCAGACCCTGAGACCTCATCCTTAATAATTGACTCCAACATCTTCCCATTCACTGAGGCCAGACTAACTGGCCTATAGTTTTCTTTTGCCTCCCTACTTCTTGACAAGTGGAGTGACATTTGCGATTTTCCAGTCTTCCGGAACCATTCCAGGATCCAATAATTCTTGAAAGGTCATTACTAATGCCTTCATGATCTCTTCAGCCACCTCTTTCAGAACCCTGGGTTGTGCACCATCTGGTCCAGCTGACTTAACTACCTTCAGACCTTTCACTTTCCCAAGAACCTTCTCTTTATTTATGGTAACATTACACTGTTCATGACCTTGACACCTGGAGCTTCCATCACCCTGCTAGTGTCTTCCACAGTGAAGACTGATGCAAAATACTTATTCAGTTCATCTGCCATTCCGTTGTCCCCCACTACTACCTCTCCAGTATTGTTTTCCAGTAGTCCGATATCCACTCTCGCCCCTCTTTTACACTTTATGTATCTGAAGAAACTTTTGGTATCCTTTTTAATATTATTGGCTAGCTTACTTTCATATTCCATCTTCACCTTCTTAGTTGTCTTCTGTTCCCACAATTTCTACTGTATTATATGCCCTCTCTTTGGCTCTTATGTTGGGTTTGACTAACCCTGTTAGCCACGGTTGTGTCATCTTTCCTTTAGAATACTTCCTCTTTGGGATGTATATATCCTGTGCCGTCTGAATTGGTTCCAGAAACTGCAGCCATTGCTGCTCTTCCCTTTTTACCCTTGCAGTTTCTTAGCTCGGTCCGCAATGATTCAATACCTTCCAAGCCTATGTCATCCCTTTCTAATGATTTGATTTTTTTAAAATCAACAGAGCAATGCTGCCCCCTCTGCCTTCCTGCCTGTCCTTTCAATACAGTGTGTATCTTTGGACATTAAGCTCCCAGCTGTAATCTTTCAGCCATGATTAAGTGATGCCTGCAACATCATACCTGCCAATCTGCAAGTGTGCTGCAAGTTTACCTACCTTATCTGTATACTGCATGTATTCAAATACGCCTTGAGTCCTGTATTCACTGTTTTCGATTTTGTCTGCCTTTTATGTTGCAACACATCCTGTTGACTGCAATTTTGCCCTATCAACAGCCTCTCTTCACTACATATTGTCTCTGTTTGTAAACCAGCTACCTCATCTTCAGCACTATATCCGTCTTTCCTACGATACTACTTGCATTGAAGTATAGCAGCTCAGGACACTACTCGAATCATGCTCAACCTTTTGATTCCTAACTTTGGCTGAGGTCTTACCAACATCTGCCTCCACAATCTCTCCACTGACTGCTGGCACTCTGGTTCCCATCCCTCTGCAACTCTAGTTTAAACCCCAGTGTGCAGCAATAACAAACCTTCCCACTTGGATTTTAGTCCCCTTCGAGTTTGGGTACAAGCCATCCCTTCTGTACAGGTTCCACCTTCCCTGGCAGAGAGCCCAATGATCCAAAAATCTTATGCCCTCCCTCCTGTACCAACTCCCTAGTCATGTATTTAACTGTACAATCGTCCTAGTACTGGCCTCACTAGCACATGGCACGGGTAGCAATCCTGAGATCACAATCCTGGAAGTCCTGCCTTTTAACTTGGCACCTAACTCCCTGTGTGGAATCTCGCCACTCATCCTATCCCTGTCATTGGTACCTACATGGAGCATGACTTCTGACTGTTCACCTTCCCACTTAAGAATGCTGGGATTTGATCCAAGACATACTGGACCCTGGCACCCAGGAGGCAAATTACCATCCAGGAATCTCATTCTCACCTCCTAACTAATGATTCCCCTATCGCCTCAATACGCCTTTTCTTCTCTTCCAGCCCCTCCTCTCCAAGCTTCCGATGTCCGGATTGGCCATTGGTCAAAGCTCTAGACCACGACCAAGGAGGTGTGAAGGATGATGTTCAATAGGAGCCAGATAAGGGAGGGGTGGTTTGGAGATAAAGGCAAGCGGGTGTTAGGAGATGTAGAGAAGAAAAGAACAAAGAAAGGACAAGTGGAGCTGGGTGGTGGAGGTTCATAAACAGGGATCTCAAAGGCTCTGGGTGCTGGAATCCAATAATGAGCAAGGAGGTTTTGGGACCATGAGGAACAGGTGAAGAGCAGATGGAACCAAATGGGTCAGGAGACATGGAGAACGAATGTGCGTGGATTGAAACAAGTGAAGGACAGAACTGAAATTGGGGGGGGGGGGCGCGGAATGGACAGTGCATTGGGAAAGGACTAAAAACGAGAGGACCGCAGGTAGAATGAAAGTGGAGGTGTGGACAAGCAGGTAATGGTTAGATGAAATTAGGAAAGTCAATGTTCAGATCATTATGTTGCAGACTACCCAGGCTGAATAAGAGGTGCCATTCTTCTAGTGTGCCTTGGGCCTCACTCTGGCAGTGGAAAGGCCACAGGGGAATAGGTCACTAGAAATTAGAAGGGGAGTTGAAGTATCATGTAATTGTACTTCCAATGGTCTTGCCAATGTAGTGGAGGTCACATTGAGAAGACGAAATGCAATAAACTAGATTGGTGGAGAGGGACAGGAGCTTCTGCCTCACCTGGAAGCGCAGATTAGGTCCCTGGATGTTGATGATGGAGGAGAAATGGGAAATGGTGTTACACCTTCTGCAAAAGGAGGTGAAAGTGCCAGAACTCAGGGAAGAGTGAGGAGAGATAAGTGAATGAATAAGTCAAAGAGAAGGGAGGTCCCTCTAGAAAGCAGAAAGGGGTGGGAGGAGAAGATGTGGCTGGTGGTGGGATCCCATTACAGTTGATGCAAATGACAAAGGTTGAGGTGATGGATGTTAGAAGGGTGAAATGTTTGAACTAGGGGAACTCTATCTCTGTTCTGTTTGGGGTGGGGTGAGAGCAGAAATCTGACTAAAAGAGGAGATGTAAGAGAGAGCTCTATCAACCCTTATCTTGAGAGCTGATGTGATGGAGACAGAAACTAGGAGAAAGAGATGACATCCTTACAAGACAGGGTAAGAAGAGTAGTAGTCTAGTAGCTGTGGGGTTTGGTGGGTTTATAGTAAATGTCATTGGAGAGTATCCATCTGGAGATGGAGACAGAGATCCAGAAAAGGGTTGGAAATTATCAATGTGAATTTGAGAGCAGGATGGAAGTTAGTAGCAAAGGTGATAAAATTGATGAGATCTGCTCAAGTGCAGGAGGCAGCTCCAGTGTTGTAGCAAAGAAAGTGTTGAGCAACAGCTGGGAGGATTTGAAACAGACTGTTCCACGTAGCCAGTGTAGCTGGGACCGATAAAAGAGCACAGGGCTACATCTTAGATTGGTAAAAAGTGAGAGGAGTGAAAGAGAGGTTGTTCAGGACAATAGGAAGTCTGTCAGGTGGATGAGAGTTGGTGGAGGGGAACTGTCTGGATCTGTATTGCAGAAAGTAGCAGAAGGCTTTAAAACTTGATGGGGAATCTTTCCAGATTCCTGGGTCAATTTTGTGAAAGGGACATCCTATGGATGTACCTGCACCAAAATACTGATGGAAAGGCAACCAGTATCAACTCAACTTTATTTTGGAACAGTGTGTAATGTCTTCCAGAACAAGTCATCAAACCTGAGGTAAGTCAGTCAGATTCATAGCTATGTCCTGTCAATATACAACTAGACTACAGTGAAGCCTCAGCCAGTCTCAGGGTGCTGAATATACTGAATGAGCCAATCAACAAAGTGATGTTCTCATATTGGTGCAAAGGACCACGGAGGCTTTGAAGGCATGATGCAGTGCCCAAAGAGAGTGGTTCAGACATAATGGACAGAAGTGCAGTGTGAGTTCAAATCCATCCTCAGAAGATGCAGTAAGAAATTCATGTTAGAGGTGAACTTAGACAACCTTGAGAGACAAAAAAAAAAGCACATCATAAAATAATTTTGCTGCTTATATCTGGGAGTGAATATTTTATATGCTTTGCATTTTCTACTTTTAATTAAAGGGAGAATATAAAATTTGTGTTATTTGCAAAACTGATGTACTTAATATATGGAATGATTTGTCAGGATGGCATGCAAACAACAACTTTTCACTGTATCTTGATACATGTGATAATTGCAATTCCAGTTCCAATAATCGTTTTGTGAACAATTACTTCTTTACAACTGTCACCCTTTTTGAGGATTGTTTACTCGGTGGTGCTGCAAGAGTATTTAATCTGGAAATTTCTGAGATTTTTTGAAAGAAAGTAATTTGAGCATGCATTCTGGCTTTGTGAATAAAATAGCTGTACTTGTGTTTTAAGTTATTATTTCCAGTATCTCTGAGTTACCAAGGAACATCCTGGAAGATCATAAAAGGTCATTGACCTGAAAATGTTTCTCTTTTCACTGACTGTCTCATCTGCTACTTCATCCACTCTCTCAGCCTCTCTCTTCAGCAGCACCAACTCACAATGGGACCACAGCTCCATTTAATTTTTAGCTTCCTTGGATACTTCAATGTAAATTTTTCTCTTTCTAGTATCATATTTTAAAAGCTTCAATCATTTTTGAATGCCATGACATTGCAGTTTGTTCTCCCTGTTCATTTTCCTCTGACCTACTATCCCTTCATCAGTTGCCAAGTCAACCTTTCACTCTTCCCTCTGACTTTGCCATGTTAGATCTTGAACTTCAGCTCTCAATAAAGACTTGAGCTTTATCCCCCTGAGCTTACTTCAATAGACCTTGAACTGAACGGAGTCTTTCTTCCTTGACTCATGACCAAGAGTCATTCTTAGCAGAGTGGAGCCCTCCATCTGTCTTTAGAATTTTCAATCCACCTAGATTACTCTTTCTAGCCTTCAGATCTTATCAAGAACTGCCAGTGTAACATGATTTAGTTTATTGATTTAGAGATAGGACATGATAACAGGCCCTTTTGTTGACTATTATCAACTGGTCTAGGCAAGGCAATTCACTACACAACTCTTAATTAATCAAAGCTTGCACTTTATTGTCTCTGCACAAACATCAGCTTAACTACATTAACCCCTGGTCAACAACTTAGAACATAAATTTTACTATTCCCTCTGTACCAATACTCACTCTCGACTTCTCCAATTTATGACATTGAAATAGGGGATCCCCCACTGGCCAAACATTTCATCTTCCTCCTCCCAACCCCACACTGTTTTGTATTCAAAGCCTTTCACTTTTATTCTCCTTTGTCAGTTCAAATGTTGTGTTTCAATCTCATTGGCTCTGGCCTATCTGGCTAATGTGTGTCAGCTTCCCATTGGCTCTGGTCCAGGACAGTACCGTTTTATTGCCCTTTCTGCAAATGATGACTTGCAATTAGTGTCTTTGTTCTGATTCTGCCAGCTACTAGACTTGAATTATTCAAGTCAGGTGCACACTTCACTATTCATAAACCTATATGTACCAAAGAACACCTCACAAATAACCTCTTATTTTGAAATTATCTCCAGTTCAGATTATCAGGAGCATAACTGTGTCCATTCTAAAACATTTTGATACATCTATTCACACAAAATACTGGAGAAACTCGGCAGGCCAGGCAGCATCTAGGAAAAGAGTACAGTTGATGTTTTCGGCTGAAATCCTTTTGTTTGATACAGCTATTCCTGAGCAAAATCAGCTCACAAGACAACTCTCAAAATGGAGGCTGCAGAGCAGCTTCACAAAATGGCAGCCTCTGTGTCTGTGCAACCACAAGTCAATTAAAGCACACATGCCGGAGATGGCTTTAACTAGTGTATTCACATTGTAGCGAGAGAGAGCGCGGACAATGTGTATGCGTAGACAACAGATCGATACGTAGTCTCCCTTTAGTTTAATGCAACATAAAACTGTATACGTACAAAACATTCAATTTCCCTTCCATAAACCATATTCCAAATAACATGCTTTCACAATAACACTCCATAACTAATTTCACTATACTAAAGATTCAGTCTTTTAGGTGGCATTCTATTTCTTTCAGGATAGTACCTCTGGAGCTGTGGAGTGGCATCAGGTTTGGTAGGCGTCTTGTCTAACACAATGTTCTCAGTTGCAGGTGTCATGTTGTCAGTGGCATGATTATTACTGAGAGGTAAGTCCGGTGGCTGTAATGTGTCTGTCTTGTTGGATGCAGTCGGTTCGGGTGTGTCCTTCAGTTGTGCATCCAGTATCTGGTCCACATGACATCTCCACATATGATCTCCTACATCCACTATGTACATCAGTGGTCCAGTTCTTATGGCTATCCTACCAGGTGTCCACTTGTCTTCTCGGTAATCACGTGCTAAGACTTCCTGCCCAACCTCAAAGCTCCTTGCTGATTCACTTGGCAACTGGTTGAACTGTTTATTCTGCACTTCCCTCCTGTTGATACCACATTGAGAGCTTTGACTGAGTGACAGTCTCGTTGGATTTTTCTCAAACATTCACATCTGAAACGTGGAGGGCCAGTTCTTTTCAACACATAATGCTCTAACTGCTGTGTTTGGCCTCCACATGTCACATTTTGGAACAGGTCAAAAGCTTTAAGTTCCTCGGGGTCAATATCACAAATGACCTGACTTGGTCCAACTAAGCAGAGTCCACTGCCAAGAAAGCCCACCAGAGCCTTTACTTCCTGAGAAAGCTAAAGAAATTTGGCCGCCCCCTAAAACCCTCACTAATTTTATAGATGCACTGTAGAAAGCATTCTTCTAGGGTGCATCACAACCTGGTATGGAAGTTGTCCTGTCCAAGACCGGAAGAAGCTGCAGAAGATCGTGAACACAGTCCAGCACATCACACAAACCAATCTTCCGTCCTTGGACTCACTTTACACCGCACGCTATCGGAGCAGTGCTGCCAGGATAATCAAGGACACAACCCACCCAGCCAAAACACTTTTCGTCCCTCCTCCCTCCAGGAGAAGGCTCAGGAGCTTGAAGACTCGTACGGCCAGATTTGGGAACAGCTTCTTTCCAACTGTGATAAGACTGAATGGATCTTGACCCGGATCTGGGCCGTACCCTCCAAATATCCGGACCTGCATCTCGTTTTTTTTTTTTTTTCCACTACCTTACTTTCCATTTTCTATTTTCTATTTATGATTTATAATTTAAATTTTTAATATTTACTATCGATTGGTACTCCAGGGAGTGGGAAGTGCAGAATCAAATATCGCTGTGATGATTGTATGTTCTAGTATTGATTGTTTGGCGACAATAAAGTATAAAGTATTTACTTTCAGTTTGCCTTTGGGAGACACCTTATTCACTTGTGTAGGTCTTTAGCATCACTGAGGTCTTTCCTAATGGTATCTTAGAAAACAGTCTGTTGTAGTCAGCCTCTGGAATTATAGACAAAGCTGGCCCTGTATCCAGCTCCAGTTTCAGTTTTACACCAGACACATCTACTGTGATCCTGATGATTTTTGTGATCTGCTTCAGTAATACTATGCAGTTCTAGGCATAACGCCTTTGTCAGACTCTTATCTGATTCTGTTTCACATTTGGTCACTTTATGCATTTGCTTAGTTTTGTGTTTGAAGCTTTTTTGCTCGCCTGTGCTTTTTGTCTGGCTTACACACTCTCTCGATGTGACCTTGTCTGAGACACTTCCTGCAAATTTGTTCTTTGAACCATTTGCATCATGGGAGGATTTGCCACATTGATTAACATTTTTGGCATTTTACACCATTCGGGGACCTTTTGTGCATTTCACTTTCTAACCTCCTTTTCCTAGTTCCGCTGCAGTCTCTAACGATATTGCAATGGTCAATGCCCATTCTAAGGTTCAGTCCCTTTCTGACAGCAGCCTTTCTTGAATACTTTGACTATGCATGCCACATATAAGCCTGACCCTAGTGCGTCAGAAAGTTCATTTTTACAGTCACAGCACTGGGAAAGTTTGCACACTTTTGCAATGTGTTTGAAAATGCTTTCATCCTTTCAAGCTGAGACCCTTCATCAAGACCTTGGTCTTGGCTCAAAACTTTGATTATCTACTTTCCATAGATGTTGCCTGACATGCAGAGTTCTCCAGCATTTTGTGTGTTTTGCTCTGGATTTCCAGCATCTGCAGAATCTGTTGTTTATGATTTGCATTCCCTACAGTGCTAATTTCCCCTAACTTCCCTCTTTATTTTCCCTCATTCAATCTCTTCCCACATACATCTGCAACTCTTCCATTGTTCTTTCATTCCACTGCGGGCTTCTCCAGCAAAGCCTGTTCCTAATTGTTCACTTCGAAGGTATTGACAAGATGTCCTCTTGAACCCTTCTCAATGTTTATTTAGAACATCCCATTAATTTCATGAGCAATTTTTCAAGCAAACTGGAGGAGAATTGCCAGTTCTTTCACTTCAAATCATTGATTACATTTGCTGTTCTCTCAGGTCCTTGGGATATTTTTGGAGTTCTGGACCTCTGGAAAAATATCAACAAAGGTATCACTTTTTTCACTTTTAGTTGAGGATATATCAGACCTGGTCCGCGTGACTTACTAATATTTACTTTCTTTCCTGTTGCTGAGTAAATGGAATGAGCCGCCAGAGGAAGCTGTTGAGGTAGGTACAGTAATACCATTTAAGAAGCACCAGGGCAGGTATCTGGAAGGGCGGGGCTTGGAGGAACATGGGCTGGGTGCAGGAGATTGGGACAAGCTGGCTGGGCACTGGCTGGCATGCACTTATTGGGCTGAATGACCTGCAGGTGTGCTCTAAGACTTTAAGACTTCATTTTCTGGTTTGTAGTATTTTACTGACTGTCATGATCCTTTGACAAAGTATTTCTCTATCTTTATGATGACAGACATTTAAATACAGCCACTTTTTGGTTGATTATAATAGTTTAATGCAATCTGTAGAATCTCCCTTCCACTGCTAATTCACAATGCACAAATAGACATGTGCTTCAGCCCACCAAGTACCTACCCAGACCAATCCCATTTCCCAGTGCTTGGTCCATGGAGCACTGTTCTGACAATTCAAGTGCCATTCCAGATGCTTTTTAAATGTGAGAGTACCTGTCTCTATTACCTTCCAAAGGTATGTGGTTAGGGTTATTAAGTTGTAGGAATGCTATATTGGCACAGAAAGTGTGGTGACACTTTATGGGCTGTTCCTAACACAATCTTCGCTGATTTGATCTGAAGGTGTCATTCTCCCTTCCTGGTCCATCTACCCAGTTTATCTGATAAGCATTCAATTCAGACTTGAAACACTCCAGGATGTATTCCTTCATTACTTGGAGGTTGCTCCTTCATAAAACGTGAGGAAGATTCTGCTGATATTAATCCTACGTTTATCTATTACTCTGTCTCTCTGTCCTGCTCTTCTTCTTTCAATTTAAAATAATATTTTGGATTTAACTTTTTGGTTATCCTTACTTATCCTATAAACTTCTACAATATGGTCTGCTCAATGCCTCCATTTCCCATAACTTAGTACTTTGGCATTAAGGATTAACCTGTAGTCAGTGGTAGATCCTTGGATGATTGTCATGAATGCTGTAGAGGTTATCACAGCTTCTTCTCAAATAAAGAACTGTACAATTCAATATCCTATTGATTTTTGTATTTATTTATTTAAGAGATGTGAAAGTCAACAGCAAGGCCAGGACTTGCTGTACATCTGATTTAAAGGGAGAATTATGATTGAACTAAATTGGTGGTTTGAAGATGCATGCACCACACAGAAAATTCAGACTGTCAGTCTTCTTCCCCCAAAGAACACCCTAGATATTTATATTCAAGGTATTTATTTTCCCTTTGCAATAGACAATAGGTGCAGAAGTAGACCATTCGGCCCTTCGAGCCTGCACCGCCATTCTGAGATCATGGCTGATCATCTACTATCAATACCTGGTTCCTGCCTTGTCCCCATAACCCTTGAATCCCCTATCCATAAGATACCTATCTAGCTCCTTCTTGAAAGCATCCAGAGAACTGGCCTCCACTGCCTTCTGAGGCAGCACGTTCCACACCTCCACAACTCTCTGGGAGAAGAAGTTCCTCCTCAACTCTGTCCTAAATGACCTACCCCTTATTCTTAAACCATGCCCTCTGGTACTGGACTCTCCCAGCATCTGGAACATATTTCCTGCCTCTATCTTGTCCAATCCCTTAATAATCTTATATGTCTCAATCAGATCCCCCCTCAATCTCCTTAATTCCAGCGTGTACAAGCCCAGTCTCTCTAACCTCTCTGCGTAAGACAGTCCGGACATCCCAGGAATTAACCTTTAGTCTTTGCTGACTGAATAGCTGTAAGAGCAATCTAGAAAAAACAATGGATTAGAGAAGTCTGATCTCACATCAGGAATTCCTATATCAAATGTTCAGAGAAATCTTTTCCAATCACTCTGTTTCCAGAAACTGGTGTGCTGTGCTGATGTAGTTTGAACAATCAGAGCACTAGACACGTAATATGAATTGCCCATTACTTAGTATTGCCAGCTGGTGCCAGTCTATTCTATTCTACAGGAAGCATGTTAGTGTAGCGGCTAGTGCAACATTATTACAATGCAAGTGATTGTGATCGGGATTCAGTTCCCACTGCTGTCTCTAAGGAGTTTGTACGTTCTCCCTGTGACCGCGTGGGTTTCCTTGGGGTGCTCAGTTTCCTCCCACGTTCCAAAGAGGTTAATGAGTTGTGGGCATACTAAGTTGACTCCGGAAGAGTGGTGACACTTGCAGCCCAATCCTTGCTGATATGGTGTATTTCACTGTATGTACATATTACAAATGAAGCTAATCTTTTATCTTTACCTTGATACTATTAATCTATTTTCCCCCTGTGGAACTTGCTGTCGAGCAGATGCACCATGGAGCAGTGATTCAGCCCATGAGTTTCTGTAGGGAGATTCAACTGAATCTGTACAGTACCTGCAACTCTCAAGCATGTTTGATAAAGTAACACTGGGAACAAGTTACCTCTATGTATCCTGAGATGTTGACTCGCTCAGATTATACCTGTCATTCTGTGGCTTTGCATTTCCATCAGATGAAGTTGTTCATGAAATGTGTTTCAAGTGTATTGAATTTACACATCTTGGATTCTGAATCAAGAGCCTTGAAGATGGCAAGTCTGAAAGTAGAAGTAGACAAAAGAATATCAGTTATTTCATCGATCTTTGCACAGTTTGAGGAAAGATTGGAAGCGTAGCGAGTTTAAGCCTATAAAGTGGATGAAATTGAAGCGGTTGAATAGCATGAGCAACTGATGGTATTCCTTGAAAATTATTCCATTTTGCGAGTTAGCATTCTAAACCATAAGCCATAGCAGAATTAGGCCATTTGGCCCAACAAGTCTGCTCCGTCATTCCATCATGGCTGATTTATTATCCTTCTCAACCTCATTCTCCTGCCTTCTTCCCATAACCTTTGGCCTTATTAATCAAGAATCTATAACTTCTGCTTTAAATATACACAATGTTTTGGCCTCTGCAGCCATCTGTTGCAATGAATTCCACAGATTCCCCACATTCTGGCTAAAGACGTCTCCGTTCTAAAGGGACGCCCTTCTATTCTGAGACTATGCCCTCTGGTCCTTTATTTTCACACTAAAGGTATCTTCCTCTCCACGTCCATTCTATCTAGGCCTTCCAATATCTGATGCGTTTAAAAGAGATCCCCCCCCCGCCCCACCACCTTGCTATGATATGTGGTGGAAAAGTTAATTATACAATTATGTTATGTAGGGGAGGACAGATGGATTTCCATCCAGTGAGACCTTCCCCTGCCATGCATGCAAGTGCTTTAATAACAGAGTGCTTGCAACCACATAAAATATTCATAATAGTCCCCTACCAAGAACCTCATGCAGACTGTTTCAGGAAAATAGATTTGAAGCTGAGAGTGAAAGAGGATTCAGTTAATGCTTCAGTCAATTAAATAGACAGCATTATTTTCCTTCAACATTCTGCTTCTCAGCACAAGTTTCACCGGCCATGCCTGTAGTTCAGGTTTGATCGTGAGTTTAAATGTCCTTCCAAGCTTGAAACTTGTCAGAATCCAGCTGTCAAATTCGAAGATTTGATTTACACTTGGTGATAGAAAAAGTTTCTTATTAAATTCAAAATTACGCTGGATGAAACTTTGGATATCCTAGCCAAAGAATGACTGAACTTTTACCAAAAGAACTTGTCTTAAGATATGAAAGGTTAACTGGCAGCAGAGTTGGCTGACTGAAGGATGAAATGCAGATGGTAGAAAGATGCACATGTTTTTTTGGAATACATCATGTGGCTAGCAATGTTCCCCAGGGGCTTGTATCTCTCTAGCCAGGGTAATGTCTTCAGTAACTCAGACTTCAGTTACGGTGTTCATTTTCTTTATATTGTAACAAGTGATGAGAGCGAGTCTGTTGGTATCTGGTGGAAGGGGAGCCAAGTTCAACCTTTGGATGAAGACAACATTTGCTGCAAACTTCTGGCCCGCAGTTCTTCCTTTTCAATGTGGACAAGGTGCCACATATTTCAATATTTTCTAGCATTTTTGGGAACTTTTTTTATTGTTCCAATTCCACCGATCATTCCCTGTTTCTTCCAAGGGCCCCTCCTTCAGCTCTCCACCTACTTATATACTTGTCCATTCTTGAGGTCTTTTCATGCTTATCTTTTGCTTTGCTGAGGTAAACTCTTTGAGGAAAGGTCACTGGCTCCTTTCCTCAAGGATCCTGCCTGTTACTGAGTATTTCCAGCATTTTCTCTTTATATTTTAAATCCCTCAAACCTGTCATATCTTGATTTGGCAATCTCTCTGTTCTCTATGAAGTAAATAAATTGGAAGCTTGTGATTATTGGGATTGCAAGTCCTATTCAAGAGACTAGACTAAAAAAACGAGGGCTATCACCTGTGTACAATGGTGAGGGATATTGCACTAGATGAGACCATAAAATACATGAGCCATTTGGCCCATTGAGTCTGCTCCACTATTTGATCACAGGCATGGCTGGTTTATTATTGCTCTCAACTCTACTCACCTGCCTTCTCACCACACCCTTTTGACGCTCTTGCATCAAACCTCTGCTTTAAATATAACAAATCACTTGTCCTCCACAGTCATCAGTGGCAATGAATTCTACAAATTCACCACCCTCTGGCTAAATAAGTTCCTCTTCACCTCTGCTCTAAAGGGATGTCCTTGTACTCTGAGGCCAGCACCATTCTGTAAGGTGTCTCTGTACGTCCTTGCAGTGTAATGTGTGGGTTTTCCTCTGGTGCTCTGGTTTTCCCCCGTAGCCCAAAAACATACCGGTTAGGTTAACTGGTTGTTGTCAATTGCCCCATCATTAGGTTAGGGTTCATCAGAGTTATGGGGTTGCTTGGGCAGTTCAGCTCAAAGGGCTGAAAGAGTCGACACTGTATTGATAAATGATTTTGTGTGAACTAATTAAACTGATACCTAATTAATCTTTTCGACCTGCACATGGTTGTGGATATCCCTCCATACTCCGCATAATTGTATGCCTAAGAACCTCTTCCCCACCCTCATGCTTCACATGCACTTCCTGCTGTTTAACTGACTTCACTTCAAAAGTGCTCATTGTCATGAAATCACTTTTGCCCCACTACTGGCCACCGTTTGTCTTACAGAGGTGTATAAGGTCATAAATTAGAGGGCATAGGTTTAATCTGAGGTGGGAAAGATTAAAAAGGCACCTGAAGGACAACATTTTCACACAGAAGTTGGTGTGCATATGCCAGAGAAAGTGGATAAGGTAGATATAATAACAACTTTATTAAAAAAAAAATTGAACAAGATAGGAAATATTTAGTAGGATATGGGTCAAACACGGGCAAATGGGACTAGTTTCAATTGGCACCTTGGTCAGCACAGACAGGCTGAGCTGAAGGGCCACTTTCCGGGCTGTATGAATCTATGACCCTATGCGTGACTTTTAGAGGTTTTCTATAAAAACTACTTTGAATCAGTCAGTTTCTGTCACTTTATAATGAAAATTTGCAAAGGGGGGCACAAGGCTATTTTGGTTCATGTGAAGCCTATCCTTAGAATTCCTTTAGGACATTGACAAATCTAGATCAGTGTGAAAATATACTGGTGTACTACCAGAAAGTAAACTGTCTTGCTCTTATGCCAGGAATAGCATCCATCAAGGCTCTGGTTCAAACGCAGATGGTCAGTACCGTGGAGGGTAGCGTTGTTAAATGATTACCTTCTGATATGGTTCATGGAGGCACCATGGTAACATCGCAATTAACACAACGCCATTGCAGCTCGGGCATCGGAGTTCAGAGTTCAATTCTGGTGTCCTCTGTAAGAAACTTTGTACATTCTACTGTGCGCACGTGGGTTTCCTCCACAGGCCAAAGACATATGGGTTAGTAGGTTAACAACAGGAATTCTGCAGATGCTGGAAATTCAAGCAACACACATCAAAGTTGCTGGTGAACGCAGCAGGCCAGGCAGCATCTCTAGGAAGAGGTGCAGTCGACATTTCAGGTCGAGACCCTTCGTCAGGACTAACTGAAGGAAGAGTGAGTAAGGGATTTGAAAGTTGGAGGGGGAGGGGGAGATCCAAAATGATAGGAGAAGACAGGAGGGGGAGGGATAGAGCCAAGAGCTGGACAGGTGATAGGCAAAAGGGATACGAGAGGATCATGGGACAGGAGGTCTGGGAAGAAAGCGGGGGGGACCCAGAGGATGGGCAAGGAGTATATTCAGAGGGACAGAGGGAGAAAAAGGAGAGTGAGAGAAAGAATGTGTGTATAAAAATAAGTAACAGATGGGGTACCAGTTATATTCTGTCTGGGTAGCCTCCAACCTGATGGCATGAACATCGACTTCTCTAACTTCGCCAATGCCCCACCTCCCCCTCGTACCCCATCTGTTACTTATTTTTATACACACATTATTCCTCTCACTCTCCTTTTTCTCCCTCTGTCCCTCTGACTATACCCCTTGCCCATCCTCTGGGTCCCCCCCCCCTTGTCTTTCTGTCTTTCTTCCTGGACCTTCTGTCCCATGATCCTCTCGTATCCCTTTTGCCTATCACCTCTCCAGCTCTTGGCTCCATCCCTCCCTCTCCTGTCTTCTCCTATCATTTTAGATCTCCCCCTCCCCCTCCCACTTTCAAATCCCTTACTCACTCTTCCTTCAGTTAGTCCTGACGAAGGGTCTCGGCGTGAAACGTCGACTGTACCTCTTCCTAGAGGTGCTGCCTGGCCTGCTGCGTTCACCAGCAACTTTTATGTGTGTGGGTTAGTAGGTTAATTGGTCATGATAAATTATCCTGTAATTATGCTGGGTTTAAATCGGTGACACTGCCCAGTGGGCCAGAAGGGACAGTTCCACGATGCACCTCAAAAATATCTAATTCCAAGCAGTAATCACATACTTGGCCAATTATTTCTTGCTGTATTCTGAGTGCAAAATGTGCAATTAGTTTAAACAATGGTGGTGTTTCAGTGGCCAACTTTCCAGCACAGAGGCTCGATCACGTTAGGCTTCCAGTGGATGTGCTAAGATTTGGTATGGTGCCGCAGCAGAAATCATTGAGGAATATAAAAGTTCATGATGTCGAAGGAGACACATTGGCACAGAGAGATTAGACAGCTAACGGGAAACTGAGGAGGCACCAATGGTTTTTCAGGTTAACAAGATGTAGTCAGTACTGTTCTGTGATAATCAGTGCCAAGGCCTCAGTTTCATACAATTTATTTAAATGGCTTAGTTAAGGACATGGAAGGTAGGGTAGAGAAATTTGCTGATAATGCAAAGAGAGGTGGGGAATTGAGTTGTGATTAGATAGGAAGGTACAAGGGATCTACATATAGGTGGTTCAAGGGTTGTTACAGTAGCATAGTGGTTAGCATGACTCTTAGACCATAAGACAGGAGCAGAATTAGACCATTCATCCCATCGAGTCCACTCCACCATTTCATCATGGCTGATCCTGGATCCTATTCAACCCCATACACCTGCTCTCTCACCATACCCCTTGATACCCCGACCAATCAGGAATCCATCAACTTCAGCTTTGAATATATCCACAGACTTGGCCTCCACTGCAGTCTGTGGCAGAACATTCCACAGATTCACCAATCTTCGGCTAAAAAAAAATTCCTCCTTCCTTCTGTTCCAAAAAGGTCACCCCTCAATTTTGAGGCTGTGTCCCCTAGTTCTGGATACCCCCACCATAGGAAACATCCTCTCCACATCCACCTTGTCTTGTCCTTTCAACGCTCAGTAGGTTTCAATAAGATCCCCACACATTCTTCTAAATTCCAGTGAATACAGGCCCAAAGCTGCCAAACGCTCCTCAAATGTTAACCCCTTCATTCCTGGAATCATCCTCGTGAACCTCCTCCGGACTCTGTCTGATGACAACACATCCTTTCTGAGATATGGGCCCAAAACTGTTGACAACCCTCCAAGTGAGGTTTGACTAGTGTCTTGTAAAGCCTCAGCATTATCTCCTTGCTTTTATATTCTATTCTCCTTGAAATAGATGCCAACATTGCATTTGCCTCCTTTACCACAGACTCGACCTGTAAATTAGCCTTCTGGAAGTCTTGCATGAGGACTCCTCAGCCCCTCTGCACCTCTGATGTTTGAATTTTTCCCTATTTGGATAATAGTCTGCACCAATGTTCCTTTTACCAAAACGCATGATCATAAATTTCCCAACACTGTATTCCATCTGCTTCTTAGTCCTGCTGCAATTACATTGCTTCCTCAGCACTACCTACCCCTCCACCTATCATCGACAAATTTTGCCACAAAGGCATCAATTCCACTATCTGCATCATTGACAAACAATGTGAAAAGGAGTGGTCCAATACTGACCCCTGAGGAACACTAGTCACCGGCAGCCAACCAGAACAGGTCCCCTTTGTTCCCACTTGCTGCCTCCTGCCTGTCAGCCATTCCTCTATCCATGCCAGTGTCTTTCCTGTAATGCCAGAGGATATTATCTTGTTAAGCAGCCTCATGTGAGACACCTTATCAAATGCCTTCTGAAAATCTAAGTAAATGACATCCACCGCCTCTCCTTTATCCATCCTGCTTGTAACTTTCTTGAAGAACTCAGATTTGTCAGGCAAGATTTCCCTTTACAGAAACCATGCTGACTTTTTACTTATCATTAGTCTTCAAGTACCCCAAAATCTTATCCTTATAGATTCTAACACTTTCCCAACCACTGAGGTTCAGATAACTGGCATATAATTTTCTCTCTTTTGTCTTCCTCCCTTCTTAAAGGGTGGAGTGACATTTGCAATTTTCCAGTCCTCCGGGACCATACCAGAATCAAGTGATTCTTGAAAGATCATGACCAAAGCATCTGTTATCTCTTCAGCAAACCCCTTTCAGGATTCTGGGATATAGTCCATCTGGGTGACTTATCCACCTTAAGACCTTTGAGTCTGCCAAGCACTTTTTCCTTTGTAATAACAATGGCACTCACTCCTGCTCCCTGACACTCACAGACCTCTGGCATACAGCTAGTGTCTTCCACGATAAAGACTGAAGCAAAGTACTTACTAGATTCATCTGCCATTTCCTTGTCTCCATTACTACCTCACCAGCATCATTTTCCAGTGGTCCAATATAAATTCACACCTCCCTTTTATTCTCTATATAACTGAGAAAACTTTTAGTATTCTGCTTTATATTACTGGCTAGTTTGTCCTCTTATTTCATATTTTCCCTTATAGCTTTTTAGTTGCCTCTTGTTGGACTTTAAAAGCTTCCCATTCTTCCAATTTCCCACTCACTTTTGCTACCTTATACGCCCTTGGCTTTTATGTAGTCCTTAATTTCCCTTGTCAACCACAGTTGCCTACCCCTGCCATTTGAGAACAACTTCCTCTGTAGGACATACCTATCCTGCTCCTTGTGAACTATTCCCAGAAACTTCAGTCACCTCTGTTCCCCTCCAATCCACCTGGGCAAGCTTCTCTCTCATGCCTCTGTAATTCCCTTTATTCTACTGTGATACTGATTCATGGTTGACTTGTGCTTCTCCCTCTTAAACTGCAGTATGAATTCAATCATAATATGATCACTGCCTCCAAAGGGTTCCTTTATATTAAGTTCCCTAATAAAATCCAGGTTATTATACAACTGCCAATCTAAGATGGCCTTTCCCCTAACAGGCTCAAGCACAAGCTGCTCTCAAAATCTACCTTGTAGGCATTCAACAAATTCCCTCTCTTGCGATGTGACACCAACCTAATTTTCCTAATCCCCTTGCATATTGAAATTCCTCATTAAAATTGTGACATTACCCTTATTACATGACCTTTCCAGCTCTTTGCAATTTCAACCCCACATCTTGGCTACTATCTGGAGGTTGATATATGATTCCCATAATGTTTTTTTTTTATCCTTGCAATTTCTTAACTCCACCCACAAAAGTTCAACATTCTCTGACCCTATGTCACCTCTTTCTGAAGATGTAATTCCATCTCTTACCAGTAGAGCCACACCACCATCTATGCCTTCCTGTCTGTCCTTTCAATACAAAATATATCCTTTGATGTTAAACTCCCAACTATGGTCACCTTTCAGCCATGACTCAGTAATGGCCACAACGTTATACCGACCAATCTCTAATTGCACCATGAGTTCGTCCACCTTATTCCGAATGCTACTTGCATTTAAATACAACACCTTCAGTCCTGTATTCCTCGCCCTAATGAATTTTGCCTCTGGTACAATTTAACACTCTGCTCTGTCTGCATTTGTACCCAGTCATTGGCTTGTCCTTCCTTATATTCATATTACATCCATCATCTATTTGTAAACCTGCTGGCTCATCCTCAGCTTGATCATACCAGTTCCCATCTCCATGCCATATTTGTTTAAATTGCTTCCAACAACTCTAGCAAATCTGTCTGCAAGGATATTGGTCCCTCTCGGATTCAAATGCAACCCAGCCCTTTTGTACAGGTCACACCTGCCCCAGACTCTATCAAAGCACAGGACGTCAGAATACAGAGTTCAGTTCCAGCACCATCTGTATAAGGTTTGTACGTGCTTCTGTGAAGCGACTGGATTTCCTCCCACGTTCCAAAGACGTAGCAGTTAATAGGTTAACTGTCCTCTGATTAAGCTAGGGTTAAAAAGGTGGGTTGCTGGGCAGTTTCTTGTTGGGCCAGAAGAGCCTGTTCTGCACTGTATCTCCAAACCAGGGATCCCCAACCTCTCTTATGCCGTGGATCAATACCACTAAGCAAGGGGTTTGTGGACCCTAGGTTGGTAATCCCTGCTCTAAACAAATAAATATAGAAATATAATTAGGGGAGAGTGAGTGGAGCATAAGGAGTGAAAAATATGAAATTTTCCTTTTTGGCAGGAAAAGCAAAAAAGAAGTACTATCTAAATGGTGAGAGATTGAAGAGCTCTGAGAAGCGGAGGGGTCTGTTGTCATCTTTCATGATTAGTTCAGGGTTAGTGCAGGATGCAGGTTCAGCAAATCAGTAAACTAAAAGAATGTTTTCATGTTTTGCAAGGGAATTGAATAGCAAACAAGGGAGGTTACGCTTCAGCTAAATAGGATATTGGTGAAATCTCATCTAGGTATGGAAATCAGATTCTGGTAGGGCTTGTAGAGTAAATGGCAGGGATTTTGGGAACCTTGGAACAAGTGCACAGAGCACTGAAAGTTGCAACAGTGAAAGGTGGATACAGTAGTGAAGAAGGCGTTTAGTATGCTTGCCTTCATAGACCAAGGCATTGAATCTAAGAGTTGTGACATCACATTGCAGCTGTATGTAACATTGATTAGACTGCACTTTGAATGCAGTGTATCATTTTGATCACCACATGACTGGTAAAAATTGGTAAATTGGTTTATGTACTGAGGTACAGTGAAAATCTTTATTTTGCGTGCCATCCATATAGATAATTTTGTCACATCCGTACATTGAGGTTGTATGAGAAATTAGGGATAGTATCAATTCCAAAGAAGAAGCATACAAATTAGCCAGAAAAAGTGGCTCACCTGAGAACTGGGAGAAATTCAGATTTCAGCAGAGGAGGACAAAGGGCTTAATTAGGAAGGGGAAAAAAGATTATGAGAGAAAACTGGCAGGGAACATAAAAACTGACTGTAAAAGCTTTTATAGATATGTAAAAAGGAAAAGACTGGTAAAGACAAATGTAGGTCCCCTACAGACAGAAACAGGTGAATTGATTATGGGGAGCAAGGACATGGCAGACCAATTGAATAATTACTTTGGTTCTGTCTTCACTAAGGAGGACATAAATAATATTCCAGAAATAGAAGGGGACAGAGGGTCCAGTGAGATGGAGGAACTGAGCGAAATACATGTTAGTAGGGAAGTGGTGTTAGGTAAATTGAAGGGATTAAAGGCAGATAAATCCCTAGGGCCAGATGGTCTGCATCCCAGAGTGCTTAAGGAAGTAGCCCAAGAAATAGTGGATGCATTAGTGATAATTTTTCAAAACTCGTTAGATTCTGGACTAGTTCCTGAGGATTGGAGGGTGGCTAATGTAACCCCACTTTTTAAAAAAGGAGGGAGAGAGAAACCGGGGAATTATAGACCGGTTAGTCTAACGTCGGTGGTGGGGAAACTGCTGGAGTCAGTTATCAAAGATGTGATAACAGCACATTTGGAAAGCGGTGAAATGATCGGACAAAGTCAGCATGGATTTGTGAAAGGAAAATCATGTCTGACGAATCTCATAGAATTTTTTGAGGATGTAACTAGTAGAGTGGATAGGGGAGAACCAGTGGATGTGGTATATTTGGATTTTCAAGAGGCTTTTGACAAGGTCCCACACAGGAGATTAGTGTGCAAACTTAAAGCACACGGTATTGGGGGTAAGGTATTGATGTGGATAGAGAATTGGTTAGCAGACAGGAAGCAAAGAGTGGGAATAAACGGGACCTTTTCAGAATGGCAGGCAGTGACTAGTGGGGTACCGCAAGGCTCAGTGCTGGGACCCCAGTTGTTTACAATATATATTAATGACTTGGATGAGGGAATTAAATGCAGCATCTCCAAGTTTGCGGATGACACGAAGCTGGGCGGCAGTATTAGCTGTGAGGAGGATGCTAAGAGGATGCAGGGTGACTTGGATAGGTTGAGTGAGTGGGCAAATTCATGGCAGATGCAATTTAATGTGGATAAATGTGAAGTTATCCACTTTGGTGGCAAAAATAGGAAAACAGATTATTATCTGAATGGTGGCTGATTAGGAAAAGGGGAGATGCAACGAGACCTGGGTGTCATTATACACCAGTCATAGAAAGTGGGCATGCAGGTACAGCAGGCGGTGAAAAAGGCAAATGGTATGCTGGCATTTATAGCGAGAGGATTTGAGTACAGGAGCAGGGAGGTACTACTGCAGTTGTACAAGGCCTTGGTGAGACCACACCTGGAGTATTGTGTGCAGTTTTGGTCCCCTAATCTGAGGAAAGACATCCTTGCCATAGAGGGAGTACAAAGAAGGTTTACTAGATTGATTCCTGGGATGGCAGGACTTTCATATGAAGAAAGACTGGATGAACTGGGCTTGTACTCGTTGGAATTTAGAAGATTGAGGGGGGATCTGATTGAAACGTATAAAATCCTAAAGGGATTGGACAGGCTAGATGCAGGAAGATTGTTCCCGATGTTTGGGAAGTCCAGAACGAGGGGTCACAGTTTGAGGATAAAGGGGAAGCCTTTTAGGACCGAGATGAGGAAAAACTTCTTCACACAGAGTGGTGAATCTGTGGAATTCTCTGCCACAAGAAATGGTTGAGGCCAGTTCATTGGCTATATTTAAGAGGGAGTTAGATATGGCCCTTGTGGCTACGGGGATCAGGGGGTATGAAGGGAAGGCTGGTGCAGGGTTCTGAGTTGGATGATCAGCCATGATCATAATAAATGGCGGTGCAGGCTCGAAGGGCCGAATGGCCTACTCCTGCACCTATTTTCTATGTTTCTATGAGGACAAAGCAATAACAAGCTGCAGTTCCAGAGAGAGTGCAATGCAGGCAGACAATAAGGTGAAAAACCAGAATGAATTAGATTGTGAGGTCAAAAATCCATCTTATTTTACAAGTAACCATTCAATAGTCTTAATAACAATAGTCATTAGGACAAGCTTTCTTTGAGTCTGGTGGTATGTGCTGTCATGTTTTCGTCTCTTGCTTAATGGGAGGCTGGGGAAGAGACAATGACTGGGGTGGATAGAGGCTTTGGTATTGGTGCAGCGGGAATTGTAGATGAAGTCCAGGGAGGAGAGCAAATCATAAACACAAGAGATGCTGGAAATCCAGAGCAACACATACACAAAATCCATGGAAGGGAGGCTGGTTCTCATGATGTACTGAGCTGGGTTCACAGCTCTCTGCAGTCTTGGGAAACGAGTTTCCATAGCAAGCCATGATCCTTATGGATGCAATGCTTTCTCTGGTGCATCTGTTAAGGTTGGTGGGACATGAGAAATTTCTTTAGCCTCCTGAGGAAGTAGAGAAACTAGTCATGGTGATGGCCATGGCGACCATACAATTGGACCAGGACATGGCTATTGGTGATGTTCACTCCCAGGAACTTGAAGCTCTCAACCAACACAGTCTCAGCCCCATTAATGTAAATGTGATCATGTGCACTGCCTGCTTGCTGATGTCAATGATCAGCTCTTTTGTTTTGGCAACATTAAAGGAAATGTTGTCATGACAGCATGTTACTAGGTTCTCGGTTACCTTCCTGTACTCTGGCTTATTTGTTATTTGAGATTTGCTCCACCGTAGGAGTATCATTTGCAAAGTTGTAGATGGAGTTAGACGGGAATCGGTCCACGTAGTCACGAGTGTGTGAGGAGTGAAGTAGGGGGCTGAGGCTGCAGCCTCGTGGGCTCCAGTGTTGAAGATAATCATGGCGGAAGCGTTACTGCCCATCCTTACTGGTTGCAGGCTGTTGGTCCGAAGTCAAGGATCCAGTTTGAGTGGCTTGTGTTGAGTGCCAGGTCGAGGAGCTTGGAGATGAAAGATGCGGTAGCAATAGAGAGATTCACTAGGATACTGGGGGATACAGAAGTCTGTGGATGTTGGTATCTGGAGCAACAGACAAACTGCTTGAGAAATTCAGTGGGTCAGGAGTCTGTGGACTGTGGATTAACCTTACAATCTATTTCATTGTGATCGTGCACTGTATTGTCATTGGTTTATGTTGTTCTACCTCAATACTCTGTGTAATGACTTGATCTGTACGAACAAGCTTTTCGCTGTATCTCAGTTCATGTAACCCTAATAAACCAGTTCCATTGCCAACAATCTTATCAAATGGCAGAACACACCAGGGGGGTCATGTGACATATCCCCACTCCTAACCTATATGTTCAAATAATAACCTTGGAAATTGGCAATGAGTGGTGTAAAGATCATCTTGTGCAGATTTTGAAAATGAACACCAGTGGTGGGCTTCAAGGTGACTAACAGTGGGAAAACTCTCATTTGGAATCATGAGTTACTATTGAGGGTCCTCAATGGAACAGTCCAGTGGATTTACTCAATAGAATGGCTAAAGTGGGAAACTTTGATAGATCTTGTAAGCAGGCGGTCTTTAATAGCTCTCGCAAGAACAGCCATTATGAGATAGACCAAAGTAGCATCAGACACATCTCACAAA
Organism: Mobula birostris; assembly: GCF_030028105.1. NCBI lineage: Eukaryota > Metazoa > Chordata > Chondrichthyes > Myliobatiformes > Myliobatidae > Mobula > Mobula birostris. The sequence continues at coordinate 194,518,470 of NC_092372.1, read as the reverse complement.
ATGCTGGAGGAACTCAGCAGCCAGGCAGCATCTATGAAACGAGTACAGTCGATGTTTCGGGCCAGGAGCCTTCAGCAGGACCAATGCCCATAGATGACTCTTTTTCCATCTATCCTGTCTGGCCTGCTAAGTTCCTCCAGCATTTTGTGTGTGTTGCTTGGATTTCCAGCATCTGGAGATGTTTCCTTGTTTCAGACACATCCCACTTTCCCACATCATGGGTCATACACAAAACTGAGCCTGCAAAACACCATAAAGTACAGTGTCCCATTCAAAAGGTTCAAAGTACATTTGTTACAAGTATGTATACAGTATACAACACTGAGATTCGTCTTTTACACAGACAGCCACGAAACAAAGAAAACCATGAAACCCCTTCAAACAAAAATCTTCAAATTTCCCTCGCGCAAGAAACAAGTAAAAACACAGAATATAAAACAGAAAATCAAGGAGCCCATGTTCAGTTCAGCTCAGTGTTCATTAGCTACAGGCCGCCCAGATTCAGAGTCGCCCAAAAATAACAACAGAAGGAGGACGGACTACAAACTAGAATAAATGTGAACTAAAGTCCAATCCACAAACCACATTAATTAAACCTTGCACCCTCCTCCGACAGCATCGAGAAGAGAGAGATCTTTCAAACACAGGGGCCTTCCCTCGGGAACAGTAAGCAAGCGGGCATACCGGAGCAAGACGTACCACCTAGCTGAGTGGTGTTGCATAACAACCTTGCACTCAACGTCAGCAAGACCAAAGAGCTGATTGTGGACCAGGAAGGGTAAGATGAGGGAACACATACCAATCCTCATAGAGCCTCAGGTTCCTGGGTGTCAAGCTGTCTGGGGATCTAACTTGGTCTCAACATATCGATGCAGCTATAAAGAAGGCAAGGCAGTGGCTATATTTCATTAGGACTTTGAGGTGATATGGTTTGTCACCTGCAATAAGCAAACTTCTACAGATGTACCATGGAGAGTGTTCTGACAGGCCGCATCACTCTCTGATATGGGGGGCAGGGGGCTACTGGCCAGGATCAAAAGAAGCTGCCGAAAGTTTTAAAATTAGTCCCCTCCATCTTCGGTACTAGCCTCCATTGTATCCAAGACATTTTCAAGGAGCGGTGCCTCAGAAAGGAGGCATCCATTATAAAGGACCCTCATCACCCAGGACATGTCCTCTTCTCACTGATACCAACAGGAGGGAGGTACAGAAGCCTGAAGAGACGCACTCAGTGACTCAGGAACAGCTTTCCCCCCCCCTGCTGCCATCCGATTCCTAAATTGGCATTGACCCCGTGAACACTACTTCACCTTTTTAAATATTATTTCTGTTTTGCACTATTTTTAAGCTAACTTAATTTTTTATATACAAATGTGTGTGTGTATATGTGTGTGTGTGTATATATATATATATATATTAATATTATATACTGTATATAAAATTGTCATGTATTCCTGCTGCTAAGTTCACTAATTTCATGACACATACTGGTGATACTAAACCGGATCACACGCAGACACTTTCCTCCGCAGCAGCAAGTGAGAGGCTGGTAGACAGCGTGAAACATGTGCTCACCCTCTGCACCTGCCCCAATGTTTTCAATATTCCTTGATGCTTTCATTAATTGGATCTGCAAGAAATGGAGTTGATCATGGGCTCGCGCCTGTCTCTAAGCCTCTTGGCCCAAGGCCATTCACTTCCCGGAACCTTCTCTTGAGATAGCAAAGCGCCAGATTGCTCCACTGGCCCGAAAACACACTGTCAAACTGTAGACCACATGCTCCAGTAGTACCAGAACCAGACGTAAAAGAGAAAGAAAATGTAAAAGAAATGTAAGAAACAGTTTTCATGGACCATCTGGAGAATGGTTAATGGAGAATGAAGATGGCCGTTGGTAACACCAAGGACAATGATGTCCCAGGACCCCCTCTACTGTAAAGATGAAGCCACACTCAGGTTGGAGGAACAACACCTTATATTCTGTCTGGGTGGCCTCCAACCTGGTGGCATGAACATTGACTTCTCTAACTTCCACTAATACCCCACCTCCCCCTCGTACCTCATCCGTTGTTTATTTTTATACATACATTCTTTATCACTCTCCTTTTTCTCCCTCTGTCCCTCTGACTATACCCCTTGCCCATCCTCTGGGTTCTCTCCCCCCCCCCCCCCGTCTTTCTCCCTGGGCCTCCTGTCCCATGATCCTCTTATATCCCCTTTGCCAATCACCTGTCCAGCTCTTGGCTCCATCCCTCCCCCTCCTGTCTTCTCCTATCATTTTGGATCTCCCCCTCCCCCTCCCACTTTCAAATCTCTTGCTAACTCTTCCTTCAGTTAGTCCTGACGAAGGGTCTTGGCCTGAAACGTCGACTGTACCTCTTCCTAGAGATGCTGCCTGGCCTGCTGCGTTCACCAGCAACTTTGATTTGTGTGTTGCTTGACTTGGAGGTACTTTTCCAGATTAAATAGTGAATTGAGTTTTTAGCTAAATGAGCCCCAGTGTCACAAACAAAATTTGAACAGTACAGGGTGAAAAGATGGTGGCAATGTTGCTGTTTGAATCTTAGAAACAAAATGACCTCAAAAACAAATTCTATATTTGATTGCAATCCATAGGAAAGGAAACCAACTCTAAACTGCATAGAAAACACTGGAACTAAGAAGCAATCACCACAGGGGTTTCCTTTAGTGTCTGACAGTCTTTGCATCTGGCTGATCTAATATCTGCCTACTGTAGGACAGCTGTGTAGTGAGAGATGCTTCACTTTTAACCACAGTGAAAACAGCTCAGCTGTACTGTAGAATATTCATTAATCTGAGTTAATAAAACAGATTTTCAACATTAATATTGGCAGATTAATGCTTAGCCTGTCCCTGAAAGCATTCAATCTGTTATTGTATTATTTTCTTTTTGAAATTTGTTAATGACTTCCCTACAATGCTAGGCAAAAGATTATCATATGAATGTGCTGAACTTCCATCGGTTTGTATTGTTTGATACTACTTTGGTGATGAAACAGCTTCTACCACAAATAACCAAGTGCCTGTCCCAGCCTGAATCAGAAGATAGTTATAGAACCGTGCAGTGAGAAATGGCTGAGCTTGCACTTTGCACGATTTTCTGAGGTTGGATAATTTTTTTTTCCTGTATGTTGCAATCAAAGTTGTTCATAAGAAAAATCATTAAGCTGCATTAAAATATTTGTTCTACACTCTGTTACTGCGCTGAAGAATTCTTTGTGAGTCATTAATAAAACCAAATTGCAAGTTCATTATGGGTCGCGTTCAGATGCTGTGGTGTCAGGCATCCTCCCATCCTGATGTACTGAATACACAGATTTCCAATTCTCTATATCGTGTTATTCTGGTGGCCCAATGGAATCGGTTTGGAGAGAGGACGCAACTCACAGGTCTGTGAGTGAGGTTTAACAAGGAACATTCACAGGCTTTCAGCATCTTCTGCCGGCCTAATCAAATAGCGATTCATTAGCAAGGGCAAATAAAAATAAGGTAGGGACAAGCAGGGTGGCCATTGCATGAGGGGGTCAGTGTTAGAGTGGGGAGGATTTAGGTCATCAGGCTTAAGCGAGGTATGGTTCAGTAAATTTCTTCATTCTTTGTCTGTTAGTACGTAGAGCAGTGAGGATGGCTCTAGGGGCTGTGTTGTGCTCTTTGTGCGAGATGCGGGAATTCTGTGAGACCTCCAGCCTCCCGGATAACCACCCCTGTATCAGGTGCACCGGCCTGCAGCTCCTCAGAGAGCGTGTTAAGGAACTGGAGCTGCAGCTCGAAGACCTTCTGCCCATACGGGAGAATGCGGGGGTGATAGCTACAGGGAGGGAGTCACCCCTAAGCTGTATTAGGCAGGTATCTGGGTGACTCTCAAGAGAGGGAAAAGAAATAAACAGCCAGTGCACAATACCTACATCCGTGGCTATTCCCCTCAATAATAAGTATATTACCTTGGCGACTGTTGGGGGCAGGGAACAACCTAACAGAGGGAAGCTACAGCGACTTGGTCAGAAGGGAAGGTGGGGAGAAGAGGACTGGAGTAGTGATGGGGGATTCCATAGGTAGAGGAGTAGAATCAAGATTCTGTGGACAAAGTAGAGACATCTAGATGGTATGTTGCCTCCAAGGTGCCAGGGTCAGGAATGTCTCGAATTGGGTCCTTGGCATTCTAAAGGGGGAGGGTGAGCAGCCCGAAGCCTTGGTACATATTGGCACCAATGACCTAGGTAGGCAAAGGGAGGGGTTCCTGGAGAGAGAATTTAGGGAGCTAGGTTGAAAACTGAAAAGCAGGATCCCCAGCATGGTAATCTCTGGATTGCTGCATGTGCCACACCTCAGTGAGGGTAAGAATAGAATGATTTGGCAGATGACTGCGTGGTTGAAGAACTAATGCAGAGGACAGGGTTTCAGAATTCTAGATCATTGGAATCTCTTTGGGGGATGAGGTCCATTTCAACCCAAGGGGAACCAACATCCTTGCAAGCAGGTTTGCTAGAGCTGTTGGGGAGGGTTGAAACTAATTTGGAAGGGGGATGGGAAACTGAAAGGGCAGTTTGTAGTGAGACTGTCAGGAAGGATAGGCTGATGATGGGGAAAAATTGCAGTCAGTGGGATGAGTTGCAGTGTAACATGGGGACAAATCAAAAAGGGCAATGAATACAGGTCTGAAGGTGTTATTTGAATGCACGCTGAATAAGGCAGATGATCTTGTGCGGTTAGAGACTGGCAGGTGTGACTCGTGGGCATCACTGAGTCATGGCTGAAAGAGGATTATAGTTGGGAACTTAACATCCAAGGATACACATTGTATTGAAAGGGCCAGCAGGTAAACAGAGGGGCAGCATTGCTCCGTTGGGGGTGGAGGGAAATCAAATCAAATTCTTAGAGGTGATATGGGATAGGAAGATGTAGAATCCTTGTTGGTAGAGTTAAGAAACTGGAAGGATAGGAAGACCCTGAAGGGAGTTACTTACAGGCCTCTGAACAGTATCCAGGATGTGGGCTACAAAGATAGTAAAGCATGTCAAAAGACATGTTCGTCATGGGGGATTTCAATATGCAGCTAGATAGGGAAAATTTAAGTTGATGCTGGATCCCAAGAGAGAGAATTTGTGGAATGCCTGCAAGGTGGATTTTGGAGCAGCTTGTGGTTGAGCCCAGTAGGGGATCAGCAATTCTGGATTGAGTGTTGTGTACTGAACCAGTTATGATGAGAGAGCTGAAGACAAAGGAACCCTGAGGAATTTGTGATCATATGATCGAATTCACCCTGTAATTTAAGGAGAAGAAGCTAGTCAGATATGTCAATATTACAGTGGAGTAAAGGGAATAACAGAAGCATGAGAGAGGAACACACACAAAAATTGCTGGTGAACGCAGCAGGCCAGGAGCATCTCTAGGAAGAGGTACAGTCGATGTTTCGGGCCGAGACCCTTCGTCAGGACTAACTGAAAGAAGAGATTTGAAAGTGGGTGGGGGGGGGTGAGATCCGAAATGATAGGAGAAGACAGGAGGGGGAAGGGAGACAACTTATCTACTGATGTCTACTATAAGCCTACAGACTCTCTCAGCTACTTGGACTATTCCTCTTTCCACCCTGTCTCTTGTAAAAATGCCACTCCTTTCTTGCAATTCCTCCGTCTCCACTGCATCTGCTCTCAGGATGAGGCTTTTCATTCCAGGACGAAGGAGATGTCCTTTTTTAAAGAAAGGGGCTTCCCTTCCTCCACCATCAACTCTGCTCCCAAACGTATCTCTCCCATTTCACGCACATCTGCTCTCACCCCATCCTTTTGCCACCCCACTAGGAATAGGGTTCCCCTTGTCCTCACCTACCACCCCACCAGCCTCCGGGTCCAACATATAATTCTCTGTAACTTCCGCCACCTCCAGCAGAATCCCACCACCAATCACATCTTTCCCTCCCCCCCCCCCCCCACTTTCCACAGGGATCGCTCCCTACGCGACTCCCTTGTCCATTCGTACCCCCATCCCTTCCCACCAATCACCCTCACCAGCACTTATCCTTGTAAGCAGAACAAGTGCTACACATGCCCTTACACTTCCTCCCTCACTACCATTCAGGGCCCCAGACAGTCCTTCCAGGTGAGGCAACACTTCACCTGTGAGTCGGCTGGGGTGATATACTGCGGTGCTCCCGATGTGGCTTTCTATATATTGGTGAGACCCGATGCAGACTGGGAGACCATTTCGCTGAACACCTACATTCTGTCTGCCAGAGAAAGCAGGATCTCCCAGTGGCCACACATTTTAATTCCACGTCCCATTCCCATTCTGATATGTCTATCCACGGCCTCCTCTACTGTAAAGATGAAGTCACACTCAGGTTGGAGGAACAACACCTTATATTCCGTCTGGGTAGCCTCCAAACTGACTTCCATTAATGCCCCACCTCCCCCTCGTACCCCATCCGTTATTTATTATTATTACTTTTTTTCTCTCTCTCTCCTTTTTCTCCCTCTGTCCCTCTCACTATACTGCTTGCCCATCTTCTGGGCTTCCCCCCTCCCCCTTTCTTTCTCCCTAGGCCTCCTGTCCCATGATCCTCTAGTATCCTTTTTGCTAATCAACTTTCCAGCTCTTGGCTCCATCCCTCCCCCTCCTGTCTTCTCCTATCATTTCGGATCTCCCTCTCCAAAATCTCTTACTATCTCCTCTTTCAGTTAGTCCTGACGAAGGGTCTCTGCCTGAAACGTCGACTGTATCTCTTCCTAGAGATGCTGCCTGGCCTACTGCGTTCACCAGCAATTTTTATGTGTGTTGCTTGGAATTCCAGCATCTGCAGATTTCCTCGTGTTTGGGCATGAGAGAGGAGCTGGCCAAAATTGATTGGAAAGTGACACTAGCAGGGATGACAGCAGAGTAACAATGGTTGGAGTTTCTGGGAGCAATTCGGGGCAGCAGGATAGATACATCCCAAGGAGAAGTATTCTAAAGTCTGTATGACGCAATCATGGCTGAACAGGAGGTTAACACCAATGTAAAAGCAAAAGAGAGGGCATATAATGGAGCAAAAATTTGTGGGAAGTTAGAGGAATTGGAAGCTTTTAAAAACCAACAGAAGGCAACTTAAAAAGTCATAAGGATGAAATGTGAAGGTAAAGAGGTTGCAGATCAAACACTACAGCATTGGGAGTATATGGTAGAATAAATAAAAGCACAGACTATTTTCTAAATGGAGACTGATTTTTTTAAATAAGCCTTGACAAAACATTATTGTAATTAATTTGAATTAAATTATTATGCAAAATTAATGAATCTTCGAGCTCGGATCTTGAATGATATTCATTCATTACATACAATCCTGTGTTTCCAATTTGAGCTACAATTGGTATTGAAACCAAATTACAAAGCTGTGATACCAAAGGTATTACCTTGTGTCTGAATTCAGATTTTTCCACCAGGAATTTTCCTTCCGTAACTCAGATGAAGATTAACACTGTCCTTTCATGTGGAACATTATGTTTGCAGCTGACTTGCTTTTCCCTGCAGCCTGAGGCATTTCAGCTGCTGATTTTGCCATTTCTTGTCATGAACGTTTACGTTATGTTCGTTTAGTCTTTTGGGGGTCCTTCAGTACTTGCTGATGTGCTTACCTATGGTACTGGTTTTGCTCTTGTTCTTGTAAAATCTGCCGGAGGCAATCCAATGTCTATTAATTCAATTCATTTTTAATAAAGTTCTTACTGCATCTTCTGCAATGTACAAACCAAGATGGTCTTTTAAGCACTTGGATTTTTTTAATCTTAGACTTTGCTCTGAATCTTCAATGCCTACATCTTCCCTTCAATGACTAAGAAATGGCATTTCAGTTGAATTCATTGTGAAAGTCCACTTCAATTTGTTTATTTATCAATTTCAAAGTTTCAAGTAATCTTAAAGTAATGTTGCCTAAGCCTTTGCAACAGAGCTTTCCTGCTGATCAGAATGATGATGCAAGCTCTCAGTGCACTTTCCGCAACTATGTTCAGATGTTATAAACTGCTGGCATTTCAAGTTAGCAGCTCTCACATTTGCCACTAGAGGGCACTGCAGTTTGCGATTGAGCTGCTTAATTTCGCAATATGGAAAAATCAGGCGGAATCTGCTATCCAATAAACTTCCACAGGAAAACAAAGTATTATGGGTTGTGGAAATCTGAAACAAACAAAAAAAAATTAAGGAACTGTTCAGCAGGTCTGACAGCATCTGTGGGGGGGGGGGGAAACATGATTATTTTTGTTTGATCATCACCAACAATACATTCTTAACTAATGATCTGGCAATCCTTTTGGGATTTTGATTTAATAATGAGCAATAAAGTAGATTTAATTAAGCATCAAGGTTCAGGAGCATTTAGCAGCATTGCCTGATCAAGGTTAATGATGCAGCGTTCATAGGAGAGGAATGCAATACAGCTGCTAAGCTTCTTGAATTAGTTAAGATTGACTAATGCGATAAGGCAGAGAATGCCCACGAAAAATGGGGCGGAACAGTTAGTGGATAAATTGGCAAAAGATTTGTAGGATTCTGGCATAATATAGGAGCAATTCGTACCCTGGAGGCACCTGCTCAGTTTGCCAATAATTAACTGCCTGGGATCATTAGAGGCAGAGGTAGCATGACACAAGCTGATGAAGCAGAACGGAAGGTGCTGATTAGAACTAATCCAGGTGGCTCAGTGATTAAAATTAAAAAATAGTAAAAGCTAAAAAGGAGCGTGGATATAAAAATTAACACAAAAATAGTAATTATAATAGAAGAGGTCGAATGGTGTTGGTGTTCAGAAGGACCTAGGTGTCCTTGCACATGAATCATTGAAAGCTAACAGGAAACAATTAGGAAGGCAAATGGTACATTGGTCTTTATTACAAAAGGATTTAAGTACATGAGTAGAGACATGCTGCTCCAATTATATAGGGCCCTGGTGAGGCAGCTTCTGGAATAAAGAGTACAGGTCTGCTCTGCTGAGCTAAGGCAGTTAATTATTGCAGTAGAGGGGGTGCAATAATGCTCACTGAATTGATACTTGGGATAATAGAGTTGTTGTATGAAGAGAGAGTAAGTGGGAAGACGGGGCCAATACTCTAGAGCATTGAGAAGAATGGGAAGATGGTCTTGACAATGGGTACAGGGGATTGTCACTGATTCATCAGAATGATTCCAGGATTCAAAGGGCTAAGTTACAAGGAGATATTATATCACTTATAAAGTTAAAGTATGAAGTGTTTTTTTTAAATTGGAAAAACTAGGACTTGAGGGAATTTAGGGTGGAAACTTTGAATTCTCCTCCACAAACTGCAACAGACATTGGTTCAATTGTTAAATCTGAGACTAATGTCTTGTTTTAGATTCTGGGCAAAGTGGGGGTAAATTGAGTTAAACTACACATCAGCTGCAATTTTATGGTTAATAGAACAAGCTTGGGAGCTAAACAGCCTACTCCAACTTCAGTCCTGAGTGCTCCATTCTTCCACAACATCTTGGTCATCGAGGATTTACAGGCAGATCATGTACAGCCTTTCCTCATGCAAAAGACCTCATTGCCTCACTATCTTTTGCTCTCTTTTTGACTACTTATTTAATTTTAAATTTATATATGTATTTCTCCTTGTACTTTATGGTTTCTATTATTAAGTATTGCAGTGTACTGCCGCTGCAGGGCAACAAATTTCATGACGTGCCAATGATATTAAATCTGATTCTGACAGCCACTGCCTCTGCAACCTCCAATCCATTTTTATCTGCAATTGTTACTTTCCATTTGCACTCGTGACAATTTATTTAATCAATTGCATCATTTTAGTTTATCATTTAGCTGTACAGCATGGTAACAGCCCCCGTTGCTCATGTGACCGTTTCAGCAACAAATCCATACGTCTTGGAGAAGTGCGAGGAAACTCGTGCAGTCAGGAGAAGAACACAAACTCCTTACAGACATCAGTGGGGATTGAACCCAGGTGGCTGGTAATATAATGACGTTATGCTACCGTGACGTCTCACAGTTCTCACCATAATCAGTTCCTTTGTGTTTGGATTTGATGCAGGAAGGCATTCACTGTTTCTCTTACTGAATGACTACACCCCAAAGCCTCATGAGACAGCTGCACACTCGGAATCACATGTGAGCTGGTTTCGTCATAAAGTATTGGATTTAACAAAGTAGCTTCACAACATGCAGTGCTGGGATTTCAATGCACGGCTGGAGTTACTTGCACTGTAACCATGGCACCAAGAAACCAATAACTGGATTCAACCAACAACCCTCGCCTTGTCTACCTCCAGATCCAGACTCTTGTGACTGGTAATTAATCAGACTTGAACAATAACTATGCAAAATCTTCAGAAAACATTTATCACCAGACACCTAGCTGTGTACTAGAAAACCATGCAATGCTTAAATTAATGAGGAACTAAACGTAAAAGATGCTCACATTCTACTGATCCAAACACCATTGTAAGACAGTTCAATAATTAGAGGATACATTTATTGTTGCTCAATTATGAACCAAATTTTTATAGGTGACTCCTCCAGGTGGGGAGTCAGGTTACAAAGATGGGGGTGTGCAATTGTTCCCTTAAAATATTCAATGAAAAGTTATTATACCCAAGCATTACACTATACAAACCAGCCTAACCTCACTTTTTATCCGAGACATTCCCCAAGCTAGCTTAAACCTATTTTATCTCAGTCACTGGGATTGCCACCCCACCTCAAGCCAAGGTAGTGGTCTGAGAAATTCATTCATTAGATCAACTGCTGGCTCACGGGTTTTAGAACTGAAAAGCTGCTCGATCGTTACAGGTCTGACAGATTAACCGGATAAATTTATGAACCAGGCAGCCATTTATGTGTTAGGATGTGCTGATATGAATAAAGTTGAAAGTGGAGGTAAAATGGAACAAATGATTGTACACCATGGAGATCAGTACGCCTCCACTGAAAACTAATTCTGTTCAATATTTCATTAGGAAAGTGCCCCAGGTTTATATCCTTTTATCTTAGTGGTGCCTGGGCTCTGCCAGCATTCTTACTTAATGAGAAGCATTAAAATTCAAACAGCACTCCAAGTTTGAACGGAGACTGCAGGCTGGTGCTCCTGTGCAGAAAGGGCATGATCAGTGTTGCTGCAAGCCAGACAGACTTCAACTATACCTTTCAGAGTAGACCTTCAACTGTCTAATTCATGCTGGAATTACGTTTCAAAGCTCAACTCCTCTCATCTCAGTGGAAGTTAACTTCAGAAGTAGGTCTGGTGGAGGAAGACCAATCTAGAGGAGGAGAATGCTGTTTCCAATGATTAGGATCTAGCAGCCATCTCTAGAGTAATGCATCTGAGGAAAATAATGGCAAATCAGACCTTCCACTTATACCAGCAATGACTAATATACCAGATGCTACTCCAAAAATAATCCTATTATAGTGAAAAGTCCTTTGTGTGAGTGTTTATGGTGAGAAACGCTTTGACTCTTCCCCCCCCTTCCATCTCCATCTGTAGGTAGGCCTCAACTAAGTCTACTTTGCTGAAGTGATTTCCTGCAGAAAGGTTTGCAAAGATATCCTCTATCCTGGGCAGAGGGATTGATCTACTTTCAGTACTTAGTTGATGGTAACCTTAAAATCATCACAGATCCTGATAGACCCATTCTTCTTGGCTACTGGGACCACTGGCATTGTCCATTGGCTCTACAGATCCTTGGAAAGAACTCCTTCAGCCACCATGCGATCTAGCTCACTGAGTACTATATCATGGATAGTATGAGGAACCAGACGGGCTTTGTAAAACATGGGTGTGGCATTTTTAGTCAACACTATTTTACCCCTGATATGTTTGAGATTGCTAACACCATCCTTGAACACTACTGTGGCATCATGCAGTAATTTCCTTAGTTCACTTTCAGATGACTCTATTACAGGGGATGTGACATGCAAATGACGGGTGGATCTCCAATTAAGTTGTAGTTGTTTCAGCCAATCACAACCCCCAAATGCTGGCCCTTCTGTTTTTACCAAATACAAACCCAATATGGTTTGTAGGTTATTGTATTTCACTGCTATGAATGTCATTCCCACAGGAGTTATCTTTTCTCCAATATTTTCTCAGTTGGATATCTGCAGGCTTCAGTTCAGAATCTTTGAAATACTGTTCAAACTCATTTTGTGGAATGATGGAAATAGTCGAGCCAGTGTCCAATTCCATTTTAATTAATTTCCATCCACTTCAGGTGTAAACCATATTCCTCGTCCCTTGTTAGTTTTTACATTAAACCTCAAGTCTACCCATTCCTGTGTCATTCTCATAATTATCAGATTTTTCATCTACAGCATGCAGATTAGTGCTCTTTTTGAAAGTACAACTTTTGTCTTTTTTCTCTTCCCTGTGTAGTCCATTTATTTTTGTCTACTCGACATGCTCTTTGTATTTGTCCTACTTTGTAGCATTTTCTGCTATTTTCTGTATTGGTCTGGTATATGTGAGGCCCTGTCACGACAGTAATTTGTTTTGCCAGGCAGGCTTCCGTTCAGACACTGCAGTTTTGTTCACGCTCACTTTCACTCCTGACTGCAATCCAATTGCATCTGTCTGCTGTTTCCATTGATACAGCATTTCAACTGTTCTTTTAAATGTGACTCATGCTTCAGTTCAGAGTCATTTTTGAATGCTTTCTTGTAAGATTCCACAAACTAAATGATCTCTCAGTGCATCACTAAGTCCAGCACTGAACTGGCAATGCTCGCTTAATCGCTTCAATTCAGCCATGTCTGCTGAAATGGTCTCCCCTTCCTTTTGATTCCACTAATGAAACCTAAAGTGTTCTGCAAACCATAGTTTTGGTTCTAAATGTTCCTGCATTATTTTCACAATATTAGCAAAGCTCATTTTGGCTAGTTTGGTTGGAGCAGTCAAACTTCAAAACAAACTCTATGCCTTTCCCCCAAAGCACAAGGAAAAAACAGCACTCATTTTTTTTGGCTATTTTATTTGCTTCAAAACATGGTTCAATTTGTTCAGTATAAAATATCCAGTTATCACCCTAATCTATCTTTCCAATGTAGCCAGCCATTTGTTTTTTTTTATATATGATTATCACCTGGTACTCACTGTTTATGAGCCTGTGAATTTTGTCCTTTTCCTGCCTTTTTTTTAACTTGACAGTCTCTGTCTCTTCCAGAAGAAGCATATGCTGTGCTTTTTTAAAATTTCAAATATCTTAGAGTTTCAACATCTAGGTAATGACCTCGGTTTTGTTTTAAAACTAACACGTTGCCACTGTTATGTTTTGTAACGCCAAAGCACAAAACTAATTGAAAGGAAGCTGTGGAGCTGGGAGGTACATGTCGTAGTTTTATTTTACTTTCGTCAGACGCGCATGTACGATGTGGTGGCATCAGCCTTTCATGTTCTTTTACGTATAACCCAAAATTAATTAGGTAAACAGCAAATAATGCTTAATCCAACGATATATTTACAATATTAATCAAATATTACCGAAATAATAAATGCACAAAACTTTGTAATTGTACCTTTAAAAACGCAAACATGAGGAAATTTGCAGATGCTGGAATTTCAAGCAACACACACAAAAAATGCTGGTGAACGCAGCAGGCCAGGCAGCATCTATAGGAAGAGGTGCAGTTGACATTTCGGGCTGAGACCCTTCATCAGGACTAATTGAAAGAAGAGCTAGTAAGAGATTTGAGAGGAGGAGGGAGAGATCCGAAATAATAGGAGAAGAGAGGAGGGGGGAGGGATGGAGCTAAGAGCTGGAAAGTTGATTGGCAAAAGGGATATGAGGCTGGAGAAGGGAGAGGATCATGGGACGAGAGGCCTAGGGAGAAAGAAAGGGGGGGGGGAAGCCCAGAGGATGAGCAAGGAGTATAGTGAGAGGGACAGAGGGAGAAAAAGGAGAGAGAAAAAAATAATTAATAATAAATAAAGGATGGGGTAGGAAGGGGAGGTGGGGCATTAACGGAAGTTAGAGAAGTCAATGTTCATGCCATCAGGTTGGAAGCTACCCAGGCAGCATATAAGATGTTGTTCCTCCAACCTGAGTGTGGTTTGAATTGTACCTTCCTCCACTGCTCCTGTAGAAGTTTGTTCTCAGCCCTCTGTGTGGAGGAAAAAAAAAACAACAACTTACTCCTGGACTCCCATTCTTTGAGAAAATAGAAACAAATTCTAACCAGATACTGAATGGCCTGGAAGAGGACATGGGGAGGACGCTTCCATTGGTAGGAGAATCTAGGATCCGAGGACACAGCCTCAGAACAAAGGGGCATCTCTTTGTAACTGAGATGGGGAAGAATTCCTTCAGTGAATTTGTGGAATTCGTTGCCATAGAGGGTGTTGGAGGCCAATTTACTGGGTGCATTTAGGGCAGAAATCGATAGACTTTTGATTGGTACGTGGGTTAAAGATTATGTGGAGAAGATGAGAGAATGCAGTTGGGAAAAAAAACAGCCATGATTGAATGTGGAGTGGACTTGATGGATCAGGTGGCCTAATTTGCTCCTATATCATATGGTCTTATGGACCATGACTACCTATTCCATTTCGGCCTTTGATAATTTTACTCATCTCTGCTATGTCATCCACTAGCCTCCTGTATTCTAATGAGAATAAACCTAATATATCCCCCCAGCCACTTTTCCCATCTGCTCACCCCACCTCTCTTCTTTGGTTCTATGCTCCACCTTCCTGTCAGATTCCATCATCCTCAGCCCTTTGTTTCTTCCACCTACCACATCCTAGTTTCTGTTCCGTCCATCACCTGCCAATGACCCTTCATCTGAACCCACCAGTCACTGGCCATCTCTCGCCCAATCCCTTCCCACCACCACTTTCAATCCAGATGAAGGCTCTTGACTCCAGGTGTCAATTGTCCTTTGTCCATTTCCCTCCACATTATTACCTGATCTGTTGAATTCCTCCAAACGTTTGATTTTTTGCTCTTGTGATCCAATCTCTCCTTATAACTGCTGCCCTCCACATCCTGGCAACATATTTTGACTTCTCTCTATTGCTACCACATCCCTCTTGTAGCGTGGCAACCAGAAAAATCTTTCAACTGTGGTCTCACTGATGTCTAGTAAAGCTGCAACATGATATCCCAACTCTTATTGCCAACAGCTTAGCCTATGGAAGAGCACATTTCCTTCATAACTTTACCCACCCATGTCATTGGATTTGCACCACAAGGTCTCTCTATATATCACTACTACTAAGGTTCCTGTCATTTATTCTATATGTCCTAAAGGAATTTGATCTCCCAATTAAATTCCATCTGCCACTGCTCTGTCCAGCTTTCACGCTGGTCCATGTCCCTCTGTATCTTTGACAAGCTTCTTTGTTATCTACAACTCCATCAGTTTTTATGTTGTCCGCACACTTACTATCATAAGACTTGCATTCTCATACAGGTCATTTACGTTACAGATGGCAACTGTCCAGCTCCAGACCCTGCAGAAGACCACTTGTTACAGACTTTCAGTAAGAAAAACACTAACCTCTGCCACCTAACACCAAGCCAATTACGATCCAACACACCTTGGATCCCGTCTTCTGGGCCAGCCTCCCTTGTGACGCTTTATCATAAATCATAGAGTCATGGAAAACTACAGCAAGAAACCGGCCCTTTGGCCCATCTATTATGTTGTCCTTCAGGAATCGCTGAAGTCCATGAAGATAGCACCCTCCACTGCCCCCCCCCCCAAGTCTTTCCTTCATTAACTTTCCTGGTAACTTTGTCGAGAAACTTTATAAGATTGACTCGATGTGGCCTACCACAGGCAGAGCCATGTTGACTAGCTAGGCCCTGTCTATCCAAATACTTATATAGCCTGTCCCTTAGAATCATCATCAGGTGCCGTGCCCAGTTTGTGCTTTGACTGCCATGTTCCACACACTCCTGTTTCGGGTCAAGTGGATCAATTCATTGGTATTCATTTCCATTTCTCTGGCTGCTGTCTCCATCATTTGTCTTTGTCTTCCTCTTGCTTTCTTCCCTTCAATCTTTCCCATAATTACCGTGCATTCTAACTCCTCTTTCCTAATCACATGTCCAATGAAGTTACGTTGCTTTTTCATGATCTCGTACATTATTTCTCTTTTTGTGTTTGCTCTGTTCATGACATCCTCATTAGGTATTCATTTCATCCATGATATTCTTTGCACCCTCCTCAAAAACCACATCTCTGCTGCTTCAATTCATTTCCTCATGTGACTAAATATTGTCCAACATTCTGAGCCATATAACATAACTGGATAAACATAACATTTCAGTACTCTGAGGCGGGATGTCATGTCTAGTTTAGTATTGGTCAGTATACTCTTCATTCTCGTAAAGGTGTCTTTTGTCATCCCTATTCTTCTTTTGATGTTCAAGTCGCACCTGCCATCTGATGTCACCCAACTTCCTAAGTAGCAAAAGTTCTGTACTTGTTTTATGTCTTCCCCAATTATTCTCAGCCTGCAGATAGGATTCTCCTTCTTTTTGGATATCACAATACAGTCTGTCATTTTGCAATTGACAGACCCATTTTTGCACTTTTTTCAACAATTATATCAATTAAGTTTTGTAGTTCTTCCTCCGTACTTGCAGTTAACACAGTGTCATCTGCATATCTGAAATTATTGATGTTTTCACTGCCAAATTTGATTCCCAAGATGTCTCTTATTTTTTGTAATATTGTTTCACTGTACACATGAAATAAATCAGGGGAGAAAACACACCCTTGTCTAACGCCTCTCTTGATTTTTGTAAACTGACTCACTTCTCCATCTATTCTTACAGCGGCAGTTTGTTCCCAGTACAGATTTCTGATTAGGCGGAGGTCTTTCGAATCTAGATCTAGAGTTTTCTGTAATATTTCAAATAACTTATTGTGCTTCATTTTATCAAATGCTTTTGTGTAGTCGATAAAACAAACAAATCTTTTTGCACTTGAATAGCTTGATCTGATAGTATCCTTTACATCAATATTGCGTTTCTTGTACCTTTGTCTTTCACAAAACCACATTATTCTTTACCTATTTCAGCTTGTATCTTACTTTTAGCTCTTGTCATCAAAATTCTTAGAAGTATCTTGGTGATATGACTCATTAAACTTATGGTCCTAAGTAATTCACATTCTATTGCTCCAGGTTTCTTAGGAAGAGTGATAAATACTGATCTTTTTTCATCTCTTCTGGTATTATTCCAGTCTCATAAATGTCATTGATTAAATCAGTAAGTTTTTCAATTCCATAATCTTCAAGGGCAATAATTTGTTCTATTACTAATTCATCAGGACCTGCTGCCTTTCCTTTTTTCATCTTATTTATTGCATTAAGAACTTCAGATTTTAAAATACTTGGACCTTCAATGTTTTTCTTAATTTCTGGTTTTTTACCTCGATCATCTTCAAACAATTCCTGAATATATTCAGTCCATCTGTTCATAATCTTATCTTTTTCCATGATAATGATACTGTCCTTTGCTTTCAAACATCCACCTGAAGAACAGAGGAGCTTTTTACCAGTGATATTCTTGATTTGTTGATGTAACCTTTTTGGATCAGTAATAGGGATTCTTTCTAGTTGCTCACACTCCTGGTTTAACCATTCTTCTTTGAATACCTTAGAATCCCTTCCAATAATTTAGCCACTATTGATGGCTCGCTGGCCTATAATTTCCTGGCTTATTCCTAGAGTTCTGGACTTCAGATCACATGGTAAAATTTTAGCACAGACATCATCGAACAATAAGCATAAATGGAAGTCATTTGGCCTATTTTGTGTGTACTGTCTCTTTTAATGGACTACCCAGCTTCCCTGTTTTTTCCCCCATTTTCCTGCAATGATCTTTTCCTTAAAATGCTTGATCTGCTATTCTGAACTGTCACTGAAACCCATGCTAGTCCCTTGAGAAGCCCAATTGATGGAGCTCAGCACGGAATCATTCTGAAATAACACAGTAAGTTGTCAATGAATGATGTATCACAGACTTAACAGCCTGACAAAAACACGGTTAAGTTTTTAACTCTGCTTCATGTTCAGCCATTATTCTACTCCTCACAGGTATCAATGTCATTTGAAATAAAAATTCCACAAAATTAGCTGGAGTAAGAGCATACACTGCTTTGCTTCTGATTACCGCCTCCCTGATGCTTTCCTTGAACGTATCCTGGTGTGTCGAGGTGCTCCCTATGGGCCTGACGTTAATTTTGTTACTCTGCTGTTGTACTGTGATATGCTTCCAAGGGTTAGGCTGGTCCCTGTTTCGGAGCATCTGAGTCTGTTTGTGTTTACACTGTGGGTGACTGGAAGACCAGGTACCTTATCCTTCCTGAGCAGATGTTTGAAGAGTGGCTAGAAAGGCTTCACTGTGTCATCAGAGAAAAGCCAGCATCATCACGGTGTAGTCCAACTACGGATGGGTGGAGTTGAGTGTCTAGTTCTTGGAAATTAGTTTGGGTCACACTCTTTAACGAGGATGTTATCAGGACTGGAAGGTGTGGGTTATAAGGAGAGGCTGGATAGACCAGGATGTTTTTCCTCTAGAATGTGGCAGAAGGGGAGACCACATAGAGGTTTATAAAATCATGAGGAACATAGGTAAGGTGAATAGTCAAGGTCTTTTCCTCAGGGGAGAAGAGGCCAAAACTAAAAGGCATAGATTTAAAGTGAGGGGTGATGGGGACCAGAGGGGGAACGTCTTCAGATGGAAGGTAGAGCTTCATAAGAGAGAGTGACACAGAATTGTATGGATTGAGCTGCCAGAGAAGGTGATAGAGGTGAGAAAAATTATGACATTTAAGACAGATTTGGACAGGTTTGTGGATTAGTAGGTTTTAGTGAGATAGGGGAGAAATGCCACTAGTTTAGGTAGGTAATTAGGTTGGGTGATCTGAAGGACCTGCTCCCAAGCTGTACAACTCTTCAACCATCTATTGGAAGTTTGAAAGCCGGAAGTCCATGGACTGCAGATTCTGGGTCTTTTAGTTAGGAGAAGAGGAAACTAATTTTTGTGTGTCAAGTCATTCTTGGAAGTTGGACTATCACTGGATTCCTTCGACTACTGTCCTGTGGTTCTCTGCATCTCCATCTGAGTATAACACTAAAAACCCAGTTCTTAGCAGCATAGATGTGAGTCTGAAGTCCAGGAGCAAGGGTCTGACCTACAATTTCCACTCCCCGCTGTCAGGATTTTCTGATTCTTGGCATTGAGCGAAGAATGGCTGTATGAGTGGTGCCCATGTCCAGGGACCATGAGGGAACACTGACTGACCTTAGTTGTCCTGATTCAGAAGCTGCAGTGATGGTTCTCTGCACAGCAAATTAGGCTGGAGATTCTGGGAGGTGACACTTGCAGGAAAATCACTAATCTGCACAAAATGTGCACTACATCTTGTGAGCCTCCAGTTATCCATGAACAAATCCTGGTGAACCCCACCATCCTGCCATCACTTCCTCTCTTCCCCTAACAACAGGATGCCATGAATACCACGGAACGCTCTCTTGCTGGATGGGGCCTTGCCCCATTTAATACATAGGGGTTCCACATTACAACAGCGTCAGGATTTGTATAGTGGAAAGCGTGTCTTCAATGTTTCGATCATAAATGGTGTTTTTGTTTCTGTGTGAAGCTTTTAAGTTTGCATTGATGTGAGTTGTTGTGTTGTATTGTATGAAAAATATAAATTAACTCGAGATAAACTTGTGACATACTGCATCAGGTTAAGTTATGAGAGAGTCACAGTGTCATACAGCATAGAGGCAAGCATCAGAGTGCAGGCAGAACATTGAGTACTTGTCTCTACAAATCCATTTACAAGCACTTGGTCTATAGCCTTCTATAACTGCAACTCAAGTACTCATCTAGATTCTTCTTAAATGTTGAGAGACTCTCTGCTTCCATTAGCTGATAGCTGCTGTGTGAGGAAAGTGCAGGAGTCTTGGGATCCACACTGCAAAGATTGACTGGCGAGGCTTATGGCTCGGGACTCATTTTTGGGGGACTTGGAGGTCATGTTGCATGTTTCTGGATTCTGGTTATTCTCTTTCTGCTGTCGTTTGAGTGGTTTCATCGGAGTGATTGACGAGGACCAGGGCGCCTCGCTGAACACTGGTTCTGTGGCCTGCAGTCGACTAGCTGAGCTGAATTAAACGGGATACTCCTGCACTGCTGGTTTGATGTTGATATTCTGTGCGTTGTTCACTGGCTTTGTGCCTTTTGCTCATTTTTTTTTGTTGCGTGGTGGGTGTTTGATCTTTTCCTTGAATGGGGTGTCTCTTTGTTTCGTGGCTGACTGTGAGAGGATGAATGTCAGAGTTGTATTCTGTATACATACTTCAATAATAAATCTACTTTGAATTTTTTGAATCATTACCTGTTCGGTCAGTGCATTCCAGATTCTAACCACTCTTCATCCTCTAGACCGGGGTGGCCAACCTTTTTACATTCTATGCATCAATTTTTTCACGCACGAGTTCAGATGCGCCATACAACTCTTGTACCCCCATTCAATTCTTGTAAAAATATGTTAATATAGATATATTTAGCATTTTACATGATATATTGATTTAATATAAAAACAAGATAAACATTACTTATCTTAATGAGACTTCTAACAAATATATTTTGTCTTCTTTTGATTTCTTCCTTTTTCTTAATGACATATTCTTTCCCTAACTCAGACCCAAGCCCTAGCTTCAGTTTTCCTTCTATTTCAGTCTGATGTTGTGTTTTATAGTGTCTATTAAGATCATGTCTTCTATTATGTGAGGAAGTGTTTTCACAAACAATGCACGACGGTTTTCCTGACGGACCTGCTACAAATAACTCATTTTCCCACTGTTCATTGAATTTATGCTTACTATCACTTTCTGCTTTTCTTTTGCACTGTGAATGTAAGAACAAGGCTTAATTTTCGAAAAAGTACAGAACTGCAAATGTTCACAAAGGACAAACAAAGCACAACTCCGTAGTGCACGAGTGTCAATTGTAAACTGACTGGCAAAAACCTGCCACGCACGGCTGGTGCAGACGCCTGGCACCTCAGGATCAAACAAGCATCAAACGTGTATTGAACAGTTATGGAATGACTGCAGAACAAAAGTCCTTCTTTCCTAGTTTGACTCATTGAACATTTTTTTAATTGAAAACAGATCAATGTGAAAGAGGATAACATTCACCAAAAGATGTGCACACAATAATAAAATCACTAAAAATAATTGCTAAGTTTTAGATTTATTCTCAGTAAAACCCATTGCTAGCTCTAAGCTACTTGAATTCCTGTTATAGATTTTTTTTCTACAAATCGGTTTTTGGTTAATACTTTTTGCATGAGTAAGCTTACTTTTTTATTATTATCACTGGGGTGCAATGCACCACTTCTAATCATCCAATGCGCCACTTTTGCCGCATGCACCATAGGTTGGCCATCCCTGCTCTAGACCTTTTATCCCTTGTGCTAAACCTACGTCCACTAATTGTTGCTTTATCCAAACCTTTGATTTGGAAATACATCAGTGGCCACTTTATTAGGTACACCTTTTTAGTACTGAGCATGTTCAAGGTTTACGGTTTACTTCACATCAAGGTTCGATGTGTTGTCCATCCAGATGTGCTGTTCTGCACACCACTGTTGAAACACGAGGTTATTTGAATTACTGTCGCCTTCCTGTCAGTTTAGGCCATTCTGGCCATTCTCCTCTGACCTCTCATGAACAAGGTTCATAGATTTTTTTGGTTCTTTGCACCATATTGTGGAAACTCTAGAAACTGTTGTGCGTGAAAATCCCAGGGGTCAGCCGTTTCTGAGGTACTCGAATCACCCCATCTGGCACCAAAGATCACTCCATGGTCAAAGTCACAGATCACAGTTCTTCCCCATTCTGATGCTTGGTCTGAACCTTCCGACCATGTCTGCATATTTTTATGCATTGAGTTGCTGCCACGTGTTTGATTGTATAGATATTTGCATTAACAAGCAGGTGTACAGGTGTACCTAATAAAGCGGCCACTGAGTGTCGCTTCCTCCTATTTTACATGAACTTGTAAGCTAGGTTTTCTCTTTTCTCTTCTGTATCTTTCCCCTTTAAAGTGTTTCCAAACACCTTTGAAAATTCCCACAGTGAAATTCATAATGGCTGTGTGAATTAAATATATTAGTACCCTCAAAGTAGACATGACATTAAGATTTAATAGCTTGTATCTCCCCTCTATATATTGTACAAGATTCTATAATTCTCTCTCCCTGTTGCCCCAAGCAGTTGTGTTATTTTATCACTATCTCCCAGCCACTGTGCAACATACTCTGGTAATCTCACAGCCCACCATCCAAGTATTTTACAGCTCCCCCATAAGAAACTCTGCACCACTCTATCCATCTCAGTAATGGCCACATTGAAGTCTCCTTCCGATCCCCACCCGCCCAGCAGCTGCTTGCTCCTGCATCAACAGAGATTTGTAACAGCCTCTGAAAGATTTTTAATTCCACATCAGAGCAGCTAAAACAAAGGAGAGGAGACACGTGGGATGGTAGATATTGGAATTTGGACGAGCAGACAATCCGGAGGAACTCAGCCGGTCAAGTAGTTTTGGGGTGAAGGAAATGTCAACATTCTGGATCAGGCCCTGCAGCAGAGACTATGATGCAGAATTTAATTCCAAAACATCAGTAAAATAGAACTGAGTGATTTGGTAATGACCTGTAGCTAAATAAGGATATTATGGTCTGGCTGGGAAATTTTTTTATTCTCCAACATCTGACAGTAAGCATTAGGGTGACTTCCTAGTTTGGCTCTGAGGGTGCTCAGAACATTAACCAGACAAGCCACTTGGATTTATCTTCCAGCAGCAGGCGGCGTGCGTTCACGGCCCAGGAGGCACAAAACCATGTTTCAAATTGTCTGACTATCTGTCAGTTTGATTTGGGCAGGCTCTGCTGGTGAGTCAGACAATTCACAAGCAATAAACGCTTCACACACATGACCTCTCTTGAACACGGGCCAGTGCAAGTCTGTTGACATTCATTAATTAAACCATATCGAGTGCTTATTTACTGCTGACCAACAATGTGAGTTTGCACTTTAAAATCTGTTCCCATCTTTTATTCAAAGTGTTCATTAAATTGATAGAAATGTAATATTGACACTAATATTTTGACTTCCACATTTTGAGTTCAGTAGCAACAAACAGACTTCCTGTTCATTCTTGTCATATACAGCTGCCTTCATGTATCAATATGTACATAATTATTTTGATATTGGGTGAGTTAGATTAAAGTAAACAAGGTAGTATGCTTTCAGATGCCAGTTTCCTCTTACCTTTAATCCACTGAGGACCAATTTGGGGGCTGCCTTTAATCTTCCTCAACTGGGTAATGAGCAGTTATTACACTACTCCCTTAGGCAGTAACATGTGGGCTTACAAGAATCGGGTAGGAATTTATTCTCTACAATTTTACAACCATTTGCAATGCATGCTAGAAAGATTATCCCAGTGCAAAGTGCATCTTGTTAGCACTCATTGAAATTGGACATTGGGAGAATTATTACTGTACTCAGAGTGCTACCAATGGCATATTGCTAAATGTGTACTTGCCACCTCCTGGGAGAAGGTGGGAAGTCAAAAGAACATTAGAACTAAAAGCAGAAACAGGTTAGTCAAAAGATAGGGCTGATATTTTACCTCAGTGCCAATAATTACCTAACTGCCCTAGTTAAAAATTCTACTGATCAAATTGAAGTTGAGCTGCAAATACGAGGAAGTCTGCAGATGCTGGAAATTCAAGCAACACACACGAAATGCTGGTGGAACGCAGCATCTATAGGAAGAGGTACAGTCGACGTTTCGGGCCGAGACCCTTCGTTGGGGTTTAGAGCTGGATGGGTTTAGATTAATGCCGGCTTTAAGTAGGCCTGGTTCCTCCTCTTTGGTCTTGGCCTGATCTGGAAATACTTTCTACAACAAAAGCAAATAAATACTCCTCCTCAGACTTGTTTGTGCCCTACAACAATAAAAGAGCATTGAATAATAGACTTTGACTGTCAAAACATTGAGGAACCATCATAAACTCCTACAGCCCCCAATGCTCCTGTGATTTCAGTCTCTGCAGCTATCCTTCAGGAGGGTGATCCCACGGAAAGCACCTGGCCAAGCACTAAAGACCTGTGCTGTCCAAGTGACTGGAGTGTTTACCCTTCTGCTTCAGCTGTCAAAAGTACCCACCCACTTCAAGCAAGCTTCAAACCTACCGGTGCCTAAGAAGTATATGGAAACCTGCCTCAATGACTATCATCCAATAACATTTACATCCAGAGGGATGAAGTGTTTTGAGAGGTTAGTGATGAAACAT
The DNA here is from genome assembly GCF_030028105.1 of Mobula birostris. Taxonomy (NCBI): domain Eukaryota; kingdom Metazoa; phylum Chordata; class Chondrichthyes; order Myliobatiformes; family Myliobatidae; genus Mobula; species Mobula birostris. Next base: position 194,494,115 of record NC_092372.1, on the reverse strand, counting down.
ATCAACTCCTCCCTGAGAAATGACATGGATTCGCTCCAATTTGCCTATCGACACAACAGGTCCACAGTGGAAGCCATGTCATTAATTTTTCCCTCAACCCTGGAACATCTGGACAGCAAAGATGCATACATCAGGATGCTCTTTATTGACTACAACTAGGCATTCAATACTATCATCCCCTCCAAACTCATCAATAAGCTTCAAGACCTTCCACTCAATACTTGTGAAAATGGATTTTTGATTTCCTCACTTGCAGAGCCCAGTCAGTTTGGATTGGCAAGAACATCTCCTCCATGATCTCCATCAGCACAGGTGAACCACAAGGCTGTGTGCTTAGCCCCCTGCTCTGCTTGCTTTATCCTTATGACTGTATGGCTAAGCACAGCTCCAATGCCATATTCATGTTTGCTGACAACACCACTGTTGTAGGCCGAGTGATAGGTGGTGACAAATCAGCATATAGGAGGAAGATGCCACAACAACAACCCCTTAATGTCAGCATGACCAAGAAGCTGATTATTGAGGTCCTTGGGCCAGTCATTGGGGGAATCAGAGGTGGAGAAGGTCAGCAAATTTAAATTCCTCAGAGATATCATTTTGGAGGACCAGGTTCAGGAACAGATATTACCCCTCAACCAGTGGGGATAACTTCACTCACCCCATCACTAAACTGTTCTCACAAACTATGGACTCACTTTCAAGGACTCCATCTCATTTTCTCAATATTTATTAATCTTTTTCTTTTCGTATTTGCACAGTTTGTCGTCTTTTGCATTCTAGTTGTCCACTCTGTTGGGGTGGTCTTTCATTGATTCTATTATGGTTATTGGATTTGTTGAGAATGCCCACAAGTAAATGAATCCCAGGGATGTATATGGTGCCATATATGTACTTACATAACAGATTTAATTTGAACTTTGAACTTTGAGTTATGCGGAGTTCAATTTCACATGTTTAAGACTGGTATGATCTCTGCAGCTATTTCTTCCCCACCCCATATTTTGGTCTTAAATTAGCTGAAGTATCTACACTATGTGTTGCCGTCAAAGGTTTGGAATGTGGGCCATCCCCTGTCAATGCCAATGCCAATGTCAACACCAGTCTGCGGTTTCCCTACAAGAAATGTATTTGACGGAGAGAGACGTGGACCTCCAGTCTGGTTTGCTTAGGATGACAGACGCACCTTCTCAGTATTACAAGCTAATCCTTTGACACAGTCACAATTTTTCAGGACCAGAAGTTCAAGCAAGACAGAACTCAACATTCACCATTCAGTCTAATTATGTTGTGAGCATTGGAAGTCAAACATTTCACTAAGGCAATGGATCAAAGACAGGATACAAGACAATAACTCTGAAATAGTTTCAAATGAATTCATCACTTTCTCTTGTTATGAACTATTCCCATGAGTGAACTGGCAAAATGCTAAAAGGTACAGTGGAATGCAAAAGTTTGGGCACCCCGGTCAAAGTTTCTGGTCCTGTGAATAGCTAAGCGAGTAAAAGATGCCCTGATTTCCAAAAGGCCTAAAGATAAAGGTGAATACATTTCTTTAATACTTTAAGCAAGATTACTTTTTTATTTCCATCTTTTATAGTTTCAAAATAACAAAAAAGGAAAAGGGTCTGAAACAAAAGTTTGGGCACCCTGCATAGTCAGTACTTAGTAACACCCCCTTTGGCAAGTATCACAGCTTGTAAACGTTTTCTGTAGCCAGCTAAGAGTCTTTTAATTCTTGTTTGGGGGATTTTCACCATTCTTCCTTGCAAAAGGCCTCTAGTTAAACATAGAAAATAGGTGCAGGAGTAGGCCATTCAGCCCTTTGAGCCTGTACTGCCATTCAGTACGACCATGGCTGATCATCCAACTCAGAATCCTGTACCTGCCTTCTCTCCATACCCCCTGATCCCTTTAGCCACAAGTTCCTTGAGATTCTTGGGCCGTCTTGCATGCACTGCTCTTTTGAGGTCTATCCACAGATTCTCAATTATGTTTAGGTCGGGGGACTGTGAGGGCCATGGCAAAACCTTCAGCTTGCGCCTCTTGAGGTAGTTCATTGTGGATTCTCAGGTGTTTAGGATCATTATCCTGTTGTAGAAGCCATCCTCTTCTCATCTTCAGCTTTTTTATAGACGGTGTGATGTTTGCTTCCAGAATTTGCTGGTATTTAATTGAATTCATTCTTCCCTCTACCAGAGAAGTGTTCCCCGTGCTACTGGCTGCAACAAAAGCCCAAAGCATGATTGACCCACCCCCATGCTTAACCGTTGGAGAAGTGTTCTTTTCATGAAATTCTGCACCCTTTATTCTCCAAACATACCTTTGCTCATTGCGGCCAAAAAGTTCTATTTTAACTCCATCAGTCCACAGGACGTGTTTCCAAAATCCATCAGGCTTGTTTAGATGTTCCTTTGCAAACTTCTGACGCTGAATTTTGTGCTGAGGACGCAGGAAAGGTTTTCTTCTGATGACTCTTCCATGAAGGTCATATTTGTGCAGGTGTCACTGCACAGTAGAACAGTGCACCACCACTCCAGAGTCTGCTAAATCTTCCTGAAGGTCTTTTGCAGTCAAACAGGGGTTTTGATTTGCCTTTTTAGCAATCCTACGAGCGGTTCTCTCGGAAAGTTTTCTTGGTCTTCCAGACCTCAACTTGACCTCCACCGTTCCTGTTAACTGCCATTTCTTAATTACATTACGAACTGAGGAAACGGCTACCTGAAAACGCTTTGCTATCTTCTTATAGCCTTCTCCTGCTTTGTGGACGTCATTTATTTTAATTATCAGAGTGCTAGTCTGCTGCTTAGAGGAGCCCATGGCTGCTGATTGTTGGGACAAGCTTTGAGGAGTCAGGGTAATTATAAAGCTTTGAAATTTGCGTCACCTGGCCTTTCCTAACGATGACTGTGAACAAGTCATAGCCCTAACAAGCTAATTAAAGTCTGAGACCTTGGTAAAAGTTATCTGAGAGCTCAAATCTCTTGGGTTGCCCAAACTTTTGCATGGTGCTCCTTTTTTTTCCCCACTCTAAAATTGTACAAAACAAAAATAATATACTCATCTTGCTAAAAATGTTGAAAAGAATATTTCATCTTTAACTTTATGACTTCTGGAGTTCAGTTCAACTTCTACTCACTTAACTATTCACAGTAACAGAAATTTTGACGGGGTGCCCAAACTTTTGCATGCTGCTGTAAATATCTTCTCCTGCAGGAATATTCCTTGATGAGAGGTCTCATTCTTTCATTTCAGGATTATGATTTGATGCCGTCATTTCCTGACATTTCTTTCACCTCCTGCAGCTTTCTGGTGAAGTAACTCCTGATAACAGCCACATCAGCAGTAACAGTGCATATACAGTCCCTTCTATAAAACTGTGGGCTGTCTTCTGCGTGTGTTGCTTGCACTGTGAATAATCCCACCTCATTATGTCCAAGTAATCGTAAAATTTCAATATATTCAACGAAGGGTGTGGGGATAAACATAGTAACTGCAGGCAAATTGGTTTATTTTCAGTGTTGGGGGAAAGCTATAGAGACAATAATTAGGGACAGAATTATCAGTCACTTCATTATCCTTCTGGGTTTATCAGCCAAAAGAGCGGTTTGGTTGAAACCAAACCAGGTTTAGCAAAGATGATTGAGTGTTTTGATTGGCTAACAGAGGTTTAATATAGTTGATATGGTCCATATGGGTTTTCAAAAGATGTTTGATAAGGTGCTACGTACAGACTTGTCATCAGAAAGGAAGTTCATGGAGTAAGCAACACAGACAAAAAAAAGTCTTGGTAACAGGACACAGTGGAGTAGTATTGAAAGATTGTGTTTCAGCCTGGAAGGAAGTTTGCAGCATTCGAGAGCGGGACCTCTGCTTTCTTTCATGTATATTAATAACTTAAGAATAGTGCACAATTTCCAAACTTATCAACAACAGAGAATATGGAATGGTAAAAAAAACTGTGAGGGGAATAATAATAGACTTGGGAGCAATGTAGATTGTTTGGCTAGTGGAAAAGGTAGAAAAATGTACAATAAGATTAATTTACTGCAGAAAAATGATACACATTGAAATAAAAACATAGAGGGACAACATACTAGAGCCAAATCTACTAAAGGAGGTGCAAGAACACAGAGATCTGGAACGTTAATGGGTGGATTGTAGTGGGTAGGTTGAGCCTGAAAGAAGTTTGGAGAAGTTACACAAGATAAAGAAAAATGAGATCATTATCCAAATGTAACAACCAATTAAATTCTAGTTCCACTCCATGAGCAGTTTCATGAACACCTCAACTTCAGATTTCAAACTAATCCTGCAGATCACAGAAATGGATATTAAATGTTATTTAATGTACAAAAATTGCATGCGTGTGAGTGGTTTGATGTTATTCCTAGACTAAAAGCCAAGTCAAAATTAATCCTGACGAAGGGTCTCGGCCTGAAACGTCGACTGTACCTCTTCCTAGGGATGCCGCCTGGCCTGCTGCGTTCACCAGCAACTTTGATGTGTGTTGCTCAAAATTAATTAGCCTGCATATACGTTCCCCAGTTCTATTTGAATAGGCTTGTGACAGCTGTTCATGTCTGGAGGATAGTAGTATTGTGAAGCTTTAGGAAGGGATTATCAAGTTTTTGTATCTTTTCAGGGTTGAAATGTATATTTTAAATTAACTGAAATGCTGTATAGTATATTTGTATTTTTATATTTGTTACTTAGCAAAATGATGTCATTGACACTAATTAGAAGTTAACTTTCTGGAAAGAGAAACCAGTAGATATTTTGGGTCAATGCCCTCTAGCAGTGAGAATGTGTTACTGACCCAAAACATCGGCTGGATTCTCTTTCCACAGATGCTGCTTGATTGGCTGAGTTCTTCCAATGTCTTTCCCAATTGGTGGTTTTCCTGGAAACACAATTGCCATGTTCTCCCTGGAAGCACTGCTGTGAAATCATAATTTCGCTTTAAATTACTCGACAAGATTCAAACTGGTGTCGTCTTGGTTTAAAAAAATATGCACAGGAAATCTGCTATTCTGCTTATTAATGGTCTGCAGTGTAGTTGTGTCAGTAAGACATTATGTCCTTTGTAATGAAAATGGCCTTACCTCATGCTAAGTAAAAAGAAGTCTGTAGACCATATTTTGAATCTACCACAGAAATCCTTTCAGTGGACTACTGCTGGTTAACAGTGCTGTCCACTGCAGTTTAACATTCCTTTAAAACTGACAGACTAATAAGGCAGCATTAAAAAGAAAGATAGTTATTTATGACTGACGAAATCATGGCAAGTACTACAAGATTCCAAAGGCAGATCAGAGCTTGCCACATGAGTGTGCTTTCAATTCTATGGGGGATGTTTAAAACAGTGAAGGTTAATGACAGATGAGCGCTGTGAGGATCACACTACACAAGGGAAGGAGAGAATAGAAGATTTAGTATCTAATATTTATAGGGAAGTGTAAGGAAGGAGCAAATCAGCCTGCTGGGAGATGAAGTTGTTTACGTGGACAAGAGGTTAGACAAAGACAAAATGGTTGAGGCACTAATGGAGTGGGAAGAAGAAATGCAGTTTAACAGGTCCCATTGGCAGTGGGAGCACAAACTGAGCGGCAAATCTGTCAACCCTTAAGTTAAACAAACCAAGAACCCCTCACAAATTTACACGTCAATCAAATCAGGTAGCTGTCTTAATAGCATCCACATGGCCATTAAATGCCCCACATTCACGTGCTCTGGCAAGACTGTGATGTTACTAGATTATATTTCCTTTGAAGAATTAGTTTTTTAGTCCTGTGGGCTGGTACTTTTTTACTTGTTTTCCTCCTTTTCATCCTTTGACATTTTCCTTCATCTCTCCAGCGACAGTGACGAGGCCCATGCGTGGATCAAAGAATCCCAGTACATTCTCCACGGTATGTCACTGGTTTTCCATAGAACCACAAGGGAATGATTATTCGCCATCTGAGGCCATGCATTTTTATCACACTATTTTCCAGCCTTGATTGAGATTTGGTTTGCAGTACATTTATTTCATAATCTGTTTTGAAATGTAAGTGTTCATGTCAATCATGGGCTGCAGAGCTATTTTAATTCCTTGTGGGCTGGAATTGATTGGAAGAACCTTGAGGTGAACAGAGCTTTCTAAAGTGCAGTACAGGCCTTTAAACATAGTGACAGTTTAACATCAGCACAAGGTGTATTGGACTGACAATCCCATAAAGCACAAACAAGCAGTTTGAAGAGAGAGAGAAGAAACAATCATGGCACCTTATGTGCTCTGAATTCAGTACTTACATGATTTTAAATCCGAGGTGGTTTTCAAAGAGCTATTTTTAAGGTTTTAGAAAAAAAAGGTGCTCAAGTCCTCAGCAGATCAGGCAGCGTCTGTGGAGAAAGAGATTAATGAGGTCCACCAGCATGCTTTAAGCTGGAGGGAGTGAAAGGACAGAGAGGAATGAAGGGTAAGTGTGTAAAGTGACAGAGATCAAGGCTGACCAGATGTCCTAAGTGGTTTTGATGTCACTTATTAGAGGAAAATGTGCAAGTATAATAGAGATTTAAAAAAAACAATATGCTCAAACTGTGGGGTGCAAATCAGTTAGTGGTAATCAGCATATCAGGTGAGATCTGTGGAGGGAGAAAAATAGGTGGATAGTGAGGACTAGTCCTCTCTCCAACCTTCTCTCATCTTCTATGGGCACTCTTCCTGGCCGATCAGATATGATTAACAAGTATTAATTTCCCCATCTTAGATAGCACCTAAAGAAATTGCATTACCAGAATAACCTTTGTCTCCATCCCTTCACACACACATTCTCCAGTTCTCTCTGCCCCTCACCCAGTATACAACACAGTTGTGTATTCATATTTCCAGTCTGATGAATAATCTGAACCACCAGCTGTTTCTCTCTCTACAGATGCTGCCTGACATGCTGTGTATTTTCAGCATCTTCTGCCTTTATTTTACACTTGAAGCTCCTTCTGTTTTTGTTTATGGTTTTCAATGCATTTTTGCTTTCCTTGCTATTTATTTTAAAGATACGGTGCCTTACCAGTATACTTAATCAGTATTACCGTTACATACAGAACTTCTGTACACGAAATTAGTTTAGTCACTTATTTTAAGTATTTCTGCAATCTATTTGCAATACTGTTCACAAAGCCTGTATTATTTAAGAATATTTATTCTAGTGTTGCTAAAACACTTAAGGTAATTCTATCTGTGGAGGGCATTATCCAAGACACGGGTACTATTACAATAATGTACCAGAGGTTGGTAACTTGCACAGGTGAAAATGACAAAATCATTTCTTAGTCCCACAGTAACACAATGCTCTGGGCCACTAATGTACTGGTCTGTGGGGCAGGACAACAGAAATCATGTATTTTCTGCAGAACCACAAGTAGCCGCGTTCTCCACGTGACACGTTCCTCACCTTGGTGGGGAAACATAAGGCAAACTCAGAGGGACAAACCCCTGTAGATATCAAAAGGCTTAGTTATCAAGTTGTTATTGAAAACTCCTTAGAGTAGGTTTCTTCTGGTTATGGGATAATGGGAGGAGGATAGAAGAAAACTTTATTTGAATAAACCGTTCCTTCTGTACTGTAGAAATGAATCTGCCCAATCTGCAAAAAAAAAGCTACCACAGTTACAACAGGAACTAATAGGTGCTGCATAGTCAACAAGGAAGGTTAAGCTTTGCGTAGCACACAACTAAAAAGTCAGTAATTACATTTTCACAGTAATTCCCTGGATTTACTGTAAAATAGGCTGCAGGGGATCAGTTATTCCTAGCTCTATCAAACAAGATCTAACAGGATTGATTTCAAAGGTTTCAAAGGTACATTTAATGTCAGAGAAAAGTATACAATTACACATCCTGAAATTCTTTTTCTTTGCAAACATCCACAAAAACAGAGGAGTGCCCCAAAGAATGAATGACAGTTAAATGTTAGAAACCCAAAAACCCCCCAGCTCCCCCCCCACGCATAAGCAGCAGCAAAACAACGATCCCCCCTCCCCCACCAGCAAAACAAGTGTCGGCACCCCCCACCAAGCACCCAAGCGTGCAGCAAAACATCAATAAAGACACAGACCTGCAGTACCCCAAAGACTACTCATTCACCTCGTAATTCAACATACCTCAGGCTCTCTCTCCCCCAATGGAGAAAGAGGTGTCTCCGTTTCACAGCGAGAAGGGAGACATAACAAACAACTCACTGATTTATGATGTTAAAAGTCCATTGTGTCACTTTTTCTGAGCTCTGTGCCCAAAGAACTCGGGTCTCTGGGCACACAGCTAGCAGCCAGATTATTACTCGATCTTCCCTCCCCCGACACACCGATTTCCTGAAGAGGCGCCGACCTAGAGTCCGCCTGCCTCCAGAGCCTCAGAATCAGGGAACCCTGCAGGCGCGCTAGTCTTCTAGGCCGGGTCCTTGGTATACTGAATAGTGGCCAGTCATGAGACCCTGAGAGTGGGTCCCATTCCAGCAAAGAACCGAAGTCAGCATGTAACTCCAGGTCAGGGTCCTCAAAAGAACACTGAAAGGGGAAAATAGAGATATTAAGGATAGAAATAGAGCTGTTTCCGAAGATGTAAACAAAGGATTGGGGTTGGGGTTCTCCATCTGCCCATGTGAAAGGCATAGTCAAATACAAATCAATGCAGTTACATTTTTTAATCAGCTAAGTACCGTCAAAATTATAAACGCTGCAGGTACTTCTAATGAATAAGCAGATATGGACTTTGATAATGAGAGGAGACATTGAGCTAAATGTTATGTAAACTGCCACCTGTACTACAATGGTTACTTCTCTTGACTCTGATTCCCATCCTAGAGATTTGATTACAATACTTTGGCTAATCTTTCAGACAGTTCTGAGTGAGTGTTGTGTTGTTTGAGGGAGTGCTGCATTAACTGAGAAATTGCTGCATTGTGTGAGGGAGTGCTGCATTGTCTGAGCTGCTTCCTTTCAGATCAAATGTTAAACAAATAGTTGTCACCAAAGACATTCGCAAATGTCCACAGATGTACAGTGGAGAGCATTTTATCTGGCTGCATCACCATCTGGTATGGGGAAGGACAGTTACACACAAGCTTGAAATAAGCTGCAGAGAGTTGTAAAATGAATCTGCTCCATCATGGGCACTAGCCTCTGTAGTATCCAAGACATCTTTAAGGAGTGTGCCTCAAAATGTAGGCATCCATCATTAAGGACCCCATCACCCAGGTCATGACTTGTTTTCTTTGCTACCACCAGGACAGGAAGGAGGTACAGAAGCCTGAAGGCACGCATTCAGGAACAGCTTCTCCTCTGCCATCTGATTTCTGATAGACATTAAACACATGAACACCACCTCACTACCTTTTTAAATTTATTTTTTGCACTACTTATTTAATTTAACCATTTTATTTATATATAATTTGTGAACCCTTTGCAATTGCCTGGTTTTCTGCATTAGTTACTCAGAAAATGTGGTATGATCTTCATCTAAGTCACAATAATAGACAAACTCAATCTGCCTAAACTAATGACGATATCCACCTGTCTCAAAGGACAATGGATTTTTTTCACAAGCCTGGCTGGAAGCTATGGAGACCTTGGGATGTCTAATCGTCAAAAGAAAATGAAGAAATATGTTTGGCTCCAGCTCAGCTGCAGGAGCTGCCAGAAGGATGTTAGACCATAAGACATAGGAGCAGAATTAGGCCATCTGGCCCATCGAGTCTGCTCCGCCATTTAATCATGGCTGATTCTTTTTTCTATCTCCTCCTCAACCTCAGTTCCCAGCCTTCTGCCCGTAACCTTTGATGAATGTCCAATCAAGAACCTATCAATCTCTGCCTTAATACACCCAATGACCTGGCCTCCACAGCTACATGTGGCAACAAATTCCATAAATTCACCACCCTTTGGCCAAAGAAATTTCTCCACATCTCTATTTTGAAAGGGTACCCCGCTATCCTGAGGCTGTGCCCTCTTGTCCTAGACTCCCACCAGGGTAAACATCCTTTTCCACAAGTTCACCTTTCAACATTTGACAGGTTTCAATGAGATCCCTTATCATCCTTCTGAACTCCAGTGAGTACAGACCCAGAGCCATCAAGTGTTTCTCCTATGATGACCCTTTCATTCCCTGAATCATCCTTGTGAACCTCCTCTGAACCTTTCCAATGCCAGCACATCTTTTCTTAGATGAGGGGCCCAAAACAGTTCACAATGCACAAGGTGAGGCCTCACCAGCTCCTCATAAAGCCTCGGTGTCACATCCTTGCTCTGGTATTCTAGACTTCTTGAAATGAATGCTGACATGGCATTTACCTTCCTCACCACCAACTCAACCTGCAAGTTCTGCACAAGGACTTCTAAGTCTGCATCCCAGATTCCTGGATTTTCTCCCCATTTAGAAAATAATCTGCACATTTATTTCTACTACCAAAGTGCATGACTATGCATTTCTCAACATTTGTATTTCATTTGCCACTTTCTTGCCCATTCTCCTAATCTCAGTCCTTCTGCATCCTACCTGTTTCCTCAATACTATCTGCCCCTCCACCAATCTTCATATCATCTGCAAACTTGGCAACAAAGCCATCTATTCCATCATCTAAATAATTTATGTACACCATAGGAAGAAGTGGTCCCAACACCGACCCCTGTGGAACACCACTAGTCACTGGCAGAAAAGGATCCTGTTATTCCCACTCGCTGCCTCCTACCAATCAGCCAATGCTCTAACCATGTTTGTAACTTTAATGTTCAATGATGTCCAGTCGCCTCAGGGGCTCCACTCCGGATTTTCTGTCTGAGTTTACTCTCGTAGCTTGCGTCTCGCTGGAGGCTGCCCACAAGGCAGTGGGCTACTTACCCATAGCTGGGGATCTGGTTCATGAGCACCAGGATGTGTCCATGGGATGACCTCTTCCCTCTCCCTGTGGTTCAGCCCAAGTCCGAAAGGAGTTCAGTTTCCGTGTGTCACCAGCGAGGAGGCACTACATGAGGTTTACTGTTCAGCTCCCCTTTTCGCAAGACTGCTAGCCAGCAGTGGAAGCTGAAAGTGAGAGCGACAAGCACCACCCACTACACTACCACACCAGACGCATCACAACAACCATTTGCCACGCTCTTAAACTAATAACACACAAACAATTGTACTTTTCATGTCTTTATTGAATACATTGTTTAATCATTCACTGTCTAGGCTGGGAAAAGTATGCAAACCCTTGTGTTTAATAACTGGTAGAACCTCCTTTAGCAGCAATAACCTCCACCAAACATTTCCTGTAGCTGCTGATCAGACTTGCACAACAGCGAGGAGGAATTTTAGACCATTCCTCCATACAAAACTGTTTCAGTTCTGGAATACCTTGCATGAATAGCCCTCTTCAGGACTCTGACTTGGCCAAAACACAGAATTTCTTCTTTTTAAACCATTCTGTTGTTTATTTACTCTTGTGTTTCAGATCATCGTCTTAGTGCATTATCCATCTTCTATTAAGCTTAAGGTGACAGACCACTATCTGACATTCTCCTATGAAATGTCTTGATATAATTTTGAATTCATTGTTCCCTCAATGATTGCGAGCTGTCCAGAGCCCTGAGGCAGCAAAGCAGCCCCAAACCATGATGCTCCTTCCACCCTGCTTCACAACTGCGACAAGGTTTTGGTGTTGATGTGCAGTGCCCTTTTTCCTCCAAACATAGCAATGTGAGTTTCTGCCAGAAAGTTCAACTTTTGTCTCATCTGTCCACAGAACATTGTCCCAGAAGTGTTGTGGAACATCCAGATGGCCTTTTGCAAACTTGAGACATGCAGCAATTCTTTTTTTGGAGAGCAGTAATTTCCTCCATGATGTCCTTCCAGGAACACCATTCTTGTTCAGTGTTTTTCTTATGGTGGACACATGAACAGAGACTTTAGTAAGTTCTAAAGATTTCTGCGGGTCTTTTGCCGTTACCCTTGGGTTCTTTTTAACCTCCATCAGCATTGCATGTTGTGGTGTTGGTGTGATCTTTGCAGGATGCCCACTCCTAGGGGGAGTAGCAACAATACTGTTTCCTCTATTTACAGACAATTTCTCTTACTGTGGTCTGATGAACACTTGGGTCTTTAGAAATGCTTCTGTAGCATTTTTCAGCTTCATGCATTTCTACAATTCTTCTTCCAAGGTCCTCTGAAATTTGTTTTGATCAAGGCTTGGCGCACATAAACAGTTCTTACTTGAGAAGAGCAGGCTCTGACAGTAACCTAACTTTCTGTGTCTTTCTTATAGGGCAGGGCATCTCTCCAACCCTCACCTCCAATGTCATTTAATTCATTGGAGCACCTGACTTCAAATAGCTTTTGTAGAAGGCATTACCCCAGAGGCTCAGGATGTTAGACACCTTATTCTGAATTCAGTACATGTGACAATAATAAATCAACGTGTCAATTTAACAGCCCTAATTAACTCAACTGTGGTGCCTTTAGCCTGTCAGCAGTTCCAACTTCCTCTCTCACCTCCATCCCCTTCCTCCCAGCCCCCATCCCTCAACCCCCTCAGGCCCTGTGACACTATTGTGGAGCTACAGTGATTAAAATGGTCTTTTTGGAGACTGTAAGCTGTGAGATGAATTTGCACGCAATCTGCGTTTAAAATTTCAGTCTCATTGACTCATTTGTTTATAGAGAAGGAGGCATGGCTCAGAACAGTCACCATCAAAAGCTGACACAGCTTGCTAAGTAGAGTGCTATTTCTAAACTCTTGCAGATTTCCATGTTTCCCAGATGGTCAATAATGTATTAAAAACCCCCTTTCTCACTCCAGCAGATTTATAGTGTCAGGCTAGTCTTATGTAAATGGCTGGGGTAATTTTCCATATTGAACTGGTAGAAATGTTTTTCCATTGTCCTCTACAACGTCAGGCAAAGGCCTAAACATCATCCCCTTGGCATCGTGTTCTCAGTGAAATTATACCTCTCATATTTTGAAGTATTTCAATGTCCATTCCATTGACCTGAGCTTGGTCCTACCTGTAAATTTGTTTAATCCATCTGGTGATACAGTATTTTTCTAATTAACCCAAAGAGCTGGTAATCCTGGTTGGTTATTCTGTTCAGAGTGAATGGAATTAACATCCCTACGTCATGCACTGCCAATCCTTTTGTAAGGGTAGTATATAAGCATCACATGTACATAATACCAAAAAGGACAACCAATGCTAATAATTATTGCCAAATAAACTTACAATACGCAATGCAACATTTCCACGATGCAGGTTGCTGATCTAAGATTGTGCTCTTTCCAGTCCTTCAAACCTTTAGTTACCATGAAGTGGCTCAGGATTATTAGATACGGTAACAGCTTTTCTGGACTCCCACAGATCTGGGCCTCACTTTTTTAAATGTGCCAGGGTCTGCAATCCTCCTTCGTCCTGCCCCAATGTTTCTTCATGTTCTTGACCCCCACAAAGGAGGAGAAACTTCCCTTCTGACCCTATTACTGGATATACAGTGGCATACAAAAGTTTGGGCACCCCAGTCAAAATTTCTGTTACTGTGAATAGCTAAGCGAGTAAAAAATGAACTGATTTCCAAAAGGCATAAAGTTAAAGATGACACATTTCTTTAATATTTTAAGCAAGAGAACTTTTTTATTTCCATCTTTTACAGTTTCAAAATAACAAAAAAGGAAAAGGGCCTGAAGCAAAAGTTTGGGCGCCCTGCATGGCAGTACTTAGTAACACCCCCTTTGGCAAGTATCACAGCTTGTAAGTGCTTTTTGTAGCCAGCTAAGAGTCTTTCAATTCTTGTTTGGGGATTTTTGCCCATTCTTCCTTGCAAAAGGCTTCTAGTTCTGTGAGATTCTTGGGTCGTCTTGCATGCACTGCTCTTTTGAGGTCTATCCACAGATTCTTGATGATGTTTAGGTCAGGGGACTGTGAGGGCCATGGCAAAACCTTCAGCTTGCGCCTCTTGAGGTAGTCCATTGTGGATTTTGAGGTGTGCTTAGGATCATTATCCTGTTGTAGAAGCCATCCTCTTTTCATCTTCAGCTTTTTTACAGATGGTGTGATGTTTACTTCCAGAATTTGCTGGTATTTAATTGAATTCATTCTTCCCTCTACCAGTAGATGCTCCCCATGCCACTGGCTGCAATACAAGCCCAAAGCATGATCGATCCACCCCCATGCTTAACAGTTGGAGAGGGGTTCTTTTCATGAAGTTCTGCACCCTTTTTTCTCCAAACATACCTTTGCTCATTGCGGCCAAAAAGTTCTATTCAAAAGGTTGAAAGGAACATCTAAACAAGCCTGATGCATTTTGGAAACAAGTCCTGTGGACTGATGAAGTTAAAATAGAACTTTCTGGGCCGTAGTGAGCAAAGGTATGTTTGGAGAAAAGAGGATGACTTTTACAACAGGATAATGAACCTAAACACACCTCAAAATCCACAATGGACTACCTCAAGGGTTGCAAGCTGAAGGTTTTGCCATGGCCCTCACCTAAACATTATTGAGAATCTGTGGATAGACCTCAAAAGAGCAGTGCATGCAAGACGACCCAAGAATCTCACAGAACTAGAAGACTTTTGCAAGGAAGAATGAGCGAAAATCCCCCAAACAAGGATTGAAAGACTCTTAGCTGGCTACAGAAAGCGCTTACAAGCTGTGATACTTGCCAAAGGGGGTGTTACTAAGTACTGACCATGCAGGGTGCCCAAACTTTTGCTTCAGGCCCTTTTCTTTTTTTGTTATTTTGAAACTGTAAAAGATGGAAATGAAGTTTTCTTAAAATATTAAAGAAATGTGTCATCTTTAACTTAAGGTATAAACCTTTATATCTTAAGGTATAAACCTTTTGGAAATCAGTTCATTTTTTACTCGCTTAGCTATTCACAGTAACAGAAATTTTGACCGGGGTGCCCAAACTTTTGCATGCCACTGTATATCCTTGTAGGATGCAGGGATGGGAGCAGTTTGGTCCTGATCCAGGTAAATGGGGCTAGGTAGAAGATCGGGTTTGCATGGATTAGATAGACCAAAGAGCCTGTTTCTGTGCTGTAGTACTCTATGACACTATGATATATGACTCATACCATTTACGTATCAATCCAGTGCAAGACCTTAAGTTTTAAATGGTCCAGGAACCAGTTAACAATGTTGAACTAAGGCCAAAATCTCTTTTTGTCCCTAAAAGCAAACTCTCCAAAGTCATTAGAAGACTGGCACAGGGCCCAGTGCTCCTGTATAGATCTGACTGTTTCTATTATCTCAAAACCTCTTCTGTTGTACAAGTTGCTGATGTTTTAACCAGGTACTCCTCTTGCTGCCATTGGGAAGGAGGTACAGGACTGTTCGGCCTCATACCACCATGGACAGGAACATCATTACCCTTCAACCATCAGGCCCTGATTCCACAACCTATGGACTAACTTTGAAGGACTCTCAAATCATGTTCTCAGTACCATCCATCCATCCATCCATCTATCTATCTATCCATCTATTTATTTATTGCAATTTGTCGTCTTTTGCACATTGGTTGTTTGTCAGCTTGTTTGTGCGTAGTTCTTCATTGATTCTCTTGTATTTCTTTGCTCTGCTGTGAAGGCCTGCAAAAAAGGAATCTGAAGGTAGTATATGGTGACATCTAAATAGTTTGATAATAAATTTACTTTGAACTTTTGAATGAACACCACAACCTCCCCATACCTCTTATTTCAAAAAGGCAAGAAATGCGACGGGTCAGAAGTCAGAGGAATGGAAAGAAGGCCACCAGTCAATGTAACACTGATGGCCATCAGCTCAGATATTGGCACAACTTAGATGATGAAAATTAGTTTTGAATGAGTCCCCAGGCAAGCGTGTCCAGGTGCAAGGCAACGACAAGCTGGCAGAGATGCCACCTCCCTGTAGAGTCTATAGAGAGGACTTAGATAAGTACTGTGGTAAACCAGCCTTCAGTATAATGAACTGCTCAGTGCACTGGCAGTCTTGCATGGAATGTCAATGAGCATGAGTCTGGCATCATTTCTCTGTGAGTCTTGCTGTGCAAGAAGCTTGATGCATTCTTACCAGCATGGCAACACAAGCTACCCAATCAGCCCACCTGTGAGCATGTTGTGTCTCAGCAGAGTCACAAGCCATCCCAAACCTGATGCAGAGGAAGCTCAGGTATCAGTTGACGTATGGCACTGTGGGACCCGTCCCTGTGGGGAAACCCACATTCGTGTGTCCTCCATCGAGTCAGCTGTCTTTGCGTAGTTCATATCAATCACCTCCCGTTTGTACCCCTGGATAGCAAACTGCAAGATGTAAGTACCTTCTGTGGAAAAGCTGGTAGAGCCACTGTCTCCAGCGTCAGAGATCCAGGTGCAATCCTGACCTGGGGTGCCAAATGTGTGGGGTTCTCACTGCGACTGTGCAGTTTTCTCTCTGGCACCCCAAGTTCCAAAAATGAACAGGTTGGTAGGTATAATATACCACTGTAAATTGCACAAGTGCTGGACACTGAGGGAGTTAATGAGGATGAGGGGAGAATAAAAGGAATGGGATTACAGTACAGTGCATGAACCAGGTGTCTCTGCTGACCATGATAGCATATTAACCTAACCCCATCTTTCTGCCGTATACTCCTCCATACCCTGCCTCTTCATATGCTTGTCTAATTGCTTTTGAGATGTTGCTGTTGAAGTAGGATTAATGTAGAACTTGTGTACCTGGGTTCTTGGTAATAGGTCAGAGACTCGGTGGGCTAAAGGGCATGTCCATCTGACCTCTCTATAACAAAGTTAACGGTCACTCTGACTTTAACAGCCTTTGGAAATCGAGTCTTTGGTCATTTTCAGGGTAGTTTATTGAGGGTGTTCTTACTGAAGCTCAGATGCTTTGCTCCCTGGTACTCAGAGGTTCATGAAGGAGATATTTGCTACCAGATGAAACTCAATGCTTCTTGCAGATATCTCCTCTCCTTCATGAGCAATGTTTCTACTCTGCACATTGGCTGCTGTTTCTCCCATGGAGGATGCTCTCTAATTCCCCCGTGACCGGTAGTAACTGAGTTGTGCGGAACTTTGCATTCAGGACAACTTCTGACGTTCCACTTCTTGCAGACTTCAGTAAAGTTAAAAATAACTCCAGAATCCATTACAGACTCAGTTTAACCACCTAATGATTGGCAGCTGAGTTTTCTGATCTGAAGTTCTCTTCTTAATCCTCTCCGCATCTCCTAATCTAAGACGGTCTTTAAAATGTACCTCTTTGACCAAGCCTCAGGTTGCTGTCCTAATATCCCTCATGTGACTAAATGTCAAATTTAATTTGACAATGCTCCTATTAAGTGCCTTGGGACATTTGACTACACTGAAGCAGCTATGCATCATATGTTTAAAAAAAAACCATTGTAGAATTGGATATTCCTAATTAGAAAGTAACAGAGCTAATATATTATTGAAAACTACCAAAATTACAAACCTGAGATGAATGATATGCCAACTATTCACTTGTCATTGGCTGTCTGTGCCGAATCCCATTCCTATTCTAACCACACTCTGTGCATCCAGTCAATTTTAGCAGAACTTCATGTCGAAATGAGTGATTGCTAGAAAGATGAGCCTTCCTTCACGCTCTCTGACTGTTGTCGAGCTCAGAAGGACCACACTCAGTTGGGCTTATTCCTGACTAAAGAGTAGAGATTAGAGAATCACCTGCAATGCCTATTCCTTTTGCTTTGAGTTGTTACCTCTTGCTCCAAGTAATCCAGACTTATTCCATTCCATGCACTCCATTCCACCTCTGTCAACAACATCCGTGAAACCACAGAGTCATCCAGCAGGGAAAGGGGTCCTTTGGCATACTAAATCCTCACTGACTATCACGCATTTGTGCTAATTCTACAATATTTTATTCTCCTCACATCCCAACACCTCCCCAACCCTATTTGCTCCCATTCACATCCGCAGCAGAGGCAGTTACAAGTGGACTGCAGTGTCTTACAGTGGGCTCTAAATTGCCAAGTAGTTGTTTCCGCTAACTATTCAGGGTCATATAATTATACAGATTGGCAACAGGCCATTCAGCCCTACTCATCTATGCCTACCTCAGCTGGTCCTATTTGCTTCAATTGGTCCACCACCCCTCTAAATATTTACTCTGCATGTATCTCCCTAAATGCACTTTAGTTTTACCTGTCTCTACCATTCCATCTGGTTGCTCGTTCCATATCCCCATTGCCCTCTGTAAATGCTCGTTCCATATCTTCATCACCCAGTGTTTAAAAAAAAAAACAACTTGCCCCTTGCATCCCCTGTAATTCTTTTCCTTCTCACCTTAAACTATGCCCTCAAATTTTAGGCTCCCCTTCCCTAGCAATAAGACAGTGTCCCTTCACCGACTACTGGCAGTGACTATGCCCCTCATGATTTATATACCACTATATGCTCGATATTCATTTTTCTCCGCTCTAGAGAAAACAGTCCCAGTCTATCCAATCTCTCTTTATAATGCAAACCATTTAGTCCCCATTAATATCCTTATGAATTTTTTCTTCAGTCTTTCACACAATACTCCAAGCCTCCAAGTTACGTACAGCTCTAACATGATATCTCAATCCTGTACTCTATAAGACCATAAGTCATAGGAGTAGTATTAAGCTACTCAGCCCATCAGATCTGCTCTGTCATTCCATTATGGCTGACTTATTAAATTGCGGAGGGCTATTTCAAGGGCAAAGAGACAATTTCATACAAGGTTGGAGGCAACATTGGAATGCATGCTTAGAAAGGGAGAAAACAACTACAGCTGTGAAGATCCCTGCTGCACCTGATGACCCTGTGATCTCTGTCTCAAAGGTCAATGTTAGGCTGCCTTTAAGAGAGTGAAACCTCGCAAGGCAGAAGGTCCTGATGGAGTACCTGGTAAGGCTCTGCAAATGTGCCAACCAACTGGCGGGAGTATTCTTTCCAATATTTTTATTGGTTTCTACATAGAAGAATACAGAGCACAAAGCTTGTTTAAACTTAGCACGTTCCTGAATAACCTCAAGCGAATAATCTTCAAGAATCTTAATATTCCACCTTATAACCAATCATGTCCCTTCAACGGGATTTGCAAACTAAAGGTTTCTCATTTAATCTTGTGTGTTCATGTAAGGACAAACTAAACAGCTAGCCTTTGGATTTTAAAAACCTTTGTGCTTCAACAGTCGAACGGAACCATTTGAAAGATCCATCTTTAAGTGTGATTCTGAGTCGGGCTGGGTAGCAAAGGGAAGGCTTGAAACCCTTATTAAAAAGCTCGGCCATAACTTCTTTGAACTTAACACGTTGAGCATAACCACAGGCGAGTAATCTTTGACAATTCTAATCTTACGACCCTGATAATCAATCATGCCTCTTCGAGATTCGCGAATTAAGAGTTCCTTTGTTTTAAATTCCTGAAAACAGATTATTACTGATTTTGGTCTCTGACCCTAAGGAGGTCTAAACACAGGAGATCTGTGAACTCGATCACTCAGAGGCACAGACGTCAAAATCTCTGGAAATAATTCTTGCAAAAAGTTTGCAAAAAATTCCATAGGATGATTACCTTTGATTAATTCTTCGAGACCCAGAACTTGTAGGTTGCTTCTTCTACTTCTATTTTCTAGGTTGATAATCTTCTGTCTTTAACTTTTCGTTGGACTTTGATTGCTTTTCACAAAACTTTTGCAAATCATCCACTTCCGTTCCAAGAGACGCCAAAATTTTTTCGTTTTTTTTTATATGTTTACTGTGTTCATTAAGAGTTTATTGAATAGAATCCAATTTACCATCTATTTGTTTAAATTTAGAGCTGAATTGTTGAAACTTCTCAGAGGCTTCTCGTGTATGACTTTGCAGCAAATCCACAATAGAATCCAAAGAAGCAGGGGAATCATCATTTTTAATACCTCTGGCCCTCCTTATATCCATAATGAAAGAATGTCACACTTTTTCAAAAAAAAAAAAAAAAATTCAAGACAGGTTGGAAATAGTAAGATAATTAGAGTTGAAGCAACTTATATGATTTCCTGGTGGTGGCGGGAGTATTCAAGGACATTTTCAATTTCTCTCTGCTGTGGGTGGAAGTTCCCACTTGCTTCAAAAAAGCAAAAATTATACCAGTGCCTAAGAAGAACACGTACCAATCCTCATAGAGGGATCAGAAGTGGAGAGAGTGAGCAGTTTCAAGTTCCTGAGTATCAAGATCTCTGAGGGTCTAACCTGGTCCAAACATATCAATGTAGTTATAAAGAAGGTAAGACAGTGGCGATACTTTGTTATGAGTTTGAAGGGATTTGGCATGTCAACAAATACACTCAAACTTCTATAGTTGTACCATGGAGAGCATTCTGACAGGCTGCATCACTGTCTGGTATGGAGGGGCTACTGCACAGGACCAAAAGAAGCTGCAGAAAGTTATAAATCTAGTCAGCTCCATCTTGAGAACTAGTTTACAAAGTACCCAGGACATCTTCAGGGAGTGGTGTCTCAGAAAAGCAGCGTCCATTATTAAGGACCTCCAGCACCCAGGGCATGCCCTTTTCTCACTGTTACCATCAGGTAAGAGGTACAGAAGCCTGAAGACTCACACTCAGCAATTCAGGAACAGCTTCTTCCCCTCTGCCATCCGATTCCTAAATGGACATTGAATCTTTGGACATAACCTCATTTTTTTTTTTAAATATACTGTATTTATGTTCTGGCATGTTTTTTAAATCTATTTGATATATGTGTACTGTAATTGATTTACTTTTTTTCTCTCTCCTAGATTATGTATTGCATTGAACTGCTGCTGCTAAGTTAACAAATTTCACATCACATGCTGGTGATAATAAACCTGATTCTGACTCTGTTTCTCTCAACTCCATTCTCCTGCCTTACTAACCTTTGACAACCTTACTAATCAAGAAGCTATCAACCTCCGCTTTAAACATAACCAATGACTTGGCCTTGACAAATCTTTGTGGTAATGAACTCCACAGATTCACTCCCCTCCAGCTAAAGCAATTCCTCCTCGTCCCTGGTGTCTTCCACAAATTCAGTAACCTGTGCCACCCACATTTTCTTCCAGGTTGTGTGTCTGTATCTATGTGTATGCGTGTGCGTATATATAAAATACAACCAGGAACCTCGTACTAATCCTTGAAGCACAACTTGGTGAAGATTTAAGGCATCATCTTCAGTGATGTCACAAACACAAACCCCTCTTCCTGGCAACTGTGTGAAACTGAGCCAGACTTTTCATTGCACTTAATCCAAAGGTGAGGATTTGACCAAATATTCATGCTGCCATTAAGACTGCCATTCCCACCTCACTGACTTCTGAATTCTTCATCCTGGCCTCTGTTATCTCAGGGCTTCTGTACATTCCTAGCCAGCCTCCCTCGCTCTGTCCTCTATACACTTCAGCATGTTCTAACTTGCACCAGATCCTACCCACCAATGCAGTGCCGCCTCATTAAACAACGGCTCACTTTTAGAAGTATCATCCAGTTTTCTCCTCACGATGCCTAGCTCTGCAGTTCCCTAAGTTATCTGCACTTCTCTAATCATGGTCTCCTGAACACCCCGATACTAACGCTCATCAACTGTGGTTATGCCTTTAGCGGCCCAGGGCCCAATCGCTGAAATCCCTTTTCTAAATCTATCTGCCTTTCTTCCTCTCTCCTCCTCTAATCATTTTAAATACCTTGCTCAAACCTCTCCTAGTATCTCCTTGCGGCCATTTTTTAAACGATGTTCCTGTTAAAGACTTTGCCACATTAAGGATGTGGCCTACATAGACCACAAAACCGAAAGACGAGCAGAATTAGGCAATTCAGCTTGTCAAGCCTGCTTTGCCACTCAGTGATGGCAGATTGCTTTTCCCCTCAACCCCATTCTCCTGACTTCTCTCCATATAAATGCGAGTTATGGCACCTGTTGCACACACTCTACTATGGCAGGAATTGAGTTACTTGGTAGTAAAAATTAAAACATAACAGAAGTATTAATGGGGCAATACTCCAATGAATTACGGCCGTGTGGAAGAACTGTTGTTTTATGACTAGCTATCTCAAATAACACATTACCACATTATAGCATAATAGCTATTACATATATCAGTAATACAATGCATCCATAAAGAATTAAGAGGTTCCTAATATGTTTTACTGTTGGAAGCAGACATTTGACATTTATATTATTCGCTACCTTGCTGTTGCTTAATAGAAGTCTTTGTTTTTCCTAATGAAGAGGGGTACGAATCTCCCTGGTTTTCAATTATAAAGGTCAGTCTATATTGCAGTGATAATTTAGTCTCAATATTTTTACTTTGTGCATTTGTGATCTGTGATCAAAGATAATTGGATTGCTTGTTACTTTATCTAAGTGCACAATGGACTGAGGAAAATGTGTTTCTTTAAAAGAGCAAGTAATTAGCCTGTTTGTGTGCAGTAATTCTCTTTGGACATTTAAAAGGCCAACAAGGTGATGATGAATAACTGAGACTATTTTATTCAGTTTTACCGTTCCAAGAATTCAATCGGAATGCTAAAATCTATTGCAAAAATATGTAAGCTGATCCAACAATATAGCAATGGAGGTATCTCTATATTTGGTTCCGAACTCTCACATCATTCTAAACCATGAGAACATTAGAACAGAAATAACAAGAGACCAGTCTCGCTGGAATAGGAGACCCAAATACAGCATACACAATATGTATATATGGTGCTCAGATTTGCCACCATTTGCCTTTGAGATCAAGTGCAAACAGCTGCTGAGTGGGCTGCTGAAGAGAGAGCGATATGAGAAGAATCTCTATCTCAGGAATGAAGGGGGAAAATGGGACATAGTTGAGTCACCCATGCATAAGTGAACTATCACTGTCTAGCAGTGACAACTGTTAGTCAGTATATTTGGACAGACAAAAAGCATCATAAGGTTTTGTTGGAATTGTCTGGTATAGCAATTCCAATGTAGAGTCTGCAGACAGTTGTGGAAAACAGCCTGTTCCGCCACAGGCACTGCCACACTATCTTTACTATACTACCCTTCTCTTTCCAGTCTCCCACCACATTCGACCTTCCCTCACTTCCTCACAATGAGGTTGTTCACTGACCACTGCCACATACTCTCTTCAAGACCACTTTCCCATGATCAGCCATCTTCCTCTGGTCTCAGCAGTTATTCGGCCCACATCCTGTAGCCTAGCCCAGCATCCATGGGCCTCTTCTATAAATCCCCAGTTGAATCATCAGTTGGCTGGTAGGCATTGCCAGAAGTTGGCAGGTTGTGGTCTCCCAGTTCACTGCTAAGCTGGTGAGTCGATGTCCATGATGTCTTGGCCAATGGAAGCAGATTTACTCTGCATGAATGGAAACCTTTCCCTTGATTGCTGTCATCATTCAGAATATCAGGGATTAATTAACACATCCCACACTCACATGTCGTTGTTTTCCACTCTCACTGTCACTCAAAATTTGCACATCACATGTACACTTTAAGTATCAAGAATCAACTTTATTTGCTCAATATATTTACATATAAAGTCCTGTGCAAAGGTCTTAGGCACACACATATAGCTAGGGAGCCTAAGACCTTTTGCTCAGTACTGTAGTAATTTTATGTATTGCGCAGTACTGCTATCACAAAAAAAAATCATGACGTATGTGAGTGATAGTCATAGAAAATTACAGCATAGAAACAGCCCTTCAGCCCATCTAGTCTGTGCTAAACCATTTAAACTGCCTACTCCATGGTAACTGCCTACAGAAAAAAACATTGTGCTAAAAACCAAATTTGTCTCTTTCTTCCTAACTATTGAAATCATTAGATTGAGGACACTCAGTCCTCTTTTATTGTTATTTAGAAATGCATGCATTAAAAAATGATACAATGTTCCTCCAGTGTGATATCACAGAAACACAAGACAGACCAAGACTAAAACTGCCAAAAACCACGTAATTATAACATATAGTTACGACAGTGCAAAGCAATACCGTAATTTGATAAGAGCAGACCATGGGCACGGTTTAAAAAAAAGTCTTAATTCAATAGCCCCAACATCTCACGCAGACAGTAGAAGGGAGAAACTCTCCCTGCCATGAACTTCCAGCACTGCAAACTTGCAACCTGGAAGCACCCGACCCCAGTCCGACTCTGAGTCCATCCGAAAACTTCGAGCCTCCGACCAGCCCTCCAACACCAAGCACTGAGTGCCATCCTCTGCTGAGCGCTTCGACCCCGCCCTGGCCGCCGAGCAACAAGCAAAGCCGAGGATTGGGGGCCTTCCCCTGCGGAAATTTCCGATCACACAGTAGCAGCGGCAGCGAAACAGGCATTTCAGAAGTTTCACCAGATGTTCCTCTGTGCTCTCACATCTGCCTTCATCAAATCAGAATTGTGCATGGCATCCTACTTGACAGATAACACATATCATCACCAGAGAGGCCGCGTGCACTGCATCGTGCCGCCATCTCCTCCTCCTCATCAAAATCTATGAACCCTCTAATGTTAACCATTGAATATTTAGATGTTAACACCCCCTGAAGTTTTAAAGGTGCAAATAAGCCTTCTGAAATACTTCAAATGAAATCTGGAATATTGAAAGCTTAGAATATATGATAAACCTGATGCTGATATGGGTCTCTACTGTGAACTGAGCATGGGAAGGGGACAGGGAAATGGGGTTTGTCATTGAGGAAAGGGGAAGTGAGAAAGGAGGAAGTGGGCAGCACTAGACAGACATTCTGTAATGATCAAGAAGACAATTCTTGGAATCAGATTACAGTCTGGTGTCTGAGGGCTAGGTGTGTCTCCACCCACACTACCCCTGCCCCTGGGACTCCTCCTTTGCCCCCTGTCACACAACCCTCCCGCAATGATCCACCCTCACCATTCTTAACATCCTTTGCTTCTTCCAGATTTACAAACTCACTGTCTGCTCTACATTGACAAATACAGTACTGTGCAAAAGTCTTAGACACTCTAGCTATATATAAACGCAAACAACAGGAATTCTGCAGATGCTGGAAATTCAAGCAACATACATCAAAGTTGCTGGTGAACGCAGCAGGCCAGGCAGCATCTCTAGGAAGAGGTACGGTCGACGTTTCAGGCCGAGACCCTTCGTCAGGACTAACTGAAGGAAGAGTGAGAAAGGGATTTGAAAGTTGGAGGGGGAGGGGGATATCCAACATGATAGGAGAAGACAGGAGGGGGAGGGATAGAGCCAAGAGCTGGACAGGTGATAGGCAAAAGGGGATATGAGAGGATCATGGGACAGGAGGTCTGGGAAGAAAGACAAGCAGAGGGGGGACCCAGAGGATGGGCAAGAGGTATATTCAGAGGGACAGAGGGAGAAAAAGGAGAGAGAGAAAGAATGTGTGCATAAAAATAAGTAACAGATGGGGTATGAGGGGGAGGTGGGGCCTTAGCAGAAGTTAGAGAAGTCGATATTCATGCCATCAGGTTGGAGGCTACCCAGATGGAATATAAGGTGTTGTTCCTCCAACCTGAGTGTGGCTTCATCTTTACAGTAGAGGATGCCGTGGATAGACATGTCAGAGTGGGAATGTGATGATATACTGCGTCCGGTGCTCCCGATGTGGTCTTTTATATATTGGCGAGACCTGACGCAGACTGGGAGACCGCTTTGCTGAACATCTATGCTCTGTCCGCCAGAGTGAGCAGGATCTCCCAGTGGCCACACATTTTAATTCCACATCCCATTCCCATTCTGACATGTCTATCCACGGCCTCCTCTACTGTAAAGATGAAGCCACACTCAGGTTGGAGGAACAACACCTTGTATTCCGCCTGGGTAGCCTCCAACCTGATGGCATGAACGTCGACTTCTCTAACTTCCGCTAAGGCCCCACCTCCCCCTCGTACCCCATCTGTTACTTATTTTTATGCACACATTCTTTCTCTCACTCTTTTTTTTCTCCCTCTGTCCCTCTGAATATACCTCTTGCCCATCCTCTGGGTCCCCCCCCACCTTGTCTTTCTTCCCGGACCTCCTGTCCCATTATCCTCTCGTATCCCTTTTTGCCTATCACCTGTCCAGCTCTTGGCTCCATCCCTCCCCCTCCTGTCTTCTTCTATCATTTTGGATCTCCCCCTCCCCCTCCAACTTTCAAATCCCTTTCTCACTCTTCCTTCAGTTAGTCCTGACGAAGGGTCTCGGCCTGAAACGTCGACTGTACCTCTTCCTAGAGATGCTGCCTGGCCTGCTGCATTCACCAGCAACTTTGATGTGTGTTGCTAGCTATATATATGTGCCTAAGACTTTTGTACAGTACTCTATCAGGAATTTGCTGTGCTGTGATGGTGTGACATGCAACAAAAAACATTCAATAATTATAAAGTTAGAAGCACAGATATGGAATAAATGTGGGAAAATTACAAACACCAGCAGTATTTACAATATAAACAGCATTATAAAATGTAGTTTAAAGTGTTTACATTGCTGTGCAATGACTGAGGTAATAGATAGAGGGGTGTGGGGTGTTTAACTTGAATGGTTGATCAGATTAACTGCAGGGAAAAGACCTCTAAGATGGCAAGAAGCTTGTGTTGTAATTACCCTATAGCACTTTCCAGAAGGGATATTTTGGAAAAAGTAGTTTGCTGGTTGGGTTGTGGCCATGATGAGTTTTCCTAACGTGTTAATTAGCGATCACTTAGTAAGGGATCCTGTATACAGTTCAGTGGAACCACAGATCATTAGGTGAGTAGCGTTCTCTGCCTTAATAATTCAAGTACAGAGGATTTGGTTAATTGAGAAACATCAGGACCTGAACATTTGGGCTCAATTAAGTGTCTGCCCCAACTGGCCAGTGTTTCATGGAAATATTTAAAAAGGTATAAAATAGACAAACTACCATTTAAATGAGTGACAAATTATGTATTTAAATAAAACACAGAACAATTTAGAACACTACCAATATTACTATTGTACTATAAAACTGTGTATTAATTCTTAGTAATTATTGATGGAAGATTTCATCCAGTATGTGCTGCCACGTTCTTCTGATTTGACTATAAATGAACAAAATCACCACAGACACCTGATGCAGATAATGAACCTGGCTTCATACAATGCATTCAATGATTGTATCTTCCAAATCTTCATTTTCATTGTAACATTCAAGATGATTGTCAATACCTTAGAATTCTTCGTAATTCCTTAACTTGTTGAAGTAGTGAAATCATTTTATTTTCACTCCCGACCGTTTCTGGCATCTCCAAGCCTGAATGCTTGAAAGCTCATTGAGCAAAGCAGTTCTGAATTGTCTTATTGCTTATTTCTCGCCAATTATCAGTGACAAAAAAACACTTTTTGAACACAAACACATTTAACTGACATTTAAAAATTGTTTGCTCCAAGCATGGAGAAGTGTCTAACGGCCACACAAGTACACATGACTGACACTAGTTAGAAACAGTTCAGCAACACTCTCCTGTCCCAATTAATGACATAATGTCGCAACTAAATGAAGGGGAATCCCAGCTATTTTAGAACATAGAACATACAATAGTACAGCACATTACAGGTCCTTCGGCCCCCAATGTTGTGCCGACCCTCAAACCCTGCCTCCCATATAACCGCTAAATAAAAAGCATAATTAGAAAACATGGAAGAAGGTCTCGTGGTCGGATGAGACTAAAGTGGAACTCTTTGGACTCAATACTAAATGGTACATGTGGTGTAAATCTAACACTGCGCATTGCCAGGTAACACCATCCCTCCTGTAAAGTATGGCGGGGGTAGCATCATGCTAAGGGAATGCTGTTTAGCAGCAGGGACTGGAAATCTGGTCAGGGTTGATGGGAAGATGAATGCTGCAAAATAGAGATCCTGCATTAAAAACTTGCAAGCCTCTGCCAAAAAGCTTAAACTGGGAAAGAAGTTTGTCTTTCTGCAGGATAATGACCCAAAGCACGCTGCCAGAACAACCACAGAGTGGCTTCAAATGAAGAAAGTTGATGTCCTTGAGTGGCCCAGTCAGAGTCCTGACCTTAACCTGATCAATGATCTCCAACAAGACATCAAGGCGGCTGTCCACTGCTGCTGCCCAGCTAACCTGGGACAGCTTGAGCAATTTTGTGAGGAGGAATGGGCAAATCTTACTCCATCACGTTGTGCAAAATTTATAGAGACATCCAAAAAGATTACTGGCTGTAATAGCTGCAAGAGGTGGTCAACTAAGTACTAAGCAAAGGGGGATGAATACTTTTGAAGTGCTGACATTTTAGTTATTGAATTTTTCATTTTTCATACTTTACCATTTTCCCTGGTTTTTTTTGGGTTCTACTGTGAAAAAAGGAGCATGTGATTCACAAATAAAAATTCTCAGTTAAATGGTTGTAGTACTCATTTATGTGAACAAAGAGTTGGGGGCTGATTACTTTTATAAGGTATTGTATCTAGCTGGGAATGAAAGTGGATGTAGAATGTATGGACTTTCAAAAAGCATTTGATAAACTATCACACAAAAGATAAGTTTTCATGGAGCTGTGGGTGTCACAATAGTATGAATAGAAGATTGATTAAAGATAGAAAACAGAGAGTAAGAATATTCTTGGGCCGCCACGGGGACCAGCTCTATGACCTCTGCTGCATACAATTTGCAATTAGTAAATTGGATGGAAAATAAAGATAGTACGTATTCAAATTTGCTGATCCATAAAAATGAAAAATGAGGATGAAAAATTAGCTATAAGCAGCAAAAAAAAACTGTCTGAGAAAGGCAATAGACAGGCAAAGCAAGTGGATAAGAAGCTGAAAGGAAAAGTAAAGAAAGGAAATATGAGATTTTATACCCCCAATGAGGAACAGAGGGGGGAAAAAAGTTTAAAAGTTAAGCAGTTAGTAAGTGTCAGTATACGGAAGATTCTTAGTGTAACTTAGACACAGCAAATGCAGAGACAGCAAGTGCTTAGGAAGGCACATTGTCAGCTTTTATTGCAAAGTTTTGATGAGATGTCTTGTTGAAATCATGCAGGTTTACAATGAGACCTCATTTGGAATGATGTGTCCAGGTTTATCTCCATACAATAGACAATAGGTGCAGGAGTAGGCCATTCGGCCCTTCGAGCCAGCACTGCCATTCACTGTGATCATGGCTGATCATCCACAATCAGTATTCAGTTCTTGCCTTATCCCCATAATCTTTGATTCCGCTATCTTTAAGAGCTCTAACCATCTCTTTCTTGAAAGCATCCAGATACTTGGCCTCCACAGCCTTCTGGGGCAGAGCATTCCATATATCCACCACTCTCTGGGTGAAAAAGTTTTTCCTCAACTCCGTACTAAATAGCCTACCCCTTATTCTTAAACTGTGGCCTCTAGTTCTGGACTCACCCATCAGCGGGAACATGCTTCCTGCCTCCAGCGTGTCCAATCCCTTAATAATATATGTTTCAATAAGATCCCCTCTCAGCCTTCTAAATTCCAGAGTATACAAGCCCAGTCACTCCAATCTTTCAACATATGACAGTCCTGCCATCCCGGGAATTAACCTTGTGAACCCACGCTGTACTCCCTCAATAGCAAGAATGTCCTTCCTCAAATTTGGAGACCAAAAGTGCACAGTACTCCAGGTGTGGTCTCACCAGGGCCCTGTACAGCTGCAGAAGGACCTCTTTGCTTTTAAGCTCAATTCCCCTTGTTATGAAGGCCAGCATGCCATTAGCTTTCTTCACTGCCTGCTGTACTTGCATGCTTGCTTTCAGTGACTGATGTACAAGAACACCTAGATCTTGTTGTACTTCCCCTTTTCCTAACTTGACTCCATTTAGATAACAATCTGCCTTCCTGTTCTTACCACCAAAGTGGATAACCTCACATTTATCCACATTAAACTGCATCTGCCATGTATCTGCCCACTCACCCAGCCTGTCCAAGTCACCCTGCATTCTCATAACATCCTCCTCACATTTCACACTGCCACCCAGCTTTGTGTCATTGGCAACTTTGCTAATGTTGCTTTTAATTCCCTCATACGTAGGCAATGATCTTGAATCAATAGAGCATAGATCCATTAGATTAAGTCCTGGGTTGAAGAGATTGTCCTTCAAGGTGACACTGACAGAGAATGGTTCATATTTACTGGAGTCCAGAAGGGTGGTAGGTGACTTCATTATGAGGGATGCAGAAAGTACTGCGCTGTTTCCTCCACATTCTCAACTAAAGAGTCTCGGGCTAAGATGTTAGTCATTTAATACTGAAACAAAGTGGAAATTTCTTTATGCACAGTGTATAAAACTTTGAAATTATTTCCCCCAAGAGGGCTGTAAGTACTCAGTCATCAATTATTTTCAAAGCTACGATCAATAGACTTTTGGACAATAGGGGAATGAGAGACTGGGCAGGAAAGTGGCTGGGATTTGGGGTTAGCCTCTGTCTACCAGCAGGACAGTCAGGAAGCCACGTGGTATACTCCTGCTCCAGTCTGAACCTTTTTCAGCTTTAAAAAGACACGGCTTAACAGCTGAATAATATATTATGTATGACATATGCCTCTCCTTATCAAACACCGTGGCACTCAAACAACGTTAAAGGAAATCAGCTAGTAATATTTGAAAAATATTATGTACGTGTGCACTTTCTGTCCATTGCACTTCAGCTGGCTGTCAGCCACTGTCAAATTCAATTCCAGTGTTATGTTAAACAAAAAAAAACCTCTTTCTTATGTGCAGAAATATCTCTCAAGGAACAGAATATACTAAACTTGCATTATCTGTGCTCTTCAAAGCTGTGTGAGCCCACTCAGAAAACGTCTGTATCTGACCTCATTACTGCTGATTTCTACTTTCTACTGAGCAACTAAACTTTGTACTTTAAATCAACCCAGTCCATACCATAGCACAGAGATAATATAAATATTGCTGTCCATATAAAAGAAATGCTGATTTGTTCTGATCTCTAACATAAATTGTCTTTTGAATATACAAAGGACTTGTACTAGAATGCAGTTACTCCACCAGTACATCATCCATTCTGTATCAAATCCATGACTAAGTAAATGACAAAACCATCTGGTATGTATTTCATATTCATAAGGCAACATCGCAATTGAGTCAACAGAGACTAGGAAAATAAAACCCCAAAATAAGAATTAAAACTACCAATGATCAAATTCAAAGCCCTAAATCAAAAATAAGTTCTTAGCTTTCCAATACAGCACACAATGGGACAGGATCCCTGGAAACTGAACCAACAATCTTTATCCCTGCTAAACTGAGAACTTGCCACATATTTTGACAAGATAGATTAAGGCTTGAGTCCATGCTTGCTCGCAGAGCAATCTCATTCCAACTAATTTTCCCTGAAAACTGTTCCCACATTGCCCATAAAATTGTGGACCCCTTCCCAATTCTACCACTCACTGGGGCAATTTACAGTCTCCAATTAAACTACCAACCATTGTGTCTTGAGGATGTAGAAGGAAATCAAAGCCCTCTGAGGAAACCCACGTGATCATAGAAAGAGCATGCAAACTCCACATAGACAACACCAGAGCTCAGCAGTGAACCCCGGTTCATGGAGCAGTGAGTCAGCAGCTGCAACAGCTGAGCCATGTGTGATAAGATGAGGACTTTGTACTGAAATTATATCTTCCAACAGAAAGACAGGATGGCTGGAAATGGATTAACTATCCTTAATATCTCCTGATTTTGGAGGACTGGCTTGGTTGTGTATTTTAGGTCAGTGTCAGAGCAAGGGGAAAGACTGGTGGGCAAAATACCCCCCTGCAGACCGCAATTCTATAAAGAAAACTAAATGCATAAATGCATACATACTGACAGATCGTAAGGCCAGGGCAAACCCATCACAGGCCTTCATTTTCAGTACCTTGTGCTTAGTTCTTACTCATTTTCTCCCCCCCCCCCCCCCCACCCCACCCCACCCCACTCCGGGACCTTGCCGATGTAAGCAGAAGTTCAGGTGCCGCGGATCACTGGAGAGAGCACAGTGTGGTTAGGGTATCATTAATCCTACAGGAAGTAGCAATTCGAGGACCCATGCACGTTCGTTTGATGCCGTGAACTAAGTTATCACACAAGCAAAGTGCTAGAGAAATGAAGCAGGAAGGGGAAGAGTTGATGAGCAGGGGAGCCTGAGAGACCAGGAATTGGTGGTGACGGGTAGTGGGACAGGAAGAGCCAAAGTACCCAGTGGCAGTGAGAAAGGTCTTGGCATGGAAGTAGAAGGTGGCCGAGGTTGGAGCCAGCCTCTGAGTTAGAGGCAGCAGGGTGTGTTGCCTGGCGGGCACTGGGGCTGAGATCGAAACCAGAACTGAGAGCCGGTGGGGTCTATGGTCTGGAAGAGACCATGCTGATGTCTGAGCCTGAGTTGGAGACAGCAGGGTCCACAGCCTGGAGGGCCAGGGCCAGGGTCAGAGCCGGAAGGTTGTTACATTGACCCCCCCCCCCCATCCCCCATACTCAAGAGGGTAACTTATGTATAAATTCTGTTCTTTGTGTTGTCTACACTTGCATGTTAGTGATGCTGCCGCGGGCAAGCTGTTCATTGGACCTGTACCTCACTGTACTTGTGCACTGTCGTCTGCGCTCAACTACATGTATATTAGATAAAAGCACACACATGGGAAATGGCTTTATCTGGGGTATTCGCACTGCAGTGAGACAGACAGGGAGAAAACAATGAACATGCGTAGACAGCAGATCAATACGCAGTGCTGGTGTGGGTGGGGGGGATCATTGCTCTAAAAGAAATAGATCCATGCATTATACTTCCACCCCCTTTAGATTAAAGCAACATAAACCTGCATATGTAGAAAAGATTCAATTTACCTTTCATAAACCCCTATTACGAATGAACATGCTTTCACAATAACAGTCCATAGCTAACTTCACAGTACTAAAGGTTCAGTCTTTTGGGTGGCAGTCTGTTTCTTTCAGGATAGCGCCTCTGGACCTGTGGGGTGGCATCAGCTTTGCTAGGTGTCTTCTCCAGACATCGTTCTTGGTTTCCAGTGTCATGCTACTGTCAGTGACATCATCACCGAGAGGTAAATCCGGTGACTGTAATGTGTCCATCTTGTTGGATGCAGTTGATTCAGGTTTGTTCTTTGTTGAGCCTCCAGTATCTGGTCCACATGATCTCTCCATGTCTGATCTCCAACATCCACTGTGTACGTCAGTGGTCCAATTCTTGTAGCTATCCTACCGGGTGTCGACTTATCTTCTTGGTAATCACGCACTAGGACTTCCTGTCGAATCGCAAAGCTCCTTGCTGCTTCTCTTGGCAACTGACTGAACTGTTTATTCTGTACTTCCCTCCGGAGGTCCGTACAAGATCTCAGATTTCTGCTCATGAACAGCATTGCAGGTGTTTGACTTGTTGTTGCATGAAAGTGTTCTGATACACAAAAAAGAAGTTGTCCACCTTGTGCTGGAGAGAAATGTCCTCCTTATCCATTGCTTTAATGGACTTCTTGAAGGTTTGGATCAACCTTTCAGCTAACCCATTCATTGCTGGGTGATGCGGAGATGACTTGGAATGTTTGACACCATTTTTCTTTTTGAGGAGTCAGAATTCTTCTGAAGTGTATTGTGGTCTGTTGTTATTCACAATTTCTTCTGGTAAGCTGTTTCTGGTGAACATAGTCCTCAGAGTAGCAACAGTCTTTGCTGAGGTGGTTGACTTCATTGGTATAATCTCTGGCTACTTCGAATGAGCATCCACAGCAATTAGAAACATGGAGTCCATGAATGACCCAGCAAAGACAATATGTACCCTTTGCCATGGTGATGATGGCCACTCCCACTAGTGTAATGGTAGATGTGGAGGTGTATTTTGAACTTTTTGGCATCCCAAACAGCTTTTGACAAAGTCTTCCATCTATTCCCAGCCACCACACGTAGCTCCCAGTGAGGCTCTTCATCTTGACTCTCCCCAGGTGTTCTTCATGCAGATTTTCTAATACTGTGGTGCACAGTTTCGAGGGAACCATATCATGAGATCCACACATCAGGGTTCTTTGACATATAGACAGTTGGTCTCATCTCACAGAGAACTCTGGAAACGTTGGGTTACCATGAGCTGGCCATCCTTGCATGGAGAGTTCATAGACTTTTGAAAATGTCATGTTAGTCCTTGGTTCCCTTTGTATTTCAGAATTTGTTACCAACAACTAGTCCACCAATGTGGTGTGGAAAATCTCTCTTTGGTCTCAGTATGGTTACTTTTCTTCTTCAGTTGCCAACAGTGGAAGACATGACAAGCCATCAGTGTTGCTGTGTGGTTTGGTACCCTTGAACTCTATGTCATAAAGAATAACCTCTTAGGGAAAGTGCCCAGTGTTGTAACCAGGTAACAGTCATCACTGGAATTCCCTTCTTGGGATTGAAAATGAGCAAAAGGGGCTGATGATCTGTCACGAGCATAAACTTTTGTCCATGGAGGTAGTGGTGAAACTTCTTTATTCCCCATAAGGGACTGAGGGCCTCTTGTTCGATATGTGCATAGTTGTGTTCTGTGCTTGTCAGTGATCTTGAAGCAAATGCAGTTGGGCATTCAGATCCATCTTTGATGGTTCCAATGCCATAAGGGGATGTATCACACACCAGTCTGATGGGCCGGGATGGGTCATAATGGGTGAGCAGTTGATCGGATGTTATTAGTCTCTTTGTTTCCTTGAATGCTCTTTCACATCTTTCTGACCATTCCCCCCTTGTCCCTGTCTGTAACAGTGTGTTCAATGGATGCAGCACCGTGGTAATGTTTGGGAGAAACCGGTGATAGTAACTTACAAGGCCCAAGTATGACCTGGGTTGTGACACATTTTCTGGTTTGGGTGCCTATAGCACTGCTTCAAACTTCTCTTGTGACTTATATAATCCATGCTTGTCAATGATATGTCCGCAATATGAGATTTCACTCTTGAAAAACTCACATTTCGCTCTCTTTGCGCACAGCCCATACTCACTCAGCCTGGTAAGCACTTTACTAGTGTCCAGGAGGAGCTCTTCATTATGTTTGCCAGTCACAATGATGTCACCAAGGTAACGTTGTGTTCCTGGGTTATTGTGAAACACTTGGTCCACTGCTCTTTGCCGAGTTGCTGGAACTGATGCGACGCCCAAGAGGAGATGATTATACTGGAACAGTCCCTCGTGAGTGCTGATTGTGAGGAACTTCCTGCTTAGCTCCTCAATCTCCATTTGCAGATCGGCTTCGACCATGAGATATAGACACAGAATTAGCTATTTAGCCTATCACGTATGCTCCGCCATTCCATCATGGCTGATCTCAGATCCCACTCAACCCCATACACCTACATTCTAGCCATATCCTTTGATGCCCTGGCCAATCAGGAAACTATCCGCTTCTGCCGTAAATATACTCATGGACTTGGCTTCTACTGCAGATTGTGACAGAGCATTCCACAGATTCACTATTCTTTGGCTACCTCCTTACCTCTGTTCAAAAAGGTCACCCCTCAATTTTGAGGCTGTGCCCTCTAGTTTTGGATACCCCCATCATAGGAAACATCTTCACATCTGCAGAAAGTAGTGCGGACAGCCCAGCGCATCTGTAGTTGTGAACTTCCCATGATTCAGGACATTTACAAAGACCAGCATGTAAAACAGACCCGTAGGATCATTGGGGACCTGAGTCACCCCAACCACAATCTATTCCAGCTGCTACCATTCAGGAAATGATACCACAGCATAAAAGCCAGGACCAACAGGCACTGGGATAGTTTCTTCCACCAGGCCATCAGACTGATTAATTCACGCTGATTTGAGTGAATTCTATGTTACATTGACTGTTCTATTTATTATAAATTATTATAAATCACTATGATTGCACATTGCACTCTTAGACAGAGACGTCACGTAAAGATTTTTACTCATGTATGTGTAGGATGTAGGAAATAAAGTCAATTCAATTCAATTCAATTTCTATCTAGTCCTTTCAACATTCAGTAGGTTTCAATGATCCCTCTGCATTCTTCTAAATTCCAGTGAGTACAGAACCAAAACTGCCAAATGCTCCTCATATGTTACCCCTTCATTCCTGGAATCATCCTCATGAACGTCCTCTGGACTCTCTTCAATGACAACACATCCTTTCTGAGTTTGTAAACTGTTGACAATACTCCAATTGCAGCTTGACTAGTGTCTTATAAAGTCTCAGAATTATCTCCTTGATTTTACATTCTTTTCCCCTTGAAATAAATGCCAACATTGTATTTGCCTACTTTACGACACTCAACCTCTGTAAATTAACCCTCTGGGAGTCTTGAACGAGGATTCAGAAGTCCATTTGCACCTCTGATGTTTGAACCTTCTCCCCATTTAGATAATAGTCTGCACTATTTTTCCTTTTACCGAAATTCATAATCGTACATTTCCCAACACTGTATTCCAACTGCCACTTTTTTGCTCATTCTTCTAATTTGTCTAAGTCCTGCTTCAATCGCATTGCTTCCTCAGTATTACCATCTATCTTCGTATCATCTGCTAACTTTGCCACAAAGCCAGCAATTCCATTATCCAAGTCACTGACAAACAATGTGAAAAGTAGCAGTCCCAATATGGACCCCTGAGGAACGCCACTAGTCACTGGCGGTCAACCAGAACAGGTCCCCTTATTTCCCACTCACCGCCTCCTGCCTGTCAGTCATTCCTCTACCCATGCCAGTAAATTTCCTGTAACACCATAGGATTTTATCTTGTTAAGTAACCTCATCTCTGGCAGCTTATCAAACGCCTTCTGAAAATCCAAGTGAATGAATTTCACTGCCTCTCCTTTGTCCACCCTGCTTGTTACTTACTTGAAGAGCTCTAACAGATTCGTTAGGCAAGATTTCC
This sequence comes from Mobula birostris, assembly GCF_030028105.1. Classification (NCBI taxonomy): domain Eukaryota; kingdom Metazoa; phylum Chordata; class Chondrichthyes; order Myliobatiformes; family Myliobatidae; genus Mobula; species Mobula birostris. The sequence goes on along the minus strand of NC_092372.1, from coordinate 194,457,276 downwards.
CATGCTGACTTTGACTGATTTTATCATTAGTCTCCAAGTACCCCAAAACCTCAACCTTAATATTAGACTCCAGCACTGAGGTTTGGCTAACTGGGCTACAATTTCCTTTCTTTGCCTTTCTCCCTTCTTAAAGACTGGAGTGACATTCACAATTTTCCAATCTCTGGGGCCATGCCGGAATCAAATGATTCTTAAAAGATCATAACCAATGCTTCAGTTATCTCTTCAGCAACCTCTGTCAGGACTCTGGGATGTAGTCCATCTGGTCTAGGTGACTTATCTAACTTAAGACCTTTCAGTTTGCCGAGCACTTTTTCCTTTGTAATAGCAATGGCTCTCACTCCTGCCCTCAACACTCACGGACCTCTGGCAGACTGCTAATGTCTTTCACAAGCAAAGTACCCATTAAGTTCATCTGCCATTTCTTTGTCCCCCATTATGTCCTCACCAGCATCATTTTCCAGTGGTCCAATATCAAAACTCACCTCTCTTTCACTCTTTATATATTTAAAAAACTTTTAGTATCCTGCTTTGTATTATTGGCTAATTTCCCTCATATTTTATCTTTTCCTTTCTTACAGTTTTTTCAGTTGTCTTTTGTTGGATTTTAAAAACTTCCCAATCATCTAACTTCCCACTCACTTTTGCTACCTTATATGCCCTTTCCTTGGCTTTTATGTAGACCTTAACTTCCTTTGTCAGCCACAGTTGCCAACCCCTGCCATTTGGGAACTTCTTCTGTGGGACATATCTGTCATGCACCTTGTGAACTATTCCCAGAAACTTCAGGACATCTCTGCTCTGTCATCACCTCCACCAGTATCCTCCTCCAATCCACCTGGGCAAGCTCCTCTCTCGTGCCTCTGTAATTCCCTTTATTCCATTGTGAAACAGATACCTGTGATTTATTCTTCTCAAATTGCAGTATGAATTAAATCATATGATTACTGCCTCCTAAGGATTCCTTTACATTAAGCTCTCTAATAAGATCTGTGTTATTACGCAACACCCAATCTAAGATAGCCTTTACCCACGTAGGCTCAATCACAAGCTGCTCCAGAAAGCCATCTCATAAGCATTGAACAAATTCCCTCTCTTGTGATCTGACACCAACCTGATTTTCCCAATCCCCTTGCATATTGGAGTCCCCCATTATAATTGTGACATTACCCTTATTCAGCTCCCTTTGCGATCTGAACCCCACAACCTGGCTACTATTTGGAGGCCGATATAGGATTCCCATGATGTTTTTTTCTTACCTATGCAGTTTCTTAACACAAAGATTCAACATTCTCTGATCTTATGTCATTTCTTTCTAAGGATGTAATTCCATCTCTTACCAACAGAGCCACACCATTGCCTATGCCTTCCTGCCTGTCCTCTTGATACAAAATATATCCTTTGATGTTAAGCTCCCACCTTCTTTCGGCCATGACTCAGTGATGCCCACAATGTCATACCGACCAATCGCTAAATGCGCCACGAGTTCGTCCAATTTATTGTATGTGCTAAATGCATTTAAATACAGCACCTTCAGTCCTGTATTCTTCATCCTTTTGAATTTCGCTTCTGTGGTACAATTTAACTCTTCACTCTCTCTGCATTTGTACCCAGTCATTGGCTTGTCCTTCCTTACATTCATGTTACACCCATCATCTACTTGTAAGCCTGCTAGCTCATCCTGAGCTCCATCATATTGGTTCCCGTCCCCCTGCCATATTAGTTTAAACCGGTCCCAACAGCTTGAGCAAACCTGCCCACAAGAATATTGGTCTCCCTAAAATTCAAGTGCAACCCGTCCCTTTTGTAAAGGTCCCACCTGCCCCAGAAGAGGTCCCAATTATCCAGAATCTGAATCCCTGTCCCTGCTCCAATTCTTCAGCCACATGTTTATTTACCACCTCATTCTACTCCTATACTCACTGTCGCGTGGCACAGGCAGCAATCCTGAGATTACTTGAGGTCCTGCTTCTCAGCTTCCTTCCTAACACGCTGTATTTTTTTTTCAGGACCTCCTCCCTTTTCTACCTATATTGTTGGGTACCAATATGTACCTGACTTCTGGCTGCTCACCCTCCCTTTTCAGGATATTGTGGATGCATTCAGAAACATTGTGGACCCTGGCACCTGGGAGGCAAACTACCATATGTGTTTCTTGTTCACGTCCACAGAATTGCCTTAACTGTCCCCCTAACTATCGAGTCCCTTATTACTTCTATACTCCTCTTCAGTTCCCTACCCTTCTGAGCCATAGGGCCAGACTCAGTGTCAGCCACTTTTGCTTCCTCCAGGGAGATACACGCCTCCCCAACAGTATTCAAAATGGAGTACTTATTGACTTGTGACAAGTCAATCTTTGAAAGCCTCTCCCCGCCTGCAAAGATGCAAAAGTGTCTTCTATTTGTGGCAGGGATACTGCACAGTATGCAACACTGGGTTGATGCTCACCTTGAAATCCCTACATATATGAACAGCTCTGGCATTTCCTTTCTTGATCACCAGGATAATGAGCATAGACCAATTGCTCCACTCGAACTTGGGAGGAATTCCAGACACTTCCAAGCTCTAAAGTTCAGCATCTACTTTAGGACATAGTGCGTAAGGCACTGCATGCGTTTTACGGAATCTTGGTGTTGCTGTTTCATCCAGTTTAATTCTGGCCTTCATGCCTTTGGGTTTACCAATCCCATTCTCAAACACCTTCTTATTATCATTAAGTAGCTGCGCCAGTCTCTAGTTAGTGCTACCATTTGGGCTGCCGTTGTCTGTTGATGTCGTACTGAGAGCTTTGTTTGAGTGCCAGTCTGGTTGGATTCTTCTAAACCATTCACGCCTGAAAAGTGCTGGCCCTCCACTTTTCAGTACATAAAGCTCTAACTGTTGTGTTTGTCTTCTATACATTACATTTACTTTCAGTTTGCCTTTGGGAGACATTTTTTGCCTGTGTATGTCTTTAGTAGCACTGAGGTCTTCTCTAATGGTAACTTAGAAAACAGTCTGTTGTAGTCAGCCTCTGGAATTATGGACAAGCTGACCCTGTATCCAGCTCCATTTTCAGTTTTACACCAGACACATTTATTGTGATCCTGATGACTTTTGTGATCTGCTTCAGTAATATTATGCAGTTCTAAGCATGACAGTTCAACTTTGTCAGACTCTGTGTTGTCTGATTCTGTTTTACATTCTGTAACTTTATGCATTTGCTCAGTTTTGTATTTGAGACATTTCACTCAGTTGTGCTTTTTGTCTGCCTTGCACATTCTCTCAATGTGATCTTGTGACACTTTCTGTAGACTTTTTCCTTGAACCAACAGTCATTTGCATCATGGGACAATTTGTCACATTCATAACATTTTTGGCTTTTTGCAGCATTCAGGGATATTTTGTCCATTTCACATTCTAACCTCCCTTTCTGTAGTTCTGCAGCATCCTTTGCTGCAGTCTCTAATGATATTGGGTCAATGCCCATTCTAAGGTTGGGTCTCTTTTGGATAATAGCCTCCTTTGAGTGCTTTGACCATGCATGCCACATACAAGCCTGTCCCTTAATGCACCAGAAAGTCCATCTTTAAAGTCATAGTGCTGGGAAAGTTTGCGCAGTTCTGCAAGGTATTCAGAAATGCTTTCATTTTTTGACTGTTTCCTTTTGTAAAATCTAAATCTCTCAGCTTCCACCATCAGTTTAGGGCTCAAGTGATTTTGTAAAATTGCAGCAATTTTGTTGAATGTCTTGCTTGCAGGCTTTTCAGAGATTACTAGGTCGCATAAGAGACTACGTTCTTGGGCCCATTAAGCTAAGAAGTGTAGGGGCTTTCTTTGCTCCTCCATGTTCTTTGCATTACAATACCACCCTGTCAATATATGACTCTCAACCTTCATTAGCACTATCAAATTTGTCAACTTCCCCGACTGAAGCCATTGCCAAGCTATTTTCACTTTAAATTGAGTACGTCTTTCACTGTTACTCACATGTTTGTTGGTGACTGTGACGTTCTTCTTTGTACTGTTTAACTCTTGCTGCTTCGTCCCATAATCATGCTGTAACTGTTGGTACAGTTCGTGATATTTTCTGACATTCAGGTTTGTACTCATCGCCAATTTGTTGTGTCTGTGGACAACTACATATATATTAAATAAACATTACAGAGGTCACCGGAGAGACACTGAAGCTAGTGATATAGATGTCTTTATTCATTACAACAGACAGACAAACAGATATTTTCATGGAGCTATTCTTGGTAAAGTCTCACAAACCCAAAGGTACATCACATTCTTGTACCCTTAAGACCAAAGGGAACAGCAGGTAATTCAGTACAATCTCAATACTGTAGTTACAATGACTTTGTTTACTTCAATACTTTGTGTTGACATATGGTTCTTTTAAATTACCTATCTACGGTGGGAGACACCTCTGAATGTTTATACATCGCTGTTAATATAGATACTCTAAAAACTTCTGAAGACAGAGAGCCAGCTGCCCAAAATGAATGTTGTCAGGGCTTTCTCTGAGGTCACAAATATCATAAGTACACAAAAACAATTGGTTGCCTATACCTGTGACCGTGTTTGGTATGCCAAGTGACAACAACCACCTGGTCTGCCAGCCTGGGCTCATTCATAATGGTGCAAATAACTTAGCACATGTTGCCTGGTTTGATGTAAGCCAATTAACGCAACCCTGTTGTCTTAATGTTCGGCTGTTGCAGTCTCTTAGACTGTTGACCAGTTTAACTTCAATTTACCATTCACAATTTACAATAAGAACTGAAGCTAATTTCAAACTTCCAGAACTTATTATATTCACGAATAAAGCTGAAGATTGGTTTATGTTTTGAATTAATATCTGCTATATTCACATAACTGCAGAATATTCCCTAACATGCACATGACAATAAACTAGACCTGCCCTGTGCACAGTGCAGATTGAACACCTGCTCAAGCACTGCAGTTTCTCGAGTGCTGCTCCAGAAGAATTCACTTCGTCGATGATTCCCGAGGCATAACATCTGTGTTCAGAGCAGAGCCTGGAGCACACTGCATCCTCTGACCTAGGCGAGAGAGCCTGTCTCTTGGTTGCTCACAATGTGTTAAAAGCCCAACAAAATTGCCTTACTTGTCCCAGTAGTCTGAGTAATACACGGTATGCATGCTTCCTGTGGTGGTGGACCTTCAGTGGGAATGGTCTCTGAATTGTATAAAGCCACCACTTGCAAGATGTATGGAAGACCTGAAGGAGATAAAGACATGAATAACTTCTGTCAAACTAAGCATGCTTACGCACTTAATCATATTTCGTCACCTTTGGCATCAAGTCAACACGACTGAGTACTGCATGCATATTGCTATCTGTTCTCGGGTATTTCCACTGAGGACCACTGTCAGCTCATCCTTCAGATCCAGACATGCTGAGACTCCGAGCACACCCAGAGCCTCCTCAGCTGCACTTGATATCTATCAGATGGCTGCCTACGCTTCTCCCTTGAGTTTTGCACTCTTCTCCTGCAAAGAGGGGAGAATACAACCATTGAGTGACAGCAGCGTGGTGGACGGAACGCATTGACGGTGACAGTGAGGAAACGAAGTGACACTGTGTGGAGTTGTTCAGCGAGAGTCAGTGAGAATATGTGGATGCACAGAGAGGGAGGACTGCTCTTTCAGTAGGTTGCTGTGAGGACAGACGTCTTTGAGAATGAAGAGTCAAGGGCCTGGGCTGATACACCATCAGTGTGAAGGTGAAAGTTATGAGGAGGAATTTCTTTAGCCAGAGGGTGGTTAATCTGTGGAATTCATTTCCACGGACAGAAGTGGATGCCAAATCACCGGGTATATTTAAAGCGGAGGTTCATAGGTTCCTGATTAAAAAGTAAGAATGTGGTTGAAGGGGATAATAAATCAGCCTTGCTAGAATGATGGAGCAGACTCAATGGATTGAATTCTACTCCTTATGTTTTAAAATCTTAAGGTCTAAAGTCCCACCTTGTCCATATTTGCATATTTAATCTGAGGATTTTCCATATATCCTGACATATGCATTCCTTTGGGCCCTCACTGTCCCACTAGATCATGCCTACCCTACTGACTAGCCCTCCCTACTGACCCCAGCGCACTAGGAACAGAACATTCAGCACAAAGCATTGTATTTCAGGGGGAGAACACCATCAGCCACAGAGTGGCAGAGTATCTGTGGTCAACCAATGGGAGTAGTCACTAAACAGATCTTTGTTCTATGGAAAGGTTATTACTCACTAAAAAGAATAATGTAAGGACTTTTCAGTAGGGCTTCATCTATACAATCAAATTTATTATGGCTCCCTTTTTATAATATCCATTCCAGATGTCAGAACTATGTAATGGTTTGTTGATGTAATGGTCTGCCCAGGTTTAACATTTCAAGTCAATAGTATTGCCTACTGTGGTTATTATAGCTAACACGATAATGAGCATTGTTCTGTCTCTCTCCACTTGTCTGCATTGTCAACATAGTTCATTCTGACACTTCATTCTAGTGCAACCAACTCAGCCAGAAGGTAAACCGATCTAGTTTCAATAAAGTTACTGGTGTCTATGACAAGGGTGACAGGGATGTGTTTCACAGGTGTCAACTTGACGGTTGCTGAAAGCATAGCAAATTTTAGACATATTGGCCCCAGTCTTCCATTCAGAATCCAGCAGTTCCACTGGAATAAGCAGTGTCTTGCCTACTTTTATAGGTCAGTATTTTGACTAGTTGTATCATGGCCTGGTTTGGAAAGACCAATGCCCAAGAACAGAAAAACCTACAAGGATCAGTGGTTACAGCCCAGTCGATCACAGGAAGAGCCCCCCCCCCCCACACCTATGAGAACATCTACAAGGAGCACAGCCACAAGAAAAGCAGCATCCAATATCAAGGACCCCCACCATCTGCACCTTGCTCTCTTCTCACTGCTGCCACCAGGAAGGAGGTACAGAAGATTTAGGACAACCATGGGGCTCCTGAACCAGCAATGATAACTCCATTCACCTCAACACTGAACTGATTCCACTCACTTTCAAAGACTCTACATATCTTGTTCTCAGTATTACTTAATTGCTATTTATTTCTTTTTATTATTTGTATTTTTTTGTATTTACACAGTTTGTCTTTTGCACACTGGTTGTTTGTCGGTCTTTGAGTGTATTTTTCATTAATTCTCTTGTATTTGTTGTACTGTGAAGATCAATCTCTATGGTATATAGTGCACGTATGTACTTTGGTAATAAATTTACATTGAACTTTGAACTTCTGTATGTGAAAATATGGGATTTCTGAGCATGGACTGGAGTCTTGTTCCTTCTCCTGGTAAGTGCCTTCTTGGGACACCACAGTGTCAGAATGGAGCCCGATAGGACAGATCCTACTTGGCTTCACAGCACAGGCTGCACACACAGCAATTCGTGAAGTTGTTTTTCCTTTTATTTGGTTTACTTCTGATAACTTTGGTGTACTTGACTGCTTAGGAGATAGTGCACAGAAGTAAGTTAGTTCAGCTGGTTGAGTGGTGTCACAACAACAACTTCAGTAAGTCCAAGAAATTGGGTGTGGACTTCAGGAAGGGGAAGTCAAGGGTACACACACCTATCTTCATCAAGGGATTGATAGTGGAAAGGGGGAACAGTTTCAAGTTCCTAGATGTCAACATCTCTGAAGATCTATCCTGGGTCCAACATATTGATATAATTACAAAGAAGACACGACAGCAGCTATATTTCATGAGGAGTTGAAGGAGATTTGGTATGTCACCCAAGACTCTCAAATTTCTACAGACATACCTGTGGAGAGCATTCTAACTGATTGCATCACCATCTGGTATGGAGGGGCCACTGCACAGGATCGGAAAAAGCTGCAGAAAGTTGTAAACTCAGCCAGCTCCGCTATTGGCACAAGCCTCCCAACATCACGGACATCATCAAAAGATGATGCCTCAGAAAGGCAGCATCAATCATAAGGACCCCCATCACACAGGACATACCCTCTTTTCATTGCTACCATCAAGGAGGAGGTACAGGAACCTGAAGACACGCACACAATGATTTAGGTGCAGCTTTTTCCTCTACGCCATCAGATTTCCGAGTGGGCAATGAACCCATGTACACTACATCGCTTTTTTTCTTTTTTTCTCTTTTTGCCCTATTTGTTTAATCTAATTTTTAAAATGTATTTCTTACTGTAATTTATAGATTTTTTATTATGTACATCTGTTCCAGAGTGTAGGAACAGATGTAGGGGAGAAGGAAGAAAAAGAAAATAGTAAAGTTGTTTGCACTGTTTGTGATAAACAGAGAGTAAGAGGCGGAAAATTTCTTAAATGCATTTATTTTAATGCTAGGAGCATTATAAGAAAGGTGGATGAGCTTAAAGCATGGATTGATACCTGGAAGTATGATGTGGTACCTATTAGTGAAACATAGTTACAGGAGGGGTGTGATTGGCAACTAAATATTCCTGGATTTAATTGCTTCAGGTGTGATAGAATCAGAGGGACAAGAGGGAGAGGTGTTGCATTGCTTGTCAGAGAAAATATTATAGTGGTGCTAGGGCAGGATAGATTAGAGGGCTCGTCTAGGAAAGCTATTTGGGTGGAATTGAGGAATGGGAAAGGTGTAGTAACTCTTATGGGGGTGTATTATAGACCACCAAATGGGGAGAGAATTGGAGGAGCAAATTTGTAAGGAGATAGCAGATATTTGTAGTAAGCACAAGGCGGTGATTGTGGGAGATTTTAATTTTCCACACATAGACTGGGAAGCCCATACTGTAAAAGGGCTGGATGCTTTGGAGTTTGTAAAATGTGTGCAGGATAATTTTTTGCAGCAATACATAGAGGTACCAACTAGAGAAGGGGCAGTGTTAGATCTCATGTTAGGGAATGAGAGAGGTCAGGTGATGGAGGTTTGTGTTGGGGAGCACTTCGGGTCCAGTGATCACAATGCTATTAGTTTCAATATAATTATGGAGAAGGATAGGTCTGGACCCAGGGTCGAGATTTTTGATTGGAGAAAGGCTAATTTTGAGGAGATACGAAAGGATTTAGAAGGAGTGGATTGGGACAATTTGTTTTATGGGAAGAATGTAATAGAGAAATGGAGGTCATTTAAAAGTGAAATTTTGAGAATACAGAATCTTTGTTCCTGTTAGGTTGAAAGGAAAGGTTAAAAGTTTGAGAGAGCCATGGTTTTCAAGGGATATTGGAAACTTGGTTCAGAAAAAGAGAGAGATCTACAATAAATATAGGCAGCATGGAGTAAATGAGGTGCTCGAGGAATATAAAGAATGTAAAAAGAATCCTAAGAAAGAAATTAGAAAAGCTAAAAGAAGATATGAGGTTGTTTTGGCAAGTAAGGTGAAAATAAATCCCAAGGGTTTCTACTGTTAATAGCAAAAGGATAGTGAGGGATAAAATTGGTTCCTTAGAGAATCAGATTGGACAGCTATGTGTGGAGCCAAAAGAGATTGGGGAGATTCTGAACAATTTGCTTTCTTCAGTATTCACTAAGGAGAAGGATATTGAATTGTGTAAGATAAGGGAAACAGGTAGGGAAGTTATGGAAACTATAATGATTAAAGAAGAGGAAGTACTGGAGTTTTTAAGGAATATAAAAGTGGATAAGTCTCCGGGTCCTGACAGGATATTCCCTAGGACCTTGAAGGAAGTTAGTGTGGAAATAGCAGGGGCTCTGACAGAAATATTTCACATGTCATTAGAAACGGGGATGGTGCCGGAGGATTGACGTATTGCTCATATTGTTCCATTGTTTAAAAAGGGTGCTAAGAGTAAACCTAGCAATTATCAGCCTGTGAGTTTGACATCAGTGGCGGGTAAATTGATGGAAAGTATTTTTAGAGATGGTATATATAATTATCTGGATAGACAGGTTCTGATAAGGAACAGTCAACATGGATTTGTGCGTGGAAGGTCATGTTTGACAAATCTTACTGAATTTTTTGAAGAGGTTACTAGGAATGTTGACAAGGGTAAAGTGGTTGATGTTGTCTATATGGACTTCGGTAAGGCCTTTGACAAGGTCCCACACGAAAGGTTGGTTAGGAAGGTGCAGTCATTAGGTATTAATATTGAAGTAGTAAAATGGATTCAGCAGTGGCTGGATGGGAAACGCCAGTGAGTGGTGGTGGATAACTGTTTGTCAGATTGGAGGACGGTGACTAGTGGTGTGCCTCAGGGATCTGTACTGGGTCCAATGTTGTTTGTCATATACATTAATGATCTGGATGATGGGGTGGTAAATTGGATGAGTAAGTATGCAGATGATACTAAGATAGATGGAGTGGTGGATAATGAAGTAGGTTTTCAAAGCTTGCAGAGAGATTTAGGCCAGTTAGAAGAGCGGGCTGAAAGATGGCGGATGGAGTTTAATGCTGATAAAGGTGAGGTGCTACATTTTGGTAGGACTAATCAAAATAGGACATACATGGCATTAAGGAATGCAGTAGAACAGAGGGATCTAGGAATAATGGTGCATAGTTCCCTGAAGGTGGAATCTCATGTGGATAGGGTGGTGAAGAAAGCTTTTGGTATGTTGACCTTTATAAATCAGAGCATTGAATATAGAAGTTGGGATGTAATGCTGAAATTGTACAAGGCATTGGTGAGGCCAAATTTGGAGTATTGTGTACAGTTCTGGTCACCGAATTATAGGAAAGATGTCAACAAAATAGAGAGAGTACAGAGATTTACTAAAATGTTACCTGGGTTTCAGCACCTAAGTTACAGAGAAAGGTTGAACAAGTTCGGCCTTTATTCTTTGGAATGTAGAAGGTTGAGAGGGGACTTGATAGAGGTATTTAAAATTATGAGGGGGATAGATAGAGTCGACGTGGATAGGCTTTTTCCATTGAGAGTGGGGGAGATTCAAACAAGAGGACATGAGTTGAGAGTAAAAGGGCAAAAGTTTAGGGATAACATGAGGGGGAACTTCTTTACTCAGAGAGTGGTAACTGTGTGGAACGAGCTTCCAGCAGAAGTGGTTGAGGCAGGTTAGATGTTGTCATTTAAAGTTAAATTGGACAGCTATATGGACAAGAAAGGAATAGAGGGTTATGGGCTGAGTGCAGGTCGGTGGGAATAGGTGAGAGTAAGAGTTCGGCACAGACCAGAAGGGCCAAGATGGCCTGTTTCTGTGCTGTAATTGTTATATGGTTATATGGTATTGCAATATGCTGCTGCAATGGAATACATTTCACGACATAAGGCCAGTGACGTTAAACCTAACTTTGATTCTGATGATCAGGATATGCAAAGATAATTTACGTAGAATAAGCTCTTCTCGGGCTTCCAGTTGAGTACAGGCATTGATCATAATCAACATTTCGATGACAGACTCTGCTATCTTCATCAGGGATGATGTCTGGGCAAGCCTAGTCCAGTGGTATTTATACCCCCATCGCCTGTCCCGCCCGATTGGTTAGACCTCATCCAATCAGGTTTCTACTCTCCCACCCTTTTTTAACAATTGAATTTCAGTTCTTACTTAGAATGAGGCCTTCATCTTTGTTGATTCTTTTCCTCTAGTTTTATTTCAATGGCTTCCTTTACCAGGTGGTCCCAAAAGCCATTGGCGCAGCACGATGGTTTTGCGCCATCAAAGTCAATCTGAGGGCCATTGCAAATGCAAGTGTTCTGCTACTGCCGATTTCTCCCGTTAACCCAAAAGGATGCATCTCCTGGGTTCCTTGATGTGAGTTTCCACTGTGCGTCTCGTCTGACCAATATACCCTGCTCTGCATTCACAGGGAATCCTGTAAACACCAGCGGACTTGAGTCCCAGGTCATCTTTGACCCTCGTAAGATGTGACTTGAGCTTCCTTATGGGTTTGTGGATGGTATTAATCCGGCACTTCTTCAGGATCCTGGCGATCCTTCCGGAAACTGTGCAAATGCGGATGTCAGAGTTTGTCATTGAAACGTTGGTTATAATCAATACCTGTACCCGGCTGGAAGCCCGAAAAGAGCTTATTTGTCATATATGCCAGGGAACCACAGAACCTTTTTCATGATTTATGTTGTTTTAAATATTTTAAAATAAATATTAAAATTATTTAGCTATTTCAAGTCAAGATTGCTGTCATTTAACTACATACATGTATATAGCATATATAATCATATAATGTACTGTATATAGAAACAAGACAACGTTTCTCTGAACCAGGGTGGAAAAATATTTAATAGTTCCTGAATACAGTGAATGCCAGAAACGTTCACTATCATTTCAGTTCAGTCTCAGCTTTGACAGCCAGTGTTCGGGGCCTCACCAGCTGTCAAAACCAGTCTGGGGTGCAGTCTGACTCTTACCCTGGCAGAGCTTCTGTGCCATACAAGGTCGTGTAAATTAGCTGGGAGCCTCCCGCCTAATGGAAAACTTAACCCTGGGGGCACAGTGGGGGAACAGCTTGCTCCCAGGACAGGAATGAACTTGCGGGATGTAATTTAATCAACAGCAGGGCAGCAAAATCCCCTTTGCCTAATGGATCTCTGGCTAACAAAGGAGGACATGCACACAAGCGTAGGGCTTCACGTTAGATTGCCACCCAGGGAAAAAGCTGCAAGCCTGGGGTGATATGAGTTTAGAATTCAGATCAATACATAACTGGGTATCTGTGGTAGCAGCATTCACCTCTTGTATTAATTTTCAGGTTGGTCTGGTAAGGCTGGAATTTATTGTTCATTCCTTGTTGCCCTGACAACCAACTATCCAGCTAAAGTATTTTCTCTATTGTATCCGGTGCTCCCGATGTGGCCTCCTCTACATTGGTGAAGCCTGACTAAGTTGGGGGTTTGCGTCGATGAGCACCTCTGCTCCACCTGTCAGAAGCAGAATTTCCCGGTGGCCAACCATTTTAATTTCTATCCCCTCTCCTCTTCTGACATGTCAGTCCATGGCCTCCTCTTTAACCGTGATGAGGCCACTCTCAGGGTGGAGGAGCAACACCTCATATTCTATCTAGGTAGCCTCCAACCTGATGTCATAAACATCAATTTCTCCTTCGGGTAATATTCCCCACCCCCCCATACCCTCTTCTTCTGTTCACCACTCTGGCCTCTTACTTCTTCTTCTTACCTGCCTATCCCCTCCTTCTTCCCTTTCTCCCATGGTTCACTCTCCTCTCCTATCAGATTCCTTCTTCTCCAGCCTTTTACCTTTCCCACCCACCTGGCTTTACCTATCACCTTCTGGCTAGTCCTCCTTCCCCTCCCCCCACCTTTTCTGGCATCTTCCCCCTTACTTTCCAGTCCTGAAGAAGGGTGTCAGCCTGAAATGTTGACTGTTTATTCATTTTCATAGATGCTGCCTGACCTGCTGAGTTCCTCCGGCAGTTTGTGTCTGATACGAAAGTATTTCAGATTCATTTCTTGCTGGTTTAGGACTAGAGTCACATGTCAGCCAGACCAGGTAAAGGTGACAGCCCTGGCTTCCTGATGTTAATGAGCCAGTTGGGTTTTTATTACAGTCTGATAGCTTTATGGCCACTTTTGTTGTTAAGGTAGGAAGTACTGCTCATCTAAACAAACTACCTTGATTCCACTGTGTTGACTGAAACTGTGAAACACAAATTTCTATTGTTCCTCGATCAGGTACAATATAACTCCTACGCTTTGATATGTTCTCCCCAACCATTAAGGTGGGAATCTATTGTGTAAGGTTATAATGCGGGAGCTTATTATAAGATGCGTATAAAATGAGTCACAGTGGAAGGAGACAAAAAAAGGCCAAAGAAATAGATAAGCAATTTGAAGTTGCTTCATTTGTTACTTCAATTTCCTAACTCCCAGAATTTAACTGCTCTGTAATAGCAGTGGCTTGTGAGCTTTAGTCTACCTTTGTTCACCAAATGAGCCTCAGCCAAGCAAGCCTTAAAAAGGAAGGCAAATCGCAACAGGCTACCCTTGGACACATCCTGACACCTAGTTACAGCTCGTCATCAGGGCAAATGTACTTTTGGACTGGTAATTCCATCCCTCAAGGCTATTTCGAGCAATATGTCAGAAATAATGCTCCATTTTGCTAGATGATGTACTCAAGATGGAGAACTAGGCAAGGAGAAGGAAGAGAAGCTTAAAGAGTGATGGCTTCTGTAAACATTTTGTAAACAAGTTTACTTTCGGGTAAACAACAGGAATTCTGCAGATGCTGGAAATTCAAGCAACACACATCAAAGTTGCTGGTGAACGCAGCAGGCCAGGCAGCATCTGTGGGAAGAGGTGCAGTCGACGTTTCAGGCCGGCCTGAAATGTCGACTGCACCTCTTCCCACAGATGCTGCCTGGCCTGCTGCGTTCACCAGCAACTTTGATGTGTGTTACTTTCGGGTAACATTTTTGTTCTGAAAGAATACATGCCGGTTTCTAAACACCACAACATTGCATTTTATGGCAGGTAAACACAATGTTTCACAGGTTTACAGCTACGCTCCTCTAATGCAGTAAAGGACTGTGTTTCACAGGTGGTACATAGGAGATGTTAGATTAAAAGACTAAAAACCTATCAGAGTCTTGTAAAAGAGAGAGCAGGAATGGAGAGATGAGAACACATCAAGACTCTACTGGACAGGTGTCACTGTCGTTTAACTTCTGGCAGTAGAGTTTTTGGCTAAGTGTAAATTCAGAGGAAGTGCATGGAATGTGTTGAAAGATAGTCTGTTGAAAGATAGTCTGTTGTATAGAACGATTGATTCCTGCATTGAGTGAATTCCTGGAGTTGCCAGGAGCCTCAGAACATGTTAATTCCACCGTGAAGCCCAACAATATATGCTATGTTGGGCTCATCCCATTGCACCTGGTGCTAATGGTGCTGCCTCCTCTATATTGGTGAGACCCAACGTAGGTTGGAAGTTAGATTCATTGATCATCCTCGCTCGGTCCACCACAAAAGGCAAGATCTCCCAGTGACCACCCATTCAATTTGACTTCTCATTCCCATTCTACATCTCTGTCAATGGCTTCCTCTATTGCCACAAAGAGGCCACACCCAGCTTGGATGGACAAAACCCCATATTCCGTCTGGGCATGAATATCGATTTCTCTAACTTTCAGTATTTTCTCCTTCCCCGTCCTTCTTTCTTTTTCCATTCACCATTTTGGTTCCCCTCTCATCCCTTCTCTTCTCCTCACCTCCCTCTGGAGCCCCTCCACCTCCCTTTTCTTCCATGGTCTGCTGTCCTCTCCTGTCAGACGCCGCCTTCTTCAACCCATTATCTTTTTCACCTATCTCCTCCAAGCTTCTCACTTCACCAACCCCCTCGTCCATCCACCTACCTTCCCCCTCACTGATTTCACCTATCATCTGCCCAGTTGCACTCTTTCCCCTCCCCCACCTTCTTATCAACACACACAAAATGCTGGAGGAATTCAGCAGGCCAGGCAGCATCCAGGAAAAAGAGTACAGTCGACATTTCGGGCCGGGACATTTCATCTGGACTGGTGTCCATTTAGAAAATAGTCAGCCCTTTCATTTCTTCTACCAAAGGGCATTATACACTTCACTTGTGTGGCTGTTAGTCACTAATGAAGGGTCTCAGCCCGAAACATTGACTGTACTCTTTTCCATAGTTGCTGCCTGGCCTGCAGAGTTCCTCCAGCATTTTGTGTGTGTTGCTTGGATTTCCAGCATCTGCAGATTATCTCTTGATTGTGATTGTCCCACCTTCTTATACTGGCTTCTGTTCCCGTCTTTCCAGTCCTGATGAAGGGTCTTGGGCCAATGGTTTACACTCTTCTTGACTAGATGCTACTCGATTTGCTGAGTTCCTCAAGCATTCTGTGCATGTTGCAACAAATACTATGTTTGTCTATGTCAAATGAACAGTACAGTGGATTCTGGTTAATTGGGACATTTCTGGACCTGTGCATTTTGGTCCACTTATGCGGCTGCCCTAATTTTCTGGTTTCGTGGAAACTTTTCACTTTCATTCCTTTTAATTTCACTCCCAGTCATTTCTTGCATCTCTAAAACTGGATGCTTGAAACTGCTGTGAGCACAACAGTTCTGAATTATCTTACTGATTATTTCTCACCAACTATCGGTAGGAAAAACCACTGTTTTTGAGCACGAGCGCATGTAACTGATGCTATTTAAAGACTGTTCGCTCTGAGCGCTGTGTAGTGTCTAAGAGCGAATCTAAATGAAGTGTGTGATGATGCACTTTAGGAGAAGAAATGAAAGGGTTGACTGTTTTCTAAATGGAGAGAAAATACAAAAAACTGAGGCACTGAGGGACTAGGATTCCTTGTGCAGGATTCTGTAAAGGCTAATTTGCAGGTTGAGTCTGTAGTGAGGAAGGCAAATGCAATTTTGGCATTCATTTCAAGAGGACTAGAATGTAAAAACAAGGATGTAATGTTGAGACTTTATAAAGCACTGGAGTATTGTGAGCAGTTTTGGGCCACTTATCTTAGAAGGGATGTGTTGAAACTAGAGAGGGTTCAAAGGAGGTTCACAGAAATGATTCCAGGATTGAATGGCTTGTCATGTGAAGAGCATTTGATGGCTCTGGGTCTGTGTTTACTACAATTCGAAAGAATGAGGGGTGACCTAATTGAAACCTATCAAACAGTGAAAGGTCTTGTTAGAGTGGATGTGGAGAGGATGTTTCCTATGGTGAGAGAGTCTAAGACCAGAGGACACAGCCTCAGAATAAAGGGGTGTCCTTTTAGAATGGTGAGGAGGAGGAATCTCTTTTGCCAGAGAGTGATGAATCTGTGGAATTCTTTGCCACAGTCATCTGTAGAGACCAAGTCTTTAAGTATATTTAAGGCAGAGGTTGATAGATTCTTGATTGGCCAGGGCATGAAGGGACATGGAGGTAATGCAGGAGATAGGGGCTGAGAGGAATATTGTATCAGCCATGATGAAATGGAGGAGCAGACTTGATGGGCCAAATGGCCAAATTCTGCTCCTATATCTTATGATCTAATGGTACAAATCCGATGCTGGTTAGAAACTGTTTGGAAACAATCTCCTGTCCCAATGAAGTGGCATAAATGAAGGGAATCCCAGCGATTTTCTCGATTAGTTTTCCTTCTTTAAGATTTGTCCCAAACAAGTGGCTGTCCCGATTAGCTGATGTCTCTGTGTGTCTGTCTGTCTGTCTGTCTCTCTCTCTCTCTCTCTCTCTCTCTCTCTCCTCAGTTACTTGGATACCTACAGTTATACTGTACAAATCTTTCACTTTGAAAGGGTGGTTCACAAATGTAACGCTATTACAGGTTCAATTTATTGACAGTCTTTCTCCGTCACTTTGATCTTAACTGTGCTTAGCTCTCCGGCACGGTTTTATATATATCGGATGTACGTGCGGCATCCTGGCTCAAGCTGCCGTTGATTTGCATCTCTTCAGTGGGTGGTTCTATATCCACTCCTAGAATCAATTTGTCACTGCATATTTCTCCAGGGTGTTTTAGCATGGCTCCTGTCATAATCATTCAATCAATGTGAAGACTTCTGACTTTTCCTCCAAGTCAAACGAGGAATTGTACTGACCTGCCCTGTCACTTGGATCTTCTTAACTGCATTGAGATCTCCATCATTGTTTTTATATCAGAAGAATGTTTGGCATCCTGGCTCAAGCCAGTGTTGACTTATGTCTCCTCATCAGTGATTGCCTCTATTTCCACTCCTAGAGTAAATTTATCATTGCATACTTCTCTAGGGTGTCTCTCCAACTTCTGTCTTCTGCTTACCATGTTCAAACCGCTTCTCTTTGCCTCCTTGTCAATCAAGTTCTTGTTTTTATTCTCTCCTCCTATCTGAGCCATAGTAAGACAGTCAGTACTCGCAATAAAGCAACAATTTGCTGGTCAGAATCCAATTCCAACTGCAGATGGTGGTCAACTAAAACAAAAACAGAAAATACTGACAAAGTGTCTCTGACCTGAAACATTAGCACTGTTTCTTTTCCCACAGATGCAGCCTCATCTGCTAAGTATTTCCAGGCATTTTCTGGTTCGATGAGATGAATCCTGTGATGTGGTATAGAAGTTGATTAGGAAATTATCTAACTGATGATTCATGGTCCCAAAGAACCAACTCCAGAACACTTGAATCTACAAAACCTTTGTAAAACTTTTGTAGCAGAGCTTTTGTTCAAGGCCAGATGGTGTCAAAGAAATTAATACGTGCTTGATACTATTCCTCCCAACTGAAACGAGCTGAACTAAGATCCATCACCTGTTGACAATTCTTCAGCTAGAAAAAATTGTGAAAATAAGTCTTAGTTTCCCTGCCCTGCTGTTGTGAAGATCCTACATGTTGAATTTCGATCCATTTAAAATCACCATCGCTGAGGAGAACATATTTTTTGACTTTCTGGCAAAAATAAAAATCAATGTTCTGAAATGATCACGTCAGTCACCTCCAACATTTTTCATGTGTTTTTGTGGTTTTGTTCCGTATTTTTTTATAAATTGTACATGATGTCAGGTTTCTGTCAACAGTTGGTCATAATGTGACACTTCAGGCAACCACTCATATTTACAATACCAGAATGTTCACAATGTAATTCATCAAAGATTTATCCCCTTTGAGCATTGGGAAGGCTATTCTGATCAGTCACTCCTTGATCAAAAGTGGCACAGTGATGCAGTAGAGCAGCTTCCTCACGTTTCCAGTGACCTGGGTTCAGTCCTGAACTCCAGTGCTGTGTGGATTTGTATATTCTCCCTGTGTCTCCCCAGGTTTCTTCCCACATCACAAAAACACACAGGTTACATGGGACATAGAACATAGAACAGGACAGCACAGTAACAGGCTCTCCAGCGCATGATGTCTGTGTCACCATGATGCCAATTTAAACAGCGTATCTATGGCTATATCCCTTCAGTCCCTGCCTGTTCATGTGCCAGCCTGAATGCCCCCTAAATGTGACTATCATATTTGTTTCTACCATCCAAACCAACAGTACAGACCAGGCACCCACTCTGTGTAAAAATCTTATCAATCTCATTTAAATGTTAACCCTCTCACCTTAAACCTATAGAACATAGAATAGTACAGCACAGTACAGGCCCTTTGGCCCACATTGTTGTGCCAACCCTCAAACCCTGCCTCCCATATAACCCCCTACCTTAAATTCCTCCATATACTTGTCTAGTAGTCTCTTAAATTTCAGTAGTGTATCTGCCTCCACCACTGTCTCAGGCAGTGCATTCTACGCACCAACCACTCTCTGAGTAAAAAACCTTCCTCTAATATCCCCCTTGAACTTCCCACCCCTTACCTTAAAGCCATGTCCCCTTGTATTGAGCAGTGGTGCCCTGGGGAAGAGGCGCTGGCTATCCACTCTATCTATTTCTCTTAATATCTTGTACATCTCTGTCATGTCTCCTCTCATCCTCCTCCTCTCCAAAGAGTAAAGCCCTAGCTCCTTTAATCTCTGATCATAATGCATACTCTCTAAACCAGGCAGCATCCTGGTAAGTCTCTTCTGTACCCTTTCCAATGCTTCCACATCCTTCTGATAGTGAGGTGACCAGAACTGGACACAGTACTCCAAGTGTGGCCTAACCAGAGTTTTATAGAGCTGCATCATTACCTTGCATACATGAGATTCTACACCGGGAAAAAAAAACTCTCACCTTCTACCCCACCTACATCTCTCATGATTTTACATCATTCTATCAGCCCCCTCCCAGACTCTGACACATCGGAGAAAACAGTCCAAGTCAGTCAAACCTCTCTTTACAGCTAATACTCTCTAATCCTGTCAGCATCATGGTGAACCTCTTCTGAACTCTCTCTAAAACATCCACAATATGGTGACCAGAACCACACGTAATATTTCAAATATGGCCTGACCAATGTTTTATGCAATTGCAAGATAATTTTCCTCCTTTGATACTCAGCACGCCGACTGATTAAGGCAAGTATGCCAGACACCTTCTTACCAGCCTATCTTCTTCTTTCAAAGAGCTATGAACATGAAGCCTTCGATCCCTCTACGCACCAGTGCTTCTAAGCATCCTTCCATTAACTGTATCCTTTCATCTTACATTTATCCTCCCAAAGTGCAACACTTCTAACCAATATCTAGACTAAATTCCATCAGCTATTTCTCAGCGGGGTTGGTAGATTTGTAGCACGCCCTTCGTGTGTACTGTAGGCAAGTGGTTGAAAGTGACACATAGGAGAATAAATAACTGCCATAGGGTACCCACTTATGGTATTTTTGTTGTTCCTTTGTGCGCCTTGTGTTGCATCGGGCGGCATTTCTGCTGTTTCCATAGCATTGGACTGTTTTGTGCGAGGTTGAGTTGCTAGCTCGACGCTCAAGTCTCAACCCAGCATAGATGGAAACCATGCAAGGAGCTGGCTGGATTCAAACTTGGGACCATTCATCTCAAAGTCTGGTGCTGATGCCACTACACCACTGGCCAGCTTACCCACATATGTGGTCAGTATCAACCTGGCTGTGCAGAAGGGCCTACATCTCTTTAAGAATCCATGAAAAGCAAATGATCTTAGTACTGGTAATTTCGATGTTGAAATATATTACAACTGCCAAAGAACTTAAAAAAATAAAGGATCTAGTGCTTCTGAGTAAGAACTGAAATTTAATTGTAAACAAGGTGGGAGAGCAGGAACCCGATTGGATGAGTACTAACCAATCAGGAGGGACGGACTATGGGGCTATATATACTATTGGACTGGACATGCCCGGGCATCATCTCTGAAGAAGATGGCAGAGTTTGTCATCGAAATGTTGGTCATAATCAACACTTGTTGGTTATAATCAACATGCTGGAAGCCTGAGAAAAGTTAATGTGCCAAAGAATTTGTTCAACATATTTGAAGAAATTAGCAAATTTCAGAGAAGTTGTGTCAATTTACTTTTGAATTCTGTGGACATTAGAGCACAGTATATGAAGTTATGGTAACTGTTCCATTCGTTGGTCTAAACATTCTGAGAGAGACATCAAAAAGTACCATTTAAAGTCTTTTTCAGCCTAGAAGATTCTATTGCTTTTTGTAGAATTAATCTTTGCACTGTACATGGGCAAATTTGGAAAAAGGTCTTTAATTTTCTCGAAGGATATTAATTGAGAATGTTCCTTCTTGGTGGAGCTTTGAGATGTGTGAGGATTATTCTGAATGTGACGCTGGTGTGATAGGAGGGAGATGTTGAACCATAAGGCTGGATTATGGAAAGTCAGAGGGCAGTGGATGATGGGAGATCAGAAGCATCAGGGCAAGTGTGTGTTGATGTCCGCTCTGCTGTCTCTGTTGAATCTAAAGGTGGATGGGGTGTTGTCACGTGCGATGTTAAAGCTTAAATCTCTGAATCCACAATCCAATCCACCTCCATCCTGTCCACTTCTGGTTCTAACAGAGGTAGAGAGAGGCAGCAACAAAGTGCGTGGCAGGAGGTAGACATTAGAATGAGACAGTAGGTCTCGCACTTAATCACTATTTTAAATCTAACCATGGCCAGTTTGAGCTTTCCAGTCTTTAGGAAATCCAGAGGCTATGGTTGAGTCAGAAGTACTTGAGGTGACTCCCTTTTCCTTTCCCTGCCAGACCCAGTTTAGCTGCTTCACCCTCCTGTCTGCCAATCAGACCTCCCACCATTGCCCCAGTCTCCCCAGTCTCTTTCCCGCCAACCTCCATCCTCTGATCTTTCTGACACCTGCCTCCCTCCTGTCCTTCCCTGACCCCAGTTGATGTCAGAGGTTTCCCGACCAACAGATCAGTCTGACAACAGATGTAAAACATGCACTGAATTGCTGTCATTAAACAACAAATTTCATATCTTTTGAGTCAGTGATCATAAATCTGATTCTAATTCTACTCTTAAATTTGGCAGGAACTGCGGTAACTCCCTGTACTAGATTTAGCAAACACAAGCTCCCTTCCCCCCAATCCATTTCCAATCCTTCTCCAGATTAATATGTACAGCACAGAAAGAAACCCTTTCCCTCTCTATATCTGCTGCCTATTCATTTAGTCCCACTCCCCTGCTTTTCCTCCATAGCCCTGTACACGATCCTCCAGGTTTTTTTTCTGATTCCCTTTTGCATGTTAGCATCAAATATGGCCTCCCCCATCCCCCAGGTAATGCATTAAACATCAAAGCAGCTCACTGTACCAAATTCTGTTCCTTTGTGTTTCTTCTGGATTTTTTCCCAATCAACTTGCCTCTCTGCCCACCAGCAATCGTTGCTCCTGCGAAACAAAAATGCTTACTCGTGATTTTGAATATTTCTATAAAATCACTTTTTTACCCTTCTCCATTCTAATAAGAATAGCCCAGGCTCTCCACAAAACCAAAGGCCCTCGCCAAGAACTCCCATTGTAGAGTTAGTCATCTCCACACCCTCTGAAGACCTCGAAATTCACTCTGAAGTACGGTGTCCAGGATGGAACACGTTACTCCAGCTGAGACCCAACCGATTACTCATAAAGGTTTCCTGTTGCTGTCTTTCTCTATCAGTAAGACCAAACATCCCATGTGCCTTTGCAACAGCCATTTCAACTACCCTGTCACAGTTATAGATTGTGTACATAACTCCAATCTGTATTTCCAACTCCATTTAGTTTGAATTGCCTTTTCTCATTCTCTGCTCATTTTATATCACCTCACTCTTCTGTCAGATGTAGCTTTGTGATGAATAATTTGTGTTCCTTTCTTCATCTCTGAAGATTTCTTTAGCAGCCTCCCTTCTGTGGATGGGGCGGCGGGAGACAGTTGCTGCAGAGTGACCTGCTGCTTTAGCTACTTTGGTGCTAATTAGCACTTCAGTATTCTACAAAAAAAATCTATCAAGCTCAGCATAAAAACCTGCAAAATTAAATTGATCTTTGAATCCACAGGTCAGCAGTGGTTCTGTCACTGTTTGAAAGGAAAAATTTCAGTGTCAGGCTTGACTAATGCAAAAAAGCACTGAAGATTCCAAAGGCTGAAGACTGGCATATTTAATGATGTGTAATGTACTAGAAACTGGGAACGACGAGAGGGAGGAGGTACGTGCTTCTGTACTCCGGAAGCACGTACTCTGATGGAGCTTAAAAGGATGTTGTTATTGTTCACTCCAACTTTGATGCTGATTCTTGACAAAAATCACATTTCAGGTGATTTATTTTAAGAAATACATACAAAGTAATTTTAGTTTATGAAGTAAGGGTGGTAATTTTATTTACTTTCCTTTTGCCTTGGATATTGGGATTAGAAGTGCAGGCCTTGAAACCTAATGACGCCTAGCTGGTTTTCTAGGTAACACGAAGTCCGAGGAAAAACAGCAACAAATTGTATCGACATGGTACCTTCAACATAGAAAATATTCTCACAGAAGGGCTTTCAAGCAAAGTTTCTGACCAAGATAAGTAAGGAATTATGTGTTCAGTTGACCAAAGCTGAGTTGAAGACATGGTTTTTAAAAAGCAAACAGTGTAAAGAAAGAAAACAGAGGCGTGGGGAGAGAATTCCAGGACTATGGCCTTGGAAGTTGAAAGAGTAGCTGTTTAATGATGGAGCAACTAAATTAGTGAAGAAGCAAAGAAAACTCTTGGGATTATAAGATTGAAAGTGATTGTTGAAAATGGTTCAGGATGGAGCCGGTGGAAAGGGTTGTTTCTGCTGGTAAAGAATGGCATTAAATCATCAGAAAGATGTGACATAGGATTGGAAGATGTTGAATCCTTGAGTTAAGAAACTTCAAGGGTAAAAGGACCCTGGTGGCAGTTATACCCACAGGCCTCCAAACAGTAGCTGGGATGTGGACTACAGATTACAATGGGAAATAGAAAAGGCCTATCAAAAGGGCAATGTCATGATAGTCATGGGAGATTTTAACATGCAGGTAGATTGGGAAAATCAGGATAGTAAAGGATTTCAAGAGAGTGAATTTGTTGAATGCCTATGGCTTCATGGCCCATCTGGCTTTTTAGAGCAGATAGTCATTGAAACTACTTGGGGATCAGCTATACTTGATTGGGTGTTATGTAATGATCCAGAGGTGGTTAGGGAGCTTAAGGTAAAGGAACCCTTAGGAGGCAGTGATCACAATATGATTGAATTCACAATATGATTGAAAGTTGATAGGGAGAAAGTAAAGACATAGCAGTATTTCATTGGAGTAAATGAAATTACAGTGGTATGAGAGAGGAGTTAGCCAAAGCGAATTGGAAGGAGATGCTGGCAGGGATGACAGCAGAGCAGCAATTGCTTGAGTTTCTGGGCAAAATGAGGAAGGTGCAGGATAGATATGTTACAAAAACAAAGAAATAAATGCCAAAATAGTACAACTATGGCTGACAATGGAAGTCAAAGCTAATGGAAAAGCAAAAGAGAGGACAAACAACAAAGCAAAACTTAGTGGAAAGACAAAGGGTTGGGAAGCTTTTAAAAACCTACAGAAAGCAACTATAAGAATCATTGGGAGGAATGATGAAATATGAAAGCAAGCTAACAAACAATGTCAAAAAAAACATATTCAAGTACATAAAAAATAAAAGAGAGTTGAGAGTGGATATAGGATCCCTAGAAAATGAGGCTGGAGAAATAATAAAAGGGGACAAGGAAATGGCAGATGAACTAAATGAGTATTTTGCATTAGTCTTCACTGTGGAAGACACTAACAGTGTGCCAAATGTTGAAGGAGGTGAAGGAAGAGAAGTGAGTGCAGTTACTATTACAAGGGAGACGGTGCTCAAAAAACTGAAAGACTTAAAGGTACTTAAGTCACTTAGACCCAGATGAACTGTACCCAAGCGTTCTGAAAGCTAGTAGTAGAGATTGTGGAAGCATTAGTAATGATCTTTCAAGAATCATTGGACTCTGGCATGGATCTGGAGGACTGGAAAATTGCAAATGTCACTCCAATCTTTAGGAAAGGAGGGAGGCAGCAGAAAGGAAATGATATACCAGTTAGCCTGACCTCAGTGGTTGGGAAGATGTTGGAGTCAATTGTTAAGGATGATGTTATGAAGTACTTGGTTACATGGGACAAGTCAGCATAGTTTCCTTAAGGGAAAATCCTGCCTGATGAACCTGTTGGAATTTTTTGAGGAGATTGCAAGTAGGATAGATAAAGGGGTTGTATTGGATGTTGTATACTTGGATTTTCAGAAGCTTTTGAGAAAGTGCCACACATGAGGCTGCTTACTAAGTTAAGAGCCCGTGGTATTACAGGAAAGTTACTAGCATGGTTAGAACATTGGCTAATTTGTAGGAGGCAGCGAGTGGGAATAAAAGGATCCTTTTCTGGTTGGCTGCCAGTAACCAGTGGGGTTCTGCAGGGGTCAGTGTTGGGACTGCTTTTTATGCTGTATATCAATGATTTAGTTGATGGAATGGACAGCTTTGTTGCCAAGTTTGCAGATGATACAAAAATTGGAGGAGGGGCAGGCGGTTTTGAGGAAACAGGAAGGCTGCAGAACGACTTAGACAAATTAGGAGAATGGGCAAGAAAGTGGCAAATGAAACACAATGTTGGAAAATGCATAGTCATGCACTTTAGTAGTAGAAATGAATGTATAGACGATTTTCTAAACAGGGAGAAAATCCAAAAATCTGAGATGCAAAGTGACTTGGGTCCTTGTGCAGAACATCCCAAAGGTTCACTTGCAGTTAGAGTTGGTGGTAAGGAAGGCAAATGCAATGTTAGGCATTCATTTCAAGAGGTCTGAGATTTAGGAGCAGGGATGTGATGCTGAGGCTTTATAAGGTACAGGCTTCATCATCACCTTGAGTATTGTGAACAGCTTTCGACTCCATAATCTAAAAAAAGATGTGTTAGCTTTGGAGAAGGTTCAGAGGAGGTTCACAAGGATGATTCTGGGAATGAAAGAGTTATCATACGAGGAACGTTTGATAGCTCTGGGTCTGTACTCACTGGAATTTAGAAGGATGAGGGAGGATCTAGTTTAACCTCTCAAATGTTAAAAGGCCTGAACAGAATAGATGTGGAAAGGATGTTTCCCATGGTGGGGGAGTCTAGGGCAAGTGGGCACAGCCTCAGGATAGAGGGGCGTCCACTTAAAACAGAGATATGGAGATTATTTCTTCAACCAGAGGGTGGTGAATTTATGGAATTTGTTACCACAGGCAGCTGAGGAGGCCAGGTCATCAGGTGCATTTAAGGCAGAGATTGATAGGTTCTTGATTGTCCACAGCATCAAAGGTTAAGGGGAAAAGGCCAGGGAGTGGGACTGAGGAGGGGAAAAATGAGGATCAGCCATGATTGAATGGCGGAGCAGACTCGATGGGTGAATTGGCCTAATTTTGCTCCTTTGTTTTAAGGTCTTATGGAAACAAAGATGAGAAATTGAAAATGATTATAGTTAACTGCAAAGCAGTATTGCTCAGCAAATGTGAGTAATAGGTGAACAGGACTTGGGGTGAATTGAGATCTGGATAGAAGTGTTTTGGAAGTTGTCGGGTTTACTGACTGAGGAGTTGGAATTATCCGGTGTAGGGACAATCAAGGCAAGGAGAAGCTTTTAGCAGTAGATAAGCTTCAAGAAAGGGAGAAACAGGTAAATTTAGTGCATGTAACGTGAATCTTATTTGGAACAAATTCATCCTCAGTCTGACTCAGTCTCAGAGGAAGAGAGGAAACCAGTAACTTAATCAGAATTTCTAGTCAGAACACTCTAATAAATAACTGGCTCTAATAAATATCATGCACACCAATTACAAATTGGAAAAGCCACGCCCACATTTGGGATCAGGTTGCTCAGTGCGTAAAAACATTACTAGGTGTTAAAGTTGTTAATTAAAATAATTCTATTTTCTAATACCAACATCTCTCACCCAATGTGATAATGAAAGCACAGTTGCAGAGCAGTGAGTGCTACTGACTCGCAGCTCCACGGACATGGGATTGGTTCTGATCTCAGGTGCTGTTTCTGCGCGTTCTCCCTATTACCATGTAGGATTCCCTTGACTGCTCCTCTTTCCACCTGTTTCCCAAAGAAGTGCTGCTAGACTCATTGTTTATGGTAAAAAACTACTTAGCTTAAATAAGTTACAGAAAGGAAAGAGAAAAATTGATGGACACGTGAGAGAGGAGTTGTATGGGCGCAAGGGAGCGGGGAAGCGGACTATAAACACAAAAGATTTTGCAGATTTTGGAAATCTAGAGCAACACATACAAACTGCTGGAGGAACTCAGCAGGTCAGGCAGCATAAACAGTCAATTTTTCGGGTCAGGACCCTTCATCAGGATTGGAAAGGAGCGGGAGAAAGCTCATCACTGAACAGAACCTATGGACTCACTTTCAAGGACTTTACAACTCATCGTCTTAGTATTATTTATTTATTTGTTATTATTTGATTTTTATTTGTATTTGTACAGTTTGTCTTCTTTTGCACATTAGTTGCTTGTCAGTCCGTGTTTGTGTGTAGTTTTTTCATTGATTCTATTGCATTTCTTTGTTTTATTATGAATGCCTGTAAGAAAATGAAGCTCAGGGTAGTATATAGTGACATATATATACTTTGACAATAAATTTACTTTGACGAAGAAGGTGAGGCAAAGGAAGGAGTACAAGCTGGCGAGTGACAGGTGAAAAGAGGTGAGGAGGGAAGTGGGATGAAGTGAGAGGTGGAAAAGGTAATGGCGGATTGGTGATAACATCTCCTCCTCACTGACAATCAACACTGGCACACCTCAGGGGTGTGCGCTTAGCCCACTGCTCTACTCTCTATATACACATGACTGTGTGTCTAGGCAAAGCTCAAATACCATCTATAAATTTGTTGACAATACAACCATTGTTGGTAGAATCTCAGGTGGTGACAAGAGGGCGTACAAGAGTGAGATTTGCCAACTAGTGGAGTGGTGCCGCAGCAACAACCTGGCACTCAACGTCAGTAAGATGAAAGAGCTGATTGTGGACTTCAGGAAGGGTAAGACGAAGGAACACATACCAATCCTCATAGAGGGATCAGAAGTGGAGAGAGTGAGCAGTTTCAAGTTCCTGGGTGTCAAGATCTCTGAGGATCTAACCTGGTCCCAACATATCGATGTGGTTACAAAGAAGGCAAGACAGTGGCTATACTTTATTAGAAGAGATTTGGCATGTCCACAAATACACTCAAAAACTTCTATTGTTGTACATGGAGAGCATTCTGACAGGCTGCATCACTGTCCGGTATGGAGGCACAGGACCAAAAGGAGCTGCAGAAGGTTGTAAATCTAGTCAGCTCCACCTTGGGCACTAGCCTAAAAAGTACCCAGGACATCTTTAGGGAGCTTTCTCTCAGAAAGGCAGCGTCCATTATTAAGGACCTCCAGCACCCAGGGCATGCCCTTTTCTCACTGTTACCATCAGGTAGGAGGTACAGAAGCCTGAAGGCACACACCCAGTGATTCAGGAACAGCTTCTTCCCCTCTGCCATCCGATTCCTAAAAGGACATTGAAGCTTCGGACACTACCTCACTTTTTTTAATATACAGTATTTCTGTTTTTGCACGTTTTTTAATCTATTCAATATAAGTATATGATTTACTTGTTTATTTATTATTATTATGTTTTTTTTCTCTCTCCTAGATTATGTATTGCATTGAACTGCTGCTGCTAAGTTAACAAATTTCACATCACATGCCGGTGATAGTAAACCTGATTCTGAAGAAGATAACCTTTAGGAGAGGACACTGGACATAGGAGAAAGGGAAGGAGGAGAGTACCAGAGGGAGGTGATGGGCAGGTGAGGAGAGGCGAAGAGTTAAGAGGGGAGTCAGAGTGGTAAAGGAAAAAAAGAGAAGGGGGATAAGGGAGAAATTATCATAAGTTTGAAAAATTGCTGTTCATGCCATCAAGGTAGGAGCTACTCAGATAGAATATGAGGTGTTGTTCTTCCAACCTGAGAGTGGCCTCATCATGGCAGTAGAAGAGGCCCTGGACCAATATGTCAGAATGGGAATGGGAAGTAGAATTAAAATGGGTGTCAACAGGAAATCCTGCCTGTTGTGGCAGATGGAGCAAATGTGCTTGGCAAAGTGGTCCCCCAATCTACGTTAGGTCTCACCGATACACAGGAGGCCACACTGGGAGCACTGGATACAGTAGATGACACCAACAGACTTACAGGTGAAGTGTTGCCTCATCTGTAAAGACTGGGGCCCTGAATCATGGTGAGGTACAAGGTGAAGGGGCAGGTGTAGCACTTGTCTTACTTGCAGGGGTAAGTACCAGGAGGGAGATCAGTGGGCAGGGACAAATGGACAAAGGAATCACAGAGGGAGCAATCCCTGCAGAAAGCGCAGAGTGAGAGGAGGGGAAGGTGTCTTTAATGGCAGGATCCCATGAAAGTCCGCAAAAATTGAGGACGGGGACTGATGGGATTGCTTTGCTGGGAGTTGGCATGGTATCAATGGGGTGAATGGCCTGCTTTAGTCCCACAATATATAAATAAATGAATTCAACAAGAGCACCGTAGTGCTGGCTAGCAGGAAGTATCTGTACTATTTAAGGGACTCAGCTAGAGAGAGTGGTGAGTCTGTTGTTTGAAAATGGCAGCTGTTTTACAGCTGCTTTTTTTTCTGTTTTCTGACTTTGTAAATCTAATTCAGCCCAGAGAGGAGTGGGTGATGTTGATGCTGCACTGCTTTTGGCTGCCTTCCCTTCTGCCTGATGTGTCATGGTAATACATGGACTGGAGAAGTAATAGGGGAACAGGACAGCAACAGCGCTAGGAGGAAGGAGCCAGTCTCCCACCCTGCCTCCTGTCTTCTCCTGTACACAAATTTCATGGTAGAAGAGACCCCCCACCTGAACTTTGTCCCCAGCTTCAAACTCAAGCTCAGAGTTTAGCATGAGTTTTACTGCCTGTGGCTGTCATGTATCACGACCCTGACAGGAACCTTCTGGGGTGCAGTAGGCCACGTCAAAGGCATCTCACACCCAGTCTGACACCGAGGTTGCCTGTACCAGGAGGAAGAAGGGATCTTCCCCGTGGACAGAACTACAGCATGAATAGTTTGCCGAGTTGCCAGTCACTCTCCCTACATGGTCTTTATGCTGCCATTATTAATTATAAGCTGGAGGCCTGATGTCTGCTAGTCTAAGTGTCCAAGGCCAAGGACTGGAGGCCCAGAGGTGGCCTGTCCTGGGCTGGATGCCTGTCTGTGTTTGTGAGTGGGTGGTAGGGTGGGAAAGGGACTTGCCTTTCTGTTGTTGTTTTGTTGTTATTGTTGCTTGTGTTGTTCTGTTGAATGGTGTGGGTATGCCATGTTGGCGCTGGAACATGTGGTGACACTTGCCCCAGCACACCTGCGTTGGTTGTTAATGCAAACCAGCTGAATCTGAATCTTACTGATCAAAGGGTTCCCTGACACAATCAGGCTAACGTTCTCCACCATCTGTATTTGCCAGGTTCCGGGCTGGCCATAAGGCACCAAGGAGAATCTGTTTCCAACTGACTCATCACTCACGACACTGGACACCGAGGCAGAGCAGGCCCATCAGAAATGTGGCTGAATAGACAACTTGGCATGCTCGTCTGGATTGTTCTGCACGTGCTCTGTCACCTCTGAGTAAGTATCTCTATTTTTCCTTAAAATCTGTTTACTCCAGGTTGGACGAACCGTTCCAACTAGTGAAAACCCCAGTGGGGAAGCACGAGGATAGGCAGAGAAGGAATTGTATTGACCATCAGGAGCCAAGACACTAGCTTCTCATCCAGGAGTAGTTCACCTGAACAATCTCTGCCACGCCCAAAACACCCACAAGCCAGAATCCCTTCCACCTGCGGCTGAACTACAACCATCAGGTTGTTTTCTCTGGCGTTATTACACTATGGCTATGAGTAACAATACCTGGAACCAAACGTACATTTCTCCAAGAACTTAGAGTTAAGAGGAGTTAATTATAAATTACTCTTTTATACCACAGATCTGGAAGAAAGGAACTTCTTCCTTTGGGCATGAATAACGGGCTGGATCTAAGCCGCTGCCTGCACTATCTGTTCATTTGCATCTTCCTTTCCCAGATGCAGAGAGACGGCTAAGAAATCTTCCCAAAGCAGGATTACTAATGGATTTAAATCATGTAAAAAAAAATTAAGATTTCAATAAGTAAAAGAAAATAATTAAAAGTTTGTTAAGCACTAACAAATAACTGAAAACACCGAAGTAAATTAGCTTACAGACTGACCTTTTACACCAGGTTGACCACCCTGTTTAAATGAAAGAGGTTTCTCCGTGTAAAGCAGCTGTTCATGAGAGATGTTCCTCAGCACATCAGTGCCGCAACACTGAGTTCAATGGCTCATCACAGACTTTTATTTTAACTCGTAGAGCTGATGTAGAATATCTAATAGCCCAGTAACTCCCTACAGACCTGTCCACTCTTGGTCTGCCCATGTTCGAAGGATCTTTGTGCCAGAGACTAAATGATCAGTTTGAAAGCAAAACTGCCTATATATTGAGGTTTCCTAATTTCAAATGGTTTGAACATAACAGTTTGTTAGAGGCTGTCACCTCTTAACCCTGGCATTTATCCCCAGCTTGATTATTAAAAGATAAAAATTCAGAAAAATCTCTATGCTGTTTAATCTATTGGAAATTATTTTATCACCAATTCAGTGCAAGCTCCAAGCATTGTAATGAGGTGCTAAAAGTAATTTCCATTTCAATTATGTAACCAGAAGAACTGTTGCATTTCCTATGTTATAACAGCAGCCACACTTCAAAAAGTACTTCATTGCCTGTAAGTTGCTTTGGGATGTCCCCGGGTTATGAAAGTCACTATAAAAATGCAATCTTTCTTCCAGATGGAAGATTAGAAGACATCATGTGCCACAATAGGAACCAAGTTCTTCTTCCCCCTTAAAATGGCATACTTATCAAATCTATTGCTGCCTGTTCATGATAGCTCTAGTGCACTCATACTGGGACGTGCCTAATGAAAGTCTATCACAGTTTACAGTGCCAGCCCACATTGTTGCTTTGTCAATAACAAAGCTCACTTTCCCCAGTAAACCACTCAAAGTCAATGTGACTCTCTGATTCAAAAACCTGGGTGCTCAGATTTTAAATTAGCTCAAAAAAGGTCTAAAGACACACATCTACCCATCTGGATTTCCTTTCCCTTGTCCTACTCTTCCCAACCCCCCACCCCCACTGATTCCATCTGCCCATCTTTTCTCCCTTATCTGGTTCCATCTGTTACCTTCCTGCCCCTGTCTCTAAATTTGCTCTACCTGGCTCTATCTACATAATTTATTTTTCCTTTTGTTTCAACCTATCATTCAACAGCCTATGATTTTACACTCCTCCACCTTCCTCTTCCACGTCTGACCACCAGTCCCACCTCACCTGGTTCCACCCATCACCCACCAGCCTCTGTTTTAGTCCTGCCTCTCTCTACACTGAGGCAGGGACTTCATCCAGAACTTCGTCTATTCCTTTGCCACTTTAGCTGCTGCTTGACCTGCTGAGATCCTCCAGCAGTTTGTATTTTGCCTCCAGATACCAGCATCTGCAGTCTCTTGTTAAAGATTTAAACATGTAATTCCCAAAGAAACCTATCAGTTTAATCGGTTCCCCAACTGAGGCACACAGATCTGGAACATACCAGCTTTAAACCAAGTCAATGAGGCCTAGCCAATCATAAAGCAGTTATAGTGGACCTTAAGGGATGACTAGTTTTACTCATGGTTTATCCTTTCATTTATACACCATCAGTATTCACTTAAACAAAGACATCCAGTGCTTTTGATAAATAAGCAATATAAATGTACCAGATACAAGGGAGGTATTTATATTGGTATCGGTTTATTATTGTCTCACATACCAAGACAGTGAAAAGCTTGTCTTGCTTACTGTTGTACAGATTAAATCATTACACGGTGCTTTGAGCTAAAATAAGGTAAAAAAAAAACTTAAATGCCAGTGAAAAAGTGCAATGCAGGTAAACGATAAACTGAAAGATCATAATGAGATAGATGGTGAGGCCAAGGGTCCATCCGGTAACAGTGTCGTTCAGCCTGGTGGCATGTGCTTTCAGGCTTTTGTATCTTCTGCTTGATGGGAGAAGGGAGAAGAGAGATGCCCAATGGGTCAGGCCCTTGTTTATGTTGGCTGATTTACTGAGAGGCAGCAGGAAGCACAGTTAGGGGGTTGGGGGCTGGTTGCTGTGATGTGGCCACAACTCTCTGCAGTTTCATGCAGAGTAGCAGCCATCCCACATTGTTATACATCCAGACAGAATGATTTCCGTGGTGCATTGATAAAAACTGGTGAGAGTTGATGGCGACATGTCAAACTTCTTTAACCTCCTGAGGAAGTAGAGGCGTTGTTTTTCTTGGCCAGGGATACCAACGTGGTTGGCACAGGGCAGTTGGCAGGGTGATGTTTACATCGAGGAACTGGAAGCTCTCAACCCTCTCAAGCTTGACAATGTTGATGTAGACAGCAGCTTGTGCATACCCCCCTCCCACCCCCAAACTCCTGAATTCAATGGTCAGCTCTTTTGTTTTGCTGACATTGAGGGAAAGTTTGTTGTCATGACACCATGCCACTAAGCTCTCTATCTTCGTCCTGTACTCCATAAATATCTGAACTCGGTTCCTGGCCTGACTGCCTGCTTGCTCTTTAAGTCGTATCATTTTTTCTAATTGGATTCTCCAGCAGCTGTTAGCTGGATACAATCCCATTAAGGCTCCTTTTCATTTATTTCTGCTGTTTACAAAAATGATATCTTGACTGCATTAAATTTATCATTATCACAATAACCACAGAAAATCTAGCCTCCCATCAATTCCATCTACTGACATTGAGAGAGATGCAGTCGTCCATTTTCTTTTGCTTTAGTGCAAATTCAAAGGAAGTGATAGTACGCAAAAAGATTCATGTGAGAAACCTGTGGAATGTTTGACTCCAATAACATTCAAGTCTATTGCCAATATTAGCTTGAAGCCAGTATCATTTATATGTCTTTTAAATTTATTCTTTCTAGAATGGAAGGTGGGCTTAAGGCTTTAGTCTTGAGGTTTGGTTGAGAGAGAAAACAAATGATAATTTTATTGCTTCGTGTGCAGAAGAGAATGCTGGAGAGTAAGAAGGCAAAAGAGAATATAAATGTTGGAATCCGGAACAAAAAGCACAATGTTGGAATAACTCAGTGGCTAAACTCTGCGGTGGCTAAATGTGTAATCAGGACAAGATCCTGCATCAGGACTAAATGTGTGATCGGGACAAGACCCTGCATCAGGACTAAATGTGTGATCGGGACAAGGCCCTGCATCAGGACTAAATGTGTAATCGGGACAAGACCCTGCATCAGGACTAAATGTGTGATCGGGACAAGACCCTGCATCAGGACTAAATGTGTGATCAGGACAAGACCCTGCATCAGGACTAAGGATCATAGAGCCATAAAACAATATAGCACAGATCAGGACCCTCAGCTCAACCAGTCAATGCAAGTCACAGTTCCCACCTGGCTCATCCCAACGTTCTACTTTTTGCTCATGTCCCTCTAAGCTCTGCTCGTCCATGCTCCATGCTTATCCAAATACCGTTTCAATGATAATATCATACTTGTCTCAACCGTTGCTCTGGCAGTTCATTCCATGTGCTCATCACCCTCTGCATGAATGGCCATGTAGATAGATAAAGCAGAAAAAAAGTGTTCAGCTTGCTGGCCTTCATCAGCCAGAGCATCATGTTGCAGTTATACAGTACAAGTCATTGATGAGGCTGCTCTTTGAGTATTCTGTACAGCACTGGTCACCCTATCATATGAAAGACATTGCCAAGTTGGAGAAGGTGTAGAAAAGATTTACGAGGATGCTACCTGGACCAGAGGGCCTGTGTTATATGGAGAGGTTGGTCGCACTGGACCTTTATTTCTTGGAGTGCAGGAGAATGAGGGGTAACCTCACAGAGGTGCATGAAATCATTAGGTGTATTAATAAGGTAGATGGTCATAGTCTTCTCCCCAGGGTCGGGGAGTCCAAAACTTGAGGGCACACATGCAAGATAAGAGGAGAGAGAATTAAAAAAGACCTGAGAGGCAACCGGAGGTAGTGAGTACCTGGAATGAGCTGTCAGAGGAAGAGTTCAAGATGGGTACAATTGCAATGTTTAAGAGGAATCTGGATAGGTACACGGAGAGGCAGAGCTTGCATGGTCATATGCCAAATACAGGCTTCTGAGAGTAGGGAGGATTGTAGTGATCGGCATGGGCCAGATGGGCTGAAAAGCTTGTTTCCATTCTATATGGTTCTAAGAAGTGGAGCAAGGACAGACACGACACTGTGAGAGTGGGTAGGAGAGTTAAATTGACATGCAACCAGAAACTCAAGATGACCATTGTGAAGAGAACACACATGCTCTGCAAAACAGTCACCTGGTGTGTACTTGGCTTCACCAGTGTTGAGAAGACCAATCTGCCCTCTCCCTTCCTTTCATGAAACCCTTTCCCCTTCAACCATTTCCTCTTCCTTTCCCCTTCAACCATTTCCTCTTCCTTTCCCCTTCAACTATTTCCTCTTCCTTTGCCCTGTACTCCTCCTGAGATGCCAGGCTCCCCCACACTTTAGCTGCTAGTTGCTTGCTCTTCCCTCAAGGGAGGTTGACCCCAACACCAATTACTCACCCTCTTCAGGGCTGCTCCCTGCAACCTCCCAGAAAACTCTTGGAGGAATCTTCAGCTGTCCAAACTGGGCAGCTCCGTCACATTGTCTGAATGCCCTCTGGGCAGTCGGATGAGTTCCAGCATAGAATTTCCCTGCTAGTTTAGATGGTTTATGAAATTGGATCAGAGGCAGCAAAGGACAACCCTAAGGGTCTTGAGCCACTGTAGATGCTGAGTAATGATGGTTGTCGAGGGAAAATACTTTGTTACTACAGAATTAGTGAAAAAACAATCACAACCAGCATGGCCCGTTCAGTCTGTCCTTTCTGTGTTCTCCTGCAGTTTTTTACAATACAACTTCTACACATGAACGTAGAACATAGACAATTAGAGGCCAGTACAGGTCCTTTGGTCCATGATCTTTTAACCTACTCTAAAATTAATCTTAGAACCTTTCTTAAACCCTTCCCTCCTACATAGCCCTCCATTTTGCTATCATCTATGTGCCTATCTAAGTTTCTGAGATGTCCCTAATGTATCTGCCTCTACTACCATGCCTGGTAGGATATTCCACACACACACCACTCTGTGGAAAAAAAACTTACCTCGGACATCTCCCCATGCTTTCTGCCAATCGCCTTAAAATGATGCCCCCTCATATTGACCATTTCCACTCTAGGAAAAGGTCTCTGGCTATCAGAACCAGAATTATCAGGTGCATATGTCGTGAAATTTGTTGTTTTGCAGCAGCAATACATTCCAATACATAATTTAAAAAACTGTAAATTACAATGAGAAATATTAAGTTGAACAAGAAAATAGTGAGATTGTGTACATGGGTTCATTGCCATTCACAAATCTGATGGCTGAGAGGAAGAAGCTGTTCCTGAGATGTTGAGTGTGTCTTCAGGCTCCTGTACCTGCAGCTTGATGGTAGCAATGAAACGAGGGCAGGTCCTGTGTGACGGGGGCCACTGCGCAGGATCAGAAAAAGCTGCAGAATGATGGATGTCGCCTTTCTGAAGGATCGCTTTTTGAAGCTGTTCTCAACGCTGGGGAGGCCAGTGCCCAAGATGCAGCTGGCTGAATTTACAACTTTCTGCAGCTTTTTCCAATCCTGTGCAGCGGCCTCTCCACGCCAGACAGTGATGCAACCAGCTAGAATGCTCTTCACAGTACATCTGTAGAAATTTGCGAGTCTTGGGTGACATACCAAATCTCCTTAAACTCCTAATTAAATATAGTCGCTGTCATGCCTTTTTGCAATTGTAACAATATATTGGACCCAGGCTAGATTGTCAGAGATGTTAACATCCGTGAACTTGAAACTGCTCACCTGTTCACTGCTGATCCTTTGATGAAGACTGGTGTGTATACACTTGTCTGGTGTGTGTACCCCTCCCTGAAGTCCACAATGAATTCCTTGGACTTACTGACCTTGAGTACAAGGTTGTCTTTGCGACACCACTCAACCAGCTGGTCTATCTCATTCCTGTACATTCCTGATCAACATTTGAAATTCTGTCAACAACAGATGTATCATCAGCAAAATAATATATGGTGATTCCGCTTGCCTAGCCACACATTGTGGGTGTAGAGAGAGTAGACCATGGGCTAAGCATACATCCTTGAGATGCGCCAGTGTTGCTAGCCAGCAAGGAGGAGGTGTTATTTCCGATTGCACTGACTGTGGTCTACTGGTGAGGAAATCAAGGATCCAGTTGCAGAGGGAGGTACAGTGGCCCAAGTTTGGAGGTTGTTGATTAGAACTGAGTGTATGATAGTGTTCAATATTGAGCTGTAATCAATAAACAGCAGCCTGACATAGGTATTGATATTTTTCAGCTGAGTGGAGAGCAAGTGAGACCTATTGAGGCAATAGGCAAATTGCAGTGGTCCAGATCCAAGTTTAGGCAAGAGTTAATTCTGGCTATGACCAAACTCCCAAAGCTCTTCTTCACAGTAGATATGAGTGCCACTGGGCCACAGTAATTGAGGCAGCTCACCCTGCTCTTCCTGGGCACTAATATGATTGCCATCCTTTTGAAGCAGACAGGAACCTCCAACTACAGTAGTGAGAGATTTGAAAATGTTCTTGAACACTTCTACCAGTTGGTTAGTGCAGGTTTTCCATCAGGTACACCATCATGCCTTGTGAGGGTCCACTCGATCTATGCCTCTTTTCATCTTGTACACCTCCATCGAGTCACCTCTCATCCTCCTTTTCTTCCCAACTCATTCAGCCTATCTTCTTAAGACATCCCCCTCTAGTCTAGGCATCATCTTGGTAAATTTCCTCTCACCCTCTCTAAAGTATCCACATCCTTCCTATAATGAGGCGACCAGAACTACCCACAATATTCCAAGTATGGTCTAACACCTCTCAACCTGCTTCACTCCAAAGAGAAAAGCCCCGGCTTGCCCAGCCTACATATTATTCCAGCACTATTAATACCAACTTAATGTATACTGCAGGAACATTTATATATTTTTTCTTTCTGTAGACATCCCATGCACCTCTGTCATCTATAGTTAAACTAGATAGCCACTGGAGAAAGCGGTGGATGAGTAAAGTCAGGTTTTCAAGGATGGACTTCAGGGTGGTAAAGGATCTAGGGACTATTATGACTGTCTCAGGCCACATCAGCTAACAATGAGGGAAATGTTGGGAGAGGAACAGAGACAGTAGGGTGGGGAGAGAGGGTGCACGACACCAGATTTAGAGGGGCAGGGAGCGTGGAAGGTTTGGGATTCAACGCTGCAAACTTGGGGTTCCCAAGTTGGGGTCCACTGACCCCTCGGTTAACTGCAGGGCTCCATGGCCTAAAAAAGGTTGGGAACCCCTGGTCTAGATCAATACAAGATCCAAACAGTGAATGGTGAGTGGGATAGAATAAGAGGTTCAAAATCAAAATTGAGTTTATTGTCATGTGCACAAATACATGAATGCACATGTACACAACATCATATAAACAGCACAAGAAAAATATAAATTAATCATAAATTATAAAATAAACATAAATTGATGAAGGAAATAGTGCTTTCTCAGAGTATATGACAAATAACCAGGGTTATAACCGATACCTGTACCCGGCTGGAAGTCTGAGAAGAGTTTTTTCTAAACATAAATTATGTGCAATTTTTACAAGAAAACACAATTAGAACAAAACTGTTAATGGAAAGTGGTCAAAGTGTTCATAGTGTTGCTAAACTGTAGTGATTAGGGTTGCTGGTTGGTTCTAGAAACAAATGACTGAAGGGAAGTAGCTATTCTTGAACCTGGTGGTGTGGGACTTCAGGCTACTGTAACCTTCTGCCGAATGGTAGCTGTGGAAAAGGTAGCATGGCCCAAATAGTGGTGATCCTTGATGATGAGTGTTGCCTTGTTGAGGCAGTGCCTCCTGTGGATTCTACCAATGGTAGGGAAGCATGTGCCCATGATGTACTGGGCATAGTTTATGACCATTTCTGCAGCCTTCTCAAATTGGTTCTCCCGCCATTCTACTGCAACATCTTAAACAGCCTGCCATTTGAAAAATGTAATAAAAGCCCTGTGCTGTGCTGGAGGCATCAGATTAGGAAGTCCTGCACTATCCCTGTCTATTACCCATTATTTGTCATTCTCAATTACGAAATATAAATGAGAAGGGATTGCAATTAATCAATAATATTCTATCCTTGATCAGTTTAGAGTCAATCCCTAAAGGCCTTCAGTTTTGTATTAAATATCCCACATTAGCAGAATGTTCAATTTAAAATATGAAGTGCGTATATTAAGGCAGAGTACAGCAGTGTAATTGAATAGGAGGTTCAGCTAATTTAGCATTAGTAGTAATCCTAATATAGCTTTTCAAAATCCTAACACACGGCCAATTAGGCCATATTTGTACTGGGAAACACTTACATCTCCAATGTTGGATAACAATTTTCTGCAATTAACATTTGCACTGTTATTATGCCAACGACAGAAAAAATGCCAGCTAATGAGTGGAAACTTTAGAATGCATTTTCAGCTGGGAATAACATAAATCGTCTTCTAGTGTAAACAACACGATAACAGATCTAATAGAGCCTGGCAGCCCCAGTGGATTTTCATTGAGAGGTGATTGATGTGAAAAAGGCTGGAACTGCAGTGATCCTGCATCAGTCACAGTTCTCCACTGGCTCTGCATCTGACCCTGTTAGCACAGACTGACTCAGATCATTTGTCTGAGCGGCACAGAGGGATTTCGGAACAGCTGTGAATCACTCCATTGCACTGACTGTACTGTGTGTACTTCTTCTCAGTGGCAGACACATAGAATACACAAATTAGGGCTGCCATGCGAAGAGAAAGTGAACCTGCTGCTCTAACAACTAAATTATTTAGAATCCCTTCTGTGATTGCATATGCGGAGTGACCTTAAAACAATTCTTACAATCTAAATAAAGACAATAAAGTACAGTTTAACTATTTCACATGTGATGTTGGAAAATTTAGTAATTATAAAGCTCTATGAATCTTACAGCTACCAGAACATCTATAGAGTATGCTACTAAAAACTGAGACAAAAGGTAATTTGAGTGCCCATGCTAAGCAATTCCATACATTCCTGAATGTGCATGCTGTGAAGGTCCCCAAGAAATTAGTTTATGCAGAAAGAGGAAAGCATTCAATTTCACACAAGCATTCTTTTCACATGTACACTTAACCACCTTTAGTGTCTTTTAATAAATTATAACATTCCCAAAACAAGTTTGCTAACCAAAACCAAATTGTGTTAGCAAATCCATTCTAGCACGTAAGGTCTGCAGGACACCAGCATTAGGTTAGGGATTCCATGCGCCATTAATACTGGCATTTGACCAGGAACCAGCGCAGCACATTCTCTCATCCAGTTTTTTAATGCTGTACTCTGCTCAAACAGTATGATTGTTATCGGCTTCCATTTGTTGAATGAAAAAATGTAATATAATTAGGAATTTTTCTTTTCAACCAAGGTTTTAATCTTGTATTCTTGTATTTAGAAAGTACAATTTTTAAAAATTCTACACATTGTGTGTGTGTGTGATCTCTATGATTGGAGGAGCATTCGCTCAGTCCACTACAAAAAAGCGGGATTTTCCGGTGGCCACCCATTTCAATTCTCCTTCCCATTCCCATTCCAACATTCAGTCATGGCCTCCTCTGCTGTCAGAATGAGGCGATACGCAGGCTGGAGGAGCAACACCTTATATTCTGTCCGGGTAGCCTCCAACCTGATGGCATAAACACTGATTTATCAAATTTCTGGAAATTGCCCCCTGCCACTAATCCCCTTTCTTATTTTCCTCTCACACCTTCTCTTCTTACCTGCACATCACCTATGTCTGGTGCTCGTCCCCCTTCCCTTTCTTCCATGGTCTTCAGTCCTCTCCTATCAGATTCCCCTTCTCCAGCCCTTTAACTTCCACAAATCAGCTTTGTAGCTCTTCTCTTCACCCCCTCCCCTCTTAAGGTTTCACCTATCACTTGCCACGTTGTATTTCTTCCTCCCCTTCCCCACCACCTTATTCTGATTTCTCTGCTTCCTTTACAGACCTGATGAAGGATCTCGGTACAAAACGTCGACTGTTTATTCTTTTCCGTAGCTGCTGCTGAGGTCCTCCAGAATTTTGTGTGTGGGTTGCTCTATGATTTTGGATTGACTCAATAACCAGTGGAAAAGGATAGAAATCCCGACATGAAAATTTTTTAAAAACTGAGGGAATATATGAGGAGAAAACACTGGAAAACTCCATTAAGGAGCTACATCATTTCACCCCCTCAGAGAAATTACTACCTTTATTCCACTCACGGCCCTCCGCCACCTTTGCCACCCAGATTAACTTGTCTCTCCTCAGTTCTGATGAAGGGTCTCAGACATGAAAAGTCATGCTACCTGACCTACTGACGTTTCCTAGCACTTTCAGTGTTTATTTTTTTTAAATCCTGAAGTAGGGATAAAAAAAATTAACAAATTAACAGTAGTAGTGATGAAATTTTTGTTTTGAGAGACTGAAGATGAGTCCTCAGCGGAGTTCCCGCGAATGTTATTTTATTCATATATTTTAGTATTTTGAGGTTGGCTGTACAGAATACAATTTCCAAATCTACCCATCAAACATTACTTAGAAACATACTGAAGTGTGAAAGAACAGTAACAGATTTCAAGGAAATGTAAATGGACTGGTGGAATAGGAAGAGGGGTGGCAAATGAAATTTAATTTTTGGAAGCCCAGTTTACATTCTGGTAGTAGAATGGAAATAGGACATATAAACTTTTGGAACAATTCCACAGAGCGCGCGTACACACACACACACACACAAAAAAAACACACACCATCCTGGGCATGTGGCCAAGTGGTTAAGGCTAGCGATCTGAAGGTCATGAGTTCGAGCCCCAGCTGAGGCAGCGTGTTGTGTCCTTGAGCAAGGCACTTAATCACACATTGCTCTGCGACAACACTGGTGCCAAGCTGTGTGGGTCCTAATGCCCTTCCCTTGGACAACATCGGTGGCATGGAGAGGGGATTCTTGCAGCATGGACAACTGCTGGTCTTCCATACAACCTTGCCCAGGCCTGCTCCCTGGAGAGTGAAGACTTTCCAGGCGCAGATCCATGGTCTCGCAAGACTAACGGATGCCTTTACTTACACACACATTACAAATGTTGGGGTAGGCTGAGAATATTTTTAAGGACCTAAAGGGATCATTAGCTTCATGAATAATACATTGAGTACAAGAGAGGGAAGTGATAATGAATCTTCACCCCACAGCGTGGCTGGTTCTGGAGGTTTCACTAGGAAAAATATAAAATGCTTTAGAAAGGGCATGGAAGAGATTCTCTGAAATTCTCAGGATTAGGACTGCTGTTATGTGGATAATAAGAGAAAACGGAGGATGCATTCCTTGGAAAAGAAGTTCTGAGATAAGTAAGATCATGGTGTATAGAGGGGGAAGTTCTGACTGCTGGCAGAGCTGTCTTTCTGTACTATGAAGTTCTATATTATCAAAATCCTAGAGTTTCAATTCTTTCTACATTTATAAATTTGGAATTAGATAGAGTTTTACAAATTTTCACTTGATTATTCTTAGCTCCTTTATTAACCTGGTTACCAGACACAAATGGAATTTAAAAAAATAATAGCCCAAAAGGCAATTTGATCTCCTCCTTCCAAAATAACAACCCTACTTTATTCTAGACCCAATAACACCTCATGGCAAGCTGTTTCAGTTCTCGATCATTCTTTGCATAAAATTAAATACTCTAAGGTTCTCTGCACCCTGACAAAGAAGTTTGCTCTTTCTGCATCTATAAAACACCGAAGAAAATAAACTTTTGTAACACATTTTGTGACTTTAGAATATTCACTTTAAAGCCAGGAATTGCTCTGTTGTAATCACTGGAATACAGGAATTTCCATAGCCTATTTGCATCTCTAGACACCCTCAACAGCCATTGAATACAGCCCAGAAAAATTGTTTATGGTGTTGGTTGAGGAGAAAAATTGGCTCTGCATCTTCTTCAAAACAATGCCTCAGGATTGGTTGCAATCTTCTGAGAGGGTAACAGGCCTTCAGTTTAATGGCCCAGATTTTGCTGGCATTCCACCAAACAGTGGGATTTTTTTTTTTCTCAGCATAAATGCTGTAACTCTCATGATTCCCACACAGGCATAGATGGCCCAAACTTACTGGCTCCACTCCACTGGCTATGTCCCAGCACTTACATTAGGGAATCTGGATTCAAAACTAGAGCTGGCAAAGTATTCATACATCCATTCCTCGTGTGGATTGTGGGTCTGTGAGGAAGAAAGGAAATAAAGTAGATTCCAATTTTCAAATTACTGATTCTTTGTTGGACGTTTTTAGTTATTTTAAAGAATACTTAGCTAAAGTATATTTATTTTACTTTTAAATAGCTGCAAGTTCTTAAAGCAACACACACAAAATGCTGGGGCAGCTCAGCCAATCAGGCAGCATCTATGAAGAGGAAAAAACAGTTGATGTTTCAGGCCAAGACCCTTCATCAGGACTGGAAAAAAATGGGTGAAGAAGCCAGAATAAGAAGGTGGCTGGATGGAAAGAAGTACAGGCTGGCAGATGATTAGATAAGTGGTAAGTTTAAAATATAATTTACTTAATTTTTGATCGTTATAAAATGATCCTTAAACATAGATACTCGATAGCTGGCAAAGCTGGAGGCAGGGTTTTGTTTGGAGTAAAGTCCTTGCAACATTTGTGGGTGGTGTTTGCTCCTCCGGGGTCATCGCATTGGGTCAGTGATATTTCCGTTCAAAATCCAGCCAAGGTAAGACTGATGGAACAAAGAACAAGAGCATTATGCACAGGCAATGCTGCTGACCTGGGAAATCAGTCTCCGTGCTTCATCAGAAAGATGCGACCCAGAAAGCATGCCCTCAGTACCGCACTTGTGTATCCGCCCGCATTTCATGCTGAATTCCCATGAGTGAACTAAAATTACACGGGCTCAGAAAAATGAAGACATTTCGGGGAATGTTGTCGGGTAAGGCAAGCATTTATTGCCTATCCCAGAATGGACTTGAACTACATGCCTTACTACCTCAGAGGGCTATTAAGAATGAAGCGTATTGCTGTAGTTTGGAGACCAGATCATAATGGTAGATGTCCTTCCCAGAAGAATGTCTGCAAATTGAGCAGATTTGTACAACAATCATAGTTTGATAGCTGCAATTGCTGATGCCAACTTTTTATTGCAGGTTTATGTAATTAATTGAATTTAAGTTTCCCTACTCCAATGATGAGATTTGAACACCTATCTCCTTAACATTATTCAGGAGATGACAAGATTACAATTATTAAGCCATGGTTAGCAACAATTCTCAGAAGTTTCTGTTGAGGATGACTGTGCTTAAAGCTAAAATGCCTTGTCAAATCATTGCCCTGAACTCATCTGTCTAACACGGAGATCATTACTTTTTCCTCTTCAATGTTGCCTCAAGGCCCAAAAGCCTCCTTACATCCACAATGAATAGAACTGTACTTAACTCTGGTCTATCCACAGCAGTATACA
Organism: Mobula birostris; assembly: GCF_030028105.1. Classification (NCBI taxonomy): domain Eukaryota; kingdom Metazoa; phylum Chordata; class Chondrichthyes; order Myliobatiformes; family Myliobatidae; genus Mobula; species Mobula birostris. The sequence continues at coordinate 194,412,668 of NC_092372.1, read as the reverse complement.
ACATTAGTATGACCTTGGGAGTATTGGAAATAATTGATCTAACAATGAAACCTTTCAAGTGATTTCAAGGTGAAGATGACAGGTTAATTAGTATCCTTGCATGCTCTTTGGCAAGTTCTACTCTACCTTTGGAGTATGTAGGTGTTCCATTTCTTTTACATTAAACAAAATAATGAGACGGGTAGATTAAGGGAGTAGGCATACCTGTCAAATATTAAATTACGTCCCCAACATTTACACCATCTGTACTTATATTGGCATTTACAGTGTCACTTACACAATTGCCAATGCTAACTGCTTGTTATCACCAGTTACAAAGGTAATAAATGGATGTTTCTCTGGTTGGCAGTCAGTGGTGAGTGGAGTGCCACAGGGGCTGCTGGGCCCACAACTGTTCATTATTGATTTAGAAGAGGAGACCGAGTGTAGCATTTTAAAATTTGTTGATGACACTAAATTGAGTGGGGAAACAACTGTGCTGAGAATATGGGGAGTCTGGAGTCGGATAGGGATAGATTAAGTGAGTGGGTAAGAGTTTGGCAGATGGAGTACAATGTTGGTAAATATGAGGTCCTCCGCTTTGGAAGGAAAGTATTTAAATATATTTAAGTATTTAAATGGTGAAAGGTTGCAGAGGGTCTTGGCAATACTTTGTGCATGAATCACAAAAGGTTGGTTTGCAGGTGCACAGGTTATCAAGAAGGCAAGTGAAATGCTGGCCTTCATTGCTAGAGGAATTGAACTTAAGTGGGGGGGGGGGGTGTTGGTTTATGCTTCAGCTGGTGAAGCCACACCTGGATTTCTGGTCTACTTGAGAATGGGCATACTGGCCTTGGAGGCAGTGCAGAAGAAGTTTACAGACTGATTCTGGAGGTGAAGTGGTTAACTTACGAGGAGAGACCTACAGTGCCTACCACTTTGAATGGAAGAATATAACTACAGCTGTAAAGATCCCTGCTGTACCCAGTACCCTGATATCTCCGTCTCAGAGGCTGATATCGGACTGTCTTTCAGGAAGGTGAAAGGCAGAATGTCCCGATGGAGTACCTGGTAAGGCTCTGAAAACCTTACCAACCAAATGGCAGGAGTATTCAAAGACATTTTCAACCTCTCACAGCTATGGTCAAAAGTTCCCACCTGCAAAAGGGCAACATTTACACCAGTGCCTAAGAAGAGTAGTGCGAGCTGCCTTGATGTTTATCATTCAGTAGCACTCACATCTACAGTGATGAAATGCTTTGAGAGGTTGGTCATGGCTAGAATCAACTCCTGCCTCAGCAAGGACCAGGGTGCACTGTAATATGCCTATCGCCACAGTAGGTCTATGGTAGACACAATCTCAATGGCTCTTCACACGGCCTTAGATCACCTGGACAATACACCTATGTCAGCATGTTGTTTGCTGACTATAGCTCAGCATTCAACACTATCATTCCCATAGTCCTGATCGATAAACTAGAGAACCCAGGCCACTGTACCTCCCTCTGCAATTGGATCCTCGACTTCCTAACTGGAAGACAACAATCTGTGCGGTGATTGGTAATAATATCCCCTCCTCACTGATGATCAACACTAGCTCACCTCAGAGATGTGTGTTTAGCCCACTGCTCTACTCTCTATCCCCATAACTGTGCGGCTAGGTATAGTTCAAATGCTGTCTATAAGTATGCTGATGACACAACCATTGTTAGTAGAATCTCAGATGGCGACAAGAGGGCGTACAGGAGCAAGATATACCAGCTAGATGAGTGGTGTCGCAGCAACAACCTTGCACTCAGTATCGGCAAGACCAAAAGCTGATTGTGGACTTCATGAAAGGTAAGACGAGGGAACATGAACAAATCCTCATAGAGGGATCAGAAGTGGAGAGAGAGGGAGCAATTTCAAGTTTCTGGGTGTCAAGATCTCTGAGGATCTAACCTGGCCCCAACATATTGATGCAGCTATAAATAAGGCAAGATTGTGGCTATACTTCATTAGGAGTTTGGAGAGCTTTGGTTTGTCACCTAAAACACTTAAAAACTTCTACAGATGTACCATGGAGAGCATTCTGACAAGTTGCATCACTGTCTGGTATAGGGGGTTGTGGGGTGAGGGAATTACAGCACAAGTTCGAAAGAAGCTACAGGAAGTTGTTAAATTAGTCATCTCCATCTTGGGTACTAGCCTCCGTAGTATCCAAGACATCTTCAAGGAGCGGTGCCTCAGAAAGGTGGTGTCCATTATTAAGGACCTCTATTACCCAGGACATGCCCTCTTCTTGTTGTTACCATCAGGAAGGAGGTACAGAAGCCTGAAGGCACAAGCTCAGAGATTCAAGTATGGCTTCTTCCCTTCTGCCATCCAATTCCTAAATGGACGTTGAACCCATGAACACTACGTCACTTTTTAAAATGTATTATTTGATTTTGCACTTTTTAATAGTCATAGTCATACTTTATTGATCCCGAGGGAAATTGTTTTTTGTTACAACTGCACCATAAATAATTAAATAGTAATATGTAAATTATGCCAGGAAATTGGCTCAGGGTGTCTGACCCTCCAAGGGAGGAGTTGAAAAGTTTGATGGCCACAGGCAGGAATGACTTCCTATGACGCTTTGTGTTGCATCTCGGTGGAATGAGTCTCTGGCTGAATGTACTCTGTGCCCAACCAGTACATTATGTAGTGGATGGGAGACATTGTCCAAGATGGCATGTGACTTAGACAGCATCCTCTTTTCAGACACCACCGTCAAAGAGGTGTTAATTTAACTATTTAGTATACATATATACTTACTGTAATTGACATCTTTTCCTACATTATTGCGTATTGCTGCTGCTGAGTGAACAAGTTTCACGACACATGCCAGTGATATTAAATCTAATTCTGATTCTGAGATTGAGTACTTTCTGGAATTCAGAAGAATGAAAGGGGATTTTATAGAAATGTATACAATTATGAAATGGATAGATAGATAAAGGCACAAAAGTTGTTTCTACCGGCAAGTGATACTAGAACTAGGGACATAGCCACAAGATTGGTTTGAATAGATTTAGGACAGAGATGAGAAGAAACGGCTTTTTCCGGAGAGTAGTGTGAATCTGTGAAATTTTCTGCCCATTAAATATATTTAAGGCACAGACAGATGTTTGCATAGAAGGGGAATTAAGGTTTATTGGGGGAAAGGCAGGTGGGTGGAACTGAATCCATGGCCAGATTGATTTAATGGTGGAGAGCAGCCCAGATGACCTGCTCCTATTTCTGAAAGGCACTGCCTAAAGTATTAAGAGTGCTGGCTTTCTCCAGTGTTTTAGTAAGTGCTTACTCAACGTATACCAATTTAAAAGCCCAGACTCTTGACAGTTTTAATCAGCTGTTTGCATTGTTAACAATTACAGAAAGGACTGCAGCTTGAAATTTCCACTTTTCAACTCCTGCAGTTGAAGGAAAGTTAATTGAAACTGCTTGAAGTTTCCATCAGCTGTTTGCCCTGTTAACAATTAGATGCAAGTTCCACATGTTGCAGTTAATTAGTTCCCCAGCAATCAGAAAGTAGAGAGTTTGACAGCTTCAGGAATTATTTCATTGTGTGCTTCACTGTCCACTGCATATGGTAGGCACATCATATTAATGCAAACATGCATCTTTCAAAAGGTGGGCTCAATAAAACTAGGTAGGAAGCTGAACAAGAAAATGTTGTATTAGAAAAAGACACTACATAGTGCAGTGAACAACAACCCAGGAGCTGAGGCTGAAAGTAAAAGTGCCAATTGAAAAGCTGTCGTAATTTTGAGTTTTATGTAAATTGAAATACCGAGTACAAGAGTGAAATAAGTAATAATGAATTCCTGCAGAAGACTGGTTCATCTGGGATTGGAGCAACTTTCAGTTTAGATGACATAGAGTATGTACAACCTAAACACAATGAAGCTTGAAATTAAAAATCAGCCCCACAAACTCGTTGTTTGATTCAGCATGAAGTCACATGTATTAATAATTCTCCATTAAAAGATTTGGCGTAGCTTTGTCATGCTAAATATGCTTTGTAAATGGAAGTAGCTTTTATTGTTGGAAACTATGGATGTAAAGAGAGGTGGAAAACAGAGGATATTTCTATTGTAACAAAGAAGGTGAGAGAATATTTAGTTAAAATTCTGCAATTTGAAATAGCAAGAATAGAGAAAGACTACATGCCCAGGTTGGGATGCCAATAGATGTAGGTTTTTAACTTGGTCATGGAGAATGAAGAGTTTTTGGCAGGTATTATCATAATATAGATAATTGATACAGAGAATACTTGAGCTTGTGAAGATGTTATAAATATCTAAAGTGGAATAAGATAAAAGACTAGGTAGAGATAATGGGGTAGAGAAGTATTTTGAGTTGCTCCAGAAAAGAGGCAGCATGGCACTATCAGTATCAAGAATCAGATTTAATATCATCAGCATATGTTGCGAAATTTGTTAACTTTACAGCAGCAATGCAAGGAAATACTTGATAAATAAATAGAGGGAGAAAACTGAGTTACATTAAGTATGTATATTAAGTTATATAATAATTAAGTTAAGTAAGTAGTGGAAAGTAACAGAAATAAAAAGAAGTGGTGAGGTAGTGCTCATGGGTTCAATGTTCATTTAGAAATCGGATTGGAGAGGGGAAGAAGCTGTTCCTGAATCGCTGAGTGTGTGCCTTCAGGCTTCTGGAAATCCTTCCCAATGGTAACAGTGTGAAGAGGGCATGTCCTGAATGGTGGGGATCCTTAATTATGGGTACTGCCTTCCTAAGACACGACTGCTTGAAATTGTCTTGGATACTATGGAGACTGGTACCCATGATAGAACTGACTAATTTTACAGGATTCTGCAGCTTATTACAATCCTGTGCAATAGCCACCGCCTACCCCATACCAGACACTGATGCAGCCAGTCAGAATGCTCTTCACGGTACACTTGTAGAAGTCATCGAATATTTTAGTTGACAAACCAAATCTCTTCAAACTCCGAATGAAATATAGCGGCTGTTTTGCCTTCTTTATAACTGCATCAATATGTTGCATCCAGGTTAGGTCCTCAGAGATATTGACACCCAGGAACTTGAAATTGCTCTCTCTCTCTCCACTTCTGATCCCTCTATGAGGATTGGTTCGTGTTCCCTCGTCTTATCCTTCCTGAAATCCACAATCAGCTCTTTGGTCTTGCTGATGTTGAATGCAAGGTTGTTACTGTAACACCACACCGCTAGCTGGTTTATCTCACTCTGTACGCCCTTTTGTCACCATCTGAAATTCTGCCAACAATTATCAGCAAGTTTATAGATGGTGTTTGAGCTATGTCTAGCCACACAGTCATGGGTGTACTGAGAGTAGAGCAGTGGGCTAAGCACACATTCCTGTGGAGCACCAGTGTTAACTGTCGGCGAGGTGGAGATGGTATTTCCAATCTGAACAGATTGTGGTCTTCTGTTTGGAAGTCGAGGGTCTAGTTACAGAGGGAGGTACGGAGATCTAGGTTTTTAATCAGGACTGTAGGAATAACAGTGTTAAATGCTGAACTAAAGTCAATAAACAGCATTCAGACATAGGTACTTGCATTGTCCAGGTGATCCAAGGCTGTGTGGAGAGCCATTGAGATTGCATCTGCTGTAGACCTATTGTGGCATTGGGTCCAGGTCCTTCCTGAGACAGGAGTTGATTGTAACCATGACCAGCCTCTCAAAGCATTTCATCACCGTAGATGTGAGTGCTACTGGATGATGGTCATTAAGGCAGCTCACACCCCTCTTCTTGGGCACTGGTATAATTGTTGCTCTTTTGAAGTAGGTGGGAACTTCTAACAGTAGCAGTGAGATATCACAAATGCTTTGAATACTGCTGCCAGTTGGTTGGCACAGGTTTCAGAGCCTTACCAGATACTCCATTGGGCCCTGCTGCTTTGTAAGGGTTCACCCTGTTGAAAGACAGTCTGATATTGGCCTCCAAGACAGAGATCATCAAATGCTGCAAGGATCCTCTTAGCTGTGGTTTTATTTTCCCTTTCAAAGCAGGCATAAAAGGCATTGAGCTCATCTGGTAGTAAAGCATTGCTACCATTCATACTGCTGGGTTTTGCTTTGTAGGAAGTAATGGCCTGCAAACCCTGCCAGAATTGATGTGCATCCGATGTTGCCTTCAGCCTCCCTTGGAATTGATTTTTCACTCTTGAAATAGCCCTCTGCAAGTCATACCTAGTTTCCTTGTACAAACCTGGATCACCAGACTTAAATACCACAGATCTAGCCCTCGGCAGACTACCAACCTCCTGGTTCATGCATGGCCTTTGGTTTGGGAATGTACAGTAAGTTTTTGTAGGCACACACAGGCTTTAATGAAGTTGGTGGCAGCTGTTGCGCATTCATCCCTGAACATTGTCCAGTCAACTGATTGAAAGCAGTCCTGTAAGCACATTTGTGCCTCCCTTGTCCATATCTTCTTGGTCCTCACTACTGGTGCTGCAGTCTTTAGTCTCTGCCTATACTCAGGGAGTAGAAGTACAGCCAGGTGATCAGACTTACTAAGATGTGGGATTTGAATTTAGTGTAACAGTGGTCAAGTGTGTTATTTCCTCTGGTGCTACAGGTGATTTGTTGATACTAATTATTTAGTGACTTTATCAAATTGGCCTGGTTAAAATCCCCAAAATAATGGGGAAGGCATCAGGATGTGCTGTTTCATGCCTGGTGATTACATCGTTCAGTTCATCTAGAGCCTGTGTCGCATTAGCCTGGGGTGGAATGCACACCAATACCAAAAAGATCGCGAAAATCTCTTGCGGCAGGTAAAACAGCTGGCACTTGATTGCAAGGTATTCCAGGTTTGGTGAGCAATATTTGGACGCCACCTACACATTAGTACACCACAAGTTGTTCAGGAGGCATAAACCTCCATCTCTGCTTTTGTGAGACTCGATCGACCTATCTTGACGGTGTATTGTGAACCCGTTTATTTGAGTCGCTGTGTCTGGCACAGAAGGAGTTAATCAAGATTCCATAAAACAAAGAACGCGCACATTCCAAATGTCCCCCTAATAAGGCACCCTAGCTCTGAGATTGTCAATTTTATTTACCAGAGATGGTATGTTTGCCAGCAAGATGGCTGGTAGTGTTTGAAAACCTCGTTTTATAAATGTACCTCAAACCAGCACGTCACCCCTCTTTCGCTGGTGGCTTCTTGAACGGGCAGTGTGCCGGGCACAGTCTGGTCTATTTCCATCAGATTTAAGCAACGATAGGTTGTTCAATCGCCTTATAACTTCACTGACTGTACATATCATAGATGCAGTTATAGTTCTCAGCTATAGGAGGATAAAATGAGAATATTTGATGTTTTCCAATCATAAACAAGAGAAAATATGCAGATACTGGAAATCCAAGCAACACACATAAAATGCTGGAGGAACTCAGTAGGCCAGGCAACAGGCTGCATCAACGTCTGGTATGGGGGCCTACTGCACAGGATCAAAAGAAGCTACAGAAACTAGGCAGCTCCATCTTGGGTACTAGCCTCCGTAGTGTCCAAGATCATCTCATAAAGGAGACGTTCATCATTAAGGACATTTGAATAGCAGTAACAGGATCGGTCCGAGTCAGCATGGATTTACGAAGGGGAAATCACGCTTGACTAATCTTCTGGAATTTTTTGAGGATGTAACTGTGAAAATGGACAAGGGAAAGCCAGTGGATGTAATGTACCTGGACTTCCAGAAAGCCCTTGATAAAGTTAGATTAGGAGATTAGTGGGCAAAATTGGAGCACGTGATATTGGGGGTAGGGTACTGACATGGATAGAAAATTGGTTGGCAGGCAGGAAACAAAGAGTAGGGATTAACAGGTCCCTTTCAGAATGGCAGGCAGTGACTGGTGGTGTACTGCAAGGGCTGGTGCTGGGACCACAGCTATTTACAATATACTTTAATGATTTAGATGAAGTGATTAAAAGTAGCATTAGTAAATTTGCAGATGACTCAAAGCTGGGTGGCAGTGTGAAATGTGAGGAGGATGTTATGAGAATGCAGGGTGACTTGGACAGGCTGGGTGAGTGGGCAGATGCAGTTTAATGTGGATAAATGTGAGGTTATCCACTTTGGTGGTAAGAACAGGAAGGCAGATTATTATCTAAATGGAGTCAAGTTAGGAAAAGGGGAAGTACAATGAGATCTAGGTGTTCAGTGACTGATGTACTGAAAGCAAGCATGCAAGTACAGCAGGCAGTGCAGAAAGCTGATGGCATGTTGGCCTTCATAACAAGGGGAGTTGAGCATAGGAGCAAAGAGGTCCTTCTGCAGTTGTACAGGGCCCTGGTGAGACCACACTTGAAGTATTGTGTGCAGTTTTGGTCTCCAAATTTGAGGAAGGACATTCTTGCTATTGAGGGAGTGCAGCATAGGTTCACAAAGTTAATTCCTGGGATGGCGGGACTGTCATATGTTGAAAGATTGGAGTGACTGGGATTGCATACACTGGAATTTAGAAGGATGAGAGGGGATCTGATTGAAACATGTAAGATTATTAAGGGATTGGACACGCTAGAGGCAGGAAACATGTTCCTGATGTTTGGGGAGTTCAGAACCGGAGGCCACAGTTTAAGAATAAGGGGTAGGCCATTTAGAACCAAGTCGAGGAAAAATTTTTTCACCCAGAGAGTTGTGGATCTGTGGAATGCTCTGCCTCAGAAGGCAGTGGAGGCCAGTTGTCTGGATACTTTCAAGAAAGAGTTAGATAGAGCTCTTAAAGATAATGGAGTCAAGGGATATGGGGAGAAGGCAGGAACAGGGTACTGATTGTGGATGATCAGCCATGATCACAGTGAATGGTGGTGCTGGCTCAAAGGGCCAAATGGCCTACTCCTGTACCTATTGTCTGTTGACTCCCATCATCCAGGTAATGCTCTCTTCTCATTGTTACCATCAGGAAGGAAGTACAGAAGTCTGAAGGCACACAGTCAGCGATTTAGGAATAGTTTCTTCCCCTCTGCAATCTGATTCCTAAATGGACATTGAACCATTGAATACCACCTCACTTTTATTATTTTTGTACTATATTTTATTTAACTATCTAACATGTATACAGTGCCTATAAAAATATTCACCAACCCCCCCCCCCGTAACTTTTCATGTTTTATTGTTTTACAACATTGAATCACAGCGGATTTAATTTGGATTTTTTTTGACACTGATCAACAAAAAAAAGACTCTTTTGTGTCAAAGTGAAAACATCTCTACAAAATGATCTATATTAATTACAAACAAAATTATTGATTGCATAAGTATTCACCCCCTTCAAGTCAGTATTTAGTAAATGCATCTTTGGCAGCAATTACACCCTTGAGTCTGTGTGGATAGCTTTGCACATCTGGACACTGTCATTTTTCCCCATTCTTCTTCACAAAACTGCTCAAGCTCTGTCAGATTGCATGCAGATTATGAGGGAGCAGCCCTTCTCAAATCCAGCCACAAACTCTCAATTGGATTGAGGTCTGAACTGGGCCACTCCAGGACATTAGCTTCATTGTTCTTAAGCCATTCCTGTGTAGCTATGGCTTTATACTCTGGGTCATTGTCTTGCTGGAAAACATATCTTCTCCCAAGTTACAGTTCTCTTGCAGACTGCATTAAGTTTTCCTCTAGAATTTCTCTGTACTTTGCTACATTGATTTTACCCTCTACCTTCACAAGCCTTCCACAGCCTGCTGCAGTGAAGCATCTCCCCAGCATGATGCACCCACCACCACGCCTCACGTGGTAGGGATGGTGTGTTTTTCATGATATGTGGTGTTTGGCTTATGCCAAACATAGCATTTAGTCTGATGGCCAAGAAGCTCAGTTTCGTTTCATCAGACCACAGAACCTTCTTCCAGCTGATTTCAGAGTCTCCCACATACCTCTGGCAAACTCTAACTGAGATTTCATGGAGTCTTTTTCAACAGCAGTTTTTGCTAGGATACTGGCTCACCAGCAGTTGGAGCTTCCAGCTACAGGTGTATTTTTACTACAGTAAATTGAAACACATTGACTGCACACAGGTGATCGCCATTTAACTAATCATCTGACTTCTCAAACCAATCGGCTGCACCAGTGATGATTTGGTGTGTCATATTGAAGGGGGTGAATACTTATGCAATCAATTATTTTATGTTTTATATTTGTAATTAATTTGTAGAGATCTGTTTTCATTTTGACAAGAAAGAGTCTTTTCTGTTGATCAGTGTCAAAAAACCCAAATCAAATCCACTATGATTCAATATTATAAAACAAGAAAACTTCTAAGAGGGATGAATACTTTTTATAGGCACTGTATATACTTACTGTAATTGACTTACTTATTTCCTCTATTATCATGTGCTGCGTTTTGCTGCTGCTGCTAAGTTAACACATTTCATGATATATGCTGGTGATATTGAACCAGATTCTGATTCTATTAAAATTGGCATTTCTCCAATTTAGAATTTCGTCCGAGGTCCAGACCTATCCTTCTCCATAATTACCTTGAAACTAATAGCATTATCATTATTAGATGCAAAGTATTCCCCTACACAAACTGCTGTCAACCTGCCCTGTCTCATTCCCTAGAAGGAGATCCAGTATCACACTCAGTCTTATTGGGACCTTTATGTAATGATTATGGAAACTTTTCTGAACACATTTGACAAACTCTATTCCACCCAGCCCTTTTACTATATGGGAGTCAAAGACAAAATATGGAAAGTTAAAATCACCTACTATTGCAACTTTATGTTTCTTGCAACAGTCCACAGTCTCTACAAATTTGCTCCTCTTAATTCCTACTGATGGTTGGGTAGAGTACAAGCCCATTAGTCATCCCTTTCTTATTACTCAATTCCACCCCTACAGCCTCAGTAGAAGAGCTCTCTAGCCTGTCCTGTCTGAGCACTGCCATGACATTTCCTTGACTAGTAATTTCAATCCTTCCTGCTCTATCACATCTAAAATATTGGAGCTCCAGATACTGAGCAGCCAATCCTACCCCTGCTGTAACCAAGTCTCACTAATGGCCACTGTCGTAATATATGCTGATCCATGCCCTAGGCTTACTCGCCTCTACTACAATACTCATTGCATTGTAATATACACAACTCAGAACAATAGTCTCACCATACTCAACCTTTCAACTCCTGATTTTGTACATAGGCTCAACACCATCTTTCCCTACAACCACTCCACTATTTGCTCTGGCACTCTGGTTCCCATCTCCCTGCAACTTCAGTTTAAACCAACTCTCCCTCACCCCACCCCACACCCCAGTGAGGCACCAGTAAACCTTCCCACACAGATTTTTGTCCCCCTCCAGTTCAGATGTAAATTGTCCCATTTTTACAGATTCCTCCTTCCCTGGAAGAGAGCCCAATGATCAAAAAAATCTGAAGCCATCCCTCCTGCACCTTTTCTTTAGCCACATATTAAACTGTATGGTCTTCCTACTTCTTACCTCACTAGTATATGGCACGAATCACAATCCTGAGATCACAACTTTGGGGGTCCTGTCCTTTAACCTACACCCAACTCCCTCAACTCTCTTTTCAGGACCTTGTACCCATGTCATCTGAACTGACGTGGATCACAACCGTTGGCTGCTCACTCCTCCCACTTAAGAATGCTATACATTCGATACAAGCTGAGAAGCAGGATCACAAAATTAGGGATTATTTGGGATTACTGCCTGTGCCACGCAACAGTGAGTATAGGAACAGGGTGAGGTGGAGGATAAATGCGTGGCTGAGGGATTGGAGCATAGGGCAGGGATTCAGATTTCTGGATCATTGGGACCTCTTTTGGGGCAGGTGTGACCTTAACAAAAAGGATGGGTTGCACTTGAATCCCAGGGGGACCAATATCCTGGCAGGGAGGTTTGCTAAGGCAATTGGGGAGAATTTAAAATAGAATTGCTGGGGGGTGGGAACCGAATTAAAGAGGAAGGGGTGGTTGGCTCACAAATAGAGAAAGCTTGTAGGCAGTGTGAGAGGGAGGATAGGCAGATGATAGAGAAGGGATGCGCTCAGACTGATGGTTTGTGATGTGTCTATTTTAATGCAAGGAGTATCATGAACAAAGCGGATTAATACTTGGAGCTATGATGTTGTGGCCATTACAGAGACTTGGATGGCTCAGGGGCAGGATTGGCTACCTAGAGTTCTAGGCTTTAGATGTTTCAGAAAGGACAGGGAGGGAGGCAAAAGAGGTGATTAGAGATAGTGTCACGGCTGCAGGAAAGGAGGAAGTCATGGAGGGATTGTCTACTGAGTCTCTGTTGGTGGAAGTTAGAAACAGGAAGGGGTCAATTACTCTACTGGGTGTTTTTTATAGACCACCCAATAGTAACAGGGACATTGAGCAGCAGATAGGAAGACAGATTCTGGAATGGTGCAGTGATAACAGGGTCATCATGATGGGGGAATTTTAATTTCCCCAATATTGATCAGTATCTCCCTAGAGCTAGGGGTTTAGATGGGGTGGAGTTTGTTAGGTGTGTTCAGGAAGGTTTCCTGACACAATATGTAGATAAGCCTACAAGAGGAGAGGCTGTACTTGATCTGGTATTGGAAAATGAACCTGGTCAGGTGTCAGGTCTCTCAGTGAGACAGCATTTTGGAGATAGTGATCACAATTCTATCTCCTTTACCATAGCAATGGAGTGGGATAGGAACAGATAAGTTAGGGAAGTGTTTAATTGGAGTAAGGGGAAATATGAAGCTCTCAGGCAGGAACTTGGAAGCATAAATTAGGAACAGCTGTTCTCAGGGAACTGTACGGCAGAAATGTGGCAAATGTTCAGGGAATATTTGTGTGGCATTCTGCACAGGTATGTTCCAATCAGACAGGGAAAGGATGGCAAGGGATACAGGACGGTAAGGTACAGAAGAAAAGCTTACGAAAGGTTAAAAAAAACTAGGTAATGATATAGATCTAGAAAATTATAAGGCTAGCAGGAAGGAGCTTAAGAATGAAATTAGGAGAGCCAGAAGGGGCCACCAGAAGGCCTTGGCATGCAGGATTAAGAAAAACCGCAAGGCATTCTACAAGTATGTAAAGAGCAAGAGGATAAGATGAGAGAGAATAGGACCAATCAAGTGTGACAGTGGAAAAGTGTGAAGTAGCGAAGGTACTTAATGAATACTTTGCTTCAGTATTCACTACGGAAAAGGACCTTGGCGATCATAGGGATGACTAACAGCAGACTGAATAGCTTGAGCATATAGATGTTAAGAAAGAGGATGCGCTGGAGCTTTTGGAAAGCATTAAATTGGATAAGTCACTGAGACCAGGTGAGATATACCCCAGGCTACTGTGGGAAGTATGGGAGGAGATTGCCTAGCTTCTGGCAATGATCTTTGCATCATCGACGGGGGTGGGAGAGGTTCCAGAGAATTGGAGGGTTGCAGATGTTGTTCTCTTATTCAAGAAGGGGAATAGAGATAGCCCAGGAAAATATAGACCAGTGAGTCTTACTTCAGTGGTTGGGTAGGTAAGTTGATGGAAAAGATCCTGAGAAGAGGGATTTCTGAACATTTGGAGAGGCATAATATGATTAGGAATATTCCGCATGGCTTTGCCAAAGGCAGGTTGTGCCTTACAAGCCTGATTGGAATTTTTGAGGATGTGACTAAACACATTGATGAAAGTAGAGCAATAGATGTAGTGTATATGGATTTCAGCAAGGCATTTGATAAGGTATCCCATACAAAGCTTATTGAGAACATAGAATAGTACAGCACAGTACAGGCCCTTCGTTGTGCCGACCCTCAAACCCTGCCTCCCATATAACCCCCCACGTTAAATTCCTCCATATACCTGTCTAGTAGTCTCTTAAACTTCACTAGTGTATCTGCCTCCACCACTGACTCAGGCAGTGCATTCCACACACCAACCACTCTCTGAGTAAAAAACCTTCCTCTAATATCCTCCTTGAACTTCCCACCGCTTACCTTAAAGCCATGTCCTCTTGTATTGAGCAGTGGTGCCCTGGGGAAGAGGCACTGGCTATCCACTCTATATATTCCTCTTATTATCTTGTACACTTTTATCATGTCTCCGCTCATCCCCCTTCTCTCCAAAGAGTAAAGCCCCTAGTTCCCTTAATCTCTGATCATAATGCATACTCTCTAAACTAGGCAGCATCCTGGTAAATCTCCTCAGTACCCTTTCTAATGCTTCCACATCCTTCCTATAGTGAGGCAACCAGAACTGGACACAGTACTCCAAGTGTGACCTAACCAGAGTTTTATAGAGCTGCATCATTACGTCGCAACTCTTAAACTCTATCCCTCGACTTATGAAGGCCAACACCCCATAAGCTTTCTTAACTACCCTATCCACCTGTGAGGCAACTTTCAGGGATCTGTGGACATGTACCTCCAGATCTCTCTGCTCCTCCACACTACCAAGTATCCTGCCATTTACTTTGTACTCTGCCTTGGAGTTTGTCCTTCCAAAGTGTACCACCTCACACTTCTCCAGGTTGAACTCCATCTGCCACTTCTCAGCCCACTTCTGCATCCTCTCAATGTCTCTCTGCAACCTTTGACAACCCTCTACACTATCTACAACACCACCAACCTTTGTGTCATCTGCAAACTTGCCAACCCACCCTTCTACCCCCACATCCAGGTCGTTAATAAAAATCACGAAAACTAGAGGTCCCAGAACAGATCCTTGTGGGACACCACTAGTCACAATCCTCCAATCTGAATGTACTCCCTCCACCACCACCCTCTGCCTTCTGCAGGCAAGCCAATCCTGAATCCACCTGGCCAAACTTCCCTGGATCCCATGCCTTCTGACTTTCTGAATAAGCCTACCATGTGGAACCTTGTCAAATGCCTTACTAAAATCCATATAGATCACATCCACTGCACTATCCTCATCTATATGCCTGGCCACCTCCTTAAAGAACTCTATCAGGCTTGTTAGAAACGATCCCAGAGATCCTATCTCTAAGAATCTTTTCCAACAGCTTTCCCACCACAGACGTAAGGCTCACTGGTCTATAATTACCTGGACTACCCCTACTACCTTTTTTGAACAAAGGGACAACATTCGCCTCCCTCCAGTCCTCCGGAACCATTCCCGTGGACAACGAGGACATAAAAGATCCTGGCCAGAGGCTCAGCAATCTCTTCACTTGCCTCGTGGAGCAGCCTGGGGAATATTTCATCAGGCCCCGGGGACTTATCCATCCTAATGTATTTTAACAACTCCAACACCTCCTCTCCCTTAATATCAACATGCTCCAGAACATCAACCTCACTCATATTGTCCTCACCATCAAGTTCCCTCTCATTGGTGAATACCGAAGAGAAGTATTCATTGAGGACCTCGTTCACTTCCACAGCCTCCAGGCACATCTTCCCACCTTTATCTCTAATCGGTCCTACCTTCATTCCTGTCATCCTTTGTTTCTTCACGTAATTGAAGAATGCCTTAGGGTTTTCCTTTACCCTACTCGCCAAGGCCTTCTCATGCCCCCTTCTTGCTCTTCTCAGCCTCTTCTTAAGCTCCTTTCTTACTTCCTTATATTCCTCAATAGACCCATCTGATCCTTGCTTCCTAAACCTCATGTATGCTGCCTTCTTCCACCTGACTAGATTTTCCACCTCACTTGTCACCCATGGTTCCTTCACCTTACCATTCTTTATCTTCCTCACTGGGACAAATTTATCCCTAACATCCTGCAAGAGATCTCTAAACATCGACCACATGTCCATGGAACATTTCCCTGCAAAAACATCATCCCAATTCACACCCGCAAGTTCTAGCCTTATAGCCTCATAATTTGCCCTTCCCCAATTAAAAATTTTCCTGTCCTCTCTGATTCTATCCTTTTCCATGATAATGCTAAAGGCCAGGGAGCGGTGGTCACTGTCCCCCAGATGCTCACCCACTGAGAGATCTGTGACCTGACCTGGTTCATTACCTAATACTAGATCTAGTATGGCATTCCCCTAGTCCGCCTGTCAACATACTGTGACAGGAATCCATCCTGGACACACTCAACAAACTCTGCCCCATCTAAACCCTTGGAACTAATCAGGTGCCAATCAATATTAGGGAAGTTAAAGTCACCCATGATAACAACCCTGTTATTTTTGCACCTTTCCAAAATCTGCCTCCCAATCTGCTCCTCTGTATCTCTGCTGCTACCAGAGAAAGTAAGGAGGCATGGGATCTAAGGGAACCTTGCTTTGTGGATCCAGAACTGGCTTGCCCACAGAAAGCAAAGAGTGGTTGTAGACGGATCATATTCTGCATGGAGGTTGGTGACCAGTGGAGTGCCTCAGGGATCTGTTCTGGGACCCGCTCTCTTAATGATTTTTATAAATAACCTGGATGAGGAAGTGGAGGTTTGTAGTTAGTAAATTTACTGATGACACAAACGTTGGGGGTGTTGTGGATAGTGTGGAGGGACGTTGAGGATGCAAAACTGGGCTGAGAAGTGGCAGATGGAGTTCAACCCAGATAAGTGTGAGGTGGCTCTTTTTGGTAGGTTAAATGTGATGGCAGAATATAGCATTAATGGTAAGACTCTTGGCAGTGTGGGGGATCAGAGGGATCTTGGGGTCTGAGTCCATAGGACACTCAAAGCTGCTGTGCAGGTTAACCCTGTGGTTAAGAAGGCATACGGTGCATTGGCCTTCATTAACCGTGGGATTGGGTTCAAGATGCTGAGAGGTAATGTTACAGCTATATAGGACTCTGGTCAAACCCCACTTGGAGTACTGTGCTCATTTCTGGTCACTTCACTACAGGAAGGATATGCAAACTATAGAAAGGGTGCAGAGGAGATTTACAAGGATGTTGCCTGGATTGGCAGGTATACCTTATGAGAATAGGTTGGGTGAACTTGGCCTTTTCTCCTTGGAGTGACGGAGGATCAGAGGTGACCTGATAGAGGTGTATAAGATGATGAGAGGCATTGATCGTGTGGATAGTCAGAGGTGTTTCCCCAGGTCTGAAATGGCTAACACAGAGGCGGATACGATAGGGTCTTTTAAGAGACTCCTGGATAGGTACATGGAGCTTAGAAAAATAGAGGGCAATGGGTAACCAGAGGTAATTTCTAAAGTAAATAAATACATTAGGCACAGCATTGTGGGCCAAAGGGAATGCACTGTACTGTAGGTTTTTTGTTTTTATGTTTCTAAGATGTCCCTGACCCTGGCACTTGGGAGGCAATATACTATTTGGGAATCTCATTCTCACCCACAGAACCTCCTGTCTGTTCCCCTAACCAATGAATCCCCTATCAATATAGTTGCCTTCCTCTCCCCCCTTCTGTTCTAAGCCACTGTCACTCAGCACTGGAGACCTGATCGATGTAGCTTTCCTGTGCTAGGCCATTCCCTCCCACCCCCCAAGCAGTATATCTGTTATTGAGGGTAACCACAGCAGGGGTAATCTGTACTGACTGACTATCCCTGTTCCCCCTCTTGATGTTAAAAGTTCATTCCGTTTTGATTCCTTAACACAATCTGAAAGAAGCTGCAAAGTCATCAGGAACACTGGAGATCTCTCTGCCTTCCCACATCCCACAAGTAGAGCATTCTACTATCCTATTTGACATTTCCACTGCTCTAACTGTGCAATAAGAAAGAAAGAAAATTAAATGAAAATATGATCTACCTGCCTCTCCTAGCTGAAGCCTCTATGAACCAAAGCCTCAACTCCCCACTCTTAACACTAGCTGCTCTCAGTGGCCTCTCCACTTAAACCTAACATTTTTTTTTTGGCCCTTGTCAAGTGAATAATCATGCACAGTCCAATTTCTCATCGGGAACTGAGGTGCGCAGAATGTCTAAACAGATGGAGCACGATTCATGTTTTTGTTGAGACCTAACAACATGAGTTAGTCTAACTGTTAGAATCTGTAATGCTTAACTTGGAAAGATCACTTTTATCTTTTTTTTTAAAAACACTCATAAAACTCCATGTCAGTAATAAATGTCAACCATGCAGAATTTACATTTTTCCGAATGCTGCAAGCAGCTTGTAAAACACGCATTATAGACTATCAATTAATCCCAGTTGGCTGTGAAGTCATGTTGGTCAGTGGCCTGAAAGTGGTTAAAAGCCAAAATCCCAGTGGGCAGACAGAAATGAGACCTGAAATAAAATGTGCATGGATTATGTAGAAGAAAATAATAATTCTTTGGCAAAATCTTTGAGCCAGATCCTGAACTTTTGCAGAGTTTCCATTTGAGGTTACCAAAGAAGTTACTTACTGGATTTCAGACAGCTTAAGATTTTAAATAACTAAGTGATTTTACTGAATGATAGTAAAAACAGAAATTGCACTCCAAAAACAGAATAAAAAACCAAAGGAATGAGTCCCTACTTGTGAAAATATTTATCCAAAATGTTTCAAATTTTCAGTGATTTTTGCAGACAGAAAATATGTGCCATCACTTGTACAAAGCCTAAGCTAAAATGTATGTCATCCAGTTCAAGCAGGGTCCACTTTAAAAATAATCTGGCTTTTCAGTTAGATGCTTCTTGGTCTAAAAAAAGCTATCAATACAGATCACGTGCATCTCATATCTAGTCACATGGAGTTGCTTTCTTTGCATACAACTGAATGTGTTCATAAAATGTCTTTGGAGCAGCTTGTTGAGAACACTTGCTGATACCTTCCAATAATAGCACTAAGTCTGTCAATTTGATGAAAATGTTTCCCATTGTGTTAAGAAACCTAATCCTCAAATGAAACTTTTAGAGACCAGGGTTCTTACAAATATTTAATTTTCAAATTAGTTATTACTGGAAAGGCCTATTATTTTCTCTAACATTTTCAGTTCCTTGAGGTACAGCGACCGCAAACCATACTGATGGAGCTTCACAAGTTTTATTTCGTGGGCATCTGATATTCACACACCAAAGTTCAAGTGGAGGATAAATTTCCAGAAGGAAGCATGACTTACTTCCTTATCTCCCTTACTGATTCTGAGGCCAATAGATGTGTTTCTTACTGCCATTCGGCTGAGATCAGTATCAACCTAATGCTCCACATGGCTGTTATACCACAGTTCCAGGGACCTGGGCTTAATTTTAGCTTCTGCTACCATCTGGGTGGAGTTCTTCTGTAACCTTACTGGTTTCATCCCACATCCCAAAGAGATGCTGGTAGCCAACTGGCCTCTTTCTGTAGGTTAACAGCAAAAGGTGAGTTAGAGGATGTGCAGACGAAGTGGTTAGGGTACAGGGAGATCAGGAATGCGAGTACACCCCAGGAACTAGTGTAGACACAATGGTCCAAATGAACTTCTCGTCTGCCATTATAAGATTTAAAAGAAAGGTTAGCTTTGTCATATGCAGATTAAAAAAAACATAGTTCTAGTAGCTTTCCTCTATAATAGCACAGGTTTGTCAAAGGCCTTCTGAAAATCCAAGTAAGCTCCACCACTGAGATGATTGGATAATGATTTACCCCTGCTCACAGTTGAGTGCAGATATAAAAAACAGAGCAGCAACAGATGGCTTTGAAATGTGCTTTTATATGCTATATACCATGTAACATTAATAAGACCTCGCACCTGCATTTTAGTCAGCGATATTCATAGACTTTCTCAGAAGGGATTTAAAACTTCTCCATAGTGCAATAGGAAGGGTAACAGTGCTACTTTATGAATTAAAAATAGAAACTACAAGAACTACTCAGCAGGTCAGGCAGCATTTGTAGAAAGATAAAAAGAATCAACATCTAATCCCTTCATCTTTTCACAGACACCGCCTGGCCCACTGCACATTCCTGGCATTTTTTTGTTTTTGTTTCAGATTTCCAGCAGCTGCAGATTTTTTTGATATGCATATTCTACTTCACACACGTTCTTTTCATAGATTTAGGAGTCTCCAATATCATCAAGGAATGATGTGGACATGTTGGAGTGAATGAAGGAGAGATTTTATGGTGTTGCCAAGAATTGGAAAGTTTTAACTTGGCATTCTCTGGAACAAAGGATAATGAGAGAAGTATCAAATATCAGACAGGGATCATAGCTTTAAACTAATTATTGTTAGATGAACAATACACAGGATAAAGACAAACACAGGAATTGTTTACTTCTGGAAATCTCCCTTATATTAAAAGGTGAACTGCTCATCACATTTAAAAAGTGCCTGGATGTGCACTTGGAAGAGTGATGACCTCCAGCATGACATGTCAAGTGCTGGAATATGGGATTTGGCTGGCAGCTCTTTTCTGATAGGCACAAATAAAATGTATAAGGCTGCATCCTTCTGTATCTTGCTGATTGCACATAAACATCAGTTCAGTGAAGAAACTAAATAGCCGTGGACTAAAAATATTACAAAAGAAATTTTTAAAATCATATCAAATTCATGACCAACTTCCACCTAGTCTGCAATACAACCAAATTATTATTAAATTAGCTGTAAATTTGCTACATTCGGCCAAAAGTTAAGTAGCTTGGCTGGCAATAGCAAAATTCTCTTAATGCAAAAACCTTAGGGACAGCAAAGACAGTGATAAATTTGAGATAAATTGAATATAATCTTTCTCCACTGAACCTTTGTCACCTGCCACTTTTCAGAAAATGAATGACCCAGATTTTTTGATCAAATGGCAATAGATTTGCTGTCATTACGCCTTAAACCTGACAGGAGCTTCTGAGTTATGGGCCCTTGGATTTAATACTGAAGTATATAAATTGCAGTCAATGATTCCCTGTTTCTCTAGTGGAACTGTTTTTGCAGCCTTCTCCACAAAGAAACTACAGTTTCAGACATTTGTTACCTTAGCCTCATCCTAAAAAGGTTCTGCTTCTATGCACAAGGTGTGTGGTGCAAATTTCAAAATCTATATCTAACTAGTTATTGCTTTGTGAACTTTCTGGCCCAAAAATCTAAACATAAATTTTGGAATTGTACATTTTTGAAATTCATATTTCAAAAATAACAGAGCTTATAAATGTATGCACTTATGAAAATATTAAATTTCAGCTTTTACCCCATTTCCAAGTGTATATTACAACCTCAATTTCACCGTGCATAAAATGATTTAAAATACAAGTTAACTTTTGGATTTTTCTTCCCTGGTTTGATGTCTGAGAATTCTTCAGTATTACCAATCAACCAGCCACTTCTGGTGGACCTCAGTCATAACCACACCACCCCTCTAGAACTACAAACAACAGAAATGTGGAATATCAGTTCAAACACAATTCCACAGCTTTCACAGGAGCTGGCAGCCAAATGACAAAGTTAAGTGATTCCTGTGCTATTGACTACATTGAAGTACTGAAAGTAATGCCTCCTACAGGAAATCCCTCACAAAACTCTGAGCAAACGTAATTTTTCCCCCAAGTGCAAAGTAAGAGTTTGAGTTGTCAATGACCTTTCTTTCATCAGTTCTGGTTTTAATAACCCCCACTTCTCTCCTCTACTGCTGATCTCACTGCTAATTAATATAGTATTTTGCTTCCATACTTGGTATTAGTTCACAAAATAAAGTAAGACCTTGCACTCACATGTGGGAAACAGGTCCATTTATTATGAGGAAAATAAAGCAGTTTGTAAAGGATCATTTTTGTACATTTGTACAAAAGGAAAATAAATTACAGCATTTATATTGCACAGACTGACCTTTGCTTTATGCCAGTAATATTCAGGAACTTCAAGACTGATAGCCTCATCTTGTAACACATTTTTATTCTTCTCACATAAACAGGTACAAAACTTCTAAAAATGTTGCTAGTCTGATGTGACAACCATGTGAATAACAGTGATGGTAACCAGATCCAGATGCTGAAGGAGATTCACCAACTTTTACAAAGCTATTAAATATTTTAAAATTGATTTGGATAAAACACTGTAGAATACAAGATTTAGAGCTAAGAGGGGACAAAGACGGAATAAATACTCATTAAACATAATGATAACAGCAGAAGTCAAACAGGTATCAGCAACTCAAGAAATATGACATGAGGATGGAGATAATGAATCATTAATACAAATGGCTTCAGCTCTGCAGAAGGAGAATGAAGGAAAAAATGTACACTTTAGAGAAATGAGCATAAGACATAATTAATGGGATTACCACAAAATTAGTTGGCCAGGTAAAAGAGAAACTGGAGTAATATCATTAAAATGTGGTTGGATGCCTTCCTATATATATTAAAAAAAGGCCCAACAAGAGGAGATAATGTCAGATTTGATTATGGGAACAAACAGACTCACTTTCAAGGACTCCTAACAACTTATATTCTCAGTATTATTTTTATATGCAGTTTATCTTCTCTTGCATATTGGCATTTGTCAGTCTCTCTCTGTTCATGTGTAATTTTTCATAAAATTATATTATGTTTCTTTTTTCCCCCTGTAAATGCCTGCAAGAAAATGAGTTCTGAGATAATATAAAGTAACATAGGTGTCTTTGATAATAAATTTACTTTGAAATTTGAAATAGGCTAAATCTGATTAGAATACCTTTGTAGAGTGGCCAATACAGAATGGCCCAGAAATTAATTAGCACTACTAAAACAATAATCATTATTACACAACATACCAGCTGAAAGTGAGCTGCTGCCAAGTGTCAGTGTCCAAAGGCTTTAAGTGCTCCTAACTGCTCATTACACATTTCCAAATTTAAGGCAAGATGGAAGGTGGTCAGGGGTTTGGATGCTGTTGGAGATTGATAATTGTCTGGAAGAAAGCGTGGATACAGGTGGAGGCTCTCAATATCAAAGTCAGGGTTGCAAGATCTAGGACTGCAAATTTAGGTCCGGGTGGGGAACGGAAGTAGTAATGACAGTATAAAAGATTAAAGGGGAGTTAGACTACTTCCAAGTTTCCAGTGCTGGGCTGGGGCTTGCTTGAGGAAACCCTCTTAAAACAGTGCTGATTTTTCCATGTAAACTTGATTGTTTTAAGAGTGCAAAATGATGGCTGTGCCTCAGAATAACATGATCCAATTTCCTTAAGTTACACAAGGAATGTTATCCTATGTACAACTGGTGCAGAAATTGCATCAGGTTTTCAAGGGTCTATTCAAATTTCTGAACTGTTACAATAGCATTCCACTGCATAAATGATTTTTATATATATATACTGGGATAAAGTGTTATGTCTGAATTTCCAGGCCAATGTGCTCAGGATAATAAGTTGCAAATTACAGAAAACTGAATCAGGATGAGAAAAAAAACTTGTGAAAATAACATTGATAAATAATGATATATAGACTAGCAATGCAAAACATTTATATTGGCATTCAAAGCCCAGAAACAACAAACAAATGAGGCTGTAATGAGACATTTACAACTCAAAGCACTGGAGAATAACAGGGTCAGAAGTGTCATTTACAAATTAAATGGACAACTAAGATTAAAAACAGATCAAAATAACAGTGGAACTGGTTAAATACATTATTTAGAAATTAGTGAAAAGTGGATGAGGAAACATGACATGAGGAGTAGATGGGATAAAATCCTGAGAAGTGATAATATAAAGATAGAGGTGTTAAATAGTTATTTTGCTTCCATATTTACAAAGGAGTTTTCGGGTGGACAAGGCATCAAAAGACCTGATTATTTTAAATGTACTTGGACCACCTTTGAAGGAGAAAGCTGAGTAAACTAATCTAATTCTCTAGTTACAACTCCTGGTTTAGATTGCATTTGTACATTTGAAAATAATCTAGAGACAGAGGAGGCACTATTATAAATGTTTAGAAAATATCTACATTAAGATTTTATATCTATTTTTTAAAGGGACATACATCATCAACAGGAAAAAAATTGGGTCACTTCTGAACAAGAATTATGGAGAAAAAAGTCAAAATGAGATCATTTACAGTGGAAAAATAATTACTCATTCTAAAGAGATTCACCTCTTTCTGAAACCCAAGTTACATGCCACTTTGAAATTAAGAAACTTAAGGTGGAGGAGCAAAGGGATCTGCAACTGCAAGTAAACAAATCACTAAAATGCTTTATTGGTAAGGCCACAAAAGTAACCAACACTTGTTTACCTCGATTAGTTTATACGGGGTGCAATGTTCAGCTCCAGTCATCCTAATATTCAAAGGATATTTTCAGGATCTGAAAATAATTAAAAGGATCACAACAAAAAAGATAAAATTCATCAAGAAGTTATCAACAGGCTAAGCCTTTTTTTCTCTCAAAGGCTGAGGAAAAAACAGGCAGAGGTATTTTTAAATGATGAAAAGTTTTGATGAAGTAGATTGAGTTTATTTTAGATTGTAAGGTCAACAACAAAGGAAAGGGGAGTTTGGAAGAAACATTTTCCCCCAAAAAGGGGGAACTTGTGACTGTTGAACTTGTTAATCCAAGTGGTACATTGGCAAATAGCATTTGATAGAGGAGTCTGAACAGAATTTATCTTATAGATTAGATGAAGTTTCAAAGGAGAATGAGCGGAGCACAAACAGCAGTATATGCAGGATTAAAGCATTTAATCTGTTTGTTACATTTTTATGTAACTTAGCATCAATCATACTCAAGACAGATTATTTCCATCTCACTCACATGCTAATTTCTTCATGTTGCTGATTTATTTTTATCAACCAAGTCTGATGGTTGGTATTTGCAACCACTGCCAATAACAAATGGAAATAGTTTTCCAAATCACCAGGATTCTGATCACTTGAGCAGTCTGAGGCTGCACATTTATCAGTGCCACTTGGCCTTTGTTGAATTCTCCTTTTCTGCACCATTGTCACCTACCAATGCCTGCCCACAAACAATGAGCAACTTAATACCTCAATTTTCAATTAAACGTTGTGTAAATTGTTTGCATTTAGATATATAGTATATTCCCTAACTTTGAGCATGCATTATTGACATGGTTGAAAAAGGAGAAAAATCACATCAACTGAAAAAGATTTCCTGAATTTTAGATCATTTGAGCATCTTTAATGATAATTGATTTTCTTTTAAGTTGTATAAACAGCATTTCTTTCATGATAAATATGGCTGGGATCATCCAAGTGAAACTTTCTGCATTCTATAAAATTTCAAAAATGTCCCAGTACAATGTTCTAAATATACAAATTCTAGCTTAGCCAAAAGGGTACACTTATTCCACAATGCTCTTCTGTTTATTTTGAGACTGTGGTGGTTTACTATACTTCTTAAATGTTCGACTCAACCAGTCACATAAAGATCAAGCAAAGATGCATCATCCAGACAAAAGTGCTCAACTCCTCTCGCCCACATACCTTGTGCTCCTCTAAATGTGCTTACCACATTGCTTTTACTCTACTGCTTTTGTTTTAAATCATTTTTGGGATGTTGTCAAAGGTGAAAAGATGATGCTGCCCATCCACAAGGCTTTGCTGATAGAAGGTGACCTTCTACTTTACATTAAAATCATTCTGCTTTTCCACTGACCATCCATACATTTGATACATATCCCTGTTTATTGATCAAAATTAGAAAGGGTTTGGGTATTTTAACACCAATGTATAACTAATTTAATTGTATTTTTAATACAAAGGCATTTTGTTCTATCAGTGAATTTTCCATTCATTTCTTTTACCTTGTTCCTTTTGTTGTGTCTTCCTGACCCTCCTTTATCAATAACTTTATTTTTTTCAAGTGCTAACTACTCCAAGTTCAGAATGTTTTGCTTTTATTTTAGAGGAGAAAAATCTATGTTTATATCTCAAGGTTCCAACTTGTGAGAGCAAATTTAAGTATTTGGGCATATTCTTACTGGAAAGGAGACTTCAATTTTCCAACAAATGTTCTCAGTATTAAAAGCACACGAAAAAAATTAATGCACACAATTATTTACACTGTAAATATACTAAGAAACAATTCAAACAGTGTAATTTAAAAAGCCTAAAACTACTGCGTACAAAACAACTAGAGGGAATCAAAAGACTAATGAGCCAGTTTCTTGAAAAGACGTAGGATAAAATTTATTAGCAGCAAATTAAACATCTCTATTGGGCAAAAAGCCATTTTGAGTTCCCCAAACTCTTAAGAGTGTAAAAGTTTACTGTAATCACGCTTTAAAACACACCATACTATTCTCTACAATGTTTGATGGTGCTTCAAACTGATTCATTGCCATTGGCTCCATCCACCAATCCCACAAAGTATCTCAGAGTGAATCAAACTGTTTGCAGACAGACACAAGCAATTCCAAGCTTTGTAACGTTACTTGTTTCGATTATGTCTTAGCTCATCTGATAAAATCCTCACATTACCCTTTAACAACCATCTTAACACATTCCTGGCTGGCTTTCATCACTCCACTAACTTGACCATTCAAAACATTGCTGGTCATGTGACATCTTGCACCAACCCATTCATCCCTACATGACAAATAGCTCGCTTAAAATAAAAAGTTTACCCTTGTTTTCAAATGCTTCTCTTTCTTTTAAATCCCCTCCTCTCTCAGTAATCTCATATTCTCCAACCTTCCAACAAGTTTTTGCTGTTTGCTCTTTAGAAGCCATAAATTTAACAATTCCAATATTGCCAAATGGATCTTCAGCTCTGGAATTCTTTCTCTACGTCTTTTTTTTTCCTCTTTCCTCCTCTCAGCCTTTGGCCATCAGTTTAAATTTCACCCTGTATGAGGTGTTTGAAACAGACTGCTGTGAAGCAGCTTGGTTATTTTTGGTGTATGAATGCACCAAATAAATAGTAATACAGCAGTTGTTGCAAGTTGACAAAACTTTTTTTTTTAAGTGATTGGGGTGCCTTTATACTAAAGCAGAGAAGTTATGAAAAAATGCATACAAAAATACCAGTGAGCAGACCTCAGCTGGGAGAACTATGTTCAGCTATTGGAAGTGGTCTCCGGGAAAGGAAGACTTAGCTAGTGGGCAAAGGAGTTTTACTAGAATGCTATCTTGTCCCTCGGAATTCAGAAATCTGAATCTTATTCACCTTACAATAGGGTTTAAACTAAAACATTTTTAAAAGTTGCAGGAGATGATTTTGACAATATTTGTTTTGATATGGTGGATTAATGAAGAATTCTTATTGAATAGATAGAATGAAGTTGTTTCTCCCATTGTCAGCAGAATCAATAATCAAAAGGTCATACAATTTAAGCTAATTGCCAAGAGAATCAGGTGATCTGTCCACCCTCACTCCCCCCCCAAAAAAAGTGGATTATGAAAGACATGACCTAACTTCCAAAATGGAAGTAGATAAACTCTTGAAAATAAACTGGATTATAGATAAGAGCAATAGTATTACTCTTTCTAAGAGCTGGTCCAATAGTGAAAACTTGTTTAAAAGACCTGCAAATGCAAAAATATTTGATATATACTAGTGGGTCAGGTAGCCTCTGTGAAAAGACAAACAAGTATCATGTTTCAAAACTGAAGAAGGGGCTAATCTGAAATGAGAATGCTCTTTCTATAGATGCTAACTGACTTGCAGATTGTTTCCAGTATATATTTTTTCTTATCTCAGCCCTATTGGATAAAATTTCTTCCTTCTATGCTAAAAGATTTTAAGAATTTAGGAACAGCACAAGATCTCCAAAGGTATCTTCAGAAGAAAAACAAAGCCTTTCAGACACTTGGCTAATGTTTCACTATTTGAAGACTTTTAAGCATTCTTTCCATTTGGCCAATTTCAAATATCATGCTTCATATAGTGAATCTATTACTGTTTATTCTTTCAATGTTGAGATAACATTTGCTGTCTTTCAGTCTTCAGGAAGAACTGCTGTATACAATACTTCATTTACACCCTTCAGTTTTTTACAACTTTGTTTACTCTCACTGCATTTTTTTCATTTCAAAATGCTACTTTATATTGACAGTAAATTTCCAGCCACTTCTCTGCATATCATACCAGCTCATCTTGAAATCTTCCACAGACCTACCTACTATTCCTCAACAATGAGATTTCACACCAATTGCACGAGTCTAAAACGTGCATGTATGCCAAAAATATATTTGATTCTCAGAATACACTACTAAACCTTTGCCAATTTCTTTCTACAGCAAAGATGTTGACATTTGAGTATGTTTGAGCAGGCAAAAGTTATGAAATATCTCAAATATTGCTGAGTGCAGAGCAAGGCCCCAAATTCCTGGAGACTTTCAGATGCCCTATTCAGAAAAGGAAAAGTAAGAAAAAGGAAATTGATTACTTATTCTACGAGCTAGAGAAGACAAAGGCTTCCATGTATAAATCAGGCTAATAGATACGAGCAAAATAGCAATGCATTGCAGGCAAATCTAATCTAACATTCAACTGGACACTAGAACATTTACTGATCAAAATATTGTTAACAAATGGTTAGTGAATTTTGAATATCGATTCTAATGAGAACCAAGATGAATCTATTAAATATGTAATTTCTTAGTCATTTTAAACATTGCATGTATTTCAGCTTTTTTTCTACACTATTGCAAATTAGCTATTAATCTGGGAAATGCACAAAATATGATGTAAATAGTACCTCTGGAACAAAAACTAAAACACAACAGTGAAGTCACAAATTCAGACAGTTTGTTGATGCATTTTATTGTGAGATGGGTAGTCTGGTATAAAACTAGAAAATGACTATCATGTAACTAGGCAATTAAAAATAACTTCTGGCTTGATTCAGATGTAGAGGAGTTCTAAAATAAATTGGCACAAAGCAAAAAATGTTATGTTGTTCCCAACACTGCGCATGACTTTGTGATTTGGCTGAGGATAGTAATAGAGTTCCACGGTTACACAGTAATCGCAAATAAAACTGCAAAAAATACCATGTTGTATATCATTATACTTGAAATTCAATAGCCCAATGTATTAAAAGTGAGGCAGGGCAAATAACTGGATTCCGAATGTAAAATTCATACATTCTCATTTGAAACTCTAGTTCTACAGTCCAAGGCAAGTAATACTGTTACATAACACTGTTAAACAAAATTTGATTGCAAGAGAACCAATTGTATTTCTGCTTTGAATTCTTATCAACCTTCCAAATCATTTTTCTTACTAAAATATATTATTGTATTAATACAAACTACAGTATTATACACTACATTGTGTAATAAATAACAATAAAGAAATATAAAAATAAGACACATAAATATAAAAGTTTTCTAAAACTAAAAGGTACATGTGTCAGTAAGTAGGGAAGTAGGGTATTAATACTGCCAGGTTCAAGGGCATACAGTACAAAATTTGCACAAACATAGGAAACTAAAATGTTATTATAATTTGAATTAAAATAATACTGAAATAAAATCAGCTAACACTGTTAATAACTTGCACCAAAGCAAAGGGCTGGTTAGAGCCACATTTCCATAATACTGATTTATAAATGGCACTTGCAGCACACAGGTCTTGCATAAGGCCAGGGGGATACAAAGCTCCATACCATAATCCTCACTTACCTAAGTATCACTAGTCACTAAAACACCAACTTCTGTTCTCTCCAACAATTATACTGTTAGTTCTTACTTTGAAGACTTGGCAACAGACTGCTATACATCTAACTACAAGTCTTACCACATCCTTCTCAATTTTATTTTTCTAGTAGCTGCTTTAAGGCTAACATTATGCTTCAAATGAATTTACACTCTAAAATAAGGTCAACTAATGTCATCAATTACTACCTTCTAGTGTGATACTGATAAAGGTAGACAATAATACTTAGGAGTATGTTAGATACAAGTATAAAGGGAATTCTGTAGTGCAGAAATTTTCACATCCTTTTAAACCAATGAAATGTTGAAAGTCAGCAATGGAATAGAGAGTTGTAGTACTATAAATCTACTATTGATACTTTCATTTGTAATAGAAATTTTCATAGAAATCTCTCCCAGCTGTACAGTGTTGAAGTTAATGGGATACATGAATGGCAAAATGAAGAGCAACACAGGTAAACAGGTAATGCAGAATGACTGGTAGCAAATTCTTTTAAAACCTGTTGGTTTGCCTTTTGAATCAAGACAGTCAGTTTATGCAATTCCTTACTTGCAATTTTTTTTTGCATTTTTTATACAAACATCATTCCTAATATCTTAAACAGTTCACATGGTAAATTGTTAATTGTTGAAGTTCAGGCACACCGGGATTTCTACACAGTAGTGAAGAGAAAACATAGCAATATAGAGTGTGTTTCTGGAATTTTTTTTAAAAACATGGTACAACACTAATTGCAGGACATTTCTTCTCCAATTTAAGTTCCTGATCAAGTATTCATTACATTTTCTCTGGTGAATTAGCTTCCAAAACTTGCAGATTATTTACTGTATTTTCCTGCTCCACATCACTCATCAGATCTGTTCTATTTGCTTCTTCAGCTTCCTCTTCTGATTCCTCTCTCATTTCCTCTCCACAATTATCTTGCATTTCATCACTTTCTTTCTCTTCCTCCTCCTTTTCACTTTCATCTTCTCTTGCAGTGCTGTCCTTGTCATCTGAGTCCACGTGGGAAGGAGAGGTCCTGATGTCTGTATACTCACTGTTGTTCAGTGAGTCAGGCCCAGTCTCCTCTTGCTCTGTTCCTTCACGTTCTTCAGCTTCGCGCTTACAGTACGAGTAGCGATGGTTCATGTGCTGTGAGTAGGAGCCTGAATGTGAGAAACGCTTGCCACATTTATCACACTGATAAGGTTTCTCTCCAGAGTGCAGTCGCATGTGTTCAATCAAATGGTGTTTGTGTTTGAAAGCTTTCTTGCAAATCCCGCATTGATGAGGTCGCTTACCTGGCCAAATGAAGATATTAGAAATAAGCAGTTTGCTTAAAAGAAAACAAATGTTGTTGCCCTCACAAGGTTTAATCCCATTAACAGTTAAAGAGCTTTGAGTATATTAATTTAGGTAATAAAAATATAATCCCACAAATCCTTCTGCATGTTTTGCCTTTGTCATTCCCATTTTACTTTCACTTGAAACAATCTTTCAAGATCAAAATCCGTATATTTAAGTGCATCTTAAAATGGCAATTTTTCTCCTTTCAACCATTGTAATCTTGAACCATACTTGAAGTTGAATATCTTGTGTTTCTTAAGTAAAGAAATAAACATATAACAATAAGCAGATGCAGCTCAGGTGGGGTTCAATAATACATCAGGGCATGCTGGTGTAGTGGCTGAGGTAATGGACAAGTATCCAAAGTATTCTTTTTGTTCTTTCTTTAATCAAGACAAGTTTAAGGGCTCCTATTGCTGCAGAAAAATATAGCTGTATAGGAATTTAGACTCAAGTAGGTTAAATAAATCTGGGATAAGAAGCTTCGACTTAAAACCCATCTAGTTCACTATTACCCTTGTGCACCATTAGTTCACCAATACATGATGCACAACCTGAGGTCATGAGAATGCTGCCAAATCATTCTTTTGCCAAGTTCACCTGCAGAGCTCATGACTGTGTTTGTTCTTTGCAGGTTTTATTTTCCCCCAGAAATTAATATAAAAACACTAACAATGTTGAATACATTCCAATAATTTCACTTCATGTGCTATTAATACAAGAATGCAAAAATTTGAGGGGTACAAAGTCATCCTAAATGTATGATCTATATAGAGACAAATTCAATAATCGCTTTGATTTATAGTAAGCAAAGATGTTCCACTAATGTCAAAAAGGCAGAGGCATTTATACACTTGTGGAACATAACTCTTACCCCTACCTGGTGCTTACATTTAACTATCACTGACAACTTAGACCACAGCACAAGCCCCAACCCTTAGTCCCCTACCATTTCTAACTATCCTCCATCCCAGCTCTCAAGTAGCACTCAATGTCCATATAGCCGTCTCTGGAGATAGCAGCAAAGGATTCATGACTGATATATTCATTTGTGCTTGACTGCAGTTCTCAAGGCAGCACACCCATATGGGTGGACTTGGATTACTAGGCCAAAACCTACTTTCCTGGATTGAAATACTTATGGTACAACATGCTGCACAATATATATTCTTTCTTACCTGTGTGTTCATACTTGTGTCTTAGGAGAGAGCTACTCTTTTGAAATATTTTATCACACAGATCACAGGCATACATTCCATTTTCTGTCTTTTTTATTTTCTTACGTGGCGGCGTAGAGTCTGAATCGTTCTGATCATCAGTATTGGGCGCATTTCCAGAATTCATCTCTTGGCTTTCCTCCTTCAGGAACACAACCAGTTTTCAGACAACAATCACATGTAATACTGATTCAGTGATACCCTTCACAATTTTTAAAATGTAGTTCTGATTTCACAATGAAGAAAGAGATCATAAAAAGACCTAAAAATTATTCTACATACAGAAAGTTGTTGTCACAATGGATCAAATCCTGCACAAGAATACACAGAAAGCTAATCTCTTCCAGTGAACAGGGAAGTTGGTATCCATTATGGGAATAACCTTGTTCCTTTAAATGAAAGGGAGGGTTCAAGCATCACTCGAGGGATGGAGAAGCTGGAGCACAGTGTCAACTCTGTACGTTAATGCAAGTGCATTCAGCTGTGGATTAGCAGTTGCACTTTGACCAGGGATCAATGGGAAAAAGGGATGCCCAAAGGAGACAAGGGGTGTGTGAGAAACAGGAGGATAGAGATTGAGGTGGTTTTGAAGAGCAAATTTCAAAAGGGGATTTAAATGCATGAAGATCCAGTCATCATTCTGCATGGCCCCAGAGTTAGTTTCCTTTAATTTGCAAGGAAGTAGGCCTACACTTGCTTTGAAAACATCTTTTGAAAATAACTTAAAATATGTTAAACTTCACTTGGTACTATGTGTTACACAAGCATTGCATTTATATTGAGGGCTTAGAAGAAATTTGACATTGTCTGCCTGCTATGCAATGAGCAAGCTGTTGTGTATTTAATAATATTCAACTGTATATTCCAAAGAATATTTTACTAGCATTAATATTCAGGGTGAAGTCTTATACTAAACAGCAAGCATAAAAAGCAGATAGATTTGAAAAACAATAAAACTGATTAATAAAAAAAATCAGCATACTTACTAGATGATTTCCGTTGGCTTGAGTTGATTTCTGTTGCTGTTCAGCACCATTTGAATTAGCTGTCTTATACGTGTAGGCCACCTGTGGAATGAAGCTTGCCTGTTTTATTGTAGCTATAGGTCTGAGGCATGGAACACTGTTTTGATTCGAAATGGCAACAATTGTAGGAAGTTTCGTGGTGACTGCAGGAATTGCAATATTTATAGGTTTGGCACTTGTTGAGTTTTCTTCGTTAGTATTGTCATTTTCTTTTTGTTCTTTCTTTAAACAAGACAAGTTTAAGGGCTCCTCTTGGACATAATGAACACTGCTGTGGTAAACACTGGTTATAGTGGGTCTTTCAAGCCCTTCTTTTTGCTGCCTTGGAAGAGATAGGTCAAGAGGTTCTAGCTGTAAATCATCCTGATTGCTATCTGGCGTGTTCAGGTAGCTCTGTGAATTTCTAGAAGATGCAGAAGAAAGATTCAGTGGTGATGGGGAAGGAGTATTACTCCTTGAAGGTTCTGCTGTTGTATTAAGTGGTACATTCGTGATTTGAGATTCAGTCAGCTTATCATTGGCTTCTACATTTGCAGAGTTCCCTTGTACATCACCAGGTGATGAATCTGGATGACTGATGAACAGCTTTGGTTTGACCTCCTCATTGTTTGGCGAGGGAGAAGAGGGACAAGATGGCTGGACTGGAATCTGACTAGTCTGCATTTTCTCAAACCATTTTTTTACCTTTTCTAATGGTAGGTTTACAGCGACTGAAATCTTTGCCAATTCCTCAGATGTCGGTTGTGCATTCAACGCATAATATGCTTTCAGAAGTGACAATAGATTCTTCAATGGCTCTTGATCTGAAGAGATATTCTCTTCTGTTGATACAGAAGCTCCAGGGAGGTTTTCAGGGACCTTAATACTGCTTTCTCCTGAAAGAGCTTCAGTTTTTAATTGATAGTGCTTTAGCTCATGAAGTGCATTTAGCCCACCAGGGCATTCATTACAAAGAAGGCAAGTGTTACTAACCCCTTCTGCACTTGTCTCCGTTTTCTCAGATTTAACTGTGAGGTCTTCTGGTGGCTTTTCATTTGTACAACTGTCTGTTCGATTAGGAACTTCCTTTTTTAAATTTTGTGGCACGGCTTGGAGCTGACTTGGCTCTAAGCTATAGTTGATAATGATTTTGGTTGTTCCATCCTGATCAATCAAGGGAAGACTAATTGATGAAATGAGGGAATGACTGTTTTGTTGTACAGATCCAGAAGAGACCGTTCCTGGTTCTTTGGAAGGGAGAGTAACATGATTGTTTTCTAATACTGCAACTTTAAGAACATTCTGAATGTCACTTAAATTTATGCTAATAGGAGAGACCAGGCCTACAGTTGGCAATACAACAGCCTGAACCACACTTTGAGGAGAAGTTGTAACTTGCACTGGGGTATTGCCAGTAAATCCTCCATTTTGGAAAGAGCTTGCACAGTTGATACCAGAGGTCACGACCATAGTTTTGTATTCATAATCCACAGGCTCAGTTTTGATTTGGTTTATGGCAGGCTGTTCCTGTAAAGGTTTATTGTTTTCTAGCTTGTGACGAAGTTGTGTTCTAGCAGGGCTATTGGTTGAAGGAGAAAGGGACGGAGAAGTGCCTTGAGGTGTCTTGATTCCTGAACGTGCTCTACCATTAAGTGATATAAGCCCAATGCACTTCTTACTACTGATGTGTGAGCTGTAAGAGCCTGAGTGGGAAAATCGTTTCTTGCAGTTAGAGCATTCATATGGCTTCTCTCCTAAAGAACAGAAAGGGAGAAAGTTAACACAATTCAGATAACATTTTGTTGAAACTGAATTATACTGGTGTAATAAATGTCTTCAAATGCCTATAAGCAATTATCGAGTCTTGAGTTCTCTAAAAATCCACAATAATGGGATGAGAAGATGTAGATTATAAATTAAATCATTCATTATGTCAGTGCTAAAAAGATTTAAGAAAGCATTTAATTTAAACACATCAGTGAAAATGTAACTCAAGATTGTATTAAAAGGACTCAGAAGATGTTGAGAGTGTGAAATGAGCTGCTAGCAGAAGTGATGGATATGGGTTTGATTTCAAAACTTAAGAGAAATTTAGAAAGGTACATAGATGGAGGGCTACGGTCTGGATGCAGTTTGTCATGGACTGAGAGGCCGAAGGGCCTGTTTCTGCACTGTGGTGTTCCAAGAATCTATGACTCAGTGCATCAGCAAAGAGGGGAAAGTCCAAGAGAACAATAATTCAAAACAAAACTACATACAAGATTCCAATTTAGGAAGCAATTTAGAGCACACTTGCTTATTTTCCTATAAGAAACTTACTTATAATCCATTTACTAAAACAATAATATACATCTCCAATTATTTCTATTAGATCCTGCAGACTGGGCTATTATTGGACAACGAAAAGATGTTGGAATAATAAAAACAAAATATTGACATGGAAGGGAGAGAATAGAATGAGTGCATGGCATGAATCAGATTTGAATTCAAAAAAATAAGTAGATTATTTAATGAATATTAAGTGGAAATGTAGGTGTTCTACATTTGTTCCTGTAGTAACTCCTACTTTGAAAAAGGCACACTCAACAACTTCATGCCAAAGAAACAACTTTATCTCGAACTTAATGTCCATTATGTATATACAGAGGCCTTTTTTACAACCCATACAGCATGGCAGGGCACTATTTACAAAAGCACACCAGAAGTAAAAAGAACGGAAGTAAACCCCCCACCCCCATTATCCTAATTAGTATTAACTTTTAATAGTGCTCACGTTACAACACTTCTTCCCCTTTAAAATCCAACATCTCCAAGTGTAAAAAAAATTAGGAAATAATAACAGTGGTGTCATTAACTTGCGTACCCCTGAAAACTTATACTAGTATCTCAGCAACAGTTTACCAACACAAAACATCTGGAAAACATGACAGATTCAACATTCAATCTAACAAAAAAAAACTGTCCCATCAAAGATTCAGTCTGTCAAGAGGTTTACGAGTGCGCTGTGATACTACCCCCGGTGAGCCAGCAGGCACCGCTGGTGAGGGTGTTTTGGGTGGATCTGGTTTTGGGGACTTGAGAGGGGTCTGTGTGTCTGCGGGAGAATGTCCATCTGCCTCAGGGGATCCCGACCCTTCTGCCAGCGTCTCGCCCTCTGGCAAAGTCACTGGTGGACATGCTTCCACCGTAGTCTGTCTCACAAATGGAAACTCCATGGAACTGTCTGCCTCTGAGCTGGTATCATGACGCAGGCGCACATGGTCCTGATGCCTGCGGAAAACACGCCCATCAGTCAGCTTAACAACATAAGAGACAGGACCACTCTGCTTAAGAATAACCCCAGGCAGCCATTGCTGATTGTTTCTCACATAGACATTGTCATCCAGTTTTAACTGTCTCTCTCGTGCATGTTGATCATGTCCCCCCTTCTGCTTTTCCTGCTTTCTCTTCACTTTCGCCTTCATGTCCAGGAACAGCAGGTCCAATCTTGACTTGGGCCTACACCGCATCAGCATCTCTGCTGGAGTGCGGGCAGTCGTAGTCTGTGGTGTGAGGCAGTATTTAAACAGGAAACGTGAAAGCCACATGCTAAGAGAGTCCCCTGTCATCTGCTTCAGGCCTTCCTTCACTGAACAGCCCACTCTGCCAAACCATTGGAGGCTGGGTGGAAAGGGGCCATCGGAATGTGATGAATGCCATTCTGCTGCATGAACTCATTGAACAGTTCACTGGTGAACGTCGGGCCATTATCAGTGACCAGAGTGTCAGGCAACCTGTGGACTGCAAACACTTGCCTGAGTTTGTCTATGGTTGAGGGGACTGTGATGTTGCTCATCATGTGAGCTTTGATCCATTTAGAATGCACATCTACCATTACAAGAAACATCTGCCCCATAAAAGGGCCAGCAAAGTCCAAATGTAGCCCAGACCAGG
Source organism: Mobula birostris (assembly GCF_030028105.1). Taxonomy (NCBI): domain Eukaryota; kingdom Metazoa; phylum Chordata; class Chondrichthyes; order Myliobatiformes; family Myliobatidae; genus Mobula; species Mobula birostris. The sequence goes on along the minus strand of NC_092372.1, from coordinate 194,375,790 downwards.
GGTGGTCTGGCCGCTCCCATGGATGCAAAGGAGCTGGTGGTGGCATATTCTGATAAGTCTGACATCGCATGCATGATTTTACCTTGTTCTACAGATCCTGATCCATTCTTGGCCACCAAACATAGGATCTTGCAAGGCTTTTCATTCGAGACACTCCTGGGTGAGTCTCTTGAATCTGTGAATGGCCGGGGGGAGGCACGATGACCCTTGCCCCCCAGAAAATGCAGCCATCCTGCAGACTGAGTTCTGTCTTGTGTTTGGCATAAGGCCTCAGTTCCTCTCCTTCCACGACTCTGGGCCAACCTTGTAAAAGAAAAGTCTTGACTTGGGACAGGACTGGGTCCCTCTCTGTCCACTGCCTGATCTGGGTCACCTTTACAGGTGTCTCTGACAGCCTCTCCAATGAAAACACAGTCTCTGGAGGCACATATGTAGCAACAGGTGTCTCAGGTAAAGGTAGTCAACTCAGTGCATCAGCATTTGCATTATCCCCACCCACTCTGTACACTATAGTGTACTGGTGGGCTGACAACGTAAAAGCCCAATGCTGCATCTTGGCTGAGGCTAGCGGTGGGATGCATGTAATCTCACTGAACAGGCTCATCAGTGGTTTATGGTCCATATAAATTGTAAATACGCACCCATAAAGGTACTGATGAAAGCGTTTCACCACAAAAACAATGGCCAGACCTTCTTTGTCTAGCTGTGAATATCCCTTCTCAGCAGCTGTCAGGGTACGTGAAGCTAAACCAATAGGCTTCCCTGAACGGTCCTCCATGACATGTGAGAGAACTCCCCCGACTCCATAGGGCGAGGCATCGCATGCCAGGGTGATCTCCTTGTCTGGGTCATAGTGAAAAAGCAGCTTCACTGAGTGGAGGAGTTCTTTCACTTCCTTGAAAGCTTTCTCCTGCTCTTCATCCCATTGCCACTTAGTGTCATTGTGAAGCAGCTTATACAGTGGGGTCAAAACCCTTGAGAGGTCAGGAAGAAACTTGCCATAATAATTCACCATGCCCAAAAATGATCTGAGTTCCATGATGGTCTTAGGGCTTGGGGCCTTCTTAATAGCCCTTTGTCTTCCACAGGGCAAAGCCCCTCAGCTGTGATCTTGTGTCCCAGGTAAGGCACACTTGATGCCAGGAACACACATTTTCCACGTTTCAACTGCAGCCCTGCATCTGAAAGCCTCTTCAGCACTCGTTCTAAGTTAGCCAGATGCTCCACCTCTGTAGCCCCGTGATCAAAATATCATCAAGTTACACTGCTACGTGTGGAATCCCCTGCAGCAAACTGTCCATTGTCCTTTGGAAAATGGCAGGGCTGGACACCACTCCAAACACCAGGCAACTGTACTTGAATAATCCCTTGTGTGTATTAATTGTGACGTACTACTTTGAATCCTCGCCGAGCAGCAGCTGTTGGTAGGCATGGCTCATGTCCAGCTTTGAGAACAGCTTACCCCCTAACAGGTCATCCACCCATGGCAATAGATACTCCTCCAGCCTAGAGACCTGATTCACCGTAAGCTTATGATCCCCACATATCCTCACTGTTTTGTCTGCCTTCAATACTGGAACAATGGGAGCCGCCCACCTTGAAAACTGGACGGGCTCAATAATGCCCAGCTTCTGTAAACGTTCCAGCTCCTCAACTTTGCCTTTCATGGCATGGGGCACTGACCTGGGCTTAAAAACAAAACGTGGCCTTAGCTATCACTGGCCTGGCTTCAGCCTTCTGACCCTTGGCTGAAATGTCCACATATAACACCCCTAAATGAGGTATGGGCTGCCCCGTATAGGTCCTAAGTTTGAGCTTTGACGGCCTAATGGGAGGCAGGTTGGACCCCCATGTCCTCCTGTAGGTCTCCTCACTAATGACCAATGCAGTAGCCCCTGAATCAATCTCAAACTTAATGTTCTTTCCCCTGATGGTGACTGTGGCATAATGTGGTTCCTCCTCTGTTTCCACTGTTCTAGGCACACACTGTCTCTTCATCTGCTTCTTCTAGATGGTGTGTGGCTGCCTCAGCCTTTTGGGCTTTCCCCTGCCCAGGCTTAATCTTACCCTTTGAACTTCTGCACTTTTTAGCTAAATGTCCCTTTTTGCTACAAGCATGGCAGACAGTGTCTTTGAACTTGCAATTATTTGCATAGTGCGTCCCTCCACACCGGAAACATTCCACCCACTTTGCCTGTTTACCAGTCTCCCTGTCTCCCTCCTGACTTGGTGCACTGCCACCGACTGCGACCCCCAATGTCCTTTCTGGATATCCTTGACATTATTAGCAGCCATCTCCATGCCTTGGGCAATCTCTAAGGCTTTCTAGAAAGTCAACGGTGGGGTTTCCCCTAACAGGCGGCGTTGTGCGTCATTATTAATGCCGCATACCAATCTATCACGGAGCATGTCTTCCAACACTGCTCCGAACAGCTGCCGAAGCTCAGCCACAGACTGACCTGGCTTCCTGAAAGGGCTGTGAAACTTACACCGTTGGACTATCACAGAAGGTTTTGGATTGTAGTGGTTCCCCATGAGCTTGACCAGTTCATCATATGGAATATCCCCCGGTTTCCACGGTGCGGCTAAATTCCTTATTAGCTTCTAAGTCTTTGCCCCACACACACTCAGGAGAATAGAGCCGCTTCTTAGCCTCCTCAGTAATTCCATTAGCACAGAAAAAGTGTCCCAACCTTTCCTCATACTCTGGCCAGTCCTCCGTTAACTCCACAAATTCAACGACAGTCCCAAACGTAGCCATCTGACCGTGAGGCTGCTAATCGGCGCTGTTGCTCCCGTTCGAAAAACGTGCCGATAGGTTCACAAAACTCAGTTTACCTCATCGCCAAAAATACGTAGTAATTTCTACTTTGAAAAAGGCACACTCGACAACTTCGTGCCAAAGAAACAACTTTATCTCGAACTTAATGTCCGTTATATATATACAGAGGCATTTTCACAACCCATACAGCATGGCAGGGACACTATATACAAAAGCACACTGGAAGTAAAAAGAACGGAAGTAAAACCCCCCATTATCCTAATTAATATGAACTTACTTTTAATAATGCTCACGTTACAACAGTTCCAAGCAAAAAGAGTTTCAATGTAGTATAAACTGGTTTAATGTGGACTCCAAATTCAAGTGGATAAAAGAACAAATTTGTAGGCAAATTGTCAGGGACAAAAACAAAATGCAGAGCAAATGGAGGAGTACCCCAATATGATCATGTAAAATGTCAGGTATAAATGGCACAGTATTCCAAATTTCACAGAGCCTTTTTTGCCATATGTTGCAAGCCTAACAATTTTCTTTTGGGAGAAGGGGGTGAAATTCGGAATTTATGTAACCAGGTGACCGCAGAATATCATTTTTTATTGTTAAAGTGCACTTACATATCCACCATGGCAATGCTAAAATAGCTGCCTGTGCCTTTAAGAGAAGACAGTGAGATCATTATGCACACGTGGAGTTACAGAATTCTAGGAAGGACAAATGCTAGTTGTATGGTGAGGAAAGCTTTTAATAAGTAAGGTGTCGGCGCTGGATAGCGTGCTTGTGCGAAGTTCCTTATCAGCCTAATAGCAAGTGAGGAGGACTCATGTCAGGGTCTAGCCTATAGGTGTTTGGAAGTCAAACGTGTGCCAAACTGAGTAATTCTCTTAGATAAGATTAGATGTATTTATTCATATTTTTGTTGTGAATAAAGTACAGGTCCACAATCCCTTATCCGAAATCCTTGGGGCCAGTTGCATTTCGGAATTCAGAATTTTTCGGATTTCAGACCCCCACCCTACCAAAAAACACATATGCTCAAGTCCCTTATTTCACCGGTCTCAGTGCAGTGCGGTGGACTTTAAGACCCAGCAGCGCACCAAACCTACGCACATCCTCCCGTATACTTCAAATCATCTCTAGATTACTTATAATACCTAATACAATGTAAATGCTATGTAAATAATTGTTATACTGTATTGTTTAAGGAATAATGACAAGAAATTTTTTTCCCAACAAAAACATTCAATAAAACATAAAAATATACAGCTTCAAACGAACCGAATCAAACACATGGTAAATGACTTATCGGAATAAATGTAGAACGTCACTGTCACTATAAAACTTCAGTAACTTGTCTTTCTGTTTATTTAAATCATATACAGTGGTAGTTCTGACACTATTGTCTTCAGTAAAACGACGCACAGACACACCACGATCAAGCTTCTGCAATAACTCCACTTTCTGCATTATTGATAGAAAAGATTCCTTCTCTTTTTCTCATTGTTACCCATAGGGTATCTGCAGCTCTTTTTGACATTTTCACAGTGAAATTAAACACAAAGTCAACAGTGAATACAAAATATCAGTGAACAGCAAATGCACATGTAACCAGTACGAGCGCTGAGCCACAACTGACCTCTGGCAGCCTCTGCTAGTGCTGCCACGTCACACCTGTCGGCGAAAAAAAACTTTGGTTTTCGGAGCTTTTTGGATTTCAGAATTTCGGATAAAGGAATGTGCACCTGTACAAGGTTGGTGGAATTCTAATGTTGTTTGTATTGCTTTTTTTTAAGAATTGCCACTACCGTATTGGTTTTGTGTATTGTTTTATTTATTTTCATGTTGCATACATAACAAGGGTGTGGATCAAAATTAAGCTGAGATTTTAACAGTAGGAACTATGTTTATTTTTAAATTAATTTTGTCATTTTTATTTTGATCTTCTCTTTCTGCATTAAATCTAATACAGATAGAGGAATTAAAGACCCAAAAAAATGTTTGTTGTCCCATGTGTGCAATTTTCCCCAGGCTACAAAATTTATATTTAGGAAATGAAGCTGGGCAGGTGGAAGAAAGTGGAGTTTCAAAGTGAGATCATTTTTGTAGCAACGACAATAGTTCAGATAGATTTAACAAAGTTACGGGGAAAAAAACACAAATGCAAACAGAAATAAAAGCACAAAACTGGAGAAAAACAAATTTTATTTCACAATGCTGACAAGCAAAGATGGATTAGAACAGTTCCCTAGAGGCTTCAGAACAAGCCAATGGGAAGCTTACAAAAAGGAGATTCAAGCAAGTTCAGGGCAAATACTGTACATTCCCCACACAAACAGAAAATGAAGAGAAAATCCAAAACCCCCAGAAGACAAAATATAAATAATGCAAGGGGGAAAAAAAAGGTAAACTGCCATCCTCTGCCACCAAACTCATAGTTCCCTTACTCCGCACTGCACGTTTCTACCTCCTACCCAAGATCCACAAACCTAACTGTCCAGACAGGCCCATTGTCTCTGCCTGATTCTGCTCCATTGTATCTCACTTGGTTCAGTCCCTTCTTATGACACTTGACATGCTCTTGAGCTCAACAACTTTCAATTCCCTGATTCCAACCACATTACCTTCAACAAAAGACCCAAATAGTTCTCTTCCACTAACATCCTCCTCTGTCTGACAGAATTGGTCCTCACCCTCACAAATTTCTTTTTTTTCCCCCTGAGCTCTCTCTCATTTTCTCCAAATTCAAGAACGCCCACCTGAACCTCAGCTATGCCTGCCTTTTTGTTGGCTACCTGGAGCAGTCCATGGTAATGCTCCCTAACTCTTCCTGCATTATACTGACAACTGCATTTGTGTTGCTTCACGCACCCATGCTGAGCCTGTCAATTTCATCAATTTTGCCTCCAACTTCCTCCTTGCCCTTCAGAATCACTTAGTTAATTTCAAACACTTCTCTCCCCTTTCTCAATCTCTGTCTCCATCTCTGGAGACAAACTATCTATCAACATCTTTAATAAACCTACCGATTCCCATGGCTTCCTTAACTATACCTCTTTCCACCCTGTCTCCTGTAAAAATGCAATTCCTTTTCCTCAGTTCCTTCGTTTCAACCTCAGGGTGATGCTTTCCTGTTCCCGTTTCAACATGTCAATCCATGGCTTCCTCTTTTTCCATGAAGAGGCTCACCCTCGGTGGAGGAGCAACATCTCATATTCCATCTAGGTAGCTTCTGTTTGATGGCATGAATATCAATTTCTTCTTCTGGTAATTCTTTCCCCTCTCCCTTCCCTCTTCCTCTTATCCCCACTCTTATCTCTTTCTCATTTTTCTCGCCTGCCTATCGCTCTTTGGTGCCCCTCCTTCTTCTCTTTCATTCATGATCCACTCTCCTCTCCTATCAGATTTCTTCTTCTCTGAACCTTTACTTTTCCCACCCACCTGGCTTCATCTATCACCCTCTAGCTAGTCCTCCTTCTCCTCCATCCATCTTTTTATTCTGGCATCTACCCCTCTTCCTTTCCAGTCCTGATGAAGGCTCTCAGCCCAAAAAGTCGACTATTTATTCATTTCCATCGATGTTGCCTGACCTGCTGAGTTCCTCCAACATTTTGTGTGCGTTGCTCTGGATTTTCAGCATCTGCTGAACCTCGTGTTTTAAAAAAAGCTTTTGTAAAATGGAAAAACCTCACTACTCCAGAAAACTGAGATGAGTGTAGAAAGTGAAGTTAGGAAAGTATAAGGAAGTATATAAGAATTATGATATCCTACAGAAAATAAATGTAAATTAATTATTTTCTTAACCAGAGCGGACTAAAAATATTCCCTCTCATTTTTAAGTAATTGGTTGAAGGATTAAGGGGAGATTAGGAAAAAATATTTTCACCTCGAAGGGGGTTAGGTTGTGAAAGTGTCAATCTGATTGAATGGTGATGTAGAAACCCTTGCCACATTTAAAAAGTACTTGGATATGCACTTGAAACAGCACACCTATAGGACGCAGAGTTAATAATAACAGATAATCACTTGTATTTCTCATTTCCACTTTTTTGTGCATCAGGAAATTGTATCTAGCTTTTCAGCTTCTCCTCTCCACTAATCGTTGTCACCTTAAGTTCACTTTGTGCTATCAGATGGATTCTTTTGTTCTCAATTCTCCTCCACCCTTTCTCTGCATCTAAAAACCTGTACTTTGGAACCTCAGTCAGTAATGACAGATCATTAAACTGAAACAGAGCATCTATGAATGCATTTTGGAATGCATATGTTGCATGAAATGGACAGGGAGGGACTTCTGTGAAGAATAAACATGCACAGAAGAGTTACGCCAAAAAGTTTACTTCTGTACAGTCCATTCTAAACAGTTGCACACACAGGTACCTTAAACTTTGACCGGAATGTGAAGAGGTACCTTTTCCACTAGTACTCTCAGCTGAAGTTGAAATTCTATCATAGAGTCTTAACCAATTGATTTTTAGCCTTTTAATCTAAAGTTATAGCCAATTGTAAAAGGAGTAAGACAGAAAAGAAAAATAATGCTGTAAATTAGCTAAGCTTACATTAAGGGCAGAGCTGTAATCTGAGAGAAAATAGATAACAAAACAAGCAGTGGTGGATTGAGCTCTAAATGTCAATATATCAAAACTGGCAGTCTCAAAGAATGAAGGTTTAAACACAGTAATATTTTCTTATCTATTTTCTTTCTCTCACCACAAATCCTAACAGATTCCAAAAACTTTCTAAGATCACCATTAAATAGCATGACCATAAAAGCAAAGGAAACGCCATGCCTACTTCATTGGCTATAGGTAGTGACTACGCTCTGAAGAAGGATTAATGTAAATTAAAGATTTCAAATGGTTATGGGTGGTGGTGTGGAGATACGTCTCTACCAAAGTAGGTGCAAGGCACTCCTTCCCTCCACTAGCCTGCAAGTCACCCTTGGGCAAGGTGTGGCATCTGTTTAGCCTCGCCCCCCCCACCCCCCCCCCGTCTCCAATCAGGGTCACGTGAAGCCATGGGAGCAGGTGGTTGTACGAGCAACTGGTGTGTATCACAAATCCTAGTTAAGTGACCACTGCCGTCAGACAGACAATCTCTAAAGAGTATTGATAATGGCTGGGGTTACCCGTCCTATAAAGGCACTGTCTAGAAGGCGGCAATGGCAAACCACTTCTATAGAAAACCTTGCCGAGGACAATCATGGTTATGGAAAGACCATGATCACCTATGTCATATGACACAGCGCATAATAAACTAACAATATGGTTATAATAAAAGAACAGACACCATCAGATCTTCAAATTTTATGATAAAGCACAGATAATGGAAAAATTAAATGTATTCTATTCAGTTACTTATGCCTTTAATAAGTGACATCCTGAATGATGCATCAGTACCATAAATATGCTCATTTGAAAAATATTCGGTATTGGAGGCTCTTATTCAAGGTTTAGAAAGTTCAACCAATTCCTAAAATTAGCATCTAACATCTTTTTAATCAATAACCAAATATTCTAAATCTATTGCAGTTATTTATAAAGTTGAATCTGGAGCTGCGCCAACAATCAAAATGAAAAAAGGCTTCTGGAATTACAAAACAATAAATTTTATAATTGAAGAATGTCTTTTGTCAGGGTAAGAGAAAAGGGGGAGAAAATGCACGCAAGAATTGTATACTCTCATGTATGCTCCTCACCCCAGCTGAACTCTAACTCACTTGATGACAAAAGAAGGTGACAATAATAGGTAAAACATCCAAATCACAAAAACTTTAGAACACCAATCCAATCCAAGTAGACAATGCTTTTATAGATTATGTTTACCATTTGGATCATTCCAACTTTTGTGTTCTAGATAATTTACATCTGTATTTATCCTCCGTTGATTTCAGAAAGAAAATTCAATGAGGAAATAAATATTTCTGAAGGAAGTTGACTATCACCCTGTGATATAAGGGAGCACAAAAAACAGAATGGAAGATCGAAAATGTGCTTGTAATTGTTGGATTAAGTACTTTCCACAACAAGACACCTCTTTTACCACCTATATACAGCAACAACACAAAAAATGAACTTACCACTGTGGATGCGTAAGTGCTCCTTTAAATGATGCTTGTACTTAAATGCTTTTCCACATTCAGTGCACTTGAATTTCCTGTTTCCACCCGTCTGTGTTACAACATGGCGCTTTAGAACAAATAAGTCTTTATTAGTGTATCTTGCATGTTCCAGAAAGATTAGATAGCCAACAGATAAACAGCAGATTTGCCAAAAATGCCTTTTACATGTTTTAGACAAGGTAAAAGTTGATCACAAAAATTAATCATCTTTCACATGCCTTAAGCTGTGAAAAACGTCCTGTAAGATTATAAAGTACTGAAATTTTTCTACTGGCAGGGCCAGCAGCTAGCAGAAGCAGCAGTAGTAACCATTTATAATGTCACAGTTCAGGCAAATGTGTGAGGTTTTCATAACCTACCAGCAACATACAGAAGGCAAACTCTAGTGACCACTTTGGAGCAGATGTCTTGAGGTGGAAGTGTTGCTGGTGAGGTCAAAGTTCAGGCTTTGGTGAGCATCTGTTCAAAAATTTAGAGCCCATGGGATCCAGGACAAGTTTTCAAACTGAACCCAAAATTGGCTTGCAAATGGTAAACAGAGAGTGGTGGTAAAGAGTTCTTTTTGTGATTGCATGCCTGTGACTAATGGGGCCTCACAAGGGTCAAGTTTTTAAGTGGATGACTTAAATATTGATTTAGAAGGCAAGATTAATTAAGTTTCTGGATGACTCAAAGATTGGCAAAACTGATGACAGCATGGAAAGTAGTGTTATACTGCAGGGATATTAATGTTTTGGTGAAATGGGCTGAAAAGTGAGAGACAGAGTTAATCCAGACAAATGCAAGGGAATACATTTTGTATGAATGAGATTAGAACATCTAACATGAATGGTAGAGCCTTAGGGACTTGAGGAACAGAGAGACCTGACTAAGAAAATATGGTAAGGAAAACATTTGGGATACAGGCCTTCAGTAGCTGAGGTATTAAATATAGAAGTAGTGAGGTTATGCCTCACCTTTAGAAATCCTTCGTCAGACCTCACTTGGAGAGCTGTGAAAGTTTTGATCACCAAGATATGGGAGATGATGCAGAAGGGATTGATCAGGATGTTGCATTAGATAGAGCAGTTCAGTTCTGAGGAGAGATTGCAGAAGTTAGGTCTGTTCTTCCTGGAGGTTGAATGGGAACATTATTGATGTATATACTGCATTATGAGGGGTATATTGGGTAGACTGCAGGAAAATTTGTCCCATATCAGAGGCTGATGAAACTAGAAGCTATGGATGAGCACAAGGTGGAAGAGGTTTGGACAGGATGCGAGGGGAACATTCTTCACCAAGTGACAAGTACCTGTAATGCATTGCCAGAGAGTGTTTGAACCTGGGCTGCTGACATCATGTCCTGCCTACGTGAGCACTTGAATTAGGTAGAAAAGGAGTATTATCCAAATTTTGGAAGATGGGATTAAAATAAACAGTGCTCACTGGTCAACACTGATGAGTCTGGTTGAGCGATCTAATTCCACGGTGTATGGTTTAACTGAATTTTTCAGCAACACAAGTTAGAAATTCATTAGGTCTGGTGAAAGAATTGAAATGAGAAACAGTTTGGTTACTGAATCAGCTACGATTTATTTCTGCTTCACACTGAATTACTGCAAGTAAGTAAGGGAACGTGGTGACAGCTGACACTACATTGCATGACTTGCCAGCAGGATCTTAATGAGTACATCTATACTGTACATACAAATGCTAATGTGTGAATTTGAACAGATGCAACTACTTGCAGTTTTAAAATATTATTCCAAGTTTAAGTAATAATAGAGGAACTTGAAGAAAGTATGTTTTAATTATCTTGTAAAAAAAAACACCATGAATGATACATTTTAAATCTATCAACCAGGCATGAGTTGGGGTGAAGTGAAAACAAAAGTCATCTAAATTTTCACAAACAAGAGAAAATCTGCAGATGCTAGCAATCCAAGCAACGCACAGAAAATGCTGGTGGAACACAGCAGGTCAGGCAGCATCTATGGAAAAGAGTACAGGTGACACTTCAGGCCGAAACCCTTCAGCAGGACTGTAGAAAAAAAAGATGAGTCAAGAGTTAAAAGGTGGGGGGGAGAGAGAAACACAAGGTAATAGGTGAAACCGGGAGGAGGAAGGGTGAAGTAAAGAGCTGGGAAGTTGATTGGTGAAAGAAATATGGGACTGGAGAAGGGGGGGAATCTAATAGGAGAGGACAAAAGGCCATGGAAGAAAGAAAAAGAGTGAAGAGCACCAGGTGGAGGCAATGGGCAGGCAAGGAGATAAGGTGAATCTTTTCAATGATTTCAAGTTCCCTGGCCCCAAGCATCTTATTTTCATCATGGATATCCAGTCCCTATACACCTCCATCCCCACAAAGAAGGCTTCAAAGCTCTCAGTTTCTTTCTGGACACCAGAGCCAATCAGTTCCCCTTTTATCACCACTCTCCTCTGTCTAGCGGAACTTGTCCTCACTCAATAATTTCTCCTTTGGCTCCTCCCACTTCCTTTAAACAAAAGGTGGAGCTATAGGTACTTGCATGGGTCCCAGCTATGCCTGCCTTTTGGTCAGCTACATGAAATATTCTATGTTCCAAGCCCACAATGGTGTCACTCCTCCCACTTTTCCTATTCTATATCGATGACTGCGTTGGTGCTGCTTCCTGCACCCACGCCAATCTCATCAATTTTGCCTCCAGCTTCCACCCTGCCTTCAAATTTACCTGGTCCATTTCTGACACCTTCCCTTTTCTCACTATCTCTGTCTCCATCTCTGGAGCCAGCTTATCCACTGGTCTATTATAAACCCACTGACTCTCACAGCTAACTGGACTATACCTCTTCCGACCCTGTCACTTGTAAAAATGCCATCCGTCTCCACTGCATCTGCTCTCAGGATGAGGCTTTTCATTCTAGAACAAAGGAGATGTCATCCTCCTTCAAAGAAAGGAGCTTCCCTTCCTCCATCATCAAATCTGCCCTCAACCGCATCTCTTCCATTTTGCATGTGTCTGCCCCTACCCCATCCTCCCACCACCCCACCAGCCTCTGCATCCAGCACATAGTTCTCCGTTACTTCCACCATCTCCAAGTGGATCCCACCACCAAGCACATCTTCCCCCCTACTTTCCAGTGATCGCTCCCTGGTCCATTCATCCCTCCCCACTGATCTCCCTCCTGGCACTTATCCTTGCAATCAGAACAAATGCTACACCTCCTCCCTCAATACCATTCAGGGCCCCAAACAGTCCTTCCAGGTGAGGCAACAGTTCACTTGTGAGTCTGTTGGGAGTCATCTATTGTATCCGGTGCTCCCGGCATGGCCTCTTGTACATTGGTGAGATCCGAAGTAGATTGGAAGACCACTTCGCCAAGCACCTACGCTCCGTCCGCCAGAAAAAGCGGGATCTCCTAGAAGCCACCCATTTTAATTCCACTTCCCACTCTTATTCCAACATGTCCATCCATGGCCTCCTATACTTTCGCAATGAGGCCACACTCAATTTGGAGAAGCAAAAACTTGATTCCATCTGGGTAGCCTCCATCCTGATGGCATGAACATCAATTTCTTGAACTTCCAGTAATGCCCCTCCCTTCTCTATTCCCCATCCCCTTTTCCTTCTCTCACCTTATCTCCTTGCCTGCCCATTGCTTCCCTGTGGTGCTCCTCCCCCTTTTCTAGCCCTGTATCTCTTTCCCCTACCACCTTGTGTTTCTTCCTCCCTTCCCCCCACCTTTTAACTCTGACTCCTCATCTTTTTCTCTCCTGTCCTGCTGAAGGGTCTCAACCTAAAATGCCAACTGTACTCTTTTCCATAGATGCTACCAGGCCTGCTGAGCTCCTCGAGCATTTTGTGTGTCATCTAACCTTTGTTCCTACCCAGACTTCAAAGCCATTTTCTTCTTGTCAATTCCCCCTGTACTCTTCCTTCATCTTTTACACAATTTCCTCCAGCCACGCCATTCCAGTTCACTCCTTCCCCCAATATGCATTGTTTCCATTTTTCACTTCCATCACTTGAAATCAGTACTTCAGCCTCCAGGAACAACCCATGGCAGTCTCTCCAAAAATAATTCGATCTTACTACTATCTCTTCTTCTTCAAATATCTCCTGAAAACTACATGGTGATGCTGTCATCTTAATTCATTTTAACTCATTTCTAGCTCCTCTGTCAGGACTTCTCTCTTGTAAAGTAGTCAGATGCCTGATATAATATATAGTGTATAAATGGTGGTTATTTTTATCTTCTTTTCCACTGAGATCCACCATTTTCCAACTCTCCAATCTGTAGGAGCTGCTCAGCTGGCATCAGGTATAAACATCATTAAGCATTTCCGAAGGGAAACCCAGAGATCAAATTCCCCTGACCTGCTGGATTCTCTGAAGAGTTGTTCACTGATGTAATTGTCACTGATGTAATTGTCAACAAATGAACAGCTTCCACAGGATTGGTACACCCAAAAAGCACATCTCAAGAGAGGAAGAACACTACTTATTAAAATGATGGTCATCTGACACACGCCTAGTGTTTTAACTACTTTGTTCTTCTTTAAGGCAATACTGATAGAAGAAATATTTTCACAAGTAGTTGTCTATATTTGCTGTTTCCTTTACCCGGTTAAGAAGATGCAAAATGTGGAGAAGTAATCTCCTCTTTGAAGGTTATACAAAGATAGTAACCAATGTTATGCAAAAATCCCTCAATGCAAATTTTTATATAACATCATAAAAACCTGAACAATGATTAAGATTAATTGCCTTCAGGTATTGAATACTTCTATTCTGTATTCCACTGCATAGCGCTAAGTCAGTCTACAATTTGTTTTACTGCTGTATTATGAAGAAGACAATGTTTTAGTACGAAATGATTTTGTTATTACCAAAATTACACAGAAATTATTGTTCTTCAGTAACAACTTGCCGGTTAGATTTTTCCCAATAATTTCCCAATGTAGATTAGTAAGTCAAAGATAATTGCTAAACAGACAAGTTGAGGCAGTATCACTTTGGATGGACTGAAGAGGTTTAGAGAGGGTAGAAGATTGAAAACAGAACAGCGAAGCCAGCTAGGAAAAAATCTTTGAGGCCACAAGTATCAAAAATGTTGATGTGGGTTTTAAAACATTGTATGATTAAGAGAAAAAGGGAGGCAAGGGTTGTGCCCATGATGGAGCTGACTGACTGTACAACCCTCTGCAGTCTTTTGTGACCCTGTGTATTGTTCAAATTAATTGTCATTCAACTATACACATGTATGCAGCTAAACGAAACAGCATTTTTCCCAGGCCAAAGTACAAAACACATAAGTTACACATAGCACATACAGTCACGATAGCCCATCAAGTCCACAAATCAATTCCTTGGCCTTTTTGCAACATTACTCAAACAGATGATCAATGTCGCATCTAAAAATCTGCTCATTGCCATCTGAAATTTTACCAATAAGTAATATCATATCCAACTATAGATGGTACTTGAACTGTGCTTAGCTACAGTCATGAGTGCAGAGAGTAAAACAGTGGACTAACCCTGAGGTGCACCTGTGTTCAGTCAGAAAGGAGGAAATGTTATTACCTATCTGCAATGACTGTCTCCCAATAAGGAAGAGGAGGATCAAGTTGCAACAGGAGATACAGAGACACAGGTTTTGAAACTTTGTTCCTATTAGTACTGAGGGAATAATTTCTTCTTAAGAAGAAAACTTTCATACAAAAGGACATCCTGAGACCGGGATCTCTGGGGTTCTAGTCCCTCCTGCAGGTAGAAGAAACATCCTCCCTGCATCCAGCCTATCAGTTAAATTGTATTTTTTTTTCCTCTTTACCTGATCTCGTCCTGACTTGTGTGAAGCCATGTGACGATCCAGTTGTGTTCTGTAGGCAAAAGTGTAGCGACAAAGGGAACAGCTGAAGTTGTCATCATTTTTTTCATGGCGATACTTAATGTGATCTTTTAGCGACGTCAAACGCTTGTACCCTCTATCACAATATGGGCATGTGAGCAGCTGAGCAAAAGCATCAGGAGTTCCTAGAAGTTGGAAATAGTAGACATCAAAACACACAACATAAACCTATTTCTAAAAGAGAGCCTACTAATGCTAGACATTGATCCAATTACATACTTCCATACTACGAGGGGTGATTGATAAGTTCGTGACCCAAAGTAGAAGAAGTCAATTTTAGAAAACCTAGCACATTTATTTTTCAACATCATCCCCTCCTACATGTACACACTTAGTCCAGCAGTCGTGAAGCATACGGATCTTGGATCTCCAGAAAGTGTCCACAGCAGGGGTGATTGGTAAGTTCGTGGCCTACGGTAGAAGATGAGTTACACAGCTCTCATTACATGCACATGCGGTTCAACTCTGAGTGATTATTCAGAAAGTTTGAAGTTAATAACTCCTCTCCTTCTACCTTATTGCCACAAGCTTATCAATCACCCCGATGAGTTATGCCCCACGACTGCTGGACTAAGTGTGTAAATGTAGGAGGGGACTATGTTGAAAAATAAATGTACTAGGTTTTCTAAAATTGACTCCTACCTTAGGCCATGAACTTATCAAACACCCCTCGTAATTAATATCGGTAAGGAAAAAATTGGCTAACCCTTTACAAGTTTCTTGCTCCAGTGGCAGCATAAATTTAAAAAATACTATAGTCACCCACATCAAACATGATTAATACCCAATCTTTCCTCACCATTTCAAGTTAAAAGAAATTGAAAGTTATGTTGTAAAGCAGCACAATGCTACTTTTACGCCTACATCTAAGGGCTGAGAATCAAAGACGGCTTTTCAGTTGTTATCTAGGGAAATGTCTCTTTTTGGCAGAGGTAGAAAAACATCATAGAATATTGCATGAAAAATATTTAAAAATTTTATAAATCTCAATAATCATTTTGCTGATACCCTTGAAATGTTTTGCATGTAGAAATCTATTTATAGTAGTTGCATTCAATCATGCAGCAACAGAATTTGTACATAAATGAATCTATTCCATTTACTCATTCCATTTCGCCAATGATGATTAGCTGTTTATGTACAAGTTTCACTTTTGCTGTTAGATAACTTCCATAATTACAAATGTTTTCACACACCAATTTCCTGTAATATCGTTAATGTGGGTTTGTAGGTTAATGTGTAATGTGCAGGGCAGTTCATCCATATTGCTGAGCAAAGAATTCAAAGGGTAATTACTCAGTAGCAGAAAAATGGGGTTTTACCAGTGTAATTGTGTTGTGGTTATTGGGATGGATTTGTGCTGGGCAGAAATCTATTCTTTTTAATCTAATTGACTATCAACAGCAGTATTTGGACAAAATAATTTGTTTAAAAATCAGACAAATGAGGAAATAAGATGAAACACAAGAACCAAAGCACAAGATGACACCTTGAACAAGATACAAAGGCTTCCACGTTACCGGCAGAATGCTCTATTGGGTTGCTCAATAAAAGAAGTGGAATGACAGGAACAGCTTTTGTCCTTTGCAATTCTACTGCTGTTTATTTCAGTGATAACCTAAATGTACTTAATGGCTCCTGAGTGCACATTGCTACAACGTTAATCATTTCAATGGCAAAATTAGTATTTAATTTGTACATTCATCACCAGAGGGATCGCTTTCTGAAATGTCCACTGCTTATTCCCCTCCAGATGCTGCCTGACCTGCTGAGCTCCAGTATTGTGTGTGTGGTTTTCCAGCTTCTGCAGTATTTCTGGTGTTTATGCTCAAAACATGAGTTAGTTAAATCTCAAAAGGGTGACTAAAGAAGGATGGCTAAAGAGGGATAAATCTTCAATTAAGCAGACAGCATTGGGCATTGCAATAGTAATTTAGGAAGTAAACATTCTATTTTGCTTGTTTACAAATAATTTTTAACACCAAGAGTGAAACAACATTGTCAAAATGTTCCTCCACAAAGCAACTGGAATTAAATGTTTGAGTTACTTTAATGGAAAAAAATGGAAGAACATACATAACAATTCTCACAACACGCTGGAGGAACTCAGCAGGTTGGGCAGCATCCGGGGAAAAGATCGGTCGACGTTTCGGGCCAGAACCCTTCGTCAGGACTGTAGGGGGAAGGGGCGGAGGCCCTATAAAGAAGGTGGGGGGAGGGTGGTAAGGAGAAGGCTGGTGGGTTCCAGGTGAAAAACCAGTGAGGGGAAAGATAAAGGGGTGGGGGAAGGGAGGCAGAGAGGTGATAGGCAGGAACGGTGAAGAAGGAATAGGGGAAAACACAATGGGTAGTGGAAGGAGGCGGAACCAAGAGGGAGGTGATAGGCAGCTGGGGGAGGGGGCAGAGTGACATGGGGATAGGGGAAGAGAGGGGGAGGGAATTACTGGAAGTTGGAGAATTCTATGTTCATACCAAGGGGCTGAAGACTACCTAGATGGTATATGAGGTGTTGCTCCTGCAACCTGAGTTTAGCCTCATCATGGCAGTAGAGGAGGCCATGTATGGACATATCTGAATGGGAGTGGGAAGCAGAGTTGAAGTGGGTGGTTTTTAAAAAAACTGAAGTAGAAACTTAACCATTGGCTGAATATCTCTTTCTTTCAATTTGTTAAAGAAATTCACGGGTCTCAGTGGTGATGAGATGGATAAAATATTTGTTCTGAAAAGTAAGTCAAAATGTATTTGGCACACAAATAGATTGATAAAGTGTTTCTTTTTAAAAAATATTGCATCAGAAAATATAATATACGAAGTCCTATATCCAAAATAATTTCAAAATACTTTAAACAAGAAAGTAATTATAGCAGGGAAAATTACACCGATATTAAGATGGTGCTTGAAAATGAACTGTAGATAATGGAAATGAAAAGCCCTTTGAAAGAAAGCAGTGAGGCACCAGCCAGAGGTACTTAGAGAAACACTTCCAGTGAGCAGAGCTAAGCCTGCAATCAAAGTGAAGAGATTTGCACGGAAGGATAGAAATCACAGCTCTAGGCAGGAAAAATTAACTGTATATTGGGTTGAAAGATTTAATTAGTTCAGTTATCATTTGTGTAACTGCTGCATCCTGGATGTCAGATTATTGAGATTAAATTTTAATTATTTTACTTTTAATTTTTGGTGTAATCTCGACTACTACATAGCAATGCAAGTTTTGTATATTTTATCCAACAGAAGATCTATGTAAACCATCCATTGTACCAAACACAAAGATAAAATAAACTAAGAAATATTAAATGAAAACAAAAGATGGAAATTCTAAGTCGATCAGGCAGTACCTGTGAAAAGAGAAACAGTTAACATTTCAGGCCCAGAACCCTTCACCAAAATTCCCAGAATTTTCTATTTCAGTTTCTGGTTTCTTGCATCAGTTTTTTTAAAATTTTCCTTTTCTGTAGCAAATGTTTTTTTAATAAATGGTTTTGAATAGTAAAAAAATTGCATGTTATAAGGCTGATAATTCATAAATTACCATTTTCTTCTTGTCCACTAGCTTCTGGTGTGGCTCTTCTATGTTGCTCCTCTGGGGCTTCTGGGAAAATGACAGCTGTGTCTTTTTGCTGAAGGTATTCTTGAACTTTTGGATCATGGGTCTGTTCATCTTCTGCAGTTGAATCATGAAAGCAGTTCTCTCCATCAGAATCACAGCCTTCTTCATTAGCTGTCAACAATGTTATACTAAGTCACTCAACAATACATCTCCAAAACAAAATGCATCACATACTGCACATTCTACATGTGCAATAACATTCATTTTTATATTTTAAAATAAATCATGCAAGACAGATTACTACCACTGTACAGCTTTAATTTAATCATGTTAAAATGAGACTGTTCAGAAAATTTCAGTTTCCAATCTTACTCAAGAGGTAAATATGACACAAATACTTAAATAATGCTGAGGATACAGTCCATTGTTGAGGGTGCCATTTTACAGACAGCAATTAAATGCATAATCTTGAGAAAGATCCCACAAATCATGAGGACAAATTTTGCTAGATGCTACAGGTAATCTACCAAAAGAAACAACTTGCACAATTTTGGATTAAAATAATGTTGCCACACGTGCTGCAGCACAAATCGCCGCCAATCTAAGTGAGTTCACAAAGACTCTGCCTGCAGGAATTGAAGTACACTGCAATAATTTTAAATACCCGTCTCCTTTGATCCCACTGGGAACGTGAGGGTTCCTGACATGCCTTTAAAATCACCAACAGTTTCAGGGTCAAATGCAAAAGAATGTGTTCTGAAGAAGCCAACTGATGACAAAAACCAAGGTACTTAGCCAAATGCAAGATCTCCATAAAGTTTGCAAGAAAAGGATTACAAGACACAGTCTTCCAGTTTCAAAAGAAAATTTTAAATTTAGGAACCTAAAGCAGCAAATAAAAAAGATAAATACTTTCCTCTCAACTCAGTCACATTGACAGCACAATATGCTCTGTGTTCTCATATTGGTTTCTTCAAAGCAAAGACTTGAGGTAGTAGGTTAATTGATAACCGTAAATTGACCATAGTATGAAGGTGCATGGTAGCATTTGAAGGAAGTTGAATGCAATGAGACAAAACAAAATGGGATTAGTGTAGTTGAGTATTTCTTGATTGGCACAACTTCAATGAGCTGAATGGTCTGTTTCCATACTGTATGTCTATGGATTTTAAAAAATACTCTGTACTACTCCAGTCCACTCTTCCATCTCCACCAAATCCCACCAGCTGCTTTTTTTTTTAAACAGCATTTTCCTAAGCCACTGAAAGTTTAAAAAAAATATTCTACTCCTGTAGTCAATAATCAGCTCCTTTGTTTTGCTGACATGGAGTGTCAGCCAGATTTTCAATCTCCCTCTTATATGCTGATTTGTCACCACCTTTGATTAAGGAGATACAGTGCAGTACTTGCTTCATTTTTTAAACTTTAGTCCTTCCCTTTGGCCACCCTCTCTATGCCTCCTTCAGACAAAAGAGGTTCTGCTGAAGGAATTTGAACAGCTAGGGACCAAATTAAAATGCAGAATCAAAAAAGTAATAATCTCTGGATTGTATCCTGAGCCATGCATATATTAGCAGAGGGCTAATAAAATCAGTGCTAAATGCATAGCTCAAAGATTAGAGTGGAAGAAGTAGGTTTGAATTTGTATAACATTGGAAATGGTATTGGGGAAAGAGGAAGCTTCAGGCTCTGCCAAACCAAGCTGACACCAGGGCCCTGGTGAATTACATAAATGGGGCTGTGGACATGACTTTAAACTAAATAGGTTCAACAGCTTGGAAAAGTATGGATTAAGTAAAAGGGAAGAAGAGTGCAGCTGAGCTTACTGAAGTCTCCAGAGTAACAAATAAGACAAAGTTCAGAGAGGGCTAAGAACTTAACTTCAGGCAACATAGAGACAAAATTAAGGTGGTGTTACATTTGAATGCATGCAGTACAGAAAATAAGGTAGATGAGCTCATAATGCAGATAGAAATTGGCAGATGTGACGTTGTGGGCGTCATAGAGCCATGACTTAAATGGGAGATATAAACAGCATATAAAAAGTGTTACAAAGGACATGGGGGCTTTTAATATGCAAGCTGATTGGGAAAATCAGTTTGGCATTGGACCCTGAGAGAAAGAATTTGCAGAATGCTATGGGATGGCTTCTTAGATCAGCTTGTAGGAGAGCCCACTAAGGAAATGGCCAGTTATGGATTCGGTGTTGTGCAATGAACCAGGTTTGTTTGGGGGGGGGGGCCTAAGGTAAAAGAACCTTTAGGAGGCAGTAATCATAATAGAATTGATTCTTGAAAGGGAGAAGCTGAAATTGTTTGCATCAGTATCACAGCTGAGTAAAAACTATAAAGGCATGAGAGAGGTAAAGGCCAAAAATTAGTGAGAAGCTAGAAGGCAATTAAAAAAGCCTTCCTGGGAAAGATATGAAGCTAAGATAGCCAATAATATAAAAGTATTTTTTCAGATATATAAAAAGCACCAGAGAAGTAAGAATGGACATCAGGTTGCTGGAAAGTGACACTGGGGACGTAGTAATATGGGACAAAGCAATGTTGGAAAACCAAGTATTTTGCAACATTCTCAACAGTGGAAGACTTTAGCAGCATGTCAGAAATTTGAGAGAATCAGGGGGCAGAAGTGAGTGTAGTCATCATTACTAAGGGGATGGTGCTTGGGAAGATGAAATGTATGAAGATGAAAAGTTACCTGGACCAGATGGACTGCAGCTCAGGGTTCTCAAAAATGTAGCTAAAGAGATTGTGAAGGATTGGAAAATACCAAATGTCTCTCTAATCTCTAAGAGGGGAGAGAGGCAAAAAAATGGAAAACTATAGGCCAGATAGCCTGACTTCAATGGTTGGTAAGAGATTAGAGTCCTTTACTAAGGATGAGATTCCAGGGCTTTTGGAGGTACACAACTTAATAGGCCAAAGTCAGCATGGTTTCCATAAGGGGACATCTTGCCCAACAAGTCTGTTGGAATTCTTCAATGAAATAACAAGCAAGATAGACAAAGGTCAATCAGTGGATGTTGTTTCAGAAGACCTTTGACATGCTGCTACCCATGAAGCTGCTGAACAAGGTAAGAGCCCATGATCTTACAAGAAAGATAATACCCCAGCATGAATAGAAGATTGGCTGACAGAGATGGGAATGAAGCGGGCCTTTTCTGGTTGACTGTGGATGACTCTTGATATGTTCCTTAGGGGTCAATGCTAGTTCCTTTACTTTTCACAGTATATGTTAATTATCTGGATGATGGAACTGATGTTAGGTAGATGGGAAGGTAGTATTGAGGAACCAGGGAATCTACAGAAGAACTTGGGAATGGGTATAGAAGGAGCAAGTGGAACACAGCACAGGAGAGTGCAATATCTTGTATTTCGTTACAAGGAATAAAGGTGTAAATTATTTTCTAAACGGAGAAAATTCATAAATTGGAGATACAAAGGGACTTAGGAATGCAGGATTCCCTGAAGGTTAATTTTGTCGTTTGCGTCGGTATTAAGGAAGGCAAATACAATGTTAGCATTCATTTAGAGAGAATTAGAACATAAAATTGAGGCTTTAGAAGCCATTGGTAAGACCGCACTTGGGAGTACCAGGAGAGGTTTTAGGCCCCTTATCTAAGAAAGAACGTGCTGGCACTGGAGACTGTCTAGAAGAGGTTTACAAGAATAATCCTGGAAATAAAAGGGTTAACATACGAGGAACATTTGAGGATGTTTTCAATAGTGGGAGGGACTAGGACCAGAGGTCACAGCATCAGAATAGGAAGTACATCTCTTTAGAACTGGGATGAGGAGGAATCTCTTTAACCAGAGGGTGGTGAATCTGTGTAATTTATTGCCACTGACAGCTCTGGAGGCAAATTATTGAATATATTTAAAGTGAAAGTTGATAGTCTATTGGTTAGTAAGGACCTGAAAGGTTATGGGGAGAAGGCACGAAAATGTGGTTGAGAGGGAAACTAAATATGCCACGACTGAACGGCAGAGCAGTCTCAAAAGGCTGAATGGCCCAATTCTGCTACTATGTCTTGTGGTTTTATGGTCTCACACTTCCCTGCAACGCAAACTTAATTTAACTTCAAACTTTTCCCTCTTCTTACTAAAGCCTTCAAACTGAAACATAAAGTCCATTTCTCTTCACTGAAATTCTTTGACTATTGAGGATTTCTCAATTGTCTGCTTTTACTTCAAAATGCATGAAATAGTTATGTCTTGAGAATGGAATCCCAGAGACTTTTTGAATGCTGTTAATGGTAGGAAACTGTGTCACATGTGCAGCTGCCTGGAATGATCCTTGATCTACAGAGTTGAAGAATGCCTCAGACTTTAACCTTCACAATGACAGCAGTTCATACATATGTGCATGCCTTGAAATCTTCCTGCAGAATGTCACATATCTCAGTGAAGACAGCCTTGGTAAAGTTGAACCTGTGAAGGCATTGCTTTTCAAGTGGTTATGACAGGATTTTATCTCTGCAAATGTTATGGCGATAAGCACTTTACAATGTATACATCTGTGCCTCATCCCTTGACATTCCAGACCTTACCTTTAAAATCTGCAACAACTGGCTTGAATATTTTTTTTAAACTCACTGTCAAAGTGACAAACAGTTCTGCACACAGAAACTGACTTTGGCCAGCAGAAGTGGAAAACGGTATTAACAACTAAAGGCTGATTTATACTTCTGCGTCAAATCGATGCCATAGGTATGGCATAGCCGCGAACCCTACACAAAGCCTATGCGGATCCCTGCGCCATAGCCTGACGTGCACCTCTCCCAAAATGTAACTATGCGTCGCGGTAACGCAGACCGCAACAACTGTGATTGGTCCACTTGGTAGCATCGCATTTCCTCCTACGCTGCAATAGCTTCCCATTGGGCGACTGAAGGGCGGGAAAGGAACTCTGGCTGCAATGCTTTCCATAAAGCTTTACAGACCTCCGAAATTATGGAGGATACGTTTCGCTTTTACAGAAAAAAGACACTCGCTTTAAACTTGTTTACCCTGAGAAAGACTACCATGACCATGAGGCCCTGCACAGGCAGGTGTGTGTGTGTGCAAGCATGATGTGCCCGAATTGCAGAGCAACGCAGACACACCAACGCTCAAGTATAAATGCTCACAACGCACATAGGCCACTTACGTAGGTTACGGCGTCCATTTGACGCAGAAGTATGAATCAGCCTTAATATTGCTAGTTGCTGGGAATACTTTTGGATACATTGCAAGGATCATTCCAAGACATGCAACTTAATCTGGTTTTACTTAAAGATGGCCTTTTCTTAAAACTGCAAATGTAAACCAATGAAATAGAATATTAAGTTCTTTGTATATTAATATTTTTATTATTAAAATTGGGATACTCAAAGATGGTGGTCAGATATATTTGTATAAAAATTATTTATGGTAAGCATACTTATAGCTACATGGGGAGGAGGGGTAGAAACAGCACCAGGTTTCCCTCAAATTTATCAAAGAATAATTTTAATCCAAAGGAAATGGTCTTAAAACTCTGCCCAAATGCAATGATTCATGCAAGATTTTACATTTGGGATTATGCAAGTGAATGAAATATTGAACAATTTCTCCAGTAAACTAGTGCAAATTTAACTCAAAGTTCCCCTTAAATTACGCACTGCGACAAAACAAAATCTCTATCCTATTTCATAAACCTCAACACAGATGCCTGTATGAAAAGGATAATCAATTTTCTCACTCCATGCAGAAAGCACTCAACAGACACTTTAAATGAAATTTGAACACAAAGAGCCATTGGATGTAATGTAAGAAATTGCTTTGTTTTCTCTGGCAGAATATAGTATATCAGAGCACTTTTCCTAATCTGTCAGTTTTAATCGTTGCTTGCAAAATGGAACTGTATAATTAAAGGCTTAAACATAGCAAGGATATGAGGTAAGAGTAAAGAAAGGTTGTGATCTTTGAACTAAGTGGATTCCTCCGTGAATAATCCGGGCTCCACAGTCTCTTAATATACAGTGGTATGCAAAAGTTTGGGCACCCCAGTCAAAGTTTCTGTTACTGTGAATAGCTAAGCAAGTAAAAGATGAACTGATTTCCAAAAGGCATAAAGGTAAAGATGACACATTTCTTTACTATTTTAAGCAAGATTACTTTTTTTTTTAATTTCCATCTCTTACAGTTTCAAAATAACAAAAAAGGAAAAGGGCCTGAAGCAAAAGTTTGGGCACTCTGTATGGTCAGTACTTTGTAACACCCCCTTTGGCAAGTATCACAGCTTGTAAGTGCTTTCTGTAGCCAGCTAAGAGTCTTTCAATTCTTGTTTGGGGGATTTTCGCCCATTCTTCCTTGCAAAAGGCTTCTAGTTCTGTGAGATTCTTGGGCCGTCTTGCATGCACTGCTCTATGGAGGTCTAGCCACAGATTCCTGATGATGTTTAGGTCCGGGGGACTGTGAGGGCCATGGCAAAACCTTCAGCTTGCGCCTCTTGAGGTAGTCCATTGTGGATTTTGAGGGATGTTTAGGATCATTATCCTGTTGTAGAAGCCATCCTCTTTTCATCTTCAGCTTTTTTTTAATATAAACAGACAGTGTGATGTTTGCTTCCAGAATTTTCTGGTATTTAATTGAATTCATTCTTCCCTCTACCAGTGAAATGTTCCCCATGCCACTGGCTGCAACACAAGCCCAAAGCATTATCGATCCACCCCACTGCTTAACAGTTGGAGAGGTGTTCTTTTCATGAAATTCTGCACCCTTTTTTCTCCAAACATACCTTTCCTCATTGCGGCCAAAAAGTTCCATTTTAACTTCGTCAGTCCACAGGACTTGTTTCCAAAATGCATCAGGCTTGTTTAGATATTCCTTTGCAAACTTCTGACGCTGAATTTTATGGTGAGGATGCAGGAAAGGTTTTCTCCTGATGGCTCTTCCATGAAGGTCATATTTGTGCAGGTGTCGTTGCACAGTAGAACAGTGCACCACCACTCCAGAGTCTGCTAAGTCTTCCTGAAGGTCTTTTGCAGTCAAACGGGGGTTTTGATTTGCCTTTCTAGCAATCCTACCAGCATTTCTCTCGGAAAGTTTTCTTGGTCTTCCAGACCTCAACCTGACCTCCACCATTCCTGTTAACTGCCATTTCTTAATTACATGACGAACTGAGGAAACGGCACCTGAAAACACTTTGCTATCTTCTTATAACCTTCTCCTGCTTTGTGGGCATCATTTATTTTAATTTTCAGAGTGCTAGGCTGCTACTTAGAGTACCCCATGGCTGCTGATTGTTGGGACAAAGTTTGATGAGTCAGGGGATTTATAAAGCTTTGAAATTTGCATCACCTGGTCTTTCCTAACGATGACTGTGAACAAGCCATAGCCCTAACAAGCTAATTAAGGTCTGAGACCTTGGTAAAAGTTATCTCAGAGCTCAAATCTCTTGGGGTGCCCAAACTTTTGCATGGTGCTCCTTTCCTTTTTTTACTCTAAAATTGTACAAAACAAAAATAATACACTAATCTTGCTTAAAATGTTGAAAAGAATGTTTCATCTTTAACTTTGACTTTTGGAGTTCAGTTCATCTTCTACTCACTTAACTATTCACAGTAATAGAAATTTTGACTGGGGTGCCCAAACTTTTGCATGCCACTGTACGATTATTTTGTGTCCTAAAGCTAATCACCATTGGAGAACAATTTTATAATCTGAAATTATTTTGCATTTATTTTCTCTTCCCATATTCAAAGTGTGAACAGTTCACTAATTTAATCCAAAAATGGATTCACAATTGCAGCAAAAAGCATGAAGTATACAAGAGTTCATTTTAATCACCCAACGCAAATCTTTTTCTTTGTCCTCCATCCTTGCATATGTGGCACTGAACAGCAAGCAAGATCCTGTACAACAACATGCACATCAGATTAATTATTTAGTCCATATAAAGATTTGGTCTGTACCTGTGCAACCATCACTCAGCATCTGGGCTTCAGGCCCCAGGCTGCCTGTATTTTCTTTCCTTCCTGAAAAGCAAGAATAAAGTAATCTCAAAGTCTATTTAAATAAAACTAAGTGAATTAATTACTCAGTAAATGCCTGTCAAAATAAATAAGCAGAGCCAAGATGAAATGAATAAGCTTCCCACAACTTCTTGGGTAGTGCGCCTAGATATTACATTTATATGTTCAAATCATTTGCTTTTAATTTGATTGTGCAGCTGCAGAAGTAATACTAAATTACATCAGCTTTTAAGATCAGACACTCTTCCTTGTGATTACCAAGTCATAAAGTTACTTAACTCCATTGGCACAATGAAGCACAGAAACAATAAACCAGGTTGCATTTGTCAGCTGCCAAACTTTAAGCTTGTTTTTTACTTAAAGTGAGTCCCTAGGTGCAATGATCTTATGGTAGTTCAGCTTTCAAGACTCATCAGTGAGATTTTGAGAATGTAGCTAATGTGATCGATCAGTGTAGAGCTGTGCATGTTGGAGTTGGGACTGAATTGTGATATGTTCCTTAGGGGTGGAACTTCTTCACCAACTCAGAGGGTGGTAAACCTTTCAAATTCTCTACCCCCAGGGGGCTGTGGAGGCCATTGCTTTGAATGAAAACAACAATTGATACATTTCTGGAATTCAAGAAGTCTAGCAATATGGGAGAAGTGGCCACCATGATGAGCTGACCTTGTTGAATGCCTAACTACCTAAATTTTCATAAGGTGTTTGGCAAGGTCCAACATGGAAGATTGATTCATGGAAGATTCAGAATTGGCTTGCCCATAAAAGATAGAGGATAGTGAATAGGCCTTAACCTAACACTACCACAGCTAATGATGGTCTACAGGGATCCATACTGCAGCCTCTAGTGTTTGTGAAATACTAGTTTGAGATGCGCAGAGCAAATGCCTTTTTTGCCACTTTATCAGCCACTTTCAAGGAGCTTATGCACTTGGACCCCAAGACCCCTTCTTGTCCAGAGCAGTTTCTTCCCATGAAATTCAGAAGAGCCAGTGTACTTACAATTAGCAGATTTCTCAACATAAGTGCCTGAAAAAATGTAGAAATTTACACTTCCCATTGGACTCCAGGGACTGGCCAAAGAATTTATTTTGCCTGAATTGTGGATTCTTTTTCATTCCCTACTACACTTGCGTGCAACATGAATAGACAAGGCCATTCAATGAAAACTGTTGAGATCCAGTTTGAATAATTTAAGTAAAGA
The DNA here is from genome assembly GCF_030028105.1 of Mobula birostris. NCBI lineage: Eukaryota > Metazoa > Chordata > Chondrichthyes > Myliobatiformes > Myliobatidae > Mobula > Mobula birostris. The sequence continues at coordinate 194,348,263 of NC_092372.1, read as the reverse complement.
CAATTTATCTCCTTAAATATTACAAAAAAATTCACAGATTTTACTGCAGGTCTCTAATTGTTTGTTTATTCTGTTTTTGTCTTCTCTACTTCACCACCCTTACAATAAATACAGATATGACACATTAAAAACATGATGAACTAAACTTAAGTAAGCTAAGAGCTGTACATAGCTATTTGTAATTTGCATTGAACTGCTGCTGCTAAGTTAACAAATTTCACATCACATGCCAGTGATAATAAACCTGATTCTGATTCCATAACGTTTGCCTATGAGGCCAATGACCTAATTTAGAAACCCACTTCCTATGAGGAAGGCCAATCTGAAACCATTTCATTCTAGTTCTTCTTTCTGCCTTTTGTGTCTGTAGGAATAAAAACATGGAAGTAAACAATGTTTTACTGTGGTGCTGGGTGCTGATTTATATTCTGCTATTATTTCGAAAAATAGTTTTCAGGATAATACATACAAAATGCTGAAGCAACTTAGTAGGTCAGGCTGCATCTATGTAAAGTACTGATGAAGGGTCTTGGCCTGAAACATCAACTTTTCCATTGACACTATCTGACCTGCGAGTTCCTCCAGCATTTTGCATGTGTTACTATGAATTTCCAGTATCTGCAAAATCCCTTGTGTTTATGTCCTCATGATATTTATTACCTACTCATAGTTACCCTCAATGAGTGGACAAATGAGCTTACAAACTGTTCCAGCCCAAGTTAACATAAGATCATACGGTTTCTCTGCCATCCATCAAGTATTCTACAACATTTTTCCCATCGTTGGCTTCTCTTCATATCCAGAAATCAATACAAAACAATAACCTCCACAGCTCCTAGGGGTAGAGAAATTCCATCTTCTGAGTGAAGTTTTTTGCCAACTCAGTTCTAAATGGCTTGTACCTTATTCTGAATGTGGAACATCCTCCCTGCATCTAAACTGTTACAACCTTTAATGATTTTTTTTTAATGTTTTAATGACATTCAACAGCAATACTGAGATGTGATTTTACAGAACAGATTGATGAACCCAGGACAGTCAGTGGACACTGTCAATGTGGAATCTAGTAATACCTTTGACAAGGTCCTTCTGGGTAGGCTTGTCCAGAAGGTTAAATCACATTGGTCCAGGTTGAAGTAGGTAACTGGATACAAAATTGGCTTGCTGGTAGTGGAGGGTTGTTTAACAGATTGGAGGCTTGTGACCAGTGGTGTGACACAGGAATCAGTGCTCGGTCCTATGTTGTATGCAGATTAAATGGTTAGTAAAGTTTGCAGATAACACCAAAATAGATGTGAACAGTAAAGAGGGTTATCTAAGATTACAGCAGGACCTAGATTACTGGGAAAGTGGCCCAAGGAATAACAGGTTGAATTTAATTCAAATGGTTGTTGCATTTCAGGAACTTAAACAGGAGCAGGACTTGCACAGTAAATGGTAGGGCCCTAGAGTGTGTTGTAGAACGGAGAAACTAGGGATACAAGTATATAGTTCCCTGCAAGTGGTGACATGGATAAACAGGGTAGTAAAGGTGGCCTTTGGCATGCTTACCTTCATTAGTCAGGACATTGATTACAAGAATTTGGATGTCATGATAAAACTGTAAAGGCTCTGGTGAGATCACACTCAAACTATTTTGTGCAGTGCTGGTCACCTAGCTATAAGAAGGATGTCATTAAGCCTAAAAGATTCACAAGGACGTTACCATGAATATTTTTCTCTGGAGCATAGGAGGCTGAGGTATAGAGGTATATAAGATCTTAGGGATATTAATAAGATCAATGATTACAGCTTTACTCCAAGGTTAGGGGAGTCTAAAACTAGAGGGCAAAGATTCAAAGTGAGAGGAGAGAAATTTAAAAGAAAGGTGCAATTTCCCCCCACACACAGTCATTGTTATAGAACACTACAGCACAGAAACAAGCTCTTTGGCCCATCTAGTTGAAGCCAAACCATTAACATGCCTAGTGCCATCAACCTGCACCTGGACCATAACCCTTCATACCCCTCCAATCCACGTACCTATCAAAATATTTCTTCAATGTTGAAATTGAACCTACATCTGCCACTTCTGCTGTCAGCTTGTTCAACACTCTCACCATCCTGAGTGAAGTTTCCTCCCATGTTCCTCTTAAATATTTCTCCTTTCACTCTTAACCCATGACCTTTAGTTCTAGTCTCATCCATCCTTAGTGGAAAAAGCCTGCTTGCAGTTACCCTAAGTTAACAAATCTCACGTCACATGCCAGTGATAATAAACCTGATTCTGATTCTGTACCCCTCAAAATGTTCTATCAAATTTCACCTCATTCTTATTTGCTCCAGGGATTAAAGTGCTAACTATTTATTTATTAATAAAGGGGAAACTATCGCCTGAGTGTGGTGGGTATATGGTATGAGCTGCCAGAGAAAGAGTAGATGCAGGTGGAATAACAAAATTTAAAAGGTATTTGGTCAGGAGATGGATAGGAAAGTTTTAGAGGAATATGGGCTAAACATACGCAAATTGATCTAGATACGGTAGGAAGCTAGGCCAACATGGACAAGTTGTACCAAAGGCCAAATTTCCAAGCTGTATAACTATGATCCTCTCCCCTTGTTCTGTCTCTGGAGGCCCTGTTCGTTTTGTAAAAACATTTCTTGTTCTTAAGCTCCTTTTTCCTTTTCTTATAGCACTTTCTGCGTGGGTTAATTCACATTTCGACATCCATCTCCATCCACTCTTTATTTGCCCTTGAAACAGCAATATCTATGAGTCTTAAGCTTTCTTAATATTGGTAAACAATTCACGTATTTGAAGGAAGTATGATGTTTATCGTTCATCACTGTCGTCCACAGCAATAACTATAGAATGATGCATGTGTGTATTACTTTGTTTAATGCTCATTGTGAGAATAATCAAAAATATTAGTATATTCAGGTGCCTGATGATTCTCTGTTGAATGAAATACATGTTTTACATAACTTTCTGCAGTTTCACAAAACCTGTAGAAAGCTTCCGGCTCAGGTGATTTTTGAGAAGGTGTTTAACTCCCTACCTAGCTTTGTATGCAACGCACTGCGAGGGCAGTAGACCACTATTTAATCTTACCTGTAGAGTATACAGTCTATATCTTTTTAATCTCATCTCTTAGGGAAAACTCACCATTCTCAGAATCAGTCTCAATCTTTGCTGCAATCCCTCTAAGGGAAGTACATCTTTTGCTAGATAAGGGGACCAAAACTGCACACAATGGTCCAGGGGCCATCTCACCAAGGCCCTATAGAATCGCAATACATGTCCTTATTGCAAAAAAAAACATTATGAAGGTTAACATATATTCCTTTATTGCCTGCTGAGCCTGCACATTGACCTTCAGTGACTTGTGTACAAGCACACACAAATCCCTTTGAATATCAACATTATCCAAACCTGGACGTTTATCAAATGCTCTGATTTTATTAGCATATTCTTAGTGTAATTCAGAGGCTTTCATTAGAGAACAGAACAAGTGGAAAGTTATCATGACTTTGAAACAGTTTCATGAACAATGTTTCTGATGCCACTATTTTCAAATTTATTAAATGTTCATTTTTTTCAAAATTGCAATAGTGTTTTAAATATCTAGTTTAATATAAATATATGCCTTGGAGCTACCAGTTCAATACAACCAAAGTATTTTCAACTGCATTCAAGCAAATAAAAGTATATTTTTGAATTAGGACATACAGCATACAGTAGTGGTCCCCAACCACCGGGCTGCGAGCATGTGCTACCGGGCTGTGCGGAAACGATATGAGTCAGCTGCATCTTTCCTCATTCCCTGTCACGCACTGTTGAACTTGAACACCACCCACCCACCCCCGGTCGGCTGGTCCGCAAGAATATCATCAATATTAAACTGGTCCATGGTGTGCAAAAGGTTGGGGGCCCCTGGCATATAGCTCTCACTCCAGAGCAAGTCAAAATGTGACCACTCTGAGGCCCAAGACCATGCTTCAGAACAACTTGATTTTGCTTTTCTTTGTTGTATTCACATCAGCAACCTTGATCATTTCCAATATTCAAAAGTATTTTTGAAAAGCCAAAACTAGAAGTACTTGGAATTTTTCAAGACATCGCAGTAGGAACACTTACAGTGCCAACATTGCTGAAATCCAACTTAGAAATGACACATACAAAGTTTCCACAAAAGTTGTTAAAAGTAATATTATAACATATATATAAAATCTTCAGTTGTCCATCAAAATCCGATGACAACGTCCACTCCTTTAACGGTGAGATCTTTGATGACTATACAGTCCTATCCTATCCTGGACCCCACAAGCTCTACTGCAGGTGGGACATGTATATGTGGTAGTGGTAACACTCACAACACGCTGGAGGAACTCAGCTGGTCGGGCAGCATCCATGGAAACGATCAGTCTACGTTTCGGGCTGGAACCCTTCATCAGGACGGAAGGAAGGAAGGGGCAGGGGCCCTATAAAGAAGGTGGGGGGAGGGTGGGAAGGAGAAGGCTGGAAGGTTCCAGGTGAAAAACCAGTAAGGGGTGGGGGAGGGTAAGCAGGGAGCCGATAGGAAGGAAAGGTGAAGAAGGAATAGGGGAAAACACAATGGGTAGTAGAAGGAGGCGGAACCATAAGGGAGGTAGTAGGCAGCTGGGGGAGAGGGCAGAGTGAAACTGGGATAGGGGAAGGGGGGGGGGGGTGGAGGGAATTACCAGAAGTTGGAGAATTCAATTTTCATACAAAGGGGCTGGAGACTACCTAGACGGTATGTGAGGTGTTGCTCCTCCAACCTGAGTTTAGCCTCATCATGGCAGTAGAGGAGGCCATGTATGGACATATCCGAATGGGAATGTGAAGCAGAGTTGAAGTGGGTGGGAACCAGGAAATCCTGTCTGTTGCGGCGGACGGAGCGGAGGTGCTCAATGAAGCGGTCCCCCAATCTGCGTTGGGTATCACCGATGTAGAGGAGGCTGCACCAGGAGCACCGGATGCAATAGATGACCCCAATGGACTCACAAGTGAAGTGTTGCCTCACCTGGAAGAACTGTTTGGGGCCCCGAATGGTAGTGGTGGCAACCATGGCTGCATTTCTCCTGGCTCTCTTCTGTTGTCTTCTGGTTGTTCTTTCCATCTCCAGAATATGAACCCCGGCCCTACACAGCTGTCACCAAGTGGTACGGTCAGCAGCAACCTCCTCCAGGTCCTCGGGTCTGATCTTGCACTTCCTTAAACCATTCTTCATCTGATTTTTATAGCACTTCTTCAGCCTTCCAGCTAAGCACATGCGCGCACGTCTGCGTGTGAGAGAGCAAGTGCGCGAGAGAAAGAGAGAGCGCGAGCGTGACAGAGAGACGGAGAGCGAGCGCGCACGAGGGAGGGAGGGCGCCAGAGAGAGGGAGGGAGAGTGAGTGAGTAAGTGTGTAAGTAAGTGTAGGCCAAAACATTTCCCACCAGCACTTGAGTGAGATTCTGTGCATTTATGCATTCCAAAAATACACTGTAGTTCCTGAGTTACTACATTGCCTCTTTTGATCCCAGGCTATATTCCTTACATCAGCTTACACAAAAAGAAACAACTGATTCAGGTTTAATCAAATTGATAAATACATGGACATACACAAAATCTAGCTGAATTGTGAGTGTGATATATAAAAACTTGAAGTTAATTTGTGTTGACATTGTTGAACTTTGTCAAATTATAAGATGGCAGCTAACTTGTAGAACAAGTTCCTTTTTAAATACGACAAAAGATTGCTAAATTAAAAGCATTTTCATTATATACTTCTCGGCTAATCCCTCAATTTTTTGAGAATTTTCCCCTTAAGCCTCAACTCACAGTCACATGTTTATATTATCATTCTGCTGCAGGGTCCCTGGTGTAGCTTTGAAAAATCAGAATAACGTACAAAGCTGATGGATGTATACAGTATCAGGAATTGTTAAAAGCATATAACTGAATAGAGAGACTATACAGTATTCCAGCTATAATTTATGTCAAGACTGCAGAGCATGGAAATCAAATGGAAGTAATAATTAATTCCACTAAAAGGCCCAAGGATTCTGGTAACAACTTCAATGCCAGCTTAAAAGGCTGTCATGAGAACCCTCGTGATTACTGCTCTGGAAACCTGTGTTCACAATGCCTTGAGAATAGAGCATCAATTTTACTTGCCATCCTTGCAACAGTTTGTAGATTTTTAGTAAATGATCTTTGCATCAGCATTTGGTTTCAACCCAGGCAAGACTGCTAGATTCCAAAATACCACAAAGAACAAACCTTATTAAAAGAAAAGAACATTATTCTTCCAAAGTTTAAAAATACTCACCCTCTTCATTTCTCCACTCCGCACTCTCGTTTTCTTCATCTGTATCATCTTTTCTTGGCAATACTGAACACTTTGTTGGCAAATCATCCTCCAGTGCATTTGCATCACAATCTGCAGCATCAGTCACACTCTCATCTTCCACAATATGCAATTTATCTTCATCATCCGTGTCCGAACTTGCTTCAACAACATTATTATAATTGGTAACTGCAAAATAAATAAAACAATTGTTCAACTTTTGACTTGTCAGACATCCCAAAATGTACTAATGGTTATCCTGTGTTTAAACATTCCTGAAGAAGTGGTAGAGGCAGGCACTCAATACTGACAGTTTGTAATACTTAAGTGGACATTTGAAACCAATGCTGCATATGGGTATGGGCCAAGTACTGGCAAATGGAGTTAGCATGATCAGCAAAGAAATATTGAGCCAAAGGGCCTATTTTGATTATGTATAACTACAGTTTTAAAAACAGAAAATGCTCCCAAAGCTCAACAAGTCAGGCAACATCTGTGGAGAGAGAAACAGAGCTGAAGTCAGCTGAACACTGACTGTCAGAATGGTTGAAGCATTTCCTTGCAACAGAAAGAATATATTGTTACTAAAATTTGAATTCAAGTTTTACTGCTGGTACTAATCGGGTTGCATTCCTAAAATATTCATTTTATTCAATAAGAGTACTATAGATATTCTGAAGTATTCTAAGTGTAGGTGGCACAAATGAGAAAGATTCTAATCTGGCTGAGCTCACAAACTGACATTATTTAATAAAAAAAATGTTGATGGACTGCTGGTTTGGAAATGGAAAAATAAGAGAACGATAAAGCATAGTTAAATCAGAAAGCAATTGCATGTAGCAAAAGCCTACAGTTCTAACAATAATTTCAGAACTACATAACTATTTTGAGACTCCACATAGAAATAGCACTTCAAATCATTATGAACAAATTGCCATGTCAAGAAACAAATGCACCAAAAGAAATGCTGATAGGAGAAACCTGAATGTGATAGAAGAGACCTTCTGATCATTGGTAAGTAGTTTGAGCTGGCTGATCTCACACTATTTGGGTTGATGGTCCTCTACCAATGTCAAGCCTGGCAAAATCTCCCAACTGGCAGTAGGTCCTCTGCTGCCTGCAAAGTTGCGATGCATGGCTGGCACGGCCATCTTAAAGAACTCAGCTGCATACTGCGATCCCTGGTTATTGGGGGAGGACAAATTGAGAGATTGGCAGGTAATTGCAGGTGGATGCTACTGGTCATTGAAAGAGCTTTCAATTAAGAAAAAATATTACATGTATAAAGGCAACACTGTTGCCGGGCTTTAGAAAAGTATGTCCTATTGGTTACAGTAAAAGATACTTGGAATTAATAGGGTCAGAAGCTGTAACATACACTGAACTGCAGATTAAGAGTGCCATAGAGCATATGAAAAGCTGCAAATGCTTTTAGGCTCTATTAATGGAATAAATATTAAAAAGGATTAGTAAAGAGAAAAGAGCAAGCATCAACTTTACAAAAAGAATTGTAAATGAAGAAGGAAGATCGAAAGAATGCAATTTCTAGACAAGTTAAGAGTGCCCTATTGAGCCAGAATCTTAACTTTAATGGTCAACTTAAAACATTTAGAAATAATAATAAACAGATATAAGAGTGTGGTTCTAAAATCAAGTCTTTTAATAACAATAAGATTCATTCCACATTTACGTGTGTGTGAGGCTGAGCCAACTGAACAAGCACTCAAGGTGATTTCTGAGGACTTGCTCCCCTTTGAAATATGCACTCTGCGAGGAAAGAAACCTGGGTGCATTTTACAAATTAGCGAAATCATGTAAATAATAAAATTAATGTTTTAAGCACTTCTCAAAGCAAATAGTAAATAATTTACCATTTGCCTCCTGATCTCCGAGCATGGATTCCTATTTCAAACTAATGGAGGTCACTAATTATTTATCAGATCTTCCTGGATCGGATCTGCCAGTATAGGATAACAAGCTAGAACTTTGCTATTGAACTCTGTCAAAGCAGAGTAACAGATCCAATAATGCAAAGTCAAGAGATTCGCTGGATTTGCAACTCCACATCCTATTCTCACAGCAGCTCGGCACAAGTCCAAGTCCAGGACTTAAGGCGGGGCTGGGGCACAGTGGCTGACTGAATACCAGCAGATCTTTTGGAACAGGCAGTGATGTTTGCTAATATGAAATATCCTCATTATTGGGTTTGAAGGCAAATGTTAAATCATGGGCCAGGTTAAATGTTAAATACATAATCCGGGCATCACGAGATTTTAAATAAACTTCAGCTAGACAGTGATTAATACACACAAGAGATTCTGCAGATGCTGTAAATCCAGACCAACACACACACACACACACACACACGCACACACTCAGCAGGTCAGGCAGCATCTATGGGGATGAATAAGTAGTTAGTGTTTCAGGCCGAGACCCGTTATGAGGTTTGGAAAGGAATGGGGAAGGTTAATACATTATCTATATTTATATAGCAATTTTTTTACTGACAATACCTGCTTCAATGCTACACATTTGAAAGTGGTTTATTTGAGTAAAATGCAATTAAAGAGGTCCAATTAGTCCCACTGCACCACTATAAATTCAACTGGACACTTCTGATTGAAAATTGAGTTTAAAATGTTGCTGGAAGGAATTAGCTCATCCAAAACATGTTGGTTAATTTCATTTACGCACAGCCAGGTTTTTGCTGCACTTAACTACTTGGACTGCAGCTGCACAAAATTGTAGAGTTTTGATAAATGATTACCAACGTGTCTACTATAACCTCCGCCAATTCCTTCAGCACCCTGGGATGCATCCCATCAGGACCAGGGGACTTATCTACCTTCAGGCCCTCTAGTTTGCTCATCACTATCTCTTTAGTGACAGTGATTTTATCAGCCATGATCTTATTAAATGGCAGGGCAGGCTCGATGGACCAGATGGTCTACTCCTGCTCCTGTTTCTTATGTTCTTAAGTCCCAAACCTGGCACCAGGTACTCAACTCAGACAAGTCTCTTTAAAATTATTTACCAACTACTCTTCTTCAGCCCCTTCAAAATCAACACCGTCCTCTCCCACCACAAATCATCTAATCTTACCCCAGTGGGCTTCCCATGATCACTGAAGTAACACTTCATAAAACGATTACACTCTCACCTAACGATGAGGATGGCCTAGAGAGAGATGGTGAAAGAGCTTGAGGCCTGATGCCAAGCAAATAACCTCTTTCTCAGTGTCAACAAGACAAACAAGATGGTTTCAGGAGAACTCACACCACTTGCACCCCTTTTTTTTTTTACATCAGTGGCACAGCAGTGGAAACTGCAAGCAGTTTCAAACTCCTAGGACTGCACATCTTGCACAACCTCTCACGGTTCCAGAACATATCCTACATAATCAAGAAAGTTTATCAATGCCTCTACTTTCCGAGGAGTCGGAAAAGAACAGGACTGTGCGTATCAATACTCACGACCTTTTATAGCTGTGCCCTAGAGAGCATCCTAATAGGTTGCATCACTGCATGATCGTGGGAACTGCACTGCAGTAGACAGAAAGGCTCTACAATGGGTAGCCAAAACTGTCCAACCCATCACCAGAACCAACCATACCACCAAAGGATATATATATCAAAAGGCGCCAGAGAAGAACTAGTAACATCATGAAGGATCCTGCTCACGGACTTCTTGCCCCACTCCCGTTAAGGAGGACGATATGTAGCATCCACCAGACCACCACACTCAAAAACAGTAAATGTTACTTCTGCACCCAGACAGCAGTTTTGTAATTCAAATACTATTGCATTATGTAAGTGTTGTTTCTTTTCGTTTGACAACACATTTTCCCCAAGCAGTCAAGCCAACCGAACACCTCCACCCATTAACCCACCACTCCACCACTGCTTTATCATTTCCTGTCAGTCACCTTAAGTTAACACTCCTGTGCCTAGCATCATTTTATGGACATACAATCAACTCATATAAACTATCACACATATTTATATTTACTGTGTTATTACTATTGTGTACTTTGTCTTATTGTGTGTTTTTTGTGTTGCACCAAAACCGGAGTAGCAAATAATTTGTGCTTCTTTATGCTTGAGTACTGGAAATGGGTATGACTCGAAACTGCAACTGGTGATGAGGCTCTAATTGGGGACTTTCAGAGCTTTGGGGAAAGTGGAGTTACCCCTTAAGTCATTCATTGCTCCCAGGGCCGCCCTGACCCAGAACAGTAGCATCTGCAAGGGTTCCTGCTCAGGATATGAGCGAAGGCCAACAGCAGATCCGGCAGGTTCCGTAACTGAACTTATGACGGAGAAGGCAGATGAGCTACGACCTCAAATGTCAACGGCTATAGTACAGACGGATGAACATTTGGGAAGAGAAATAGCAATTTCTTTAGTTCACCCAACGGTAGGCAATAGCAAACCACCATTGCTACTTGCTAAGAAAACCATGGTCAAACTCCAAAAAATGTGTCACACAACAACAGTGTCAAGAGGATCTTCAAGACAACTCTGAAGATGTTTCGCTCGGTAGGGTTGATTCTGACCAGCAGGGGATCCCCGACCGTCATCAAGCTACTGCTCATAAAATTCAAGTAACACAAAAGAAAATTATTGTAAGAACCCTATATCAATTAGACAATGTGATAAATGAAATGTAAAGACTAAAGATTAGCATCATGGGAATTAGCGAAGTTCATTGGATAGGTGCTGGAACATGTCAGATTAGAATAAAACACTAGTTTATTCTTGTGAAACATCCCATACTAATGGAGTAGGAATTCTTATGGATGAAAACATGGCAAAAAGTGTTTTAGGACATTGGGCAATATCAGAAAGAGTGCTCCTTGTTAGATTCAGAGGACAACCATTTGATTTAGCAATTATACAGGTATATGCACCAATAACAGATGGAACAAATGAGGATATAGATAAATTCTATGAAGAGCTTGAACAAGCAAAGAATGAATGCAAATCTCAAGATATTGTTATTCTCATGGGAGATCTAAATGCTAAAGTAGGACAAGGTGCTGATGGAAATACCATAGGAAAATTTGGACTAGGGGAAAGAAATGAAAGAGGTGAGAAATGGGTAGAATGATGCAAGATGAATTATCAGGTCATTATGAATACCTACTTTAAAAACCATCTAAGACGCTTGTGGAGCTGGAAAAGTCCAGGTGATAACACTAGAAATCAAATTGACTTTATTACTATAAACCAAAGATTTAGAAACTCAGTGACCCAATGCAAAACATATCCAGGTGCAGACTGTAATAGTGACCATAACCCATAACCCTGTAGTATGTCATGTAAAAGTAAAACTTAAAAAAACTAAAGCAAAAACCTGAACAATCCCTTGACTACTTGCAATTAAAGAAGAAAACTTAAGACAAAAATTTACAATTGAAGAAAGGAATAGATTTCAAAGTCTAGCAATAGAATCTGTTGAAGATAATAGCAATCATGTAGAAATGAAATTTAACTCTCTAAAGATACCTTGGTAGAATCAGCAAAGACAGTGATTCCTAAAAAAGAAAAAAAGCACAAAGAATAAATGGATGACAGATGAAATCAAAAATCTAATGGAAGAAAGGAGATGGAAGAAAGCAAATCCTACAGAATATGTCCTTAGATAAAAATGTTAAAAGCTTATGTCAAAAATCCAAAGAAGAATGGTTAAACCAGGATTGTCAGCAAATAGAAAGAATCCCTATTACTAATCCAAAAAGGTTACATCAACAAATCAAGAATATCACTGGTAAAAAGCTCCTCTGTTCTTCAGGTGGATGTTTGAAAGCAAAGGACCGTACCATTATCATGGAAAAAGATGAGATTATGAACAGATGGACTGAATATATTCAGGAATTGTTTGAAGACGATCGAGGCGAAAAACCAGAAATTAATAAAAACATTGAAGGTCCAAGTATTTTAAAATCTGAAGTTCATAATGCAATAAATAAGATGAAAAAAGGAAAGGCAGCAGGTCCTGATGAATTAGTAATAGAACAAATTATCGCCCTTGAAGATTATGGAATTGAAAAACTTACTGATTTAATCAATGACATTTATGAGACTGGAATAATACCAGAAGAGAAGGAAAATAATCAGTATTTATCACTCTTCCTAAGAAACCTGGAGCAATAGAATGTGAATTACTTAGGACCATAAATTTAATGAGTCATATCACCAAGATACTTCTAAGAATTTTGATGACAAGAGCTAAAAGTACGATACAAGCTGAAATAGGTAAAGAATAATGTGGTTTTGTGAAAGACAAAGGTACAAGAAACACAATACTGATGTTAAGGATACTATCAGAACGAGCTATTCAAGTGCAAAAAGATTTGTTTGTTTTATCGACTACACAAAAGCATTTGATAAAGTGAAGCACAATAAGTTATTTGAAATATTACAGAAAACTCTAGATCTAGATTCGAAAGACCTCCGCCTAATCAGAAATCTGTACTGGGAACAAACTGCCGCTGTAAGAATAGATGGAGAAGTGCGTCAGTTTACAAAAATCAAGAGAGGCATTAGACAAGGGTATGTTTTCTCCCCTGATTTATTTAATGAGTACAGTGAAGCAATATTACAAAAAATAAGGGACATCTTGGGAATCAAAGTTGGCAGTGAAAACATCAATAATTTCAGATATGCAGATGACACTGTGTTAATTGCAAGTACGGAGGAAGAACTACAAAACAATTGATATAATTGTTGAAAAAAGTGCAAAAATGGGTCTATCTATCAATTGCAAAAAGACAGAATGTATGGTGATATCCAAAAAGGAGAATCCTATGTGCAGGCTGAGAATAATCGGGGAAGACATAAAACAGGTCCAGAACTTTTGCTACTTAGGAAGCTGGGTGACATCAGATGGCAAGTGCGACTTGGACATCAAGAGAAGAATAGGGATGGCAAAAGACACCTTTACGAGAATGAAGAGTATACTGACCAATACTAATCTAGGCATGACAACCCGCCTCAGAGTACTGAAATGTTACATTTATCCAGTTATGTTATATGGCTCAGAATGTTGGACAATATCTAGTAACATGAGGAAATGAATTGTAGCAGCAGAGATATGGTTTTTGAGGAGGATGCAAAGAATATCATGGAGGAAACAAATATCCAACGAGGATGTCATGAACAGAGCAAACACAAAAAGAGAAATAACGTATGAGATCATGAAATGGCGACGTAACTTCATTGGACATGTGATTAGGAAAGAAGAGTTAGAATTCACGATAATTATGGGAAAGATTGAAGGGAAGAAAGCAAGAGGAAGACAAAGACAAATGATGATAAAGACAGTAGCCAGAGAACTGGAAATGAATACCAATGAGTTGATCCACTTGACCCGAAACAGGAGTGTGTGGGCCACGGCAGTCAAAGCTCAAACTGGGCATGGCACCTGATGATGATGATGATGACGACGACTGCAAAATGACAGTAACAATCTTGAATCTTCAGTCCCCAGCCAAGTGTAAGACACAACAATCCTTAAACAATATCTCCTAATTCACTGAATACCTTTTAACCCCAATCTCTACTACCACTGCAGTTTGCCAGTCTTCCTATCCTTTCCCCAGTCCTCTTTCCTGTAGCTGCCACCAGACCAAAACCTAGAATGGCTTAATTTCTCTGTGCTCTCTTCATTGTTGAAGCAAATAAAAGAGAAAATCTTTCAAGACCAGATGCCATGAACCTTTCTGTATTCCCAATAACTGGACACTAGCAAAATTGATGCTACCTGTTGTACAACAAACACCTCAACACTCTACTGAATGCAGAGGATATCCTAAGCAAATACAATTGATAATTTTAATGGTTTAAGCTTAACACATCAAACCAAAACACAATGTTAACTGAAACTTTTCACTGAATTCAATGAAATGTGCACATTACAGGTAAGTGCATGTGTATCATTTCCTGATACTCTTCATTAATATTCACAATTTCTAAAGTTGATGTAATCCTGCACCCAGACAGCAGTTTTGTAATTTAAATATTATTGCATTATGTAAGTGTTGCTTCTTTTCATTTGACAACACAATGTTTTCCTTCAAATGACATCAAGATATGCACTGCTAATGGATGCAGAACTAAATGTGAGAACAGGATACTGTTTTGAAAGTTTAAAATCAAAGAACCTTAAAAAAATCTATTTAAATACTAGAAGCACAGCAGTTAATTAATGCCTAATTAAGTGCTTTGCCCTTGCATGTTAAACAGAATCGTTCAAGGCTTATTTATTGACTGTAAGATTGTAGCAAATGCTTTCTCTTGTTCATTTCTTGCAAAAGTGCATTCCCACAAATTGTTTTATCTTCAGCCTTGATGCAAAAGAATTTAAACACAATATTTTGAAGGGAAATAAAGAAAATTGTGCCATGGCTACAGCTGAACAAAATTAACTCACCCAGACTTCTTGGATTTTGTGGTTGTCAAACCTCGCAACTACAGTATATCCAACTTCGGACTGTGAAGTTGTTGACAAAAACTTCCCACATTTAGAAATGAATCTGCCTGATTGGCATATACAAATGCATCCTTTATTTTGGGGGAGATTTAGGTAATAACAGGAAGAACCCAAAGTAAAGAGAAGTTAATTTTGTTTTTAATCTTATAGGTTTTACTTTGAATTTTTTTGTCAATATGTGTTTTTTTTTAAATAGTTTTTGAATATTTGCAAAAGCTTTAAATTATTTCAGAATGTGAATAGTTCAGCCAAACTGGTGGTGCATGCCCTGGTTTTATGCAGCCTGAACTTCTGGGTGCTCCCTTTGCACTTTCATGCAGTGCCATTAATTGCTTGAGGATGTCATTTTCTGACAAGATTACACACCCAACTATTTCAAATCATTCACCAACAGACAAGGAAGATCATCGCCACAGATAAACTTCCAACCTGCGATTCATACTCAAGTGAAAGTCTTCAGTTTTTTAAAAAATCAAAACACTCCATTCACAGGACACGGATCTCGCCGACAGTGCCAACACTCTGACTTAATCACTAAATAACTGAACTGAATCAGTTAAGAGTCATAGGCCAAGGTGGGAAAGGATGGGAGGGTTTCTTTCTCAGAACGGCATTACTGAGCCAGGTAAGTTTTTAAATAACAAGCTTGTCACTTCATGTATTTCATTACTGAATCTACTGTTCTTTAAATTCCAGCTTTATTTTGATGACTGGTGTAGAGAGCTTGAGTTACAAGCAGAGCCTAAATAGATAAGGTCTGTTTTCCTTGGAGCAAAGGTAGCTAGGAGATGACATGATTGAGGCATACTAAATTAAATAGGCATAGATAGGGTAAATAGCCATAGTATATTTACTCAATGTAAGGGTTCCTAATACTTGAGGGCAAATCTTGAATCTTCAGGGCAAATTCTTCACACAAAATAGTTGGTCATGTGAGCTGCTTGAGGTGGTGGTGGTGGTGGCAAGAACATAACATTTAAGAGACATCTGGACAGATACCTAACAGAACAAGGAGGACTATGGAATTAATACAGATAAGTGTAATACGATGTGTTGCTTCTCAAACTAGTGACCTTGTTCCATCTCGGTAGCCTCCAACCTGATGGCATGAATATCGATTTCTCTAACAGTAATTTTTCCTCTCCCCTTCCTTTTTCCATTCCTCACCCTGGCTCCCCTCGTACCTATTCTCTGCTCCTCACCTGCCTATCACCTCCCCCCCAGCCCTTTCTCCAACGGTCAGATTCCTACTGCTCCAGCCCTTTAACCTTTTCCACCTATCATCTCCCAGCTTCACCCCCTCTCCTAACCCTCTTCACTTCTAGCTTCACCTTCCAGTTTGTAATCCTTCCACTTCCTTCCCCCTTCTTTCCAGTCCTGATGAAGGGTCAACTGTTCTTTCATTTCCATAGATGCTGCCTGAACTGCTGAGTGCCTCCAGCATTTGTATGTATTACTTTGGATTTCCAGCATCTGCAGAATCTTGTGGTTCTCTGTTTGGCATGGTGCTATTTGAATTTATGCCTCCAGATTAACAGACCCAGAGCTCTGACTGCTGGCCCAAATAACTTATCCATTACATTACTGAAACAGTTTTTGTTTCTGTAATTGCTCTTAAACTTGCATATAAATATGCCCTCAAACAATGAAGCATCTTGTACAGAATAGAGCAATGGCGAACTCATCATTAAATTTACAGTCAGGTTTTCACAGGTTCATTAACATAATATAAAGATTAAATAGCTTGACAATCATCTTTTAAAAAACACTCAGACCACACCTGGTTTTGTAATACAGAGTCAAAGAACACTACATCACAGAAACAGGCCCTTCAGTTTATCTGGTCTGTGCAGAATCATTTAAACTGCTTAATCCCATTGACACACACCTAGACCGTAGCCCTCCATACCCCTCCCATCCATGTACCTATCTAAATTTCTCTTAAATGTTAAAGCGAACCCACATCTACCACTTGCCCTGGCAACTCATTCCACACTCTCACCAGTGAAGAAGTTTCCTCTCATGTTCCCCTTAAATATTTCAACTTTTAACCTTAACCCATGACCTTTAGTTGTAGTCTCACCCAACCTCAGTGGAAAAGCCTGCTTGCACTTACCCCATCTATAGACCTCATAATTTTGTATACCTCAAATCCGCCCTCAATCTTACACTTTCTAAGAAATAAAGCCCTAACCTAATCAACCTTTCCCTATAACTCATGCCCTCCAGTCCTGACAACATACTAGATTTTCTCTGCACTCTTTCAATCTTATCTACAATCTTTCCTGCAGGTAGGTAACCACATTGCCTCACCAAAATCCTTAATAATTTCAACATAACATCTCAACACAGTGTTTTATGAAGGCCAATGTATCAAGGATTTCTTTATGACATTATCTAACTGTGATACTACCTTCAAGGACTTACGGATCTGTATTCTCAGATACATCACACTCCTCATTGCCTACCACTCACTTGGTCTGTCCTCCCAAAGTGCAACATCTCACACCTGCCATCTGCCATTTGTCAGCCTATTTTTCCCAGCAGGTCAAAATCCCAATGCAAGCTTTGATACATTTCCTCACTTTTCACTAGACTCCCATCGTGGTGTCACCCTCAAATTTGCTGATCCAGTTAACCACATATTCATCCATATTGTTGATATAGATGACAAACAACAACAGACCCAGCACCAATCCTTGCAGTGCACCACTAGACACAGGTTTCCAGTCAGAGAAGCAACCATCTACTACCATTCTCTGGCTTCTCCGACAAAGCCAATGTCTAATCCAGTTTAGTACCTCATCTTGAATACCAAGCAACTGAACCTTCATGACCAACCTCCCATGTGAGAACTTGTCAAGGGCCTTGCTGAAGTCCATGTAGGCAACATCCACTGCCTTGCCTTTATTAATTTTACTGGTAACTTCCTCAAAAAAATAGTAAGATTGGTTAGACACCAACTGCCATGCACAAAGCCATGATAACGATCCCTTTTCAGTCCTTGTCTATTCAAATATGGTCCCTTAGAATGCCTTGCAATAACTTGCCCATTTCTGATGTCAGCCTCACCAGCCTATAATTTCCAATCTTATTTTTAGAACTTTTCTGAAACACAGAACATTAGCTATCCTCGAATCCTCAACACCTCACCTGTGACCAAGGACATTTTAAATTGCCCCTGCAATTTCTGCACTAGCCTCCCACAGGGTCCAAGGGAACACCTTGTCAGGCTCTGGGAACTGCCAAGAGCTATTCAACTCTACACATCTTGGTAAAGACAAGAATGCATAGAAAGTGTACAGAGGAGATTTATAAAGTGGTTGTCAGGATCAGAACATTTTGGCTATAAGCGACAGTTATATTCTTCAGAACACAGAAGGCAGAGGAAAGATATAAAATGATGAGAGTCCAGTTACAAGATCACAGAATCAAACATCAGGGGATGGGGGAGGGAGAAGAAGAGAATAATGAGGAAAAGTATAATCCTATAGGATGGCAGAGGCTGAAACCCTTACCAAATTTAAAATGTACTAAACATATACTTAAAAGAGTTGTGATGTGAAGAGCCATGGACCTCGTGTGGATAGCATATTTAGGAGAGTGGTTACCTTTCAACCAGTATCGACATAGTGGATTAAAATAACAGTCCACAGAAATTTCAATGAAAATATACTGTCAGCATGGAGAAATGAGAAAAAGAAAACTAACTCACCACTTGTGCAAAACAGGATTATGGTTAGTAATTAAGTAAAAGAACTAATGGATCAATTCAAAATGTTATGGAAAGTAACTTAAAATACTACCACAAACTAAATATAGGGCAATGCTACTTCCCAATATTTCTAAAGGATGGGAGAAGAGAAACTTTACTAGTACAATATTGGGGAAAAAATGTGGATTTAAAGAAGAGTTCATTTTTAAAAAAATATTGAATAAACTATCTACAACCGTATTACGATCATCTAAGTTCAGCTCAATTAAACAGTTAGTGAACTGTATTACTATCCAACTAGTTTCAAGTAGACAGTATTTATTTCAACCTTGAAACTGGGAATCATAAATGGTAACAAGACAGCACTTGCTGCACTTGAGAAATTTCCTGATTAATGACTATAGGTTACACAGATGCACATACTTAGTACAATTGTACGGGACCTTTTCCCTGACTTAGAAAACAGTGACTATAATGTTTATTGGCAAGTCACCAAAATGTTTCAAAGGACTTGACAACAATCAGTCATCTTTAAAGAAATACTTCCAGTATTTTAAAGTACTGACGTCCCAAGCGTCAAATAGATTGCGAAGTTACCTCATTTCTTGTAATTTCTTTGTACTAGTACACAAAACAAATTTTACATCTATTAGCTTTTAAACAAGAATAAAGATACACTAGGGAGGGGGAGGAGGAGGTTAGAAGGAAATATGAGCATGGCACTAATAGGATTGCTCCTCTGGAAGCCAGTATTTGAGGGTCAGCAACTTTAAATTCCTCAGTGGTGTTATTTCAGAGGACGTATCCTGGGCCCAGCACATAAGGAATTAGGAAGAAAGCACGGCAGCACCTCTACTTCTTTAGAAGTTTGTGAAGATTCAGCATGACATCTAAAACTTTGACAAACCTCTATGGATGTGTAATTGAGAGTATATTGACTGGCTGCATCACAGCCTGGTATGGAAACACCAATGCCCTTGAATGGAAAATTCTACAGAAAGTAGTGGATATTGCCCAGTCTATTACAGTTAAAGCTCTCCCCAACACTGAGCACAGCTACACGAAATATTGTCACAGCAAAGCAGCATCCAAAATCAGCTACTATATAGGTCATGCTCCCTTCTCGCTGCTGTCATCAGGAAGGTGGTACAGGTGCCTCACACTACCAAGTTCAGGAACAGTTATTACTCTCAACCATCAGGCTCTTGAGCCAGAGGATAAGTTCTCTCAACTTATCTTGCGCCATTACTGAACCTATGGACTCCGTTTCAAGGATTCATCATTTCATGTTCTTGATATTTATTGCTTATTTGTTCATTATTATTGTTTGTATCCCTTTTTTTTAAATTTGCAGAGTCTGCTGTCTTTTGCACATGGCTGAATGCCCAAATTGATGCGGTCTTTCATTGACTCTGTTAGTTATTATTCAATTGTCTATTTATTATGCCTGCAAGAAAATGAATCTCAGGGACATACACATACATTAATAAATGTACTTTACTTTACAGACCCAATGAACTAAATGGATCCTTTCTATGGGTGTTTTAAGTATAGGATATGTTCCCTTCTATGGGTGTTTTAAGTATAGGATATGTTAGATAAATTCATTCAGGAAAAAAAAAGGAAAAACACTGGGAGTCAGTTAAGAAGGCATGGAGTGTGGCAAGAGCCAGCAGGATGTGGAAAAGTAGATTACAAAATGAATTAGATGTGATGGATTTTGGAAAGAGGGGGACAAGCGTGTTTTTCTGAGCACAGGTTTAAGTTATTCCAAAATGACAGTCAACCTCTCAATATCTTTAAATGTAATTTTCATTATTTTTGAGCTGAAATGCATCTTAAAGTGTTTATTCAGGATTAAAGAACAAATGCCTGTAACAAACTGACATAATAGATTAGATTAGATTAGATTGCAAATAACATGCTTTCCAGCTCCCCAAAAACTCAAGAATGTGTTAGATTGCTCTTCACTTTGTAGGATAGATGCAACATCACTCTAAGCAGGGGTTCCCAACCCCCTCACTTAATGGTATTGGTCCATGGCATAAAAAAGATTCAGAACCCCTGCTCTAAAGGTTAAAGCCCATTTATAACAAGGAGCTACAATTCATTAAAAATGGATGCACAATGCAGGATAATTCATGGTATACACAGTTTTAACTTGTCATGGTTACTTAACCTGTACTTCCTAAATCCACAGCCACAAGAGCAGGTGCAAGAGAATTCCACCAATACCAAGCTCCTCTCCAATTCTCTCCAAGCCATTCTGACCTGCACATATATTATATATTGTTGCTTTATTATCAAGTCAAAATCCAGGAAAAAGTCACCATTATCAAAACATCTTTATAAAGATTCCAATGGATAAGAAATATGTTTTGGCACATCCTTCTCCAGCCACTGGGGATGGACAGAAAAAAATTATTTTAGTAAAAAGAAAAATAATACAAATACATTGCGATCTAAGTTAACCAGAGCAATGACATGATAAAAAAGAATCAATGCTCATGAGATTTCAAAAAAACCCTCAATTTAATCCACCTTGAAGCACATAATAGTGTAGGGACATGATTGAAGTAGGTGGTAAAGCAAAGTGCAGGGAGTTCATATGGAGCATAAACATTAGTATAAATTATTTTGACAGAACATGCAATTTCTAGGTATATAAATGCAGGTTTTGCATGCACATGCAAAAAGGTCTGGCTTTTTTGAGCAATGAGCTATTTCCAATAAATAAACAAATCAGAGAATGCTGGAGATATGGAATTGGTCAGGTTTGGAAAGGACAAAAAGTTGATGTTCATAAACTTCAATTACATGCAAGTTTTGATGAAGGATCTCAAACAAAAAGGCAAATACTTTTGCTCCACATATGCTGGTAGATCTGCTGACTATCTCTAACAATGTCTATTTTATTTCAGGTTTTCAACACATGCATTTTTTTTAACATAAAGCACTTGGAATGGTGAAGACTCTGAGTGAATTAATGCTCCCAAACCTCATGGAAGATTTCTCTGCATTTTCTTAACTAAAGAATTGACAGACTATCTGCTGCTGGAGAGCAGAATGGCAGTGGCTGTAACATTTTAGGAAGTACATAATGGCATTCAAAATGAACATGAAAACAGAAAAAGTAGATAACATTTCAATTTGTTTGGAAATAACATTACCACCAAGCATATTAATTACTTTACTGGCAAAGACAACAGGATCTAAAGATGAAAAACTACACACTGGAAAAGATCAGCATTGCATTCTGGACTTACAGACTAGCAGTACCAAAGATGAAAAAAGATCATTACAAGGATTTCTATATTATTAACAGAAAGGTCTTGAAAGACCACAGTGCTAATTTTTTTTTTTAAGTGTTGGGATTGGGATTTAAAGGAAAAGGTCTTTACAATTAACACATTGATGAAGCAAGAGCAGTAGATGTAGTGTATATGGACTTCAGCAAGGCACTTGATAAGGCACTCCATGCAAAGCTTATTGAGAAAGTAAGGAGGCATGGGATGCAAGGGGCCATTGCTTTGTGGATCCAGAACTGGCTTGCCCACAGAAGGCAAAGAGTGGTTGTAGATGGGTCATATTCTGCATGGAGGTCAGTCACCAGTGGTGTGCCTCAGGAATCTGTTCTGGGACCCTTACTCTTCGTGACTTTTATAAATGACCTGGATGAGGAAGTGGAGGGATAGTTTAGTAAGTTTGCTAATGACACAAAGGCTGGAGGTGCTGTGGACAGTATGGAGGGCTGTCAGAAATTACAGCGGGACATTGATAGGATGCAAAACTGGGCTGAGAAGTGGCAGATGGAGTTCAACCCAGATAAGTGTGAAGTGGTTAATTTTGGTAGGTCAAATATGAAGGCAGAATATAGTATTAATGGTAAGACTCTTGGCAGTGTGGAGGATCAGAGGGATCTTGGGGTCCGAGTCCATAGGACACTCAAAGCAGCTGTACAGGTTGACTCTGTGGTTAAGAAGGCGTATGGTGTATTGGCCTTCATCAATTGTGGAATTGAATTTAGGAGCCAAGAGGTAATGTTGCAGCTATATAGGACCCTGGTCAGACCCCAATTGGAGTACTGTGCTCAGTTCTGGTCGCCTCACTACAAGAAGGATGTGGAAGCCATAGAAAGGGTGCAGAGGAGATTTACAAGGATGTTGCCTGGATTGGGGAGTATGCCTTATGAGAATAGGTTGAGTGAGCATGGCCTTTTCTCATTGGAGCGCCGGAGGATGAGAGGTGACCTGATAGAGGTGTATAAAATGATGAGAGGCATTGATCATGTGGATAGTCAGAGGCTTTTTCCCCCAGAGTTGAAATGGTTGCCACAAGAGGACACAGGTTTAGGGAGCTGGGGAGTAGGTACAGAGGAGATGTCAGGAGTAAGTTTTTTTACTCAGAGAGGTGAGTGCGTGGAATGGGCTACCGGCAATGGTGGTGGAGGTGGATACGATAGGGTCTTTTAAGAGACTTTTAGATAGGTACATGGAGCTTAGTAAAATAGAGGGCTAGAGGTAAGCCTAGTAATTTCTAAGGTAGGGACATGTTTGGCACAACTCTGTGGGTCGAAGGCCTGTATTGTGCTGCAGGTTTTCTATGTTTCTAATTAGGCAAATATTCCAGGTAATTAGAGATCAAACCAAGTTTTGTGTTATTCAAAAAAACAGCAAAAGATTCAGTGATAATATTGTGCAAGTTGAATTTATTTCAGTATGGAAGAATTTCTTTAAAAAGACAACAGAAGTTAAATTCAGACGACTCTTGTCAAGACGGTCTAAGTTGGGCATTGTGAAACCAACCATTGAGAAATGAAAAATATTACTGAAGATTATACAACAGAGATAAAATACATTAATTGAGACAAGAGTAAATGGTAAAAACATTTACCATTTAATGGAAAAATAGAGGGCTATGGGTAAGCCTAGTAATCTCTAAGGTAGGGACATGTTTAGCACAACTTTGTGGGCCGAAGGGCCTATATAGTGCTGTAGATTTTCTATGTTTCTATTACAATTAAAATAAGGAGATATTTATTATAACATTATTTGCAATATTTGGAGGGTAGCAAAGTCAACGAACCACAACTGATCTAAAAAACTCGTAAAAATTATGTTTCCCAGTTATAACGCACAATATTAGACTACAAAACATAGAAGCAGAATTAGGCCATTTGGCCAATTGAGTCCACTCCACCACACATTCATGGCTGATTTATTAACCTTCTCAACCTCATTCTTGTGCCTTTTACCCATAACCTTTGACACCCTTACTAATCAAGAAGCTATGAACCTCCACAGCCGTCTGCGGCAATGAACGCCAGAGATTCATCACCCTCTTGCTAAATAAATTCCTCATCTCTGTTCTAAAGGGATGTCCCCCTATTCTGAGGCTGTGCTCTCTGACCTTACACTCTCCTACTATTGGAAACATCCTCCGTACATCCATTCTATCTAGACCTTTCAGTATTCAGTAGGGTTCAGTAAGATCCTCCCTGATTCTTCTAAGCACCAGCGAGTACAGGCCCAGAGCCATTAAATGCTTCTCATACATTAACCCTTCCAATCATGGGATAATTCTCTTGAACCTTCTCTGGACCTTATCCAATGACAGCACATCCTTTCTGAGACAGCGTCCAAAACTGCTCACAGTACTCCAAATGTTTTCCGACCAAATGCCTTAAAAAGCCTCTTCCGAAGTAAAGACTGACAGCAAAATACTTATTCAGTTAATATCATTTCTTTGTCCCACATTACTATCTCTCCAGTTTCATTTTCCAGCAGTTGGATGTCCATTCTTGCATCTCTTTTGTTCTTTATACATCTGAGAAAACTTTTGGTACACTCTTTATCTACTATTGGCTAGCTTCACTTTATATTTCATCTTTTTTTCCTGTAGTGTTTTAGATGCCTTCTGTTGGTTTAAAAAAGTTACTCTAGCTTCTAGATCCCCACTTATTTTTGCAAAACTGTAGGCCCTCTTTTGCCTGTGCCAGTTGCCTCAAGCTCTCTTTAAAATGCTGCTTCTTCTTTGGGATTAACTGATCCTGCATCTTACGAATTATACTCAGAAACTCCAGCCATTGCTGCTCTACTGTCATTCCTGCTAGTGTCTTCTTCTAATGAGCCTTGGCCAGCAACTTTCTTATGCCTCTAAGAGTTCTCTTTACTCCACTGTAATACTGATACACCCAATTTCAGCTTCTGCTTCGCAAACTGCAGGGGTGAATTCTATTATATTTATGATCACTGTCTCCTAAGGGTTCCTTTACCATAAGCTCCCTAATTTTGCTGCAGCAATGACATTATTTGCACCTGCAAATGCAAAATCTCCTGTAAATGCACATATAGGTAATTTATAAATCAGAGCCACACATAAGCACATTACTTGATCAAAATGCCATCCAGACTACACAGTTATGGCCTTGGAAAGGATCAATAACACTAGTTCAGATACTGAAACAGAATCTGGTTTAGCTTTCTTTTCCTACAACCCTAAATGCGATTAAAATAGTTAGATTTCTCCATTAGCTGAAAACAAACCATAAATATCCACTAAAACTCTCCCAGGTGGTAAATCAGCAGCATCATATTCATGTTGCTAAATGTACAGTCTGATTTCTGTTTAACCTTATGAAATTCTGGATGGGCAAAAAATGAAGAGTTAATAAGTATTCCTCTGTATGTGGATATATAACACCAAGTCAGTACTTCAGCATTTTATATAACTGAAATACTATTTATGTCATTTCAGTATCATTGACAAGGAATACGTCTAAAACTGATCTTTTAGTTAAAGTCCTGAAGGATATCAGCACGAAACGCCAACTGTTTCTTCATTTCCATAGATCCTACCTGACCTGTTGAGTTCCTCCAGCATTTTGTGCATGCTGCTTTTACTTAAAAGATCCCTCTGAAATCCTTTGAAGGATAGATGCAATTTAATGCCGACAAAATATACATTTACAAAATTCAGCTGGAAAGCTGATAAAAGTAATCTCTGCAGGAGTAATGGAATTACTCAACTCAGTATTGGACTTCTATGCCTAGAACTTAGAAATATCAGTCAAAAAAGTTAAAAAGCCTGAAAATAAATAAAGTGTGCTACATCAAAGCTAATTACAATTCACCTGATCAACTTCAAAAATAACAACAAATGTCTGAGCAGATGAATGAGTAATGAAAATAGTGGAACTGCATTCCCAGGGCTGAAATCGTTTACATGAGAGGGCACAGTTTTAAGGTACTTGGAAGCAGGTACAGAGGAGATGTCAGGGGCAAGTTTGTTTGTTTTTTTTTAAAAAACGCAGAGGGTGGTGAGTGCATGGAATGGGCTGCCAGCGACGGTGGTGGAGGCAGATACGAATCGGTGTTTTAAGGGACTCCTGGAGAGGTACATGGAGCTTAGAAAAATAGAGGGCTATGAGTAACCCTAGGTAATATCTAAAATAAGTACATGCTTGGCACAGCGTTATGGGCCGAAGGACCTGTATTGTGCTGTAGGTTTTCTATGTTTCTATGTCAGTCCACACACAAAAGAAACAAAGGATCTTTATGCAATACATTAACGTTTAGATTTCAGACACAACTGTGTGGCAACACATTTCTAAAGTAATATTTTATGTCAGCATAAGATGTTGGTAAGCAAAAATTATAGCAAATTTTGATGAAGTCATTAAGTCATCTAAGTAGTTACGGATTTACATGAAATTCATTTAATGAATACTCCACAATGACATTTCAGTGTCAAATTCAGAAATAATGAATGTAAAAAGTAAAAACAAGCCATTGAATGTAGACACTGATCCAAGTTAAGAAACAATACAATTTCTTCCACTATCAAAGCAAATTTATGGATATGATTAGATTACACATACGTATATGATCTTGCAGTGCTGCTCAGTGCTGTCTGTATATATGCTGAAGACCAAAATACTTGAACCCACTTGCTCATAACATCATAGAAATACCATAAGACCATAAGACAAAGGAGCAGAAGTAGGCCATTCGGCCCATCGAGTCTGCTCCGCCATTTTATCATGAGCTGATCCATTTTATCCTATTTAGTCCCACTGCCCCGCCTTCTCACCATAACCTTTGATGCCCTGGATACTCAGATACCTATCAATCTCTGCCTTAAATACACCCAATGGCTTGGCCTCCACTGCTGCCCGTGGCAACAAATTCCATAGATTCACCACCCTCTGACTAAAAAAATTTCTTCACATTTCTGTTCTGAAAGGGCGCCCTTCAATCCTGAAGTCATGCCCTCTCGTACTAGACTCCCCCATCATGGGAAACAACTTTGCCACATCCACTCTGTCCATGCCTTTTAACATTCGAAATGTTTCTATGAGGTCTCCCCTCATTCTTCTAAACTCCAAGGAATACAGTCCAAGAGCGGACAAACATTCCTCATATGTTAACGCTCTCATTCCCGGAATCATTCTAGTGAATTTTCTCCGTACCCTCTCCAACATCAGCACATCCTTTCTTAAATAAGGAGACCAAAACTGCCCACAGTACTCCAAGTGAGGTCTCATCAGCGCCTTATAGAGCCTCAACATCACATCCCTGTTCCTATACTCTATTCCTCTAGAAATGAATGCCAACATTGCATTCGCCTTCTTCACTACTGACTCAACCTGGAGGTTAACTTTAAGGGAATCCTGTACGAGGACTCCCAAGTCCTTTCACCATATGGGCTACAACAGTTCAAGGAGGAAGCTAGCAACCATCTTATCAGGTGAGGCAAGTGGGATGGGCAATGATTGCCATTCTTACCAGACAAGATTCAAATGGAAAAACCAAAACTGATCAGAGGATCAATTTTCAATTGCAAGTATTTCAATACTATATTTTAGGCCAGTAATAATACGACAGCTAATTAAACTTTTTCATTGGAATGTTAATCTAAAGAGAAAACTATAATTGAACTTTTCAGTCAATTGTTAATTAGCAGTTTACACCCAACTTAATAGCAACCATTTCATTATGACTGAATGACATAATAAATTCTTATCATTCAAGTGAAAATTAATGTTATCACTCTGGCAGGAAGCGATCGTTACAGACAGCTAAAAATAGGGGGGAATGAAAGATGGCTTGGTGGTAGGATCCCAATGGAGATGGTGGAAGTTACAGAGAATTATGTGCAGACACAGAAGTTGGTGGAGTGCTAGGTGAGGACAAAAGGAACCCTAACCCTGGTGGGGAGACAGGTGGATGGGATGAGGGCAGACGTGCATGAATCAGAAACAGAGTCAGAATCAGGTTTATTATCACCAGCATGTGACGTGAAATTTATCAACTTAGCAGCAGCAGTTCAATGCAATACATAATCTAGCAGAGAGAAATAATAATAACAAATAAACAAGTAAATCAATTGCATATATTGAATAGATTTAAAAAATGTGCAAAAACAGAAATACTGTTCATTTAAAAAAAAGTGAGGTAGTGTCCAAAGATTCAATGTCCATTTAGGAATTGGATGACAGAGGGGAAGAAGCTGTTTCTAAACCGCTGAGTGTATGCCTTTAGGCTTCCGTACCTCCTACTTGATGGTAAAAGTGAGAAAAGGGCACGCCCTGGGTACTGGAGGTCCTCAATAATGGACACTGCCTTTCTGAGACACTGCTCCCTAAAGATGTCCTGAGTACATTGTAGGCGAGTACCCAAGATGGAGCTGACTAGATTTACAATCTTCTGCAGCTTCTTTTGGTCCTGTGCAGTAGCCCTCCATACCAGACAGTGATGCAGCCTGTCAGAATGCTCTCCATGGTATAACTATAGAAGTTTTTGAGTGTATTTGTTGACATGCTAAATCTCTTCAAACTCCTAATAAAATATAGCAGCTGTCTTGCCTTCTTTATAACTACATCGATATATTGGGACCAGGTTAGATCCTCAGAGATCGCGACACTCAGGAATTTGAAGCTGCTCACTCTCTCCACTTCTGATCCCTCAGAGGATTGGTATACGTTCCTTCGCCTTACCCTTCCTGAAGTCCATGAAATGGAAGAGCTACAGGTGAGGGCAGCTTTGAAGGTGGAGGAAGGGAAGCCCCTTTCTTTGAAGGAGAACACTTCCTTAGTTCTGGAATGAGAAGCTTCATCCTGAGAGTAGAAGTGACAGAGAAAGAGGAACTGAATGAATGGGGTGGCATTTTGAGGAATTGAGAGAAGTAGATGGCTCCCTACGCAACTCCCTTGTCCATTCATCCCTCCCCACCAATCACCTTCTTGGTACTTATCCTTGCAAGTAGAACAAGTGCAACACCTGCCCCTATACCTCCTCCCTCACTACCACTGAGGGCCCCAAATAGTCCTTCCAGGTGGGACAACACTTCACCTGAGAGTCTGTTGGGGTCATCTTCTGTATCCGGTGCTCCCAGTGTGGCCTCCTTTATAATCGGTGAGACACAATGTAGATTGAGAATTCACTTTGCTGAGTACGTATGCTCCGTGCACCAGAAAAAGTGGGATTTCCCAGTGGCCACACATTTTAATTCTACTTCCCATTCCGACATGTCAGTCCATGGCCTCCTCTACTGCTGTGATGAGGCCACACTCAAGTTGGAGGAGCTACACCTTATATTCCATCTAGGTAGCCTCCAACCTGATGGCATGAATTTCGATTTCTCAAACTTCAGGTAATTCTACCCCCTCCCCACCATTCCCCATTCCCATCTCTCAACTTACCCCCTTACCTGTCCATCAGCTCCCTCTGGTGCTCCTCCCCCTTCCATTTTTTCCATTACCTCTGTCCTCTTATCAGATTCTCCCTTTTCCAGTCCTTTATCTCTCTCACCAATTGACTTCCCAGCTCTTTACTTCAACTGTCCCCCTCTCCCGGTTCCACCTATCACCTACTACCTTGTACTTCTTCCTCCCCTCCCCCCCCACCTTCTTACTCTGACTTCTCATCTTTTTTTCTCCAGTCCTGATGAAGGTCTCAGCCTAAAATATCGACTGTTTACTCTTTTCCATAGATACTGCCTGGCCTGCTGAGTTCCTCCGGCATTTTGTGTGTTGCTTGGATTTCCACCTTCTGCAGATTTTCTCTTGTTTAAGAAGAAGGGTTTGAAAGGGTGAACAAAAGGGAGATATCCTGGGTCAACTCAGAGTGGAAAAGGGACATAGGGATTAGGTTATCTGAAATTAGAACATTTAATGTTCATACTATTGGGCTGTACGCTTCTCGGCTTTCCACTAGCTTACGTTTGGGTTGACTGTGAAATATGAAAATGCAGAGAACAGACATGGGATTAACACGCAACCGAAATCTCAAGACGGCCATTTAACTTTTTTGGGTGGACATACTGGAAAGGGAATGTTACATTTGTTAGAGGTGACAAAGACAAAGAACTTTGGAACAAACTTCATTGCAAGGTCATAAATTTTTTAAAAAGCACTGCAATTCCCACAACAAAAGTGCTTTTTGAAAAAAAAATTTTCATCCTATTTGCTACACTATCATTAACATAACACAGCTCTTAAATTCCACACACCTTCAACCTTCTGTCTCGACCACAGAAATTTTAATTCAAGCAATGGAGCAGGAAGAAATGTGATGAAATAGAGGCACTCTATGAACCTTGTTCTATTTAACAAGGTAAACTGATGCATTACTTACAACTGCACCTTCACAAATATACCTGCAGGAAGCTTTGTTTGGCTTTCAGAAATATGACTGAAGTCTGCTACATTTAAACATTCATTTTCCAAGCTAATTCTAAAAAAAAATTTGCCATAATAAGGATTCAGTTCTTTCACCATTTCAACATGAAATGCAAGTTAGAAACATCAAGAAACTAAACTGAAGTTTCATTATATGATTCAAAGACTCTTCTTCTTTCATAAAAGATTTCAAAACAAAGTTGTTTCTCCAACTATCAAAATTCTAGCTAAAATTAAGTACCATTTTAATATACCTGCTCCAAATGGCTTAACATTTATCTGCGTGCAGATCTATTATGTCCAATTTTGATATCTCCGTATTTTAATACTGAATAGTTGTAGTAGAAGCCATGGCTAAAAATCAGTACTGACAAGGAACTACTTTACAGCATCAATTCCAAAATGTATTTCCAAAGCACAGTTTAAAATCTCATTAATCTGCTATCCAGCTATTCAGAACTTCTAATGTTTCATAAAAGCAAGATGGTGCCGGTGACCAATGGCAAAATCTTGCAGACAGCTTACAAAACTACTGAAAGCTCTTCTTCACTACAGACTAGACAACTCATCTAGTGAGGTTTTATGAGTAGAGCTGAGGAATAAGAAAGGTATGACCACATTTATGGGGCTATATTATAAACCACCCAACAGCCCAAGGGAATTAGAGGAACAAAATTTGTAGAGATTGCAGATTGTTGTGAGAAATACAAGATTGGTATAGTATACAGATATTAACTTTCCACATATTGACTGGGACTCCCATACTGTAAATGGGATAGTTTCTCAAATGTGTTCAAGAAAGTTTCCTTATCAGTACATAGAAGTCCAAACAAGAGAGTGGACAATACTTGATCTCCGATTAGGAATGAGAGAGGATAGGTGACAGAAGTTTGTGAAAGGGAACACTTTGTACCTAATGATCATAATGCCATTAGTTTCAAAGTTAATATGGAAAAAAGATAGGTCTGGTCTGCAGGTTGAGATTCTAAATTGGAGAAAGGGCAATTTTGATAGTATCAGAAAGGATCAGGCAAGTATGGACTGGGACTGGCTGTTTTCTGGCAAAGGTGGTAAGTGGGAGTCCTTCAAGTGAAATTTTTGAGAGTACAAAGCTTGCATGTACCTGACAGAATAAAAGGTAAAGATAAAAGGCAAGGCAAGGGCCCTAGCAATTATTTAAATCATCCTTAGTGACAATCGAGGTCTGGAGGATAGCTAATGTTGTTCCGCTGTTTTAAGAAAGGCTCTAAAATTAAACCAGCAAATTATAGGCTAGTGAGCCTGACATCAGTAGTGGGAAGTTATTGGAAAGTATTCTAAGGGACTGGATATATGAGTATTTAGATAGACATGGACTGATTAAGGATAGTCAGCATGGATTTGTGCATTGTGGGTTGTGTCTAAACAATCTTAAGAGAGTTTCTTGAGGAAGTTACCAGGAAAGTTGATGAAGGCAAGGCAGTGGATGTTGTCTATATAGACTTCAGCAAAGCATTTGACAGGGTCCTGCACGGGAGGTTGATCAAGAAGGTTCAATTGCTAAGCATTCAAGATGAGATAATGAACTGGATTAGACATTGGCTTTGTCGGAGAAGCCAGAGAGTGGTAGTAGATGTTTGCCTCTTTGACTGGAGGCCTGTGACTGACTAGTGGAGTGCCACAGAGATCGGAGTGGGATCCATTGTTGTTTGTCACCTATATCAATGACCTGGTTAACTGGATCAGAAAATCTGCAAATTACACCAAGATTGGGGATGTGGTTAACAGTGAGGAAGACTATCAGAGCTTGCAGCGGGATCTGGACCAGACGGAAAAACAAGCTGAAAAGTGGCAAACAGAATTTAGTGCAGACAAGTGCGAGGTATTGTACTTCAGTACGAGCAACCAAGGTAGGTCTTACACAGCAAACAGTAGGGCAACAAGAAGTGCAATGGAACAAAGGGATCTGAGAATACCGGTCCACAATTCATTGAAAACGGTGGCACGGGTAGATAGGGTTGTAAAGAAAGCTTTACAATGGCCTTCATAAATCAAAGCATTGAGTACAGGAGATGGGATGTTATGTTGAAGTTACATAACAGGCTGGTGAGGCCTAAGTTGGAGTATTGTGTACAGATTTGGTCACTTACCTACAGGAAAGATGTAAATAAAGGTTGAAAGAGTGCAGAGAAAATTTACAAGGATGTTGCCTGGACTGAAGGACCAAGTTATACAAAACCATGAGGGGTATAGATAGAGTAAATGCAACTGGGTTTTTCCACTGAGGTCATGGGTTTATGGTGAAAAATTTAAGAGAGCATGAGGAGAAACTTCTTCATTCAGAGGGTAATGAGAGTGTGGACTGAGTTGACAGCACAACTGCTGCATGCATGTTTAATTTCAATATTTAAGAAAAGTTTGGAGAGGTACGTGGACGGCAGGGGTATTGGAAGACTTAGGTCCAGCTGAAGGGTGATGGGACTTGGCAGTTTAAATGGTTCAGCATGGACTAAGTGGGTCGAAGGGCCTTTTTCTTTTCTATGACTCTGTATACTTCTTCTGAACTAGGATAGATTGCAGCCTGTAATTTCCCATTTTAAGAATGTGTTTTTGGGCCGGTAAAACGATCTGGCACTTCTGCAATCTCCTGGGGGATTTAGCGCGTAGTACAGCTATGGCTGTCACTGGGGATGTACACTGTGTCGATACTCCATTATTCTGTGCTTGGCCCTATTATTCTGCGCTGATTAAAGTACTGAGCAAGATTAAAATTGACAAGGATGAGAACAGAAAATGAACTTGTGTTCAGCAGCTTCTGCCTGCCTTTGACTGGCTTCCCCTTTCACTTCTGCCAGCGGAAGATGCAGGAGGCTTGGATCCTGCACTGCAAGGTTTGATCGCCTGGGCGGCTCGTGGCTGTGAACTCACTTTCGGCTGTGGCTTAATATTTAATGTCAGTGCTGAATATGCTTTATTATTTGCACAATTTGATCAAAATCTGCAGCCATCGCCGCAGTACTGACTCAGTGGCTGTGGCCATGACCATCAGCTCTGGACTGGTTTTACTCACCTCAGTGGCTCATAAGAACATAAAAAATCGGAGGAGTAGACCAACTGGCCCGTCGAGCCTGCTCCACCGCTCAATAAGATCATGGCTAATCTAACCATGGACTCATCTCCACCTACCTGCCTTTTTCCCATAACCATTAATTCCCCTACTTAGCAAAAATCTATTCAACCTCGTCTTAAATATAATTACTAAGGTAGCCTCCACTGCTTCATTGGGCAGAGAATTCCACAGATTCACCATTCTTTGGGAAAAGCAGTTCCTCCTCATCTCCATCCCAAAACTACTCCCCTGAATCTTGAGACTATGCCCCCTAGTTCTAGTCTCACCTACCAGTGGAAACAATCTCTCCTCGTAGTCTAACCCCATCATCTCTGGAATCAGCCTGGTGAACCTCCTCTGCACCGCCTTCAAAGCCAGTACATCTTTCCTCAAGAAGCCCAGACCTGCACAAAGTACTCCAGATATGGCCTCACCAATACCCTGTACAGCTGCAGCATAAGCTCCCTGCTCTTAAATCCAATCCCTCTAGCAATGAAGATCAACAATCCAATTGTCTTCATGATAGCCTGCTGCACCTGGAAACCAACCTTTTCTGATTCAAGTCCTTCCGCACAGCAACACGCTGCAATCTTTTACCATTTAGATAATATTCTGATCTTCCATTTTCCCTTCCAAATTGGATGACTTTGCATTTACCAACATAGTCCACCATCTGCTCATGACTGTGGACTCACTTTCGATGACTCTGCGGTTTAAGGTTTAATGATTTGTTCACCTTTTGCTGTTCATGCAATTTGTTCTCTTTTTTTCCCCACACGTCTGATGGTCTTGTTGTGTGGGGGTTTTCTATGGTATTTCTTTGCTTTGTAGTTGTCTGCAGCAAGACAAATCTCAAGTTCAATACTATATACATACTTCGATAATAAATGTACTTTGAACTTTGAGAGACAACTTTCATGCTTCCTCTCATTTTAATTCCACATCCCATTCCCATATGTCTATCCACAGCCTCCTCTACTGTAAAGATGAAGCCACACTCAGGTTGGAGGAACAACACCTTATATTCCGTCTGGGTAGCCTTCAACCTGATGGCATGAACATCGACTTCTCTAACTTCCGCTAAGGCCCCACCTCCCCCTCGTACCCCATCTGTTACTTATTTTTATGCACACATTCTTTCTCTCACTCTGCTTTTTCTCCCTCTATCCCTCTGAATATACCTCTTGCCCATCCTCTGGGTCCCCCCCCTCCTTGTCTTTCTTCCCGGACCTCCTGTCCCATGATCCTCTCGTATCCCCTTTTGCCTATCACCTGTCCAGCTCTTGGCTCTATCCCTCCCCCTCCTGTCTTCTCCTATCATTATGGATCTCCCCCTCCCCCTCCAACTTTCAAATCCCTTACTCACTCTTCCTTCAGTTAGTTCTGACGAAGAGTCTCGACCTGAAACGTCGACTGCACCTCTTCCTACAGATGCTGCCTGGCCTGCTGCGTTCACCAGCAACTTTGATGTGTGTTGCTTGAATTTCCAGCATCTGCAGAATTCCTGTTGTTTATCCTACAGCAAGTTGTTTTAAAAAAGCATCATGTGTGCTGGATTAAAGGTCTTTTACAGTTTTCTTTTTTTACAGGAGCCATGTACCTGTTGTCTACCTGCATTTTATTGTGTTGCACATTTACTATGGTAGCTAGTCACGTGAATGGGACATGGTAAAAGTAAAGGGAATAAGTTATGTATTCATACTTGTTTGTGCAGTTTAGAGCTGGGGATCACCGGGTGCCATATCTTTTGTTAACCACTTAATTACAATTGAAATCGCTTAACTTTACTTAACTTCGCTTAAGTTTAATTTTGTTAGTTTTAGTTTCATCACTTCAAGATTGTTTGTTTTGCTATTTGCTAAAGGATTGAATATATTTCTTCAACTTCTCTGAACATTGTTACTGGATTCAAAGGACAGATCATACAGGGTAACTCCCCATGCTTGATCTCTAGCAGTGGCATTGGTTTGTTTGAGTTGCCCACTCTGTCTGTACTTGTACAACTTATTCAACTTTTAAGATGATTTTACAGAAGTTAAACTGTTATCAGGCACTTTAAGTGATATACAGCTTTTTTTTCTTCCTATTGGTTAGAAATCAGAACACAAATAAGTTGGTTAGCAAGTTGACCACATGAAGCTCCTAGTATGGTCATAGTTTATCATTGTGGAACAATGAACCACAGCTGGTTTGCTATATAGGAATTAAAATTCAACAGTTATGATTATAGATAAACTACAAATAGGTCCCTGAATAAAGTTAGTAGCAGATTCTGCATCCACTGTGGATTTTACAAGGAACTGCTCTAATTCATTTGGTTGTTGCTTTCAGAACTACAAAAGGAACGTACGAGTGAAATGAAGTTCTACAATGTAAACTTATTTTAAATTAGTTCTCAATTCAGATGACTAACAGAACTGTAGAGCTCAAAAACAGCAAACTTAAATACAAGGAAAGGAACGTCGCATCTGGAGTTTCTCCAGTTAGCGGATGACTTCCCTCCATACCTTTCTGACGTAGTGGGGAACTGCATACGAGGCAAGTTACAGCAGTGGTTTGCCATTGCCTTCTGCTGGGTGAGTTTCCAAAGAGATCACCAGTTCGTAACCCAGCACGGATGGAAAGCGTGCAGGGGAACCGGCTGGAACTGGATTCGAACTCAAGACCTCTTGTCCCGAAGTTGGATGCTGATGCCACTACGCGCCAGCCAGATTTGTTTAAAAACAGTTCTCTTTATGTCTTTAAAAACGCAAACAACAGGAATTCTGCAGATGCTGGAAATTCAAGCAACACACATAAAAGTTGCTGGTGAACGCAGCAGGCCAGGCAGCATCTCTAGGAAGAGGTGCTGCCTGGCCTGCTGCGTTCACCAGCAACTTTTATGTGTGTTGCTCTTTATGTCTTTACCAGATTCCTTTACCAAACAAGTTTACAGGGCTTTTTTTTTCCCCTGCTGTTACATCAACCATTAGTTGTGCAAGGGAAATTCAATATCAAACAAGTGCCATATCAAGCACACTTGTACTTGACTTTCAATCAAGATGGCGCCTGTATACAACTCTCCTTTGGTCATCATCTTCTGGATCAATCATGAAACCATAAATTTCACTTCTTTTATGTCTTTTACATTTGTTTTTCATCTTTGGATGTGATTCTGGAATATGCAGTTTGGAGATCGTTTGGGTGTTCCAGGACTCTGCAGTCTCCAAGAGGAATCCAGGAGGCAGAGGCAGAGTGCACGAACCTCTTGGCAGGCAAGCTGCAGGATGGGGTGCAAGCGATGTTTGACTCCATTTTGGAGATTGTTTGGGTGTTCCAGTGCTCTGCAGTCTCAGAGGATTCTGGGAGACAAGAGGTAGCATGCGTGAACATTGTTGCGGGTAGGCTGCAGGACAGAGCACAAGCCAATGTTGTCTCCGTTTCGCCAATTAAAGATTCCATTCTGCGCCTACTAAAGTGATGAGGAAGACTGAAGCATCGAGGAGATTGTGGAGGGTCAGCACCAGCTGCCTGTCTTCTGATCGCTCTGCTACAGAGAGGGGAGAGCATGTCACTGTGCCCGGAGAGTGTTGACAAGTTGCGTTTCGGATGTGGACTCTGACCATAGACCTTTTTTTTTAGTTTTATAGCTTTTTTTATATTTGTGCTTTCCACTCTATTTTACTCATTTTTTTTAATGTGGAGAGGGGGATTTAGGGGTTGATATGCCTGTTCTTGTTTCATTTGTTTTTCTTTGTGCACAATGAGGGATTTGCGGGCTGATGCGCCTGCTCAGTTTTTATTTGGTTTTTTTTGTATGGGGAGGGGGGATTTGTGGGTTGTTGATCATGATGCCTTTCTCTTCTTTCTTGGTTTCATGGCTACCCACAGAAGGAGGATTTTAGAGTTGTATATTTTGATAATAAATGAACATCTGAACCTTTGATTTTCTTATTCTTCATCATGACAGAATTTGGATCAGGTAATAAATATATATTGGTGTGCTTCAATATGATGAGACCACTATGTATTACTTTATACTTCTTGTATCCTGACATCATATACAATTTTAATGCAATTTTGTTTTACAATACCACACTTTAAAACATATTTTCAATGCAGGTAACAATCTCATTCTGTATAAATGTGTTTATATATCACCAAAAGGAGTAAATAACTCTCCTTTCATTATGACCTATATGTGATTAAATTGATAAAAATAACTTCTCACATTTATATAAACCAGGTGTTATTTCCAATATTTTATCATTTGATGTCCTACTAGCTAAGTGATAAATGTTTAACTGGTACAGCGGGGTAGAAAACATGCTTAAAGCTCTGCAGTCTACTGTAACCTTATAAACTGTATGCTGTATGTTTATAAATACTGCATTACTCCAAACTATAGTTTACTTAACAGCAAAATGGTTACGCTGTATTTGGAAATGAATGCTGTGTCCCAGCTGTAAGGCTTTGATGAGCCACAAATATTCTTTTTAGTCTAGCTTCATGCAGGGTGCAAACAACGAAAGAACAGTAAACCAGTTTTACTTGAGTAAAATGTAGGTGATAAAACTCTTTAAAAGTCTCCACTGAGACTTTAAAGACAGTTTAACAACTTAAACTCAACTCTAATACTTCGTTATCTCCACTGCAATCACATATGCTTACACTTCTCATTGTCCAAACTGAAGTCAACCAATGGAGCACAAATTTGATTAAACCAACTCATCTCATTGCCTGTAATGGCTCAATTACCATCTGGATAAACAGGAGTGTCTGCTGGGGAGCCAATTTCAACTTTTAGTAATGTTTTTCATATCACATGTTTCTCAACACTGGGAAAACAGTTTCACACCAAAAATCAAACTCAAGGAAATCTGCAGATGCTGGAATTTCAACACACACAAAACGTTGGTGAACGCAGCAGGTCAGGCAGCATCTATAGGAAGGGCCGAGACCCCTTGTCAGGACTAACTGAAAGAAGAGATAGTAAGGTTTTGAAAGTGGGAGGGGGAGATTTGAAATGATAGGAGAAGACAGGAGGGGGAGGGATGGAGCTAAGAGCTGGAAAGTTGATTGGCAAAAGGGATACGAGGCTGGAGAAGGGAGAGGATCATGGGACGAGAGGTCTAGGGAGAAGAAGGGGGGGGGGGGGGGAGAAGCCCAGAGGATGGGCAAGGAGTATAGTGAAAGGTACAGAGATAGAAAAAAAGGAGAGAGAGAGAGAGGAAAAAAAATACTAAATAAATATCGATGGGGGTACGAAGGGAAGGTGGGGCATTAACGAAAGTTAGAGAAGTCAGTGTTCATGCCATCAGGTTGAAGGCTACCCAGACGGAATATAAGGTGTTGTTCCTCCAACCTGAGTGTGGCTTCATCTTGACAGTAGAGGAGGCCGTGGACAGGCATAGCAGAATGGGAATGGAACATGGAATTAAAATGTGTGGACAGTAGAGGAGGCCGTGGACCAGCCTCCGGGTCCAACATATAATTTTCCGTAACTCCCGCCACCTCCAACTGGGTCCCACCACTAAGCACATCTTTCCCTCCCCTCCCCCACCCCGCTTTCCGCAGGGATCGCTCCCTACGCGACTCCCTTGTCCATTCGTTCCCCCCCCCATCCCTTCCCACCGATCTCCCTCCCAGCACTTATCCTTGTAAGCGGAACAAGTGCTACACATGCCCTTACACTTTCTCCCTTACCACCATTCAGGGCCCCAGACAGTCCTTCCAGGTGAGGAGACACTTCACCTGTGAGTCGGCTGGGGTGTTATACTGCGTCCGGAGCTCCCGATGCGGCCTTGTATATATTGGCGAGACCCGACGCAGGCTGGGAGACCGTTTTGCTGAACACCTACACTCTGTCCGCCAGAGAAAGCAGGATCTCCCAGTGGCCACACATTTTAATTCCACGTTCTATTCCCATTCTGATATGTCTATCCACGGCCTCCTCTACTGTCAAGATGAAGCCACACTCAGGTTGGAGGAACGACACCTTATATTCCGTCTGGGTAGCCTCCAACCTCATGGCATGAACGTTGATTTCCCAAACTTCCGTTAATGCCCCACCTCCCCTTCCTACCCGATCCGTTATTTATTATTAATTTTTTTCTCTCTCTCCTTTTTCTCCCTCTGTCCCTCTCACTATACTGCTTGTCCATCCTCTGGGCTTCCCCCCTCCCCCTTTCTTTCTCCCTTGGCCTCCCATCCCATGATCCTCTCCCTTCTCCATATCCCTTTTGCCAATCAACTTTCCAGCTCTTAGCTCCATCCCTCTCCCTCCTGTCTTCTCCTATCATTTTGGATCTCCCCCTCCCCCTCTCAAATCTCTTACTATCTCTTCTTTCAGTTAGTCCTGACGAAGGGTCTTGGCCAGGAACGTTGACTGGACTTCTTCCTATAGATGCTGCCTGGCCTGCTGCGTTCACCAGCATTTTGTGTGTATCACACCAAAACTTCTGCATGCTAACCAACAGTTATAAAATACCTGCAGTATCCTTCATCATTTTATAAAAACCATCAACAATTTCTTAACCTATCTACTAAATCTGCCATATCCTTAAATTACCAATCTCTTCTACACCCAAGTCCTCTTGTCATCTCAGTGAAGGTTACTTCTTACCATAAATATTAAAGAACTTCAATGGCAAGGTTTCCAGAAGGGAAATTAATATTCAAGTTTCTTTAGTCTTACTTTGTCTGCTTTTTTGTGGTGGTATCCAGATTTCACTACCACACAGAAGTTTGATCAGTTTTTCTGTTTTACAACCAAAAATCCCAAACATGCAACTGCTTTACAAAAAATTCCACAAATTAGACCATTTAACTAAAGTGGCTGATCCACTGACAAAAAGAATAAATTGCCTTGACTACTAAATTGCAATCTCAAATAAATCAAAAAGTCCTGATGTTCTCTTCTTGAAAATACCATAAGCCAAATTACGTAAAGGGCTCTTACAATAGATATTATGAATTATTTGCATGTAAACTCTTAAAATGGAACATTTCTGGGAATTCAAATGTATTATTCAAGAGATACCTTTCTGTTGCATCTTTGAAGAATTCCAAGTATAGTTATTTAAAATATTCATGGAAATAAATTGGTGTGACAAAAAGAATAGATTGAATACAATCCCCAAAAGACCAAATAAATTAAAAACACAAGCAGGACAATAGCCTAATATTAATACATCTAGGGTTTAGAAGTAATATAAATGCAAATTAATCTCAAGATATTAAAATAGTAAATATACACATAACTATTTAGC
Organism: Mobula birostris; assembly: GCF_030028105.1. Taxonomy (NCBI): domain Eukaryota; kingdom Metazoa; phylum Chordata; class Chondrichthyes; order Myliobatiformes; family Myliobatidae; genus Mobula; species Mobula birostris. The sequence continues at coordinate 194,307,704 of NC_092372.1, read as the reverse complement.
ATTACTGAGGCTAGAATCTTGGTCTACAATTTTAAGTTAGTTTACACAATTTTCAAGATGCTAAAATGCTTTATTACTTCATTTTTAAATATAAATTGTGTATCTTCTTAAAATATCGGTCATGAAATGGGAAAGAAAAATATTTTAAACCATGATCTAGGTGGTCTAGCGATTTATTGGCTGAAAATAGGCAACATAACTTACTAAGCACCTGATAGCTAGCTGTGGAATTTCAAACGCCTGTATTAAGGAAAACACATTTGAAACTAATTATATTCTTCATCAGGTGCTTCCACTGCCTATTGACAAAAGCAAACTATTTTCATTATCTGATGCATATTAATAAAATTCATTTGACAGTTCATAGTGAAGGTTTCCAGTTAAAACCGGCAAGGAAAACCAAGTAGAGGGTTCACATAAAGTTCAGTTAACATATGGGAAAAGCCTTCAGAGGCAGCAGAGTACAAGTCATACATAACTTCCCCCAATGACCATTTTAATTTACTTCATGGGGAGAAAGGAAGCATTTAGGAGGTGATTGTGATGGCAACATAAAACTTGCCAATTATAAATATTAATTTAGGACAAAAAACAGTTACAAGAATGATAACATTGTGGTTAAGCCACTGGATGGGTAATCCAGGTATCTAGACTAAAGATTAGGAGACAGAAGTTGAAATCCCACCATGGCAGCTGTGGAATTTAAACTCGGTTAATCAAATAATCTGGAATTAAAGAGCTAGTATTAGTAATGGTGACCGCAAAACTACCAGACTGTTGTCAAAACCTATATGGTTCACTAATGTCTGCTGTCATTAATTACCAGTCTGTCTGTCTGTGCCTCCAGATCCACAGCAATGTTGTTGCTTCTTAAAAATGCCTTCTGACGTTTCCTCATAAACCAGTTTTACCAAACATCTTCAAGAAGTACATGACAAAGCATCCAGCAAAATTCCAAGTTTAGAGACGATGAAGGCATATTCAACTTCGTTTACCTTTTCACAATATAGGGTAAATGTGATTAAATTAGATCAGCTGTTTGACAAACTAGTAAGGCTGATCCACAGACATAAACAGACTACGTATGAGCTTCACTAATCTGTACAACGGCCTATTGAATTTTGTTACATTTAGTGTAAAATGATTTGTCCACAGGATTCTGCTTTTCAATACCTCTGACCCATCTATCAGAATTCTTGGTAACGTCCTATCCCACCAGCAAAGGGATGGAGCCAAGAGGGGCCCCAAGGGCCAAATATTGAAGGATTCATAGCATCAAAATAAAACTAGGCAAGTTAATTTAAAGTATTCTTCAGATGAAGAAAGCTATCATGTTGAACAGAAAGCTGAAGTATTGAATGGGAATATACCAAAATTAACCAGCACTTCTTTAGAGAACCACCAGCCAACTTCAATCAGTTTAGGGGATTGAAGTGCAGAAGCCACGAACAGCTGAGAGTCACATACCAGCACATCAGCCTCCTGCCTTGCCACGGCCCTCTACATGGAGACTATAAGTGGATCACAATTGCGTCATGTTGAGGATGCACTTGTGAAGTCCCTTAACTGTGCAGCAATCATGGGTAGCACAACCCCATTGACTGTTGAAAAGTTAAATGTAGTAGCGTTTTTTATTAGAAAATTTTACTTAATATTCTTGTTTTGATGAATTTTCATCATGAAAATGTACTTTAATTTGTTTAAAATTTTTAACTATTTAATTCTATTTCAACAATTCTTTAAACACTTTATAAAGGCCTTTAACAGAAGCAAGCTGTCATGAGGCCAAAAGAGCAGTATATGAGAAAGCCTCGTACTAATGGATCTGGCTGTGAAAACTGTCCAAGGAAAATTGAGGTTTTAAAGCAGAAAAATATTAAGTGAAGAGAGCAAGGTTTAAATGAATTTATCAAGACCATTAGTAATTCAGCATGTTTAGTCCTAAAGAACAGAGATGTTATACTGGACCTGTGAGAAAAGTAACACAAGAACAAGTTCTCCAGAGGACATCCAGAACACTACTTAATCCTAAGTACTAAGTTTGCTGACCTACATTAGCTTGCAGTTAACAAGATATTAATTGAGAAAATTTCCATCCTGGTTTTCAAAATCATTCCACAGCTTCATTCACATTCTAATCTCTGTACCTCCTCCAGCCTGTAACCCTCCAAGTTAACTGCACTTCTCCATTTCCATCCTCATGCTCCCTCTGAAATTTAAATTGCTACCTTACAACGACTTCGGCTGCTCTTAGCTCCAGAACTCCTTCCCTTAGATCACTCTACAATATTTGAATTACCCTTAAAACTTCTATCCTTAGTCAAGCCTTATATCACACACCTTAACAAAATTACAATGTCCAGTATGACTTTTTGTTTGATAATGATCTTGAAATGTCTGAGAATGCTTTTGTTATACTGATCCTGGAATATTAATAGAAGTTAGTTTTCTCTACAAGACAATTATCACCTGCCTATCTGTTACGGATGTAGATATGCATGAACTGCAGTTGAAATGAGTCCTGCAATATAGATTTGTCGTGTTCTTAGAAAACCATCTATGTGGTGATTTTCCATAACACAGACCCTCTTTTTCCATTGAATACATTATAAGTGCAGATATTATCCAATGAGTTGTTTTCCTCACAAATTAACCCACTTCAATGACAAACTGTCTCATTGCAGTTATTTAACAGAGAATTCAGATGCTGTGATCTTAAGAAAAAACTACTGGAGGAACTCAATGGGTAAAGCGGCATCCATTCAGAATAAGACCCTGCATCAGTCTAGCGAAATTGAAGTCAACATGAATCAACAAGAAAATTTCCACTCTTTGGAGTCTTACCTAGATATGGGAAAACAATAAGCTCAGATGCAGGACACTGAGCTAGAGGCTCCTCAGACCTTAGCTCCATTATCTTTTAAACAAGATATTCTACAGATGCCGGAAATCCAGAGAAACAAACATAAAATGCTGAAGAAATTCAGCAAGTCAGGCACCATCAATAGAAATTCCATAAATGCTGTGTGACCTGCTGAGCTCCTCCAGGTTTTTATGTGCTAGCCCAATACCTTTACGTTTTTGTATGTTTCTCTCAGCTACGGGGTCAGAAGAGGGAAAGTTTATTAATGACCAGTGAAACTGACAGCTCCTTAATAATAGACCATAAAACAGAGGAGCATAATTAGGCCACTCAGCCCATCAGGTCTCCTCCACAATTCCACCATGGTTGATTTATTATCCCTCTCAACCCCATTCTCCTGCCTTTCCCCATCACCTTTGATACCCAGACCCTATCAACTTCAGCTTTAAACACATTCATTGACTTGGCAAGCCATGTGGCAATGAATTCCACAGATTCAACATTCACTGGCTAGAGAAATTCCTTCTCATCTCTGTTCTAAATGGACATCCCTCTATTCTGAGGCTGTGCCCTCTGGTCCTAGAATCACCCACAACAGGAAACATCCTCTCCACATATGTGCTGTCTAGGCCTTTCAATATTTGACAGGTTTCAATGAGATTCCCCTCTCCTTCTGCTAAACTCAGGCGAGTACAGGCACAGTGCCATGAAACACTCCTCATACATAAACCCTTTCATTCTCGGAACCATTCTCATGAATGTCCTCTGGATCCTCTCCAATGCTAGCACCTGTTTTCTTAGATAAAGAGGCCCAAAACCACTCATAATACTCCAAACGAAGTCTGACCAATCTCTTATAAAGCCTCAGCATATCCTTGCTCTTGTATTCTAGTCCTCTTGAAATGAACGCTGACATTGCAGTTGCCTTCCTTACAACCGACTCAATCTCCGAGTTAACCATTAGGGATTCCCACTCAAGCACTCCCAAATCCCTTTAGACCGCCGATCTTTGAATATTCTCCATTTAGAAAACAGTCTACTCCTTCGACCAAAGTGCATGACCATATTCGCCCTACACTATATTCCATCTGCCACTTCTTTGCCCATTCTTCCAATATGTCCAAGTTCTTTTGCAGACTCCATGCTTCACCTACCTCTGTATCATTTGCAAGCTTGGCCAAAAGATATCAATTTCATCATCCAAATCATTGACATATAATGTAAAAAGCAGTCCCAATACTGACCCCTGTGGAATGCCTCTAATCACCAGCACCCAACCAGAATAGGCCCCCTATATTCTGACAGAACTCCAACAGATTTGTCGGGCAAGATTTTACCTTAAGAAACCATGCTAACTTTGGCCTGTGTTATCATGGGCCTACAAGTACCATAAAACCTCATCCTTAATTATGGACTCCAACATCTTACCAACCACTTTAGTCAGGCTAACTGGCCTATATTTTTCTTTCTTCTGCCTCCCTCCCTTCTTGAAAAGCAGAGTGACGTTTGCAGTTTTCCAGTCTTCTGGAACCATTTCAGAATTTAGTGATTCTTGAAAGATAATTACTAATACCTCCATAATCTCTTCAGCTACCTCTTTCAGAACCCTGGGGTGTATTTCATCTGGTCCAGGTGCCTTATCTACCTTCAGACGTCACAACTTCCCAAGCACCTTCTCCTTAGTAATTAACAACTACACACACTACTGCCTATCTGTTGACTCTCTCAAATTTCTGACATCCTGTTAGTGTCTTCCGCAGTGAAGACAGATGCAATATACTCAAGTTCATTCACTATTTTCCAGCAGTTCAATATCCACTCTCACTTCTCTTTATATATCTGGAAACATTTTTGGTTTCCACTTTTGATATTTTTGGCTAGCTTGCCTTTATATTTTATCTTTTCTCTCCTAATGATTTTTTTAAGTTGCCTTGTTTTTTTTAAAAGCTTCTCAATCCTCTAACTTCCCTCTAATTGTTGCTATATTATATGCCCTCTTTTGCTCTTACACTGTCTTTGACTTCCCTTGTCAGCCACTGTTGCCTCATTCACCCTTGAGAATACTTCAACATTAGGATGTACCTATCCTGCACCTTCTGAATTACCCCCAGAAACTGCAAGAACTGCCTTTCTGCCATCATTCCTGTTAGTGCCCCATTCCAAATAAATTTGGCCAGCTCCTCTTTCATGCCTCAAACTCCTTTTACTCCAGTGTAATACTAATATCTCTGATGTTAGCTTCTCTCTCAAACTGCAGGGTGAATTCTATCATATTATGATCACTACCTCTCAAGGGTTCCTTTACCTTAATCTTCCAAAACAAATGTGGCTCACTACACAACACCAAATCCAGAATTGCCTTCTCCCTTGCGAGGTCAACCACAAGCTGCTCATAGGCATTCTACAAATTTCCTCTCTCAGGATTCAGTACCAATCTGATTTTCCAAATCTACCCACTTTATGAAATCTCCCATGACTATTGTAAAATTGCCCTTGTTACATGCTGTTTTAATTACCTATTGGAATTTATATCCCACATCCTGGCTACTGTTCGGAGCCTGTACTTAACTTCCATCAGAGTCTTTTTACCCTTGCATTGTCTTAACTCTATCCACCCAGGAATCTACATCTTCCAATCCTATGTCATCTCTTTCTAAGGATTTGATTTCATTTTTTTTAACTAACAAAGCCATCCCACTTCCTCTGCTTACCGGCCTGCCTTTTAATACAAGGTGTATCCTTGGGTGATCTATGTTCTATGATCTTCTTTAAGCTGTCTCAGTGATGACCATGTCATACCTGTCAAACTCTAACTGCGCTACAAGATCCTCTACCTTATTGCAAATACTGTGTGCATTCAAATATAACACCTTCAGTCCTATATTCAGCACCCGTTTTGATTTTGTCCCCATGATACAGTTCAACTCATCCCACCTACTGCAATTTTGCCTTCATCTGCCCACCCCTTCTCAGTCTCACTACACATGCATCTACTTGTATACCAATTGCCCCCTCCTCAGCCCTATCACTCTAGTTCCCATTCTCCTGACAACCTAGTTTAAACCCTCTCCAACAAACTTTTCCTGCAAGGATAACGAAGCAATCTACACTCACAAGTAGCAAAACCTGGATTAGCTTCAGGCTTAGAATGATACGTGTAATTAAAATCTGTCATGCAGACACAAAACAAAAATCATTTTCAACAACTGAGAGCAACAATCTCTCCAATACTATGCCTATGGTTATCCTTGGGGGTTCACCACTGACCAGAAATCCAAATCAACCACTTGAACGTTGTTGTTGCAAAAAGGGGTATTCTGTTGCAACGAATTCATTTCTTGACTCTCCAATTTTTCCCTACTGTCTTGAAGTCAGGAGTACAATGAAATACTCCCACTCGCTTAAGTACAACTCCAACACATTCAGTTTCCTTGAATAGCATTCAACTCATCAACAACCTAAAATGGCAGCAAGGTACAACAGTCGTTGCACAACAAATTGGCTTAATGGCAAATAGTGTAAACACGAAAGATTCTTTTGCTATATTGGAGGATAGTAGACTATACCATTTCCCACTGTTTCATTTGACATATATACTGTGCAAAAGTCTGAGGCACATGTATATAGCTAGGGAGCCTAAGACTTTTGCAAAGTACTGTAATAAATTTATGCAAACAACAGGAATTCTGCAGATGCTGGAAATTCAAGCAAAACACATCAAAGTTGCTGGATTGCATTGTACTGCTGCAGCAAAAAAAACAAATTTCATGAAATATGTGAATGATGACTAACCTGATGTTAATATGGGTCCCTACTGCGGACAGAGTGGGAAGGAGGAAGCAAGAGGAATATCGTGGCTGGGAAAAGGGGAAGAGAGAGCAGAGGGAACAGGAAGCACCAGAGAGACATTCTGTAATAATTAATAAACTAATTACTTGGAATCAAATGATGTTGCCTGGTGTCTCAGGGCTGGATGTGCCAGAACTCATGCCACACCCATCACTGTCACTCCTCCTCTGCTGTCTGTCCCACACCTCTCCTTTGGTGGTCCACCCTCCTCACTATTCCCAACATCCTGTGCTCCCGCCAGATTTAGAAACTAGGTCTCCACTCCACATTAACAAATGTAGTACTGTACAGAAGTCTCTGGCACCCTAGCTATGCTAAGACTTTTGCCTATGCCCAAGACTTACATACAAGCGTTATACATACATTGGCAAAGGAGAAGATAATTCACAACACATCAGGGTCTATGTCAACTCCCTAAGGAACAAACACAATTGGCCCAATTCCCATCCTAATCTCCCATACCTTTGTAGCTTAATCTCTTTCACACACGCTCTTCTAAATCCTTTTGCAATTGCCCTACAAGAACGGATAATTGACAGGATGAGCAAGAAACTGGAGCAGAGAAAATGTGCAATCTGTACATACTGCAGGTGAGGTTAGGAGCTACCCCTTCATGCTCAATGAAACAGCAACATTAACAACATTACCATGATGTGCCAGTTAAAATTTCCAGATGACACAGCACTGAAAGTGTGATGAACTCTGAGAACTGTCTGAAGTGGCAGATGGAATCTAAGACATAGAAGTATAGAGTGATATACTTTAGTGTAAAGAACAAAGAGACAATCTACAGTATTGTGCAAAAGTCTTAGACACCCTAGATTTTCACCTTGGTTTCAGATGGTATGGCCTCCACAGAGCCCCGATCTCAACAGCATTGAGGCTGTCTGGGATTACCTGGAGAAACAGAAGCAAAACAGCCAAAGTCTGCAGAAGGACTGTGCAAGTTCTCCAGGAAGCTTGGAACAACCTACCAGCTGATTTCTTTATAACATCACACAACAATGTACCCAAGAGAACTGATGCAGTTTTAAAAGGCAAAGGGTAGTCACACCAAATACTGATTTGATTTAGTTTTTTTTTAAAAAGTTCACTGCTCTTTATAGTAATATTTTTGATATTCAGAAACTTCTCATTTCATTATTTTTGAAAGCTTCTTCGTTTAACAGATCTATTTTTACATGTGCCCGAGACTATTGCACAGTACTGTACTTGTAAATAGAACATTAATGGAAGTCAAATTCTGATAGAACATATAAACAGTAGGGACCTTACAAATGATGACATACTGGCAGATCTTGGGATGCAAGTCCACACTGTCTACAGGTGGTAGGATAGTGAAAGTGGCAGTTAGTATATTTATATTCATAGACTCGGGCATTAAGTATAGATTGGGTTATGTTGCATCTGTACAAAGTATTGGTGAGACTGCAATTTGAACACTATGCACAGTTTGGGCTGCTATGATGTTATTACAGCTTGGAGTGTTGGAAGTTCAGAGTTCAACTCCAAAATCCTCTGTAAGGAAGTTTGTATGTTCTTCCCATGTGCGTATGGATTTCCTCCAGTTTGCTCTGGTTTCCTCCCACAATCCAAGTAGTACCTTAGTGGGTAAATTGGTCACAGTAAATTGTCATGTTATCAGGCTAGGTTAAACAGGTGGGTTGCTGGGTGGCACAGCTCATTAGGCCAGAAGGGTCAGTTCCACACTGCATCCCTAAATGACATTTCAGGAAGGATGTGCTAGCAACATAGAGAGCCGAAGAGATTTAACAGGATATAGCCTGGAATGTCGTTATAAGGACAAGCTGGATTTATTCTTACTGGAACATAGGAGACCAAGAGACCAAGAGGTGACCTTATCCTAGTTTATGAGGGGAATTTGATAGGATTAATGGTTAGAATCTTTTTCCTAGTACAGCCGCATCTAGAACAAGAGGGCACACTTTAAAGCGAGAAAGTTAAGCTTTTTCACCCAGGTGGTGGTTGATACTTGGATTGAGCTGCTTGATGAGATGGTAGAAATAGACACAATTGCAACATTTCATTGAAGAAAGTGGTGGTAGAGGCATAACCAAACACAATGTACATTTGAATAGCAGTTAGATATGAAAAACAAACAATGATATGCCAGCAAACAGGATTAGCGTAGATCGCCATCATGGTCGGCATTCATGAGCTATACCATTCTACAAGTTTCTAAATGGTACGTAGGAATGGGATCTTGGCTCTACACCCATATTTAACTTCTAAGGTCAGAAAGTGATTAATGCAACATATTTGGACCCTGAGAATTCATACATAGATACACAGGAACACTGGTTAGGCCACATGAGATTCTATTTAATATGGTTCACAAAGAATCTGAAGAGGATACAGTAAGATTTGAGGTAATTATACTTGAGTCAAGATTAAGCTGGGAAAGCTTGATGCATCCTCTGGAGAGTAAATAAAGTTTTGATAGAGGTGTTCAAGTTCATGATTAGCTTAGACAACGTAAACAGTAATTCTTTTTAGTGTACGGTCAAGGACTGGGGTCACATTTAAAAATTCTGGGCAAAAGGTACAATGGGAAATGTGAAAGCTACCGACAAGAGGTAAGCGACTAATGTTTTCTGTAAACCTATCAATGCAAAATCATTATTTTCCAGGAAAATTACAACTCCATCAAAATACGCAAGTCTTAAGCTTTATGTATCTGTGCCCACACATTCAATTTTCCAGCCAGGGGCTTCCCCAGTGGCACAGCCACTGCACGTTATTCAGTCATTCTATTCGGGTACGGCAAGGTGTGTGGGCTGTGGAAACCACAATTTTATATCATATTTTCCTCCCCTCAGCTTTTAATTATTTCAGAGCATTTTTGTTACCTGATCACTCAATGATTTGGCTACATTCAATTTGCTTTCAGAAAGAGTGCAGTAATCCTCAATCATAAAGTATTTTTGTGGACATCAGCTGGACTCATAAATACAAAAACTGATACAGTTCTCGAGTTTCTGTTCATCAAAGAGCTTGTATTTCAGTTTAGATATAAAGCCCAGAAAGTTACTGAAGCATTTCTGAATAATATTCATAACCAAGCACTGAAGAATTTCTTTAGAATATTATTACGTGATTTTGGTTGAGTAAATCTAAATACATCAGTGTCTGACACAAATCCAAAGACCAATAAGCCAACATGTGGCCCAGTTCCCACACATATGCCCTCATCTTCAACACCTACAGCTGTGAGCAATTTCTTCTCAGCTTCAAATTCTCACAAATTTCAGCACATCATTCACTGCTACCTTCTACCACTCCAACATGACCCCACTCAAAAATAGTCTTCCTCCTTTCTTACTTTTTTTTTTCTCCATATTTTGTAGTCCACTCTACCAAGAAAGTAATAATGATAGATTAAGTGTCTAATTTGAAAAGCTGGCAAGCCTTTTAACACTGACATTCTCTTATTCCACCATCTTTTTAGGTTTCCTCTTCCACATTCATTATAATTTACAAACACTATAATTTGTATTTGAATATTATGACATGACTGTATTTAACATCCATTAATATATGCCTCATGGCAATGGCGATCTGTGTTGCAGGGATGCTTTCACAATTAATACATTCCATCTTCTCATTCTGCCTAGAAATGCTAACCAAGGAAACTTTCTCCACTTCTTCAGCAGGATACTCTGGCGATTTTGTACACTAACCCCATAACCTTCCATTCCCTTAATATCTGAAAGACTTGGCAACAGGTCTTCACAGTCCTCTTCTGTGAATTCCAAAGATTCAGCACTCTCTGGATGTAGAAATTGCTTCATCACAGTGCTGAAGAGCTAACCTCTTATTTTGAGGAAGACATCACACACAGATAACACTACCCTTTTCAATCACAAGAATCAACCTGGTAAAATTTTGTTGTACTCCTGTCACAAAATTATCCAAAGGGGGAAACACAAATATTTCAGGTGCTATCTCACCTGGATCTTGTATATCCAGTGAATAGTCATCCCTCCTGTAACTGAATGTAGTGGAATAAAAATTGTTTGCAAGACAACTTTCAGTTAACAGCCAGGAGCTTATGAAACCAACTCCTTCCAATCACTCACCATGTTCCTATCTAAAATTCTTCCAAACATTGTAAATATATGCACATCTACACTAACTCTGTAAGACAGTTCCATATACCAACAAGCCTCTGTATGAAAAACCACACTTCTCAAGTTTCCTTTAAATATTTCTCCCCTCATCGTAAATCTATACTCTCTAGTTTTAGGCTTCACCACCCTGGGAAAGATTATGACCATTCTCCTTAATCATGTCTCTCGATTTTGTGGAGCTCTCTAAGGTCAGCCCTCTTGTGCTCCAGGGAAAGTAGCTGTAACCTTTCCAGTCTCTCCTTACAGTTCAAGCCCTCCAGTCTTGGTAACAGCCTTGTGAATATTTTCTGTACCACTTCCAGCCCAATGCCTGTGCAGTTTGCACTTGCGCCCCCGCCCCCCACCCCTGGCCACAGCTAATGCGAGAAAGACTCCAGCTAGGGTCAACCCATGTAAAGCTGCAGGACCTGATGATGTACCTTTTCAGGTGCTAAGGGACTGTGCAGCCCAGTTAACAGAGGTTCTAACAGGTATCTTCAACATTTCCCTGGAACAATCCACTATCCTCTGAGGAATCAAGACGGCCAATATAATCCCAGTGCCCAAGAGGATGACAGTAACCTGCTTTAATAACTACCATCCAGGGGCAATGACCTCAACAATAATGAAGTATTTTGAGCAACTGGTTATGTATCATATTAAATACCATCTTCCTGCTACATTGGAACCTTTTCAGTTTGCTTATCGCTCAATTTAGTCCACTGATGTTGCCATAACCTCTGCGCTCCACTCTGTCCTGTTCCACCTTGAAAACGGTGCCTCATATGCCAGGATTCTGTTTATCGACTATAGCTGTGTTTAAAATGATCATCCCTCAGAAGCTGGAGGGTAAACTGTCCTCACTGTGTCTCAACATATCTCTCTGAAACTGTATCCTAGACTTCTTGACTTCAGTTTGTATTGGCAGAAACATCTCTAACTGCATCATACTGAGCACCAACACTCCCCACCAGTAGCATTATATTGTTTATTTTTAAAGTCGTGCCTTAAATGCACATTATTACTTGTTAATTTACTAGTAATAACATTACTTTGTGTTAGGTATGTGAGTTATATGTACTGTGTTATGCATCTTGGACCGGAGGAACATTGTTTCATTTGGCGATATACATATGTACAGCTGAATGACAATAAACTGAACTTGATAGCTAGGTGACCAGAACCACACATAATATTCCAGATGGTGATCTCACCAACGACTTGTATGATTGAACATTCTTACACTCAGTGCCCTGAATGACGAAGGAAAGCATGCTAACCAGCACTTTCACCACCCTATCAACCTCTATTACCACTTTTGGGGAAGCATACATTTGTAACCCTTAGGTGTCTGTTCTATAACTCTTTCCAGGGCCCTGCCACTTATTGTGCAGTGCTGTGATACTCAATATCCAACAATAATTTTGACTCAATTATCTGAAATGTATGACCCCTTATTTCAAGCAGCAATTCAAAAGTTCAAAGTAAATTTCTTTTCAAAGTACATAAGTATATGTCACCATATACAACCCTGAGATTCATTTTCTTGCAGGCATTCATTGCGAATACAAATAAACAAAAAACAATAATAATAAATAAGCAAGCAATAAATATCAAGATCATGAAATTAAGAATCCTCGAAAGTGAGTCCATAGCTTATGGGAACACTTCAGATTCGGTATGATTCAAGTTGAATGGTTAGCCCTCTATTTCAAGAGCCTGATGGTTGAGGGGTATAACTGCTGCTGAACCTGGTGGTGTGGGTCCTGTGGTACCTGTACCTCTTTCTTGATGGCAGCAGCAAGAAGAGTGCATGGCCTGGATGGTGGGGTCCTTGATAATGGATGCTGCTTTCCTGGGACAGCGCTCCTTGTAGATATGCTGAACGGTGGGAAGGGTTTTACCCATGATGGACTGGGTCATATCCACTACTTTTAGTAGACTTTTCCTTTCAAGCGGATTGGTGCTTTCTTAACAAGCTGTGATGCAACTAGTTAATGTACTAACCACCGCACATCTATAGAAGTTTTAAATGACATGTCGAATCTATGCGAACTTCTAAGAAAGTAGAGGTGCTGCCGTGCTTTCTTCGTATTGGCACTTAGGTGCTGGATCCATGACAGAACCTCAGAAATAACAGCACCAATGAATTTAGAGTTGCTGAGCCTCTCCACCTCTGAACCCCAATGAGGACTGGTTCATGGACCTTCACTTTCTTCCTCCTGGAGTCAATAATCAGCTCTTTGGGTAACAGAGGAACTGAAACAGATTGACATTAGGAAGGAAACGGTGATGAGTAGACTGATGGGACTGAAGGCTAACAAATCCCCAGGTCCAGATGGTCTGCATCCTGGGGTACTAAAGGAGGTGGCTCTGGAAATTGCGGATGCATTGGTGATCATTTTCCAATGTTCCTTAGATTCAGGATCAGTTCCTGAGGATTGGCGAATGGCTAATGTTATCCCACTTTTTAAGAAAGGAGGGAGGGAGAAAACAGAGAACTATCGCCCTGTTAGCCTAACATCAGTAGTGGAGAAGATGCTAGAGTCCATTATTAAAGATGAAATAGCGGCATATCTTGATAGCAGTGATAAGATTGGGCCGAGCCAGCATGGATTTACCAAGGGCAAATTATGCTTGACTATTCCATTGGAGTTTTTCGAGGATGTAACCAGGAAGATAGACGCGGGAGATCCAGTGGATGTGGTGTACCTTGACTTTCAGAAGGCATTTGATAAGGTACCACATAGGAGATTGGTGGGTAAAATCAGAGCTCATGGCATTGGGGGGAGGATATTGACATGGATAGAAAACTGGTTGGCAGATAGAAAGCAAAGGGTAGCAGTGAATGGGTGTTTCTCGAAATGGCAGGTGGTGACTAGTGGGGTGCCACAGGGCTCGGTATTGGGACCACAGCTGTTTACGATTTACATCAATGATTTAGAGGAAGGCATTGTGAATAACATCAGCAAGTTTGCTGATGATACTAAGCTGGGTGGCAGTGTGACATGTGATGAGGATGTTAGAAGAATTCAAGGTGACTTGGATAGGCTGGGTGCGTGGGCAGAAACTTGGCAGATGGCGTTTAATGTGAATAAGTGTGAGATTATTCACTTTGGGAGCAAGAACAGGAAGGCAGATTATTATCTGAACGGTGTGGAGTTAGGTAAGGGAGAAATACAAAGAGATCTGGGAGTACTTGTTCATCAGTTTCTGAAGGTGAATGAGCAAGTGCAGCAGGCAGTGAAGAAGGCTAATGGAATGTTGGCCTTTATTACAAAGGGAATTGAGTACAAGAGCAAGGAAATCCTTTTGCATTTGTACAGGGCCCTGGTGAGACCACACCTGGAGTATTGTGTGCAGTTTTGGTCTCCAGGGTTAAGGAAGGACATCCTGGCTGTGGAGGAGGTGCAGCGTAGGTTCGCTAGGTTAATTCCTGGGATGTCCAGACTGTCTTACGCAGAGAGGTTAGAGAGATTGGGCTTGTACACGCTGGAATTAAGGAGATTGAGGGGGGATCTGATTGAGACATAGAAGATTATTAAGGGATTGGACAAGATAGAGGCAGGAAATATGTTCCAGATGCTGGGAGAGTCCAGTACCAGAGGGCGTGGTTTAAGGATAAGGGGTAGGTCATTTAGGACAGAGTTGAGGAGGAACTTCTTCTCCCAGAGAGTTGTGGAGGTGTGGAACGCGCTGCCTCAGAAGGCAGTGGAGGCCAATTCTCTGGATGCTTTCAAGAAGGAGCTAGATAGGTATCTTATGGATAGGGGAATCAAGGGTTATGGGGACAAGGCAGGAACCGGGTATTGATAGTAGATGATCAGCCATGATCTCAGAATGGCGGTGCAGGCTCGAAGGGCCGAATGGTCTACTTCTGCACCTATTGTCTATTGTCTTTGGTCTTGCTGACATTGAGCGAGAGGTTGTTGTGGCACCACTCAACCAGATTTTCAATCTCCCTCCTATATGCTTATTCATCACCATCTTTGATTCGGCAAATGACAGTAGTGCTGTCAGCAAACTTAAGTATGGCATTGAGCCATGCCTAGCCTCACAGCCATAAGTATAAAGTGAATAGAGCAGAGGGCTAAGCACACAGCCTTATTGCGCATGTGCTGATGGAAATTGCAGAGGAAATGTTGTTGCCAATCCAAACTGACTGGCAAGTGAGGAAATTGAGAATCATGTTGTACAAGAAGGTACTGAGGCCTAGATCTTGGAGCTTACTGATTACTTTTGAGGGGACGACAGTATTAAATGTCAGGTTGTAGTCAATGAAGAGCATCCTTGTTGTATGCATCTTCACTGTCCAGATGTTCTAGGGTTGAGTGAACAGCCAATGAAATGACACCTGCTATGGACCTGTTCTGACGGTAGGCAAATTGGAGCAGATCCAAGTCACTCCTCAGTTAGGAGTTCATATGTTTCATCACCAACCTCTCAAAGCACCTCAGAGTAAATGAACCCGTAGTTCTTAGATTTTCCTCTCCATATCCACTCTTAAGGTCCTTCATGCTCTTATGTTCAATTGTCATGATTCCTTCTTCTAAACTTCATAGACACAAGCCAAGACTGTCCACCCTTTCCTCAGAAGATAACCTGCCCATTACAGATACCATTCATATAAATCTTTTTAGAGCTGTTAACACGTTTGCTTCATTAAGTAAAGACAGCAATACTACTCAACAATCCAGATGCCGGCCTCACCAATGTTCAACATAACTGAGTATAATTTCCCTATCATTTCAATATGATGGAAATTGAATGCTAATATTGTTACTCTTCCAAATTATTTGCTGTACCTTTACTTTGCAAATCATGGATTAAGGAACACATTTAGATAAAGTATTTAATTTTTCAAGTTAAAATGGAAAACTTCACACTTTTCCACTTATAATCCATTTATCAGATCTTCATCCATTCAACTATCAATTTTAGACTCTTTATATTCTCTTCATAATTTACATTCCCATCTACCTTTGTGTCAGTCAATTTAGCAATCTTACTTCTGATGCCTTAACCCAAGTCATTTTGTAAATCAGCAAACACCAAGTTCTCAGCATCGATCCCTGTGGAACACCTCTCATTACATCTTGCCATTTCAAGAAAGAGCCACTTAGGCCCACTCTCCTTTTTCCTATTTGTCTATTCCTTTCAATACGATGAGTTTCATTCCCACAATAACTTGATCTAGCATCTTATCAAATACCTTCTGGAAATCTAAGTATCACACAACCCCCTTACCTACCAATTATTTTAGTCCTTGAAAAAATTAATTAATCAAGTCTTGTTTTCCCTTCAAACAAGAATACTGATTTATGATGATTATGAGGACACGCAGTCCTCTTTTATTGTCATTTAGTAATGCATGCATTAAGAAATGATACATTATTTCCTCCGGTGTGATATTACAAAAACACAGGACAAACCAAGAGTGAAAAAACTGACAAAACCATATAATTATAACATAGTTACAAACAGTGTAACAATACCATAACTTGATGAAGAAGTCCGTGAGCACAGTAAAGTTCAAAGTTCCTCAAATGTCCCACATCTCACGCAGATGGGAGAAGGAAGAAAAACTCTCCCTGCCATGCTCACCACAATCCGACTCTGAGTTATCTGAAAACTTCAAGCTCTGATCAGCTCTCCGACACCGAGTACTGAGCGCCATCTCTGTCCGAACGATTCGACCTCAACCTCGGTGGCCAAAAGCAGGCAAGACCGGGGATTTTGAGGCCTACCCTCTGAAAGATTCACGACCACACAGTAATGACAGCAGCGAACAGACGTTTCAGAAATTCCTCCAGATGTTCCTCTGTGCTTTCATGTTCATTCTCCATCAAATCAGAATTGTCCACGGCCCCTATTTAACGGATACGATATCATTTTCACCAGAGCGCGGCGCGCTGCCATCTTCTCCCCCCACCTTACACCCAATGACCCCAATAATTTTCATTTCTAATCTGTATAGAGTACAATAGGGCACAATGATCTGTCCTTGACCCAACAATGAAATGAAATTTGAATTGAAGACAGCAACAATAATCAATAAATGATATGACAGTGTTTGAAATCCACCTCTCATGTCCTTTGGAAAATCTGCTAACATTTGATCTGTCAAAATGCAATATCCAACTCTCAACAATATGGTTGAAATTTGACTGTCTCCGAAATTACTCAGCAAGTTAACTGATTTGTACACTTTCTTTAATATAACGTGTGTTCACCACAACCTTTAATTGGTAGCCTCAACTGGTAACCTCATCGAATGAATTCAAATTTAGGAACAATTCACAATACATTTTAACAGCTCAGACGAACATTCACAGTACTTCTGTGGCATGAAGAACTATATTTATACCACTTTCCCTTTGACTTTCAAGATGTCACAAAGTGTCCTGTTGCTGATGAAGTGCAATTGCTGTAGTTCTAAACAACATGCTGCAAACTCTCAGAGACTTGAGATAATGAATTAATTTTATATATAATTTTTTTAATATATATTGTTCATTTTGCATGATTTTTTAATCTATTCATTATACATATATTGTTATTTATTTGTTTTTTTTCCTTCTATATTATGTATTGCATTGAACTGATGCTGCTGCTGGGTTAACAAATTTCACAACACACGCTAGTGATAATAAACCTGATCCTGATTAGCTGTCCAGGGTCCACAAGACCATAAGACATAGGAGCAGAATTAGGCCATTTCACACATCAACTCTGCTCCGCCATTCAATTTATGGTCGACTTCCCTCCCCCGCCCCACTCCCCGGCCTTTTCCCCTTAACCCTTGATGCCATGTCTAATCAAGAACCTGGCCTCCACAGCTGCCTGTAGTAACAAATTCCACAAATTCACCATCTCTAGCTAAAGAAATTTCTCCACGTTTTAAATGGACACCCCTCTATCCTGAGGCTGTGCCCTCTTGCCCTGGACTCTCCCATCATGGGAAACATCCTTTCCACATAAGATTATATGACATTGAAGCAGAATTAGGCCATTCAGTCCATCGGGTCTGCTCCGCCATTCCACCATGGCTGATCCTGGATCCCAACCCACCCATACACCTGCTTATTAACCATATCATTTGCTGCCCTGACTGATCAGGAAACAATTAACTTCTGCCTTAACTATACCCACGGGCTTGGCCCCCACCGCTGTCTGTATGGACTGACTAGTTTTTTTTTAATATAAAGCTTCAGCATCATCTCTTTGCTTTTATATTCTATTCCCCTTGAAATAAATGCCAACTTTGCATTTGCCTTCTTTACCATGGACTCAACTTGTAAATTAACCTTCTGGAATCTTGCATGAGGAATCCCAAGTCCCTCTGCACCTCTGATGTTTGAACCTTCTTCCCATTTAGATAATAGTCTGCACTCTTATTCCTTTTACCAAAATGCATCATACATTTCCCAACACTGTATTCCATCTGCCAATTTTCTGCCCATTCTTCCCATTTGTCCAAGTCCTGCTACAGTCGCATTGCTTTCTCAGTCAAGTGAGGAAGAAAAAAAAAATACCTTAACAAATATCTTCAAAAAAGAAACATAAAATCCTGAGAGTTCACCTGAGAAAGTGAATGAACTGTGTGGACCCTGGTTTCCCCAAGAGCAGCACTCATTCAGTATAGCACTGTACAGAAATAAGATAAAGCAGATAAAGGAGAGATGGTGTAGGGGAGAGCTCAAGGAATTGGAGCTGTTTCACGGGTGATGGAACTATCAAGTTCCTTCTCAATAGTTACAGGACCAATATCCTCACAGAAGAATTTGTTAGTAGGAAGGATTGAAACCATTTCAGCAGAGGTTAGGTAGTATCAGATAGGGGGAAAAAAAAACAACCTGGAAATATAAAGTAGGACTCAAAATGAGAGAAATTTTCAGAAGCAGAAAAAATAGAAAGCGCTGTCAGAAAACACTACAACAGTAAGAAAAAGGGAAAAAGCAGAAAATGGACTAAATAGATAAAACTAGATTAGGTGAGTGAAATGATTTTTACTCAACAGGAAGGTAAGTTCAGTGAAAATGAAAGTGAGATAGCTAAATATGGTTTATTCTGCATGCACATTAATATGGGTATAGTGGTAAATAAGGTCAATGCACTGTACGTAAAGTGTATTCTGGGAATATGAAGTAGCAGTAAAGGAAATCTGGCTTATAAAGGGATCGGAGTTTGTCATTATATATTATTGGATACAAGGGGATCAGGCATGATAGGGATGGAAGGTGCAAGGTGCAAGATACAAGACTGTCATTATTTAGTGTACTGCAGTGCTGAAAAGGATGTCACAGGAAGATCAAAGTCAGAATATTTTGTTAGAAATATAGGAAGTATTATAAAGGACACCAAGCTGTAGAGATAGTAGATTATATATCCAGGGAAATTACAGTCAAATTTAAATAAAAGCATGGGTAGCTGTAACTGGAGACTTTAATTATCCCAATGGAAACTGGGATTTTGATTGGGTTAAGAGTGTATGAAGATTTTTTTAAAAATGTGTGAGGATAATTCTTTTGAACAGTATTTTTCTGTTATCCTGAAGAAAGGAGCACCACTGAATCTGGAGCTGGAAGATGAGGTGGATACGCAAGTGGAAAGTGGCCTTGGTAAATTGGAGCCAAAATTATAAAAGCAGTGCCTTTAAGGAAGAGGTGGCTCAGTTACAGTTGAGACATTCCCGTCAGGGACAAAATAAACCCAGAGCTCCCTGAAAGAAATACAGGAAGATAACCTAAAAAGGTCGAGTATGACATATATTAGGACGTAAATACCAGTAAGCACAGCTGATTAAAGAATCGGGGAAAGTGACACAGCATAAATGAATATCCAAGAGACACAAATAGTAAAATGGTCGCATATGGATACATGTGTAAATAAAGCTCAGTCAGTACAAAAATAGGAACTTGCACATAGGTTGTGGCTCATTGTAGGAAGTGCAAATTCCTCAGCATCTGACTTCATTGGGGAAGACAGTTCTTGCAAACTAGTGGTTGAAACACTAGATGCATTAAAATTCATAGTGTGAGGGTATTAAAAATGCTGGAGCATCAAATTAGATTTTTAGCAAGAAATACGAGAAGAAATTGTTGGGCGCTAACCATAAACTTCCAGTGTTTTTTAGACTGGAGATGGTGCCACAGGACTAAAGAATATTAAGTGTTAATCCCTTCTTCAATAAAAGATCAAATCCAGCAACAGCAGGTCAGTAATTTAACCTCAAAGGTGGAAACACTTTTAGAAATCAGGAATCAGGATATATCATGTGCAAAAATGGATTAATTAATACAGTGCCTGTAAAAAAATATTCAGCCTTCAACCCTTCGTTTACATAAATTGAGTATTACAACCAGCAATTTTGATCAATTTAACTGGGAATTTTTATTTGTGAATCACAAGCTCCTTTTTTCACAGTAGAGACCAAAAAAAAAGATAAATTGTAAAGCACAATAAACTAGAAATTTGAAAACTGAAATGTCAGCAGTTCAAAAGTATTCATCTCCCTTGTTCAGTACTTAGTTGAACAACCTCTCACAGCTATTCTAGCTATATGTCTTTTTGGTTAAATCTCTACTAACTTTGTGCAACATGAAGAGCACGCTTTGCCCATTCCTCCTTGCAAATTTGCTCAAGCTGTGTCAGGTTAGTTGGGGAGCAGCGGTGGTCAAAAATCTTGAGGTCTTGCCAGAGATGTTCGTTCAGGTTAAGATCAGGACTCTCACTGGGCCACTCAAGGGCATCAATTTTCTTCATTTGAAACCACCCCATGGTTGCTCTGGTAGTGTGCGTTTGGTTGCTGTGCTGCTAAAAGATAAGGTTCCTCCCCAGTTTAAGCTTTTTGGTAGAGGCTAGCAGATTTTTATCCAGGATCTGTCTGTCTTTAGCAACATTCATCTTCTCATTAATTCTGACCAGATTTCCAGTCCCTGCTGCTGAAACGCATTTCCATAGAATGATGCTACCTCCACCATAGTTTACAATACCTGGCTGATGTTAGATTAGATTTAAGTCTCAAGTAAAGCTTAGTGCAAGGCCAAAATGTTCCATTTAAGTCTCAACCAACCACAAGAACTTCTTCCATATCTTTACAGTATTTTCTAAATGACACTTTGCAAAGTCTTTACAGGCAAGGATATACTTTTTTAGCCAGGGTTTCTTCCTTGCCATTTTTCCATAAATAGCTTTTTTTTGCCAGGTCTTAGTCGAGATTGTGGAGCCATGAACTTCATCTCCAGTTGTTGCCAATGATTTCTGCAGCTCACCTACAGTGACTGTTGGCGTCCCAGAATCCTCTCTTATAAGTATCATTCTTCTCTAGCAACTACGCTTAGAGGGGAGGACTGACCTAGACAGTGTGGCTGTGGTTTCATATTTTTCCACATTTCCACAATAGGCTGCCCTGAGCTCAGCCGTATAATCAATGCCTTTGAGGTGGTTTTGTACCCTTCCCCAGATTTGTGCTTCTCTATTATCATCCCTCTTACTTGTCTTGAATGCTCTTTTGTCTTCATTTTGGTTTGGTCTGTTGAAAACCTACCATACTGTTGGATGTTACAGAGAGGGTGGGTATTTACTCTTTTGAATTCATTGAAAACTGTTCCAGTTTTCTACATCAACAAATTGGGCAAGTTGGTAAGGTAATATGTATAAGGCTCCTGAAAAAAGTTAGTGTAGTAATTTCAAAGGGGATGAATACTTTTTTACCACTTCATAATTTTGGTTTTAATTTTTAGTAAATTGACAGGTTTCTGAATTTTTCTTTTGATTTGAAATCATGCACAATGTTTTGTCATTTAGCTGAAAAAATCCTACTTCAATATATTATAAATTTAGAAAATGAGACATTAAGTTTGTGAAATAGTTCTGGGGCTGAATACTTTTGCAAGGCACTGTACAAATCACTGTACATGTGCTATCTTCTTGATGCTTCCACATCACCTATGAACCCTCAACTCACTTTTCTACCTCTCATCTCTTTGCTCTGGGAGTTGGCTTTTTTTGCTCCAGGTTCCAGCAATTGCAATCTCTTGTCTCTATCAATTGATTTTCTGAATGTATTAAATGGCAGAATCTTAGCAACTTTCTGGATTAGAAAATACTAGATATTTACCATTCTTTGAATGAAGAAATTCCTCCTCATTCCTACCATGACCTGTAGTTCTAGACATCTTTCTTGCATCTACCCTGTCAAACCTACTTCAGACTTTTCTACCATTCAATCTCTCCCCAGATACAGAGAAACCATTGCAGGAGCCAGTATAATGCATACATACTGTATGTCTTCTGTAAAAAGTATTTTTCTTAGGTAATAAGATCAAAGTTGTACACAATGTGTTGTCTCACCAAGGCTCTTATAAAAATAAAAAAATGTGCAATCTTGTTAATCCACTTTCATCACATCCAATATTAAACAGGAGTTGTTCATTTTACATTGCAGTTTTAACCAACGCATCAGAAAATGTGGTTGAACAAGTTTGGGGAGAAAAAGCTAATTGTTTTGAGTACTTTTATTAAAAAATTCTTGTAATCTTGAGAAGGTTAAAGACAACTGCAATTTAAATTGGGGGTGGTAAAAAGGATATTCAAATCAATGAAACTAGCGAAATATATATGCTGTAAGTAATGAATATTTAATTAAGAAAAGTAGTTGAGGCAATGTCAATGTCTCATAATTGCAGATAAAATTGTCTGCGATGGCCAGGATTAAAAAACTATTTGCTTATCGAATTACCAAACCTTGCATTATTCCCGAGAAGACAATGGAGTATTTTGAGCTTTCATGGTTCTTTTTATAAATTAATAAAGGAAGAAAAATAATTTTAGAACTGCTGAAAAGAATGTTGCAGCATCACACCAACATACAGCTGCTAACCTACCATGGTCAAATTCTCAAACTGGTAAGATCAAACACTATATTATCCTCAAAGCAATGCCACAAATAGATCGATCAACTTCTCTTAGCAATGGCAGACAGCTTCGAACTAACTTCACGAGCTTTTTCTTCCTGAAAAAGGACGAAATCGGATATCAAGCAGTAGTATGCAGTCCCTCTTGGCCTTTTAAGCATATTTTATTTGTAAAAATGGGAATTTTATACTTCAGAATTAAACTGCAATCATTAGATTTCACATTTTCATTCCATAAGACCATAAGATATATGAGCAGAAGTAGGCCATTCAGCCCATCGAGGCTGCTCCATTATTCAATCATGGGCTGATCCAATTCCTCCAGTCATCCCCACTCCCCTGCCTTCTCCCCATAGCCTTTGATGCCCTGGCTAATCAAGAAACTATCTATCTCTGCCTTAAATGCACCCAATGACTTGGCCTCCACAGCCACTCGTGGGAATAAATTCTACAGATTTACCACCCTCTGACTAAACTAATCTCTCCGCATCTCTGTTCTAAATGGACGTCCTTCAATCCTGAAGTCATGCCCTCTTGTCCTAGAATCCCCTACCATGGGAAATAACTTTGCCACATCTAATCTGTTCGGGCATTTTAACATTTGGAATGTTTCTGAGATTCCCCCTCATTCTCCTGAACTCCAGGGAATACAGCCCAAGAGCTGGCAGACGTTTCCTCATATGGTAACCCTTTCATTCTTGGAATCATTCTTGTGGATCTTCTCTGAACCCTCTCCAATATCAGTATATCCTTTCTCAAATCAGGAGCCCAACTGCACACAATACTCCAAGTGTGGTCTCACGAGTGCCTTACAGAGCCCCAACATCATATCCCTACTCTTATATTCTATACCTCTAGAAATGAATGCCAACATTGCATTTGCCTTCTTCATCACTGACTCAGTCTGGAGGTTAACCTTCACGGTATCCTGCACAAGGATTCCCAAGTCCCTTTGCATCTCTGCTTTTTGAATTCTCTCCCCACCTGAATAATAGTCTGCCCGTTTATTTCTTCCACCAAAGAGCATGACCATAAACTTTCCAACATTGTATTTCATTTGTCATTTCTTTGCCCATTCCCCTAAACTATCCAAGTCTCTCTGCAGGCTCTCTGTTTCCTCAACACATCTGCTCCTCCACCTATCTTTGTATCATTCCAATTTTGATTCCAAGCCAATATATCCATTGTACAGTATATAACAGATTTCTGGCTTTGAATAGCCAATGATAATTTTATACCGCATTGACATCTGATGCACATCAGAATTATCTAAAATATTCCAGCAGTTGTTGTGGAAACTACACATACAGTATCAAGCTAGTAGT
This sequence comes from Mobula birostris, assembly GCF_030028105.1. Taxonomy (NCBI): domain Eukaryota; kingdom Metazoa; phylum Chordata; class Chondrichthyes; order Myliobatiformes; family Myliobatidae; genus Mobula; species Mobula birostris. The sequence continues at coordinate 194,283,619 of NC_092372.1, read as the reverse complement.
CTAAGAAACCACCATGTTTCAAGCCAACCTGGTAAAAAAGAAATTTATTTCCAATTATCCCTACACTTTTCCCTACTTTACTACTTAATCTATCAAATAAGCATATTGACACCTATTTTTGACCCAAGCATCATGAATTAATTTCAATTCCAATAAGTTCTGCTTTTCTTAGGAATATATCAACAAGCAGTACAAATGCACATTTCCCCAATTTTCTTAGAAGAAATGAGGAGACAAATTACAATCATGTTGGATTATAAACATTCAAAACCCTAATTAATTTCACATTTTATCATACCCAACACTACACATAATCCTGTTATAATATAATAAAATCATGTGCAAGAGCCAAGTATTGGGAAAAAAAGAACACTTTAAAGGATTATTCAAATTAGTCACAGATGGCTGATGCAAGCAAACACAAGATGTTTTTGTTTAAAAATTCACTGATATGATTACTTCATTCAATAAATCAAGCAAAATACAGTAAGCAGGAAGCAGATTTGTTGAGGTGGCTCATAGATGATGTTGGATTCAAAATATTTTTAGATATTCAAAGCAGGCCCACTGCAGTATAAATATGACAAAATCTACTCATAGCTCCAAAGAATTTACTTCAAAAGACTGCATGACTTTTAAAAGCAAAGCATGAAGTAATCCCAATTAAACTACAAAATGCATCACATTTCTCCTCTCCCACAACACAGTAAATTTTAAAGGTTTAGTATTCTTGACAGACATATGCAGATTACTCTTCCCCAGAGGCATCCAGCATTACAGGTGCCACTTGAAGTCACCAAAGTTGTGTCTCGAACAACAGCCGAACAAAGTGCCAAAGGCCCGCCAAAGAAATATTTACTCCTCTAACAAAGCTTTTGGGGAACAGTTAAAATGATGGCATCTACACGACAATGAAAAAATAATTAAAATCAATTACATAGTCAGGTGCTGTGTGGTGCAAGACACAGTCATTGTTTCAAGTTGGTGTCCTTTCTGCAGAAGATGAAGAATGACCCAGTTATGTTTAAAAACATATCCAATGGAATCCTAAAAAGTCACCACAATTTTGATTCACACTTAAAAAGCTGACACTCACATCCTCTGACATCAAGATACAATATGGGCACTAAGAGTCACAGACAACCCAACACAATCAATAAAAGAGGAAACTCTCTAGTGACTGAAATCATACTCAGGAAGACAGTTGCGGTTGCTGCAACCAGATAAATGTAAGCCAAGAACCTGGGAAGATTCATTAAATGGAGGAGACCTTGTAAATTGAATCTCAGCTTACACTCAGTTGGTTTTGCAGGCTGAGGCTCTGAGGTTGTCCCTACCATCACACTTGCCAAACACCAATGATTAGAAACCACATAATGTAGCCACAATAATGCTGTTGCTACAAGGACAGAGACTGCAATAAAAAGTCAATGGGTACCAAGAACTGCAAAGATCACAGTCAAACCTTGCATAAATGAAGATGGTTGTAGTTGCTAGAGGTCCAATCAGCCCAGCTCCAGGACACAGCCCTGAGCAACGACGGGTATAATATCCCAGGGCCATATACCTTCAGCTACCTCAATGACATTCCATCTATTTAAAATTAGGAATGGGGGTGTTCACTGATCTATATGCAAGAAATGGAAGTGATATCAATTGACATCATGGCTGGCACAGAAACCATGGGCCAAAGGGTCTGTTCCCGTGCTGTGCTGTTCTATGTTCTAATTCCATTCATAACACATTATACAGTTCAATTCTATTCAAGACTTCTCAACAAATGAAGTAATCCATGCCTGAATGCAGACCTGAACAACGTGCAGACAATATGTAGGAAAGGGCTAATAAGTTGCAAGTAACACTTATCAAACGACCTGCTCCAACAAGATATGGCAAGGTCCAACATGAGAGACTAGTCCAAAGGGTTAGACCCCATGGTATTCAGGATGGCTCAGTTCTAAGGAGAGACTAGATAGGAGCATAGATAGAGTAAATAGTAAGAAGCTTCAATCTATAGCACAGGTGTCCAAGAACTAGAGGACATAGAATTAAAATTTTTAACAGAGGAAAAACACCTTTTCCCCCACTGAGAGTGACTAGAATCGGGAAAGCACCATCCAAGTAGCTGATGGAGACAGGTCTTTTAACAGTGTTTAAAATCTACACAAACATTTCAGTAGCTAGGGGATAGAAGGCTGTGAACCAAGAGATGATAAATGGGATCAATGTAGATGAGTGCCTAATAGACATGGTGGGACTAAGTGCCAAACTCTCTGCTGCATGACTACAACTGAAGAGTCTAACCATCTTCCCTTGAGATTCAGTTGCATTATCATCACTGACTACTCCACTAACAGCAGGCTGAGGAACAAAATCAACTAGAAACTTAATTGGACAAGTCACTGCACCTTGGCTAGAAAATCTGTTGATAATCCAATTGTCACAAGTTCACGGACTAACCTTCTGATTCTTCAAAGCCTCTCCTCCATCAACAGGGGATGTGCTGGGGGTAACCTCAACTGCCTGAATGAGTGCAGCTCAAGTCACAAATTCAAAAAGGTCAACATCATGCAGGACAAAGCAATCTCCTTGACTGGCACCTCATTCACCGCAGTAAACATTCATTCCTTCTACACAAGCAAACCTCAAGTGCATACCACTGCTCTTCTCCCCACATTCATAACTGTACAGCTCAGATACTACTCAACTCAGAAGTAATAACTTCTGTTATTACTCAGGTCTTGATACAAACCCATTGAAGTTACAGTCTTTATCCTCCAATGCCACCATCTCCAAATACTTACATAATCTGCACAAGTCACTGTGCTCTTCTTTTCCACCTAATTCTTAGAAAAATCAATATACATTTTGGGTACACCTCAGAACATACCTTGTTAAAGGTCCTCCGTAACTACCCTCAAAAGACCAATGGCATTATATAGTCCCAACAGTTTTTCAAGGAGATTTGGAAGTGATGATTACAGGAAAACCCTCTATCGAAGGGCTTTCCTGTACTCAATTACTGGCCTAATCACGAAAGACTGAACAGTACATATATTGGATATACAGTGTTATTAATGCACTTTGTATATTTGCCACCAGTCATTATTCGTAACCATATTAACCACTAGGTGGCAGGGAAACTTCATTCAATATATTTAGTACTCACCTGGCATCTTCAATTACCCCAATTTTTTTTAAAAAAAGGTAACAGAACAAAATGTAGGATGTAAAAAAAATGGAATTCATGCAGGATGAGATTGTCGTAAGGTAAGCCAAAGCATTACTCCAGACCTCTCCAAGCGCCAGAGGAGTTGTAAACACACTACTTAACAAATACCCACTTTTAGCCACATTTTTAAACTGACGTCCCTTCCTGGATTTTACTTTTGGAATTAGATTTGGTTTATTATTGCCTCATGTATAGAGACATGGTGAAAAGATTGCCTTGCATTCTGTTTATTCAGACCAAATCATTACAGAGGGCATTGAAGTAGAACAAGATATTAAATAACAGATTGCAGTATAAAGGGTAACAGCTACAGAGATAGTGCAGTGTAGGTAAACAATAAGGTGCAAGATCATAAGGTAGATTGTGAGATCAAGAGTCCATCTTATCGTTCCAATGAACCATTAAATAGTCTTATAACAGGATGAGAGCCGTCCTTTGAGCCTTGTGGCATGTGCTTTCGGGCTTTATATCTTCTGATGGAAGAGGGAAGAAATGAGAATGCCCAGAGTAGCAGAATCCATCTACATTTCATTGTAACATGATTCTAGCAGTAAGCAAACATTTTCACTTTCATATCACCTTTCAAAAACTTTCAAAATAAGCTTAAATAAAATCACTGTGCAAGATGGTAATGAGGTTGACAGCATAAGACCATAATTCATAGGAGCAGAATTAGGCCATTCAACCCATTGAGTCTACTGTGCCATTTGATCATGACTGATCCATTTCCCTTTCAACCCCATTCCCCTGCCTTCTCCCATAACCTTTCATGCCTTGACTTATCAAAAAAATCTATCAACCTTGCCTTAAATATATCCAATGATTTGGCCTCCATAGCTACCTGCAGCAATGAAATGCACTTTTTCTAAAGTAATTCTTGCTCATCTTCATTCTAAGTGCACATCCCTCTACTCTGAGGTTATGTCCTCTGGTTGTAGACTCCCCCACTATAAGAAACATCCTCTCCACATCCACACTATTTGGGCCTTTCAACATTTGATAGGTTTTAATGAGATTCCACCCCCCCCCCATTCTTCTAAATTTCAGCAAGTACAGGCCCAGAGGCATCAATCACTCCTCATACGATAAGCCTTTAATTCCCAGAATCATTCTCGTGAACCTTCTCTGAACCCTCTCCAATGTCAGCACATCCCTTCTAAGATAGGAGCCCAAACCTGCTCACAATACTCCAAAAAAGACCTCGCCAGTCCCTAATAAAGCCTCAGCATTACATTCTTGTTTTTTAAATTCTAGTCCTCTTGAAATAAATGCTAAAATTGCATTTGCCTTCCTCATCACTAACTCAACCTGCAAATTAACTTTTAGGGAATCCTGCATGAGGACTCCCAAGTCCCCTTGCACCTCAGATTTTTGTATTTTCTCCCCATTTAGAAAACAGTCTTCACTTTTGTTCCCTCTACCAAAGTGCATGATAATACACTTCCTAATGCTGTATTTCATCTGCCACTCCCTTGTCCATTCTCCAAATCTGTCTAAGTCCTTCTACGACCTCCCTGCTTCCTCAACACTACCTGCCCCTCCATCCATCTTTGTATCGTCTGCAAACTTGACCACAAAGCCGTGAATACCATCATCCAAATCAAAATCTAGAAACGGGGTGGGGGGGTGGAGGAGGAGGAGGAGGAGAAGAAGGGGGAAAAGAGGCGGTGGACAGGAGATTTTTAAAAAAGGACTAAATTAGATGGTTGAAGATTATTGGCCAATGGGAAGGGAAGAAAAGACAGAAAGGCCCAGATAGTATGATATGTTAGGATTCTCCTTGGAGATGAGGTGAAAACAAAGCAGTATATGATACACTCTCTCTTCTTTCCTATTTAATTGTTCCATTTGTTCCAAAAGAAAAAGAAATGCATGTTTTTAAATCACTGAGCTTTACATATCCACTAGATGCCCAAGGAAAGAAACCCTTCTGCTGACACACAATCTTTTAAAAAAATCAAATTTACCAAGCAAACTATGGGAACAAAATAGACAAAGTAAAATTATTAAATCCATTCCCTATCTGTATGGTGATTCAGCAGTTTTCTTCCCCTCTCTCCATTCCCTTTTTTCCTTTCTCTCCTCCATTCACCAATTTCACACACAGGTTCCACACAACACCTGCCCCCAAACCTCCCATTGGTTCCAACTATCATCCACTTCTTTCTTCCCCTCTAATAGTTCCTATTTTCACCTCCTTTTTCTGATCAGAATCTGAATATTGGTGTTCCTGATTCTCTCTCCCCCACCCCTTTCCCCACAGCAGCTGTCTCCCATCTTCATACAGTCTCCAACCCACCTTGCTCCTTTCTTCCCCTATGATCCTCTCTTTGTCTGCCTCCATTTAGGGCAGGGAAGATGGCCCACCTCCTCTACTGGAACTACCTGCCTAATATCTCTGCGCTTCAGTCCACCAATCGCCTCATATATTTCTTCCCTCTCCCCCTCCCTTAGCAAAACTGACCATCTCCACTCTGACTTGATGCAGGGCTTTGGCCCAAAACTGACTACTTCTTCCTCCCACCAATACTGCTTGACCTGCAGAGATCCTCCAGCAGATGGCTTGTTTTACGAGGGGTGATTGATAAGTTTGTGGCCTAAGGTAGAAGGAGTCAATTTTAGAAAACCTAGCACATCTATTTTTCAACATACTCCCCTCCTACATGTACACACTTAGTCCAGCGGTCATGGAGCATACAGATCTCTTCTTTGTATAAATGGTCCACAGCAGGGGTGATCTATAAGTTCATGGCCTAAGGTAGAAGGAGTCAATTTTAGAAAACCCAGCACATTTATTTTTCCTATATTTACACACTTAGTCCAGCCGTCGTGGAGCATACGGACCCCTTCTTTGTAGAAGTCAGCGTCTTGGACCTCCAGAAGTGGTCCACAACAGGAATGATTGACAAGTTTGTGGCCTAAAGTAGAAGGAGATGAGTTATTAACTTCAAACTTTCTGCATTATCACTCAAAGAGTTGAAATGCACATGCATGTAATGAGAGCATCTTGGACCTCCAGGTGGTCCACAGCAGGGGTGATTGATAAGTTCTTGGCCTAAGGTAGAAGGAGATGATTCATACCGCTCTCGTTACATGCACGTGCAGTTCAACTCTGAGTGAAAATGCAGAAAGTTCGAAGTTAATAACTGATCTCTGGGTAGACCACGAACTTATCAATCACCTCTGCTGTGGACCACTTTCTGGAGGTCCAAGACGCCGACTTCTACAAAGAAGGGATCTGTATGCTCCACGACCGCAGAACTAAGTGTGTAAATGTAGGGAAAAAAATGTTGGGTTTTCTAAAATTGACTCCTCCTACTTTAGGCCACAAACTTATCAATCACCCCTAGTAGATTCCAGTATCTGTAGCCTCTTGACTCTCTCTAAATTCCCTCAGTGTATATTAATGGCAAAAAGGATCAGATAAGAATGATGGGCATGGATGATAATGAATAATGTGGAATTAAGTATAGGGGAAATGGGACTATCGTTCCCCAAGGGCAGGCAAGGACAATGAGATAAATGGCCTTCTTAGTGTCATATGTATGATTAAAGTGCTGCAGAATTTTGCAGTAGAATTTTGGAATTCTCCCCAACCATCCAAAATTATATTGCCATTAGGATAGTTCCAGCAAGGCTTGGTTCTTAGTGTTTAAGATTCTTGGTGCTTTAGAGTTCAAGGCAAGCAAAAGAAATCAATGAACAAATCAGCTGATTGGCTCAGTGGGACATCTACTCACGTTAAATCCAACAAGCACCACTTGTACAAAATGATTATTTGGATCACAAATTAGTCTGGTAAATGTGGCTTTAAACTAATGAAGTTTAAACAATAGAATTTGAGGGATGGTAAATTCCAAAGCAGTAACAGAAAACTCAAAGCTATAGAGCAGGACAGCAGTTTAAGTAATAATTAAGTATCTCGAGTTGGAACAGAAGTTACCAAATGTAAAAGAATGGTTAAAAATATCAAATTGTACAATGCTTTTCTTAACTTCAGAACATTCTTAAAGCACTTGACAGCTAATAGAGAGTCGGAAAGCAAGGCAGCTTGTTTAAGCAAAGCAAGTTACCACAACCAGATTGACTGATTTTGAGTGATGCAAGTTGAAAGTAATAGAGGTTACATTCCTAATCTACTTGAAATATATACTATGACCTGTTTTATGCTAAACCAAAAGGGCAAAGTTTTTGTTTAAACTTTCATGTGAAAGATGGAATATTTAGCAGTCTTCCATTCCCTCAACAATCTATGGAGTGCAATGTGACTCAAATTCTTCCCACTCCATGGCACAGCCAGGGCTGGCCTTAATTAACAAAGTGATATCAAGGAAAAATATTTTTAAAAAAGTATACAAAGCATGATTAAAAGAAATGAACAATTTTACAGACAAAAAATAATTTAACCAGAAAGGAAAATAATTCTTAAAATTTCAGAATAAACAAAATATAAAATTAGAAAATAGTTGTGCATAGTTACTTTACTCCTGATAATTGAAATAACGGAGAAAGTACAAAGAAAGGATCACGAAGCATGTAGTAATCCACAAATAGTAATCCACAACTCCTGCAAGACTTAAATAACATGCAAAACTTAGTATGTAGCAAGTAACATTTATGCCACAATGATCATCTCCAACAACCCAATGAAAGCAATTTTGTAGTACACATGAACATACATTTGGAGCAAAAGTAGGCTACTTGACTACCTGAGCCTGTTCCATCATTTAATGTAATTGTTTATCTGTGAACATCAACTCCATATTTCAGCCCACCACAGTAACCTTCCACTCACTACTTATGAAGACTCTATCTATCAGCTTCCACCTTGGAAACATTCAAATATTCCACTGTCCTTGGAGAAATACTTCCAATAATCATGATAATGTGAAAGAGAAAAAAATTGCCTCATTTCATTCTTAAAAGAAAAACCCAATTATTTTTAAGCAATGATTGCAGCAGTTCAAAAAAGTGCCTAACCACTAATATCGCAAGGGCAGCAAGCAATAAATGTTGTTTGTCCCTACAGATGCTGCCTGATCAGCTGAATATTTACAGCATATTATGTTTTTGTTATAAAAGCTGATTGTTCTGCAATTAACAACCAGGTGGACCAGTTACAAGGCCTCTAGATCCACAACTACACAGTGCAAACGACCCGGATTCAATCCTCACCTCATGTTTTATCAACGTGGACCTTGCATCTTTCTCCCTTTGACTAGATGAAATTTCTCCCACATCCCAATAATGCAGGTTGTTAGGTTAATTTGGTACCACAAATTGCTCCTGCTGTGCAGGCAAGTGGTAGGATCAGAATGAATAAAAATGGATTAATGTAGGACTAGTGAAAAGCAGTGATTCCCAACAGGGGTGGTACTAGTCCACTAGTCCCCAAGGGGATAGTTATATGTTCCAAAGGGGTGTTAGGGGAAATAAAAATCATGGGGGTTGCATTCAAGATTCTTCGGTGGGGGGGGGGGGGGGGAGCAGTAAGCGACACCCTAATTTGAGGCATGAGACCTGACCAAACATGTTAACTCGCTGCCGTCATCAAAATCCGATAGGCATTCCCAGTTTGTGATAATTTTTTATTTTAATTTAGCTCCATTAATGATGGATAAATATGTACTGCACGATCTCCATGAGTCTGAAGGCAGTGAAGCCTTGAATTCTAATCCTGCCAACAGAAGCAGAAACTACAGAAAGAGCATCAATACAATGTTACATACCTGGAGTATGGTTTTATTCCGTTCCTGTCAGATGAGCGATGCCCCATGTGTCTTACTCGTAAGACTGTACTGTCTAATGAAGCCATGAAACCATCAAGAATAAAGGAACACTTCCATAAAAGACACCCTGAAAAGACTATTTATGATGTTACTCAGTTCCAGAAGGTGAAAGAAGCATTTGAAAAGCAATGCACACCTGAGTCATTTTCCAAGAAAGCTAAAAATGACCTTGATAATGGTCTCATTGCTTCTTATAACATTTCCAAAATGATAGCAAAGTGTGGAAAATCTAATACAACTGGTGAAAGATTAAAAATACCTGCTGTATCATAAGTACTCATCACTGCTCTCAAAATATATACCAGTAATCAATTCCTCTGACTAATAAACTCTGTAGCTCGTCAGATTGACCAAATGAGTAAAGACACTGAATATCAACTACGCACAGAGCTACAAAAAAAACGGAATTTGGGATATAACCGAGTCAACTGGGCAAGACAACGAGGTATTGCTAATGGTATATGTATGGTTTATCAAAAATAGAAAAGTATATGAAGAGATACTCTTTTGTAAAAAGTTAAAAACAAATATCAACAGAGAATCAGTCTGTGACGAGCTCAAAATGTATATTGAGGATTAAAATATTCCAATTAGGAACATGATTTCTTGTACAACAGATGGAGCACCATATATGACAGGTCGCCATGTTGGTTTAGTAGCATTTATGAAAAAAGAAATTCCAAGTCTGTTTGCAGCCAAAATCTCAGCTAGTGACTTTACACAAGTATGACTCTTGGAATATCTACTATCAACAAAATTAAAGCTCATCCATTAAGTAGCAGAATACTTCATCAGTTATGCAAGATAATGATAAAGAGCTTGAAAGCTTGCTTCTTCACACTGAAGAACGCTGTCAAAAAGCTGCTGCTTAGAACTTTTCTTTGATCTTTTTGACACTGGGGTTGAATTTTTGCTCAAAGTCAACAAGAGCCTGGGAAACAAGATAACTTTTACATGGAGTTGTGACATACCTAGCCAATTTGTATGACAAAATGAAAATTCTAAATATGAATTTACACAGTGATAATTTCAATTTAATCAGGCAAAAAGTGCAGTGCCCACTTTTATCGGAGAAATGGAAATAGACAAGCAAAACATTGGTAGAAGAATGTTCTCACAGTTTCACTGCATGGAAAGTATGGCACTCTCTTTCACAGATGGTGATTTGCAAGATCACCAAGATGATCAAGATGGTGATTTGTAAGCAGGTGACTGCTTACACCTGCAGACACTGAAGGAGGATTTTCAGAATTGATTCAAGGATTTGAATGATCTGGAAACTCTGGACTGGGTAATTAACCCTTTCTTTGCAAACTGGAAGAACAGTAAGAGCGCCTGCAAGAAGAAATTATCGAAATTCAGAGTGATGAAGAAGCAAAAACGCTTTTCAAAAATGTCAGCTTTTGTGGTATGTGGCTACAACTGTCATAAAAGTTTCCTGGTCTTTGGAGAAGAGCCAAACTGGTCTTCATTGTATTTCCATCCTCCTACCTTGGTGAAAGAGGCTTCAGTGTAAGTGAACCACATACTCACAAAAAACAGAAACTGCTTGGACATTGCTGTGTGTGGGGACTTGAAGCTTTTGCTGTCACAACTTGAACCAAATATTTCAACTTTTGCTAAAACCATGAAGCTCAAGGATCACATTGATATCAAGAAGAATCAAAAGACCCTTTAAAAAAATGAAGCACTGCGATATTAAAGAGTAAAGAACTAACGGGGAAATTACCTTGCTCAGCAAGTGGATGCATCAAGGGAAAAGATGGCAGCTTAATTATGAACAAAGAGGAAATCCTGAACAAATGGACAGAATATATAAAAGAACTTTTTGAAGACCAAAGAGGAGAAAAACCAAACGTAAAGAAGAATCTTGAAGGACCTAGCATTCTAAAATCAGAAATTAGAGCAGCCGTAAATAAAACAAAACATAATAGAGCAACTGGTTCAGACAACATCGTTGTTGAAATGATACTGGCCTTAGAAGATTTTGGAACTGAGAAAATAACAGAAATAGCAAATGAAATCTATGATCATGGGGAGATACCTGATGATTTAAGTAAATCAGTGTTCATCACACTTCCAAAGAAAGAGGGAGCAACAGAATGTCAGTTACATCATATAATAAGCCTGATGAGCCACTTGGGAAAAATTATTCTCAGAGTAATCATGATGAGAGCAAGACGCTGTATAAAACCAGAAATCAGTAAAGAACAATGCGGCTTTGCGGAAAACACTGGAACCAAAAATGCAATTTTCATGCTACAGATGATCTGTGAACGAGCCATCCAGGTACAGAAAGACATCTACCTACATTTCATTGACTATACAAAAGCTTTGGACACTGTCAGACAGCAAGATCTGGAAATGCTTCAAGATCTTTATATAGATGGGAAAGATAAGCATTTCTTAAGAAACTTATACTGGGACCAGACAGCATCCATCAGAACAGAAGGAGAAGTGAGTGAGTATGTGAATATCACGTGAGGAGTCAGGCAAGGTTGTGTCTTTTCGCCAGACTTATTCAACCTATATAGTGAAAATATCTTGGCAAGTATCAAAGACATCAAAGGATTCACAATTGGAGGCCATAATATAAATAACATCAGATATGCTGATGACATCGTACTAATAGCTGACTCAGAAACAAAACTTCAAGAACTACTCACTATAGTGGCAGCAGAAAGTAATCGCAGAGGCCTCTGAATCAACACCAAGAAGACAGAAAGCATGGTCATCTCCAGAAAAACAAACATCCCACAATGTGTGATCAAGATTGGAAATACAAACATCAAACAAGTCAACAAATTCAAATATCTTGGCAACCTAATAACAAGTAATGGTAGGTGCGACACAGATATCAAATACAGAATAGCAATGGCGAAAGAAGCTTTCCAAAAAATGAAGACCATATTTAACAGACAAAAAGATGAGCACGTACACTAAAAGCAGAATACTGCAGTGCTACATTTATTCTATCCTAACTTATGGAAGTGAATGCTGGACCATTTCTCCAGCAATAGAAAAGAGACAAGAAGCAGCTGAATTATGGTTCTACAGGAGAATATTAAAAACATCATGGACCACACACACATCAAATGAAGAAGTCTCAGAAGAGCCCAAGCAGTTCGATCACTCATACCAACAATAAGAGAAAGACAACTCAGATTCCTAGGACACATCATGCAGAAATATGAATTAGAAAAACTCATACTCTCTGGAAAGATTGAGGGGAGTAAACCTAGAGGAAGACCTCAGCTTATGTACATCAAATGTATAGCCAAGTGTCTACACATCGAGGAAATGGAAGTCATCCAAAAAACGAAGGATAGATGTATATGGAAAACCATGGTCACCAAAGTCCGCATCGGATATGGTACCTAGACAGACAGACTGCAATATACAAATGTAAACAAAATTAGTCTGCTGCAAGTTAAAGCAATTTTCAATAAGCATGTTTTTTTAAAGAATTTTTAGCCCGATGTAAACTTTTGATTTCTTTGATATATGGTCTAAAGTGTACAACAGTCAACACAACTGTTTTCTGGGAAAGCCCATACGAGAAGAGAGCAAGTCCAACCCTTAAATTACCTTTAAAAAGAATGAGACAAAGCTGCATCTTGCAAATGTTGGAGATTACTGCATGAATGAAGAAACCCCATACTTGCTGACTGGCTTTCACCAGTGATCTTCTGAGTGTGCAATGATGCTGGATTCCTTTGAGCCTTTAAGAGCATGAGACTGTGACAATTGCACCGCACTTACCCTGGAGAAAAGCTGTCAATTGAACCTGCACCAGATTAAACTTACAACTTCATTCGCTGGAATAGAGAGCAAAGAAAGCTAATTTACAAGTTTTCAATTAACAGATTTTTAATTCAGTTTTCAATTTGTTTTTCATCAAATTTCTGTTTTTGATTGTGAGCAAATGGTACTAGTGTAAATTGGCACTGGTTGGCAAGGAAAAGTTGGGCTCAAGGCCCTATTTCTGTGCTGTGTTACCCCACAACTCCATAAGTTAGTTCAACCATACAATCCAAATAAAAGGAAAATTAGCTGAATGAAACAAACAGCTGAACTGAGGCCATTGCCTTCCACCTATTCTTACTTATCCAGACAAAAGCACTTCACAATTTTAGATGTTGTCTATAAATTAATGAACACTTCTGGTAAAATATCTCCATTAAGAATAGATCAAATTGTCCCTTGAATTTACTCCACTTTTCGACACTGGCTTATTTGATTGTTAACCTTACTTCTTGATTACCTTAAACCTCAACACTAAGTTCAGAATAATCTCTCAGCGTAGACATCTGCAAGGTGCCAGCATCCATGTACATCTCTCTGGTGTAGAGAATTCCAACGATACACTACAATTACATTTCAACAATTGAGCAACTGCAATGTAGACACCATATCCATTGAACTCCTGACTGGCACTTTCCTTATGTTAGAAAGCTTTGGGAAGTCAAAAGGAAAGTCACGAGCCACAGATAACCAACTTGCTCTTGTAACCACATTAGTTTTTGATGCCACTCATTTCCTAGTCAATTGGTGACAAACCAGTGATGATTGTGAGTGACAAGCAATGGCAAGGTCATTGAATAGTTAAGCTTTTGAAAATTCAGTATGGATATATTCATTATAGTTGAATGCCACTTCTCACTATTCAAAGCCTACCTCACTGTGATCTGGCCCACGCCTTTTCTTTCTGATGAATGGCCGAATTGAACCTTGTGCCATTATTAGATAACATCTGCACATCTACTTTACAATGAAGATAACTGACTAAGCATCTTAAGATGGATGGACAAGTATTATGCCCCAAGAAGCTCTGCAGTAATGTACTGAGGTGATTTCAAAAATATGTAACCATCACCTTCTCTGTGAGGCAGAGTCCAGCCAGTGGAGAGTTTTATCTTGATTTCACAGAATTGGACCTGTACAATATAGACTAGCATTTGGTCAAATACTCCATCACAGCTTCAAGACAGCCATCTACACCTATCCAATTCACTTCAGAAATACTCATTATTCACAAAGCCTCAAAAGACAGGAATTCCAAGTCACTGCATTAATAAAAAAGTTTTGATTTGCATACTGAGGAAGGATCACAGATTTTTTTTCCCAGCTGAGCTCAAACTATTTACGTGATTTGAGGAAAAAGCAGCAACTGAGAAAAATATCATAGCTATTTATATGAATCATCGGTATCCAGCTTTCAATTAAAATATACATTTATTCATGTTCATTGTCTATCTTTTGCTCTCTACCAATTTCTCTATTTATGACATAGTTCTTTAGTCACCCGTGATATTTTGAAAAGGTGGAGGGTGGGGGCGGGGGGGTGGAAGGAACAGGGGAAAATTTGCAGGGAAGCTAGATAAATACAAAGGAAAAGTGAGGAAAAAGAGGGAAAGGATAGAAAGGGACAAGAGAAATAAGAAAAAGGAGTCGTTTAATGCTACTGCCTTAATGCTCCAGGCACCCAGGTTTAATTCTGTCATTTAATTCTGTATAAAAGTTGCATAATTTCCCCAATAACCATACACCTTACAGTTATGTGCTCCAGTCTTTTCCCACATATCAAAAATATGTTGACTGACTAATTGGGTAATGTAAATTATCCCTTAGTGGAGCAAAGTGGTAAATGAATTAAGTGAGAAGTTTATGGGCACATGAGAATAAGTTATGGAGCTAAAGGAAAATAACAGGTAGGAATAGGACTAATAGGATTGCTCCATTGGGAGCAGGCACAGACTTGATGGCCTGAATAGCCATCTCCTATGTTGCAATAAGTAGCTAAGTAATTATGACTACTCATCAAGGAAATAGTTCACACTGTTTTCCCTGAACCTATTTTAACCAGAGACTGATGTCCTATTCAGCCTATTTTAACTCAAGGTCTCCCATAATTACAAATCCAGGCAATATAAATCATTATTCAATTTCCTTTGTGGAATCTGATGGTTCATAAATATATCTGCAAAATGGCAAATGTTTCAATTATTTAAAAACAACTACGCACCTCGCACCATAAATAAAACCCTTGCCTTTTATGTTAATAATTATATCTTCAATATTCTTCCTCTTTCAATTTCTATTTAATATAGCCAGCAGCATTCATCATAACCCAACTGACATCAAGTTTCTTACTGCAGTAACATCATGGGGCTCCATGCTAATTTGTGACTCTGGTTCACTAACCATTTCCAAACAAAATTCCACATGACATCCAGTGTTTTAAACATTCAAAGTAATTTAGCACATTAAATAAAACTTGGGCATACACCTTAGCACAAAGATTTTAAATTTCAGAATCAGAATCACATTATTATCACCAGCATATGACATGAAATTTGTTAACTTAGCAGCAGTTCAATGCAATACATATAGCAGAGAGAGAAGAAAATAAAAAATAAAACATAACAAGTAAATCAATTATACATATTGAATAGATTATTAAAAAATGTGCAAAAACAGAAATACTGTATATTAAAAAAGTGAGATAGTGTCCAAAGCTTCAAAGTCCATTCAGGAATCAGATGGCAGAGGGGAAGAAGCTGTTCCTGAATCGCCGAGTGTGTGCCTTCAGGCTTCTGTATCTCCTACCTGATGGTAACAGTGAGAAAAGGGCATGCCCCGGGTGCTGGAGGTCTTTAATAATAGACACTGCCCTTCTGAGACACTGCTCCTAAAGATGTCATGGGTATTTTGGAGGCTAGTTGGGCTGACTAGATTTACAACCTTCTGTAGCTTCTTTTGGTCCTGTGCAGTAGCCCCTCCATACCAGACAGTGATGCCGCCTGTCAGAATACTCTCCACAGT
Organism: Mobula birostris; assembly: GCF_030028105.1. Classification (NCBI taxonomy): domain Eukaryota; kingdom Metazoa; phylum Chordata; class Chondrichthyes; order Myliobatiformes; family Myliobatidae; genus Mobula; species Mobula birostris. The sequence continues at coordinate 194,267,773 of NC_092372.1, read as the reverse complement.
ACAACTATAGAAGTTTTTGAGTGTATTTGTTGACATGCCAAATCTCTTCAAATTCCTAATAAATTACAGCCACTGTCTTGCCTTCTTTATGACTACATCAATGTATTGGGACCAGGTTAGATCCTTACTATCCTCCTCCTTGACATTTTCTGAAATAAATATCAAGGAATTTCGATGAAGGTCACAACTAGAATCCCATTAATGTGCATCTTTGGTAAGGTTTTTGACAAAATCCACATGACATGTTTGTCAAAAATGCAAAGCCAATGTGACCAAAAGGAGAACAGCAAATTGGTGATGGGAGTGTTTCAAACAAGGGGAGATTGTTTCAAGGGAATGGTCATTGAAAACTAACGTGCAGGGAATTTTTCCTCAAAGGAACTAAATCTCTATAGCTCTCTACCTCAGAGCTGTGATGGCAAGATCATTAGAAGCATTGAAAGTAAAAGTAGGTACAGAGAGTTGATGCCTGTGGGAATCTAGCTCAGAGGACAAGTTGAGGTACGGGCAGATCAGTAAGACCATATTGAATGACAGAGCTAGCTTCAGAGAACAGGCAGACTACACTGCTCCTATCTTTCTTCTTGTGATGAAGTGCAATATATTTGGAAGGTGCAACAAGGCAAAGAATTACACAATAAATTGGAGGATACGAAGAAGTGTGGAGGAAGAGTGGCCCTCGTAAAAACTTTAAAAAATTCTAAAGAAATATGTATGTATAAGATGATGAGAGACATTGATTGTGTAGATAGTCAGAGGCTTTTTCCCCAGGGCTGAAATGGCTAACATGAGAGGGCAGAATTTTAAGGTGCTTGGAAGTAGGTACAGAGGAGGCGTCAAGGGCAAGTTGTTTGTTTGTGTTTTTACTTTACTTAAGAGAGTGGTGAGTGTGTGGAATGGGCTGCTGGCAATGGTGGTGGAGGTGGATACAGTAGTGTCTTTTACAAGGCTCCTGGATAGGTACATGGAGTTTAGAAAAACAGAGGGCTAAGGGTAACCCTAGGTAATTTCTAAAATAAGTACATGTTCGGCACAGCATTGTGGGTCAAAGGGCCTGTATTGTGCTGTAGGTTTTCTATGTTTCTAACTGCAAATAAGATAGTTAAGCATTTTAATTTCCTTTATTAACAAAGCTTGAGAAAATATTACTATGGCAGTTATAATAGAACTATAAAGTAACAGCCAAAACATAGCTTTAAGTATTGTATATGCCTCTGGTAACATTACAGGAAAAATAAGACTGCATTTTAATGAAGGTGTGGCTGAGTGGAAAATTTAAAGAGACTTGTTTTCTTAGGAATCAATGAAGCTGACTAGTAACTTAATCAAGGTAGAAAAATTATGAAAGCCTATACAGTGTAAATATCAAGGATCCCCTTTGTAGAGGTAACCAAAACCTGGAGATAATTAAAGTAAATGGTACTAAGGATGGTAGCAATCTGAATTCACTATCTGAAAGGTGAAAGTAACAGAAACTCTGATGTTTAGAATAAACTTGGGTGAGCACAAAGAGCAAGAAACGTCTGCAAGTTGAGTGCCTACACAATCACAATGACCAAAATGGCCTCCTATTGCACTTCATGATTTTGATCACTAAGTTTTGGAGTGATGGTGATAACAATAATAAAAAGTGTTTGAGTGAATAATATAATGGTAAAAATGACAAAAAAAAAATCCACCAGCAACACATATGTAGGGATAGGAACAGATGAGCCTGGAATTTCCAGACCCATATAGACAAGGTGGTAATGAGTTCCATGTTTTGGCCCACATGCTAAATCTGCTGAGAGATGAAACACTGTAATCTCGTTTTCAAGGTAATGTGAAGCCCTTACAAAGTTTGAAGTGTAGTAGCATTCAGGCCTATCTCCATGATGAAGTACTTCAAACTACTGAACTGCTTTTAAATTTCCATCATGAACCAGTACACATGAATAATTTACAAAAAACTGAAGCATACATATAAAACAAATTGCTTTAACATAGTTAAAGCACCCAAAGGCCAACACAGGAGTGTTATCTTAAAAAAATTGACACTAAATGACACAACAGATGATTAAACTTTTGCTTTAAAGCAAAGATTTAAAGTAGCTTCTTGAGGAGGACCAAGCAGCAGAAGTTAAGAAACAAACCAGGATGGCACAGTAGCACAGTGGCTAGCACAATGCTTTACAGTACCAATGAGCTAGGTTCAATTCCCGCCACTGCCTGTAATGAGTTTGCATGTTCTCCCTGTGACCGCATTTGTTTCCTCCGGGTACTCCAGATTCCTTCCTCAGTCCAAAGACACACCAGTTGGTAGATTAATTGGTTATTATAATAAATTGTCCCATAATTAGGCTAGGATTAAATAGGGAGGAACTGCTGGCAGGTGTGACTTGAAGTGCCAGAAGGGCCGATTCGCACTATAGCTCAGTAAATAAATAAATTCAACAATAAGCTTTGTAAAATGAGATGTTGACGCCAATTTTCTTCAATCTGCGAACTTACTTTCCTTTATGTACTAACCAATTCCTTATAGATGGCTATAATCATCCTTTCAATAAATTTTAAATTAGTACTGTGCAGTGTAAGGATCTACACCTGAGGCACAGGACAGGGGAGTCTGAAACCAGGAGTAGAGGTTTACGGTGAGAGGGGCAAGATTTAAAGAGGACACGAGTCCATGAGACCATGACTGGCGAGTGCTGGGGTCAATAGCCAAAGGTCGACAAAGTCCAGAGAGCAAAGCTGAAAGTTGAAGATCAGAGAGCTCTGCGAGTCTGAAGGTAGAAGTCTGAAGGTAGAAGTCTGAAGCTCTGGGTTGACATGTCCAGAGGTCAGAGGGTGTCGTCTTGCATATAGGACAAGCCAGAGATTATTTTTTTGTAAATACAGATTTCAGCCCCTCAATGTGCAACAGTGGGAAAAACCTTTCTGATTCTGATTTGATGGAGACAGACATGAGAAGCGTAGAGGAACATCTGGAGAAAACTTCTGAAATGCCCGGTTCGCTGCCTCTGCTACTGTGCGATCGAGAATCTCTGGAGGGAAGGCCGCAAAATCCCCGGCTTTGCCTGCTGCTGGTGATCGAGGCTGGGGTCGAAGCGTTCGGCAGAGTTGGTGCTCGGTACTTGGTGTCGGAGGGCTGATCAGAGGCTTGAAGTTTTCGGACGACTCAGAGTCGGACTGTGGTCGGGCATGGCAGGGAGAGTTTTCTTCCTTCTCCCGTCTGCGTGAGATATGGGACTTTTGAGAGACTTTGAACTTTTTTACCGTGCTCACAGCCTCTTCATCAAGTTATGGTATTGTTGCACTGTTGTAACTATATGTTATAATTATGTGGTTTTTGTCTTGGTCTGTCCTGAGTTTCTGTGATATCACAACAGAGGAATATTGTATCATTTCTTAATGCATGCATCACTAAATGACAATAAGAGGACTGCGTGTCCTCATAATCTAATCTAATCTAATATAAAGAACAGTGTCCAAAGTCACACAGCTAATTGGAATGAACCAAAACTACCACTATGTCATTTTCTAGAACTTTTTACCAAATACACATTCCTAAATTCGATGGGCAATGGACTCATTTCCAACTCACCTAATCAGTGCTGAGACTCCAACTGCATGTTGAGGATGTGATAGGGATGTTCTTTCTCTCAGTTCACCAAGCAAAGTGTTCTTCCTTGGTTGAAAGTTTCAGTGAGCAAGCAATATGCCAAACACTGACAGTCAGCTTAGGCAATCAACTAACAGAAGCCCGCAGAGACATCCCATGCCCAATTGACTGATGGCCAGATATTCTTCTGTATAAACTTTGTAAAAGGCATGGAGGGCAAGGCAGGGTGCATCTGCATAAGATGTGCTATGAGAACATGGTGAGAAGCAACTTTCAAAATGCAGAGGTAACAGAAAGAAACTTAGCATGTCATGAACCTTGGCATCTGTTGATGAAACATATACAAAATTGTCAATACAGCATTCTGCCCAGGCTTCTCTGGCTCTTCACACTTTATGAGTTCCCCATGACTGCCATAGAGGGCAACGAGAGGAAAACCAACAAGCACCTGCGGAGATGATTGGGAGTTCCCCCAAGCTTCTCTGCAGTGGGCCTCTACATTCGTTCCGGGCAACTGCAGTTTCCCCTGTCATCTGTTGTGGAGGAATTCAAGGTGGCAAAATATAGAGCCTTATTAAGCTTGAGAGATTCCAATGATGTCTTGGTAAAGCAAGCAGCATTACAACCAGATCTGGGCACAAGTGGGCAACCAACACAGCTGTGGAGGAGGCAGTGTGTTCTCTGAAGCTGTGAGATATCATCAGCAACCCCTTTGTCGGGCATCAAGGCCTCCGCTCAGTTCACTTCCAGAAAATGTGGAAACACAAGCATAAGGAACAGCCCTGTAAGTGAGTCCATAGGTTATGGGAACATTTCAGTGATGGGGCAAGTGAAATTGAGTGTAGATACTCTCTTTCGTTCATGAGGGGTAATAACTGTTCCTGAACATGGTGGTGAGAGTCCTGAGGCTCCTGTACCTTCTATTCTAGCAGCGAGAAGAGAGCATGTCCTGGGTGGTTACAGGTAGAAGTATGGATCCGTGAGGAAGAGAAGTGGATTTCAAAGGCAGTGGAACAAGGGTCCCAGGGTGCCTGGACAAAATGGGATCTGCCTAAGCGCAAGATCTCATGGGCAGAGTTATGGACACTGGAGCCCTTCTGTATTTCCTTCCTCTTGCGATCTGTGTATGACACCATTCCTTCACCATTACATCTGTACACATGGGGGAGATTACAGAGGACCCGAACTGTAAGCTCTGTGGTCAAAAGGGGTCACTGGTTCATATACTGTCCGGGTGTAAAACAGCTCTAACTCAAGGACGGTATAGGTGGCGCCATGATAAGGTGCTTCTGGCTCTTGCTGACACACTACAGCGGGAGAGATGCAAGAAGAGGACGGCTGGCACAGATTTGAGGAAGGCCATCACCTTCATCAAAGAGGGAGCTAGGCCTTTCGTAACCAAACAACCAAAGCCCAATCTGCTGCTAACGGCCAGGTCCTGGGAGATGAGGGTCGATGTGGGAAGGAGGTTGCAGTTCCCGGATGTGGTGCACACAACCCTACGCCCGGACATTGTACTGTGGTCAACCGAAGACAGGAAAATAATTCTGGTTGAGCTGACCGTGCCGTGGAAGGAGGGATGGGAAGAGGCCCACGAGAGAAAGGCCTTGAAGTACCAGTCCTTAGTGCAGGAGTGTAAAGACAAGAGATGGCAGGCTGGTTGTTCACTGTGGAGATCGGCTGCAGAGGTTTCCCAGCCAAATCAGCATGGTGGTTGTTGTCAGATCTGGGCCTGGACAAAAGGAGCAAAAGACAAGCAACTTGTAGGATGGAGGAAGAGGCAGAAAGAGCCTCTTGTTGGATTTGGAGTAGGCGAGAGGAGGGAAGCTGGAAGCCAGGAGCAGATGGGCAGTGATTTGGCCACCACTGCCGGCCCACCAACTGCAGAGTGTTGTGGTTAAGGGTCGAAACACTTGGTGAAGGTTGGGAACCACCTGATGATATCTGCTCCTGGCTGAAGGGTACGGTTACCTTATAAGGTAACTGGAGAATGCACCCTAACATGTGTATGTAACAAGTCAAATTAAATGAGGGCAATGTTGAATGCATATTTGCCTCTTTCCATGGAGATTTAAGCATTGTATCTCTTTGGAGATGATTCATTTTCAAGCTCCAGATGAAGTGGACCACAGCTCAGGTGGTTGACGCAGTGTAGGAGTAAGATATGAGCCACACCTGCATCACATACGACACTGTGTACCTCACATCTAATAATCAAGTTGTTCCTTGCTATTAATACAAGTTTCAGCTTCATTGAGTCCTTGGTACAAACCTGGCCCCTTTAAACCATATTCCTGGAACCGTAGGCAAATTAACCCAATAGTGAGCAAATGCAAAATTAAAATGATCAAACAGTGGCCAAAGGATATGAATTCACCAAATAGCCACCCATGCTTTCCTCTGTCCCCTCCAACAAGATTTATGTCAGGTCTTTGTTCCTGAATTCCATTTAGAGCAGTGCACAAATAATCACATTTGACATGCATTATTAAAACAATGGACAAGAACAAAACATCTTTTAAAGAAACTTGAGTCAAAATGTTCTTATTATCATCCCTAACTGACCCCAATATCTACAATTAGTCAGCACTGTGCAGCTTAACTTCCTTCCCAAAACTATTCAAGTGTTCTCAATGGCAAAGTACTATTGATGTTGCCATCACTAAGATGGGGAAGGAAAAGGACAAACCCCATCAAGGAAATTGCTGGGAAAAAAACAAGTTGGAAACCACACCATCTGACTTAGACAGCTTTCAAATCTTATTTCTCAATATTGTCAGTAATATTGAGAAATGACATTTGAAAACTGGCTAAGTACCATAAATAAAGCTCTTAAAATTTAGAACAAAAATATGAATTACACATTGTTACCATTTAAATGGCATGATTGAAACTACAATTAATGGCAATTATTATTTTCTTTTTAAAACATCACCTGGCAATCTACAGATTGTACTGGGTTTGCCATATTCTTTTGCCTACCAAAATAAAAAATATTTAATACTGTTCTGTACAAAACTAAACCGTCCAGCATTAAACTAGCCTGTATGCATTGGATCTCTTGATCTAAGCATGATCCCTCACAGTTCATCCTACTTCCAAGTTTTGTGTTATTTACAAACATTAAAACTGTGTCCTGTATACCAAAATCCAGGATTTAATATATCTCAAAAGCAGTGGTCCCAGAATCAATCTCATAGACAGCACAGCTTACAACAGCTCACTTCTGTTCTTAGGTTCCTGTCCCCTAGTCAAGGGAGAATGAGATTTTTACTATCAAGGCAATGCCTGAATGGGATCGACTATCACTCAATTAGCATTGGGGTGAAGAGTGAACAGACCCCTGTGCAAAGGTTATAAATAAAATGTCATTCATATACCCCTTGCCTTCATCTGCCCCTCCAACACAAACACACTTTAATCTTATCAATGGTAATTCAAATACCAACTAACATTTTCTTCTCAGTGACAAGCTTCTTGATTATGTAGGTTCAAGAGTGAAAAACAAACTAGCGGGATGCTGCCAGAAGTCAATCTCACTAGTGCATGACGTGTTAATTACATTTTAAATGGACCATAAAAAAACCATAACAGAGGCACAAGGCAATAACAACTTCCATTGCAAACCTCATTCAACAAGCACTGAGCCCTTACCCAACAATACTTTAACCTACTATGTTAAGTAAAGGTAAACATTCTTAAGAAGCTGTTACAATTTGTCCTTTAACTGCTGCACATACAATACTAGGAGACATGTTGCTGTGACCAAGATGAATTTGATCAGGAAAGATTCAAAGTTTCAAAGGTTCCTTTATTATCAAAGTATACAACTCTGAAATTCTTCTTCTCCAGGTAGCCATGAAACCAAGAAAAAAAGGCAGCACAATCATCAATCCCCAAATCCCCCCATCTCCGCATAAAAATTATGAAGAAAAACTTATCAAGAATGTGATGAACCAAATAAGAATTAATCAAAATAAAAATGACTAAGAATGTAGCTTGTTTACATCAGTAGTGGCCAATTTTTGTTTAAAAAAAAGCACAGATTGACCATTTGATTTGCTTCTGTGGGCTTCCATCACAAATACAAAGTTATGAATTTCTGAAGGTCCAGCAGAGTGCTAATTTCTTTCTGATATTCCAACAAGTTAGACCGGGTGCACACACTGTATTGCCATTCAATACAACTAAGACAAATGAAACCCATAATAATAATGCAGCTTTCAGGTCATTTGCATCTCTATAGATAAATCAAAACATATATAATAGTGGCACAGCACAGAAATGGGCTTTTTAGCCCAGCATGTTCCTTGCTGATCTTTCTGTCTATCCATGCTAATGCCATTAGCTCACATTAGGACTGTATCCTATGTCTTACCTATTTAAGCATCTGACTAAATGCCTTTTAAATGCAGTAACTGTATCTGCAGTAACCACTACCTCCTCTGGCAACATGTTCCAGATATCAACCAGATAGCTCACTTTCTATTTCCTTCCTCTCATCTTAAAATGATGCCCTCATGTCTGGCTACTCCAACTGTGGTACAATGATTTTGACAATCTACCTTATTTATGTCTCTCACTGCCTTACATACTCTTATGAGGTCATCTCTCGGCCTCCTTTGCTCTAGGTAACTTCCTGGTGAATGTCCTCTGCACTCTCTACAGCACCATCACAAACTTTCTATAGCATGACAATTAGTTATATCTTTCCTACAGTGTGACACACAAATGTGAAGACATTGTGCTTCATTGGACCTTGCTGACCAAAAGCCAAAGGTGTTTCAGGGCAGGACCCTTGCATTTCAGCACCTGAGAGCATATCACAGTAGTCTGAGTATAGAGGGCCACCCAAGATTTACTCACGATTTCTGTAGCTCTTCAACATTCATCTCAGGCAAATGCTGACATGGATAACAATTCAAAGCAAACACAAGCTTTCACAACTTGTTTTTAAGGCATCTACTGTTTTCTCAGGTCATGACATTTCCCAAGCTACAACTACTATTAAGTATTTAATAGTCCAACATAGGAAGGAAAATTTATCTATCCAACTTATCCACATGGTGCAAAAATCAAAAATTTAAGGAACTCAGCAGGTTGAGTAGCATCTATGGGAGAAAACAAATTACCAATGTTTCAGGTTGATGCAAGATCTTCAAAGATTCACGTATTAATAAAGTATACAACTCTGAAATTTTTCTTTTCCAGACAGCCACTAAACCAAGAAAGAAAAGAATGGCAGCACAATCATCACCCCCAAATCCCTCCTCCCCACACAAAAAAAACCAAAAACTGAACAGGCAAGCCGCCCACACACAAACAAAAACAAGAAAGATTGGGCAAAAAATGCAGAATACAAAAAAATCCATATGACTGAAAAGAAAGTCCACATAGTCCACAACTCCACATCCAAAACATAGAAAACCTGGGCAACATTCTCCCTCTCCATAGCAGAGCTATCTCACCAGCAATTTAAAAAAAAAATAAGCAGTCTCCCCTCTATGTAGCACAGCGAGCTCACCAGCAATAAGATACCAATACCATCACCTACCAAAAACAAAACAGATACTGTTCAATCTGTTGATTTATGCTAGCAGTTGTTATTTTTGTTTGCTCCAATAACTATGCTAGAATATGCAGCAAAATGCAGGCGATTGTGTATTCATTTTATCCACGTTGTGTTTTTAAAATTCTGCTTGAATAATTGTCTTTTTTTGATTAAACTCTTGCTTGGAATTATCAACTGCTCTAATGTTTCTATTTTTGACAAATGAACCTCAACATCAATGTCTCCTTCTTCAGCAATGTGATTATAAAATCCCAAATACAACATACCTGCTGCCAAATCAATTCTCTTTCCTTTAAAATCACATCTTTAAATGACTTTTAAGGTTCATTCAATTCCTTGACAGTTGTATTCTGGAACACCAGCATAAAGCAGGTAAATCTTTTAACAACATTAAAACTATTCACATGAAATTAAACAAGCCAATTCTAGCTAAATAACTAATGTGAATTAGCATTCTATTCTCACTTTAGCAACTTGAAGCTGAAATGGAACCAAGTTCTGTCAAGGATCAGTATGCTCTTTCTTCAAGTGTTCAACAGTTCCACACTAAAACAAGTAAATGTGAGAGAGCAAAATTTTAATTCTGTTATTTTACCAAGCCAAACCAATTGCTCACTTGCTTTTTTTTCCAAAAAGCTGTACAATGACGCAGTATTCAAATCAAACCTTCAAACTTCCTCCTCAAATCACTATACTTAGCTATTAGTGAGCACCTGTTTCCATTGTAAAAGTCCCTTGTATTGATCTACATGAATGATAGCTACTGTAATAACTTTGTTGTTAACAAAAAATAATTGCACTTTAGTGTTAACAGTCTGAAGAAAATTAAAAAATTTCAGTAACGACTCTGTTCTGTTTTGCAGCTAATCACTGAACTTGCCACACACTGAAGAGAAAGCACATTGATGAAGTGACCGCCCTGGACTGTACCTAGTGTAAGACTGCCTCACAAATCAATGTTCTAGTTTTTGGGAAGGGATGTGGGAAAAGTTCAAAGTATATGTAGCCTTGATCAGGAATCCACACACCCTTACTTACACATTCTCAGTATGACCTCTTGTCAGGCACTACCACATTTCCTCCCCACCCTTCCTTACAGAAGTTAACATGTATACTCAAAGTTTCAGAGTTCTGTTAAGGGCGCCATGACCTGCATTTTAAAATCATGCATAATTATAATGATTATAATAATTATTGTACTGTACACAGTTGAGACCAGCAAGACATTTATAGAGGCAATTTTTACCAAGGAAATCAAAAGATTAAATCTATTTAAATTATAGCATATTTGAGAAAATTCAGGTTCCAATTTTAGCTTTATACCAGGTAAATTTTTTTAATTAGAACATAATAGCAATACAGTAACATGCAGCTGGTCTTGTGAAGTAAGGGCACTGTGGTATTAACTATAAGGAGATGTCAGACAAGCTTAGAATGCTTTTCTAGAGTACTAGAAGCCATGGGGGGGGGCATCATACAAGTATATAAAATAACAAAATGTATACATAGGGTAGAAAGGTTCTTTATTCCCCTCCCCACAAGGGTGGAAATGTCAAATATTAGAAGGCATAAGCTTTAAACTAAGAGGGAAAAGTTTAAAGGAAGTTTGCAAGGCAAACTATTTTGCAGAGAGTGGTAGGTGCCTGTAATGTGCTGACAAAGGAGTAGCAAGAGCAGATGCCTTTAGACAGATACATGAATAAGCAGGGAATAGAAGGCAGATGGGATTAGCTTAGATGACATTGTGGTCAGCACAGACACTACGGGCTGATGGATTTGTTCCTGTGCTGTGTTCCATATGAGCTCTTTTACTCCGTACCATCAAGTGCTCTAACATTTATCGCTATGCCTTTCACTCTCCCAAATTTAACTCTCCAATTTCTTTTCATCCACATTTTCTGCATGTCTTTCTGAAAAGGCAGTCAATCTAACAATTTACTCTTACTTGAAGGATGCAATCTCAAAGTTCACAATTAATTACCAAAGCAACTATATGCCACCATCTACCCCAAGATTCTTTTTTTTTTGTTAAAACAAAGTTCACAGTAGAACAAAGAAATACAATCAATGAAAAACTGTATAAACTGACAAACAACTGGCAAAAGGAAGCATCCGTGCAAAAACAATACAATAAATGGATAAAACTGCGGACACGAGTTGCAGAGTGCTTGAGAGTAAGCGGTGATGCAACCAGTCAGGATACTCTCCACTGTGCATCAACAGAAGTTGTCAAAGTTTTAGTTGACATGCCACATCCTGCGCAAACTAAGAACGTAGCAGCACAGTCGTGTCCGCTATTTAATGACACTTAAATGCTGGCCCCAGCAGGGATCCTCTGGTATGATAATGCCAAGAAATTTAAAGTGATCAACCCTCTCCACCTCCAATCCTTTAATAAGGACCGGCTCATAACCTCCAGCTTCCTCCTTCTGTAGTCAGTAATCAGTGCTTTGGTTTTGTTGACATTGAGTGAGAGGTTGTTGTTGTGGCACCATTGAGCCAGATTTTCAATCTCCCACCTATAAGCTGATTCCTCACCATTTTGATTCTGCCAACGTTAGTAGTGTTGACAGCAAACTTAAAAACAGCATTGGAGCTGTGCTGGGCCTCGCAGTCATAAAAATAAAGCAAGAAGAGCAAGGGGCTAAGCACACAGCCTTGTGGCTCACTTGTGCCGATGGTGATTGTGGAGGAGATGTTGTTGCCAATCCATACTAACTTGGATCTACAAGTGAGGAAATAGAAGATCCAGTTGCATAAGTGGGGTATCAAGGCTTAGCGATTGGAGTTTATTTGTTAGTTTTGAGGGCATGATAGTTTTGAATGCTAAGCCGTAAACAATGAAGAGCATCCTGATATATGCATCTTCACTATCCAGATGTTCCAGAGCTGAATGAAGAGACAGCGAAATGGTATCTGCTGTTTACCTTTTGTGATGTAGGCAGATTGCAGCAGATCCAAGTCACTCCTCAGGCAGGAGTTGATATGCCACATGACCAACTTCTCAAAGAACTTCATCACAGTGGACGCAAGTGCTACCAGATAATGGTCATTGAGGCAGGCTACCACATTCTTGGGCACTGGCATAATTGGAGCCTGCATGAAGTAGATATGTATTTCAATCTGCCAAACAGAGAAGCTGAAGATGTCAGTAAGCAATCCAGCCAGTTGATTAGGACAGGTCTTCAATATTTGGCCAGGTACACTATCTGGGCCAGATGCTTTCCGTGCTTTCATACACGTGCAGGCTGCTCTCACTTTGGCCTCAGAGTGAAATCACAGGATCACTGAGGGCTGTGGGTGTTCACGATGGTGTTTCCATATCTTGCCGGTCAAAACAAGAATAAAAGGCATTGAGCTTATCTGGGAGTGAAACCTTGTTGCTGCATACGTTGTTGCTTTGTAGGAGGTGATAGCATTTAAGCACGGCCACATGCACCGAGCATCCTTTTGTGATTCAAATTTGATCTAGAATTACCACTTCACGTGAGATGGCTTTCTCGGAATCATAACAGGACCCTTGTATTTTCCTGAGTCGCCAGTCCTGACTACGGCTGATCCAGCCCGCAGCAGACTGCGGATCTTCTGGCTGGGGAAGACTGAGAATGATGTTGTGAGGACACACACATCCATAGTGTCATTACAAAGTTTACAATCTGACTAGCTGAATAATGCTAGTGCTTTGGTTTAATAGTACAATAACAGACAATAAATTTTAACGTGCCTCTTCAACTGTGTACCTTAATCCAAGAACGATACAAATCCACGAGTGTTTTGTTTTTCGCACACAATAAATTAGATTTTTGATGATTATATCAACATTTCACTGTAAATCCCCATTCCTTACCACAGCTAAGGGGGAAAAGAGTTCCTATGTAGTGAGTACTGGCAGTTGGGAAAGAGTATAAAAAGCAGGACCTCAAGGATGCTATTCTGAATTACTCTTGATGCTACATGCTAGTCATGGCAGGAACAGAAAGACAGAACAGATGAATGAGTTGCTGAGCAGCTGGTTCAGGTGGCATGGTTTTTAGTTTCTGAAACTTTTGCTGCGGCTGGGACGACATGTACAAAAGGGATGGGTTGCACCTTAACTGGGGGAAAACCAATATCCAGGCTGGGAGGTTTGCCAGTGCTATTCAGGAAGGTTTAAACTAGTTTAGCAGGGCAATGGGAACCACAGCATCTAGTCAGAAAATGCTAGGATTAAGAGGAAGGTAGATATCATGACCAGTAAGAACAGGCAGGAACAAGGTATTAGACACAATATTTTAATGCCAGGAGTATCATGGGTATGAGTGATAAACTTAAGAATGGATCAATACATGGAACTCTGATGTTGTGGCCAAAACAGATACTTGGTTGCGAAAGGAACAGGAATGGACATTTGTTTGATATTCCAGAACTCTGATGTTTTAGAGAAGACAGGGATAAAGGGATGGGGTAGCCACTTGTAGGGCTCATTGTAGGAAGCAACTTCAACTTCTCTAGACCAGAACTTCCTTAATGCAAGGAGGTTAACAATCTGTGAGGTGCATCCTGGAGGGTTTTCTAAATCAGTATGTAGGTAGTTCAACAAGAGGAGGGGCCATAATAGACTCCTGTTGGGTAACAAGCCTGGCCAGGTGAGTGACCTTACAACTGGAGAACAGTGATCAGAAGTTTAAAGATAGTTATAGAAAAGGACAAGTATAGAGCTTGCAATAGGGTATTAAACTGGAGCAGAGCAAATTATGAGAGTATTAGACAAGAACTAGTTCAATCACAAGCAACAGAAAATCTGCAGATGCTGGAAATCCAAGCAACATACACACAAAATGCTGGAGGAACTCAGCAGGCCAGGCAGCATCTATGGAACAGTATAATCGACATTTTGGGCTGAGACCCTTCATCAGGATTGGAGAAAAAAAAAGATGAGAAGTCAGAGTAAGAAGGTGAGGGGAGCGGAAGAAGAAACACAAAGTGATAAGTTAAGTGGGGAAGAGGGAGGGATGAAGTAAAGAGCTAGGAAGATGATAGGTGAAAGAGATACAGGGCTGGAGAAGGGGAAATCTGACAGGAGAGGACAGAAAGCCACAGAAGAAAGAAAAGGGGGGAGGAGCATCAGAAGGAGGTGATGAGCAGGTAAGGTGAGAGGGAAATGGGAATTGGGAATGGTGAAGGGGAGGCAGGAAGCATTGCCGTAAGTTTGAGAAATCAATGTTCATGCCATCAGATTGGAGGCCACCCAGACAGAATACAAGGTGTTGCTCCTCCAACCTGAGTGTGGCCTTACCCTGGCAACAGAGGAGGCCATTGACTGGAATGTCGGAATGGGAAGTGGAATTAAAAAGGGTGGTCACTGGGAGATCCCACATTTTCTGGTGGACCAAGTGTAGAAACAATTAACTGGGAACAGCTGATTTTGGGGAAGCCCACATCTGACAGGTGGGGGGTGTTTAAAAACAAACTGCACAGAACGCAGGACACGTACATTTTAGTTTTAAAAAAGACAAATACGGCAATGTAAGGGAACCTTCAATGTCAAGGGAGGTGGTGAATTTAGTCAATAAGAAAAAGGAAGCGTTTGTAACGTTTAGAAAAGTAAAATAATTTTTAAAAACCCAAGAAGGGAAGTAAGAAAGCCAGGAGGGGCCATGAAATGTACTTGGCAAGTAGGATTAAAAAGAATCTCAGTGCATGTTATACATACATACATACATACATAAAGAGCAAGAGGACAACAAGGGAGCAGGTAGAACCCTCAAGGATAAAGGTGGAAATGTGTGCTCGGAAACACAGTATGAGAATAAAGTCGTAAATGAGTACTTTGCATCAATGCTTAACATGGAGAAGGACGAAAGACAGGAAGATCAAAGTGAAACATATTAATATGCTAGGGCATTTTGAGATGGAATTTCAAATACACATCCTAAAAAGGCTATTATCTTAACCATGGTGACCTCCACTTTGCTGACAGTATTTGTTCCTCTGGATCATAGGGTTGACAGTTTCAGTCCCTAATCCAGCATAATACTTACAGCAGGAACCATGGTCAGAGACAAGTTGCAGCTCTGATTACCTGTACCTGTTCTGTTGATCCTCAGTATAGTAAGAGGAAATCCGTACTAACAAAGATCATTGATAAACTATTCTGGATACTTCACTAACATTCATATAAGCAACGCCACAAGACATTAGAGATCTTATGAAAAAACTATCAATGTGAAATACTATGCAGCAAAATCAACTAACTGATACTTAAATCATTACATCAGGAAATAAATTATTTCTATAACATTAGAAAAATAAATTATTGCTTCTGGACTAACAACATCAATTCAAATAGACTCAATTCTAACTGTTAGACAGAATGAAAGCGGCTTGGTTTGATTCATCTTGTGTAAACACGCTGAGTACATAATGCCAGTATTTTCATTTCATAAGTCCACTGTGCCCTCTTGCTTGTATAAACAAGATGTCCACATACAAAGTAACTTCCTCTTCCTCTCACAAAATCTCCCCTCATTTACAGAGAGAACTTTGTGTCTGCTGAATTCAACCTTTTAACATTTATAAATCACATTATTCCAAAAGCAAAATGTACAGCACATGAACACCACTAAATTGAATGAAGAATTTTGATAAGCTTCTGTAAGGAAGAAAGCCTGAAAGATCGATACCATTAATAAATTTGGATAATTATTCTTGTCATAAAGAAAACCATAACAACTCATATTTTCAAGAGGAAATTCACCTGATCTTTGTGAGAAGTGGGCAGAGAAACAAGGTGGCTATTAATATGTTAATAATCTGCCAAATAGTTAATGGTTTCACAATAAAAGCAGGGTAGACTCCTCCCATGTTTACTACAGCTCCATACCATGCAGACCAGCAAAATAATAATGATGTCAACATTTCTGCATCTCCCAAAATCCTCAAGGTTACAGCAGTCTACAATAAACATGTATGGAAGACATAATTGATGAAGTTTGGATCAGACCCTCATTTTATTTTCAAGGACAGGTGCTGATTCTGTCATAAAATAATCAAATGTCCTACCACATCACTTACAGCAATATTCTCTCTCAAATGTTATCTGATTAATTATAAATTCAATTGAAGACAACGAGATCATTTGATAAATCAAGACAACTAAAGGAGCATTTAGAATTTATATCTCTGGGCTAATTTTTCACCCTCAAGAGCACTGAAGGCCCAATAGCTAAACACACTGATAATCAGAGATTAAATACTTTCAGATGAAGGGCCCTTCACTTTCTCCTTTGTTGTAAAAGGTCCTTATAAAAATATATTCAGGCCATCTCTACCTGGAGGACTTAAGACTTCTGCTCACCCCAGAAGTTACAAGAACATTTCAGGTGGGAAATAGTAACAATGTCACATTGTTCAATAGGGGGTGCTCCAGGGCTGAAGTTCAGATACATTGTTGATGAACAGTGAGCGTAATTCAGTGCACTTGGGGAGGAAAAAACTCCATGTCTTCTCTGTTTCAATAACTAAAGTGATCATTACAGATATCTAATTATGCCATGATATCATCCAGAAGAGTAAAATAAATCTTTCAGAAAATGCCATTTGTATTCGTCACAGTATACAATCATGCTCATCTATTCAAGTTTAATGTGCTTAATTCAAAAGTTACAAATACAAATGTAAATCTTACACCACCTTCCAAAAAAAAACGAAGTTTTAAAATGGCAAGATCTGTATTTAAGAGGCTATTATTACTTTTGTTTGGCTTACTCAAATTTTCCAGATTGACATATAATGTGGAAACCAAATCTTTAGCACATGGAAAGAAACAACTCTTAGTTAATTTAGATTCCTGGATAAAAGTAGGGAACTTCTATACCAGATACACATGACATACGTTTGAGGGGATAACAGCCACTCAATCCAGAAGTTTGCACGTGCATCCAGTGTAACCCGTCTTTCCATCAACCTATGTCAGCTTCTTATCCCTTCTTATCCTTCACATATCACCTTTCTACTACCCTTTGAGGAACAACTTCCTAATATTCTTAACTGAGAAGAAAGTTCGCCTGATCTCCGTCTTAAAGGGATGATATCTTACTTTTACATAATGATGGTTCTAAATTCTCCCACAGGAGAAAACATCTTAACCACCCTGTCCAGATTTTATGTTTCAAAGAAGCACCCTCCCACTCTTCTAAATTCCAGTTATTACAACCCTGCCCTACCCAACTTCTTCCTCCATTGGACTTTTGACCATTCCAGTTTCGATGAAGGGTCTCAGCCCAAAACATCAGCAGTTTATTCCTTTCCATTGATGCTGCCTGAGCTGCTCAGTTCCTCCAGCATTTTGTATGTGTTACTATGAATTTCCAGCATCTGCAGGATCTTGTGTTTGTGCCCATTCTTGTTATCACATTAACAAACCTCTTTTCAACTGATGCCAATGCATTAGCATCCATACGTAAACAAGAGACAGTACACCAGAAGTGGCCTACCATTGCCTTATATAAATTGTGTAGCCTCAGTACCATCTATGCCTCACCTAATCCATGGCACTGTGGGTCCTTTAACATCAGAAAGCCTTATTTTCCAAGCAACACACACAAAAATTACTTGCACTTTCACCACTATGACCTTTCTCTTGAAGTAAACCACATACTTTCAATAGGTTAAATGATCCATGCTGTTCAAAAAGGAAGAACTAAAAACTAATCCAAGAAATCAGAACCTTACTATACTTCCAATCAATTCCTCTCAAAATAAATGACAACATTGCTGCCATTCCTAATCACAAGCTATATCTTGAAAAGTCTCACCTGAAAGTTTGCCAACATTAAAGAGGAAGACATCTCATTTTGCATTCTCCTATCCAAACAAACTGGATTTCCAAACTCAGCAATAAAACTATCGATGTTTAAAAGTACTTTATGAATATTGTGTTTGCAATGTGACCATACAAAACTGTACCAGTTATTTAAAACGGTTGCAATATGAAAATCTAATTAAACAATGGCAATTGTCATTTGGAGCAAATTGTTGAATTATCCAAGAAGTTTAGGGTACAGAAAATCTCCATGAAGGGAAAAGCAGTCAACTTCAGAAGTGAACAAATTTCCTTGGGGCAGTACTACAAGCAAACTATCCTACAAAATATTAGCATATAAATCCATTTTTACATCACTGAAGTCATGGAAGCAGAGAAATAACAACAACAGGTAGAGAAATAATTAGCATTCTTATCCTTGGCCATTAGGCTCTATAATGAGTCAACCTATAGCCGGGGAAGTAATGAGCCCTTCTTGTTAGAGGTAACTTTTTTTTATTCTTTCTTACCTTTCTTCTAATATTTGTATATTTGTGTATCTGTGTACTTGTAATGCAACTGTGATGTTGTAATTTCCTTTGGGATCAATAAAGTATCTATGTATCTGTCTATCTACCTACATCTTTGAGTCTCTGGCACCATTTTCATGTTGTAAGGTGCTATTGCATTAGCTTAACAATGATATTCAAATTGTCCAATATAAATCATTAGTCTGCAGAAATGTTTAGAATAAACAGTTCTTTCAAAATCTCAAAATATTAACAATATTTTAAAAGCCCGACATCAAGGGCACATTGCTAAAAATCTGTCTGAAAAAACATTTCTACCAAGTTATCAAAGTATTTACTGATAATACAGATAAAGTTTCAGTAAACTAGATATTGCTCATCTTATTCTTTCAGCAAATAGGAAAGTATATTTTAATGTTAATTTTTGCCAAATTAAGTGGCTACTTAAATTCTGAAAAATATTTCATAAGCCCATTCCTACAGATAAAAAAATAATTTCATTAAGTTCTGGAGCAAGGTTTCCACCAGAAATGTTGAAAACTCCTTCTGCCCTCCCCCACCACCGACACAAATGCTGCTCGACCTGCCGACTTCCTTCAGCGCACTGTTTGTTGACAAATTCTTGCTGACTACAGGTATGATCTAAAATTAACCCCAAGTTCAAAGTAAATTTATTACCAAAGTACAGACATGTCACTATACACATAGCTGAGATTCAGTTTCTTGTGGGTAATCGCAGTACGTACAAGAAACACAATAGCTTCAATAAAAGATTGCACCCAACAAGACAGACAACATCCAATATGCAAAAAAACTGTTCACATACAGAGAGAGGAAAAGAAATAATAATAAACAATAAATACAAAGAACATGAAACAACTGTCGTTGAAAATGAGTCCATTGACTACAGGAATAGTTCAGTGATAGAGCAAGTGAAGTTGAGTGAAATTATTCCCTCTGGTTCAAGAGTGTGATGGTTGAGGGGTAATAACTGTTCCTGAACCTAGTGGTACATATCCTGATGCTCCTGTACCTTCTTCCTGATGGCAGCAGCGAGAAGAGAGAATGACCTGGATGGTGGGGGTTCTTGAATGACGGATGCTGCTTTCCTGCAACACCACTCCATGCAGATGTGCTGAATGGTGGGGAGAGCTTTACCCGTGATGGACTGGACTGTATCCACTACTTTTTGTAGGCTTTTCCATACAAGGGCATTAGTGTTTCCATACCAGGTTGTGATGCCAGCAATCAATATATTCTCTACCACACATCTATTATAGTTTTTCAAAGTTTTAGATGAGATGCTGAATCTTTGTCAACTGCTAAGAAAGTTACACACATAAAAGCTGCTGGTAAATGCAGCAGGCCAGGCAGCATCTCCAGGAAGAGGTACAGTTGACGTTTCAGGCCGAGACATCGACTGTACCTCTTCCTGGAGATGCTGCCTGGCCTGCTGCGTTCACCAGCAACTTTTATGTGTGTTGCTTGAAATTCCAGCATCTGCAGATTTCCTCGTGTTTGCGTTCCTAAGAAAGTTGCCATTTTTTTTTGTAACAGCATTTTCATGCTAGATCCAGGATAGATCCTCTGAAATTATAACACAGAGGATTGCTGATCCTTTCCATCTCTGATTCCCTCATGGACCTCTGGTTTCCTCCTCTTGAAGTTGATTATCATCTTGTTGGTCTTGCTAACGTTGAGTGAGAGGTTTTTGTTATGGTACCACTCAGCCAAGTATCATAGACTAATCAAATCCTTTTGACACATGGTTTGAAATCTACAAACAGAATTATACAGCTTCTCCCTAAATAATAAAGCAGCACATTTTTAGATAGGAGACCAAGAGATTGAAGACATTCTGAAGTAAATATGCAAGGACATAGTGGGCCAGACAGCATCTGTGGAGAGGAATCTTTGATATTTTGAGACAAGCCCATGCATCAGGACTGAATGCAAGTCAGGGCAAGGTAAATGTGTAGCAGATGGTCAGTATAAAACGTGAGGCAGGTGCTATCAGATGACAGATGAAATCAGGTAAGGAGAGGCAATGGACAGATGGAGAACAGAAGTACTGTTGGAAGATAGTAAGTGGAGACAAAACATAGATTCTGAAATCTTAGGAAGAAGATATGTGGAACCAAATAAGAGAGGGGGAAGAGGGGAAAGAATCTAGTAACAGATGAGTTGTGGTCATTGGGGGGAGTAGGGTGGGGGGTGGTTGAGCAAAACTAGGTGGATGAGAAGTCCAAAGAATAACAATAAAAGAGGAAAAAAAGCAAGGCAGTATGAAAGAAAGAAGCATGATCTTACATCCAATTAATTAATATTATTTTATTTTAAATTCTTGCTAGCTGATTCTTCATATAACCAATATGAAAATAAACAACAGTTTGCTAAGATCCAGGAAAGAAAGAGAAAAAAATCTCAGAACTGCTGTAGCGAAAGTAGACAGACATACTGTGCTTATGGTGAAACATGTAGCAAATTCAATTTTAAGTTTTAATGAATAACTTCAAAAATAATCAAACCAAATTGAAGTGACAAACCTTTTATTTGAATTATTTTGCCTTGCATATTCCAAGTCAGTAGGACATTCCTGAGCCAGGCAAATATAATTGGAAAAGTTTGATGTGCGTGAGCTGTGGTGCAATGTCTCCCTCACTAATGTCAAAATTCACAAATATTTTAGTAATCAAGTTGCTTTACAAAACAAAGGAAGTTTAAAACAGAAAAATAAATGACAAAGACAGGCTGGGATATTGTGAAGAGGACATACAGAAGACACGAGGGGATACAAACTCAAAATGAAAAACTGCAGATGCTAGAAATCTGAAATAAAAACAGAAAAATGCTGGAAACACTCAACAAATGAAGCATATCAGTGGATGGAAGAACAGTTAACATTTTGCTTTAAGTAAATGTTCAAACAAGGAATACAGATAGGCTTAGTACATGGCTGAAGATCTGGTAAAAGCATAAAGAAGGAAAATGTGAAATTGTCCACTTGAACAGGCATTTCCAGGAAAATAAAAAATACAATATTATTTATGAAAACCATACATAAGCGCAGCCCTCTGGTGAAAAATGATACCGTATCTGTTAAATAGGGGCCATGGACAATTCTGATTTGATGGAGAATGTACATGAAAGCACAGAGGAACACCTGGAGAAATTTCTGAAACACCCGTTCGCTGCTGTCGTTACTGTGTGGTCAGGAATCTTTCAGAGGGTAGGCCTCAAAATCCCCGGCCTTGCCTGCTTTTGGCGACCGAGAAGGAGGTCAAATCGTTCGGACAGAGATGGCGCTCAGTACTCGGTGTCAGACAGCTGATCAGAGCTTGAAGTTTTCGGATGACTCAGAGTCGGATTGTGGTCAGCATGGCAGGGAGAGTTTTTCTTCCTTCTCCCATCTGCGTGAGATGTGAGACATTTGAGAAACTTTGAACTTTACTGTGCTCATGGACTTCATCAAGTTATGGTATTGTGCACTGTTGTAACTATATGTTATAATTGTGGTTTTGTCAGATTTTTCCAGTCTTGGTCTGTCCTGTGTTTTGTGATATCGCACCGGAGGAAATAATGTATCATTTCTTAATGCATGCATTACTAAATGACAATAAAAGAGGACTACATACAATCTAAAAAGCAAAGACTGACAAACAGCCAATGTGCAAAAGAAGACAACATGTCCAAATAAAAAAAATACTAAGAACAAGAGCTACAGAGTCTTTGAAAGTGAGAATGCAAGTTGTGAAATCAGTCACAGCAGTAGTGAATAAGTTATCCACACTGGTTCAGGAGCCTGATGGTCATTGGATAATGACTCTACCTGAACCTGGTGATATGGGAGCTAATGCTCCAGTACTTGCTGCTCGACGATGGTGGTAGCAAGAAGAGAACATGGCCTGGATGGTAGGAGTCGTACCTAGATGGTGGATGCTGCTTTTCTGCAGCAACACTTCAGTAAATGTGCTCAATGGTGGGGAGGGTTTTGCCTATAATGGCCTGGGCTGTGTCAACCACTTTCTGTAGACTTTGCTGTTCAATTTCATTCTTTGATCAACTAAAGGTCATGCTGGTACATTTAAGGCTGCTGGTGAACTTCATCACTGATATTGGCCTGCCCCACAAGATGGCTCCCAGGACATGGAAGAAGTCCATATTTTCAATGCACCTTATCAGAAGGTAGTGTACTTTTCTAGAATTTCTATCTACAGTTAAAAATATCATTGCTTAGCTATCACATCATATCAGGACTTCTGGAGTACTGTGTGCAACTGTGATGATAGATACAAATATGTTAGAAGCAGTTCAGAGGTGGTTTACTAGACTAATACCCATAATGTGCAGATCACCTAATTTAGAATGGTTGGACAAGCTAGGCTTGAATCTGCTTAAGTTTGGAAGAGTGAGCAACAATTTGAATAAAGTAATATTGTGGGGGTCTTGACAGAAAGAACATTTTCTCTCTGAGAATAATAAGTTGCATCAAAGACAAGACAAAATGTTTTCTGAGAACTTTGAAAACCCTCTTCCTCCAAGTGTAGTGGAAGCAGAGTCATTGATCATTTTTCACAAAGTCATAGGATGAAAATTATTTTATAAACAAAGAGGTAATAAATTACCAGAGGTAGATAGTAATGCAGTTAGTTACCATCAGATTGGTTAAGACATTATTAAATGGCAAAGCAAGGTTTAAGGCCAGAGTGTCCTGCTTCAAATTCATTTCTTTGTATATTTTTGTGTTCATCTGACTTGTCAAGTGATCATTCTGAAAGGAAAATTCATTCAGAATGCAATTCTCATTGGCTGTCCAACTCTGTATGTCTTCAAGGTGCCGATTTTAATGGCACGTTGCCATCTACAATATTTGGCAAGGAATTCCAGGATTATCAAAAAGCAACCATGAAGGGATATGCAATGTGCTTCAAAGTCAGATTGCCACATCATGATGTGTTCCGTTCTAATTACAGTTTCCTTCCATGTGATGGGTGTAGTAGGTTTGGAAGGTGCTACACAAACAGCCTTGTTAAGTTGCCACAGGCAGTACATCTAGTAGATAAAGCACACCTGGTGAGCAAAATGGCCAACTTCCACATTAACTGTGCTGTTAGTGAACAGATAAGGTTCCAATCAAGTGCTATGCTTGAATGAAAGCTTTTGCAAATGCACCCTTCACAGCAAGTAGAAAAAACTTCCATCAAAATCATGATTTGAGCTGTATGGTGTTGATATGCTTTGGAACGTCAAAACACAAGCTACTCACCACAAAATAACGCAAACACCAGGAAACCTGCAGATGCTGGAATTTCAAGCAACACACATAAAAACTGCTGGTGAACGCAGCAGGCCAGGCAGCATCTATAGGAAGAGGTATAGTCGACTGTCTCCGATTTTCTCTGAGCGTGGTCATGTTTACACTGCTCTTCCCTCCCCCCCCCCAGTTCTAATCAATAGCAACCCCACTACATTTACTAAGGGGGAGTGGAATTTATATAATAATACAACAGCACTTCCAATGGAAAGTAGTTAGAACTCATGTAGTGTCAATATTATAATTTACTTACTAGATAAGACCTGCACATTGTTCAGGTCCAGTTGTATGCATGCAAATTGCCTTGTCTTAGTTATTCTAAAATGGAGCTAAGCACTGTGCAAACTGGAATCAGCACTCTACTGATCTAGTTCCTGTCCAACTCTCTCAGTTGTATTCTTTTCAATAACTAACTTTGAGCTTGGCGATAGGAAAGTCAATGGCAAAGCAAAGGAAGGTGGTAGGCCGAGGAGGCTACACTGAAGAAATACTGAATGATGTTGCAGGGTCGTGTTGATTAGTTTGTAAGGTATGACTCCAACAATGGAGTGTTTTCTTCTCAATTCTCATATTTCAGTTTTATTAGATCTCCTATGCTATTATATGAAATTCTTAACGCTGCTGTCCTTTTTTTCTTCTGCAGAAAAGGCACCTGTTGACAAGAGATCCAAGGGTAGATCACTATTTTTATACACTACCATTTCTAACACCAATTAATTCAGAAATACTTCAAATTGCATTTTAATCATTAAGAACGCAAGTTATTTTTGTTGGCACATTCTGAGCCAAAATGGAATTCCCTGCGATAAAGTTCTTCATCTCACCAAAATGGAAATAAACAGTCATGACCTTGGACTCCATAGCCCCAGTCAGAGCAAAGCAGGCAGTGAACCAAAGGCTTCAATAGCTCCATAAGTAACCCCCAATGGTGTTAGATGGATGCAGACCCAGCCTAAATCTGATACAGATTAGATAGTAACAATCAGCATGTAAACAAAGATACACATCTACATCTTTAATGGTCCAGATTACAGTTCAGCTCGCTCAAATTCATTCCATTCAATTTACATTAACATGGAAGGCAATACAAGTACGCAAACAATTCTGAATAAAGCACATAGCAGCTACAAAAAAGACCCCAATTACAATTACATCCCAAAAATTCCCGCACAGTATTAATTAACTTAACATACCAAAATCCTAATTTGAAAAGTCACTTTCTGTCTCAATTCTCACTTTCCCATATAATATTATACACAGTATTCAATTATTTCAAGACACAAATTTAAATTACTGCATGACTTAAACAAGGGCTAAGCAGTTAGTATTGGTTTGAAAGTTTGAAAATGTTGCATAGATGACCTCAGAAACAAAGACATAGTTCCAAGTCCATTGAAGTGCCATGAAATTCAAGATCTTCTTAATACACATAATGTTGCAATTCTACCCAAATTCAAAATTGTTCCATCTTGAGGATTATCAACTGTAACATATTACATTTGCAAGATATAAAACACTTAAGTAGCAAATATGTTCCTCATACAGCAGCTATGACTGCAACATTAAACTTTGATTTTTCAACAAATATTGTGCATTAATTTGAAAAATTTTCCCACAAACTTCTTATAAAAAGAATGCCTCACCACATAGAAATCAGTGAATAGGCACTTTCTGTTAATGCAGTAACTGTACGAGGTAGAGCGAACAATCTCTAAAGGTACTATGCCTCTCTCCTTGGGCTTTTCTACATGTAACACAATGGCTGGAAAAGAAACTCAACAAATTCACACCAACCAATCTTTAAACCATGCCAGAGTGAATTTAAGGTTTAGTCAAAAAAAGACTGGCTATTATAACAAGAACAAGTGCCAACTTAAAAATTCAGGGACTTCATAGTTCCCAAAACAATTAAATAGAATGAGTGAAATAGTTATTAATTTACAAGATAATCAACAATTTTAATATATAGTATGCGAAAGAAATGAAACTGTAGGGTGACAAATATTGTAAACATTTGTAACATGTGCAGGTTAAAAAGTACAAATATAATGTGTAAAGACATTCAGTCATATTTGTCTGATCTTCAAAACGTGGATACTGTATTTTCCAAATTAATTTTCCCCTACCCTAATTTATACACAATGCAGCTGCGGACATAACATTTGGATCAGTTGGTCAGTTATCTTACACGCGTAGGGTGAAAGAACAAGAGTACTCTGAAAGCCAAACACCAAACTACACAGTGAATACACAGTAGTCAAGGACCCTTCCCCCACCCTGCACAACAGAAAACAAACACAAGGATAATGCTCAGGATGACCCAGTGCTTTGTTCCTTCCTCCAGGCACATTTAGTGAAAAAGGTCTAAGCACACATCTGATCTAACAAGCATTTAGATCAACAAAGGATACAGTGAAAGTGAAATCATACCAAGACATTCAGAGTCTCTGTGTCAAAGTTCAAATAACAGTATTTGGATGCTTGCTTCCTGCTGAGTTTGGGAAAAAGTCCTGAATGACTTACTTTGGAAAAGTATCAGAGTTTATAAATGTACATGTAGAACTCTTGCCATTGCAAAATAACTCCTTTGGACTTCAACAGTTAAATCCATCCCTTTTGATTATTAACATGAATATGGTTAACTAGCTCAGTAACCAAATATAAAAGTATGCCAACATATTGAGCCATCTATGAAAATATTTCCACCTCTATCAAATACCAATTAAGTACCTAGTCACTGTAGACCATAATGAAACAAGATCATTGGGAACAATCCACACCTATATGCTGTGGTACTTTCCAATTTGCATCTAACTAAATCATGCTGACATAAAGCTTTGGAAATGAATGCTGCATTTCAATCCTCAGGGTTACGAGCTCAAAAATACAAACAAAATTTAGAACTGGGGCTTATTTATGCTTACAACATTTAGACTGAAGTTAACTTGGGCAGAGCAAAACAAGACTTTCAAATACACAAAAGCTTGATGATCCAGGACCCATCGGCCGTACATTCACTTTTAAATTATCAATCTGTAACAACATGGCATAGTCCAGTCCTTGTGTTCCCAAATGTTAAGTGCCTATACCATTGTCACATTTCTTCACTACAGTGTGAACCCATATTTTTCTTCCCCCCCCCACAGGATTTAGAAACAAGAACTTTATTTTGCCAATTTTCTCAGCACCTGTTGTGAAATGAAGAGGTTTACTTCTACAAGTCAATATACTGTATATTTCATCAATATGATTATATGGATAAATCCATGACCAAACGGTCAATTTCCATTTCAAAAGAAAGAAAACTACACATAAGAAGAGATGAAGCTAAATGAAACTGAATGGTGTGAAGCTGTGGAGTATAAACTGATATTTAGATAAATCCTGTATTAAAAATTAAACAGAAGATCAAAGAAATCAATGTATATAAAATGAGCAATTAACAAAATTTGATGTCTCCAACCTGCAAGAAATAGGCATTTTAAATCACTTTAACCTGGACATTTTTATATACAAAAGCTACCCTAGTGGGCAGACAGAGCATACACAGACTTGGAAAAAATTAAAGATTTATTACTGCTCCAATAGGATTAGAGATACAGAGCTCTCGTTTAACACAATGTGCAATCTGCTAGCATATTTTATTTTCCCCATGGACGGCAGCAAACATGTAATAACACTAAATACTGTATTCAAAAAAACAATATCTTCAATTTTCCCATCGCATTTGTTACCTGTGCACACGTCCTGCACAATAACCACCACCCAACACAAACATGCTAATTCTTCCCCCTCCTCCACTAGCTCCTCTGCAGGAGCTTCCAGGCGTCAATCTAATCAGATATTAACGACCACTACACCCCTCCCCGGAACACATATATAGAGAGCGAACGACACACCGAGACGAAATGCATACGAGGGCGTGCATGTCGAGATTTTTAAAAATACAAAAAAAAAACTATCTCAAAGGATTCTTATTTCTATGATTCTATGTGCAGTTCCAAAATTAAATCTAAAAAAGCTGGGACTGAAAAAAAATGCAAAGTACCTTTAACAGATTATGCCCGTGCAAAACACAAAGGAAAATAACCTTACTGCAACCATGGTAAATAAATCTCTCCCTGGAGATTGAAGCAGACAGAGGGGGTTGAAACTAACACCATTTCTACCTGCACAAGTTGCCATTTGCTGCAGCCTGTCAGCTCGACTCGACACGACAATCAGGAATCGGTTTCTCCTGCTGAACGGAAGTACTTTTTTTCTATTTTTTTAAATCCCGCTTCACTATCACATTTCTATTTCGTTTAGAGTTGAAAACAATAAATAAATCTGCAGGTTCCAGGTTTTCTTGGCATTTTTAAACATCGTCGCAGTCCCATTTTTCAGGTAAACATGTTTACATCGGTCTCCCTCCCTTCTCCAGCTAGCTCGCAGCGGCAGGCGCACATGTCACAATTTCGTCAGCAGGAAAAGCCCATCAACTTAGCATCAACCATTATGGGAAAATATTTTTAATCCAAAATAGATTAAATTCTTAAAACAAATGTATACATCACAGAAGATCAAAATACTGTTTTAAAACTTAATGTTTTTAAATTGATAATTACATAGGGAAAATATACAATAGTCATTAAAATGCGGGAGGGGTAATGCTTAGCACACCGTTGATTCGTATTTCCTGATGGAAAAAGAAATCTCAACCTTTCTAAACTAAACATACACATAAAAAATCATCGCAACTCTCGAACTGAAATATAACCGATACCCTGAAGAAGGCACTATTCCATACGGTCACCATTAAGAAACACATACTCACAATAAACTTTAAATAAACAAACGAAGAAGAAAAAATGCAACTCCTTTCAAGCTGTAATGTAAATGTACTCCTTATATAGCTGTTTAGCCGAGGATCCCCGAGTCAGTAAAGCGGCCAGAGGCCCCGTAATGCTCTCAAACCGTTACCACCCATTTAGGCACCAAACAGGTACACGACGAAAAGGCACATATTAAACTAAATCTTTCTTTTACAAAATGCAGGGAGATAGACTTAAAAAACTTCGAAAACTGTTTATGTTTACACCGGATCTACGGAGAGAGCAAAAAAAGCCTTGTGCAAACAAAGTCTTGCTTCCTCTTTAAACAATTTTAACTCCGACTGCGTCAGGTAGTAAGTTTCTTTTCCCCTCCGATATAGTTCAGCAAAGAGGAAAATTGTGAAAACGTATATAATAATGTGTCTTATTCAGCTGGCCAGAAACACTTTGTGTGAAGAGGCAGCGAAAGTGCTAGAGTTTATATATATATATAGCTCTATCTGCGCTGCCTTACATTGATCGCCCCGGGCTCGGTGGAGGGAGGAGGCTTGTCTGAGCAGATAAAGAGCTGAGAGACAGGGAGTGAGAGAGAGCGGTTGCAGCGTCGTATAACGGTCCAGGGCCAGTGAACCGCTAGGCGCCGGGCCGGGCCGAGCCCGAGCAGGTAACCAACCCACTTCGACACAATCGCTCGCCCTCACAACTTTAACGGCACTTTCCTCTTCCCCACTCAGCAAATAATAAGAAAAGCCCCAAGCAGGGAACTGATTCCCTCATCTCTCTCACGAGTTCCCGATTAAATCGGTCACTCTCCTTCTCTCCCCCCCCCCCCCGGCAACAGCCGAGTTTCTCCCGAGTTAAGTTTTTCTTTTGTTTCTCCTCTGTTCTCCTGTCCCTCTCGCCGTCCACTCCTAGTCCGGGAGAGGGCCGGCCGGCTCTAGGGGTTCGCCTGAAGTCGCCACCCCCCGTCCCCCATCGGCTGCAAAGCTCACCGTTTTTCCTCCTCGGGTTTGCCTGCTTTCTGCGCTTACACCTGGGGCCATCCGCCATGATCCGCTCGCTCTCTCGTTTCATTGATAAGCGCTGTCAAATTCCAGGACGCGTGCAACCACCCCCAGCCTTCTTTGCGACACTTTTATAAATTTTTTGCGACACACCTACCTTTCCGCCGGCCCTCCTCGCTCGCCAGCGCGCTCACTCCGCGGGCCGGCTGGCTCTGCCAGCACGCGGCGCTTCCTATGGGAACGGGAGGTTGCCCTGGAGATCGCTCCTTCTCTCACCGCCCCCCCACCCAACTCGCACTACCCATACGACCCCCTCCCCACTCGCTCCTGCAACATTTGCATTTGCGGCTCAATTTGAATGTGCCGCGGGAAATTTAAAACTGAGAAAAGTGAGTGCCCATGGTTTGAAAGCGATTGTGTGGCATCAGCGTCACCAACGTGTATCGTTCCAAAGGGAAAATAGATATGCAAGGATAAATGGCAATTTATTTATGCCTATATTTCAAGAACAGTATATGGATTTTTATGTGTATGCCTCTTGATATAAATAACAGATTAGTTTGAATATGATAAATATCGTGCATTCACGTTTGAAAATTCGTATGAGACCTTTGTGCTATTTATGAAACATAAAGTGGAATACGTGCGTGTCGAAATAGAAACTTTTTTACAAATAAAAAGCCAAAGAAATATAAAAGTGACTACTATAAATTAGAAGTTGATTTGCATCAAAAGGAATGAAATGACATTTTTTATTAAGTTACTTGAACAAGAGAGAGGAGAGCCAATTATTTGGAATACTGGTTGTGTATTATTTTAATGATGTATACACAAGGAATGTTTTCTAAGCATGAAATGAACAACATGGGTGCAAAGGCTGACAATAAATGAAAATGTGGGAGAGATTTAGAGGAACAGATATGCAAAGGAGTTATAGAAATTTGGGAAGATAATTATAGGACTCCATGTAATAGCTATGTATAAACTGAGATAGTAACAACGCTAAAGGCATAGAAAGTAAAGATCTTTTAAAATTGATTGGTTTCTGGGGAATGAGTTAATTCAAGGAAACCAAATTTCAATAAGGGAATTTTTAGGAGATAGCAATTATAACATCATAAGATTTAAGTTTGCTTTCGAAAAGGAAATGGACTGCTCTCCACAGTGTGTATAAAAAAAAAACACGATTGGATGAAGGCCAGTTTCAATAGGATGACATGGGACTTAGTCCTGGTAAATTAGAACTAGACGTTGATGGGTGTAGGGTACTTAATATTTAAGTAATATTGTAAATTAATGGTTTGATTAAGTACTCCTTGTTTACTTACATAATTCATTATGGGTTATGTGTAAGAACTACACGAATGGCTTATGCCATTACATCATCTCGTCATATGTGGGTGGCTCACTAAAAGAAAAATGAAGTAGAAAAGAAATCCCA
This sequence comes from Mobula birostris, assembly GCF_030028105.1. Taxonomy (NCBI): domain Eukaryota; kingdom Metazoa; phylum Chordata; class Chondrichthyes; order Myliobatiformes; family Myliobatidae; genus Mobula; species Mobula birostris. Next base: position 194,236,715 of record NC_092372.1, on the reverse strand, counting down.
GCTCCTGTGCTTTTCTTTTGATTAGTTCCAGGAGTTACAAAACACAACAATGGGCAAACATAAAGTATTCCTTCAAGGAAGAAATGTCTCAGATACAGTTGCGATACATTTCCATGAGGAATGTTCCCAAAGGAAGAACAAATAAATACACAGCTTCCGGGATAATGATAGAATGCAGATGAAGATCACGCAAAGACAAACTGTTGCATATGACAAGTGTCAGGTTGTAAATACCAGTGAGAACTGGTTAGCTCCAAAAGAAACAGAAGGAAAGTGAAATATAAAACAATACAAGAAAAGGGACCATATGAGAAAGAATTAGCTGCCGACATACTTTATACTTATACTTTATTGTCACCAAACGTTTGATACTAGAATGTACAACCATCACAGTGATATTAAATGTTAATGCAGAAATGTTCTATTGACCTATAAGTACTGAAAGAGTAATGAATGAATGAGTTAAGCTTGTTAAGAACAAAAGTGTAAATTTGCGCAAGGATGGAGAAAAAATAAATGAGTAATTTGTGTCTATCTTCACCAGAAAAGGAGGTACATCTGAAGTAATAATAAATGAGAAGATAGTTGAGACTCTGTATCTATTAAAAATTGCTAACATAGGGGTATAAGGAAAATTGGCTGAAGTTAAAGTTATTAAGTTACCAGGACCAGATGGAATGCATCCTAGGAAGTTGATGAAATGAAGCTTTCAGTGCTCCTTGGATATTGGGATTGTGCCAAACGGCAACAGGAGCAAATGTTGTCCCCTTGTTCAAAAAAAGGATGCAAACAAAAGCTCTGCAACCAGAGACCAGTCAGTAGTAGGAAAGCTGTCAAAAATGTTGATCCAGGATAGGATTAATAGTTACCTGGGGGGTAATTTTCTCATTATTACCATCAAGGAGGAGATACAGGAGCCTGAAGATGCATACTCAACTTTTTAGGAACTGTGTGTTCCGCTCCGCCATCAGATTTCTGAATGGTCTATGAACTTGAACAGTATCTCACTTTTTCTTTTGCCCTTTTTATTTATCCTTTACTGTAACTTAGTTATTTTTCTACATCTTCCACTGTACTGCTACCACAAAACAACACATTTCATGACATTTATAAGAGATAATAAAACTAATTCTGATTCTAAGTAGATTAAATAAGGGGTGCCAACATAAATTTGTTCAGGACAACTAGTGTTCAGCCAGTATGATAGAACATTTGATGGAGCAGCATGTAATTTTTGTTTGAGTTGATACGGCATAAATAAACTTCCAGAAGACTTTTGAGAAGGTGCCATATAAAAGCCGTATTATAAAAGCTAGGGCACATTATATAAAATGGATATCAGTAGAAGTATGTGAAGTTGGCTTAGTAGCAGAAAACAAAGTGTCATAGTTAAAGTTTGTTTGACTGAAGGAAGGTGAGTAGTGGCATTCCCCTTGGATTGGTGTTAGTGCCATTGCTTTTTAGGATTTTAGGGATGCAAGCCACAACTTCTAAATTTATACCACAAAGAAGAGAAAATCTGCAGATGCTGGAATATCCGAGCAATGCACACAAAATGCTGGAGGAACTCAGCAAGCCAGGCAGCATATATGGAAAAAGGTACAGCTGACATTTCGGGCTGAGACCCATTACAGGATGAAAGTTTATAAACAGGCTGGTGGAACAGGCAGACCTGTGTCAGAAGAAGTTTAATGCAAAGAAATGTCCATTTTGATGGAAAGAAAGAGATGTAATAGAATAGAAAAGATTTTTCTAAAAGGGGTGCAGGAGTATAAGGGTCATGCACAAATCATGGAAGGTAGCAGGGCAGATGAACAAAGTGTTAATAAATCAGATTTAATTCCAAACATCATGAATAGACCATTTGGCATGGTGTAAAAAAACATAGATGAAAAATACTGTGTTCAGATTTGTTTTTCACAATACAGAGGGATGTGAAAGCATTACAAAGGGTTCGGAAAAGACTTACTGGATGAGATGCTGAGACACAAGGTTAGCTTAAAGGAACTTGAGGCTGAGGGCAGATTTGATGGAACTATATAAAAAGGTTATTTATTTATTAGGATACCACCTGGAATTGGCCCTTCCGACCTTCCGAGTGGTGCTGCCCAGCAATCCCCAGTTTAACCTTAGCATAACACAGGTCAGTTTATACTGACCAATTAAGTAACCTCTGGACTGAGGGAGGAAACTGGAGCATGCAGAAGAAACCCATGCTCTCACGGGGAGAACGTACAAACTCCTTAAAGACAGCAGTGGTAATTGGTACTGTAGAGTGTTGTGCTATCTACTACGCTACCGTGTCGCCCAATGATAGGCCTGTACAATGTGGTCAGTGGAGGTGTTCCTTCTGGTGAAAGGTTTGAAGACTGGAGATCGCAGGTACAAAGTGAAAAGTAGGAGAACTAACAGTGACGTGAGGAAAGATGTTTGTGCAGCATCTGGAATGCATTGCCTACAGATGTAGTGGAGGGTTCAGTGGGATAAATCCATGGGGAAGAAAACTTCACATGGCTGGAGTGGAACTAAAGAACTGCTCTGATAGAAATCCAACTTGAACGTGATGGGCTGAACAGGCCCCTTCTGTGTTCTAATCACTCTACAGTTTATGCTAATTTCACAATCGTAGGCAAAGTAATTTCCCTTTTTTAAGAACTTGTTTGTTCTTAAGATTACTTCTGGTCGGGGTCCTGTTGTCCACATACCCAAGAGAGGAGTATGAAACCAGTAGCAACACTGGAAATTCAAATTTCTGAAAACATATTTTGGCTGAAGAGCATTTACTATTCAGGTGCAAAGTGTATGGCACTTTAAACATATATTTTACTAATCACATTCAACAATTAAACATAATATCTAAGCTTTTTACAAATCTGTAATCTCTGTTCACACGTTTTGGCGGTAACGGGGGGAAATAACTGGTTACCTCCAAAACGCGTAGATTTTATGCCAATGTATCAAATGACAACGGGAATATAAATTACTGCAAAATAAAAATAGGAGACTGTTTTATTCGTCAGAACATGGATTGCCAGGCATTAAAAAAGCCTACTTGCTGCGAGTTCACACTTCCTTGAAAACAGATTAATGATCTGGAAGGAAAACCATACATTTACCCGGTGTGTTTCCGATTTTCAGGGGGCAGTCTATTTTAGTGTAAGATGAACAGGAATTACCCGTGTTATCAATTATGAGCATCTGACCATATTTTTCTTTACGTAACGGTCTGTGACATTGATGTACGAAATCTTATTCTGCATTTCTCAGTCGTGTAGGACGCGGTTGCAAACTAAGCAAGAAGGTTTAAATCTGTTTAAGTACATACAGCCTTTCCAAGAGAGACTGTCTCGTTTGTGATGTAATAATCTGCTTGTTTTGTTCATTCTTTAATGACGGTATCCACGACATTCGTCAGTCCTATTGTTTACCTAATTTTATTTTTAAAAACTATTTCACAACTGTGCCCTTGAGAACTTTGGGACTGGAATGGTTTTCTCTCGCGTAAATAGTTTTGTTCGGTAGCCTTCTCTCTCTCTCTGATTGATTGCACAGTTTAAAAACGTTCGCATTCATTATTTAAGTTCTTTGCATTCCCCTCCGTGAATACAAACGTCTGGAACTAACTGCAGATCCTAAAACTATCGGCTGAGTTTGCGTGCCTTTCTGTAGCTACAAGGTTTGATTTGCTCCTTGTTCTTTGGTGCGAACAGAACGGTGTAAAGGCAAAGGGATAAAATCGTACCCCATCCTCTTTCGCAAATCAACATTCAATCCAAACTGAACTCTGTGTGGCTGCGCGTTACTTGGCAGGTGTTTTCTCATTGGAAGAGCTGGGTGCCAAGGACTGGGCGCTGCAATGGGGTTCGTTCACAGCCAGCCCAGACCGCCGCGGAAGCACCTCCACCGCCCTGGATTGCTATACAGTAATCCAACCAACTTTTTTTTCCTCTATCTAGCATCGGCTGTTAGGCACCGACAAGTAATGAGCTGAGAACCCCCTACTGGCTCGCTTTGTACGGTTGCTCTGGTGGTGGAGAAATCTTGGTTTCAATGTCAAATCCCCTGGAAATGATTGGGCCGGCAGGTCAGATCCCATTACACGGCGCAAGGGCAGCGCACTCCGCTAAAATGGCCGATTACACTTAGTCATCTCCTGGCCGAATTCAAAGCGTTTTTTAAAAATTATCTTATGATGTTCCCGAAAGCCGTCCATATGCTTCACAACCATTAAGTTACTTTTGAAGTTCAATTAGCACCGTTGTGTAGACAACTGTGACAGCTAGGTGTTACAATGAACAAATGAGATAAATCGCACTTTTGGTGGAGTTGCACATTCCTCTCTGTTGCAACCGCTTTGTAAGCCCCGCAATACACTTTTAGCAGCCTCCGTGGACATAGGAAGGCTCTGCTTTCTAGACGCCCACGGGGGCGTCTGCAGGTGGTGACTGGTGCATTTTAACACTTCCATCATTTTTCTCGCTGAAAAGCAACTGCAGCTCGGCGCGGTTCCCCACTCTGTAAGAAGGGAGAGAGGCAAAAGAGAAAATTATAGGCCAGTTAGTCTGACTTTATGGTCGGCAAGAGGTTAGGATTAACGATCAACTTCATTCGCTATATACAGTGCATTTATATATATATATATATATATATATGTATATATAGTATTAGGAATTGTAGTGTGCTGATGCTCCATAAAACAATTATTAAGAATAAAGAATTATAAAAATAATGTTAGAAATACATATATAGAATCCATTATTAAGAGTGAACTTTTGGGGACTCCGAGGCACATGATAAAATAGTCCAAAGTCAACATGGTTTCCTTCAGCAGCAATTTTGCCAAATTCCACCATAGACCGTCAGTCCCAAGGCCAGCCGTGAAAGGAGGGTTAGGCATGGGGTTAGCAACCACATCCTGTCAAAACCAAGAGCTACAGAAACACCAACAGAAGCTCCAAAGACCTCATCCCTGGGAGAGGAAGCGTAACCCTAGGGACAACTTGAAAGATTGACCCAGGACAGAGGAAGCTGGCAAACTGCAATGGCAGAGGTGGTGGAGTTAAGCAGGAGAAATAATCACGGGGGGGGGGGGGAGGACAAGGAGATGGCTGATGAATTAAATGAGTATTTTGCGTCAGTCTTCACTGTGGAAGACACGAGCAGTATGCCTGATGTAATGTGTGAAGGAAGAGAAGTGGGTGCAGTTACTGTTACAAGAAAGAAGGTGCTCAAAAAGCTGAAAGACCTAAAGGTACACAAGTCACCCAGACCAGAGGAACTGCACCCTATGGTTCTGAAAGAGGTAGCCTTAGAGACTCTGGTGGCATTAGAAATGATCTTTCAAAATTCATGGGACTCTGGCATGATCCCAGGGGGCTGGAAAATTGCAAATGTTACTCCACTCTTTAAAAAGGGAGGAAGGCAGCAGAAAGGAAATTCTAGACCATTTAGCCTGACCTCAATGGTTGGGAAGATGTTGGAGTCAATTGTTAAGGACGAGGTGATGGCGTACTTGATGATACAGGACAAGATAGTACAAAGTCAGCATGATTTCCTTCAGGGAAAATCCTGACAAACCTGTTGGAATTCTTTGAGGAGATTACAAGTAGGATAGGTAAAGGGGATACAGTGGATGTTGTATTTTTGGACTTTCAGAAAGCCTTTGACCAGGTGCCACATATGAAACTGCTTACCAAGTTAAGAGCCCATGGTATTGCAGGAAAGTTACTAACATGGTTAGAGCATTGGCTGATTGGTAGGAGGCAGTGAGTGGGAAGAAAAGGGATCCTTTTCTGGTTGGCTGCCAGTGACTAGTGGTGTTCTGCAGGGGTCGGTGTTGGGACCACTTCTTTTTATGGTGTATATAAATGATGGAATAGATGGCTCTATTGCCAAGACTGCAGATGATATGAAGATTGGTGGAAGGGCAGGTAGTGTTGAAGAAACAGGTAGGATGCAGAAGGACTTAGACAGAATAGGAGAATGGGCAAGAAAGTGGCAAATGAAATACAATGTTGGAAAATGCATGGTCTTGCACTTTGGTAGTAGAAATAAAAGTGCAGACTATTTTCTAAACTGGGAGAAAATCCAGGAATCTGAGAAGCAGATGGACTTGGGAGTCCTTGGGCAGAACACCCTGAAGGTTGAGTCGGCCTCACCTTGAGTATTGTGAACAGTTTTGGGCCCCTCATCTTAGAAAAGATGTGCTGGCATTGGAGAGAGTCCAGAGGAGGTTCACAAGGATGATTGCAGGAGTGAAAGGGTTATCATATGAGGAACAGTTGATGGCTCTGGGTCTGTACTTGCTGGAATTCAGAAGGATGAGGGGGGGATCTCATTGAAACCTTTCAAATGTTGAAAAGCCTAGACAGAGTAGATGTGCAAAGGATGTTTCCCATGGTGGGAAAGTCTAGGAAAAGAGTGCACAGCCTCAGGATAGAGGGGCGCCCTTTCAAAACAGAAGTGTGGAGAAATTTCCTTTAGCCAAAGGGTGGTGAATTTGTGGAATTTGTCACCACATGCAGCTGTGGAGGCCAGGTCGTTGGGTATATTTAAGGCGGAGATTGATAGGTTCTTGATTGGACATGGCATCAAAGGTTATGGGGAGAAGGCCGGGAACTAGGGTTGAGGAAGAGAGGAAAAAAAAGGATCAGCCATGATTGAATGGTGGAGCTGAATCAATGGGCGCCTTTGTCTTATGGTCTTATGATGGAGAAATAATTCCTGGCAAATTCTTTGAGGAAGTAACAGGCAGGATTGACAAAGGTGAGTCAGCGGATGTTGGTTATTTGGATTTTCAGAATGCTTTTGAAAAGGTGCTGCACGTGAAGTCGCTAAACAAGGTAAAAATCTATGGTATTACAGGAAAGATACTAACATGACAAGAGATTAGCTGACTAGTAGAAGGCAAAGAGTGGGAATGAAGGGGACCTTTTCTGATTGGCTGCCAGTAACTAGTGGAATTCGACAGAGGTCTGTGTTGCGTCCACTACTTTTCACGTTATATACTGATGATCTCAATGACCAAATTGTTGGCTTTGTAGCCAGATTTGCGGATGATACAAAGATAGGCTAAGGGACAGGTAGTGTTTAGGAAGCAGAAAGTTTGCAGAAGGACTTGAACTGATTTGGAGAATGGGCGAAGAAGTAGTAGATGAAATATTGTGTAGGGAAGTGTATGGTCATGCAATTTGATAGAAGGAATAAAGACCTAGACTATTTTCCAATGAAAAAATTAATGTATGAGGAGCATTTAATGGCTCTGGGGCTGTATTCACTAGAGTTTAGAAAAATGAGTGGGGTATCTCATTGAAACCTACTGAGTATTGAAAGGTCAGGTAAGGTGGATGTGCAGGGTATGTTTCCAATAATGGGAGAGTCTTGGACCAGAGGCACAGCCTCAGAATAGAAGGACGTCCCTTTAGAACAGAAATGAGGAAGAATTTCTTTAGCCAGAGGGTAGTGAATTTGTAATGTCCATTGCCACAGACAGCCGCAGAGGCCCAGTTATAAAGCACAGGTAGATAGGTTCTTGATTCGTAAGGGTGTCAAAGGTTATAGGGAGGAGGTAGGAGAATGGGGTTGAGAGGGAAAATAAATCAGCCACAATCGAATCGCGGAGTGGATTCAATGGGCCATATGGCCTAATTCTGCTCCCATGTCTTATGGTCTCACAACGTCACTGCAATTTCCAGAGTACTGCCTGTTGCTTTCTTCCATTGTCTCTGGACAGCCAGGTAACCCTGGAAACCCAGGAGGAATCGCCCACTGACCTATTTGCTACAGCAAGCTTTCTCCCTCCCTAATGTTGTGCAGTGCATCTGTGCAGCTTTCTAGCCTCAGACCCTGTTTATATTTCAGATCATCAGAATTGTGCTTTTCTTTTCCGCTTCCACAGTCACTCCAAAATTAGATCCCGAGGTAAAATGGGGGTAAATGCAACCCAGCATCCCAATTCCTATAGTGTCCAGACAAATGAAGGCTAGCATGCTAAATGCCTTCTTCACTGCCCTGTCTACCTGTAACACCACTTTAAGGTACTTGTACTCCTGGGTCCCTCTTTTACACACGCAACACTTTCCAGAATTTCTGCCCTATCAGAATTTTAGAGTTAAAAAAATGACATGAGTATCTCTAGGTTACAGGACTTAACCCAGGAGGGATTTGGGTTGCAGCAGAAAAGATTGAGTTAAGCGTTGGTTCAGTGTTATAACATTGCTTGACTCAATCTTTGCATGCCATTGTAGAGTAAGCACAAAATGGTGGCATTTCTGGGGACAGTCAAATTTGGGGGGAGGGGTTGGGAATTGTTTCACAGGCCCTCCCTATATCCATGTATAATAGCTAGTGCCACTTTCTGCTTTTTTTAAAAAGAGTTTGTCATATGGTGAAGAGCGTGCTCACTGTGCCTCTAGGTGAACGGAATCCACATCGTCGTTCAGGAAGTGGTCCACAGATTCATATGGCAGGGAAACAACCAGGGAGTGGTTCACAGATTCATATAGCAGGGAAACTTCAGCCCGACGTTTTAATACTGATCAAGATAGACTTCCTGAGCAAGTTGCCTATGCTAGAGGTTGGCCCATACCCCTCTGAATCTTTCCTATCCATGAACATGTTCAGATGTCTTTTAAATGCTGTAATTGTACACCCGACTATCACTTCCTCTGGCAGCTCACTCCATATATACATCACTGTGTGGAAAAACATGCCTGTTAGGGTCCCTTTAAATCTCCTCTCAGCTTAAACCTATGCTCTCCAATTTTGGTCTCCTCTATCCTGGGAAAAAGGCTGTGACAAATGCCCCTCATGTTTTATTTTAAACCTCTATACGGTCACACCTTAGCCTGTACGCTCCAGTAAAATCAGTACCAGCCTATCCAGTGACCCTTATAACTCAAGCCATCCAGTCTCAGAAACATCATTTTGATTCTGTTTTGCACCCTCTGTAGATTAATGGCATGATTCTCATTAGACGGCAACAATAACTGTAGTCTCACCAATGTTCAAAACAGCTGCAATATGATGTCCCAACTCTTATACTCAGTGATCTGTCTGATGAAGACAGGTGTGTAATATGCCCCCTTCACTGCCCTGTCTACCTGTGTCACACATTTTCAGGAACTATGTACTTGTACCCCTGGTTCCACAAAACTCCAAGGGCTGTGTTGTTTACTGTGTATGTTCTGGCTTGAATTAATGACCAAAAATGCATCACTTTGCACCTCTTTGAGTTAAATTTCATTTGATCCACTTTACCAGTTGATGTAGACCCTGGTGCTATCATTTCAGAGGATCTGTCCTAGGCCCAGCACTTACATGTCGTTACAAAGAAAGTACAGCAACACCTCTACTTCCTTAGAAGTTTTTGGAGATTCGGCACATCATCTAAAACTTTGACAAACTTTTATAGATGTGTGGTGGGGAGTATATTGACTGAATGTATTGTATGTATATTGACTATACAGCCTGGTATGGAAACACCAATGCCCTTGAATGGAAAAGCCTACAGAAGTAGTGGATACAGCCCAGTCCATCACTGGTAAAGCCCTCCCCACCATTGAGCACATCTACATGGAGTCACAGGAAAGCAGCAGCCATCATCAAGGACCCCCTCCATCCAGGCCATGCTCTCTTCGAGCTGCTGCCACCAGGAAGAAGGTACAGGAGCCTCAGGATCACACCACCCAGTTTAGGAACAGTGATTACCCCTCAGACATCAGGCTCTTGAAGCAGAGGGGATAATTTCACTCTTCTTTACCAGACATCCCACCCTGCAAAAACTCATTTCAGGGAGGTAGCACCATCAATTTGTGGGAGACTCCCGGAACTTCCGGGAGAGGTGGGATGTCTGCAATCGAGTAGCTCTTTAGCAGCTAGCCAACTAGTTTAAATAACATTAGCTATGCTAATAAACGAATGACACCTGTTAAACTCACCTCAACATGTCTTTTACAGTCTTTACCCACCATGGGCAATAGAAAAGTCACTGTTGCAAACAGTGCAGTGAGCAACACTGTCATTATTTTTCACCCCTATTAGGCAGGGGAACACTTTAGTGTAGTCTGGGGTGACATAGGTTTTATATTTTCTTTTTTTGCAACACTCTGCCACTCTGACTTTTTTTGGAACTCTCTCGCGCGCTCGATCTCTCTCTCTCTCGTGGTCGCTCTCTCGCACTTGTTCTCGCTCTCTCTCACGCGCGTGTGCACTCTCTCTCTCGTGGTTGCTCTCACTCGTGCTCGTTCTCTCGCGCTTGCTTTCTTGCTCTTGCACTCGCTCTCAAAAAAATCAATTTCCGGGACATTGTATATAATTTGCGGGCATCAGGGAGCCACTATTAATATGCGGGAGACTCCTGGAACTTCCGGGAGAGATGGGATGTCTGCTTTACTTACCCCAACACTGAACTGTTCCTGCAACCAATGAATTCACTTTGAAGGACTCCTCATTGCATGTTTTCAATATTTATTGTTTATTTATTATTTTTGTCTTTCTATATTTACACAGTTTGTTGTCTTTCACACATTGTTTGCTTTTCTATCTTTCAATGACTCTTCCGTGTTTCTTTGTAATTACTGTGAATGCCCACAAGAAAATAGATATCAGGGTTGTGTCTGGTGATATATTTGTACTTTGATCATAAACTTACTTTGAACTTTGAATCATTGAACTTTGTTGTAATCTTAGACAACTGTCTTCACTTTCCACCATACAACCAATTTTAGTATCATCTGCAAACTTATTAGTCATGGCACCTACATTCTCATCCAGATCGTAAATATATATGACAGACAGGGGACCCAGCTCTGATCTCTGCAACACATAGTTAGTTGCCAGCCTGCAATGTGAAAAACAACTCTGCACTTACCACCCTTCCCCAAACCAATTTTATATCCAATTGGGTAGCTTACTGTTGATCCCATGTGATCTGACTTTCTGGACCAGCCTGCCTCAAAACATTCACTGAAATCCACGTAGTCAACATCTACTCTCCTCCCCTCATCAGTCCTCTTTGTCACCTCTTCAAAAAATGTCAATCAAATCTGTGAAATACGAGTTCCTGCACACAAAGCCATTCTGAATATCCCAGATAAGTCACTGTCTTTTAAATGCAGAATGATGATGTGCCTTATGATCCCTTCAAGTAACTTATCCACCACTAATATTAAGTTCTGCAGCCTGTAGTTTTCTGACTTGACTTTGCACCTTTGAAGTAAAGACACAACATCAGCCATCATCCAGTGTTCTGATACCTCGCTTGTGCTAAAGATAACGCAAATATTTCTGCCACAACCATTTCATTTCTTCTCACAATGTCCTGGGATACACTTGATCCAGCCCCAGAGAATTTGCAAACTCCATGCGCCATAAGGTCGCCAACACCTTCCCGTTTGCAGTGCTAACATGTTTCAGGGCATCACTGTTCTCTGAATTCCCTAGTATTCACAACCTTCTCTACAGTAAATACATGTGAGAAGTAGTCATTTAATTTATTTCCAATCTCTTGTGTCTCCACGCAGAGATGATCACATTGATCCTTAAAGGGATCTAGTCTCTCCCTAGCTACAATTTTGCTCTTAATATATTTATACAATCTTTTCAGATTCTCCATACCCTTATCAGCCAAGGATATCTCATGTCTCCTTTTGCCCTTCTGATTTCCTTCTTAAGTGGGGGAGGGAGGAGAAGATGGCGGCGCGACGCAGCGCGCGCGGCTGTTCTGAATGATATCGTATGTGTTAACTAGGGGCCGTGCACAATCCTGATTTGATGGTGACAGCTATGAGAAGCACAGAGTAACACCTGGAGAAACTTCTGAGATGCCCACTTCGCTGCCGTTGCTACTGTGCGATCAAGAATCTCCGGAGGGGAAGGCCCCAAATCCCTGGCTTTGCCTATTGCCTGTTGCCGGGACCGGGGTCGAAGCGCTCGGCAGAGATGGTGCTCAGTGCTCAGTGTCGGAGAGCTGGTCGGAGGCTCAGAGTTTTCGGACGGACTCGGAGTCGGACTGTGGTCGGATGCTTCCAGGATGCTGCATCGGCAAGTTTGCGGCGCTGGAGGTTCACCGTCTGCGTGAGATGATGGGACTTTCGAGAGACTTTGAAACTTTTTACTGTGCCATGGTCTGTTCTTTGTCAAATTATGGTATTGCTTTGCACTGTTGTAACTATATATTATAATTTTGTGGTTTTTGTCAGTTTTTCAATCGGTTTGTCGTGTTTATGTGATATCATTCTGGAGAAACATTGTATCATTTCTCAATCCATGCATTACTAAATGACAACAAAAGAGGACTGCGTGTCCTCATAATCTAATCTAAAGTGTAGTCTTACATCCCTTGTACTCCTCAAGGGATTCACTTCATTGCAGCTGTCTGACATTTGCTCCCTTTTCCTGACCAATATCCCTTGTGACCCAGGGTTCCCTGATTCTGCTGGCCTTGCCCTTCACTCTGACAAGTTGATCCTAAGCTCTCCTAATGTCACTTTGGCAACTGGGAGAGAATGGTTGAGGAGGAGCTCAGTGGTAAACTGCACAGGGACGACTTTTCTTGAGCTGTGATATTTTTGATTTAATTTTATTTAGCGGTACAGTGTGGAACAGGCCCTTCCAGCCCAATGAGCCGCGCGGTCCAGCGACCCACCTACTAACACCAGCCTAATCACTGGATGACTTACCACGACAATTACCCTACTAACTGGTACGTCTTTGGACTGTGGGAGGAAACCAGAGCACCAAGAGGAATCTCACTTGGTCTACAGGGAGAACGTACAAACTCCTTACAGACGGCGCTGGAATTGAACTCCAAACCCCAGAACTCCCCAAGCTGTAATTGTTTCATGCTAACCACTACGCTGCCATGGTGCCCTGAAGATATGGCTTTCTCGACTTCACATTGTCAGGAGTGGAATCAGGGAGGGTCAGGATTAGGTACCAGTGAGAAAGAAAGTTCAGGATGCTCACATCAAGGACAGTTAAACATTAGCAAAAAACATAGAATTATATGTGTAGTGTTCTCGTGCAGTGTGTTGAAACTCTGACTAAACACCAAGGTAAACCGGAGCCAATGAAGACAGAGCCGTAGTAAGGTTAACCATTTACTGTTCACTCTTCCACATTAATATCGTATGGTGAAAACTGTTGATAAAAAAATACAAACATATACAGCATCTGTTTCATTCTGGAGACCACACGCGCTCTCTTCTTTTAGCGAGTGTCTCCAGCCGCCCCAAGTAGCGGGCGAGGGGTTGCGTCAAACCGCCATCAGGCTCGAGCCGACCCCGCGTTTGAAATTGAAAAGCCGGCACGTGCACCACCCCAACCGCCGCTGCCTTAACAGAAACCGCGTTAATATTTTTACTTCAAATACAATCTTATGAACTTACGGCGTTGCTTCTATAATGATTCTTTGTGGGTAGACACGGAGCTCTTCACGATCATGTTGCATGCATGGCACCTACCTTCACACTTTCTCCGAACCAAGACGTGGCGAAACCAGAGGTGACGTCATCACATGCCGTGTTATACTATAGACAATGAATTTACCTTTGTTAGACTGAAACATAGTTATCAACCTTTAACTTTAACTAGAAAATAGTTACAAACAAATCATTTAAAACGTAGACCCAACAAAGTCAAATAAATGCCTTAAGGGGAACACAATAAGCAACACACACAAAATGCTGGAGGAACGCAGCAGGCGTACTGAGTTCCTCCAGCATTTTGTGTGTGTGTGTTGTTTGTCCTTCCAGCATCTAGAGATTTTCTCATTTTGGTATAGAATCATGTAACATGGATACAGGCCAAAGGGAATCTGTCTATTGTTTATCCCATCTTCCAGCTCTTGGCCCATAGCCTCTACAACAAGGTGATTGATGTGCATGCCCAGACATACCATAAATGCTACAAGTGACTCTGACCACTCTCTTGAGCAGTGTATTTCAGTTACTCACTACTCTCTGAATGGATAAAGTCCCCCTGAGAAACCCTCTAATTCTCTTACCTCTTACCTTAAATCCATGTCCTCAAGTTTTGTTCCAGTTTTATTAAGGGGACAAGTGTCCTGCATTCTACCCTACATATATCCCTCATAATTTTAAATATATACTCTACATATACCTCTCCTAACCTCCTCTGCTCCGAAGAAAACAGATCTAATTTCTCTAGAAATTATGACTCCATCTCAGGAAACATCCTGTTGAATCTCTTCAACATTATTACCTTTTCGTATGGTGAAGAATTGCACACAGTACTCCAGCTGAAGTCTGACCAATGTTTACAAAAATGGAACGTAACCTTCCTGACTTGTAGACCAGCCTCTCATATGCCTCCTTACCCTTGTTATCTGCCTGAACTGTCATCTTCAACGACACTTGGACTTGTGCTCCAATGTCACTCTGCCTCTCAGTACTCACTGGAGCAGGGATGGTGAACCTTTTCGAGCACATCTGCTCAAATTGGCGACAATCTTTTAAAAATTTCTCCCACATGTTATGGTAATTTTGAGCAGAGATGATCATGAATTAGTAACAATAATTTTGGACTTTTTAAGGAAAAATGTTGCTTATTTACATATTAGATTATTAGATTATGAGGACACTCAGTCCTCGTTTATTGTCATTTAGGAATGCATGCATTAAAAAATGATACAATGTTCCTCCGGTATGATATCACAGAAACACAAGACAGACTAAGACTAAAACTGACAAAAACCACATAATTATAACGTATAGTTACAACAGTGCAAAGCAATACCATAATTTGATAAGAGTAGACCATGGGCAAGGTAAAAAAAGGTCTCAAATTCCCGATAGTCCCAACATCTCACACAGATGGTAGGAGGAAGAAACTCTCCCAGCCGTGGGCTTCCAGCGCCGCAAACTTGCCGATGCAGCATCCTGGAAGCACCCAACCACAGTCCAACTCGGAGTCCGTCCGAAAACTTCGAGCCTCCGACCAGCCCTCCGACACCGAGCACCATCTCTTCCGAGCGCTTCGACCCTGGCCTCAGCCACCAAGCAACAGGCAAAGCATATATTCTTTGTTTTACTATCAATAAAAGAATAATACAGATTGAAATAAATAAAACCTTTTAGAAACCCTATTAAAAATAATATTAATCCGTTAAAAAGACAATTGAAAAATAAATATTCATGAAGGTGCCTGTAGTATTTACCGTTAGTATCACTGAATATCCAGGTGTTTACTCACAAACAACAGAAGAAAAAAATAAAAGCAAGGCAAGCCAATGCCAACTGGCCCAGTCGTTTACTATCCAAGTACTGATGTGTACACCAGGTCTGCAAGGATTTCAAACGTATCCAGCTCCGTCACATGTTATTGCAACCATCCAGATGGCTCCAAGCTGTCGTGAGACATTGCCTATTAAAACATAACATCTCAGCTTATAAGAAATCATTTGGCAGTAAAGGTAATCATTATGTACCTAGTTATTATGGGCGGAGCTTAAAGCATTGAGGGGCAACACTGCGTGCCATGTGCCAAAGTTTTTTCGCATGCCATCTTGGGTACGCATGCCATAGATTGCCTTTCATCATCTATGCTCAAGCCTCAGTAGTACTCCCAAAATGCCTCATCTCTCATTTGTCAGGATTAAACTCCATTTGCCATTTTCAGCCCATTTCACCAACACAGCGATATCACTCTTGGCCTGACTACCTTCCACATTATTAACAACTCTACCAATCTTCATGTCATCAGTGAACTTGCTGATCATACATCCACATTCAATTAATTCACATAGATTAAAACAGCAAGGATTATAGCACAGATCTCTGTGGAAAACCACCAGCCCAGCCCCCACCACCACTGATGTAGGGGTATGACTTGAAGTATCAGCAAATCCTTTCCTCCCACAGACGCCCCATGAGTCACAGAATTCCTCCAGCAAATTATTTGTTCTGGATTCCAACATTTGCAGTCTCTGCTGTCTCCTCTACCATAACTCCCTGTCTGCTACAGCCAAACCACTTTTGGATCCAATTTACCAACTGGCCCAGGACCCCATGACCCCTGACCTTTAGGATTGGTCTCCATGCAGCACCTTATCAAAGGCCTTGCTGAAGTTCACATAAACCATATCCACTGCACTGCTCTCATCACTACACCTCACAAATGTTTTCAAAAAACATTAAACTGAAGTGGTAAAGCAAGATATGGCCTTGACAAAGTCAAGCAGGCATTCTCTGCCTTTCCAAGTGATCATAAATCTTATCCCTACATGTCCCTTCCAGTGAGTATTGACTGGCTCTCTATCAAAACAGTGATTAGGAGTTAAAGCAATCTTTTAGAGGCTGAAAGTAGATTATTGTCTCCCAGAGGGTTTGGTTTCTGGAGCACATCCACTCACTGAATATGCCAATTATTTTGATGTAGCCAACAGAAATTAATGGTTAAATTTGCGGAAGCTATCAATTAGGACACATTGTTAATGTTTTAGAAGATCCCAAAAAGCTGCAGGACATTGCTAAAACAGGAGAATGGGCATTGACATTCAGTGTCAAGAGGGCTTGTATCTTTGTTTTTAAATAGATAACAGCACCAATTATACAATGAACAGAATGTATTATTTTAAAGTCATTAAATCATAACTGATAAAATACTGCAATAAACTAGTTCAGAAAGAGCTATAATTATATACTATCATCACTGTCACCTAACTTACCTAGAGAAGTCAAGGGAAATTTTTTACAGCTAAAAATGACAGAATTAGTATTTAAATGCAATGTAATAACTGTTATTACATTATCCTGCAATGTAACACGGTGCAAAAATAAAACAGCATACACTAGAACACAGTTCACCCTACACCAGTAACAAATCTAACAGAATCGACTGTTCATGTTTATGTCTTCAGCTAAGGTTTGTTCAGTTTGTTTTGCAGGAAGGCAGTTTCTGCTGAAAGCGGTGTTTGCCACTGAGGGTGGAGACCCAAGGTGACAGACGATGATAACATGTGTAACACTGGGGCTGCTTATTGCAGAATTTCTGTTCAGAGAATTGCCAATCCATTTTCATCATGTGAAACATATCCATAATTTAAATTAAAATCAAACACGGCTGTAAAAATAGCTCAAACGTTTATTTGTTACTGAGTCTGAGCTTCAGCTATGATAAGTGGGCTATCGACATGTAAGCAGCACGTAGAAAGTTAGAGCTGACATCTGACAGTAGAGCCAAAAGTTTTTTCAGCATTCGCTGGTAAGACCTTATTGCTAAGACTGAGAGGATGGTACCTGCATCTAACATACACAAAGCTGAGATAATACTTTTATTTTAGTGCACTTTCTTACTGGTATGATGTATTGTCTTACTGTTACTTGAATAATCACTTAATCATTTATGAATATGCCATTATTTGTCACTCTAATAAATATACCCCTGAATACGATCTTTGCAATGCTTTGAAGTATTTGACTTAATCCAATTGCATACATTGGGAATTGCAGCATAGGTCAAAAAACTGTCAATAATCCTTAACTGCTGGTGGCCAAGTGTTCAGTTTAAAAAACTAATGGACATCTAGTTTATTTATATCAGCATTTCGGAAAATTGGCCTCCTTTAATTAAGATCATAGACCTGCATAGCAATTAATATATTGTTTTGAACGTAGTTACTGATGCTGCACTTTTAAAATGCCCTTGTAGGTAGCCCCTATTCTCTGGCTATCAGTGTAGGCCCTGAACTCTGGCTATTCTTGTAGCTCTGGACTCAGATATGCTTGTGTGGCCTGACAGGTGTGGGAGGTCATGAACGGTCCTCTGACCCTCTGCATAGGCCAACCTATCAGGTATAGCTTTTCACTGTAAGGTCCACAAATCATCTTGCATGTCCCCTTCTCTTCGACTGTTCTTGCAGGCCCTGGATCCTGTGACTAACTTTTTGGCCCTGTTGGATCTCTGCCCACTTGTTGTAATTCACAGGAATGCTGGCCTTCCTTGAAGTCCTCAGGCCCTCTGACCAACCTTTTACACATTGGACTTTTGGGCCATCATCCCACATTCTTTGACTGTATTTTTAGGCTCCAGAATTTCCTTGCAATCCCCATTTTCTTTCACCATGTTCTCAAACCTCGGATTCTCTGGCCATATTTGAAGGCCACACATTCTCTTATCGTGCTCGCTGGCCCTGCTTTTTCTAGCCAAGCTCATCATTGAAGTTCAGGGCCTGGGCCTTTGTACCTCTCTCTGCAACTGGATACTTGACTCTGTCCTCATCGGTAGACTTCAGTCAGTGAGGATTAGTAACATCATCTCCTTGCTGATTATCATTACAAGTGCACCTGAAGGCTATGTGTTTATCCCCCGTCTGCTCTCTATAAACACATGAAAGAGTTATCTAAGCACAGCTCCAGTGCCTTTTTCAAATTCAGTGATGACACTGCAATAGTTGAACGAATCACAGGTGCCGATGAGTCACCTTACCAGAGTGAATTAGGGCACCAGGTTGAGTGATGCTGTAACAATAACCTCTTGTTCAGTGCCATCAAAACTAAAGAGCAGGTTTTTGACTTCAGGAAAGGGAAGGAAGGTGAATATTTGCCAGTCTATAATGGTGGATCATCAGTGGAGAGATTCAGTAGCTTTAAATTCCTGTCTGTTAACATATCGGATGACCTGTACTGGGCCTATGCAATCATTAGGAAAGTGCGCCAGTGTCTTTACCTTCTTAGGAGGTTAACGAGGCTCAGCTTGTCACCGAACATCCTAACAAACTTCTGAGAGGATGCACTGTTGAGAGGATACAAATTAGTTGCTTCATGTTCTGGTCCCACCAGTTCAGAGGAACATAAGAAGCTGGAGAGAGTTGTGGACGCTACTCAATACATCATAGGCACATCCCTCTCAACCATTGGTAGTATTGACAGGAGATACTGATTCATAAGGGTGGCACCTATCATCAAAGGTCTCCACCATCCAGGCCATGCCACCTTTTCACAGCTGGCATCGGGCAGGAGATGCAGAAGCCTGAGAGATTGCAGCATCAGGTTCAGGAACAACTACATCCCCTTTGGTTCTTGAACCAACAGGAAAACCCTAATCACTGGCATTTTGCAACAGTATGACCACTTCGATTAATTTGCACAAAGCTTGACACATTGTGCATGACTTATATTTATGTTTTTTGTGTGAATGCTATCTATTTGGTACTATGTGCCTGTGATGCTGCTGCAAATGCGTTATTAATTACATCTCTGCATACTTTAACTTTGTAAGTCCTAGATTGTCTGATCTGAAAATCGTTGCAGGCCCCAATTATTCTGACCATCCTTGAGATGGATGACCAATAGAAAAAAGGGAAAGGAAATGAAGAGACACGTCCAAGCTGACTGGTGGATTGCGGAGGAATAAAAGGTGGCTGGCAGATGACACCAGTTCTTGGAGGGAAATAGTAGTGAATGGGGGAGGGAGGGAGAGGGAGGGAGAGAGAGGGAGAGAGGGGAGGGAGGGGAGGGAGGGAGAGAGGGGAGGGAGGGGAGGGAGGGGAGGGAGAGAAAGCAAAGTGGGGGAAGGGGAATGTGAAAACGCTGTTGGAGACAGCTGCTGGAGGGAGATGAGCAGGAACACAAAGAACTATCAGTGCAGTAATATTATGAATGAAGGAAGTGATAAAGGGAACCAGTAAGGGAGAAATGAATGACAGCTGACCAGAACTAGATGGGGAGGGGCGTGGGGCTACGAGTGAACTATGGGTGTGGTGGGCAGATATAGGAGGGGGATGACAAAGGTAGTTGGTGGGGAGTTGAGCGGAGGGAGTTAGAAGGAAAAGCAATGAAAATGGGAGGTTTGAAGGAAGCTTGGAAAGAGAAAAGTGGATAAGACGCTAAAGACTTATTTTAATGAAAAAGACATAGGGTCACCAGAGGATGGAGCATTAATCTTCAGAGACAGATTAGCACGCTTTGACAACAGGCTGCAGAACTTCAACCATTTCAGAATAGTCTGGGAAGATTGTCCTCCAAACCAAGTATCTGTCGGTATTTGTGCCAAAGCAAAGACTGGATGGCTAGTTTTATGTAACTTGAAGTTCTTGGATGTTAACATGTCAGTTAATCTGTCCTGGGCCCAACAAATTGATGCAGCCATGAAGAAGGCATGCCAGCAGCTCTACTTCATTAGGAGTTTGAGGAGATTTGATAAGTAAGCAAAGAGTTTTATGCAAATTTCTGCAGATACATAGCGGAGAGCATTCTGAAGGGTTGCAATACAGCCTGGTGTGGAGACTCCAATGCAGAGGATCACAAAAGGATGCAGAGGTTTGTAGACTTAGTGAGTTCCATCCAGACATCCCAACCTGCAAAAACTCATTTCAGCGAGGTAGCACCATCAATTTGCTGGAGACTGCCGGGAGAGGTGGGATGTCTGCAATAGAGTAGCTCCTTAGCAGCCAGCCAGCTAGTTTAAATAATGTTAGCTATGCCAATGAACGAATGACACCTGTCAAACTCACCTTAACATGTCTTTTACATTTTAACCCACCATGGGCAATAGAAAAGTCATTGTTGCAAACAGTGCAGCGAGCAACACTGTCATTATTTTGACCCCTATTAGGCAGGGGTACACTTTAGTGTAGTCTGGGGTGACGTACGTTTTATTTTTTTTTTGGAACACTCTTCAATGGCACGCTCACGCTCATGCTCTCTCGCGCTCTCTCTCTCTCTTTTGTGGTCGCTCGCGCACTCTCGCTTGCTTTCTCTCTCACTCGCTTTCTCTCTCGCTCTCTCTCGCACGGTCTCGCTTTTCTCTCACTCGCTCTCAAAAAAATTGATTTCCGTGATATTGTATATAATTTGCGGGCATCAGGGAGCCACTATTGATGTGTGGGAGATTCCCGGAAGTTCCGGGAGAGGTGGGATGTCTGTCCATCACAGGCATAACACTCCCCACCATTGAGGACATCTTCAAGAGGCTGTACCTCAAGAAGGTGGCATCCAATATGAAGGACCCTCACCATCCAGGAGATGCCCTCTTCTCATTACAACTATTGGGAAAGAAGTACAGGAGCCTGAAGATGCACACTCAACATCTTTGGAATAGCTTCTTCTCCCCGCTGTCAGATTTTTAAATGGTCTGTGAACCCACAAACACTCGTTGGTCTCTTTTTAATGCACTGTTTATTTTGTAACTTATATCCATTCCTGCTGCTGCATAACATCAAATTTCATGTCATATATGACTGTGTTATTCTGATTCTTGGGCTCCTTCACTTTCACAATAATGTCAAAGACTTACTGGCGCCCACACAGTCTCCTATACTGCTTCCTCTTCTACTGAATTGCTACATCCAGCATTCATTTTCACTACTGATGAAGCTGTTGAAGAAATAACTGCCGTGCATTTTGTGGATGGCACACAGCACAGGCGCTGTACGCTAGTGGTGGAAGGAACGAGGTTTCATGTGGTGAACGGGGTACCGTTCAAATGGGCTGCTTTGTACTGGAAGGTGCTGAGTTCCTTGAGGGTTGTTGGTGCCGCACCTGCCTGGGCGAGTGGAAGGACCATCACATCCCTGGTTTGTACCCTGCAGTTGGTGGAAAAAGATGCTGGCTGTGCACTCTATCTATGCTACTCATAATCTTGTAATCAGGTTACTTCTCATCCTCCTTTGCTCCAAGGAAAAAAGACACAGCTCACTCAATGTTCCCTCATAAAACATGTTCTCTAATCCAGGCGGTCTCCTGGTAACTCTCCTCTGTACTCTCTCCAAAACTTCCAACCCATAATGAGATGGCCAGACCTGAACACAACACTCCAAGTCAACGCACACAAAATGCTGAAGGGACTCAGCAGGCCGGGCAGCATCTATGCAAAAGAGTCAACAGTCGATGTTTCAGGCCAAGACCCTTCTTCAGGACTGGAATGGAAGGAGAGAAATCAGAGTGAGAAAGTGGGATGAGGGGAGGAAGAAGTACAATGTCGCAGGTGATAGGCGAAACCAGGAAAGGGAGGGGGAGTAAAGATCTGCGCAGTTGGTTGATGAAAGAAATAAAGAGCTGGAGAAGGAGAAACCTGATAGAAGAGTCCAGAAGACCATGGAAGAAAGGGAAGGGGGAGGAGCACTAGAGGCAGGTGATGGGCAGGTAAGGAGAGGGAAATGGGAATAGTGGAGAGGGTGACATTACCAGAAATTTGGTTTGTTAACTAAAACAGTTGAAAACTTCTCCAAATGTACCATGGAGAGCATTCTGACTAGCTGCATCACTGTCTGGCATGGTGGTGCAGGGTGTGCTACTGCACAAGACTGAAGTAAGTTCCAGAAACTTGTAAAATTAGTCATCTCCTTCATGGGTACTAACCTCTGTAGTATCCAAGTCATCTTCAAGCAGCGGTGCCTTAGTGATTCATGAACAGCTTCTTCCCCTCTGCCATTCGATTTCTAAATAGACATTGAACCCATGAACACTACCTCCTCACTACTTTTTTAATTTCTGTTTTTTGCACGACTTATTTTTAACTTAACTATTTAACAGACACAAACCATGTATTTTATTGAATTACTGCCGTAAAGTTAAGAAATTTCACAACATATGCTGTTGATATTAAACCTGATTATGAGTTCCAGAAATCGATGTTTATGTCATCAGGCTAGAGGCTACCCAGACGGAATATAAGGCGTTGCTCCTCCAACGAGTGAGGCCTCATTGCAAAAGTAGAGGAGGCCATACTGGGAGCACCAGATACAGTAGATGACCCCAAAAGACTTGCAAGTGAAGTGTTGCCTCACTGGAAGGACAGTTTGGTAGTGAGGGGGCAGGTGTGGCATTTGCTCCACTTGCAAGGATAAGTACCAGAAGGAGATCAGTGGGATGTACGAGTGGACAAAGGAGTGGTGTAGGGTCAGACCCCCGTGGGGGGGGGGGGGGAGGGAAAGGTGTGCTTGGTGGTGGGAGGATGGGGTGAGGGCAGATGTGTGTGAAATGGAAGAGATGTGGGGAAGTGCAGCATTGATGGTGAAAGAAGGCAAGCCCCTTTCTTTGAAGAAGAAGGACACCTTAGTTGTTCTGGAATGAAAAGCCTCATCCCGAGAGCAGATGTGGTGGAGATGGAGGAACTGAGAGAAGGTGGTGGCATTTTTGCAAGTGACAGGGTGGGAAGAATACTCCAAGTGTTTTATACAGATGCAACGTTCTCTTGCAGCTCTACAATTCGTTCCCCCATCTAATGAAAGCCAACACACCATATACCTTCTTAATCTCTCAATCAACTTGCGCAGCAACTTTGAAGAATCTATCTGTTCTTCCACACTGCTAAGAATCCTGACATTAACCTTCTAGTCTGCCTTTAAGTTCAATCATCCAAAGTGTAACACTTCACACTTTTTGTATTGAACTCCATCTGCCAGTTCTCCATCCAGCTCTGCATCCTGTCTCTACCCCATTATAACCTACAGCAACCTTCTACACTACCCACACCACCAACCTTCATGTCATCTGCAGACTTACTAACCTGCCCATCCACTTCCTCATCTAAGCCATTTATAAAAAACACAAAGAGTAGTGATCCCAGAGCAGATCTCTGTGTATATCACTAGTCACCTACCTCCAGGTAGAATACTTTGCATCCACTACCACCATCAGCCTTCTGTGGCAAGCCAATTTCAAATCTGTACACAAGAACATAAGTAGGAGCAGGAGTAGGCCATCTGGCCCATCGAGCCTGCTCCGCCATTCATTAAGATCATGGCTGATCTGGCCATGGACTCATCTCCACCTACCTGCCTTTTCCCCATAATGCTTAATTCCCCTACTATGCAAAAATCTATCCAACCTTGTCTTAAATGTATTTGCTGAGGCAGCCTCCACTGTTTCATTGGGCAGAGAATTCCACAGATTCACCACTCTCTGGGAAAAGCAGTTCCTCTCATCATCCTAAATTTACTCCCTCGAATCTTGAGGCTATGTCTCCTAGTTTTAGCCTCACCTACCAGTGGAAACAAATTTCCTGCCTCTATGTTATCTATCCCTTTCATAGTCTTATATGTTTTTACAAGATGTCCTCTTATCCTTCTGAATTCCAGCCAGTACAGTCCAAGGCAACTCAATCTCTCCTCCATCTGCTAGACCCTTGCCCACACACTTAACCTATCTCTACCTTCTGCGCAATTTGCTTTTCCACTCAATTTAGTTTCATCAGCAAACTTAGATACACTACACTCAGTCCCCTCTTCTTGATCATTAATGTATATGGTGAACAGTTGTGGGCTCAGCACCGACCCCTGCGGCACATTGCTCACTACTGATTGCCTAGAGTAACGCCTGTGTATACCAACCCTCTGCTTTCTAACAATTACCTATCCTCTATCCATGCAAATACATCTCACCTAACTCTATGCATCCTTATTTTATGCATAAGACTTTTATGAGGCACCTTATGGAACATCTTCTGGAATCCAAGTAAATAATGTCCATCTGTTGCCCTCTATCCATTGCACTCGTTATATCCTCAGAGAACTCCAGTTTGCCAAACAGGACCTGCCCTTGCTAAATCCATGCAGTGTCTACCAGATGGATCCATTTCCTTCCGGATGCCTCGCTATTTTTTTTAATGATAGCTTCAAGCATTTTTCCAACTACAGATGTTAAAGTAAATGGCCTACATCCTTTTTTGAACAGTGGCGTGACATTCGCCGTCTTCCAATCCACCAGGATCTGCCCAGAGTCCAGATAACTTTGGTAAATTATCACCAAAGCCTCTACTATAACTTCTGCCATTCCGTTCAGAAACCAGGGATGCATTCCATCAGAACCAGAGGACTTATCTATCTTCAAGCCCACAAGTTTGCTCAGCACTACCTCTTTCGCAATAGCTATTGCTTCGAGGTCTTCACCTCCCATTGCCTCCATACATCTCTGGCATGTTGGATGTGTCCTCCACTGTGAAGACCAACACAAGGTAGTCATTCAAAGCCTCTGCCACTTCCCCATTACCCAATATCAATTCCCCCTTCTTGTCCTCCAAGGGAGCTATTAGCCACCCTTTTCCACTTTATATAATTATAAAAACTTTTGCTATCCGTTGTTATATTTTGTGCTAGTTTATTTTCATAATCTATCTTCCCTTTCTTTATTGCTCACTTGGTGGTTCTTTATTGCTTTTTAAAATTTTCCCAGTCTTCCAGTTTCCCACTACTCTTGGCAACCTTTTACACACGAGCTTTTGGTTTCATGCAACACACATCAAAGTTGCTGGTGAACGCAGCAGGCCAGGCAGCATCTCTAGGAAGAGGTACAGTCGACGTTTCAGGCCGAGACCCTTTGTCACACTCTGCTCTCCATTCCAAACAGTTGGCTTTTAGTTTCATGCCTTCTTTTATTTCCTTAGTTATCCAAGGCTGGCTCTCCTCACCCTTACTGTCCTTGCTTTTAATTGGAATATACTTCTGTTGAGCACCGTGAAAAATCTCTTTGAAAGTCTTCCACTGTTCTTCAACCATCCCACCATATAGCCTGTGTTCCCAGTCTATACTAGCCAAATCCCCCCTCATCCCATTGTAGTGTCCATTGTTTAGGCATAATACACTATTTTTAAATCAAACTATTGCACCCTCCATTTATATGAGAAACTCAATCATACTGTGGTCACTCTTTCCAAAAAGATCCCTAACTACAAGATCACTAATTTTACCTGTCTCATTGCACAGGACTAGATCCTGTTGCACGGGGCGACTGAGGAGAACCCAAGTGCAGGACACTGGTACGTCAACTGAGTTGAGGATGCTGGCATAGACGTGACTGTGCAACAGCAAACCGGAGGAATCTTGACAAGGAGACAGGATCTACAGGGACTATCTTGAAACTAGAGTAGAACCTGGAACTAATCCTAGAACTAATGGTTATAAGCAGACAAGAGAACAGAGTATCACACAAGAATAGACCAACAAACTGGCAACCTGTGCAGTGACGCCATCGTACTTATTCCACAGTCTCTGATGCAAACCAGGTGTACTGTAATTAAGTAAACCAGCAGCAATTGGAAATCTAATGGCCGAAATTAGGGCGTAATCAGGGAGAAAGGAGCGTTGAACGGGAACAACCAAACAGAACCATGACAGATCCAACATAGCACATTCCCTTGTAGGTTCAGTAACATGCTGTTCAAAAAAGCCATCATGGATGCATTCTGTGAAGTCCTCCCCAAGACTGCCTCAACCAATTTGATTCACCCAATCTATATGCAAGTTAAAGTGCCCCATGATAACTGCTGTTCCATTCTTACATGCCCCAGATATTTCTTTATTGCCTGTGCCACTGTAATGTTGTTATTTGGTGGCCAATAGACAACTCCCATCAGTGATTTTTTTCCCTTTACCATTCCCAATCTCTACCCAGATGGATTCAACATTCTGCTCCTTATTGTCTCTCACTATCGCCCTGCTCCCATCTTTAATTAAGAGTGATACCCCATCTCCCTTAACTTCCTGCTTATCCTCCTGTATTACCTGATATCCTTGAATACTTAATTCCCAATCCTGTTCACCCTGAAACCACATCTTTGTAATGGCCACTAAATCATACCCGTTTCCATAATTTACTGAATACTTCAAGTGTTGCATCTCAGAGCATGGAAAAAATGGAATACTCAATTTTTTGTTCTCTTCAATTTCAAACAATCTTGGCTGTTATGAACCTATACAGCATGGCAAAAACAACATGTTTGGCCTATCAACTGTACCTTTCAGATCTCTTCACTTCGAAGCTCACTTGAGTCCTCTGATTCATTTACTCCAGCCTCTTATGAATCTTCCTCTCATTCCACCCATTTTCTTTGGAATTCTCTTTGCATACCCTGTGGTTTCCTTCCCCCTTTCTTGCCCATTGAAGGACTTCTTGAGACACATCAATCATTGCCCCTAACCTTTGTGGAGTAGCTTAGTGCCAGCACTTTGTTTCTGTCAAAAATGCTCTACAAAATTTTACTGATTACTTTCTGTCTGCACTTCTGTTCTCTTCAGATTGTTTTCTCATCTTTCTGTTTCTACTCTTCTGGCCAAAGTCAGGGATGGAGCATGTCCAACTGTAGTTATTGCCTGGCCAGACCTCTTTCAGTCTACTGTCCAACACCACAGAAAACACACAGCCGTTCCAACGACTGGATTTCAGGTGATGAAAATGGTGCCCCCAGTAGGTGTGTGGATACCCAGTAGGACTGAGCAAGACTTGGTTTAATGGCAGAGGGGCTTTCTGTGAGCCCGTGGCTCTGGGGAGGAAATGAGCAACTTGTTCATTCTGCCCAAAAAAGAACTCAACTCAACTTGGGATGGATAAAGTTTGTTACAGTATCTAAGAGGCCTTGGAACTGAGGTATCCATTCACCTTTGTAAGATAGGCTTCTTGTTAACGAAACAAAGATGTCCACATCTGCACTGACTGCCATTCAGATTCTACTTGCCCTGCGTAAGGTAAGCACTAAGTGCCATTGAAAATGTTATTTGGAACACCAGGAGTCTTATTAATGACATAGCTTAACAGAACCGGAGTGAGGAGATTTTTGCTGATGGTTAACAGCAATCCTTTTTTATATTACAATTCAGCCCCAATACCGTCATTTATGCATCATAAAACCATACGACTATAAGACAAAAGAGCAAAATTAGGCCATTCAGCCTGTTAAGTCTGTTCTGCCACTCCATCATGGTTGACTGATTTATTACGCCTCTTAACTCCATTCTCCTGCCTCCCACCCCCAATAAATTTTGATGAACTTAATAATCAAGAACCTGTTAACCTCCACTTTAAATTACTTGGTCTCTTCAGCTGTGTGGCACTGAATTCCACAGATTTACCACTCTCTGGCTAAAGAAATTCCTCCTCATCTCTGTACGAAGGGGATGGCCTTGAATTCCGAGTCTGTGCCTTCTGGTCCTAGACTCCGCTACTATTGGAAGCATCCTCTCCATGTCCACTCTATCTAGGCCTTTCTATACTTGAAAGCTTTCAATGATATTCCCCCCTCATTCTTCTAAACTCCAGCGAGCACAGACCCAGAGCCCTCAAACACTCTTCATATGTTAACCCTTTCACGCCCGGGGGGAAAAAAGTGAAAAGCAAAAGATAGCAAATGCTGGAAATTTGAAATAAAACAAAACCATTGCCCCCTGCAGGAGTGACGTGCAGCATCTGCGGAGAAGGAAAGAGAGAAAATGTCTCAAGTTGATGAACTATCATCAGAATGAACAATTTTCAACCTAAAGAGTTAACTCTGTTTTCACAGGTGCTGCCTGACCTGCTGAAACTTTCCAAGAAGGGAATGGAACAAGAAATAAGAGAGGATGCCAGAGAGGAAAACAACATCCAAAAAAGGTGTCTGATTCCTCAATACATCTGTAATAACAATGGAAGTCCCCAGGGGACATTGCTAAACAGTGCAGCCAGAGGGGTTTGTTTTTAAGCCAGTAGTCAGTCGAGTAAGTATGTGAAAGCTGGAATCATGGAGGTGGCCAGGAATGCCGGCAGTGCCTTGCAGTTACAGAGGAGGCCTAAAGTAATGATACCTCATTTGTTCTGTGCTTTCTGTTAGCATAAAAGTGACAGCAGCTCCAAACTTTCAAACATTGTACCCATTCCAGAGAGAGACAAGGGCGATAACAAATTTCAGCCAGGCATCGGGGCCTGCAATTTCATAGCCCACACGACTCTGAGAAGCAGATAGTGTCGTCACGTTAAACATAATCACATCAGCACCACCCTCAAACCCAACCATTAAAAATGTGTTTTCTCAGACTCACACTCAATTATCATAACAAAGCAATACTGAAAGGTAACACAAAGAAGCACTATTTGAAGTGCCCCTATATCTTAATTTGCATGTGAACCTATCTATTGTTTTTACTATGTAATCCTTACACTTTTCCCACCATGCCTTCTTCTGTAACCAGAGTGTGAAGGAAATTGGCTGGAACAGGTCAGGCAATGAGATTAGGACTGCTGTTCGCGTGGAAGATAAATGCAAACAGTCAGCGATTGGGCCAAGCAATGTGTTTCCAAGTCATATGTTCCGTGCAAGTAGGTTATTTGTGATGGTCTTTTTGTTATATTTTTTCTTCTTCTCATGACATCAGCAGCACCAAAGGCAGTAGGTAGCAAAATTCTTGCTTTGCACAGGAAGCCACAGGTCAGAAATCCATTACTAATTTCAGCCTTCTGACCAGAATTTTTGAAACCATGTCCCTTTGTATGATTGTTTTCACATTGACAGACTTGGCAGCTGTTGTGAAGCCTCCTTGTCCCGTGATTTATTTACCTTACTTGCAGACAATGGATGTCGAATTTATCACAATGGTTTAAACTCTTGAAGCAGTTTAACCATTGAAGGAAGGGCCAGACATGTAAAATACAGGCTGAAGGTCATTCTTGACAGCAGATAAGAGTACTTTAGTTTAGGTAACACAATCAAGAAAATCACCATTGATAGACAGTCAAAAGTTCTTCTGAAGCTCAAAGAGTGAACTACTGTTAGCAGTACTACAGAGTGTTTTAAAACCTGACATTCCTCCTTGTAGCTCTAAGAGTGGCACTAATCAGGAGATCTGGTTTGCCGCATTGCTTCATGCACAATCTCTCTTTCTAAACAAGCAGGGAGCAAGAAATCTGGGCACCTTCAAATTCCGAAGGAAAACACAACAACCAAGTGCCTCACAACACCTCTTTCACATGATTACGACCCTTCCCCCAGCCCAATCCCACAATCAGCAGTGGGGCTACCAATGCCATAGTAACAAGTAACCTGGGAGATTCGAATGACATGTGATCAAAAGTTCGCAGGTACAAAATTAACAATGGATGACACATGACTGACACCCCACAAAATAGCTGCTGAGTAATGTTGTAATCAGTTTCGAGATATATGATAAGATGTAAAATTAATATGTCTAAAACTTAATGGAAGGCACTTCGACTAAGACACAACCACCATATAATTGTGAGGTTCTTGCTGAAGTGCAAAAAAAGCTCACCCTACTGGTATATTACTGGTCAGATTTTCCCATTATAACTAGTCTTAATTCACATCTTGGCATGCAGGTACTGTACATATTCTTATGAAGATATGAATTTGGAACAGGAATATGCCAGTGAGCCCCTTAATCCTGCTTCTCCATTCAATAAAATCATGGCTGACCTGATTATAAGCCCCATCTCTGAACTCTTGCCTTGCCAGATAACCTTTCTTATTGCTTATATATCAGTTTCCATCTCCCTTTAAGGAAGAGTTCCAAACGCTCAGGAAAAAAGATTGCTTCAGTTTATTTCAAAAGATCAATCCCATATTTTAAAATTGTGACCCCTCATTTACTCCACATCCACCATACCAAGATCCTTCAGGATCTCATCAACACACGAGGTTCTGCAAATGCTGGAAATCCAGAGTAACATGCAAAATGCTGGAGGAACTCAGCAGGTCAGGCAGCACCTATGGAAAGGAATAAAAAGTTGATATTTCGGGCTGAGATCCTTCATAGGGATGTCAATGTTTAATGCTGAAACTATTCTTCAGGTCTTGATGAAGAGTCTCAGCCCAAAACATCAACTGTTTATTCCTTTTCATAGATGCTGCCTGACCTACTGAGTCGCTCGAGCACTTTGTATGTGTTACTCCTTCAGGTTCTACTATGTTTCATTTGAAGTAAAGTATTAACTGAATTAAAGCCATCCGTAGCATTTAATAATTCTGCAGTGAGGGAATCGAAATGTGGGGAACTAAGCGAGTGTAGGACTCTTACTTTCATTGAGCGGGGCAGTGAATAAATGGTGAAATGTGATTGTTCTGGATGGGCAATTAACAACAGTTGAATCTGTTGTGTTCCACTTTTGATGGTGTCTAGCTGCATATTTTAAAATATTTGAAGAAGCATTCTGAGTATTACTGCTTCCCTAACTAATGTTTTAGCGACTGAGCTGCAGCATTTTAATGTTTTGGGAATATTGTGTTGAAATCCTTTTAAAAATGGTTTTGAAAGGATCATGTTTCAGCATGGTCTTTCATTGTGTTAGTGGCGTTTTAATTTTATGTCCTGTTGCATAATTGAAACCTGCCATTTGATTATCACAGTAGTCAATAAACAGGGTACATTGTGTCACACACATATCTGCCAGTGTCAGTTTTGTAGCTGTGGATTTTTGATAGGTGACATTAAAATCAGAGACACAAAACAACATCTCCCAGGTTACTTGTTTCTATGGCATTGGTAGCCTCAGTGCTCATTGTTGAGATGGGTGGGGGAAGGGGATATAATGAAGTGGAAGAAGTCTTGTGAAGCATTGGGCTGTTGGATTTGTTAAGGAACTTGACAGGATTCATTAGTTAAATGAGAAACCAGATTATTAAATACAGCATTTCCACTGATGCTTCTGTGGGTGTTTCATGCCTAAAAGTCAATATTGTGTTCTGTAGAATAATGACATTTGGAGTTTTATCCCTTAAAACACTTGCGCAGTTCTGAAAAAGAAAGTTACTTTCATAGAAAAGTAGCAGTAAATCAACAAAGAATTGGCATTTGTTTGAGTTGGTTAGTGATTTCCAAATGTCAGGCATATCCATGCCACTGCATTTCATCCTAGGAAACTTAAAACAGTAACAATTCAATAGCTTTGAAACATATTTAAAAAGAACTATGTCAGCTTACATAGTTCTTCAATTCAATGAATATGAAACAGTATCTGGTAAAAGATGGCTATTGATTTAATGGAGCTGCCTACTTTCATGGATGGTAGGGTACTAAAATTCTACTGTGAAACCAACAATCCACTGTAGTACCTAAATATTTACAATACGTGGACCTCTGATATTCCCCAGAAGTCCATGGCTGATTCAGTTCTGATAATCTTACAATGATTATGTCACCAGTTTAGTCTCTTACTAAGGATGTTATAACATACCACTGAACAGAGCATCCTGCTTGTTGACTTCAGCCATAACATCAGCGAGCGGAAAAAAAACTTCTCACATGACCAAACTGATTTAGTTAAAGTAATGGAACCATATTATGCAAATGTAATAACATCTTTTATTGATTTTGATGTAATCTCTTACTGTTACCTATTTAACATTCTATTTCTCAGCCAATTATTTGTTGCAAATGTCTCACCTTGATAATCTCGTTAATTGCAGGAACCACCAGGCAGCTGCAAATCCATTGCAACTTCAGCCAGCACTTGTCCCCTGGATGAACCTGACAGTGGAAACTATTACAGTCCCATTCAAAATAGGGGAAAGAGGTGAGCCAATAAATAGTAAAGCAATCGTTTCACCACAAGAAAGGCTTCTTCCCTCGTCTTTTTCATTCCTGATGGTGCCACAGCAGCAACCCAAAATGTTGACTGTTTATTCTCCTCCATAGCTGCTGCCTGACCCACTGAGACCTCCAGCATTTTGTGTGTTCCTCAGAAGTGGTACAGACAGCACGCTGTTCAGTCATTGCCATGCAAGCAAAGGGCAGGGATACCAGACAACAGCAATATTGAACTAGGAAAGAAAATGAGGCAATGGATGCACGCACGTTTGATTGCTCTATAACACTGAGGATGTGCGAGCATGCTACCTAATGGTAGCCAATTAAATTCCCAAGTACGTCCTCAGCTCGGTGTGGAAAAAAGAGAAATGCAAAAGACACAACAGATGAACTCGCAACGGTATTCAGCCAGAAGCAGATGATGAACATTACCACTCTCTGACATCCACACCATTACAGCCTTTAGCCAATTTGTTGTATAAATCCTATAAAACAGCTGACATACAGCACCAATACAGTTCTGGCAGTGGGACAACAATATTTTAATAGGGAGGAATTGAGAAAAGGGAATGGTATTTTTATAGAAATCTGATGGTGGAGGGGAAGAAGCTGTTCTTAAAACATTGAGTGTGGGGTCTTCAGGCCCCTGTACCTCCTTCCTGTTAGTAGTAATGGGAAGAGGGCATATCTTGGATGATGAGATACTCAATGATGGATGCTGCCTTCCTGAAAGTGCCCAACCACAAACTGTTCCAGCTGCTACCATCCGGGAAACATGGCGGCAGGGGGAGGGATGAAGTAAAGGCTGGGAATTTGATTGGTCTCCCTTCAGGTTTCATCTATTATCCTGTGGTTCCCTCTCCCCCCCCCCACCCCACCTATGTCAGGATGCTGTTCATCGACTATAGCTCAGTCCTGATTGAGAAGTTGCAGAACCTGGGCCTCTGTACCTCCCTCTGCAATTGGATCCTCAATAACATCTCCTGCTCGTTGACGATCACCACTGGTGCACCTCAGGGGTGTGTGCTTAGCCCACTGCTCTACTCTCTATATACACATGACTGTGTGGCTAGGCATAGATCAAATAGCATCTATAACTTTGCTGACGATACAACTATCGATGGTAGAATCTCAGGTGGTGACGAGAGGGCGTACAGGAGTGAGATATGCCAACTAGTAGAATGGTGCCACAGCAACAACCTGGCACTCAATGTCAGTAAGACAAAAGAGCTGGTTGTGGACTTCAGGAAGGGTAAGACGAAGGAACATATACCAATCCTCATAGAGGGATCAGAAGTGAAGAGAGTGAGCAGCTTCAAGTTCCTGGGTGTCAAGATCTCTGAGGATCTAATGAGCATCTAACCTGGTCCCAACATATCGATGTAGTTATAAAGAAGGCAAGACAGCAGCTATACTTCATTAGGAGTTTGAAGAGATTTGGCATGTCAACAAATACATTCAAAAACTTCCATAGATGTATTCTGGAGAGCATCCTGACAGGCTGCATCACTGTCTGGTATGGGGGGTCAGGGTGGGGGGGGGGCTACTGCACAGGACTGAAAGAAGCTGCAGAGAGTTGTAAATCTAGTCAGTTCCGTCTTGGGTACTAGACTACAAAGTACCCAGGACATCTTCAGGGAACGGTGTCTCAGAAAGGGAACATCAATAACTAAGGACCTCCAGCACCCAGGGCATGCCCTTTTCTCACTGTTACCATCAGGTAGGAGATACAGAAGCCTGAAGGCACACACTCAGCGATTCAGGAACAGCTTCTTCCCCTCTGCCATCCGATTCCTAAATCGACATTGAACCCTTGAACACTACCTCATCTTTTTAATATACAAACCCCATTTCTAGAAAAGTTGGGATATTTTCCAAAATGCAATAAAAACAAAAATCTGTGATATGTTAATTCACGTGAACCTTTATTTAACTGACAAAAGTACAAAGAAAAGATTTTCAATAGTTTTACTGACCAACTTAATTGTATTTTGTAAACATACACAAATCTAGAATTTGATGGCTGCAACACACTCAACAAAAGTTGGGACAGAGTTAAAATAAGATTGAGAAGTGCACAGAATATTCAAGTAACACCGGTTTGGAAGACTCCACATTAAGCAGGCTAATTGGTGGCAGGTGAGGTATCATGACTGGGTATAAAAGTAGCGTCCATCAAAGGCTCAGTCTTTGCAAGCAAGGATGAGTCGTGGCTCACCCCTTTGTGCCAAAATTTGTGAGAGAATTGTTAAATCAGTTCAAAAGGAACATTTCTTAACGCAAGATTGCAGAGAATTTAGGTCTTTCAACATCTACAGTACATAATATTGTGAAAAGATTCAGAGAATTCAGAGACATCTCAGCGCGTAAAGGGCAAGGTCGGAAACCACTGTTGAATGCGCGTGATCTTCGAGCCCTCAGGTGGCACTGCCTAAGAAACCATCATGCTACTGTGACAATTATAGCCACCTGGGCTTGGGAGTACTTTGGAAAACCATTGTCACTCAACACAGTCCATCGCTGCGTCCAGAAACGCAGCTTGAAACTGTATTACGCAAGGAGGAAGCCATACATCAACTCTATGCAAAAACGCTGGCGAGTTCTCTGGGCCCGAGTTCATCTCAGATGGACCGAAAGACTGTGGAGCCGTGTGCTGTGGTCAGATGAGTCCAGATTTCAGCTAGTTTTCGGAAAAAACGGGCGTTGAGTTCTCCGTGCCAAAGATGAAAACGACCATCCAGATTGTTATCAGCGAAAGGTGCAAAAGCCAGCATCTGTGATGGTATGGGGGTGCATCAGTGCCCACGGCATAGGTGAGTTGCATGTATGTGAAAGTACCATTGACTCTGAGGTGTATATTAGGATTTTAGAGAGACATATGTTGCCATCAAGGCGACGTCTCTTCACGGGACGTCCATGCTTATTTCAGCAGGACAATGCCAGACTACATTCTGCACGGGCTACAACAGCGTGGCTTTGTAGACACAGAGTGTGTGTGCTTGACTGGCCTGCTGCCAGTCCAGATCTATCTCCTATTGAAAATGTATGGCACATCATGAAGAGGAGAATCAGACAACGGAGACTACGGACTGTTGAGCAGCTGAAGTCTTATATCAAGCAAGAATGGACAAAATTTCCAATTGCAAATCTACTACAATTAGTATCCTCAGTTTCAAAACGATTAAAAAGTGTTATTAAAGGGAAAGGTGATGTGACACAATGGTAAACATGCCTCTGTCCCAACTTTTGTTGAGTGTGTTGTAGCCAACAAATTCTAAATTTGTGTATGTTTACAAAATACAATTAAGTTGGTCAGTAAAACTATTGAAAATCTTTTCTTTGTACTTTTGTCAGTTAAATAAAGGTTCACGTGAATTAACATATCACAGATTTTTGTTTTTATTGCGTTTTGGAAAATATCCCAACTTTTCTGGAAATGGGGTTTGTATACTATTTCTTTTTTTTGTATGTATTTTAATCTATTCGATATACGTATACTGTAATTGATTTACTTGTTTATTTATTATTATTTTTTCCCTCTTCTAGATTATGTATTGCATTGAACTGCTGCTGCTAAGTTAACAAGTCCGTCTAGTGATCTGAAGGTTGCTAGTTCAATCCTCAGCTGAGGCAGCGTGTTGTGTCCTTGAGCAAGGCACTTAACCACATTGCTCTGTGACAACATCGGTGCCAAGCTGTATCGGCCCTGGTGCCCTTCCCTGGGACAACATCGGTGCCAAGCTGTATCGGCCCTGGTGCCCTTCCCTGGGACAACATCGGTGCCAAGCTGTATCGGCCCTGGTGCCCTTCCCTGGGACAACATCGGTGCCAAGCTGTATCGGCCCTGGTGCCCTTCCCTGGGACAACATCGGTGCCAAGCTGTATCGGCCCTAGTGCCCTTCCCTGGGACAACATCGGTGGCGTGGAGAGGGGAGACTTGCAGCATGGGCAGCTGCTGGTCTTCCATACAACCTCGCCCAGGCCTGTGGCCTGCAAACCTTCCAAGACGCAAATCCATAGTCTCACGAGACTAACAAATGCCAAAAAAAAGTTAACAAATTTCACGTCACATGCCGGTGATAATAAACCTGATTCTGATTAGAGAATTGTGTATTTAACTGCATGTTGCATATGTTATTTAACTGTATATTGCATAAAGTATGTTGCACTTTATATCAACTTGAACATCTATAGAATATTTTTTTATTAACTGTTAACATTATTGTGTTAACATTATCTTATGTGCTCTATTTACTGTGTTTTGCACCTTGGTCCGGAGGAATATTGCTTCATTTAGTTGTATACGTGTGTACAATTGAATGACAGTAGACTTGAACTTGAACTAGAGCGCTCTCAGAATTTCTGGCATCTTCCATTGTGAAAACTGATGTAACATACTTATTTAGCTCCTCCCACGCTTCCCTGTTCTCCATTACTACTTCTCTAACATCAATTTTAAGCAATCCAATGTGCACTCTTGCCTCTCTCTAATCCAAAAGTATTTAAAAAGATCTTGGAATCTTCTTCTATATTATTGGCTAGTTTACTCTCACACTTCATCTTCTCTCCATTAAGCTGTGGTTTAGCTGTCATCTGCTGGCTTTTAAAGGTTTCCCAGTCGTCTGGCTTCCCACTAATCTGTGCCTTCTGTATGCCCTGTCTTTCTGTCTTATGCTGTCCCTGCCTTCCCTTGTCAGTAATGGCTGCCACATTCTCCCCTTCATGTGCTTCTTCTTCTTGGGGTGAATTTCTGCTCTGTCTTCCAAATTACTCTCAGAAACTGCTTTCATTGCTGCCCAATCATCTCTGGTCAATTCCTTCATGCATTTGTAATTACCTTTACTCAACTGTAATACTATTACTCAAAATTTCACCTTCTCTTGCTCAAACTACAGGGTGAATTCTATCATATTATGGTCATGGTCTCCTTTACCTTAAGTTCCCTGATCAAATTTGCCTCAATACTTAACACCAAATCCGGAATGGCTTGTTCCCTGTTCTACACCACTGCCCTAGGAAAGAGACTCTGACTACCAATCTCATCTCTACCTCTCATAATCTTACAAACTTTTACAAGGTCTCCCTTCAGTCTCTTGCATTGCAGTGGAAATAAGCCCAGCCTATCAGTCTCTCCTTATCACCACAGTCCTCCATTCCAGGCAACATCCTGATGAATCTTTTCTGTACTCTCTCCATTGCTATCACATCCTTCCTGCAGTGCAGTGACCAGAACTGTACACAATATTCCAAGTGTGGTTTTCCTATTGTTCTGCAACAGGATGTTCTAGCTCTTATAGTCAATGAAGGTGAGTATGTTAAATGCCTTCACTACCTTATCCATCCGCATCACCACTTTCAGTGAGCTATGAACCTGCACACCATTATCCTCTGTACCTCAAAGTTCCTAAGGTCCGTGCCATTTAGTCTACATGTCGTACTCAAATTTGCCTTCCCGAAGTGCATTACCTCACAAATACTTGGATTAAATTCCATCTACATCCAGCTCTATTGAAATTTCCTGCAACTTCTCCAGTTTTTACATCTTATGTACACTTACATTCTCATTCAAGCCATCTAAGTATTTTCAGACAACATAGTTCCCGGCTCCAATTTGCCTACCAGCACAACATGTCCACAGCAGATGGTATTTCATTGGCTCTCACTCGACCCTGGAACATCTGGACAGTGAAAATGCATACAACAGGATGCTCTTCATTGACTACAGTTTTGCATTCAACGCTATAATCCCCTCAAAACTAATCAATGAACTCCAAGACCTAGGCCTCAGTACCTCCTTGTGCAGCTGGATCCTTTGATTTCCTCACTTGCAGACCCCAGTCAGTTTGGGTTGGCAATCACAAGGCTGTGTGCTTAGCTCCCTGCTCTACTTGCTTTATACTTAAGGCTGGGAGGCTAATTACAGCTCCAATGCATATTTAAGTTTGCTGACAACACCACTGTTGTTGGCTGAATCAAAGGTGGTAATGAACTGGCACACTCAAGATTATTTAATGTCATTTCCAGCACACACATGTAAAGGAAAATGAAATAATTGTTACTCGGGAACCAATGCAGCCCAAAAACACACAGTAAGTATAAAAACGATAAATATAAATATATAAGATGGCTTATATACATAGATTGATTGTAGGTGATACTGGGCACAGGAGTGTCTGTACATAAGGTGACTGACAGGAAATAATAAAGTAGTGGTGGTAGGGAGTTGTGGGGGGTTGTGGAGGGGTGGGTCAGTGGGTGAAGATGTTGATTAGCCTTACTGTTGGGGAAAGTAACTGTTTTTAAGACTGGTGGTCCTGGCATGGATATTCCATAGTCTCCTTCCTGATGGGATTGGGACAAACAGTCCATGAGCAGGGTGGGTGGGATTCTTCATGATGTTACCGGCCATTTTCCAGCAACTTCCTGTATATATATGCCCTTGATGGCGGGTAGGCTGGTGCTAGTGATGTGTTGGGCAGTTTTGACTACCCGTTGTAGAGCGTTCCTGTTCACCGCAGTGCAGTCTCCATGCCATGCAGTGTTGCAGCTTGTTAGGATGCTCTCTACTGCACATCTGTAGAATGAGGTGAGTACATAGGCAGGTTTTAGGAGGGAGATTGAAAATCTAAAATGGTCCCATAATAACAATCTCTCACTAAATGTCAGGAAAACCAAAGAATTGATTATTGACTATGGGTGGAAGAAACCAGAGGTACATGGGCCACTCCTCAACAGGGGGTCAGAGATGGAGAGGGTCAGCAGCTTTAAGTTGTTCAGAGTTATGATTTTAGAGGATCTGCCCTATGTCCAGCATGTAAGTGCCATTGCAAAGGAGGAATGGCAGCACCATAACTTTCTTGGAAGTTTGCAAAGTTTCAGCATGTTATCTCAATCTTTGACAAATTTCTAAAGACGTACGGTGGAGTATACTGACTAGTTGCATCACAATTTAGTACGATCACACCAATGCCCTTGAATGGTAAAACCTACAAAAAGTAGTGAATACCCAGGACATCACAGGTAAGGCTCTCCCCACTTTTCAGAATCAGAATCTGGTTTAATATCACTGGCATATTTTGTGAAATATTGTTAACTTTGTAGCAGCAGTACATGATTATAAAGAATAAAATAGTGAATTATAGTATGAATATATGTAAAACAGTTAAATAAGTAGAACAAGAAAAATGGAAATGAATAAGTAGTGAGTTAGTATTCATGGTTCAATGTCCCTTCAGAAATCAGAGAGCAGAGGGGAAGAAGTTGTTCCTGGATCATTGAGTGTGTGCCTTTAGACTTCCGTACCCACTTCCTGCTGGTAGCAAAGAGAAGAAAGCACGTCCTGGGTAATGGGGGTCCTTGATGATGAATGCCGCCCTTTTGAGGCACTGCTCCTTGAAGATATCCTGAATACTACAAAGGCTAGTACCCATGATGGAGCTGAGAAATTTTACTGATTTCTGCAGCTTATTTTGATCCTCTGCTGTAGCCCCCCCCCCACCCCCATACCAGACGGTGATACAGCCAGTTAGAATGCTCTCCAGTACATCAGTAGAAATCTGTGTGTTTTTGATGACATACCAAATCTCCTCAAACTTGTGAAATATAGCCGTTGTCTTGCTTTCTTTATAGCTGCATCAATGTGTCGGGCTCAGGCCATTGAGCACATCTACACGGAACGCAGTGCTGGAAGGCAGCATTCATCACCAAGGACCCCAGCATCCAGGCCAAGCCGTCTTCTTGCTGCTGCATCAGGGAGGAGGTACAGGAACCTCAAATCCCACACCATCAGGTTCAGGAGCAGTTATTAACCTATCTATCAGGTTCTTAAACCAGAGAGATAACTTCACTTGCTCCAACACCGAATTGATTCCACAACCTATGAACTCACTTTTAAGCACTCTACAACTCACATTCTCAATATTTATTGCTTATTTATTTAATATTATTATTTTGGTTTTTTTTTGTACTTGCACGATTTGTTGTCTTTTGCACACTGGTTGTCCGTCTTTGTTGTGTGTGGTTTTCCATTCATTCTACAGTGTTTCTTTGTATATACAGTGAATATGTTCTTTGTATATATTGTTTCTATATATTCTTTGTATATACAGCTGACAGCGATGCAGGTGAATGCTTCCCTGGTATCATGGATTCTTGATTACCTGACTGGCAGACCACAGTACGTGTGCTTGCAACATTGTGTGTCCGACAGAGTGATCAGCAGCACTGGGGCTCCACAGGGGACTGTCTTGTCTCCCTTTCTCTTTACCATTTACACCTCGGACTTCAACTACTGCACAGAGTCTTGTCATCTTCAGAAGTTTTCAGATGACTCTGCCATAGTTGGATGCATCAGCAAGGGAGATGAGACTGAGTACAGGGCTACGGTAGGAAACTTTGTCACATGGTGTGAGCAGAATTATCTGCAGCTTAATGTGAAAAAGGCTAAGGAGCTGGTGGTAGACCTGAGGAGAGCTAAGGTACCAGTGACCCCTGTTTCCATCCAGGGGGTCAGTGTGGACATGGTGGAGGATTACAAATACCTGGGGATACAAATTGACAATAAACTGGACTGGTCAAAGAACACTGAGGCTGTCTACAAGAAGGGTCAGAGCCATCTCTATTTCCTGAGGAGACCGAGGTCCTTTAACATCTGCCAGACGATGCTGAGGATGTTCTATGAGTCTGTGGTGGCCAGTGCTGTCATGTTTGCTGTTGTGTGCTGGGGCAGCAGGCTGAGGGTAGCAGACACCAACAGAATCAACAAACTCATGGCCTTATGAATCAGTGATGTTGTGGGGATGGAACTGGACTCTCTGTTGGTGATGTCTGAAAAGAGGATGCTGTCCAAGTTGCATGCCATCTTGGACAATGTCTCCCATCCACAACATAATGTACTGGTTGGGCACAGGAGTACATTCAGCCAGAGACTCATTCCACTGAGATACAACACTGAGCGTCATAGGAAGTCATTCCTGCCTGTGGCCATCAAACTTTACAACTCCTCCCTTGGAGGGTCAGACACCCTGAGCCAATAGGCTGGTCCTGGACTTATTTCCTGGCATAATTTACATATTACTATTTAACTATTTATGTATTTATTATTTATGGTGCAACTGTAACAAAAACCAATTTCCCCCAGGATCAATAAAGTATGACTATGAATACAGTACACACAAGAAAATAAGTCTTACAATGCTATATGGTGACATATGTGGACTTCACTAATAAATTTACTTTGAACTTAAACACAAATCCCTGTAGTCTATTGTTTTATTATTAGTTTATTGTTGTCACATGTACTGACATAAATGATAAAGCTTTGGTTTTTATGTTATCCACAAGGATCATGATATGCACAAGTATATCAAGGTCATTAAAGGAAAATCAAAAATAGAATAAAGTATTGCATTTACAGAGACAAACAAGGTGCAAGGGCCACGATGAGGTAGACTGGGAGATCAAGAGTTCATCTTAAAACATATAAAAGGTCAGATCAGGAGTCTAATAACAGTGGGATACAAGCTGTCCTTGACTCTGGCCGCATGTGCCTTCAAGCATTTGTATCTTCTGCCTGATGGAAGAGCCACGATTATTTAAATGCCAGACATACAGTCAGAGAAGTCTCCTCGAATGTAGATATCCAAATGGATGAAGATCGGGCCATAGGACTTTTGGTGAGTTGTAATCGGTTTATTATTGTCATAAGTGCAGAGATTAAGTAGAAAATTCAGCTTTGCATGCCAGCCATTCCGATAATTTCAAAAAATAATCACTTTGAAGTAGTACAGTGGGAAAAGCAACAACAAAATGCAGAATAGGGTGTTACAGTTATAGTTACAGAGGAAGTGTAATTTAAAGTGGAGCTTGAGAGTGTCAAAGGTTACAGGGAGAAGGCAGGAGAATGGGTTTGAAAGGTGTAATGAATTAGCCATGATGGAATGGTGGAGCAAATTTGAATGGCTGAATTCTGCTCCTTTGCCTTATAGTTTAATAAGGTGCAAATTCTGTGCTGAGGTAGACTGTGAGATCAAGAGTTCATCTTTATTATAGAGGTCCATTCAATAATTTTAGAACAGTGGGATAGAAGCTGTCCTTGAGCCTGTTGGTGCATGTTTTCAGGCGTTTGTATCTCTGTTTATGGAAGGTGGGGGAAGAGAGAATGTCTGGGGTGAGTGGGCTCCATGATCATGTTAGCTACTTACCTGAGGCAGCAGGGAGTGTGGGCGGAATCCTGCGGAGGAGACTGCTTTTCATGATGTTTTAATAACTCTCTGCAATTTTTTGTAGTCTTGGGCAGAGCAGTTGCCATGACATGTTGTTTCAAGGAAGAGTCCCTTTAAACAGTAGAACATAGATTACAATTTTTTGCACTTCAAGCCAATATACAACAGCATAATTTACAGTCAAAATGCTCTGGATGGCTTTTCATT
This sequence comes from Mobula birostris, assembly GCF_030028105.1. Lineage (NCBI taxonomy): Eukaryota > Metazoa > Chordata > Chondrichthyes > Myliobatiformes > Myliobatidae > Mobula > Mobula birostris. The sequence continues at coordinate 194,194,037 of NC_092372.1, read as the reverse complement.
AGCCACTGATGTGAGTGTAATATAGTAAACTTGAAGGCTCTAAAAATATGCATTCAAAGGTTCAGAAGTTCAATGGTTTATTTTCTCCTTCCATAGCTCCGCTCACATTACCAGATATTCTGATGAAGAGGCATTATGGCTTGATAAAGGGTCTCAGCCTGAAACATCGACTCTTTATTCCTTTTCATAGATGTTGCCTGACCGCTGAGTTCCTCCAGCATTTTGTGTGTGGTACACTGCCAGTGTTATTTCTACCAAAAAATGCCGCGTCTGAAACCGGGACTGCAGGCTGCATCTGAGTTATTTCCAGAGTCTGGCATCGTACTTATGCAGGTTAGGTGCGACCAGCATTGTTCGTAATGGCCAACTACTTCCCCTCTGCAGTTCCGTCCACTCCAGCCTGGAACCTGGAGAAGGAAAATGAGCTTGAAACACTTCTGAGCAATGAACACTGGGAAAACTAAATCATTCGAAAGCAAAGAACTGCAGGTGCTGGAAATCTGAAATAGGAAAACTTTGGAAATGCTCAGGGGCCAGGTAACAGCCATGGAGAAAGAAACTGGGGTAATGCTTTCATCATCCAATCTGCTGAGTATTTCAAATATGATGGCTTAATTTGCTAGATTTTCATTTGGATGCTTAACGCTTCTGCTGATTTACAAAGGTGGCCTTTGTTAATTGGATTGATGTCATTGTTAATTGGATTGTCAGATATGTGCAGAGGGAAACAATATCCATTGACAATATTCAGCAGGTATCTCCAAGCAAACCCATTAATTGGATGTCACCAGAAAGTGGGTGAAATAGTTTACCGATAATATTTAATTCACTGCACTTGTAACTATGAGGTATGCTTCCATACAGTATGAATCCCTACCTGCTAATAAAATTGATAATATGAAGCATTAAATGTCAAACAGTTCCACAATTCAAAGATTTGAAGATAGGGAGAGTGGTTTGGTATGCTGAACATCCCACTGTAAAAGACCTTCGAGCCATTTTCAAATATCCCCGATGAGATTATCAAAAACATTTAAAACAGTTTAAATGTGTTTAGATAATTTTAAAAAGATGTTGTAAAGTAATAAAAATTTTAAAAATCATAAGAGCACTTAAGATCAAGTTTAAGGAATAGATAAGAATTCTGAAATTTAAGACTAGTCAAAAAAAGAAAATAACAAACTGTTATCTGTTTAATCAAGTTTGATGCTCTACTTGCTTTACACCCATGATTGTGTGGCTAAGTACAGCTCCAACACCATATACAAGTTCGCTGATGACACCACTGTTGTGGGCTGTATCAAAGGCGGTGATGAATCAGCATACAGGAGAGAGATTGAAAATTTGGCTGGGCGGTGTCATAACCACAACCTCTCACTCAATGTCAGCAAGACCAAGGAATTGATTGTAGACCAGGAGAAGGAAACCAAAGGTCCATGAGTCAGTCCTCAGAGGATCAGAGGTGGAGAGGGTCAGTAACTTTAAATTCTGGGTGTCACTATCTCAGAGGACCTGCCTGGATCCATCATATAAATGTAATTGCAAAGAAAGCACAACAACATCTCTACTTCCTCAGGCATCTGCGAGGTTTGGTATGTCATCAGAAAGTTTGACAAACTTCTATTGATGTTTGGTGGGAAGTGTGATGGCTGGTTGTATTACAGTCTGGTATTGGAACACCAATGCCTTTGAATGGAAAATCCTGCAAAAGGTAGTGGGTTCGGTCCAGTACATCACAGGTAAAGCCCTCCCAGCTATTGAGCACATCTACATGAAATGCTGTCATAGGGAAGAAGCATCCATCATCAAAGATCCTCACCACCCAGGCCATGCTCCTTTCTCACTGCTGCCATCAGGTAGAAGGTACAAGTGCCTCAGGACTCGTACCACTGGGTTCAAGACCAGTTACTATCCCTCAACCATCAGACTCTTGAACAAAAGAGAATAACTATACTCTCTTGCCCATCCATTGAGATGTGCCCACAACCAACGACCTTACTTTAAGGAATCTTGTTATTTCATGGTCTCATTGTTTATTGCTATTTATTTATATCTGCATTTGCACAGTTTGTTGTCTTCTATGCTCTACTTGCTCTTTCATTGATCCTGTTTATGGTTACTGTTTATGGTTACTGTTCTATAGAATTTGCTGAGTATGCCCGCAGGAATATGAATCTCAGGGTTGTATGTGGTGACATGTATGTACTCTGATAATAAATTTTACTTTGAATTTTGAACTTTGAGCCCATTCAGATGAATAGAGTTGCAATAAGTAGAAGAGTTACGGCCAGCATAAAGCTGAAGGGTTGGATATGAAGTCCATTGGCCTTTTAGCTCAGCACATCTAAACTGTATTTCTATCTTTCAGGAGAAAGAAATCCATGGTCATGGGAAAAAAATGAACCCTCTGCACAGACAGCACCTGATGTAGGATCATACCTGGCTCTTGGAGCTATGAGACAGAAAGACTTCTTGCTGTGTTACCATGCCAATAGCTGCAATAATAATTTAATGGCCCAGCAATCAGAACTGCTCAGTCTTCTGGATGCAATTCTCCTAATGAAAGTGATTATGATAAATATTAATCACAAGTCCAAACCTTTGACTTGTTTCATTCTCTGTCATCAGCCATTTTTGCAATAGTAGAAACACAAGAAACTTCAGATGCTGGAGGAACTCTGAAGGTCAAGCAGCATCTGTGGAGAGAAAATATTGTGGACGTTGGGTCAAAAATGGCATTAGGATTTTTACCATAACTTTGACTTTTTTACAATATTACCATCCTCAGATATCTTTCATTGCCTTTTATTTAAAATACTAACCTCTTCATTGCTTTGACACAATGTAAACCATTTTACACCTCGAATTTCACCTTCACAATATTTTCACTTTTCCTAGATATATTCAAATCCCTTTGATTTGCATTATGCTGTTCTAGGTATTAGCTTTTTTCATCTAAGTATCTATCGGCTACGTTTCTGATTCCTAGCTCCAAATGATTTACGAAAACATTTAAAGAAAAGCAGTTCCAAAACAAATCTCTCAGTTATCCTTCGGAAACATTCCTCTGGTTCATCTGACTGCAATGCCTCAGGGTTCCATCAGTTAATCAATTGCACATCCATTGTAAAATATTTCTATTAATACTTGCTTTCACTATTTTCATAACCAGCCTTTCCAAAGCAGCTGTATCTAACTTCCCCATTTCAAATGCCTTTGTCACATATGCAATAAAGTTAGTAATTTTAAATTGGCTAGTCTTCTCTGTTATGAATAATTCGTCAGTGTATAGTTACAGATTTAAAAATTCATTTTTCAACTCTTCCATCAAATTGAACATTTGCATTCCAAATTTGATTTGGAGTTTGTGAGGAGTCTGATTTATCAATCTATTATTTCTGATTTTTTTATGAGATACAGGGATCAGAACTGATGTTATCAGACTTAGTTGCAATTTTTAACTACATCTCCACTGAGCCAAGCCTTAATCTTTCCATACATTCATTATGCATCTCAGCTGACCCAGATGAAGAGCCAATCTTTGAGGCCAAAAAAGGACATTATTGTACCAAAGCCAAGCCTTGTACATCACCTAAAATATACAGATTAAAACTTACTCAATCCAATGCAGCAAAAGGATTTCTCAAACAAAAATCAGAAAATCAAATTATTCAATGTATCCGGGTAAGACAACATCAGTGGGCAGAACAGACATACTGGGGTTTGGGGTTTTCAACAACCATCAGAAAGGTTGAAAAGATTCTGTGGAAACCTGTACTTGAATAACATCTCACCATTCTTTCCACACATGTTCCCTGACCAACTGAGTATTTACGGCATTATGCTCTAGTTCAAAAGTGTTTGAAAGTTTAGAGTAACACACGCAAAATGCTGGAGGAATTTAACAGCTCATTTGTCAGCTGTTCATCCAATCCATAGGTGCTGCCTGACCTGCTGAGTGCCTGTACTGTTTTGTGTGTATTACTCTGAAATTCCAGCATCTACAGAATCTCTTGTGTTTATGTTTGAAAGTTCGTCATGTTTCTGAAAATGAATCAGGATCTTTGTGATATCAGATGTTCACATGAAGTTCTTGCTAGCACCTACCTGTGAGGGTTTTACAGCATAAAATTCAATCAAAAAAAACCTGGAGACAGGCAACAATTTTCTAAAAATTCACAATGTGTTTATTGTCATTCAGTACGCTTCTCGATTAACAAAAAAAATGTGGGGTTACTTTTTGGAACAAGACACAACGATGTGCAGCTTGCTTGCAGAAAACCCTCATTAGATAACCAATCACAACTGATTAGCAATGTCTCCACAAGCAGCCAGATAAACAACATTAAGTGTTTCTGTCATGTATGCGGACTCGACCATTAACGTTCATTAAATCATCTGTGTAGAGAGAGGCGATTCAATTACCCATTTGAGAAGATATTAAAACATGTAGCAATGTGTATTTTAAGTATTCACTCGAGTGGTTTTATTCTAGCTAGGAGGTTCACAAAATTAGAAACAAAAAAAGTATATTTTATAAATGCAAACACGAGGAAATCTGCAGATGCTGGAAATTCAAGCAATACACACAAAAAATGCTGGTGAACGCAGCAGGCCAGGCAGCATCTTTAGGAAGAGGTACAGTCCACATTTTGGGCTGAGACCTTTCGTCAGGACTAACTGAAAGAAGGGATATAACCATATAACAATTACAGCACGGAAACAGACCATCTGGGTCCTTCTAGTCCATGCCGAATGCTTAGTCTCACCTAGTACCATCTACCTGCACTCAGCCCATAACCCTCCATTCCTTTCCTGTCCATATACCTATCCAATTTTTTTTAAATGACAAAATCGAATCTGCCTCTACCACTTCTACTGGAAGTATAGTAAGAGATTTGAAATTGGAAGGGGAAGGAATGGAGCTAAGAGCTGGAAAGTTGATAGGCAAAAGGGATACGAGGCTGGAGAAGGGAGAGGATCATGGGACGGGAGGTCTAGGGAGAAAGAAAGGGGGAGGGGGAAGCCCAGAGGATGGGCAAGGAGTTATAGTGAGAGGGACAGAGGGAGGAAAAAGAGAGAAAAAAAATAATAAATAAATAAATAACAGATGGGGCACGAAGGGGAGGTGGGGCATTAGCGGAAGTTAGAGAAGTCAACGTTCATGCCATCAGGTTGGAGGCTATCCAGACAGAATACAAGGTGTTGTTCCTCCAACCTGAGCGTGGCTTCATCTTGACAGTAGAGGCGGCCATGGATAGCCATATCAGAATGGGAATGAGACATGGAATTAAAATGTGTGGCCACTGGGAGATCCTGCTTTCTCTGGCGGATAGAGCGTAGGTGTTCAGCGAAACGGTCTCCCAGCCTGCGTCGGGTCTGGCCAATATATAGAAGGCCGCATCGGGAGCACCGGATGCAGTATATCGCACCAGCCGACTCACAGGTGAATTGTCGCCTCACCTAGAAGGACTGTCTGGGGCCCTGAATGCTGGTGTAAGGACATGTATAGCACTTGTTTTATAGGCTGGCACCAAATCCCCATCAAAACTGGGACCTTCTCTTAAAGGGACCTTTGCAACAACAATTTACATGTGTGAATCACCTTGAGCACAGACAAAAAACATGAGGCTCTGAGAGAAGGTAACAAACTTCACAATGAGACATATTAAGATATACAGGGAAAGATGTCCAAATTTTCAGTCAAATTGGCAAATTTTATAGAGTATTTTAGAGGTGGAAAATGAGGTATACAACAGACTTATTGTAGGAATTCCAAAGATTGGTCTGGAAGTTGAGATGGTGAGCTAGCTAGTTCACTTGGTGGAAGGAGTCAGAGGGTGATAGTGGAGGGCTGTTCTTCAACCTGTGTCATGTCGTGTGCAAAAGGGATTGGTGCCGGGTCCTCTGCTATTATTATTTTATCATGGATTTATTGATTATGCCCAAAGGAAATGAATCTCAGGGTTGAATATGGTAACATATATGTACTTTGATAATAAGATGATTTTGAAATTTTGAACCTTGCTGTTTTTCATATACAAGAGCCGTTCTGATGAGAATGTTGGTGGAATGATTAACAAGTTTGCAGATGACACTAAAAATGGTGGTGTGGTGGACTGTGAAGGTGATAATTTAAGGTTACTACAGGATCTAGATTGAATGGGGAAGGGGCAAAGAAATGGCAGATGGAATTTACCAAAGTGTGAAACTCGGGCAGAACAAACACAGAAAGTGACAGGACCCTGGGCAATATGATAAGGTAAGGAGTCTGAAGAATATCAGTATATTTTTCCTGAAAGTGGTAACACAGGTAGACAAAATAGTGAAGATGATGTATGGTATGCTTGCCAAAAATCAGACAGAGCATTAAAGAGGATATCATGTTGGAGCTGCAGTGGATTTTAGTGAGAGCTCACATGGAATATCACGCCCAGTCTGTTTGCCATACTATAGGAAGGATGTGATTACCTGGAGAGGGTAACGGAAAGATTCACAACAATGTTGCTGGTACTGGTGGACTTGAGTTATGAGCGAGACTAGACAGACTGGGACAGTTTTCCCTGGAGCAAAGGTGGCTGAGGCTTACCTTATGAAGGTTTGTAAAATCACAAGAGACAAATGATAAAGTAAATAGTCTTTCTCCCAAGATAGGCATGTTCAAAATGAGAGGGCATAGGTTTAAGGTGAGAGGGGAACATTTTAAAAGGAACCCCAGGACAACTTTTTCCACACGGAAGTTGGGTACGTAGGAGGAGCTGCCAGAGGAAGCTGAAGACGTGGGCTTAGTTACAATGTTTAAAAGATATTTGGATAGGTACATAGAGGGGAAATATTTTGAGGATATGGGCCAAAGTCAGGCGAATCTGAGATAGACATTTACATTGGCATGGATGAGGGGGTCAAAGGGCTGTTCCTGTGCTGTAAAACTCTGACTCACGGAGCCAAGCAGCAGAAGCAGTGGCCATCAGTAACGGGACAATTAAAATTGGGGATTCTCGTTAGCATAGTGCTTGATTGACACAGACATCTTCGTAGGTTATAGACCTGGAGCAGATCACAGATACAGAGAACACCTACGTCATGATGCTGTTCATCGACTATAGCTCAGCATTTAATACCATCATTCCCACAATCCTGATTGAGAAGTTGCAGATCCTGGGCCTCTGTAATTGGATCCTCGACTTCCTAACCGGAAGACCACAATCTGTGCGCATTGGTGATAACACACTCTCCTCACTGACGACCAACACTGGGGCACCTCAGGGGTGTGTGTTTAGCCCACTGCTCTACTCTCTGTATACACATGACTGTGTAGCTAGGCATAGCTCAAATACCATCTACAAATTTGCTGACAATACAACCATTGTTGGTTGAATCTCAGGTGGTGATGAGAGAGCATACAGGAGTGAGATATGCCAACTAGTGAAGTGGTGCCATGGCAACAACATGGCACTCAACATCAGTAAGATGAAAGAGGTGATTGTGGACTTCAGGAAGGGTAAGATGAAGGAACATATACCAATCCTCAGAGGGTTCAGAAGTGGAAAGAGTGAGTAGCTTCAAGTTTCCGGGTGTCAAGATATCTGAGGATCTAACTTGGTCCCAAAATATTGATGTAGTCATAAAGAAGGCAAGACAGCGGCTATGCTTTATTAGGAGTTTGAAGAGATTTGGCATGTCAGCAAACACGCTCAAAAACTTCTATAGTTGTACCATGGAGAGTATTCTGACAGGCTGCATCACTGTCTGGTATTCAGGGGCTACTGCACAGGACCGAAAGCTGCAGAGGGTTGTAAATCTAGTCAACTCCATCTTGGGTACTAGCCTACAAAGTACCCAGGACATCTTTAGGAAGCAGTGTCTCAGAAAGGTAGCGTCCATTATTAAAGACCTCCAGCACCCAGGGCATGCCCTTTTCTCACTGTTACCATCAGGTAGGAGATACAGAAGCCTGAAGCCACACACTCAGCGACTCAGGAACAGCTTCTTCCCCTCTGCCATCCAATTCCTAAATGGAGTTTGAAGCTTTGGACACCACCTCAATTTTTTAGTATACAGTATTTCTGTTTTTGCACATTTTTAATCATCTATTCAATATACGTATTGATTTATTTATTATGTTTTATTTCATTTGTTATTATTTTTTTCTCTCTGCTAGATTATGTATTGCATGGAACTGCTGCTGCTAAGTTAACAAATTTCACTTCACATGCCAGTGATAATAAACCTGATTCTGAGAACAATGAGACCACGAAGACACTTGAAAAAAAATTGGCCCAATGAGCACTAATGTAACTCACAAATAGGACTTAGTTCAAGTCAGAACATTAACAGCAAAGTGTGGCATCATCTCACATTTAGGGAGGATGGAATATGGAGGTCAGCCAGGACTACACTGAAGGTAAGATGGTAAGGTTAAGGCTTTCCGCAACAGAGGCAAAAGCAGAGATAATGTCTGGTGGATGGTATTAAACTCTTCTAGTGACAGCACAGGAAGGGGATCAGAAGTTCATCTTGTCAAACTTAAACAAGGTAGAAAATCTTAAAAAATTGCAGATGGTGGAAATCTAAGACAAAATAAAACAGAAAATGCTGGAGGTTATAGGGTAATCATGTTTGTGATAGAACAAGGACAATGGATATAGTTTCCTACTACAATGGAATCCAGCAAATTGGGACACATCAGGACCTGAAATACAAAACAAATTAAAATATTACCAATATACTACAGTACTATAAAATTGTATTGATTCCTAATAGCTATCAATGGAGGAATTTATCCAGTGTACACTGCGTGCTCCTTTTAATGACTTTAAATGAGCAAAAATCAGTACCCTGCAGATAATGGAGCACCTTCATCACAGTTCAAAGTTCAAAGTACATTTATTATCAAAGAATGTATACATTATGTAACCTTGAGATTCATCTTTTAACAGGCAGCCACAAAACAAAGTCCAAAAGGAACACATTTAAAAAAAACTGTCAAGCACTCAATATGCACAGAAAAAAAGCAAATCATGTAAACAATAAATGCAAGCAAGTAGAATGCTGAATTGAAGCCCACAAAGAGAGTCTGTCCATAGACCTTTAGTTCAGCACAGAGCAGAGCAGTGAGCTGAACCGGCCCATCCCTTGCCTCAGGGCCCGACACCCTGACCTTTTCAATCTGGTCCAGCACCTAAATCATTGTCCAAACATTAGGTTTTGATACATCCTGGGGCATGGACCCCACCACTTCGAATTTGACCTTTACCTGACCTTTCCAATTTGGCATGGCGCTTAAATCGGTCAAATCTCGAGTCTTCCTCTCTGTTGAGGCTGTCTCGCTTTGTGTAGGTTCTGCCATATTGCGTTGCCTTCAAGTCCAAAGGGAAGCTAAAGACTTGCGATGATCATTTACCAGACAAAGAATCATTAGCAAAGTACTTAGTTGTTTTCCTTGTTTCATCGGCCACAGCCAGAAGTTGCTGAGATTCACCAACGCCACCTTGAACCAGAAGAATACAATGCATTAGATGATTGCATCCTCCAAATCTTCATTTTCATTGTAACATTTAAAATAATTGTTGATGCCTTCAAGTTCTTTGTAGCTCTTGTGTGGTAGTTAATGGGGTTATTCCTATATCACACTGTTAGCCACTCTCACATGGGAGGAATTCACATATTGAACAAGCAGCGTTATTATTAAAAGTTCAGTTGAATAGCCTGCACATTGGCTTCTGGGTGTCTCTCTGTACTTTCCCTCAATACTGAACACAATATGGAGTCAGAAGTGGTTCATTGTCGATCCATTCTGGCTACAGACCAAGTGAGATCCCCAGCAAGCAAGAATTTACAGTAAGACTGTTCTTACTCACGTATACCTATGGAAAATATCTGAAGTCTTGTCAATCTAGTTGCTAACTGTATGTGCGTGAGCTGAGACCTGGCTGGATTGCTAGGCAACACTTTCAAGCTACACCCAAAAGTGGATAAATTGTAATTATCTGTGGACCACTAGTCTCAGGGAGTGCACAGAGACACAGGCACAGCAGAGAAGTCAGTCAAACTCTCAGGGAGAGAAAAGATGAATTTTGTAGTCCAAATAAATAAAATAAGAAATAAATAAAGCAATTAAAAAATGGGGCAAAAACTTGCAATACCTACATCTACTTACCTAATAAAACCCTCGAAGACATTTGACTTCTCTAAACCATGGGATCTGGAAGATGGCTCAGACACTTTGAGAGATTCAGGGTTGAAAGCAATTTCACTCAGGCTTCAGAAGACCATCAAGTAAGCACACTGATACACTGCACAGGGGCCAAAGCAAATGATATCATGGGTGGACTAGGACTGACAGATGCTCAGAAAAAGTAGTACAAACAGAGCAGGACAAATTCAAAGAGTATTTCACAGGAAAATGAATTATGATATGGGCACATGGCCAAGTGGTTAAGGCACTGGACTAGCGACCTGAAGGTCGTGATTTCGAGCCCCAGCCGAGGCAACGTGTTGTGTCCTTGAGCAAAGCACTTAATCACACATTGCTCTGCGATGACACCGGTGCCAAGCTGTATGGGTCCTAATGCCCTTCCCTTGGACAACATCGGTGTCGTGGAGAGGGGAGACTTGCAGCATGGGCAACTGCCGGTCTTCCACACAACCTTGCCCAGGCCTGTGCCCTGGAGAGTGAAGACTTTCCAGGCACAGATCCATGGTCTCGCAAGACTAACAGATGCCTTTACTTTAGACAGTAAAATTCAGATCCAGAAAACAGGAGCCAGATGAAAGTGTAAATGACTTCATCACAGCATTGTATGCCCTGTCAGACAACTGTGCATATAGAAATCCGAGAGATGAGCTCATTAGAGAATGGAATTGTGTCAGGCTACTCGACACCAAATTGTCAGAGAAACTTCAGTCGCAGGCAAATCTCACACTAGAGAAAGCTGTAACTATGGTCAGAGTGAGAATGTTCATCAGCAACAGGCAGAACTCAGGTATGAAAACAACGCTGAGGTAAAGCCAGAAGCTGTACTAAAGAAGGGTACAAACAAGGTGCAGTCAGAAAGCAGAAAGACTACAGAAAGAGGTGACAGTAGCACTCAGCTCAAACAAAACAGACTAGCAAAACAAAGCACAGGTAAAATGTCCATGTCAAAGAGCTCTGTCCAGCAAAAGAAATGAAATGCCACCAATGCAGTAGAGTTGGCCATTATAAAAGCCAGTGTCACTCAAAAACAGCTCTTCAGGAGGTCAAAGAGAACCATGAGACAAAGAGGCAGCTTTCCTTGGGACTCTAGATTCAAACAGGCAAGGCTAGTTTGCTATGGTTCAGTTGCAAAATGAGGCAGTGGCATTCAAATGGACACTGGGGCAGATGTACGTTCACAAAGCTGGCAAAGAAGACTGGTATTACGCTAAACCCAAAAAAAAGTAAGTGCTCATGGGGCCAGGGCAACATGAACTCAGTGTGAAAGGAATGTTTACCATTTCCATCTGTAAAACGAGAAACAGCCAAACGAGGATGTCTATGTTGTTCAGAATCTCTTCTCACTACAGCTGGGGTGGCATTTTCAGAAGTTTTTGGATGACTCTGCCATAGTTGGATGCATCAGCAGGGGAGATGAGGCTGAGTACAGGGCTACAGTAGGAAACTTTGTCACATGGTGTGAGCAGAATTATCTGCAACTTAATGTGAAAAAGACTAAGGAGCTGCTGGTAGACCTGAGGAGAACCAAGGCACTGGTGACCCCTGTTTCCATCCAGGGGGTCAGTGTGGACATGGTGGAGGATTACAAATATCTGGGGATACGAATTGGCAATAAACTGGACTAGTCAAAGAACACTGAGGCTGTCTACAAGAAGGGTCAGAGCCGTCTCTATTTCCTGAGGAGACTGAGGTCCTATCACATCTGCCGGATGATGCTGAGGATGTTCTACGAGTCTGTGGTGGCCAGTGCTATCATGTTTGCTGTTGTGTGCTGGGGCAGCAGGCTGAGGGTAGCAGACACCAACAGAATCAACAAACTCATTTGTAAGGCCAGTGATGTTGTGGGGATGGAACTGGACTCTCTCACGGTGGTGTCTGCAAAGAGGATGCTGTCTAAGTTGCATGCCATCTTGGACAATGTCTCCCATCCACTACATAATGTACTGGGTGGGCACAGGAGTACATTCGGCCAGAGACTCATTCCTCCAAGATGCAGCACAGGGCGTCATAGGAAGTCATTCCTGCCTGTGGCCATCAAACTTTACAACTCCTCCCTTGGAGGGTCAGACACCCTGAGCCAATAGGCTGGTCCTGGACTTATTTCATAATTTACTGGCATAATTTACATATTACTATTTAACTAGTTATGGTTCTATTACTATTTATTATTTATGGTGCAACTGTAACAAAAACCAATTTCCCCTGGAATCAATAAGGTATGACTATGACTACTATACCGTTGAGAAGCTGAACCTGGTTGTAAACCTGGATTTTCTAAACAACGTTCAGTGACAGGAGAACTACCCAGAGTTGTTCACAGGCCTGGAGGTACTGAAATAAGTGTACTGAGGCCAGGAGTAACACCCTACTCTCTGACCACAGCAAAGTGTAGACCAGTCCTATTGCTGAACAAAGTCAAAGCTGAGCCTAAGGGAATGGAGGTGCTTGACATCATAACTAGAGTAAATGGACCTACTGACTGGTGAGCGGGCATTGTTCCTTTTAGCAAGCCAGATGACACAGTGAAGATCTATGTTGATCTAACAAAACTGCATAATGCAGTGAGGTGAGTGAAGTTTATTCTGCCCTATGTTGAGCACACATTGAGTATGCTGAGTGGAGCAAAGCTCTTGACCAAACTGAGTTTTGTTTGAGTTGCGCTTTTGTACTGCTGGACATTGCTTGTACTGGCTGGTTACTTGATTTTATTTATTGTTTATTTATTTTATTTGTTGTTTTATAGCATTGAGTGCAAGAGTTGCAAACTCATTTTCGCTGTATTGGTGTATGACAAATTGTACTATGCAATGACAATAAAGATATTTCATTTCAGATGCAAACTCAGAGTTCTGGCAGAACCATTTAGCTCGAGTCACAGAATCTCACAACCTTTATCACACCATAGGAAGGAGTAGTCTGCCACATGGACGATATACTCATTCGGAGGCTCAAGTGAGGAACATGATAAAAGAGTGGAAATTGCCTTGGAGAAAATGAAACAGGCTGGAATCACCCTGAACAAAAAGAAATGCAAACTTGCAAAGTTGAAGGTGAAATTCTTAGGCCACCAGATGTCTTCAGAAGGAGTGCAGCCAGATTCAGATGAACTGAAAAGAGTTTGGAATATGGAACAACCTACAAACGTATCAGAGATCCTCATTTTCCTTGGCATGGTAAACCAGATGGGAAAGTTCAATCCAGATTTTGTAGAGAGAACAAAGCCACTACATGACCTCCTCTCGGAGAAATGTTTGGACCTGGGATGCAGCACAGGAGAAGTCATTCTCATCAATTAAAGCAGAGCTTCTCTCTCCATCAACATTGACGTTCTTTGATCTGAACAAAGCAACCAATGTGTCAGCAGGTGCCTCTACCTTTGGCCTGGGGAGAGTGCTCATGCAACACTGCAATGGTGGATGGAAACCGATGCCATATGCATCGAGCACTGACTCCAACTGAACAACGTTATGCCCAAATCAAAAAGGAGACACTGGCTCTTGTGTGGGTTTGTGAACACTTCAGCTGCTACTTGATAGGCACTAAATTCCTACTTTAAACAGACCACAAGCCACTTGTCAGCCCCCTCAGCTTGAAACACTTGGATGACTTACCTCCACATCTACATAAGATTCAGAATGAGAATTAGGTGATATTGTTATGACATCAAATATGTCCCTGGAAAATCTTTCACAACACCAGACACTCTGTTGAGGATGCCATGCAGAAGTGAGTAGATGGAAGCTGACTCTGCCCTCATGGAAGATACCAACATCTACTTAGCTTACCTGTATCACAGAGAAAACTGGACAAAATCTATACTGAGTTGAAAAATGACCTAATCTGCAGCAAGTTCATGCAAAACTGTGAGCATGGATGGCCAATTGTTCCAAAAGGAGCTCACAACTCAGACCTTACTGGCAGGAAGCAGACCCACTCACTATTCTTGTTTGTTTGCTGCTAAAGAGCTCCAGACCCATCATTCCTGATTCTATGCATGCCAAAATCATCAGTGGAATCCACCAAGGACATCAAGACATTAAAAAAATGTTGCCTAAGATCAAGGCAATCCATGTGGTGGCCAGGTTTGAGCACACAGCTGGGAGATTACATAAAGCAATGTGAAGAATGCAGAGAACTATACAAAAGTCATGCTGAATCTCTGTCACACAGAATTCCTATGGCAAATTGAAGGCACAGACATTTTTGAGCTGAAAAGAGACAAATCTCCTCACATGGAATATTGAGTTGTTCAAGATGTCCTCTGCATCCTCAGCAGCAGTTACACAACACCTGAAAGCTGTATTCACTTGCCATAGAATACCAGAGACACTTGTATCAGACAACAGTCCAGAATTCAGCTGCTCAGAATTCAAAGCCTTTGCTAAGGACTACGAGTTCAAAACCAGACAAGCAGTCCACAGTACCCACAGGCAAATGGGGAAGTGGAAAGAGCAGTACAAACTGTTAAGAGTCTCCTACTGAAGGCAAAAGATCCCTACAAAATGCTGCTAGCTTATCATTCCTTACCTCTTGTGAATGGCTACAGTCCATCAGAGTTGTCAATGGGCTGGAGACTGAGAATGTCATAAAAGGGGGGGCACTGGTGGCAGACCCAAATTCAAGACACAGACATTGAAGTACTAGGAACAGGACTTGACTAGAGTTGAGACAAGAACACAGACTTGGGCTAGGGCATTGGCTAGGCAAGCAGGACCAGGACAAGGAACTGGGAACTAGGAGCCTGGGCTTGGACTGGACAAGGACCCAGAACCTGAGTCTTGACTCATGCTCGGACCCCAGAACTAGGCAAGGGTATGACATGGCTACAGGACTGGACATGGCTTGGGTACTTCATGGCAAGGACATGAAAAGGCTTGGGTTCAGACTCCAAGCCAGAGACTGGACAAGGACCCGGGTCTTGGGTCAGGCTCAGGAACTAGGCAAACACATGACGTGGTCTTGGGAGACAGGACTAGGCGAGGCTACAGGTCAGAATGAGAACACAAAGCCTCAGCTTAGTCAAGAGAGACAGGAACACAGAGCCTTGGTCAAGGGAGACAGGAACACAGAGCTGGGACCCCTCCTTGAAAACAGGACATAGGGTCAGGACTCATACACAGAACACTGAGAGATCTCCACTCAGGGTAGCAGCAAATTGCCAGACCTACCCAGCGGAGGCAAGGGCACAAAGACAGTTCCTAACACTAGGTAGCAGCAAACAGCCAGACCTACCTAGTGAAGGCATGGACACAGAGACAGTTCAAAACAACAATAGACAGTTCCGTATCTTGCTCTGGTGGTTGAACTTGACAGCAGTGCAGGCACGGGTTACAGGCAAGACAAGGCTTCAGGAGGAAGAGGCTGAGAAGGGATTCAGACAGAAGGTTTTAACAGGTCTCTGAAGGTATTTATGTGTCTGCCCGAACGAGAATCATGTGCCTTAATTAGAGCACCCCACAGAACAATGGAAAACCAGAAAACCTGGAATAAGGAGTAATGGACCGGACCGTTAACCGGAATCCGGATTTCACGGACCGGACCATGACAGAGAACAAGCCTGATCATTCTTCCTTCCCTTCTCCCACCTCACATACTGGACTTAGACAGAGTGAGAAATTTTGAGACAACACAGCGTGAGAAAATGAAGAGCAAGTATGATCTCAGACCCCGAGCAAAATCTTTGTCGTCACTCAGGAGTGGTGAAGCTTTTGGGTTCCCAGACCAATTCACCAAAGGAACAATAGTCCGGTAGCATGCACCAAGATCATTTGTGATCAGAACATCACAAGGTGGACTCAAGCGGAACAGATGTGTGCTCGTGCACCTTCAAAGTCCATGAACGGTAGAGGATGAAATAGAGTGACTTGATCCTTATGACAAGGACTACTTATCTGAGGTGGATACACCTGCCCGAGAATCTCTGCTCCAACACTTCCAGGAACCTATACCAGATATGGGCGTTTATCTGCCCCACCACAGAGATATACTTTATAGCTTAATAGCTTAGGGCAAGTGACTAAAGAGGCAGAATAATCCTCTCACTTTGCCAGAGTGTTCAGGGAGTCTACCCTGACTTCCATTAGTGTTTTTTAAAAAGAGTTCTAATGTTGGAAACATTTCACAAATGAGACTGTTCTTTAAAAAAAAGAAATTGGTAGAAAAAAGGGGGAAACTGAGAGAGAGAGAGAGAGAGTGTGTTAAAAACAAGAACATTTATAATGTTGGCAATTCTTTTTTGTAAGGAGCATAAGTTAAGTGCCATGGGTAAAGTGAACTGAATTGCTCCATTTCAGTGACTGCAATTTTAATGCAATCTTCCAAATCCTCATTTTAATTGTAACATTCAAGATGATTATCGACACCTTCAAGTTCTTCATAGTTCCTAATTGCAGAAGTAGTGAAATTGTTTCATTTTCACTCCCGACTTTTTCTGGCATCTCCAAGCCTGAATGAGCAACTGTAATAAGCAAAATAGTTCTGAATTGTCTTACTGTTTATTACTCACCAACTATCAGTGCTTTTTGCCAACAGCCTTCTGTCCCAATTAAGTGGCGCAGTGTCCCAAATAAACTAACGAAATCTGGGCTATTTTCTCTATTAGTTTTAATTCTTTAAGAGTTGTCCCAATTAACTCGTGGTCCAATTAGCCAGATGCAACAGAAGTAGCAATGATGGAGATGGATAAGAATACGTAGGTGCTGGAAATATTCAACAAATGAGGAAAAGACAACAGAGTTAGCATTCCAGATTGATAAAGCAAACTCTGTTTCTCCCTTTGCTTCTTTTGAAAGGTCAATGTCATGGGCACAAACTCTGTTGCTCTTTTTTTTAACGTTCTTTTTTTAAGCTTTCTTCTAGTTTCTGCATCACCTTGCTTTGTCATAAGGGAAGACATCAGAGGAAGTTCAGGTTTTTGATGGTCAGGTTTCTCACTGATATCATCACCACACTGTATTGAGATCATTACTTCTGCCAATAATTTTGGGAAAGTGATCTGTCAACCATGGAATATACAAAACCCAACTTAATCTGACATTCGCAATTTCTAAACTTCACATACCACACACCATAAAGGTTGTGATAGCGCCTGGAAAATATTGCTTGCATTAGCATTAAGGACAAATAATCTCAATCAGCCAGCTCTCTCTATGAGCACAATGTAGTAATTAGATTTTAACCTTGGTTTTTCCTGCTTGTTTGAATGTTGCCCAGCGGAAGTAATCATGTCTCCTCCACAGGAATCTTAGTCAGCTGCCAACCAGTTGTTGGAGCCATCAATTTTAGTTAGTTGACTGTTGCTCTCAATTTAAATGTAGTAAGCTTCTTGCATGATTTGTGAAAGTATAAACTGGTTGTTGATTTTGGTACCTCTAGTGCCCCTGATATGCAATTTTTTGATATGCAGGTTTTGGATTGTCAGCTTCCACACAGTCACTTGTGTGGGATCACTATGGTGGATCTCTCTACCTTCAAATAATCGGCCTATCCTGGACTATCTTGTCCTCAGTGACCTGCCCCATTTCACATGCCTCTGCCGTATTTGCATTTATGTGGTAATGACACAATTCTGTATAGGTGTGGTGTAGCCAATAGTCAAAAAATTATTACAAACAATTGAATGATATGCAAGAAGGTCATAAGCCTTATTAGTAATTTTTGATCCTAATAATACTGAAACGTACTGTAAATGATTCAGTAGCTGCTAATCCAATACAGTTTTCTTCAATTTATTTCTCGGAATGCGTTTTAAAGAGAGAGGTCACATTTTCAGTGGAGTGCATTTATTGTGTAGGTGCTAGAAAACTTTAGTGGTTAATCATTACTATGGAGGGAAGTGCTACCTTAAATTTGGTGTGCTTCTGTTACCTTAAGAAATAGCAAGATCATATTTTGTACCTTGCTTGCAGTTCTGTTGAGGACCAACTGCCACAACAATGGCGCTTATTCATTTCTGAGATACAAAGCATTCCAGTCCACCTTTTCATCACAAATCATGCTATTCACATTATTTAATGCAAGCTCATCATCAACTATATATACTGTAACTTTCAAATTACCAGAGTGCAATATCGATAAAGACAAGAATGGTGGCCCTTATACATAGTGTGTTTGTAGTGGCTGAACCCAGTTTCAGCACACCTTTAGCAGGCTGTCCTGGACCATACACTGCTAGTTGAAGTTCTGTATCTGAGTGAATGAGTGAAAGTGATACTTGGCATGAAAGACCAGAGCAGAAGAATGCACAGTAAATTACAAGCATGGAATAATTAACAGCCCATACCTATTTGCTTGCAGGATGATAGAGTTACCTGATTGAAAGCAACTGAACAATAATGAGTGTCTGCTGTTTGAAAAGGCCTCAACACTGAAGTGTAATCACCCCTGCAATTAACCATAATAACATTGTAGAAGATGAGTTGCAAAGAAACTTTACTTTATTTCTAACAATTGGCTGATGATGAGTCCATAAACATGTCAATAGGCCTCAGTTGTGAGGTATAGACTGTGTGCAGTATAGTGTGCTGATCCATATAAAATTCATGAAGAAAGTTAGATGCACTCCTGTAGCACCTTTTGTAACTCTAGGATGTCCTGAGGTGTGTCCCAACACATTTCAATTTATTGTTGGAGACTTCAACCAGGCTTGTTTGCAGAAAACCCTGCCCAATTGTCACCAGCATGTAACCTGTAGCATCCGAGGTCCCAATATACTAGTCCATTGCTAGCCTAACATAAGGAATGCCTACCGTCCCTTACTCAGACTGCATTTTGGTAAATTGGATCACTTTGCCATCCTTCTCCTACCTGCACATGGGCAGAGCCTAAATCAATGCTCCAGAGATTAGGACAACCAGGAGGTGGTCACAGAAGACAGAGGAGCGATTAGGGGACCAATTTGAGTCAGTGGACTTGGCTGTGTTCAAGCACTCGTCTAGAGATCTGAATGAATACACCATAGCTGTGGGGACCCTGTTTTGGAACTGAAACAACAGATCACACCTACAACAGTGTGGCATTTCCTTTACGATATTCGTACTCAAATCTCTAGAGTGGATCACAAATCCACAACTTTCTCACTAAACTGAGAATTAAGAAATACAATTTTCAAAGAAAATTTTAAAAATATTGAGTAATCTTTCAAATACTTTCGGAAGCACATGATACTTTATACTGATAGAAATGATAGATTGAGATGTTTCTGAAGTGGTGAAGCATGAGTTGCCATTGATGCATAATTAAATGCAGGACCAAGATGAGCACTTAAGAAGCCAATCAGAGCAGAATGACTATACAGATGTGGATAGTCATCTCCAAAGCTGGCATTTATTACACGTTTGTTCATAATTGGATAAAGGTTAAGAATTATGAGAACTATTTCCTTGCAAGGAAGATAAATGATGCAATATTCTGATTGCATGCATAGCAGTTTTATTTTCATCAATATAAATACATAAGTAGTTCTAAGAACTCGTAACTCATTTAATTCAAACACCTCCTTTGCGTAATTTTGCACAATTCCATCCTGATTGCAGTGCAACAAGGTTTTGATAGTCACAATCAGGCAAAACTTTTAATCATCAGTTCTCACTAATTAGAATGGGAAGTACCAATGGTTGAAAAGTCTTTTGCTATTTCTTATTGGTCTTCCAAACTTGGTGTTGCAGCAATTAACACAATGACAAAAATACATTGTGGGTTACAGACTTGCGCAGTACAGATTCAGGTTTTACATCCCAGCTTATTCATGTTCAAAGTTCAAAGTAAATTTATTATGTAAGTACCTCCATGCCACAATGTACTACCGTGAGATTTGTTTCCTTGCAGGCATTTACAGGAAAATAAATAAATACAAACAAATTCATAAAAAACTATAAATAACAAAGACTGACAAACGCCTGATGTACAGAAGAAGACTAAGTTAATAATACTGAGTTGCAGAGTCTTTGAAAGTGAGCCTATAGGTTGTGGAGTCAGTTCAATATTGAGGTGAGTGAAGTGAAAAAGGACTTCTCAGCGCATATGACAAACTCTTCTCAGGCTTCCAGCCGGATAAAGGTATCGATGATAACTGACGTTTCCATGACAAGCTCCGCCATCTTCATTGTCATCGAAATACCTGAAACCCAGCTGGAGGCCCGAGAAGAGTTCACCTATGAGTGATGGTTCAGGAACCTGCTGGTTGAAGACATAAGGCTCCTGTACCTTCTACCCGATGGCAGTAGTGAGTAGATACTATGACCTGGATGACTGGACTTCTTGATGATTGATGCTGCTTTCTTATGGCAGCGCTCCTTGTCAATGTGCTCAATGATGGGGAGGAACTAGCTTGTGATAGACTGGGCTGTGTCTACCACTTTTTGTAGACTTTTACATTCCTGGGCATTGGTATTTCTATACCAGGCTGTGATACTTTCCACTGTGCATCTATAGAAGTTTGTCAAAGTTTTAGTGTAATGCATTCTTAGTGATGAAATTGAAGTGTTAACCCGAGGACAGATACTCTGAATATGGCAATGCCAGGGAATTAAAAATTACTGACCATCTCCACCTCCGATACCTTAATGAGGACTGGCTCATGGATCTTTGGCTTCTTCCTCCTATAGACAATAATCAGCTGTTTGGTTTTGAGTGAGAGGTTGTTATGGCACCACTCAACCAGATTTTCAATCTCCCGCCTATATGCCAATTTGTTAACACCTTTGATTCTACAAAGAACAGTGGTGTCATCAGCAAACTTCAGTGTGGCATTGGAGATGTACTTCACCAAAAATCATATGTACAGTATAAACTGAGCAGAGAAGGCGGTTAAACACTCAGCGTTGTGATGCACCTTGTGATGGAGATTGTGGAGAAGTTGTTGCCAGGGTCAGAAAGAGAGGAAATCAAGGATCTAGTTGTACAAGAAGTTATCGAGGGTCAGATTTAGATTTGTGATTAGTTTCAAGAGGATGATAGTGCTGAACACTGAGCTGCATTCAACACTGTCGCAGCAGTACCATTGAACTAAAGGGGAATTGCCATAAGACCACAGGACATAGGGGCAGAATACGGCCATTCGGTCCATCAAGTCTTCTCCACAGAGTTTAACTGCAGGAGTATTTACTCCTTGAAAAATAATGTGGATCGCTGAACTGTACACCTTTATATGCTCCATTTCTTTCCAGATTCCTGCCTTTCAGATTTAGAGATTAGACTTAATGTGTGTTTTGTGGTGGCCTTGCAGTGTGAGGAGACGAATTTTGATGTAGTGGGAAGCTAACTAAACATTGGGTGTATTCACTCTACACATAAAATTCTTACTTACACTGCTGACAGTTTCAAAAAGTGCGGTAAGTCTGCGTGAGGTGAAAGAATACGTTAAAAACATGCTGCTGGTTTTGTTCTTGCCTTTTTTTTGGAAGTAGTTCAATTTTCTTTCAATTTACAGCAAAGAATATCTTGCAAGGACAGAAACAAACCACAAAAAGATAAGGTTGAAAAATGAGGAGGTTATGGCTCTTTGACATATGCCCAAGGAAAAATACAACCATCCACTACCTCAAGCAAAATGCTATAAATGTTTGGTAAGTTTATGCCTGCTCTCAGCAGTAATTCCTGAGCATTCAATTGCACAGCACATTGTCATAGCTACTGTATAATAAAATAATATATGGGATGACATTGTCATCTCATTTCCCAACAATTGCATATAAGGAATGCACAATTTGAGCAACTTGTTGAAGTTCTCAAACTATGGGTAGTTATTGATAGCATCCTTGTGTGCATTATTAAAGTTTATTTGTTTGGCAATGAGCTGATATCTTTGAGGGATTCTTGATGACTTTCACTATATTTCTCTATGTAGATAATCACAGGTAGGCTATTCCTCTCATATGCCATGACAGAATGCAACTAGAAAAACTGTAATCAATCTCATAGATGGATGGGAACAGTATTCTGTTCATGGGTGGGTATACTTTCTGGAGTATTCTGACTGCTTGCAATGGAAGGTACAGGCAAGGTTGCCTGGAAAAGTTTATTCTTCTGCCACTAAAAAGCCCCGATATGCATCAGATAGAAAACCAAAATCTAACAACTGTATAAGTATACATTATCCAATGGCTTCTCTTCCTGTGCTGATGAGTTAATTTCTGGGATAACTCAGGTCTTTGGTCTTTGACCCTCAGATACATTTTTGGGAAGTAGTTAAGAGCATTACGTTTTACTCCAGAAATGTTTTAATTTTAGTATCTCAAAGCCATTGTGATCGGTGACTCATGAACAGCAAGTGGCCTCGTACTTTCCCCTGTCGATAACTAGGTAAGTCCCAAAGGTTCAAACAGAGAACGTTCAGCACAATATTTTAGTTTACAGGCTTCGTTGCTTCTGTTATTCCTTGTGTGTGGAAGGTGCGGTATAGTAGTTCATATATCAGTGACTAAGCTTTTAATGGAAATTTTTATTATCAACTAAAAGAGGAAGTGAAAAGAGGGTATGACATACTATAGAGGTGCATAATCAAAGCTTCATAACCACTTTTCCCTCTAAGCTGTGTGGGTGCATGGCCACGCAATGACTGAAATGCTCTCACATACATAGCCTATGTGGTGTGGCCAGGCAGCTGGAACCTTACATAATGTCCTGCGCAGGTTTTCAGGCTGTGCAAAAATTTCCTGCTCAGAGCAGCTGTCAACAAAAATTAGAGGGAATGTTGTTCATAACAAATACTACAATGTGACTACTCTGGGGTATATGGGAGAAATTGGATGATGGCCAATTTTTAAAGCTACAGGTTTTGGAGGGGAATTGGGCAGTATTTGGAGGAGGAGTTATAAAATATGCGCCAGAGGCTTTTGTAGACCCAGGTAACTTTTTCCAGTTTGTCCATGCAACAGCTTTTTTTTCTTTTCACATGTCTCTCTTTTCTTTTCATGGTGGCTGGGGTTCTGTCAGAGTCTGTGATCTACAGCTGCAGCTCAAGCTACGGTTCTCTGCAAGTGGCGGGTTTTCACACCGGCCGTGCGGCCCAGTGTTTTGATATCTCCAGGAGTGGCCTGGAAGACGTCCGTCTTCAGGGTGCAGCCCCATAGACGACCCAGTTGCTTGCTGATGTCGCCAAATGAAGTGTTGCAGCAGACCGAAACATCGGGACAGCAGGCGGTGTGTGCTGCTGTCGGAAGAAGGCCCCTGTACGCGAGCAGTCCCTCTTTCCTGCTCCCTCTCTTTTGATGGTGAGGGAGAGCCTGTCAGTCCTGAAGTTGGGGGGGTGGGGGAGCTCGGAACAATGACACAGAAGTTTGTAACATCGGAAGAACGAGCTGCTGGTCTCCTGCTCTTGTTGTTGCAGGAGCGAATTCTCTTTCCCTCACTGGTGAGGGAAAGCTTGTCTGAGATACTGAAGTGCTGGGTTATGGACTATAGTTTTTGATGGACTCTAGTTCAGCATCTCTTTGGGGGCTTTGCTATTGCTGGCATGGTTTGGGAAAGTGGGGGGTGATTGGTGCTTTCACTGGTGTAATTGGGGAACCGAGAGGGAAGGATCTTCTGCTCCTGCTTGTGTGTGGGTGAGGGAGGGGCTTTGCGGGTTCTGATATTTACTATAATTCATTCTTTGGGTTTTCTTGTTTCATGGATGCCTGTGAAGAGTAAGAATTTCAGGTTGCACAGTGTAGACTTTGATATTAAGTTGAACCATTTGATTTGAATGCATGAGATAGTGAGCCAATGATAGGGGGAGGAGAGTGGGGTCAGTCATGGGGAAGGTTTTCAGTAGCAGAAAGGTTAATGCAGAAGTGGGGATCGGTACCGAGAAATTCTTCTGTGATGTCTGCCTTTTACTGTAACAATCATTCTGTACTGGAATGCAATTGCTCTATTTTTCCACTGAATCAAAGTTGGACTGGACAACCCCATTAGAAAGCATGCTTGCACAAGTGAGTGGCTTGGCATACAGGATGGTCACAGAGCCCAATAGGATCATGTTGTTCCAGGTTTGACCTATCATTGATCAATCACCAAAGAAGCAAACTGTCAGAACTCTGCATTCTGAGCAACAGGGTGATTTAGAGGCTTCTCATGCATTTTACATCATTTTTTTGCAGTCCGTTACAAAACTACCCCTTCCTTCCTTGCCTTTTAGCTCCTTTCTAAGCTCTAGATAGCCCATCAGATGGAAGTCCATGGGAAAATCCCACCCGGCTGCTCCAAGCGCCAGTTTGCTCTCTGCATGAATCCCGAGTGCTCTCCATTATTCACTACGCACGGTTTTTCAGTCAGCTGCTTCTTGCTGCACAAACTGGGCATCAGGGAAGACAAGCCTATGCTTGAGGCCCTCAAGAAGTGAAGGAAGAGGAGTAACATCACGCACAGTAGGAAACAGCTGATTATCATGACAAGTGGTGATGGGTAGCCCTCTCTGAAGCTCCAATTAATGACAATCTAATCACTTGCAGATTTTCCTAAGGACCTTGCTCCACAGGATTTCCCCCCTCCCCACTCATGGAGCTTTTCTATTACAGAACAAAGAGTAAACACACATCCTGTCACAACTGTGGACACTGCTGTAGACTCTGAGCGCTCTCGCAGGCAGGAAACTGAAAGAAGACGGCAATCACACACACGAGAATGCACATGTTCCAGCCAATTAGCATTTTTTTGTAATTGTATTGAACTCTCTTCCTTTTTCTTCAGTCTTTTCAAGTTTTTTGGCACATTGGCCTTCATAAATCAATGTATTGAGTACAAGAAATGGGACGTTATGTTGAAGTTGTATATAACATTGGTAAGGCATAATTTGGAGTATTGTGTGCAGTTTTGGTCACAACCTAGAGAAAAGATGTAAACAAGGTTGAACGAGAGGCCTTGATGAGAATGGCTTGGATCCAAATGCTGAAGTATCAGAGGCTCGGATTGAGACAGGAGACAAAATCACAAGGTGGCTGGCAATTCAGCATCAAACCTCAGTTCAGGTGCTCCATAAATGCTCAATGCTTGGTGCCCAAAACATGATTGCCAGTTAGCAGGACTGTTCTGAAACTTCAAAGGAGCCACACCAGTTATCCATACTCCGGGGGAGTTAGAGCGTCTAAACCTCAGAAGCTGGCATGGGGATGGGTGTGTGTTGTAACACAAGGATGTTGCCAGGTCTGGAGGACCTGAGTTATAAGGAAAGATTGAATAAGTTAGGACTGTATTCTTTAGAACATAGAAGATTGAGAGGTGATTTGATAGAGGTGTACAAAATTAGGAGGGGTATAGAAAGGGTAAATGCAAACAGGCTTTTTCCACTGAGGCTAGGTGGGACTACAACCAGAGGCCATGAGCTAGGTGGGACTACAACCAGAGGCCATGACTTACAGTGAAAGGTGAGTTTAAGGGGAACATGAGGCAAAACTTCTTCACTCAGAGGAGCATGTGGAATGAGCTGCTGGCACAAGCAGTGCATGTGAGCTCGATTTCAACGTTTAAGAGAAGTTTGGATAGGTACATGGAGGGCAAGGTGATGGGAGCAGGCAATTTTGCATTGACTAGATAGGCCAAAGGGCCTGTTTCTGTGCTGTATTTCTCTTTGACTCTATGACTCAAATCTTGATTGAAGCACAGCATAACAACGCTCCCTGTTTACCTTAGGTCACATTCCTTGAAAGAAGATTAGTGATTTAGTTAGATACTGTTAATTTAGTTTTTGGTTAAAATGCTTTCGAGCTGCAGTGATAGCTTTAGATTTTAGAGCTTTTTAGTTAATGGCCCCGTTGGCCTAGCCTTTATTATTTTCCTTTGTCCTGTACAGTTCTCACCAAAACTCAGTGAAACATTCATTCTGTTTCTGTGTCACTTCCTCTGCACTTGGGCCATCACTGGACACTTGTCAGTAAAACTTGACCATCAATGGACAGAGAACAGGTTACGTCGGCTCGGAACTCCGTTGGTCAGTTGGGGAAGAAGTTAAAGTCAGTGGAGACTGGGCTGGCAGTGTGACAACTACTCTCAGAGTGGCAAGCCCAGTCCAAGCTGGAAGAACAGGTGTCAGCACTTGCATCAATGGTTCAGCAGAATCAGGTGGCAGCCATTACTGCTCTCACTGCCGCTATTCTGCAGCTCTCTACCAGGCCAGTCCCACTTCCAACACCAGCACCTCCCCCTCCGGTCTCAGTAGCCTCAGCCACTGATGTCCTGATTCCCTTGGCTGCTTCTGGACCTGAACCGAGCATTCCTCCACTCGGGAGATACTCTGGTGACCCTGATATCTGCAGAATCATCATTACCCAGTATGAACTGTCTTTCCAAGCCCAGCCAGGTCAGTTCAGTGATGATGCATGTAAACTGGCTTACACAATGAATCTCTTAGGGCCCCCACTCAGCCTGGTCAACTCCCTACAAGAACAAGGCAACCCAGTCTTTCCAACTTTGAACTTCCAGTCCGGGGTCAGCAGGCTGCCCACCTGTGCCAAGGGAGTCAGTGAGAGAACTATGCAGTAAGGTTTTGCACTCTCACATTTGAGACAGGTGGAATGAAAGATCTCTCATCACTGCTTTCCTGCAAGGGTCGAGCACAGCGGTCTGGCATGAGATCACAGTGTGTGATGAAAAGGACAACCTGGATAACTGATAAATCTGGCCGTTCTAATAGACAAGCAGGTCGGTGAAGACAGAGAATGCCCCGAGCCTCCTACTCATCAGATCGCCCTGACTTCACACCTGTCTTATAGCTCAGTACGCAGTCCATGGAGGAGTGGTGGGTGATGGGTGGCCTGCATCTACCTCAGGAGGAACTATGTCAGTGCAGACGAACAAATTGTTACCGTTATTGTGGCTCCCCAGGTCACTTCTAGGCATTGTGTCTCAAAGAACATGGTAAAAGAGGAGACTTGTCAGTAAAAAGGGGAATTCTGATAGCCTAATTCTCCCTACAAGCATCTTTCCCTAACCGAGTAACTCCCTGTTGTAGAGATTCCAGAGTCATGAGATTCAGGCATTTATTGACACCACGGCAGCCAGGAACCTCATGGATATCTCTCCAGCTCAAAGATGAAGAGAATACTTTTGAGAGAGAACATTGATATCAAAGCTCTGGATAGTTGGCCTCTGGGCACTGGCAAAATCCACTTTTCCACAGCACCCCTCCAACTTGTGCCAGAGGGCAACCAGAGGGAACAGTTTCCTTTGATCTTGTTGATTCACCTAAACTGCTGCTGGTGCTGGGCCTTCCCTGGCTCTCTTGACACAACCCATAGATTGATTGGTTCCTAAAGGTACTCCAAGATTGGGGACTGGTATGCCAGTCTACTTGTCTATGTCCAACTCAAGCCCCTGTCAGTGTATCTCCTTCTGGGCTAATTGCTAGTGTGAACCTGTCTGGTGTTCCAGTTGAATATGCTGATGTTCTTGAGGTCTTCAGAAAGAAGAGGGCCACCTCTCTGCCTCCACATCGGCCATACAACTGCACCATTGACCTCTTATCCTCGTCCTCCTTGGGACTGGCTTTTTTTCCTCTCTCATCTGGAAACTATAGCCATAGAAGAATACATCAAGGAGGCATTGGCCATAGGACTTACCCATCCACCTAACTTCACCAATAGGGGTGGGCTCCTTTTTGCGAGCAAGAAGAATGGCATGCTGTACCCCTACATTTATTATTGGTCCCTCAACAGCATCCTGGTGAAGAACTGCTACCCTCCTCCCTGGCTATGCATTTGAACATCTCCAGGAAGCAACTATATTCTCTAAGACAGATCTGAGCAATACATACAATGTGGTTTGCATCCAAGAAGGGGACAAGTGGAAGACAGTATTCAACACTCCCACTGGCCACTATGAGTACCTTGTGATGCCATTTGGTCTGGCCAATGTCCCTGCTGTTTTTCAGGCACTGGTCAATGATGTGCTCTGGGACATGCTACAAGCACACAGGGAAATGGGCCAGGGCTTCACTGCTTTGCTTCTGGAAACAAAATGCCCACCAAGCTGATTGACTTTGCCAACAAGTGTGGCCTCTCAAGTCAAGGGAGAAAGTCTTGCTGGCTTCTAGAGATCTCCCATTGAGAGTAGAGAGCCGCAAGTTGGCCCCATGATGTGTGGGAGGCTATAGGCTGCACCTACCATCACTCATGCAGATTCAACCAGTGTTCCATGTTTCCCAACTCAAATCAGTGTCCCCTCCCTCGCTTGGTGGATGGGTCCCTGTGCAGTGCATTGTGGCATCTCAGATTTGAACAAGATTCATGAGCACCAGGTCAGTATTTTGCTCTCTTTTTACACCACTTATTTATCTAATTTTTTAAAATATATAATATTTCTAACTTTAACATATTTTTTATGTATCACACGGTGCTGCTGTCACAAAACAAAAACATTCACAACTTATGTCAGTGATAATAAACCTGATTCTGATTCTTTCTGTCTCAGAAGGATGGAAATCTGCTCTTAGCTGAAGTAGACTTGCGACTGGATCAGCCTGAGACATTGAATTCCACCATTTGTACTTGATAGAAAGACAAACCTAGTTCATCTGTCTTCTTCAATAATGCTTAAGTGTTTCCATCTAAGGATTCTCCTTAGGACCTCACCTCAAAGAAATTTTCCAATGTGAATGTAAGGGGCACACACCAGAGGGATTTAGAGATTCCTCTGAAGTGCCAGCATCCCAGCATCATGGAATTATGCTGTCCTAAAGCCTGTGAAAATAAGCAACTGCTCCTCCGGCCTGGTTAGGCTCTAAGCGCAGGAGAGATCTTCTCCTGTTTGTTGGAATTGTTCATTTTCTTGTAAGTTTTAAACTGTGAGACAATTGGGAAACGTTATCTCAATGTGCAACCATGACTTGATTGTCTTACATAATTCCTCTGTGCCTGAATGTGTGAATTGCCATATGAGGGGACTGACTGTAACAACTGAAGGCAATGATGTGGAGCTACAGCTTTCACTCTGGTATTTTCAGTGAAGGTATCTCTTTCAGTATTAATCAGTTCTGTGGCTGCTTTCTGTCAATTCCATTGTGTCCCTGGTTAGCTTCTTGGCTGTAGAGGTACAAAGGACCTTCCTTTGCCATCTTCTTGGGAAAAATAAGGATGTTATTGTTTGGACCACATTCCCAGCCCTCCCCTCTGACACTTTCTGCGAAAATAGCACAAGGACATTATACTAACAGCAGTGCTGTGATTTGGTGGGAATGGCCTTCCAGGACAGATGTAGGTAGAGAAATAGCAACTATACCAAATTCACTGTTAAATATAGAAACGCATGCTATTTACCTTTTATGGTAGCACTGGCCCCTGAGAATGCACCTGTACTCTCACACAAGAATCTAGATCTACAGCTGTGATCTTGTTATATCATAACGCATCAGGAGGGGTGGGTGGAGCACTACCGGATTATGCACAAGTTCAGAAACCAAATACTTATTAACCAAGACAATTTTTGGAGGAAAGAGCTGGATGATGGAATAGACAATGGGGCTGAAAGCTCAGCTTAGTTTCGAATAGATCAGAATCAGAATCAGATGGATGACCGGCATGCATTGTGGAATTTGTTAACTTAGCAGCAGCAGTTCAATGCAATACATGATTAGAAGAAAAAAATAAATAAGTAAATCAATTACAGTATGTGTATATTGAATAGATTAAAAATTGTGCAAAAACATAAATAACATATATATTAAAAAAGTGAGGTAGTGCTCACGGGTTCAATGTCCATTTAGGAATCAGATGTCAGAGGGGAAGAAGCTGTTCCTGAATTGCTGAGTGTGTACCTTCAGGCTTCTGTACCTTCTGTATGAGAAAAGGGCATGCCCTGGGTGCTGGGGGTCCTTAATAATGGACGCTGCCTTTCTGAGACACCATTCCTTGAAGATGTTCTGGGTACTTTGTAGGCTAGTACCCAAAATGGAGCCGACTAAATTTATGACCCTCTGCAGCTTCTTTCAGTCCTCTGCAGTAGTTCCACCCCCCCATTCCAGACAGTGATGCAGCCTGTCAGAATGCTCTCTACAGTACATCTGTAGAAATTTTTGAGTGTATTTGTTAACATACCAAATCTCTTCAAACTCCTAATGAAGTATAGACATTGTCTTGCCTTCTTTATGGCTTCATCGATAAGTTGGGACCAGATTAAGTTCCCAGAGATCTTGACACCCAGGAACTTGAAACTGCTCACACTCTCCACTTCTGATCCCTCTGTGAGGATTGGTATGTGTTCCTTCGTCTTACCCTTCCTAGTCTACAATCAGCTCTTCCACCTTGCGTTGAGTGAAAGGTTGTTGCTGCGACACTACTCCACTAGTTGGTATATCTCGATCCCGTACGCCCTCTCATCTCCATTTGAGTTTCTATCAACAATGGTTGTATCATCAGCAAATTTATAGATGGTATTTGAGCTATGCCTAGCCACACAGTCATGGGTATAGAGAGAGTAGAGCAGTGGGCTAAGGACACACCCCTGAGGTGCACCAGTGTTGATCATCAGTGAGGAGGAGATACTATCACCAATCTGCACAGATTATGGTCTTCCAGTTAGAAAGTCAAGGATCCAAATGCAGAGGGAGGGACAGAGGTTCAGGTTCTGTAACTTCTCAATCAGGATTGTGGGAATGATGGTGTTAAATGCTGAGCTATAGTTGATAAACAGCATCCTGACATAGGTGTTTGTATTGTACAGGTAGTTTAAGGGTGTGTGAAGAGCCATTGAGACTGCATCTGCCGTTGACCTATTGTGGCAAAAGGCCCAGATAAATAGGCTGAACAAGGCTGTGTGTTTTGCCCCTGCTGGACTTGCTTTACACTTATGACTGTGTGGCTAAGCACAGCTCCAATGCCATATTCAAGTTTGCTGATGGTACTACTGTTATGGGCTGAATCAAAGGTGATGATGAATCAGCATATAGGAGGGAGATTGAAAATCTGACTGAGTGGAGCCATAACAACAACCTTTTTAGATTAGATTCAACTTTATTGTCATTGTGCCGAGTACAGATACAAAGCCAATGAAGTGCAGTTCGCACCTAACCAGAAATGCAAAGAATAGTGTTATTTACAAAAAAACTGCGAATAAAAAGTAAGTGCTACAGCACACAAATATAAAAGTACTGAGACAGTCCAATATGGGTGCAATACTGCTTAGCACTGTGATGTGAGGTTCAGCAGGGTCACAGCCTCAGGGAAGAAGCTCTTCCTGTGCCAGCTGGTGCAGGAGCAGAGGCTCCTGTAGCGCCTACCGGATGGGAGGAGAGTAAAAAGTCCATGGTTAGGGTGAGATGCATCCTTGATAATGCTTTTCGCCCTGCCCAGGCAGCGTTTATGGTAGATGTTCTCAATGGTGGGCAATTGGGTGCCGATAATCCACTGGGCAGTTTTCACCACACGCTGGAGTGCTTTGTGGTCCGATACGGGACAATTGCCATACCACACTGAGATGCAGTTGGTGAGTATGCTCTCAATGGTACAGCGGTAAAAGTCCGTCAGTATCCTGGGACAGAGGTGAGCTTTCTTGATGCTCCGCAGGAAATAAAGGCGCTGTTGCACCTTTTTGATCAGGATGGAGGAGTTCACTCAATGCCAGCAAGACCGAGGAGATGTTTATTGACTTCAGGGGAGGTCCAGGAGCCAGTTCTCATTGGAAGATCAGAGGTGGAGAGGGTCAGCAACTTTAAATTCCTTGGTGTTATTATTTCGGAGGATCTGTCCTGGGCCCAGCACATAAGTGCAATTATGAAGAAAGCACAGCAACATCTTTTTTTCTTAGGAGTTTGCAAACATCTGGTAGGGCATCTAAAACTTTGGCAAACTTCTATAGATGTATGGTGGAGTGTATTTTGATTGGTTGCATCACAGCCTGGTATGGAAACAAACACCAATGCCTTTGAACAGAAAAGCCTACAAAAAGTAGTGGATACGGCCCAGTCCATCTCAGGTACAGTCCTCCCCATCATTGAACACATCTACATGAAGCTCTGTCACAGGAAAACAGCGTTCATTATAAAGGACCCCAACCATCCAGGACATGCTCTCTCCTCACTGCTCCCATCAGGAAAAAGATACAGAAGCCTCAGCACTCACACCACCATGTTCATGAACAATTACTAATCCTCAACCAGCAGGTTCTTACACCAAAGGGGATAACTTCACCCAACTTCATTTGCCCCAGCATTGAGATGTTCCCACAACCAATGGACTCACTTTCAAGGACTCTTCATTTCATGTTCTTGATACTTACTTACTTACTTATTTATTATTCCTTTCTTTTTGTATTTGCACAGTGTTGTCTTCTGTATTCTGGTTGAACACCCAATTTCAAAGATTGGATTCAAAGTACATTTATCATCAAAGTATGTACACAGTATACAACCCTGAGATTCAGCTTCCCGCAGACAGCCACAAAACAAAGAAAACCATGGAATCCATTCAAGCCCCCAAAGTGCAAAAACAAACAAATTGCACAAACAGCAAAAAAAGAGTGATAAACACAGAATATAAAACATCAAACCACAAAGTCAACAAAATTCAGTTTCAGCTCAGCTCAGTTCAATGTGGCATTGTGATGTTTCTTAACTGGAGGCCGCAAAGCCAGTCTGTCCCGGTCAAAATCACACAAAATAGCAACAAAAAAAGGAGCAACCAGAACCAGAAACACATCATAACATGAACTCAGAGTCCAGTCCACAAATTGCATTGATTACATTTTGCCCAAGACCGAAGGCTCCAGCACCATCGTCAGGCAGCAACAAGTGAGACGGTGAGAGAGACCAATCAAAAGCAGGCACCTTCCACTGGGAGTAGTGAGTAAGATCAAGAAAGGGACCGATTACACAGAGGCACCTTCTTCTGGCATCAGCCAGTGAGATCAAGAGAGTGAGAGACTGGTCGTTCATAGGCAGGCAGCGCTGAACACCTCACCACTCTCGTCCTCGTTGATTTCAATCTTCCTCACCACTTTAATTGGTGAGATCAGCAAGAAATGGAGTTGATCAGGGTCTCGTGCCCCCGTCTCCAGGCTTTTTGACCTCCAGTCCGCACACTTTGGTCAAAACCTCACCAAAACCTCGCATGAAACCTTAGCAAAGCACCAGATACATTCAATAGGTCCAAAAACACACCATCAAACTGTAGATTACAGGCTCCAATAGTAGCTAAATTATATTTGTAAGAAGAAGAAGAAGTAAAGAAAGTAGAAGTAATTTTGTGAACTATTTGAAGGATGTCGCCTTTGGTCACATTGTTCACTGGCACCATCTTCTCCAGAAAGTTGGGCAGTCTTTCATTGATCCTGTTATGGTTATTATTCTATAGATTTATTGAGTATTCCCTCAAGAAATGGAATTGCAGGGTCGTATATGGTAACATATACGTACTTTGTTAAAAAATTTACTTTGCACTTACTTTGAACTTTGATTGGTGAGCCAGTGAGAAGTCAGTTAGCTGAAGACAATAGATGAGAATGGGATGCATTTGGTGGTAAGTGAACAGAATTTCTAAAGGTGAAGAGACTATGGCTCTGGTCGTCCCAATATCTACATTGGAGGTATCGGACAGCTAGATTGACCACATAGACACAGAGGATGGTGAAAGCTTTAGAAGTAGGTTAGTATTAGCCCAAAAAATATGAAGTTATATTCTTGTTTGATGTCGTTCAGTAATATAATGGGGGTATGGAAAACTGAAACACAGGAGATTCTGTAGATGTTGAGAATCCAGAGCAACAAAGGAAATGCTGGAGGAACTCAGAAGGTCAGGCAGCATCTATGAAGGGGAATAAACAGTTGATGTTTTGGGGTAGGCACCTGCCCATCACCTTCCTCTAGTACCCCTCCTCCTATCCTTTCTCCCATGCTCCACTCTTGTGTCTAATCAAGTTCCTATTTCTTCAGCCTTTTACCTTTTCCACCTATCATCTCCCAGCTTCTCATTTCGTCCCCCCTTCCCTACCCAGTCACCTTCCCCTCCCCTTACTTGGTTTCACCTATCACCTACCAGCTTGTACTCGTTCTCCTTCCTCCACCTTCTTATATTGGCTTCTTCCCCTTTCCTTTCCTGTCCTGCTAAAGGGTCTTGGCCCAAAATGTCAACTGTTTATCCCCTTCATGGAAAACAGAATGGGGTTTAAGGATAAACTCTTGGAGGAATCTGGAGATACGGATGTGGAAATAGCGAAAAGCCATTGCATTCATATAGATATGTAAGAATGCAACCAGTTGAGGGCAGTCCCCCTCAGCAGGAAAACAAAAGAGAATTGACTCTTTCAGAAATGTTGTAACTTTTGGCAGAAGGAGTGAGGTACATTGCTTTGTGGATCCAGAACTGGCTTGCCCACAGAAGGCAAAGAGTGGTTGTAGACAGGTCATATATTGCATGGAGGTTGGTGACCGGTGGTGTGCCTCAGGGATCTGTTCTGGGACCCCTTCTCTTTGTGATTTTTATAAATGACCTGGATAAGAAAGTGGAGAGATGGGTTAGAAATTTGCTGATGACACAAATGTTGGGGATGTTGTGGATAGTGTGGAGGGCTGTTAGAGGTTATAGTGGGACATCGATAGGATGCAAAACTGGGCTGAGAAGTGGCAACACACATAAAAGTTGCTGGTGAACGCAGCAGGCCAGGCAGCATCTCTAGGAAGAGGGGCAGTCGACGTTTCAGGCCAAGACCCTTCGTCAGTGGCAGATGGAGTTCAACACAGATAAGTGTGAGGTGGTTCATTTTGGTAGGTCAAATATGATGGCAGATTATAGTATTAATGGTAAGACTCTTGGCAGTGTGGAGGATCAGATGGATCTTGGAGTCCAAGTCCACAGGACACTCAAAGTTGTTGCGCAGGTTGACTCTGTGGTTAAGAAGGCATACGGTGTCTTGGCCTTCATCAACCATGGAATTGAATTTAAGAGCCAAGAGGCAATGCTACAGCTATATAGGACCCTGGTCAAACCCCACTTGGAATACTGTGCTCAGTTCTGGTCGCCTCACTACAGGAAGGATGTGGAAACCATAGAAAGGGTGCAGGGGTGATTTACAAGGATGTTGCCTGGATTGGGGAACATGCCTTATGAGAATAGGTTGAGTGCACTCAGCCTTCTTTCCTTGGAGTGATGGAGGATGAGAGGTAACCTGATAGAGGTGTATAAGATGATGAGAGGCATTGATCATGTGGATAGTCAGAGGTTTTTTTCCCAGAGCTGAAATGGCTAGCATGAGAGGGCACAGTTTTGAGGTGCTTGGAAGTACGTAGGTACAGAGGAGATGTCAGGGGTAAGTTTTTTATGCACAGTGTGGTGAGTGCATGGAATGGGCTGCCGTCGATGGTGGTGGAGGCAGACATGATAGGGGCTTTTAAGAGACTCCTGGATAGGTACATGGAGTTTAGAAAAATAGAGGGCTATGGGTAACCCTAGGTAATTTCTAAAGTAAGAATATGCTCGGCACAGTATTGTGGGCCCAAGGGCCTGTATTATGCTGTAGGTTTTCTGTGTTATTCTGTGTTCTATGTTTAACATTTTCATTCTTGGTAGATCAGGAGCTGTCCGCATTATGCTAAATATTACAATTGCAGTGGTGTCAGTTCCATCACAGCTGTTCACTTAGGTGTCGCTTACATTATGAACTTACTCTCAGACAGATGTATTTGTCTAACCTGCTATTGCGTGAAGAAATTGTGTCCAATTATTCAACATATATAAAAAGTATAACTGTGACAAATGTACAGCTGAGAGAGAGCAGAGTCTGAAGCAGATGTTTTCAGATCAATGTACAGTACAGCCCCTATATCACGGAGAGGTTGTGTTCCTGGAAAATCATCCATATTGCGATTTTCTTTAATACAATTCCCCGACAAAATCTGTGCTTTTTCATATATTTTTCTTGCTTAAATTCTGTAGGAGCTAATCTTTATCCTGCTTCTCAAAATTTTTGGTCATGATTTGTGAATTCCATATAATATTTCTGTCACTTGAGCTGCCATAAGACAGTGGTACACTTTACATTGCACTACATTCTCAGTTTAGGGATAAAACATTTGAGTACCATATCTGTAGCTGCAACTGATCATTGGTACTTGACTGTAGCTCTGAAGTTATCTTGAGTGGCAC
The DNA here is from genome assembly GCF_030028105.1 of Mobula birostris. Taxonomy (NCBI): domain Eukaryota; kingdom Metazoa; phylum Chordata; class Chondrichthyes; order Myliobatiformes; family Myliobatidae; genus Mobula; species Mobula birostris. The sequence goes on along the minus strand of NC_092372.1, from coordinate 194,157,794 downwards.
ATTTTCAGTCTGTAATCAAATGGTCAGAGAACTAAATCTTGGTGATAATATTGCAGAAGGTTACAATAGTCTTTTTTAAAAAAGAGGCTTAATTCTGGATGAAAATTTGCAATAAATTAATCTTACAATTAAGGTTGCACTCTAAGACTAAAATGAGTCATACATTCACCCTACTCTCACTGAGAAACTGAGCTGAGGGGCTTACACCAGAATTCAGTTAAGCTGGTGCAGTATCAATTCCAGCTTGCAGCAATACCAGGGTCTCTGATCTGTGCTGTGAACATGAATATTTCCATAGAATGCCACCTGTTTTAACCAAAGTATGATTGCATCTTGCATCTATGTGTTCTAAAAAAACTAAATGTGGTAAATTTTGGAACAGCACTGCACTCAGAACAGATTTCTTTGAATATCAGAAAGTGATTATTTTCTTAGCACAATACAATTGGAAATATATTCATTTAGCAGGCTGGATTTCCCACCTGTAAGTTTTATCAATAAATGTTTTTAAAAATTATTAGAAATATATGTTTTGGATCTGTTTGTGTGTATTTTATGCAACATGTGAGGTATTAGAAAACAACTGATACAGATAATTACCAAGTCTCTACTGAATGCATGACAGACATCTTACTCAAATTACAGAAACGGTGCAGGTTTTAACATGAAATCCTTGGAGCACTATGGAGCTCCTTTAGTTTGTTGGCATCGTACCACCAAAAAGTGATACCAGTTGGGCACAGCTAAGGGAGGAGACCATGGAAGAAGATGAATTTTAGGGCCCCATTTGTCAAATTTAGATACGCCAAGCCAGGGGGAAAAAAAAACACCAAACTGCTGCTAAAATCTGAATATTCACTTTGACTCAATTTGCATTGCTATTCCATCTGAGTTACCTCAGCTGGAAATCTGTAACTATTCAGTAATTCAGTGGAGCATATTGTGGACAACTTAGCAACAGCTCCATAACAGAAAAGTAAATAATGCCAGAATCGCAGAGTCCAAGAGAGGGGATGCGTTTACTTTTGCATGTCAGGACTTAGTGATGTAATTTCCTATTCTGGCACTCCATTATGGAAACACTAGTGCAAGTAAAGCGAAGGTAATACCCATGAGAACGCTTCAGTTCCAGCCTGGACTTTGCCAAACTGGCTTCAAAGCAGCCCACATCACTCATCAAAATACTTGTAAGAGCCATCACAAGGCTGCAGTGGGAAACCTAAGCCTCCAAGCAAATATTTTTGAGAAATATACTTGTGATAAATGTAGAAAATCTGCAGTGAATTCAAAACTTTTTCGGGCGATATATAGAAGTGTGAGAAGTGGACAGAAGTGTAGTGTGGCAGCTAGTGCTCTTCCTGCACAGCCCCAGGGCCTGATGCTCGATGATGACCCTGAGTGCTGTGTGAAGTTTGTATGTGCACCCTGTGGTTGGCTGGGACTCTGGTTTCCACCCAGATCTCAAAGCCACACTGTTAGGTTAATTAGCTACTATGAATTATCTCCGAAAGGTGGTAATTGGCGAAAGAGTCAAAGGGAAGTTGGTGGAGTTGTGAAAGAGAATAAATCGCTGGATTACAGGAATATAAGAATTGAGGAAACGTAATAGATGTGAATGATCTGCTGGAGCTAGTACAGTCTTGATGGGCTGAGTAGCCTTTTTCTGTGTTGTAGCTAGTAAGAAAGCAGTTTTTTAACTTGGCAAAACCAGTCAATTTTTTTTTGTGCGATGCGTGGAAAGTGTTGTCTGGTAATTTTACACGAAATTTCAGTTCCTGCACTATAATATTTTAGTTTCTCCAGTATATTCTGGGACAGAGAAAGGGAAAAAAAGATAGCATAAAGACAGGGGAGGCCTGGCAAGTGTATCAAAAATGTAGTGTAATGCTTTAAAATGAAATTAGAAAGGTAAAAGGGGGTCACAAAATATCACTGACCAAAAGAATAAAGCTAACTACGGGGTCTAGGCTCTTTTCTATAGATGCTGCCTGGCTTGCTGATTTGGTCCAGCATTTTGTGTGTGTTGCTTGGATTTCCAGCATCTGCAGATTTCCTTTTGTTTGTGAAGGTAACTACAGTGATACTTTATAAGTATATGAAGGACAAAATCATAACCTTAAAGGTTCTGTTTGTCGAACTAGAAAATAAGTTCAAGATCTTAAATTAATACTTTTCATCTGTACTCACAGAGGAACCAGACTTTTTGGTTGGAAAACAGAGTGAAATTCTAGTTCAGGGTTCCAGAAATAAAAGGAACGTATTTAAAGGCGGATAAATCCTCAGGGCCGGATGCCGCTATAGGAGGCAAGGGAAAATATTACTGAGGCTATGCTAAGAATATTAAATTTTTGTTTGCTAGCAGATGACTGGAAGTTGACATTGTGGTCCCACTTTTCAATAAGGTGAGCAAGGAAAAGCCTTCACTGATCTTTAAGCCTAATATCAGTAGCATTGGACAAAAATCTGAAGGGTAGGATTAATGATTGCTTGGAAAGGATTAGATACCTTTTCCAAGGACAGCTCTTGTTTGACTAATTTGAAATATTTGAGGAAGTAACAACATCTATTGATGAGGGCAGTGCAGTGGATGTAGTTTACATGGACTTTGACAAATGGGAAATTGGTCCAGAAAGTTATGGCCATGGATCCAGGGCAAGCTGGTAATTGGATCCAAAACTGGCTTGGCAAAAAAAGAGGTAAGATGATATTGGAGGCTTTTTTTTTATGATTGGCTGTCTGTGATGAGTGGTGTTCCACAAGGATTGATGCTGTGATCCTTGCTATTTGAAACATATGTGAAAGATTTGGATGCAGGCGTAAGAGGCGTTATCAGTATGACACAAAGATTAATGGAGTTGTTGACATGTGGAGGGTAGATTTAAGCTACAGGGTGTTTGTGAAATGGGCTGAAGAATGGCAGTTGGGAATTTAATTGTGATAAATGTGAGGAGATGCATTTTGGGATTATAAATCAGGACAGGACAGACACCATAGGTGGTACAATCCTAAAGAGTAATGAGGAACAGAGGAAATTGATGTGAAAATCCAAAGATCCTTCAAAGTAGCACCGAAAGGAGATACAGTGGTTAACTGGACGTATGGATACTGGTCTCATTATGGGAAAGTGTGTTAGTGGTAGAGGGGGTGCAGCAGAGATTCACCAAAATGTTATCTGGGGTGAAATGTTTCATTTGTGAGGAAAGACTTGAGAGGCTTGGTCTGTTCTTCCTGAAGCAAAGCAGGTGGAGCGGGGGATGGAGATATTTAAAATTATGAAGGGTATCGATAAGATAGCTGCAGAAACCTCTCCCCCCCTTATCAGCATTGAATAAAACTATAGGACAAACATTTAGAGTAAGGATAAACAATTAGAAGGAATATGAGAGGGGCCATTTTCACCAGAGAGTGTTGAGTACCAGGAAGTCAGAGAGAGAGTGTGTTGGAAGCACAATCACTGGGCGAGCACTTAAATGGCCCTGACATGGCCAAGTACTGGAGGATGGGATTTTTATGGATGAGGTGCATCGAATGGCCTCTTTCCAAGCTCAATGAATTGTAAGAATTGGAAGAAAATAGTTGTGAATGTCTGGCTATTACAGTTTAGGGGTTCAGTTAGTCTCTAAGTATCAGTAATTTTCCTGGTCAGATCACCAAAGCTTGGCTGAAAAGACTGGCTTTAAGTACAAACTTACAGGAGATACAGAACAGAGAGTTTCAGATCTGAAGATGCTGAGTTCAGAAAGATGTGTTTTGCTTCAAGCGAACTGTTGTAACTTCAATGATTTAAGCTTGAGGATAATCAACTACAACCAACTGATAAAGAAAACCTGAACCACCTCTATTCTACTGGAGAATTGACAATTAAGTAAGTAGTGCAATCAATAAAAATATCTTAATATGTTTGTAGTCTTTGCCATTGCTGGTCACACACCAGCTTTCTCCAGCGACATAAACACAAGAGATTCTGCAGATGCCAGAAGTCTTGAACAACACACACAAAGTGCTGGAGGAACACATCAGGGCAGTCAGCATCTATGGACAGAAATCAACAGTCCATGTTTCAGGCCGAGGACTTTCATCAGGACTGGAATGCGAGTGGGAAGAAGTTAAAGTAAGAAAATGGGGGGAGGATAAGTACAAGCCAGCAAGTGATAAGTGAGAGCAGCTGAGGGGGGGAGGTGGGTGGTTGGGGAAGAGGCAATGAAGTAAGAAGCTGGAAGATGATAGATGGAAGTGATGAAGAAGGAATATGATAGGACCATGAAAGAAAGGCAGTGAGGAAGAACACTGAGAGAAGGTGAACAGTAGCTGAGAAGACAATGGATAAGAAGGGGAATCAGAATGGAGAATAGAATAAGAGAGAAGTTGGGGGGGGGAATTACTGGAGGTTTGCAAAATCGATGTTCATGCTATCAGATTGCAGGGTACCCAGACAGAATATGAGGTGATGATCCTCCAACCTCATGAACTCCTTACTTCCAGATACTCAACACTCCTTGGATGAAAATGCTCTCCTCTCCGATTGCCTCTAAATCTCTTACCATTTACCTTTAATGTTTGTTCCATAATCTTATTCACCTCTGATAAGCAGAAAGGATTCCTATAACCGATCTAATCTATAACCCTCAAAAATTTAAAGACCTCCTTCTCCTCTATTTGTGTGTGTTTCTACAATGACTTTGCCTTGCCGATGTTGAGTGGGACTTGTCTTACTTGATTCTGTTCTTACTTACCAGGCTTAGCAAGGGAATCAGCATCAGGTTTATTAGCACTGACTTATACGTCATGAAATTTATTATATTGTGGCAGCAGTAAAGTACAAAGATATAAAAATTACCAAATAAATAATGCAAAAAAGGAATATTAAAGTAGTAGTTATGAGTTCTGAACAATTCATAGATCTGATGACAGAGGGGAAGAAGCTGTTCCTAAATTGTTGAACGTGTGTCTTAAGTTCAAAGTTCAAAGTAAATTTATTATCAAAGTACATATACAGTATGTCACCACACACAACACTGAGATTCATTTTCTTGCAAGCATACCTAATAAACCATAATAGAATAATAACCATAATAGAATCAATGAAAGACCTAACCAACTTGCACAGGCTCCTGTACCTCTTCTCTGAAGGTAGTAGTGAGAAAAATGGCACATCCCGGATGGTGAGAGTCCTTAGCGATTCCTGTTGAAGGAGGCCTTGATAGTCGGGAGGGTTGTGTCTATGATGGAGTGGGCTGAGACTACTTTGCTGCTACTTGTGGTTCTATGCATTGGAGTTTCTATACTGGGCAGCGATGCAACCATTCAGAATACTCTCCAACGTATACAGTGCCATCTGAGATTTCATCCACAAACAGTCGTGTCAACGTCAATTGCAAATGAAGTGCTTTGAGCAGCTGGTAATGGCACAGATCAAAAACTCCATTCCTGCCACATTAGACACTCACCAATATGCTGACCAACAGAACCACTCCACGATAGATGCCATAGCATCTGTCACGCACCTGGCCCTGATGTATCTAGAAAACAAAGACACTTGTACATTCGAATGCTTTTTCTGGATTTCAGTTCAGCATTCAACACCATTGTCCCACAGACCGTGATGAACAACTCTAAAACCAGCTGTTGGACTTTCTAACCAACAGACCTCAGATAATCAGGATGCACAACTGCTCCTCTCTCTCCATCATCCTCAACACAGGTGCCCCTAAGGCTGTGTGCTGAGCCCATTGCTGTACACTCCGCTCACCCACGACTTCATCTCCATACACCTGAGTAATCACATTGCTAAGTTTGCCGATGGCATTACAATGGTGGGGCTCATCACCAACAACAATGAGATGGCCTACAGAGAGGACGTGGAAGAGCTTGAGGCCTAGTGTAGGGCAAATGGCCTCTTTTCAATGTCAATAAGAAAAAGGACATGGTTACTGACTCAGGAGAACTCACACCGCTCAACCTCTCTTTAAAAATTGGTAGTACAGCGGTGAGTAGTTTCAAATTCCTGGGAGTGCACATCTTGCACAATCTCTGATGGTCCCAGAACATATCCTACACAATCAAGAATGGTTAGCCTACTAGAGGCAGATTTATAGCTGTGCCATATTCTATCCATTTCTTGATGATTGACTTAACTGTACTCTAAAGGATATTCAGTGAATTGAAAGTTTTCTTGTATCCATCTCGTGACTTGTGCATTTTGATAACCTTTTCGTGGAGTTGCTTGGAGTGTTGTTTTGTCTTCATGGTACAGTTTTTGCGGGGATACTATCTCACCAGCAGTTGGTCTTTCCAGATACAAGAGTATTTTTACTGCAATCAATTGAAACACCTTGACTGCACACAGGTCTCGAAAAACAGATCTCTATTTAACTAATTACGTGACTTCTAAACCAATTGGCAGCACCAGTGATGATTTGGAGTGTCATATTAAAGGGGGATGAATACTCATGCAGTCAATTATTTTGTGTTTTATATTTGTAATTAATTTTGAGCACTTTGTAGAAATCTGTTTCCACTTTGACATGAAAGAATCTTTTTTCTGTTGATCAGTGTCAAAAAAGCTAAATTAAATTCACTGTGATTCAATGTTGTAGAACAATAAAACATGAAAACTTCTGGGGGGGGGGATGTTTTTTATAGGCACTGTATAATCAATCTAAATACATAAGCTATCTTATTATTTGTATTTATTGTGCTTTTTTCTTAATGTATTTTTATATGCTGCATTGGATCCAGAGTAACAATTATTTTGTTCTCCTTTACACTTGTGTACCGGAAATGACATTAAGCAATCTTTGATCCCGAATAGACGGTGCTTGAGCTGTGTACAGTCATAAGTGTAGAGAGGGCAGAGCAGAGGACCTCTAAGCATCCTTGAGTCCCATATATTGATTGTCAGCATAGAGGAGATGTTATTTGCCAATTCATATTGACTGTGGTAATTTCCACACCATTTCATCTGGCATTCTCCTATAGGTCTTTAAAAGGCACCTTTCTTTTTCTAATCTACATGTTGTCCCTCAGTAAAACTACCTGAAAACATTGTATACTGAAAACATCCAGCTCCACCTAACCATTACTACTCTTCACCCTTCCATTGACCTGTTTGACAGGTTGCTTGTTCAGTATTCCGTGTTGGAAGAGCAGAAATTTCTCAACAAAAAGTTGGCTAATCAGAGTTCCAATGCCATATTTAAATTTGCTGACAATCCCACTGTTGTGGGCAGCATCAAAAGTGGAGACGAATCAGCACATAGGAGGGAGATTGAAAACCTGGCTGAGAGGTGGCATAACAACAACCTTTTACTCAATGTCAGCAAGACCAAGGGGGTGATTATTAACTTCAGGAGGAGGAAACCAGAGGTCCATGAGCCAGTCTTTGTCAGAGAATCAGAGATGGGGAGGGTCAGCAACCTTAAATTTCTCGGTGTTATTATTTTGGAGGACCTGTCCTGGGCCCAGCACAGCGGCACCTCTACTTCCTTCGGAGTTTGCAAAGATTTGGCACGACATCTAAAACTTTGACAAACTTCTATAGTTGTGTAGTGGAGAGTATATTGACTGCCTGCATCACAACCTGGTATGGAAACACCAATGCTCTTGAATGGAAAATCCTACAAATATAGTGTTCATCACAGTTAAAGCCCTCCCCAACATTGAGCCCATCGACATGAAAGGTGTCGCAGGAAAGCAGCATCTATCATTAGAGATGCCAACCATCCAGAACATACTCTCTTCCCACTGCTACCATCAGGAAGAAGGTACAGGAACCTCAGGACCACACTACTAGGTTCCGGAACAGTGACTGCCCCTCAACCAAATGGGATAATTTCTCTCAGCTTCACTTCCCCAACATTGAAATATTCCCCCAACCTATGGACTCACTTTCAAGGGCTCTTCATCTCATGTTCTCATTATTTATTGCTTATTTATTTATTGTTGTGTTTGACATCTTGTTGTCTCTTACACACTGGTTGACCAAAAAGTTGGTTATGTTTTTCATTGATTCTATTAGGGTTATTATTCTATGGTGACATATATGTATTTTGATAAAAACATTTCTTTGAACTTTAAAAGATTTATTCTGCTTCCTTTGACCTCTGCCACAAACTCCATTCCCTAATCTCTGACCAGCCCTCTCCATTGATATTGTCCAAGGCTGACCTGTACGGTTCTCAATCAGATTATAGAATTACCAGACACAGAATACCGTGGACATTGGCAATTTAAAGATAACAATACTGGAAATAATAATGGTGGAACTCATTGGCAAAGGGTGAAACAGAGACAATATTTTAGTTGTTGACTTTTCACCATATGAATTGACAGAAGAGTTGTTATTCCAGTTTTTCTGATATATTTTAAGTTTAGATTTCTGGCAGCCACAGTAACTGAATTTACATGTATGTTTCATTCAATGGCAACTCTCATGAAGGAATAACCACCTTGAAGATCATTAAGCATCTCAGGACACTCAGAACATGCCGTCTTCACACTGTTCCCATCAAAAAGGAGGTACAGAAGCCAGAAGGCACACACTCAGCGATTCAGGAACTGCTTCTTCCCCTCTGCCATCTGATTTCTAAATGGACATTGAACCAATGAACACTACCTCACTCTTATTTCCCTGATTTTGCAGTACTTATTTGAACAACTATTTGATAGACATATATATACTTAATGTAACACACACAAAATGCTGGTGGAATGCAGCAGGCCAGGCAGCATCTATAGGAAGAAGTACAACTGACGTTTCGGGTTGAGAACCTTTGTCAGGATTAACAGAAAAAAGAGATAGTAAGAGATTTGAAAGTGGGAGGAGGAGGGGGAGACCCGAAATGATAGAAGAAAACAGGAGGGGGAGGCCTTGGAAGAAAGAAAGGGGGAGGGAAGCACCAGAGGACGATGGAGAACAGGCAAGGAGTTATTGTGAGAGAGAAAGAGAGGAAAAAAAATTAAAAATTAGGGATGGGGTAAGGATGTCGACCATTCCCATTCTGATATGTCAATCCATGGCCTCCTCTACTGTCGACTATTCCCATTCCGATATGTCAATCCATTGCCTCCTCTACTGTCGAAGGAGCTCCCAGTGGCCACACATTTTAATTCCACGTCACATTCCCATTCCGATATGTCGATCCATGGCCTCCTCTACCGTTGAGATGAAACCACACCTAGGTTGGAGGAACAACACCTTATATTCCATCTGGGTAGCCTCCAACCTGATCGCATGAACATTGAGTTCTCTAACTTCCATTAATGCCCCTCCTCACCTTCTTACCCCATCCCTAATTTTTATTTTTCTTCCTTTTCCCTCTCACTATAACTCCTTGCCCATCCTCTGGGCTCCCCTCCCCCTTTCTTTCTTCCGAGGTCTTCCGTCCTATGATACTCCCCCTTCTCCAGCCTTGTATCCCTTTTGCCAATCAACTTCCCAGCTCTTAGCTTTATCCCTCCCCCTCCAGTCTTCTCCTGTCTCCCCCTACTCCTCCCACTTTCAAATCTCTTACTATCTCTTTTTTTCCGCTAGTCCTGACGAAAGGTCTCGACCCGTAATGTTGACTGTACTTCTTCCTATAGATGCTGCCTGGCCTGCTGCGTTCCACCAGCATTTTGTGTGTGTTGCTTGAATTTCCAGCATCTTCAGATTTTCTCGTGTTTGTATACTTAATGTAACTCAGTTTTTTTTCTCTATATTTATTTACCATGTATTTCATTGTACTGCTGCCGTAAAGTTAAGAAATTTCACAACATATGCTGGTGATTTTAAATCAGATTCTGCTCTTCTTTCTGTCCATAATGTGCCTCTCCTCCCCTTGTTCACCTTCACTACTTTATATTTCTTTCTCATGAATGATCATACAATCTGCCACGAACAACTCATGGCCGTATCTCCTTCTACAGAAACTCTCTCTCCTTCTGGCTTTGTCAATTTTGATTCCCATTTAGATTCCGCCTTTTATATTCTGGATCTGTGATTATCTCCTAATGGCATCCAAGGCAGGTGGCAATATGGGCTATGAGGAAGATACAGAGATGCTGAACGAACAATTTAGGGAAATATGTGACACAAGGAGTATAATGTAGACAAACATAAGGTTATTCAGTTTAGAAGAAAATTAGGAAGGCTGGATATCTTATAGATGGAAGCATATCGAAAAGGGTTGATGTTCAGAGCGATCTGAATGCTCCTTGGCATGAATTATTTCAAATTAAAATGCAGGTTCATTAGGCAAATGCTATGGTGGCCTTAACTATCAAGAAGACTTGAGTACAAGAATGGAGAAGTCTTGTACCAGTTATAAAGAGCCCTGGTAAGACTGCTTCTACAATGTTGAGTACAAGGCTATCTTTCCTTCCTTAGTCTCTTTATCTAAGGAACGATACTCTTGCAATAGAGAGTGCACTGATGACTCAGCAGATTGGTTCCAGAGGCTACAGGTATGTTTGAAGAGATTAAACAGAATTAGAGAATACTCTCCTGAGTTTGGAACAATGAGTGATCACCTCACTAAAATGTATTAAATTCATAAGGGGCTGAACAGGATAGATATAAGGATGAAGTTTCTTGATGACTGGGCTGTCTTGAACCTGGAGTTATAATCTCATAATATGGGGTTGGTCATTTAGGACTGAGATTGAAATTTCAACACACCAAGGGTGATGAAGCTTTGAACTCATCTGCTCAAGTTGGCCGACGAGGCTCAGTTGCTGAGTAGATTCAAGAGAGTTTTAGAGGTTGAGAGAATCAGCTTCAGGGAAGTGATGGTGAGGTAATAGATCAACCAACATCTTATTGAACAGCAAAATGGGCAAGTATAGCCACTAACAAGGGAAAATCTGCAGATGCTGGAAATCCAAGCAACATACACACAAAATACTGGAGGAACTCAGCAGGCCTGGCAGCATCTATGGAAAAAAGTACAGTCAACATTTCAGGCTGAGACCCTTCGGCAGGACTGGACAGAAAAGATGAGGAGCATATTTAAAAGGTCAGGGGAGGGGAGAGAGAAGCACAGGGAGGGGGAAGGATGAAGTAAATAGCTGGGAAGCTGATCGGTGAAAGAGGTACAAGGCTGGAGAAGGGGGAGTGTGATAGCTGAGGATAGAAGGCCATAGAAGAAAGAAAAGGGGAGAAGGAGCATCAGAGGGAGGCTATGAGCAGGCAAGGAGATAAGGTGAGAGAGGGAAAAGGGGATGGGGAGGGCAGGTGCCATTACCGGAAGTTCAAGAAATCGATGTTCAAGTATAGCCACTCGTTTCTGTTTCTTACGTCTTTATCTCTCACCACCCACCATCAAACCCTAATTTGGTTTATTGTCACATGAACCATTGAAAAAGCTTATATCATTATGTGGCAACCCCATAGCCTTGCCATGCATCTATACATCAGGGTAGAAAAAGGAAAAATGAATGCAAAATATAGTGTTGCAATGCAGAATTTTTATTTCTCACTCTTCAGTTTCTTTTAGGTTAAACCCCAAAGACACTTGCCCCTGTATGTTTCTGGTGAGATGGAGCTGGCTGAGGGCTTCGAATTTCTAGATGTAAACATCAGCAATAACTTGTCCTGGTTCAACCATGTAGAAGGTATGGCCAAGAAAGCACACTAGCACCTCTACCTCCTCAGAGGTCTTAGGAAATATAACATGTCCTCATTGACCCTCACTAATTTTATAGATGCACCAGTGAAAGCATCCTATCCAGATGCATCACAGCTTGGTACAGCAATTGCTCTGTATGAGACCTGAAGAAATTACAGAGTTGTGGATACAACTCAATTCACCACGAAAGCCAGCCCCCCCTCCATGGACTCCTGTCTACACTTAACAGTGCCTGAGAAAATCAGACAACATAATCAAAGACCTGTCCTATCTTGGACATTCTCTATTCTTCCCCTTCCATTGGAAAACATATACCACCAGGCTCAAGGACAACTTCTATCTCATTGTTATGAAACTCTTGAATGGACCTCTTCTATGTTAAAATGAACTCCTAACCTTATAATCTATTCCACCAAGGCCCTGCAATTTATTGTTTACCTACACTACACTTTCTCTGTAACTACGGCAATAAGTCTATATTCTGCATTCATTTACACAAGAGATTCTGGGTAGATGCTGGAGATCCGGAGCAACACACACAAAATGCTGGGGGAAATCAGCAGGTCAGGCAGAATCTATAGAAATGAATAAACAGTTGATGCTTCTGGCCAAGACTCTTCCTCAGGGCTGGAAAGGAAAGGGGAAGATGCCAGAATAAAAAGGTGGAGGGAGGAAGAGAAGTAAGACAAGCCAGAAGGTGCTAGGTGAGCCAAGTGTGTGGGAAAGATAAAGGGCTGGTGAAGAAGGAATTTGATAGAAGAGCAGGGTGGACCACAGGAGAAATTCTGCATCCAGTTATTGCAGTTATTCAGTACTTATATTTCGAAATGCAAAACATCATGCAAAACAAAGCTTTTCACTGTATCATGGTGTATGTGACAAAGCAAAGCTGAAAACTTCAACTTTTAATTTTCACTTTAAACTCTTCTGAACTCAATATTGTGTTTAACAATTTGAAATTTAACCAGGGATCTAATTTTATTGCAAACACGAGGAAATCTGCAGATGCTGGAAATTCAAGCAACACACATAAAAAATTCTGGTGAACACAGCAGGCCAGGCAGCATCTATAGGAAGAGGTACAGTTGACGTTTTGGGCCGAGACCCTTCGTCAGGACTAACTGAAAGAAGAGATAGTAAGAGATTTGAAAGTGGGAGGGGGAGGGGGAGATCCAAAATGATAGGAGAAGGGATACGAGGCTGGAGAAGGGAGAGGATCATGGGACAGGAGGTCTCAGGAGAAAGGGGGAGGGGAGCCTAGAGGATAGGCAAGGAGTTATAGTGAGAGGGACAGAGGGAGAAAAAAAGGGAGAGAAAAATAAATAAATAAATAAATAAATAAATAAATAAATAAATAGGGGATGGGGTACGAAGGGAGGTGGGGCATTAGCAGAAGTTAGGGAAGTCAATGTTCATGCCAACGTATGAACGTATCAGAATGAAATGTCGAATGAATCAGAATGAGGCCGTCTATCCACGGTCTCCTCTACTGTCAAGATGAAGCCACACTCAGGTTGGAGGAACTACACCTTATATTCCGTCTGGGTAGCCTCCAACCTGGTGGCATGAACATTGACTTCTCTAACTTCCGTTAATGCCCCATCCCCCCCTTGTCCCTCTCACTATACTCCTTGCCCATCCTCTGGTCTCCCCTCCCCCTTTCTTTCTCTGGATGGCCTCCCATCCCATGATCCTCTCCCTTCTCCAGCCTCATATCCCTTTTGCCGATCAGCTTTCCAGCTCTTAGCTCCATCCCTCCCCCTCCTGACTTCTCCTATCATTTTGAATCTCCCCCTCCCCTTTCAAATCTCTTACTATCTCTTCTTTCAGTTAGTCCTGACGAAGGGTCTCGGCCCAAAACGTCAACTGTACCTCTTCCTATAGATGCTGCCTGGCCTGCTGCGTTCACCAGCAGTTTTTATGTGTGTTGCTCTAATTTTATGGTATCATTTACAGGTAATGCTTCTCCATTTAACATTTTCATCTTACCCTTATCCATCTTGTTTCCCTACCACCCATTGTTTGGCATGTACTATTATGACCTTTGTCATAATCTATTCTGCCTTCCACCCTGAAATATCTACCGATTTATTTTATGGTGTTGCCAACACAAGCTATCAGGTTGAGGTATAGCTACAGCAAAATTCCTCTCTTGAAGTAACTCCGGAGACCTTCCATCCTCAGCCGCTAAACTCATAATTCCCACACCCCGTACCACTCGGTTTTACCCCCTCCCCAAGATCCACAAGCCTGACTGTCCCGGTAGACCCATAGTTTCTGCCTGCTCCTGTCCCACAGAACTTGTATCTGCCCACCTGGACTCCATTTTGTCACCCGTAGTTCAGTCCCTCCCCACCTACATCCGGGATACATCCCATACCCTCCACCTCTTCAATAACTTCCAGTTCCCCGGTCCCAATCTGCTTCATTTTCACTATGGATGTCCAATCCTTATACACCTCCATTCCCCATCAAGAAGGCCTCAAAGCCCTCCGCTGCTTTCTGGACAATAGACCTCACCAGTTCCCCACCACCACTACCCTCCTCCGGTTGGCGGAACTGATTCTCACACTTAATAACTTCTCTTTTGGCTCTTCCCACTTTCTTCAGACCAAGGGTGTAGCTATGGGCACTCGCATGGGCCCCAGCTATGCCTGCCTCTTCGTTGGTTATGTGGAACAGTCTGTGCTCCAAACCTATTCTGGTACTGTTCCCCAACTTTTCCTTCGCTACATTGACGACTACATTGGTGCTGCTTCCTGCACCCATGCTGAGCTTGTCAATTTCTTCGACTTTACTTCAAACTTCCACCCAGTCCTCAAATTCACTTGGTCTATCTCGGACACTTCTCTTCCCTTTCTTGATCTCCCGGTCTCCATCTCTGGAGAGACTGTCCACTGACAACTTCTATAAGCCCACTGACTCTCATAACTACCTCGACTATACCTCTTCCCACCCCGCCACATGCAAAAATGCCATTCCCTATTCCCAGTTCCTCCATCTCCACCGCATCTGCTCCCAGGATGAGGCTTTCTGTTCCAGGACATCTCAAATGTCCTCTTTCTTTGAGGATCGTGGTTTCCCTTCTGCCGTCATCAATGATGCCCTCACCCGCATCTCCTCCATTTCCCGCACTTCGGCCCTCACCCCATCCTCCCGCCACCACAACGGGGACAGAGTTCCCCTTGTCCTCACCTACCACCCCAACAGCCTCCGGATCCAGCACATTATCCTCCGCAACTTCTGCCACCTTCAACAGGACCCCACCACTAAGCACATCTTTCCCTCTCCACCCCTCTCTGCTTTCCGCAGGGATCAGTCCCTCCACGACTCCCTGATCCACACGTCCCTCCCCACGGATCTCCCACCCGAAACTTATCCCTAAAAGCATAAGTGCTACACCTGTCCCTACACCTCCTCTCTTGCCACCATTCAGGGCCCCAAGCAGTCCTCCCAGGTGAGGCAACACTTCACTTGTGAGTCTATTGGGGTCATCTTTTGCATCCGGTGCTCCCGGTGCGGCCTCCTCTACCTCGGTAAAACCTGAAGCAGGTTGGGGGGCCACTTCGTCGAGCACCTCTGCTAAGTCTGCCACAACAGACAGGGTCTCCAGGTTGCCACCCACTTCAACTCTGCTTCACATTCCCATTCGGATGCGTGCATACATAGCCTCCTCTACTGCCATGATGAGGCTAAACTCAGGTTGGAGGAGCAACACCTCATGTACCGTCTAGTTAGTCTCCAGCCCTATTCTATTGGTACATAGAATTCACCAACTTCTGGTAATTCCCTCCCCCTCTCTTCCCCAATCCCTATTTAACTCTGCTCCCTCCCCCAGCTGCCTATCACCTCCCTCATGGTTCCGCCTCCTTCTACGACCCATTGTGTTTTCCCCTATTCCTTCTTCACCTTTCCTGCCTATCACCTTCCTGCTTTCCCTCCCCCACCCCTTTATCTTTCCTCTTACTGGTTTTTCACCTGGAACCTACCAGCCTTCTCCTTCCCACCCTCCCCCCCACCTTCTTTACAGGGCCTCTGCCCTTTCCCTCTTTAGTCCTGACGAAGGGTTCCGGCCCGAAACGTTGACTGATCGTTCCCATGGATGCTGCCCGACCTGCTGAGTTCCTCCAGCGTGTTGCTTTGACCCCAGCATCTGCAGAGTATTTTGTGTTTATCTCACAACTGAAATGCAATATCTGGATACAACAGTATATCATAACCATACCATGAACTCTTACACACCCTAAAAACAAATGGAGTCAGAGAGAGATACAGTACAGAAACAGGACCTTCTGTTAATGCCAACCATCAACTGCCTATTTAAACTAATCCTAGTTTTTATTCTCCTCTTATTCTCATCACCTGCATGGTAGAGGGAATTTACAGTGGCTATCACCCAGCATATATCTTTTTTGTCCTCTCCTTAACCCAATTTTCCCACAGTGTTCTACTGCAAGATCTTGACTTTCTTCCAGTTCTATCTCCCTATACATGCACTCTGTCGATATACTCTGCTTGACACTGGGTATATTCTACATTTTCTGTTTTCAATAATAGCTTTGTTGCAGACTTGGCACTTGACAAGAACCTAACCACGCCAACATGACCTCCATTCTCATCTCAAAATTCATGAAATACACATTCAAGAAAGCCACAGTGTCACTTTTGCATTTCCCTTTAATCTTATCATCAAAGTTGAGACAAGGTAGTGGGATAGACGAGTTAAATGTTTGGGATTGCATTTTTGAGATCAATTAAAAACGTTATTTACCTAAACTTAAACAACAGGAATTCTGCAGATGCTGGAAATTCAAGCAACACAAATAAAAGTTGCTGGTGAACGCAGCAGGCCAGGCAGTATCTCTAGGAAGAGGTGCAGTCGACGTTTCAGGCCGAGACCCTTCGTCAGGACTAACTGAAGGAAGAGTGAGTAAGGGATTTGAAAGTTGGAGGGGGAGGGGGAGATCCAAAATGATAGGAGAAGACAGGAGGGGGAGGGATGGAGCCAAGAGCTGGACAGGTGATAGGCAAAAGGGATACGAGAGGATCATGGGACAGGAGGTCCGGGAAGCAAGACAAGGTGGGGGGGACCCAGAGGATGGGTAAAGGGTATATTCACCTAAACTTACAACCTTTTGACATTGGTGCTAAATTTTCTCTAGTTTCATATTAAAATTTGCTGTGTGGAAGTGAATGTATATAGAGGAATAGTGTTTTGTTAATCTCAATCGAAAAAGGTTGATGCGTAGGTCACATTTTAATGCAATAATTCCCCCTCCCCGACAGAAAAAAAACATTAACTTTGTATCATTTATTTCTCAGGACTGTTTAAAGCTGCCAATAGTATTTGGATTAATTGTTGCAAAATTCATCACATGACCTTCTTGTAACTGCCCTTTTTAATGCTCATTTTGAATAGTTTTTATCCTGATAAATCGATTCCCCTACGATTGTGTTTTCTCTTGAGATGTTCGCACCAACAACCAGGAGATTTGAGCTATTTTGGGGCATGCAGGGCCAAGACAGTCCTGAAGTCTTGTCAGTTCAGGCTGGTAAGAATTAGACATGACATTGAAAATCCAAGCAGCCACGCTTAATTGTGAAAACTTCCATAAGCATAGCATTGTAAACTTTCCGAGGCGTTTGACAGGCATGGCTGGGTTTCTCTGAGTTTCAGCTTGTTGCTGGACGGGGTTGAAAAGGGCCAGGGTCCACCGCGGGTGGAGGACTGGAGCAAGGTTTGGCGGGGTAGGGGCACGGACCCGGACCAGAGGGGGAGGAGCAGACACCGGGACCGGGACCTGCGCAGGCGGCAGTGGCGGGAGCAGGGATCGGTGCCGCCGCCGCCGCCGCTTCCCGCTGGAGTTGATGGACGAAAGGAAAGAAGATGGCGGCGCCCACGTAGAGCGGATCATGGCGGACGCCTCAAGGTGCAAGCACAGAAAGCAGGCGAATCCGAGGAGAAAGCACGGTGAGTCAGGCCGTATTTTAACCTCTATCATTGGTAGGTGGCGGGTCAAACCCCACGGGTGCTTGACCTGGTTCGGGATTTCTCAGAAGTGATGAACTGTAGCGAAAAACGATTTGAGTGCAGCAGCAAGTTTGCAAGCTGCTCGGCCTGCTTTACCTGGCCTATACGCCCATTCGCTGTAGCGGTCTTCGCTCTGGCCTTCTATATCAGCACCTGCTGACTGATGTTTTTTTTTAAGCTGCAGGATGACGATCGTTAACCATGACTCGTCTGTTTGTGAATAAAGACATGGGCGGTGTGGGAATCTGGTGTCGCCCGCTGCAGGCGGGCAGTGGTTGTCACTGGGACGGCTGAGCTGCCTGGACGGATAGCGGGTTACTCGGAGCCTCCAACTCCCACGGGTCGGTTCCACTGCTGAGCTGGGCCGGTGTGGGCGACAGTGGAGTGTGACGTGCGAGCACCTGCAGCGAGCAACATCCTGAACCCTGGTGCGATTTTAAAGATTCAACTAATGCAATTTTTTTGCAGCTCTCAAACGGGGTAGGGCCGGCGGGGGTTGTCCTCTCTTTCTCTTTCCTCCGTCCCGTTCAAGCACTGTTTTGAATTATTGTCCAGGTTTACATACTTGCTACACTCAATGCGATGGGATAAGTGAATGAATGACACATGCAAATCATCCACTCTCATGTTTTTAATTCCCGAGTAAAACCAACACAGATGTGTCTGCTGCTAAGTATTAGGGCCTCAAAAATAAACGACTCTAATGTATATCAGCCATAAGAATAAGTAGCGCTGTACTTCGTTCTGATGCCTTGAATTAACTAAACCTTTGAGTGTGTCGTATCTATTAAATACCTTTTGACTACATCCTGAAGTTTTTGTCAACTAGCCTAAGAATCAGAATCACGTTTATTTGTCACTGACTTGGATGACGTGAAATTGTTGTTTGCTGTAATTAAGTTTTGCTTGCATTTTAGAGAATATAATTGACAGCAAATAAAGCAAATAACAATATAGTATTTCATAAATTTTTGGATTATGAAGACACGTCGTCCTCTTTTATTGTCATTTAGTAATGCATGCATTAAGAAATGATACATTATTTCCTCTTAATTAAACTACAGTCAATTTCTTTGGTGTAAATAGTTGAATTTAGTTTTTGTTCATTGCAAGTGATTAATAGTTTCATAATGTCATATAGGAGTAACTCGGAGTTGTTTTGCATTGTTTTAGTGTGATATCTCACATATTGTTGAGTGCTGATAAGATAGTGATTATACTTTACACTTGGGAACAAAATATTATGCACCTCATTTGTCCCTCTGAGATTATCTTTGTATTCGTATTAGGTATTGATTTACTGGTATACCAGATGAGCTATTGCCTTTCTTAAAGATGTTATTAATTTATGTATTATATTAATAATAATTGGAGTTTATATTAAGCTTGTACAAAATAACTAGCGTGAGTGTTGTCAGTAGATGTAGAGGATTGTGCTTGCTGATTTGCACATTCTTGACATCAGTTCATTTTAAACAGCAATTACTTTTGGACCATTTCAGTTCAGCTATCATGTCGAATAGAGCAATTTTCCAATTGATGAACTCAACTACAACAAAGTTCAGAATTCTAGTACATTCTTTATGCTGCACCTGTTACTGTTGACTTTAGTGTTGACACTAATTTTATTAATAGAATCTTCAGAGTGTTATAGTAAATTGACTGGCTTCATTGGCTTAAATTTAAACTTTTATAATGAGATTTGGTTAACATAATAGACTGGCAACTGGCTTAATCTTTGTGGTTTGGGTTTAAACTCAGGTTGATGAAATAAAAATCCTCTGGCTGTAAGAGTCCAATATGAAATTAGTGCAAATTCTCACTGTACGTTTGCTGAGAATTTATTATCTTTTTAGGAACAGGATAGCTTATATAGGAGAAAAACAGGGAAAATGTTACACTAGTGTTTTGGGGATTTTCTTGTCAAATTGAGGCTGAGGTCTGTGGTTAGCTTAGTTTTCCTTTGCTACTTCCTGTGCCACTCCTGACTTCTTGATGCTGTCTGTGGGTGTACAACATGAAACAAATTCCATTCTGTTAGTTTCGTCTGTCATGTTGGACACTGAAATCAAAGCTGAAATTAAGAAAACACTTGCATCGTATACCTTATCTTGTACCTAAGAGGGAAAAAAAGGTTTTGAAACATTAAACTGAGTGCAGCTAACAGCCTATAGAAATGTATTTCATTGTTTTTGGAAATCAGCTAAGGCTGTAAAAAAATGAATACCTAGCGCAGTATACTGCTGTGCTAATTAGCAGTACTAAAGAAGTACAGTTTGTTTTGCCAATGACGCCCACGTACTGAGAATGATTTTTTTAAAAATGGATGATCATATGTGTGTTTATGCAGCAGTTTGCCGCAAGGGAAATTCCTAAACTTGTCTAGGTTATTGAAGTGAATTGATGAGTAGAGGCTAGACGTCTCCCTGGAGGGAAAGAAATTTCTGGGCCAGTTACCATGGGATGTTATTACATACCACCTAATGGGGAAAAGTGTACATCATGAAAAGACCTGGAAGTGAGGAGAATTCAATATCTGATTTAAGAGGTAATTACAAACCACAGATACATTTATTTATTTGGAATTTTGTTTTAAATATAGGTAAACAATCTAAACTGCACAACAAGAACTGTTTTCATAATTTAATCTGTTTTAGAATTTTACTTTTTAAAAAAATCTGTTTTGATATATTTACTAGAAAGGAAACTTAATTCCTGCAAATTTTTGTGTGGATTTGTGTGTATCAGTTCACAGGAATACCAGTGATATTAATGCATTGTCTGTTGTTAATAGATGATTGCAGTGACAAGTGAGCTAAATCTGCAGCTCTAAGAGCAGTATTTCTGATGTGTGCTTTTGATCAATTTTGACAAGTGGTGCTGCAGTTCATATTGTTGAAATCATTTACAGTAGCAGAAGAAAACTTTTCATCAAAAATCTAAACATATCTATCTTTCCAAAGTGCCCCATTGCATCAATATGCTTGCTAGCGTCACATTTTACATCCACCTGATGAGTTAATTGCATCTGTGGGATGATATGTTCGTGACGCTTCGCATGGTTTTGAGTTGTGATGTAAGATTACTGACATTTCCATCATCGGTTTGATCTTCTTTCTTTCCTTTATTTCCCCATATGTATTGGTTTTGTAGCTAATATTTCCTAAAAAAAAACAATTGGAAAAGCTCTGCGTGTAGCATGGACTTATTTTGTTTGCAGATGCCAGAAACAAGAGTTGGCAGACAAATCCCAAATGATTGGCAAGATTTGCAGAAAATATTTTGGTAACTCAATTTAATTGGTTCAAGCAACACTGGAACACAAGAAATTTACTTAACTCCTTGTGCATGCTCCATTCTTGGGGAGATCATGTTTTATATCTCTTAATGTTGAAGGCTGATAATTGCTCAAAGTTCAAAGTAAATTTATTATCAAAGTAGAGATATGTCACCATTTATGTATAACTCAGGTTCATTTTATTGCAGGCAATTGCAGTAAATGCAAGAAGCACAATAGAATGAATGAAAGACTGCACCCAGCAGTGCAGAGAAACAGCTAATGTACAAAAAAAACCCAACAAACTGTGCAAATTACAAAGAAAGAGAAAATAATAATAATAGTAATAAACAATGAATATCAAGAACATAGGATGAAGAGTCTTGAGGTTGTGGGAACAGTTCAGTGATGGGGCGAGATAAGTTGAGAGAACTTATCCTCTCTGGTTCAAGAGCCTGATGGTGGAGGAGTAATACTGTTCCTGTGATGTGAATCCTGAGGCTCCTGTACCTTCCTGATGGCAGCAGCGAGAAGAGTGCATGGCCTGGATGGTGGGGTCCTTAACGATGCATGCTGCTTTCCTGTGACAGTGCTGTGTGTAGATGTGCTGAACGGCTTTACCCATGATGGACTGGGCTGTATTCAATACTTTTTGTAGGCGTTTCCATATCAGGCTGTGAAGCCAGCAGTCAATATATTATCCACCACACATTGTTAACGTTTTAGATGACGTGCCAAATCTTTGTAAACTTCTAAGGAAGTAGAGGCTCTGCACTGCGTTCTTTGTAATGGCACTTGGCGAGCTGAACCCAGGACGCCCTGAAATAATAACAGTGAGGAATTTAAAGTTGTTCACTCTCACCACCTCTGATTTCCCCTGATGAGGGTGGCTTGTGGACCTCTGGTTTCCTCTTCCTGAAGTCAATAATTATCTCCTTGGTCTTGCTGACATTGAGTGAGAAGTGGCTGATGTGACAATACTCAACCAGTATTTTAGTCTCCCTTCTATATGCTGATTTGTCACCACCTTTGATTCAACCTATGACAGCGAATAAGTCAGCAATTGGAGCTGTGCTTATCTTTACAGTCATTCATGTAAAGTGAGTAGGGCAGGGGGCCAAGCACACAGCCTTGTGGTACACTCGTGTTGATGGACATTGTGGAGGAGCCAGAATTTCTGTTTGTCCAAAAATTCCAAATTTTTATCACTGTCTTGGATGTAGAAATATATATTTTAAACTATTTTCTTAAAAATCTGACTTGAATATTTGGAGTCCCAGACTTTAAGTCAGTGCAATTAATTTCCATCTTTATAAGTTTCTTTTAACATCGGAAAACTTTGATCAAGCCTGATCTATTTTGTGTAGTCCAATGATAGTCAATGCTTTTGTTCAATCCCTGAGGATTTCCAGGATTTTCTAGCTTTTAAAGGAAGCTGTGAAATGTATGAGAGCAAAAATGAGGGAAACAGACAAAGAAGGAAAAAGTCATAGTGTATCAATAATAATGGATGTCAGAGCATGTGAAGACTGTAGATCATTAAAATTTTTCTTTCTAAAAAGTCTCTTCTCCCGAATGAGTAACTACAACTACGTTGACTCAGGCCTAGGGGGCTGGTGTCGGGCACATTCATTATTATGAATGAGTAAACTGGTGAGTAACAATTTTTCAGGGTTTCTTTTACAGTTTAATAGGTCAGGCTTTCATAATTTTAGACCACTATCGTAGAATATATGGAGAGAACGGAAGACTATGGGTGACGTTAAGGATTTCACCAAAACGGCGGCAGATTAGCAGCTGTTGGAGTGGAGTGGGGTTTGGGGCCAGAGGGATTGTGTGTAGGGAAACTAATCTTGATAAATGTACAAAGTTGACTTCGTTTAACGAAGTGAGGGTTGGGGGGAGGTAGCCTGATCATCTCTCATTGAATTATGATGTTAAATTGTGAGCTGATGGAAGTCTTCAAAGTAATGAATAGTAGATGAATTGGTAGAATGTGGTACCAATTTTAAGAAAGAGCCAAGTAAATTAAGAAAACTTTCTTTTTGTAGCTTTGCTTTAAATTATCTATGTTCCAAATAGTTGTTTTCATGTGTGGCTCATAATTACCTCTTAAAATCAGATTGTGAATCTCTGAATGCTCATTATCAAGCTGAATTCAGAAGAAAGGTTAAAACGACAATGGTGAGATTAGTAAAATTAGTTGAATCTAGCAGATATTTTTGAAGTGCATAGTATATGGATAGGATGAATGTCAGTCTTTTTCCTTGCGAAAGGAATCAAAAACCAGAGGGCATAGATTTAAGGTGAAAGAGGAAAGATTTAAAAGGGACATAAAGGGCAATTTCTTCAAGTTGAGGGTGGTGCTTTTATGGTAGCAAGCTGCCAGAGGAAGTGGTTAAGGCAGGTTCAGTAACAAAATTTAAAAGACATTTGGACAGGAACAGAGGTAGGAAAGGTTTAAATGATATGAGCAAACGCAGGCATCTTGGTCTGCATGGATTAGTTGGGCCTGTTTGCATGCTTTATTACTCTCTATGCTTTTTATGGGAGCATTAACTTAAAAGAAGCAAATAGGTTGAATGGCCTGTTTCTGTATTGTTTAACATTTTGTTTGAATTTCGGTATCAGGTTTTAAAACATCATTTAATTGGAGAGAAACAGACTTTCGTTCATGTCCCATATAAAAAGTATTGAAGATATAAAAATGGCAAAGATAATATTCAAATTGTTGGTGAGACCCCACTTGGAGTGATCTATGCTGTTCAGTTTGCTAGGCAACAGGAAAGATGTGATTAAGCTAGAGAGGGTTTGCAGAAACATTCATACTGTTGTTGCGTGGATTGGAGGGCTCGACTTAGAAAGAGAGTGTGGATGGATTGAGGCTGTTTCCCCTGAGGAAAGGAGGCTGAGAGGTGACTATATTGAATTTTATCTTATAAAATTAAGATAATTGCAATAAATGTGTAATGTTCATTTTCAACATTGGGGTGTCTCAAACCAGAGTGATAGGTTTAATATGAGAGGGAGAAGGGGATCTGGGGGATTAATTTTACATATAAAATAGTTGCTACCTGGAAAGAGCTGCCAGAAAAGACGATGGAGGCAGGAATAGTTAAGAGACACTTGAATCAGCAAAGCAAAGGGATATAGAATTAATGCAAGCAAGTGGGATTGGTAAAGATAAACATGATAGTCAACTTGGATGCCACGGGTTAAAGAAGCTGCTTCTATGCCATCTGTTTTAGAGCACCTTGGAGCTCTATCTCCAATGAGATGTGGTACATTTGTTTTCCCTTACAGTTTAGTTGTTTTAACCTGTGTATTGTCTATTTGGAACTCATCAGTGCAAGACAGGAAGAGAACTTAATCCTAAAGATCAGTATTTCTGTCTCTTCAGAGATGCTTGTGGTGGTGAAAAATTGCTATTTGATTTCAACTCTCCCAGGTGGGGCATTCTTGCTTTTGCATATAAATACAGTAACTATAGCTGCTGCATAATATCAGACTGAAATTTGAATTGCTGCAGATGTAGAAAGAATGTATACAAGTCTCAGTTTCCCATCCGAGAGAACAGCTATTTTGAAACTTCTACCTACAAAACGTGCACTTAAATCAGCTATAGGTAAAATACCGCAGCATGTTTAATTATATTAACTGTCATTTCTTTTGAAAATGAATATAGTCTTAAAACCACAACGGTGGGGGAAATTACTCAAGATATTCAAATTGCGGGTGGTGAAGCAAAGGAATACATAGAGGTTTTCAACAGTAAGCTTACAATGCTTAAGACAGGGATTCCCAACCTTTTTTATGCCATGGACCCAGGTGGGGAACCCCTGATTTAAAACAAGACAGGATGTTCTTACAATTTCCTTCAGCCCAAAGGCTGTGCTATTTGCCAGCTGGATAAGTGAGTGGTGGAGTGCAGAAAGAGAAAAATTTATATGCTGGAAATCCTAGAATAAGCTACTTCAAGTTGTTACGAAAATACTAATCTGACGTGGGAATTTTATCTGGGTATTGTAGCAGATGATGACTGCTACTGTATAATTCTAACTAAATTAGTGTTGTGTTCACAGTGCATGTAAGTTATGAAGAACATTCCACAGTTATAAATAAGGGCTTGCATGCCTCTGTTGGTGGCAATGTTTATAATTTTTTTTCAGTGGATGCTGCCTTTCAGTTCCATTCCAGTACCGTTATCTTGGCTGGTATCCAATAGGCCACATTGCTGGAGGTGTCAGACTTGGATGTGGTTACAGATGGAAATTACGGATGCTGCAGCTCTTTGTTTTTTTTTAAAAAAATACTATCGGTATCTTGGTCAACATGCTTCTGTCAGTTGGTGTTACTAAGTTCACTCGTCTGGGTATTCTTCCTCAGCCTAATATTTTGTAATCTATTTCAGATAATGATAAGCACTAAAAAAGGGTGGAAAATGTTACCATTGTTTAGGTGAAAAGGATTGTTTTACATCATTTTAGATTAATTTGCTATAAAGATTAGAAATGCATTAGACATTGTTCTTAACAAAAATAAACCAGTTTTATACTAGTTACAGAAATGCACACCTGTCTTTTTTGAAATTTGTCCCATGAAGGTGCCAGAAATGGATTATTTTTATTCCTCCCGCATACCCAAGAAAAAGTAAAAAATGAGGAAATCTGCAGATGCTGAAATGTCAAGCAACACACGAAAAAGTTGCTGGTGAACGCAGCAGGCCAGGCAGCATCTCTAGGAAGAGGAATCTGTACCTCTTCCTAGAGATGCTGCCTGGCCTGCTGCGTTCACCAGCAACTTTTTTTGTGTGTTACACAAGAAAAAGACATGTTTTACCCAGGATGTTACCTACCTAATATTGTGGTTTAGGAGGGATGTACTTATAAATGAGCAGGGTGTCAATACTATCAATGCTGTCTCAGCAAGATTCTCAAATTCACTTGTAGAGCAAATGAATCAAATGTTAATGTCCTCTCCTCACAACCATATTTCTGAAAAATATACTCTACTCCAAGCGATGTAATCACCAGAATAAAAGATTTAAGAGTCTGTTCAAGTTTTTTTTTTTGAAGCAGTTCAAACCAACTTTTGGAACCTCTCACTCATGATAGCTCAAAGTGGAGAAAAAGCATTTGAGGACCTCTGTGCCATGCATGGGGAGCAGACAAAACTTCTCGCAGAGGCGGCTGAAGGGATGCATCTCTACAGCCCACTCATTCTGTTAGCTGCTTCCTGCCTTGTACATGGAAGAGTTCCTTGTTCCCCTGTTGCTTTATTAGCCACCCTAGAATGTATAAAATCAGACTGATAGCAAATTGTCCTCTGTCCCGAGGGACTGTCTAAGAAGACAACCAAGTAGATATAACTGAGAAACAAACTAGATGAAAATTGGCAGATGCTGGAAATCAAAGTAATACACACAAAGAGTGAACTCAGTGGGCTAGGCAGCATCTATGGAAAAATGTAAGTAGTCAGCATTTTGGGCCAAGGACCTTCATTAGATGTAACTGACAATGGGCCCTGTATTGTTGATGAGTTCACTAAAATTGATGATAGGCAGTCTGTATATTTTAAATCAAAAATTTAGATTAATTATGTAAACTGCATGTCATTAAAATTGTCATTCTGTAATTTAACTTGACCTCTCTAAATACTACAACCAGAAATATACCATGATAGTAATTCCATTCAATAATTGAACTTCTTAAGAATGTTTCAAGATCGTAAAATTATCTTGTGGCACTTATTTGGATCATCCAATTTATTACAATACATCAATAGTTTTCAAACTTTTGTGCAAATACAATTCAAAATTTTTGGAATGATTGGGATTGGCTATATCAATGATTTTGTTCTTGTAAAATTTGTCACAAAAATAAAAGTGAAACAGAATGTGATCTAAGTGTTTGAGAAATATTTTCCTGTTAATGTTATGAAAAAATATCATAGAATAATAGATAACATCACAGAGTTAAGAGGCCATTTGGTTCGTCGTATGTGTTCTGAGTAAGAATGAGCCCTCATCCTAGCATCTAGCTCCTGATCTGTAGCCTTGAGGCTAGTGGTTCCTCAAGTACACAAGTAGTTGTGTATTAAGTAGCTTGAGATTTTCTGGCTCTACCACCCATTCGTGAAGTAAGCTCCTGACTCCAAACACCTTTGGGTGAAAAATTATTTCCTCATTTCCCTTGCAATCTTGCCTATTATTTGAAATCTATATCCCCTAACTTTAAACCCCTCTGCTGGGAGAATACCATTTATTGAAGTCAAAGTATAAATTTTGTAGAATTTATTGTCAAATGCACAAGTGCATTTCAGTACAGGTGCAGTGAAAAACTCCTTTGCAGCAGCGAAACGGGCATAGAGCATCAGATAATGTTTTCACGGGGAAAACATTAATTATACACAATCTTTACATGAAGGAACACAAATAAAAAAAACAGCCAAGGTCGATTGTATTGCAAAGTGGTCAAAGTGTTGCTGTGCAGAGGTCATGAAGAGGTTCATGTAGGTTGGCCACCTTTGATGATAATACC
This sequence comes from Mobula birostris, assembly GCF_030028105.1. NCBI lineage: Eukaryota > Metazoa > Chordata > Chondrichthyes > Myliobatiformes > Myliobatidae > Mobula > Mobula birostris. The sequence continues at coordinate 194,130,341 of NC_092372.1, read as the reverse complement.
TCACATAGCTATCTAGGGACCACATAATTTTATGCCTTCTAATTATGTCTCCCTTTAGCTGCCTCTGTTGCAAAAAAAATGTACCATTCCTGCTTATTCAATCGTATCACCAACATTTTCTAGTTGTAGCAAAGTTTTGGTAAAAATTATTCTGCCAAAGAGAAGTTGTATTTGTAACTGTGTTCATGCATAGGTTCTGAGTGTGTGATTTTGGCCTTAACCAAACAAAAGAAAATAATCTTGAAACCAATTTATTGTCACTCCTTGTGACTTTAAACAACTCAGAGCACTGGATAGAATAACGGCTTCAGGATATGTCAATATGCACTCTTATGAAGATTAGATTATAAATTTTAGGTTTTTAGAAGGAATTGATTAAAATATTCATAAAATCGCAGTTCTATCAAGGAGAGAGAAAATAGAATGTGTTTGTTTATGCAGCTAATGGTTTAAGTGTAGAACCTCTGAACAAAAGTAAATTTTAGCTTAATTAGTATCGTTAATCTTGATTTTTGCTAGTCAGACACATGTCAGTGCAGTTATTAATATTAGAAGTAGATTGAGATAAGTTGTATTCCATCCTGTCTGAACTTTCACTCCGGTATCAGAAGTTGTACATTCTTTTGTAACACCAGGTTATGTTTACGTGTGGCCAAGTAGTACTGATATTGGTTAAAATGTAATAATTCCATGATGAATTGTAGAATAACCAGGAATTCATCAGACCATGCCATATTTTTAGCACAGGCATTCTTTACCTGGTCATTAGTACATTTGGCTTTTCCTATGCATTCCTTTCCTTAGCTGGCATCAGTGTAGAGACACGAGACTCTAGGTATGGGAATCAGGAGCAACACAAAAAGGACTGGCCTGACCTGCTGAGTTCCACCATCATTTTATTTCTTTCTTTAATGATTTGCTGTTTTTGCAAGCCAGTTTAATTTTTCAAACTGTTAATGTATTTTACATCCTCCCTGTGCATATTGTTACTTTCTCTTATTTCAGTATTTGGAAATCTCAATAGGGATGACAAAAATTTCTCTTTGTGACCCTTACCTCTGTTTGGGATTTACACATCAACCTATAAGAGGCCCTGGAGAGGGATGGGCTCCGCCAGGTTTCAGATGCCGAGGACACGCTGTACGATGAGCATAGTAAAAGCTTGTGATGGCGCCCGGACGACTCCAGCAGGAGTTAAGGACGGATGGACACACACACACACACACACACACACACACACACACACACACACACACACACACACACACACACACACACACACACCTGTAATGGGAACTGGAGCAGTCTTGAAATGCCCACTCCACCTTTTAATAATATTGTGTCCAAATTGATTGTATGTTCAACTCAGTATTCTTATCCACCCTTTACACCCATCATCCTGTTGCTTATCAGCTTTCTAACTGCCTCCACTTTAAAAATATTTAAATATTTTGCTTCACTATGCTCATGATTGTCAGAGGGAAAAAAATTCATCGTCTTAAATTCTCTGTCTGAAGTGGGCATAAAGCTAGTTTTAATTCTTTCCAGGAAAGGTAACAGCCTTCCATAGCTATCATTGTGTCAGTTAAGTCACCTAAACTCCGGAAGATACAAATCAACACACAAAATGCTGGAGATACTCAGCAGGTCAGGCAGCATCAATGGAAATGAATGAACAGTCGATGTTTTGGACCGAGACCTTCCTTTTGGACTGGAAAGGAAAGGGGAAGATGCCAGAATACTGACCTACTGAGTTCCTGCAGCATTTTGTGTGTGTTGCTCTGGATTTCTGGCATCTGCAGAATCTCTTGTGTTTGTGATTTCCAGCAGATACAAGCCTAGTTCTTGATAGCTTTTTGTCATAAGACAACCTGTCCATTCAAAGGTTCAGTCTAGTCAAATCTTTTCTGGAACTGCTTTCAAGGTATTTTGTTCTTTCTGCAATCAGTAAATTATTAATGTGAACAAGATGTCTTACCAATGCCATATAAAACTGGAGTATAATATTTCTATTTTAATATCCAATTTCCTTAGTAATAAATAATAACTACGTTAACTTTTCAAATTACATAGTGTGCCAGCGTAATAATCTTCCAAATCATACACTTGACACTTTGATCCTGTAATCAGATACAGTATATAGAATCTCATTATTTAGATTTTTAAAATTATTTTGTTCTTGTAAAACGGAAAACTTGCTATTTTCTCATTTTACTCCATTTGGTCACTCACTTAACCTATCTATAAACCCTTTTATATCCTCTTTACACATTACTTTCCTACTTATCTGTGTCATCAGAAAAGAATAATAAACTTTTGATCCCTTCATCGATATCAATATATAAATTATGACATAGAGAACCTTCAGGGACAATCCCTTTGGCACATCGACCAGAAGAAAAAGACTTGCTTTTGACTACCTTGTTTCCTGTTAGCAAGCCAGTCTTCTGTCCATAACTGTCGTAAAATTATCCTGAGGTTCAACTACTGATAGAGAAAATTGGAACATTTATTGTTATTGAAGTTGTTGAAAGAAATGGAATAGAGTACATCTTGCTGTGTGACACACTCTACCCCTTCAGTCAATGACTTCAAGACTATCCTTTCACAGTTTCCTTGCTTTTTAGTTATTCAAGAGATGTAGACTTCACAGGCTGAGTCAGTATGTAATTGCCCATGAGGAAGTGGTAGTAAGCTGTCTCCTTGAATCACAATGTTCAGTAAGGTCTTGCCTCCTTGAATGTTGTTGTTGCAGCTCAGCTCATCTAGGCAATTGGAGAGTATTCCATCAATTGTGTTGAATGGGATACACTTGTTTGGCTCATTTGTTTTGTAAACAAGAAAAGGATTATCAATCCAGTTATCTTTAATTTATTTTATGTATGTAATCTCTCAAGAAATTAAAAAAGGTTCTCGTGTTATAATTTCATTTATTCTTAGAGGATGATGAGGTTGTCACAAATGTTTTGTCATTTGGAGAGTAAATGCTAAGGAAGAAGATGGTATCGAAGGGTCTTGGCCTGAAATGTTGACTGTACTCTTTTTTTTCGTAGATGCTGCCTGGCCTGCTGAGTTCCTCCAGCATTTTGTGTGTTGCTTGGATTTCCAGCATCTGCAGATTTTCTCTTGTTTGTGATTGGATGACCTCAGTCTGTTGTCTTTGAGCTGACCATACACATTTGCAAATTTTGTGAAAGTTGTCTTGCTGTCCTTGTTTAGAGAATTTATCTATATCTTATCTCTGATGTAACAGCCCTCGGTTTTGATTGTTGTGAAGAAATGGAATTTGAAGTCAAGAGTGTTGTGATTTATATTAGACCAGTATCTTGCCTGTCACTGATAGTTCTGTAATCACAAACAACATGCAGTTGGCTTATCCTGATAAGCTTGATTAAAGTTCAAAGTAAATTTATTATTATTATCAAAGTACATATATACTGCCCTGAGATTCATTTTCTTGCGGGCATACTCAATAAATCCATAATTGAATAATAACCATAATAATCAATGAAAGACTGCACCATCTTGTGTGCTCAACCACTGTGCAAAAGATGACAAACTGTGCAAGTACAAATAAATAGATAGATAAATGAGCAATGGGTATTGAGAACATGAGATGGAGAGTCCCTGAAAGTGAGTACATAGGTTGTGGGAACATTTCAATGGTGGGGCAAGTAAAGCTGAGTGAGTTATCACCCTTTGGTTCAAGAACCTGATGGTTGAGGGGTAGTAACTGATTTTGAATCGGGTGGTTCACATACATCAGTTTGGTATGAGGTGTTAACAATCCATTCTTGTTTAAAAATGACAAACTATACACATTATGTTGTGAGAACTGAAGATTTCAAGCAGCAGCTTTGTCATATCCTTCGCATGCTGTAATTTTTCAATAAAAATGGAGATGAATTTTACATATGTATCTGATAAGTAGGAGAAACAGCTCAAATTAATTGAGAACTACTGCTTTACTGCTATTTTGGATTAAATGTTTCTTTCCCTTTCCAGTAGCAATGCAGGTATAAATATTTGTTGATTTATCCCTTCATTTGAAAACTTAATAGTTTTACTGAAGACCATAAGACTTAGGAGCAGAATTGGGCCATCTAGCCCATCAAGTCTGCTCTGCTATTCAATCATGGCTGATCCATTGTTTTCTATCTCCTCCTCAACCCCAGTTCCTGGCCTTTGATGCCATGTCAAATCAAGAATCTATCAATCTCTGCCTTAAGTACACCCAATGACCTGGCCTCCACAGCTGCATGTGGCAACAAAATCCACAAATTCACCACCCTTTGGCTAAAGAAATTTCTCTGCATCTCTGTTTTGAAAGGACGCTCCTCTATCCTGAGGCTATGCCCTCTTATCCTAGACTCTCCCACCATGGGAAACATCCTTTCCAAATCTATTCTGACTAGGCCTTTCAACATTTGTAAGGTTTCAGTGAATCCCTCCTCATCCTTATGAATTCCAGCGAGTACAGACCCAGACCCATCAAACGTTCCTCGTGTGATAACCCTTTCATTCCTGGAATCATCCTTGTGAACCTCCTCTGGACCCTCTCCAATGCCAGCACATCTTTTCTAAGATGAGGGGTCCAAAACTGTTCACAATATCTCAAGGTGAGGCCTCACCAGTGCCTTATAAAGCCTTAGCATCACATCCTTCCTCTTGTATTCTAGAGCTCTTGAAGGGAATGCTAACGTGACCTTTGCCTTCCTCACCACCGACTCAACCTGCAAGTTAACCTTCAGGGTGTTCTGCACAAGGACTCCCAAGCCCCTCTGCATCTCAGATTCCTGGATTTTCTCCCCATTTAGAAAATAGTCCACACATTTATTTCTACTACCAGAGTGCATGACCGTGCATTTTCCAACATTATATTTCATTTGCCACTTTCTTGCCTATTCTCTGAATTTGTGTAAGCCCTTCTGCATCCGATCTGTTTCCTCAACACTACCTTCCCCTCCACTAATCTTCGTATCATCTGCAAACTTGGCAACAAAACCATCTATTCCATCAGCTAAATCATTTATATATAGCATAAAAAGAAGCAGTCCCAACACCTACCCCTGCGGAACATCACTAGTCACCGGCAGCCAACCAGAAAAGGATCCTTTTATTCCGACTAGCTGCTTCCGACCAATCAGCCTATGCTCTAACCATGTTAGTAACTTTTCGTAATACCATGGGCTCTTAACTTGGTAAGTAGCCTCGTGTGGCATTTTGTCAAAGGCCTTTTGAAAGTCCAAAAATACAACATCCACTGCATCCCCTTTATCTATCCTACTTGTAATCTCCTCAAAGAATTCCATCAGGTTTGTCAGGCAGGATTTTCCCTGAAGGAAACCATGCTGACTGACTTTGTCCTATCTTGTTCTGTGTCACCAAGTACTCCATCACCTCATCCTTAACAATTGACTCCAACATCTTCCCAAGCACTGAGGTCAGGCTAACTGCTAATTTCCTCTCTGCTGCCTTCCTCCTTTCTCAAAGAGTGGAGTAACATTTGCAATTTTCCAGTCCTTTGGCACCATGCCAGAGTCCAGTGATTTTTGAAAGATCATTTCTAATGCCACCACAATCTCTAACGCTACCTCTTTCAGAACCTTAAGGTGCAGTTCCTGTGGTCTCGGTGACTTGTGTACCTTTAGGTCTTTCAGCTTTTTGAGCACCTTCTTTCTTGTAACAGTAACTGCACCCACTTCTCTTCCTTCACGCACTACAACATCAGGCATACTGCTAGTGTCTTCCACAGTGAAGACTGACGCAAAATACTCATTTAGTTCATCAGCCATCTCCTTGCCCCTGTTATTATTTCTCCAGTCTCATTTTCTAGCGGTCCTATATCCAGTCTCATTTCTCTTTTATTTTTAAGATTCTTGAAAAAACTTCTACTATCCACTTTGATATTATTTGCTAGCTTGCTTTCGTATTTCATCTTTTCTCTTCTAATGATTTTTTAGTTGCCCTCTGTAGTTTTTTTAAAGCTTCCCAATCCTCTATCTTCCCACTAATTTTTGCTTTGTTTTATGCCCTTCTTTTGCTTTTACAATAGTTTTGACTTTCCTTGTCAGCCACAGTTGTACTATTTTACCATTTGAGTATTTCTTCCTTTTTGGAATACACATGTCCTGCACCTTCCTCATTTTTCCCAGAAACGCACGTCATTGCTGCTCTGCTGACATCCCTGCCAGCAAATCCTTCCAATTTACTTTGGCCAAGTCCTCTCTCATACCACTGTGATTTCCCTTACTCCGCTGAAATACTGCTACATCAGACTTAACTTTCTCCCTATCAGATTTTGAGTTGAACAAAATCATATTGTGATCACTGGTTCCTAAGGGTTTGTTTACCTTAAGCTCCCTAATTGCCTCCGGTTCATTACATAACATCCAATCCAGTATAGCTGATCCCCTAGTAGGCTCAACAACAAACTGCTCTAAAAAGCCATCTGTTAGGCATTCAACAAACTCACTCTCTTGGGCTCCGTTACCAACCTGACTTTCCCAATCGACCTGCAAGTTAAATCTCCCATGACTCCCATAACAATGCCCTCTTGAATCGCCTTTTGGATTTCCTGTGTAACCTGTGGTCCACCTACTAGCCACTGTTGGGAGGTCTATATATAACTGCCTTCATTCAATTAAGGTCACTAATGAAGAATTGTACTTTTCCTTAGGAGTGCCCTTTTTCAAAAAATTGGCTCTATTTGCAGGAATATTGTTATGTTTCTTCCCCCCCCCCCCTTCTATTTGCTGAATCACTTTGATATCAAAATTCTGCCTTTATCTTCTGCATAGTTGTGTTTAAAGCACCTTTATTACCTGATTGGGGGTTTGGAATACTTGATGACCTTTTATTCATATTGAAATTCAGGTTCCATCTCGTGCAGAATTGGAGATGAGCAGTATTTGTTTTTATCTTTATCTTTATTTCTATTTTTCTCCTTCTGATATCCTGGCTAATTTCTTAAGACTTGTTCATCTTGGAAACAGATGTTTTGGCCCAATTGCTCAATGCTGAACTAGATTTATTTGACTGCAATTGGTCCATATTCCTTTAACCTTTCCAATCCATGTACCTGTCCAAATGCCTTTTAAGTGTTATTAATGTACCTGTCTCAACCACTTCTGGCAGCTCAATCCATATATGATCACTTTCTAGGTGAAAAATTTGCCCCTCAAATTCCTATTAAATCTCTCCCCCTTTCACCTTAAACCTATGTCCTCTCATTCTTGATTCCCCAACACCAGGGAGAAAGGTTGTGCATATTCATCGGCTCTATGCTGCTCATGATTTTATACACCCCTATAAAATCACCCTTACTTAATTCTCTTACACACCGGTGAATAATGTCCTAGCCTGCTCAATCTCCCTCTATAACTCAGTTCCTCAGATTCTGGCAACGTCCTCATTAATGTTTTCTACACTATTTCCACCTTAATAGTATCTTTCCTGTTGGGTGACCAAAATAAAATGCAATATTCCAAATGCAGCATCACCAATGTCTAATACTACTGCATCATGACATCTCAGCTTCAATACTCCATGCCCTGACTGAAGGCCAAAAGCCTTTGCCAGCCTGTCTACCTGTGACGTCACTTTCAGGGGAAACATGTATTTGTGCTTCTAGGTCCTTCTGTTCTACAACGCTCCTTATAGCCCTACTGTTAATTGGGAAAGGCCTACCCTGATTTGTCTTCCCAAAATGCAAAACCTCACCCTCGGCTGAATTAAATTCTATTTATTGTTCCATGGTGAATCTGCTTAGCTGATCAAGATCATGCTGTTGTACCACAAATTTTAATCTGCAACTTTACTTACCTTGTAAATTCTCATTTAATTTGTTGATATATTTGACAAATAACAATGGAGTCAGCACTGACCTTTGAGGGACACCACTAGTCTTGGGGCTCCAGTCTGAGAAACAACTTCTGCCATCTCTGCTTTTTGCTATTAAACTAATAGTGTAAGCAATTAGTAAGCTCTCCCTGGATCCCTTGTAATCTAACTTTCCATTGTGGCCTACTATACAAACTTTATCAAAGGCCTTATTGGACTATATCTATGCTATGCTTTCATCGACCATGTTACTTTTTAAAAAAAAGACTCAGTCAAATTTGTGACACATGATCTCCTATGCGCAAAGCTGTGGTGACTGTTAATTTTAATATGTCCAAAACGTCTTGGGGAATGCTAGGACATCAGTATCAACTCGCAAGTTCCAAAGCCTTTATGTCAGAATCAGAATTATGTTTATTGTCACTGACTTATGTCATGAAATTTGTTGTTTTGTAACATAATTACAGAAGTAAATAGTGCAAAAGATGGATGACAAAGTAGTGTTACTGGGTTCTTGGAAATCTGTTGGAGGAGGGGAAGAATCTGTTCCTAAGTTGTTGATTGTGTGACTTCCCTAATGTGAAGAGGACAAGTCCTGGATAGCGACTGTCTTTAATTATGGATGCCATTTTCTTGAGGCAACACCTCTTGCAGAATTGTCATCGATGGTAGAGTGGTTTTTGCTCTTGTTGAAACTGGCTGAGTCTATGCAGCCTCTTGCAGTCCTGTGTGTTGCAGTTCCCATTACCAGGCTCTAATGAAACCAGGCAGAATGCTTTCCATCATTGTGTACCTGTAGAAATTTGCAGGATATACCAAATCTCCTTGCACTCCCCCTGAAGTAGAGCCATTGAATACATCAGTTTGTTGGGCCCACGATGTCTTTCTCTACAATAAACCAGAGGAGATGTATTCAGAAGTCCTTTCTCATCTTCTGGGGCTTCACACGTAGATGTTCACTTTGAACACTGAGGGGCCCTTTGCTTTCTTGAGTTATTCCTTTTGTCTTGTGTACTAAAAAAAAATTTGTATTCTGCTTAATTTTGTCTGCTAAAACTTACTCATGCCATTTTTTTGCCATTCTGCTTTCCTTGTTGAGAATACTTCTGCATCTCCAGGGATTCAGTTGATCCCAGCTGGCTGTACGTGACTTGTACCTCCTTTTTCCTGACTAGAGTCTCAATCCCACACCTGTTTGCCCACAATCAATCTCCAATCGACTTTTAAACATTCTTATCTAATGTTGTCAAAATGCTTCTTGCCCCAATTTAGATCCATAATTTGTAGATCAGATCTGTCCCTTTCCATAGCTAATTTAATGTTAATAGACCTATGATCGTAGATTCCAAAGTGCTCCCTACTTTCACCTTAGTCACTTTTCCTGGATTATTTCCCAACAGCAGGTTAAGCTTTGCCATCTCCCTAGATAGTCCCTCTACATATTGCCTGAGGAAACTTCCCTCAACACACTTAACTTTCACCCTATCTAACCCCTTTGCACTATGGCAGACCCAGTCTATATTAAGAAGGTTAAAATCCTCTACAATGATAGCCCTATTATTGCAGATTTTTGCAGTATCCTTAACTATTTGTCTCTAATTCTTATTGACTATTAGGTCCACCACCCAGGTCATGCTCTCTCCTCACTGCTGCCATCAGGAAGGTGGTACAGGAGCTTTTGGACTTGCACTTCCAGGTTTAATAACAGTTATTACCCCTCAAACATTTGGTTCTTGAACCAGAATTATTCCCACAACCTGTAGTCTCACTTTCAAGGACTCTTCATCTCATATTTTTGATATTTATTGCTTATTTATTATTAGTATCTCTTTTTTCCTCTTTGCAGTTTTTTGTCTTTTGCACACGGGTTGTCTGCCCTGTTGGTGCAGTCTTTCATTGATTCTATTATAGTTATTGGATTTATTGAGTGTGCCTGCAAGAAAATGGTGACATATGCATACCTTGATAATAAATTTACTTTGAACTTTGAAATCCTATCAAGGTTACCGTTCCATTGTTATTACTCAGCTCCATCCATAAAGCCTCACTCAGTCAACACTCACAACATGCTGGAGGAACTCAGCAGGCCAGGCACCATCTATGGAAAAGAATAAACAGTCAATGTTTTGGGCAGTGACCCTTCATCCGGACCCACTCAATGATTACCTCACTAACCTCCTGCTGTCAGAAAAGCAGCTCCTCCTCCTCTTTCTTCCCCACCTATAGCACCTATATCCTGGAACATTTAACTGCTAGTGCTGTCCCATCATTAGCCATGATTCTGTAATAGCTGAAATATCCCAGTCCCACACAGCTATCCATGCCCAGAATTCATCTACTTTTCCATGAAAATAAATGCAATTTAATTCAACAGTCCTTACTTGCTTTCTGCCATGCTGCTGCCTGCCTTGTCTCCTGAACTTACTGATGTTAAATTCTGTCTCAGCTTCCAGAACATCTGCCTCACTGCTGCTTTGGGTGCCATCTCCATGGCAATCTAGTTTAAGCTCTCTCTAAAAGCCCTAGTAAATCTGCCTGAAAGGATATTGACCCTTAATTAGTTCAAGAGCAACCAATCCCTTTTGTACCAACTTCCAGCCAAGTTTGCCATATAGCAACAAACTTGTGTAGCCTCCTGGTAAGCCTCAGGCTCGCTCATCTCACTTTCGTCTAGGGGGAGCAGTCCTCAGCCCCGCCAAACTGGGTAATCAAGTTTGTGTGGATGCTGTGTGATGTACCCCACCCCGCCAAATAACAGACAGTGCACCATATGCGATTAAATGATTACACTTTATAGATCTTACTGGGACTATGTAATTAATAGAGATAAAATAATAAAAGGAAAATAAAAGGCGCCAAAATTATCAAAGTTCAACCTCTTCGTGCACAACAGTTGGAGCTCAGTTAATGGAGTCCTCTTTCCACCATTTGATCCCCACTGACCTCCTCGCCTCGCTGCCTGGGACCAACCACGGTGGTCGACCAGAGCGCGTCCAGCACGTCCAGTCCTCTTCGGTTCTCCTCCCCCCCAAAACCCTGGACCTCGGACTCCCGCTCGGGGTCCGTTCCGTCGCCCAGCTTACAGCATCGCGTTTCCTCTCTCTGTCTCCATCCGCCTTCTGCCCCAAAGTTCGCGAAAAACAATAGCTTACAGACACACAAGAAAGAATAACATCTATCCCAATTGGTTAGCAAATGAATACAATTCTCTTTATAAACCAAACAAGCAGCCAGAAAGAAACGCTTTCTCAGCAGTTAACATAACAAAGAAGCCATTTTATTCTAACATTACAGTAACATAAAAGATGAAACCCCTTACACTTGTGCAGGAGTCATTGTACAATCAATCTATGTATATAGGCTTATCATCATTATCATCATCATCATCATCATCATGTGCTGCGTCATATGATGTGGGTGATCACGGTCTTCCTTCTTTATCCATAACCATGATTGTTTTCGGCAAATTTTTCTACAGAAGTGGTTTGCCATTGCCTTCTTTGAGGCAGTGCCTTTACCAGACGGATGACCCCAGCCATTATCAGTACTCTGGAGGGATTGTCTGCCTGGTGTCAGGGACCGCTTAACCAGGACTTGTGATATGCACCAGCTGCTCATACGACCATCCACCACCTGTTCCCATGGCTTTATGTGACCCTGATCAGGGGGCTGAGCAGCTGCTACAGCCTGCCCAAGGGTGACCTGCAGGCTAGTGGAGGGAAGGAGCACCTGACACCTCCTTTGGTCGAGATGTATCATCACCCTGCTACCCTATGTATACACGCTATCTTCTGTATTTATATTTATTGTGTAACTATTATTACTGTGTTTGTGTGTTTTTTTTTGTGCTGCATCAGATCTGGAGTACCAATTATTTTGTTCTCTGTTACACTTGTGTACTGGAAATGATGTTAAACAATATTGTATCTTATATGTTTTCCAACATGGTGATTTCAGCTGTGGCAGGGGATATGGATTACTTCTGAACTTGGTGCCAGTTTCTGTACCTAAATTTGGACCATTTGATGCTATGTTGGTCAAAATTAGAGGAGAACGTGCTTCTCTTTGACTTCTGAACTTTCTCCAGGATCAGCATAAAAATCATCATTATATTAATACTATTAGGGTGCTTGTGGATCAACTATTTTCTCAAACTGTTGACAAAAATGCTAATAACATTCTTCAACAAATTGGCAGTTTAACATGAAACAGATATGATTAAGGTATGTGGCGTTAGACTAATTAACCTAAAACATGTTCACTTTCTTCTGTGGTTGATAGCTTCCTAAGTTGCAATTTTGCAATAAGTGACTTTCATGAATGAGCAAACACAGGTGTTTATGATTGTAAACTGCCAATTTAAAATAATTCCTAATATTCTGTGAGTGAACATAATGGAAATACATTCCCTGCCTTTGAAAGATGAAGGAAATATTTCATTTGTTTCATATTCGAAAATACATTTAAAACAAATTACATCCAAAATGTATGGATGCAATATGAAATTTTCTAATATTAAGGTAGAATTTGTTCATTGCAAATTTCAATAAACAGTTTTCAGTATGCTGGAAGAAAATTTGCTAAGGACTTTGTGTACCCCTGTTGTTTTAATTCTGAAAGTTAGCTAAAATGATTTGAATGCAAAAAAATGGTTGAATTTAAAATCATAGATATTTGATGTGAAGTAGTCTTAAAATACTGTTACTAAATCTAAAAAATCCAAGTGGTTTCATAGTTTATTAAAATATCAGATTTAATTTATAAAAAAACTGGTAACATTTAGAAGTCTGTCCAACGTGTTGAGAGATGAAAGGAGATGCAGCAAATTTAGTGACTTTGTGGTGTGGGAGGGAGGGTAAGATTTCCTGTGCAAGCTACCCAGGCACTTAGCAGTTGAAGACTGGAGAGTTCTCCTTGGCATGCTTGCTCATCTCAACCTGTGCTGGCTGGTACTTATCCACGGGAGCAGTTCTGATCTTGACCTAGATTTTTGGATCAGGGCAATTTTGGTCAGGTCAGTCGTTAGTTGTAGAATTTAATTTCTTGAAGACACTTCCTGCATTGAAGATTTGCACTTTTAACATGTCATTTTTTTTGACATCGCATTTAACATGCCATAGAGCTCAACAGACAGTTAAAAATTTGCTTGTATATTTAACTGATATTTTCCACATAATTGTTTATTAGTACCTAAACAGTATTAGTATTAACTTATAATATCCAGCTTTGCAAGCTTGATTAAATTGGAAGCAATAGTCTACACTAAAAAGGACTCCAAAAAATTATACCAATGGTAATGAACTTGCAGAGTAGTGAATAATTTTTGACAAATAATTTCAGTGCATACATTGAGTGGGAGAATAACACTACATCCCTGTGTGAATCCCCACAGCATCCTGCGATCTGTTTTGGAGGCCGATGTCAGAAAATCTTTCAAAAGGGTGAACCCTCACAAGGGATCAGCCTGCGATGACGTATCTGAGTGATTACTGAAGATCTGTGCCAACCAATTGGCTGGAGTGTTGTGGGATATCTTCAAACTCACTGCTACTGTTTGAGGTTTCCCTTGCTTCAAAAGGGCAGCGATATACCATTGCCCAAGAAAAGCAGGATGAGCTGCCTCAGTGACAATTGCCTTGTAGTACTCACCTCTATTGTGATTGGTTATGGCTGAATTAACTCCTGCCTGAGCAAGGACCTGGATCTGCTACGGTGTGCCTACCACTACAAATGTCCACAGCAAAGTCTTCATATCAGCTTGTCAGAATGCTCTCCATTATATGTTTACAGAAGTTTGCAAGAGTCCTTGCTGACATCAGTCCTTGGTTTATAGTAGATGTAATCTCACTGGCTCTGCAATGTGCTTCAAAGCATGTAGACGACAATCAATGTGGATTGGAAATAACATCTCCTTGCTGCCAGCATAGGTGCATGTCAAGGATGCGTACTTAGCTCATTGCTCTACTTTCTCTACACCGGTGACTCTGTGGTTAAGCATAGCTCAAACGCAACATATGAGTTCACCAATGACACCACTGCGGTTGATAGAATATCAAGTGGCAATGAAGAGGTATACAGAAATGAGATAGATTAGCCTGTTTACTGACGTCACATTCAACACCACCAAGGCCAAGGAATTTTGTTTGTGGACTTGTAGAAGGAGAAGTTGGGAAAATACACACCAATCTCCATTGAGGGCCAGTGGTATAAAGGGTAAACAGCTTCATTTTCTTGGGTGTCTGCGTCTCAGAGGATCTACCTTAGGCCCAACATACTTTTTAAATCATAAAGAAAGCATACCAGCAGCTTGATTTCACTAGGGTTTGAAGAGATTTGGTATGTCACTAAGGACTCTTGTAAGCTATTGTAAATGTATGGTGGAGAGTATTCTGACAACTTGCATTGCAGCATAATATGGAAACTCCGACACGTGATCGCAAAAGACTGCAGGGGGTTGTAGACTCCAGTCAGCTCCATCACAAGCATGACACTCCCCACCGTCAGGACATTTTCAAGGGGCAGTGCTTCAAGAAGGTGGCATCGATTACTAAGGACACTCAGCATTGCAGGCACCCCCTTTTATTACTACCATCAGCAAAGAAGGTTTGGAGCATGAAGGTCCACACTCAGTGATCTAAGAATGGCTTTTTTCTTTTTTTTTTTAGGTAATCAAGTCAACACGTCAATATGTACAATGAAGAACTAAATTACCAAATAACTGATTATTTACAACTACTGCACAGAGTCTTGTCACCTTCAGAAGTTTTCGGATGACACTGCCATAGTTGGATACATCAGCAAGGGAGATGAGGCTGAGTACAGGGCTACGGTAGGAAACTTTGTCACATGGTGTGAGTAGAATTATCTGCAGCTTAATGTGGAAAAAGACTAAGGAGCTGGTGGTGACCTGAGGAGAGCTAAGGTACCGGTGACCCCTGTTTCCATCCAGGGGGTCAGTGTGGACATGGTGGAGGATTACAAATACCTGGGGATACGAATCGACAATAAACTGGACTGGTCAAAGAACACTGAGGCTGTCTACAAGAAGGGTCAGAGCTGTCTCTATTTCCTGAGGAGACTGAGGTCCTTTAACATCTGCTGGACAATGCTGAGGATGTTCTATGAGTTTGTGGTGGCCAGTGCTATCATGTTTGCTGTTGTGTGCTGGGGCAGCAGGCTGAGGGTAGCAGACACCAACAGAATAAACAAACTCATTCGTAAGGCCAGTGATGTTGTGGGGATGGAACTGGACTCTCTCACGGTGGTGTCTGAAAAGAGGATGCTGTCTAAGTTGCATGCCATCTTGGTCAATGTCTCCCATCCACTGCAAAATGTACTGGGTGGGCACAGGAGTACATTCGGCCAGAGACTCATTCCACCGAGATGCAACACTGAGCGTCATAGGAAGTCATTCCTGCCTGTGGCCATCAAACTTTACAACTCCTCCCTTGGAGGGTCAGACACCCTGAGCCAATAGGCTGGTCCTGGACTTATTTCATAATTTACTGGCATAATTTACATATTACTATTTAACTATTTATGGTTCTATTACTATTTATTATTTATGGACAACTGTAACAAAACCAATTTCCCCCGGGATCAATAAAGTATGACTATGACTATTAACAAAGCTAAACAATATGTCAATAATAATAAGAAAAAAAAGTGTTAAGAATTTTTTTTGGGGAGAAAAAGATGGAAAAATAAGAACCCCTACTAACTGAAACAAAAAAAACCCCTACTAACAGAAAAAAACCCATTGGGAGCACAACCCTGGAGCTATACGCCATACAAGCTTCCATAAAAGAAAAACATCAATCCTCCAACACAAATCCATTTAATCAAAAATCAGAAGGAAACCATTTTAATTAACTCAAATCAGATGATAGTAGCGGGCAAATGAACCCCACCATTTCTCAAAGTCAAATCGAGGATCAAAAGTTTGACTTCTGATTTTCTCCAAGCTAAGACATAGCATCACCTGAGAGAACCATTGTATCAAAGTGGGAGCAGAGGCATCTTTCCATTTCAATAAAATAGCCCTTCTGGCCAGTAATGTAACAAATGCAATTAC
Organism: Mobula birostris; assembly: GCF_030028105.1. Taxonomy (NCBI): domain Eukaryota; kingdom Metazoa; phylum Chordata; class Chondrichthyes; order Myliobatiformes; family Myliobatidae; genus Mobula; species Mobula birostris. The sequence continues at coordinate 194,114,425 of NC_092372.1, read as the reverse complement.
ATGTTGGTCTGATATAGAAATACCATGAGTATATTGAGGGATTATACTGAACAAAACTGTCAATTTATTAAGTTGTTAAGTAATTTTTAAAACTTTAGAAATTGTGTAGAGAAAGTAGATTTCCAAAAATGTTTCAATACAGAACACGACCAAAACATATGTGTTAATGTAGCTGTCTCAGTTTTACATCTATCACACTGACTATCAACATTAGGGAACATTTTAGACAGTCTCTCCTTTGTCAAGGATGTCCGTTAAGTCCCTTGTAATTTAATTTGGTGTTGGAACCCTTGGCCATTGCACTTCGTGAAGCTAAAGATAGCCACGGAATTTTCATAAAGGGGACTATTCATAAGATCTCCCTTTATGCTGGCTTTTTCTCTCTCTCTGATTTATCTATGGTTCATGAATACTTATTTGCAATATTGTAATTCATTGTAATTTATTACTTGCAGTGTAATGCTGCCACGAAATAGGTCATATGTCAGTGATAATAAACCTGATTCTGATTCATAAGTGTGTGGTGTTTATTTTGAAAAATATCTAAATGGGGTAAAAGAGCAAAGTCATCTAGGTTGCTTAAATAACTGAAAGCAGCAATGCATCTTAATCGTAAAAATAAAAATGTGTAAACAGTTTATTTTTGAAAGAAGGGTAAAGCTAAGATAAAAAAATGTTATACTGAACTCTAAACAGACTTTGACCGCATTCAGCACTACAAAGACAATTTGATTAGCTTGAGAATGTATCTGTTAGGATAAATAGCCTTGTAAAGGAAAGGTTGAGTGGTGCCCTAACAGTTTTTTTTGGTTATGAAAGGATAGATACACATGGCATTTCCATTTGTGGAGAAGAACAAAGCTAGAGGCTGTCAACGTGAGATAAAAAATAATTTGGATAAAGCTTCTTCACTGGGAATGTGAAAATTGCAGCTACAGCATTGCACTTGTGACAAATAATTTGATTTAATCTAAAGCAATATTAGAGTATATGGGATAAGAAAGCAAAGGGTCATGTTGATACATTAAATATAGTGCAAGAAAGCTAAATGGATTGATCGAGGTGAGTGACGAGCTACTGTGCTTAATATTCTGTATAATGTAATGCTATGGTTTTATACTTGCTTTTAAAAAAAATGCTCCTGAAACAGCACCAAATCTTTCAAGTTCTCAATAAATATGAGGTGAAAAACAAAATTAGAGATGTACAGTATATTCTGTGGATCAGTGGTGCTCAAATGAGATCAACTTGCTTATTCTAATTTCAGCACCACTGTACTCCAACATGCAGGATACACATTTTGCATGTTTGTACAAGCCACCTGCATTTGTGTTTTTAACAAGGTAACACTAAGTTTGCTTCTCATCGTTATTTTTAAAAGTGGTAGACAATTGACTGCCAAGTGAATTCTGTCACCTTGTTCTTCAGTGTTGAAATTCCTTTGTTCCTGTGAAATGGCAAGTCAGTTTAACTACTGAAGATATTTTGTGCTGTCTTTCTGGCCTTGGTGACTTTTGGCTGTGGAATCACCTCCCTATTTCATTTGTTTGTAGCTGCTTTTGTTGTATATTAATTGTTGCATCATAATTAAAGTGTGGATGTTAGTTTGATAGGAATCTCTTTTCTGCGGTGTTATCGTACTGGTTGTTCGTCTCACACTTGCATTGCATTTCCCTTGAATTCCATTTTCTTATTGGAGTGGAGGACAATCTTTTGTTTGTACTGTTCCAGAACCTTGATTGTCATCTGATTGTCAGGAATACTGTAACAACTTCCTAAACAGATATATATATCCTTAGACATTTAGGATTGTTCTTCGTGAGGTTTGAGATGCATCTTATAATGAGCTAACTAGTTCTGTTCACATGCCATCTGTGCAAGTGCACGGAGGGGGCTGAAAGCTGGGCCGATGTGAGTATTGTGGAGCCATTTACTTTACACTTACAGGAAAAAGTCAGTCATGCAAGTTATTTAACTGAATTTACTCCAGCGTAGGTAAATGATATGGAGTGTTTACTTAGATGGACTGTAAGACCTTGACACTGATGGATTAGGCTGCTTATTCAGTTTCCTTATAAAGTGTTTTGTTGCTCAAAAGCAGATTTTTCTAATCCTTTGGCCTACAGATCTTCAGATTAAGAAAAGATGATCACTACTTTCCTTTCAAAGAAAGCCATGCCTTCTGTATTTAATAAGTTTGGTTGTGGACCAGGGAGACTTGGATTTAGCTGGGTATAATATTGATTCTGGTTTCTTTTCAAAACCAAGTGATCAGGTTTTATTTGAAAGGAGTCTTTGCATTCTGTACAACTCGTACAAAATGCTGGAGGAATCAGCTTGAGGACTAAAGAATGGTGTCGTCCTGAAACATCAACTATTTATTAATTTCCATAGATACTGCCTGATCTGCTGGATTCCCAGCATTTTGGGTGTGTTGCTCTGGATTTTCAGCATCTGCAGAATCTCTTGTGTATTGCACGCAGTACACAGTTTTATAAGTACCATTATTTTTGCTGTAAAGTACACAATTTTTTTTCTGTTGGTCTATAGTCAGACAGACTTGAAAGCGATTTTAAAAAAAAATTCATTGAGATTTACTATTTCTTCTGAAAGAAGACTTCTTTGGTATGATTTTTTTAAAATGCTGTTGTTGGCTGCCTTGTATATGTGAACCTGGAAATATCAGCAGAATGAAAACTTTAGAATTCATTGAAATGTCTGGCAACAAAAGAGAAGCTTTATCTTTTTCAAATGTTTCTGTTTTCTGAGAGAAAACTTGATTTAACTAAGTGGAAATTTTAGGCATTCTTAATCGCCTGTAGCAGATATTTTGATAACCTGAATCTAGTATATGAAAGGTTGCTTACCCATGTTTTTAAAAACTCATTGGTTGTTGCCAGATAATAAGAGAGCAGCAATTTTTTGAAGTTTGTCTTTTTTTAACTATGTAATTAGATTATATGATAAGTGAGTCATGCAGAACATGTAGCACCTGCTTGTGGAGAACCCTGCACAAGAAGCTGATGTGATATGATGCTGGGGCACCTGTTAAAATGGGTGGTGGTTTCCACCCACCTTTTAGTTCCATTTCCCCGCAGGTTTGAAGCTTGTCAGTGCATCCAGATTGTTGTAATTTCCATTGTACTTTTTGCTGCAGATGATTCATCTATAACATGTGCAATCAGTAACATTTGACAATTGACACAGGGCAGATCCTACTTCTTTTGCACATGAATGTAAATTTATTGCCTAGGTGGACAACAGAAAGACAAAGGAAAGCAGAGTTAGAGTAACGGTGTCTACATATCTATTCTGTTATTTAGATTTTTGAAAATTAAGTATATAATGATAAGAGGCCCCAACACTGATCCCTTGGACACCCCACTACACACATGACTCCTGTTGAGAACCAAACTTCAACCATCACCCCCTGCTTTCTCTTCTGTATCCACCTCAATAGATACCAAGTCCCGTGTGACCTAACTTCCAATATCAACCTGCCATGCGAGACTTTGTCAAAGCCTTACTGAAGTCTGTTGTTGGTAAGGAAGCCAAATTCAATGTTAACATTCATTTTGAGAGGACTAGAATATAAAAGCAGGGATGTAATGCTGAGGCTTTATAAGGCATTGGTTAGACTGCACTTGGAGTATTATGACTAGTTTTGGGTTCCTTATCTACAATAAAATGTGCTGGCATTCAAGAGGATCCAGAGGAAGATCACAAGAAGGATCTCAGGAATGAAAAGTTTAATGTACTAGGAGTATTTGATGGCTCTAGGCCTGTACTCACTGGACTTTATAAGAATAAGGGATGATTGAAGCCTGTTGAATATTGAAATAGTGGATGTGGAGAGGATGTTTCCTATATTGGAGGAGTCCAGCACCAGAGGGCACAGCGTCAGAATAGAAGGTCTTCCTTTATAACTTAAGATGAGGAGGAATTTCTTTAGTCAGAGAGTGATGAATCTGTGGAATTCATTGCCATAGACGGCAGTAGAGTCCAAGTTATTGGGTCTATTTAAAGTGGAGTTTGATAGGTTCTTGATTAGTAAAGGCATCAAAGATTATGGGGAGAAGACAGGAGAATGGGGTTGAGAGGGATGATAAATCAGCCATTTTGGAATGGCAGAATAGACTCAATGGACTGAATGGCCTAATTTTGCTCCTTTGACTTGTGGTGTAAAGTCTGCATATAGGAGACACCATCCACTATGCTACTTTCATCTGTTCTCCCTTGGTTACCTCTTCACAAAAAACTTCAAAATATTTATCATGCATGATTTGCCATGCAGAAAACCATGCTGACTATTTCTGATCAGGCTATGACTATCCAGGTGATGATGGATCTTGTTTTTCAGAATTACTTGCTTGAATATTTAATGATTTGGCTACCACTCCTTCTGTGGTAAATAACTCATTCTCTGGGTGCAGAAATTTCTCAAGGTTTGCTTCTAAAATTATAAACCCCATCTTAGGAGGCAGTTATTCTTGGTTCTAGACTTTCCAGTCACTGGGAAGATCCTCCTCGCATCGAGTCTGTGCAGTCCTGTTTAAAATTTTGTGTTTCATAAAGTTTCTTCTCATTCTCCTAAACTCAAGTGAATATAGGCCTACCTGGTCCTATCTCTCCTTGTACTTGAGTCCTGTCATTCCACAAATCGGTGCACTTTCTTCAAGGCAAGAACATATTTTCTCAAATATGGAGATCAAAACTGTTTGCAGAATTCTGGATAGGATCTCACCAAATCCCTTCACAGCTGTAGCAAAGCGTTCAAATTTTCTTGCAGTGAAGGCCAGCATACCATTTGCCTGTTATGCTTGCTTTAATTGATTTGTTATACAAGGACATAGATCTTCTTGTTCCCTTCCTCTTCTTAATTCATTACAATTCAGATAGTCTGTCTTTTTTAGTGTAGTCCTCACAGCACAAACTTCCCTCTCCTCCCTCCACCCCTCCCCCAGGTCAATGTTGTCTGCAAATTTGTATACATGACATTCTGTTACTTTATTCAAAGCTTGTTAAAGAGTTAGAGTTAAAAACATGCTATTTGGCCCAATTCCTCTTTGCTGACCAAGTTGGCTACTTGAACTACTCTTATTTGCCTGTGTTTGGTTTACACTCAGTGACCACTTTATTATGTAATTCCTTTGCCTATTGAACTGGTCTGCTGCTGCTGGAGCCCATCCATTTCATGGTTTAATGTGATGTGTGTTCAGAGAGATTCTTCTGAGGTACTGTTGCCTTCCTGTCAGCTAGTCTGGCCATTCTCCTCTTACCTCTCTCATTGACAGGGCATTTTTACCCACAGAACTGGATTTTTTTTTTGTTTTTCACACCATTCTCTGTAAACTTGGCAACAACCTCTCCTCCACCATCTCCATCAGCACAGGTGCACCACAAGGCTGTGTGCTTAGCCCCTGCTCTACTCACTTTACACTTATGACTGTGTGGCTAAGCACAGCTCATTGCCATATTTGAGTCTTCTGATGACACCACTGTTGTAGGCTGAACCAAATGTGAAAAAGCATATAGGAGGGAGATTGAAAATTTGAGTGGTGTCATCACAACAACCTCTCACTCAATGTCAGCAAGACCCAAGAAACTGTTTGTAGACTTAAGGAGGATGAAACCAGAGATCCATGAGCCAGTCCTCATTGGAGGATCAGAAGTGGAGAGGGTTTGCTGCTTTAAGTTCCTAGGTGTTATTTCAGAGGACCTGTCCTGGGCGCAACACGTAAGTGTAATTACGAAGAAAGCACGGCAGTGCCTTTTCTTCCTTAGAAGTTTGTAGATATTTGGCATGACGTGCTAAACTTTGACAAATTTCTATAGATGTGTAATGGAGAGTATATTGACTGGCTGTATCACAGCCAATGCCCTTGAACGGAAAGTTCTATAAGTAGTGAATACGGCTTAGTCCTATCACGGGTAAAGCCCTCCCGATCATTGAGCACATCTAGATGAAATGCTATCATAGGAAAGCAGCATTGATTATTAAGGCCCCCCACCACTCAGGTCATGTTCTCTTCTCGTTGTTGCCATCAGGAAGAAAGTGCATGAGCCTTGGGACTCTCACCACTAGGTTCAGGAACAGTTTTTACCCTTCAACCACCAGGCCCTTGAACCAAGGGAACTTCACTCAAACAACAGGAATTCTGCAGATGCTGGAAATTCAAGCACCACACATCAAAGTTGCTGGTGAACGCAGCAGGCCAGGCAGCATCTCTAGGAAGAGGTACAGTCGACGTTTCAGGCCGAGACCCTTCGTCCTGACAAAGGGTCTCGGCCCGAAACAAACTTCACTCGCCCCTTCATTGAAATATTCCCATAACTAATAGACTTGCTTTCAAGGACTCTTCATCTCATGTTCTTGATATTTATTGTTTATCTATTTATATGATTGATTCTTCTTTATGCATTTGCACAGTTTGTTATCTTCGGTGCTCTGGTTGAAAGCCCCAGTTTGGCAGTTGTTCACTGATTTTGTTATAGTTACTATTCTATAGATACATTGAGTATGCCCAAAAGAAGATGAATTTCAGGGGTATATGGTGACATATATTTACTTTGATAATAAAATTTACTTTAAACTCTAAAGACTGTTGTGCATGAAAATCTCAGGACCTCAGCAGTTCCTGATATACTTGAACCAGCTATCATTCTATAGACAAAGTTACTTAGATCACTTTTCTTTCTTATTGTGGTGTTTGATCTGAACATCAACTGACCATGTCTTCATGCTTTTATGCATTAAGTTGCTGCCTAATGATTGATTAATTATTTACATTAACGAGCAGGTGTACAGGTGTACTTAAATAAAGTGTATATCCCTTAAATCTTTACTATCCATGTAACTATAGAAATGCCTTTTAAATACAGTATTGTAATTATATCTGCCTCTGTCACTTCTTTCTATGTATTGTGAATAGCTAAAGCCCAGGCACTATTCCTGACTGTTTGCCACTTGCTAGTGCTTGATATCTGGATGATCCTACATTCTGTTTTTTTTTTCCCTTCTCTGTCATTTAATTCTCAATCCATTGCCAGTATGTTGCCTCCTATCCCAAGTGCTTTTGCCTTACCCTTTTTTTCCTTATAATGAAGCTTAACAAAAGTTTTTTGAAAGCTTGGATGTACTACATCCACTGGTTTGTTCTTATCCATTCTGCTAGCTATAGCCCTAACAAATCCACTGGAGATTTTGTTTTAAGTATGATTTTCCTTTCACAATCTTGTGCGGACTTGGTTCTATTTTGCTAATGCTTTCTAATTGTTATCATAAAGTGTTCAACCAGTGCAAGATGCAGGGCAAGGTACAGTGAAGAGATTTGCCCTGTACCACCTCAGCTGATTTTTTATTTATCCAAGGTAGTTTTGCATATGACATGGTTTCTATCATGAAGATGTACCGTAGGACTTGATGCATCAGGCTGCAATTTATTTCCCATTTAGACATTTTTAGAGTGTGTTACTGTTGCCTTTCAGTTTACACTAAAATCTGTAAGTATTCAGCACTCCTTTGTAACTGACAGCTTTTAGCATTTTCTACTTGTATGCATTACTTTTTTTCTCCTGGTCCAAAATGTCGCAGCTTTGTAATTTCCTGGTCTATTATCAGGCAAAATGCTGGAGACTTTTGATACAAAAATGGATCATTTATTTCCTCTCTTGATACTTGTTTTAACGTGAAAAGTTATGGCTTTATTGCTAAAGGGACAAATTCTGCATTGTAGCAATGGTTGTATTCCTATCTGCAGTCAATATGTAGGTGTGGTCTATCTTGCATTCATTTCCCATGTTGCTCATATCCTATATGGTGGAAGTTCCAGACAGATTTACAGCTGCCTGCAAGAAGTTATTACTGGCAACATGTGTTGTACGTTCTTGGGTCACTGTTTCTCCCTGGGAGGTGGAAGGCTGTGATGGTGTTGGAGGTGAAGAGGAGGCGGAACAAAATGTGTTTTATTGGCCCAATCCTAATTTCTAACTACTGTTTTTACAAATCTTTCCACTTTGACGAAGAAAAACTAGAAAAAGAAATTGAAGGAATGGGAAAAGTTGGCTGAATAGATAACCTTGAGCACAATTTTGATTGACCACCTTTTCTTTTACCCCTGTTTGTTTCCTCCTCAGTACTTTCACTTAGCTTGGCTGTTACTGGTTTGTTGGCTGTGCCTGTATAAGAAAAATGTTCATGCATGTCAGATGTAAATTCTTCCAGTCAGCTGTGCAGACACAGATTTAATTCCTATGTGTCTGTGGAAGAAACTGGACTGGTTGCACTAGTTCCAATTCCCATTTAGAGTTTGCAGGTGTGGAAGATTAATTTGGACTTCAGCAGTGGGAAGTCTCTGCCCAAAGCTGACTAAATCCCCCTTGTAAAACAAAAACTCTGCTAAAATGGAAAAGAAAAATTGAACAGCTAATTGAAAATGCACAATTTCAGCTTTGCTCACACATTTTTCGTGAGAGGAAATATTCGACTTTGATAGTTTCTTTAAGCAGAAATGCAAAATGTAATTGGAAGATGTGTGTCTTCCTTTTCTCTTTCAGATTTAATTAAAAAAATATAACTTGTTCTTGCTGTATTTTCTTCATTTTTGCCTGGGTTTTTAAAGATGACTATCATTTAATATTTTATAGCTATTGTCAGTAGCTAGCCTGCTGTATCTGTACTAGTCATACAAAACTCTTACTAGTGTAAAAACCCTTCACTAATACCAATGTTTCTTAATTATTTCATTCTTGATTTTTTCCCATTGATTTTTGCCATCAAACAACCATATTTGCAAAAAATTGATATTTTTGGTCTTTGGTATACAGACCCAGAAACCACGAGAATTATTTGGCTCATCTTTAGGTCCTTTTAACCTGTGTTGCTTATGTTTGTGTTGAAGTACTTTGAGTCATTGCTATCAAGGTATACCATTCCTCATAGTTAAGAAGAAGAAGAAGAAAGCCCTCAACTCCGAATGGAGTCATCGGGGTGCTATCATGACGGTGTTTCTTTAGCAGGCTTTCTTATTTTTACGAGGCCGAGTTGCTAGCTCGACGCTCAACCCAACACGGATGGAAAGCGTGCAAGGGAGCCGGGTGGATTCGAACTCGGGAGCCTTTGCTCCAAAGTCCAGCGCTGATGCCACTACGCCACCAGGCGCCTCACCTTTCCTCATAAAGGGTGGAATATGTGGAAGCAAATGTGGCCTATTTGCATTGCAAAAAGTGATATCAAAGCCCTTGGCCCCAGACCTAGAAACTGGGGATACATGAATCTTATTGGGGAATTCAGATGCAGTTCCCTCTTTGCTTCATCTTGGAGAGCCAGATGAGAGCTCCAGATAAATGCAAAAATCTGTTTATTTTTTGGTACTTAAAAATACTGTTTTGTCTCTTGTTATCAAAATATTTTGCAGTCTAATCCATCTTATTTGTATTTTCTTTATTATTTGATGAAATTTAATTACCTGATAATTGAGCTGTTGTGTTAAGAGTACAGGAACTGGCTGTTTCTAAATCGCATTAGAATTAACAGAATTTTTAAAAAAATGATCTAAAGGATATCAGGAGCTGTGCTGGCAAGATCACTGTTTTATTGTTGATATTTTAAGGTGGTGGCAAACCTCCATTTTAAATCATTGCAGATTGTTGAATGGTAAGTTCCATTAGACTCAGCAAAACTGAAGGAATGACACTCTATTTCCAAATTTGGCTAACGTGGTGAGATGGGAGGTGAGCCATATGCCACAAGATACACTGACCTTATCTTGACCCTAGAGGCCACATCTTCAAGATAAGTTTCTGATCATTGATAACCTGCAGGATATTTGGTTGTTCAAAATAATGGTGTGTATTTTTAACAATTGTTGATGAAAGAATAGGTTAATGAGAGAAAAATTTACGTTGTGTCAATAATGAACCTAGGTATCAGAAAGTTTGAACACATTGAAAGAATATGTAATAAGAGCAGAAACTGTTGGAAATTCTCATGTTAGGCAGCATTTGTGGTGAGAGGAAGCAGAATAATCATTTCATATGTTGAGTTACAATGAGATCAGAGCCCAAGTTCAATTCAGCAAAACACAATTGTAAATTTGTCAGTAAGTCTTCATGCACAGTATTGAACATCTAGATGGGACATCTGGATGTGACAATCACGGCAGCTATACTGGAATAATTAAAACAGTGTTAGGATTGGCTGGGAGGTGGCTCTATGTTGTCCTGAATTCATGGGCTAAGAACTTGTTTTGTGGTAACATTAATGGTGAAGGCTGTGATTATTTAATAAACACAATTCACATTTTTCATAAATGACATGATTTTCAAGCAGGAAAATGTAAAAATGCATGAAGCATAGAAGTTTTTTAGAAAAACACAATTGACCAGCTATTTGGTAACCACTGTGAGTTAGGTTATTAATCACCTGATCTTGGAAATCTTGCCAGAGAACAGCCAATTTTGGTATAAACAGGAAGTGTGTGTTTAGGTGGGAGTTGGCAGGAATGTTCTGTGAGAGACTAGAGACCTTTGGAGAGGAAATGGGAAAAACTGCATAAATACCTGAGTCAGTAATGATTTCATAGTACGCATAACACACGCAACCAGATTCTGGAAATTCTTTAACATACAGCAATGTGACTGATCTTTCTACCTTTTCTGCATATCAGTAATTGACTGATTCCTAAAGAAAACTTTAATTTCTGTTTTCCAATCAATTCTTATTTATAATGAAATAACATTATAAAACTTCCCATAGCAGTTTGAAAACTAGTTTATTGTCAAGTTACATCTTCACAGCTGAGACAGACAATCGTATAAGTCATTGACAGGTTAACACATTGCTTAATTTTAGTTTTCCAGTGAAATAACAACAATATAATGAATATGGAATGGAGAGATTTGCTTTAAATCTTCATGCTGCCATTTGTACTTGAGTACATGATGAGAAATTTATTTATGTCTGATATGACAGTTGGGTAAATAAAATTGACAACAAAACTCAGTATGTTTGGCTGAACATGTTGAGTTAGCAGCCATTGATGAGCTGTCATGAATTTTTGAAATCATATTTGACAAAGGGAGAGAAAGTAATTATTTTGAAATATTAGGCTATTGTTGCAAAGATGCATATATCATGGATTTTATCGTAAAACCATTTCAATAAATTTTGAGTTAATGTATCACTCGTGATTCATTTTCTTGAGGGCATTCACAGTAAATACAGAGAAAAATGAAAAACTGCAAACAACATGTGTGAAAGACAGCAACAAATTGCGAAGACATAAAAAGATGGAAACAGAAACCAAAATAATAATAAATATATCGAAAAGTTGAGTTGTAGAGTCCTTGAAAGTGGGTACATTGTGTGTGGAATCAGTTCAGTGTTGGGGTGAGTGAAGTTATCCCCTCTGGTTCAAGAATGTGATGGTTGAGGGGTAGTAACTGTTCCTGAACCTGGTGGTGTGGGTCCTGGCGCTCCTGTACCTCCTTCCTGGTGGCAGCAGTGAGAAGAGACCATGACCTGGATGGTGGGGTTCCTTGATGATAGATCCTTTTTTCCTGCGACAGCACACCTTGTAGAGGTGCTCAGTAGTGGGGAGGGCTTTACCCACTACAAGGTATCCACTACTTTTTATAGCCTTTTTCATTCAAGGGCTTTGGTGTTTCCATACCAGGTCGTGATACAACTCTCCACCACACATCTATAGAAGTTTGCCCAGTTTTTAGATAGCGTGCCAAATCTTTGGAAACTCTTTGTAATGGCAGTTACGTGCTGGACCCAGAACAGATCCTCTGAAATGATAGTGCTATGGAATTTAAAGTTATGGACCCTCTTCTTCCTTTAATTCCTGTGAGGACTGGTTCATGGACCTCCAGTTTTCTCCTCCTGTCGTCAATTATCAGCACTTTGATTTTACTTGCTGACAGTGAGTAATAGGTTATTGTTGTAGCACCATTCAGCCAGGTTTTCTAGTACTTGACAGATCTTGAAGATTGACTATGAAAACAGATCACTTTGAGAACTTTAGTGTGCTTTGGAGTATGATAATTGTGCTTAATATTGATGCCCCACTGAGAACATAACATTTTCATTGGTTTAGTAGTCTACAATGGAATCTTGGGTTTAAGAAAAACAAAAATCTAAAATTTTGTAAATTGCAATTTGAATGACACTACTATTTTAGCACTAATATTATGTATGCTACTGATTGAAAGCTACATTTATATTCATTTTTTTTATTAAGGGCTGATTTGTGTGGTATAGGTAAGAGTTAAATAAATCGTAGAATGATATGAAGCCCCCGGTTTCCTTGGTTACCTAAGTCTAGGGAAAACAACCACCAAACTAGTGAGGTTGAGGTGTGCCTAATCCCACCCCAAATCCTGGTTTGTGTGGATACTGTGTCGTTTGCTACCCTGTTACAAATTGAGGCCATGAAATAACACAGTACACTGCATACGATTAAAGGAATTATATTTATGAATCTTAACTGAAGGGTTAGTAAAGAATAACAAAAAGAAAGGGGCCTATTCTAATTAAACAGTCAAATATGCACAAGCTGGAGCTCATCTTGAGCATCTCTGTTACTCGCGCGCTGGGCCCTCAGTCAACGTGAAAGCTCCCACCACCTTCCGAATGTAACTCGCAATCCGTCTTGAACAAACTGGTCTCCCACTGGATCGTACGCTATGACCGGCTCTCCCCAGCATCTTCTCTCTTCATCTCCTCTCGAACAAAAGTCCCAAGCCCAACCTTAGTGTCCCTCACCAGAGAAGCCTCCCCTTCAATTCAACCATCCTAACTGGATGGCACACTTTTCTCCTCATCTCTTATCTTCAACAATAACCCAAACGTAAGCTGAAAACAAGCAACTCACAGAACAGCATAACAATAAAAAAATATGAACTAGGGCATTACAGATATACAAATATGTTCATACAAACACATTTCACCACGATGATCTTGATACAAATAGAGACTCGCCCAAGCCAGTTTGGAAATGAAGTTCATTTAGTTTCACTATGTTAAAAGTCTTAAGATTTACAACAAAGAGTAATACAAAAAATATTAACAGCAGTTGCATATTGCTCAATTAAAAGTTAATGTCTACATAGTAAATGATAAGGGAACACTGGAAAAACATGCAAAAATCTAGATCCTTGCCTCTTATAGCATTGAAGATTTATTGTTGCAACTAAACTCAATAGCCACTGTATTAGGTACCTTCTTCAGAGATGCCTTCCTGCACACCACTGTTGTAACGCATTATTATTTAAGTTATACTCACTTTTCTGTCAGCTTGAACCATTCAGACTATTCTCTGATCTGGTTTTTGCCCTCAAAACTGCTCCTGTGCCTGGATGCTTTTTAGGTTTTCGCACCATTCTCTGTCATCTCTTGAGACGGTGTGAGTGAAAGTCCAAGGAGATCAACAGTTTCTGAGATACTCAGACCACCCTGTCTGGCACCAACAAACATTCCATGGTTAAAGACAATTGGATCACATTTCTTCCCTATTCTGATGTTTGGTCTGAATAACAGCTGAACCTCTTGACCATGCCTACATGCTTTTGTGCATTGAGTTATAGCTGCATGATTGGCTGATTGGATATTTGCATTAATGAGCATGTGTGCTTAATCTGAATTTTTCTATGAGTAATTTTTTCCCCAACCAGTCAGAGGAGTTTTAGTGATTGATTAGTTTCTCTTTCAATGTGTTTGTCTTGCCTTGTGTCTTATTGGCCATGTAGCTGACAAGTATATTGGTTGGGGACAATAGCTAACTTTAGTCTCAGCACAGCAGGAGAGCTAGATTTTCCTGCACACCACACATATTATTATTTGAGTTACTGTCTCCTTCTTGTCAGCTTGAACCAGTCAGGCTATTCTCCGCTGATCTGGTTTTTGAGCACAGGACTGCCCTGTCTGGATGTTTTTTTTTGTTTTTGCACCATTTTTTATTATCTCTTGAGGCTGTTGTAAGAGTGTTGAGAAATGTTGGGACAGGACAGGATAGGAAGGTCAAGGTAGAGGAGCAGGTGTGATTTCATGTGGGCCCATGGTTTTTCTGATGTATTTATAATAATTAATGAAGTTCCTGAAACTTGTGTGCCATCACTCCTGCATTCCATGTCTATTTCTGTGCTCTGTCTGCAGTTCCCTATTTCCATATGAGCACATTCTACATCCCTATTTATAGAATATTAGCCCTCACTAATCTTTACCCTACAACACTTTGAAGTCCACTTGAGGTCTGACTGAGGGTTGATAAAGATGAACCCTGACCTCCTTGCTTCAGTATTCATTGCCTTAATTATTGAAAGCTTGTATCCTGTATGCCTTCTTAACTGTCATTTACCTGTGTTGGTTTTAAGCATCTTTGGAGTTGTACTCCAAAGTTCCTTTGTTCCTCAGTAATCTCCAAGATCCTACCATTCAAATGGTGAATGAGACAATGACATACCATTCATGTGCATGTCCTAGTCTCATTTACCAATTTTTTACAATGTTTTTCACCATTTTACAGACCATTTCACCAACAAATTGATATCTCCTGCATTCTAAGACTGCCTTCCATACGTTCATTAATTCTGCTTATCTTTGTGTCATCAGTCAACTTGCTTATATTGTTTCTCGCATTCAAATCCATATCATTCACAACAAAGGTCCCAGTATTGATTCTTGTGGGATACTACTAGTCACATCAATCCAATTGCAAAAGCAACCTGACTCTCAATACAGGCGCCCCTCAGAGCTGCGTACTGAGTCCCCTCCTTTACTCCCTGTATATCCATGACTATATCACCACCTGCAGCTCCAATCTGCTAATTAAATTTGTCGACGACACTACGTTGATTGGCCTTATCTCAAACAAGTCATCTATCTGACACAGTGGTGTTGAGAAAACAACCTCTCCCTCAATGTTGCACTTACCAGAGGAATGGAGAGGGGATAACCCCTATTGACATCAAGGGATCTGGGGTTGAGAGGGTGAACAGCTTTAACTTTCTTGGCATCCGTATCACTGAGGACCTTGTGGTCTGTACACACCAGTTGGTATGGTGAAAAAGGCACAACAGTGCCTCTTTCACCTCAGACGGTTGAGGAAGTTTGGTATGGGATCCCAAATCCTAAGAACTTTCTACAGGGGCACAATTGAGAGCATCTTGACTGGCTGCATCATCACCTGGAATGGGAACTGTACCTCCCTTAATCGCAGGACTCTGCAGAGAGTGGTACGGACATCCCGGCACATCTGTAGTTGTGAGCTTCTCATGATTCAGGACATTTACAAGGACAGGTGTGTAAAAAGGGCCTGTAGGATCATTGAGGACCTAAGTCATCCCAACCACAATCTATTCCAGCTGCTACCATCCGGGAAGCGGTCCCGCAGCATAAAAGCCAGGACCAACAGGCTCCAGGACAGCTTCTTCCACCAGGCCATCAGCCTGATGAACTCAGGCTGGCTTGAGTGTACTCTATATTATACTGACTGTTCTATTTAGTAACCTGTTCTTTAACAGATTTGACATTGTGGCCCCTGCCCATCCCCCACATGAGCCATCTGTTGTTGGCCCCCAACCAACACATATTCCACTCCCCCTTCCTTCCCCTCCTCACAGTCCCCCACCCTGCTCTCATGACTATATCCCTTCCCCAAACGAAACCACCACAGTGGGCTTCACAGCTGAACAGGTGGGAAGACAGCTGAAGCATCTCAACCCAAGCAAGGCTGCAGGACCGGATGGTGTCAGTACCAGGGTGCTCAAATCCTGTGCCCCTCAGCTATGTGGAGTACTTCGCCATGTATTCAACCTGAGCCTGAGGCTCCGGAGGGTTCCTGTACTGTGGAAGACGTCCTGCCTTGTCCCTGTGCCGAATACGCCGCGCCCCAGCGGCCTCAATGACTACAGACCGCTGGCATTGCCCTCCCACATCATGAAGACCCTGGAGACACTTGTTCTGGAGCTGCTCTGGCCTATGGTCAGGCCACACTTAGATCCCCTCCAGTTCGCCTACCAGCCCCAACTAGGAGTTGAGGATGCCATCGTCTACCTGCTGAACAGTGTCTACGCCCACCTGGACAAGCTAGCGAGCACTGTGAGGATCATGTTTTCTGACTTCTCCAGTGCGTTCAACACCATCCGCCCTGCTCTGATGGGGGAGAAGCTGACAGCGATGCAGGTGGATGCTTCCCTGGTATCATGGATTCTTGATTACCTGACTGGCAGACCACAGTACGCGTGCTTGCAACACTGTGTGTCCGACAGAGTGATCAGCAGCACTGGGGCTCCACAGGGGACTGTCTTGTCTCCCTTTCTCTTCACCATTTACACCTTGGAGTTCAACTACTGCACAGAGTCTTGTCATCTTCAGAAGTTTTCTGATGACTCTGCCATAGTTGGATGCATCAGCAAGGGAGATGAGGCTGAGTACAGGGCTACGGTAGGAAACTTTGTCACATGGTGTGAGCAGAATTATCTGCAGCTTAATGTGAAAAAGACTAAGGAGCTGGTGGTAGACCTGAGGAGAGCTAAGGTACCGGTGACCCCTGTTTCCATCCGGGGGGGTCAGTGTGGACATGGTGGAGGATTACAAATACCTGGGGATATGAATTGACAATAAAGTGGATTGATCAAAGAACACTGAGGCTGACTACAAGAAGGGTCAGAGCCGTCTCTATTTCCTGAGGAGACTGAGGTCCTTTAACATCTGCCGGATGATGCTGAGGATGTTCTACGAGTCTGTGGTGGCCAGTGCTATCATGTTTGCTGTTGTGTGCTGGGGCAGCAGGCTGAGGGTAGCAGACACCAACAGAATCAACAATCTCATTCGTAAGGCCAGTGATGTTGTGGGGATGGAACTGGACTCTCTCACGGTGGTGTCTGAAAAGAGGATGCTGTCTAAGTTGCATGCCATCTTGGTCAATGTTTCCCAACCAGTACATAATGTACTGGGTGGGCACAGGAGTACATTTGGCCAGAGACTCATTCCTCCAAGATGCAGCACAGAGCGTCATAGGAAGTCATTCCTGCCTGTGGCCATCAAACTTTACAACTCCTCCCTTGGAGGGTCAGACACCCTGAGCCAATAGGCTGGTCCTGGACTTATTTCATAATTTACTGGCATAATTTACATATTACTATTTAACTATTTATGGTTCTATTACTGTTTATTATTTATGGTGCAATTGTAATGAAAACCAATTTCCCCTGGGATCAATAAAGTATGACTATGACTATTTATTATAATTTACTATGATTGCACATAGCACATTTAGATGGAGACGTAACATAAATATTTTTACTCTTCATGTATGTGAAGTATGTAAGAAATAAAGTCAATTCAATTCAGTACTGCCTGCCTCCTATTGCCAAACAAATTTTGGATCCAGTTTACCAATTTACCTGGACCCTCATGGGCCCTCAACTTTCAAACCAGACTCTCATGTAGGATTTTTCAGTCTTTACTAAAGTACATCTAAGTCATGTCTGCAGCGCTGTCCTCATCAATACATTTTGTAAACTTTTCACAGAATTCATTCAAAGTGGATATGCCTTTGACAAAGCCACCTGGGCATCTCTGATTAATCCCTGCATTTCTAAGTTCTCATTAACCTGCTCGAATGTTTTCCCATTTCTTTCCCACCATGTGAGATGCACAGTTCTATAGTTACCAAACTTGCAAAAGGAAACTTGGCTACCTTACAGACAGCTAGCACCTCACTTGTGTTCATCAAAGATTTGAAACATCTCAGTAGAGCCTCAGCAAACTCTTCCCTTACCTCATGTAGCAACCTGGGATAAATCTCATAGAGAGTCATAGAGCAGTACAAAAACAGGTCCTTCTGCCCGTCTAGTCCATGCCAAGCTATTAATCTATTTAGTCCCATTGACCTGTATCTGAGCTGTAGCCCTCCATACCCTTCCTAACTAAGTACTCATCCAAACTTCCTTAAATGTTGAATCGAGCCTGTATCCACCACTTCCACCGTCCACTTGTTCCACACTTTTACCTCCCTTTGGGTGAAGTTTCCCTCATGTTGCCCTTAAAAATTTCACCTTTCACCTTTCACCTTTAACCCGTGATTCTAGTCCTGTCCTGTGCCGGGGATTTATCCAACTTTTAAGTCTGCCGTGGCAATAAGAGTTTCTTCTTTATTTATGGAGAACTGCGAGATTTTTGCCTGCCCTCTTCACTGAATTCTTTAACTAAGATGCTTCCTTTCTGAATATTGATGAAAAGGATTTACCTAGAACGTCATCTGGTTCCATGCAGAGATTGCCCATGTAGTCTCTAATGGGCTTTGCTCTCTCCCTGATTACTCATTTGCCCTTGGTATACTTACTTTAAAAAAAAGTCTTTGGATTTACTTTTATCGATATTCCCCCCACCCTCTCTCTCCCCCCCCCCGCCCCAAAGACCACTGATGGCTTTCCTAACTTACTGCCTAAGCCGCTCCCTGCACCTTGACTGGCCTCCCTGGCATTATTTCCCTATACTTGTCATATGCTTCCTTTTAATCTCCTTATCCAACTCTCAATATTCCTCGAAATCCAGGTTTACTATACTTGTTACCCCGACTTTTACTTTAGAGGAGCATGTTGGGTTCGTAACTCTTTTTAAATGCTTCCCATTGTTCATATGTTGATTTGCCAGTGAATGGGTTTGTTGTTCCAGATTTTTCCTTATGTTAGTAGAATTGGTGCCCCTGCACCTCCACCAATTGAACGGAGATGTTTGTTATAAGTTCATCCCTATTCTTTTCATAACCTCTTTCAAATGTACAGTCATGGTCACTAAATCCAAACTGCAGCCCCACTGACACTCCCTTCACATGACTAGCTCTATTTCCCAAGGTCCAGTAATGCACCTTCCCTTATTGATTTACTAACAGTCTACATTTTTTTTAAAAAAAAGCTGTCCTGGGAATATATCAAAAATTCCTCTTGTTCTGACCTCTAAGATGCACACGATTAATATTTGGGGAATTGAAATCCTGCAGTATGATGACCATATTTTATTGCATTTTTCTGATGTGCGTACATATGTTTCTCTTACTTCATGTGGCTGTTGGAAGTTCTGTAATCCACCCAGCCGTCCTGCACGCGTTTTGCAAAGTATTAACAGAATTTTTGTTTCTCATCTGTATCCATGTAGCCTCAATTGAGGAGCCTCCTCTGTATCCTCCCTCAATACTAACATGATGTAGTTTTTGACCAAGAGTGTAATATCACCTCCCCATTCACTACACTGCTCAATTACACTTGAAAATTTTGTATGCTCTGAGTTGCCAGTCCTACGTGCCCTTCAACCATTGTTCTATTTCAGGAACCAGTATGATAAAGTATCCTCAAAGATAACCACATTTTACAAGAAAAAAATACTGTTAGACTTTTCCAGTTGTGTTTGTTACCTTGCTCTGGCTTCATTTGCCCACAGCAGTATTCAGATGAAAGTCATCAATGCGCTCTAACTTACTCAATTTTTTTTTTGAAAAACCATGTTGCATCTGTATTCAAAGAAAGATTTTGTCTGGAATATCTGTAGAAACATCCCACCTCTAGGTCTGCTGCAGCATAAACCTGTACCGTTGCCAAGCTGACCCGCTAGTTAAGACTTTAATCTCTGCAAAGGCTTGATTTTTCCTTTGATCATAATGTTGCAGTGGAACCTTATACTCTTCAAAGGTTTATGAAACATTAAATATTCCCATTATAATATCATAAATTAGATTAAAACTAAAGAAAAGCTATGGCAATTCAATTTTTTAGTGTTCCAGTGTGTTTGTATTTTAGAGATTTCTTTTAATTATGTTTTTTTCTGCTAAATTTTGATATTTGCTTCAATGCTGTTTACTTGTAAACTTGAACAAGTTGCAGTCCCAATATTAAAAAAAACTATACATCTACTTCCTTTAAATTGGCCTTTAACAACTCCTATGGTCAATCCTTTAAGTATATTAATGTTTGTTCTGTTTTACTTATTTCCATTTGAAAGTGCCTTTGCCTACATGCTTACTTTGGAAGGTAGTGACTTAGAGAGCAGCATATGTACTGTACAAGCAACACACATCAAAGTTGCTGGTGAACGCAGCAGGCCAAGCAGCATCTGTAGGAAGAGGTGCAGTCGACGTTTCAGGCCGAGACCCTTCGTCAGGACTAACTGAAGGAAGAGTGAGTAAGGGATTTGAAAGTTGGAGGGGGAGGGGGAGATCCAAAATGATAGGAGAAGACAGGAGGGGGAGGGATAGAGCCAAGAGCTGGACAGGTGATTGGCAAAAGGGGATATGAGAGGATCATGGGACAGGAGGTCTGGGAAGAAAGACGGGGGGGGGGCCCAGAGGATGGGCAAGAGGTATATTCAGAGAGAGAAAAAGGAGAGTGAGAGAAAGAATGTGTGCATAAAAATGAGTAACAGATGGGGTATGAGGGGGAGGTGGGGCCTTAGCGGAAGTTAGAGAAGTCGATGTTCATGCCATCAGGTTAGAGGCTACCCAGATGGAATATAAGGTGCTGTTCCTCCAACCTGAGTGTGGCTTCATCTTTACAGTAGAGGAGGCCGTGGATAGACATGTCAGAATGGGAATGGGATGTGGAATTAAAATGTGTGGCCACTGGGAGATCCTGCTTTCTCTGGCGGACAGAGCGTAGATATTCAGCAAAGCGGTCTCCCAGTCTGCGTCGGGTCTCGCCAATATATAAAAGGCCACATTGGGAGCACCGGACGCAGTATATCACCCCAGTCGACTCACAGGTGAAGTGTAGCCTCACCTGGAAGGACTGTTTGGGGCCCTGAATGGTGGTAAGGGAGGAAGTGTAAGGGCATGTGTAGCACTTGTTCCGCTTACACGGATAAGTGCCAGGAGGGAGATCAGTGGGGAGGGATGAGGGGGACGAATGGGCAAGGGAGTTGTGTAGGGAGCGATCCCTGCGGAATGCAGAGAGAGGGGGGGAGGGAAAGATGTGCTTAGTGGTGGGATCCCATTGGAGGTGGCGGAAGTTACGGAGAATAATATGTTGGACCCGGAGGCTGGTGGGGTGGTAGGTGAGGACCAGGGGAACCCTATTCCTAGTGGGGTGGCGGGAGGATGGAGTGAGAGCAGATGTACGTGAAATGGGGGAGATGCGTTTAAGAGCAGAGTTGATAGTGGAGGAAGGGAAGCCCCTTTCTTTAAAAAAGGAAGACATCTCCCTCATCCTAGAATTAAAAGCCTCATCCTGAGAGCAGATGCGGTGGAGACGGAGGAATTGCGAGAAGGGGATGGCGTTTTTGCAAGAGACAGGGTGAGAAGAAGAATAGTCCAGATAGCTGTGAGAGTCAGTAGGCTTATAGTAGACATCAGTGGATAAGCTGTCTCCAGAGACAGAGACAGAAAGATCTAGAAAGGGGAGGGAGGTGTCGGAAATGGACCAGGTAAACTTGAGGGCAGGGTGAAAGTTGGAGGCATAGTTAATAAAGTCAACGAGTTCTGCATGCGTGCAGGAAGCAGCGCCAATGCAGTCGTCGATGTAGCGAAGGAAAAGTGGGGGACAGATACCAGAATAGGCACGGAACATAGACCCAACAAAAAGGCAGGCATAGCTAGGACCCATACGGGTGCCCATAGCTACACCTTTAGTTTGGAGGAAGTGGGAGGAGCCAAAGGAGAAATTATTAAGAGTAAGGACTAATTCCGCTAGACAGAGCAGAGTGGTGGTAGAGGGGAACTGATTAGGTCTGGAATCCAAAAAGAAGCGTAGAGCTTTGAGACCTTCCTGATGGGGGATGGAAGTATATAAGGACTGGACATCCATGGTGAAAATAAAGCGGTGGGGGCCAGGGAACTTAAAATGATCGAAAAGTTTAAGAGTGTGAGAAGTGTCACGAACATAGGTCGGAAGGGATTGAACAAGGGGTGATAAAACAGTGTCGAGGTATGCAGAAATGAGTTCTGTGAGGCAGGAGCAAGCTGAGACAATAGGTTGGCCAGGACAGGCAGGTTTGTGGATCTTGGGTAGGAGGTAGAAATGGGAAATGCGGGGTGTGGGTACTATAAGGTTGGTAGCAGTGGATGGGAGATCCCCTGAGCGGATAAAGTCAGTGATGGTGTGGGAGACAATGGCCTGGTGCTCCTTAGTGGGGTCACGATCGAGGGGTAAATAAGAGGAGGTATCTGCGAGTTGTCGCTGTGCCTCGGCAAGGTAGAGGTCAGTACGCCAGACTACAACAGCACCCCCCTTATCGGCGGGTACTGTACATATGAGTTGCCACATTTGAATATGTCATCAGTCACTGCAGCTCATTGTGTTTCTTATTAAATATTCTGAAAGGTACTGGAAGATTAAATTGATACTAATACTTGGTCTGAAATTGTTCACACGGTCCCCACCTGTTCATTGGTAGAGCAACAACCTGGAGAAGATTGAAAATAAAGCTATGGAAAGTCAAAACTTTCTTAATCTGGCGGCGGGCTTGTGAAGGTGATGCTTGCAGTTTATTGGTGTTACTACGTTAGTTACTGTTGCTACTTGATAAGTCGTAAACCCATTTAAAAGCTTTCATTGATACTTGAAGGATTAGCAAATATTGATATGGGACTTCACCAGGCGAAAACTGGGAAATTATATTGGTGAATAAGAAGATTTTGTAGTCATGCGGTGGTAGATACAGGAATCTGGAGCAATAAGTGAGTTCTAGCAGGATCACAGTGAGTCAGGCAGGATCTGTAGAGGGAGGTGGGTAGTTGACATCTTTGAGACTTTTAAAAGAGTAGATAGTCAGTATGAAGATATGAGGGAGAGGAATGGAGTATGAGCTGGCAGATGATAGGTGGATTCAGTTGAGGGGTGATTGACAGATGGAAGATAATCATGGTGGGGGTATCGCTGCCTGTTGTTACTGATCATGGGCTGTTGGTCAAGAAGTCGAGGATCAGTTACTAAGATAGTGTTGGGTCCCAGATCTCAGAGTTTGTAGATGAGTTTGCTTGTAATTATTGTATTGCAGATTGAGTCAATAAACAGTTGTCTAACATGGGTCTCTTTACTGCCCAGTTAGTTGCTCCAGAGATGAGTGTAGAGCGAGAGAGAGATGGCAACTTGGTTTTGGTACCTGTTGTGGCATATAAGCCCTGCCACAACTGATGACTGGTCTGGGACTTGATTTTGAGCTGGTGTTTTCTTTTGGTATTACTGATGGCTTTACAAAGGTCATATTTTGATTTCTCGTAAAGGTTAGGGTCACCTGATTTGAATGCCATAGTCCTAGACTGCAGTAAGGAGTAAATCTCCCAGTTCATCCATAGTTTGGGAGTTCGGGAACACTTGAATTGTACTCTTTAGTACACAGTCCTCAGCATTCTTGCTGATGGGAATTATGAAGGGGATAGATATATTGCTGTAAATGGATTAAATTTTAAAATACAGAAGATTTGAGGCAGCATTTGAGCCTTTCAACCTGTTCCACCATTCGAATATGATGATGGCTGATCCTCTGTTTCAGGCTTCTCCCTGTGTCCCTTGTCTCAAGAACCTTCTCCTTCTCAAATCAATGACTTGGCCCACAGAAAGCAGAGAATCCCACAAAGCTTTAACGTATAGAAATAGCTCTTCTGATTTAAAAAGTTCAATGTTTAAAATAACCTGTCTTTGATGTTTTTGTTATGTTTTGTTAAACATTGTTTGGTACTGGTTTTGACTTGTAGCCTGAGGCTATGACCCCCGAGTCAAGATTGCCACCACACTTTAGCCATGAGAAATGACCTCCATTTGTTCAGACTGTTGGACTCTGATAGAATCTTGTACTTTCAAGGAGACCTCTTTTCATTCTTCTTAACCTTATTGAGTGCAGATTCTGTCAACATTAACATAACCATCATCTCAAGAATCAATCTCATGAATCTTTGTCCTACTTCCTTTGTAGCAAGAGCACTCTTTCTTGGAGTCTGCCCATCATTTGGTTCAACTGTTACCTACATGTCATATCTCATCTCTCACTCTCTCCCACGCTCACTACTTTGTACTGGCTCTCTGCCCTCTCGGTCCTGATGCAGGGTCTTGGACCCGAAATGTTGACCATCCCTTTGCCTCCACAGGGACTGCTTCTCCAGCAGGTTGGATTTTTGTCTTTACTAAACACAAGAAAGTCTGTAGATGCTGGAAATGCTAAGCAACACAACACAAGGTTCTGGGGGACCTCAGCAGGTCAGGCAGCATCCATCGAAATGAACAAACCTGTAGGGCCGAAGACCCTTCTTCAGGACTGGAAAGGGAGGGGGATGACGCCAGAATAAAAAGGTGGGGGGAGGAAAAGGTGGATAACTAGAAGGTGATAGGTGAAGCCAGCTGGGTAGGAAAGGTAAAGGGCTGGTCTGATGGGAGAGGAGAGAGGACTATATGAGAAAGGGAAGGACACGTACGAGGGGGAGGTGATAGACAGTTGCAAAGAGGTGAGAGGTCAGAGTGGGGAATAGAAGAGTGGAGGGGGAAGGAATTTTTTTTTAACCGGAAGGAGGAACTGATATTTGTGCCATCAGGTTAGAGGCTACCCAGGTGGAATAGAAGGTGTTGTTCATCCTCACTGTCCTCATCATGGCACAAGAGCAGTCCATGGACTGGCATGTTAGAATGGGAAGTGGAATTAAAATGTCGGGCCACCAGGAAATTCCTCCTTTGGCAGATGGAGTGGAGGTGTTTGCCAAAGCAGTCCCCAAATTTAAAACCAGTCTCACCAATGTAGAGGAGACAGCATCAGGGGCACTGGATACAATAGGTGACCCCAGCAGATTTGCAGGTGAGGTGATGCCTCACCTGGAAGGACTGGGGCCTTGAATGGAGATAAGGGCTGCTTGTAGGCCTTTTTTAAAATTAAAGAATAGGTTTGGTAAAGGAAAGCTTTGCTGAGATAACAAATCAGCCATCATCTTATTGAATAGCAATACAGGCACAGGTGTCTAAAAGGTTCTTTTGCATTTGCTTATATCTTGTGCCTCTCAAACTGTTTACAATATGGTGCATTGTGAAGTTATCCTGTTAATTTGAATCAAGAAGAAATAATAGCGTAACTAATCTCAAAATCTTGCTCTCCATTGAGGGAAACATTCTGCCACACATGCTCCTGCCCAATTTTCTTCTTGCAAGCTGTGTCATGGGCTTTATCTCTTGAGCTTTCTACGTGCAATTGGCCTGAGAATTTCCCCTCAAAACATTGGGTATTTAAATTTAGCATCTGTGTGTTGAGCAGTTACAGTTGAAGTCAGAAGTTTACATACACCTTAGCCAAATACATTTAAACTCAGTTTTTCACAATTCCTGACATTTGATCCTAGAAAACATTCCCTGTCTTAGGTCAGTTAAGATCACTATTTTAAGAATGTGAAATGTCAGAATAATAGTAGAGAGAATGATTTATTTCAGCTTTTATTTCTTTCATCGCTTTCCCAGTGGGTCAGAAGTTTACATACACTTTGTTAGTATTTGCTAGCATTGCCTTTAAATTGCTTAACTTGGGTCAAACGTTTTGGGTAGCCTTCCACAAGTTTCTCACAGTAAGTTGCTGGAATTTTGTTCCATTCCTCCAGACAGGACTGGTGTAACCGAGTCAGGTTTGTAGGCCTCCTTGCTCACACATGCTTTTTCGGTTCTGCCAACAAATTTTCTATTGGATTGAGGACAGAAAATGATGTCAAGTCTGGTTCATCGTTGGGAGCAATTTCCTAATGCCTGGAGGTACCATGTTCATCTGTACAAACAATAGTACGCAAATATAAACGCCATGGGACCACGCAGCCGTCATACCGCTCAGGAAGGAGACGCACTCTGTCTCCTAGAGATGAACGTACTTTGGCGCAAAAAGTGCAAATCAATCCCAGAACAACAGCAAAGGACCTTGTGAAGATGCTGGAGGAAACAGGTAGAAAAGTATCTATGTCCACAGTAAAACGAGTCCTATATCGACATAACTTGAAAGGCTGCTCAGCAAGGAAGAAGCCACTGCTCTAAAACCGCCATAAAAAAGTCAGACTACAGTTTGCAAGTGCACATGGGGACAAAGATCTTACTTTTTGGAGAAATGTCCTCTGGTCTGATGAAACAAAAATTGAACTGTTTGGCCATAATGACCATCGTTATGTTTGAAGGAAAAAGGGTGAGACTTGCAAGCCGAAGAACACCATCCCATCCGTGAAGCATGGGGTTGGCAGCATCATGTTGTGGGGGTGCTTTGCTGCAGAAGGGACTGGCGCACTTCACAAAATAGATGGCATCATGAGGAAGGAAAATTATGTGGATTTATTGAAGCAACATCTCAAGACATCAGCCAGGAAGTCAAAGCTCGTTCACAAATGGGTCTTCCAAATGGACAATGACCCCAAGCATACCTCTAAAGTTGTGGCAAAATTGCTTAAGGACAACAAAGTCAAGGTATTGGAGTGGCCATCACAAAGCCCTGACCTCAATCCGATAGAAAATTTGTGGGCAGAACTGAAAAAGCATGTGTGAGCAAGGAGGCGTACAGACCTGACTCAGTTACACCAGTTCTGTCTGGAGGAATGGAACAAAATTCCAGCAGCTTACTGTGAGAAGCTTGTGGAAGGCTACCCAAAATGTTTGGCCCAAGTTAAACAATTTAAAGGCAATGCTACCAAATAGTAACAAAGTGTATGTAAACTTCTGACCCACTGGGAAAGTGATGAAAGAAATAACAGCTGAAATAAATCATTCTCTCTACTATTATTCTGACATTTAGAAGCTTGAGAGGGGATCTTATTGAAACATCTAAGATTATTAAGGGATTGGACACGCTGGAGGCAGAAAGCATGTTCCCGCTGATTGGTGAGTTTAGAACCAGAGGCCACAGTTTAAGAATAAGGGGTAGGCCATTTAGAACAGAGTTGAGGAAAAGCTTTTTCACCCAGAGAGTGGTGGATATCTGGAATGCACTGCCCCAGAAGGCTGTGGAGGCCAAGTCTCTGGATGCTTTCAAAAAAGAGTTGGATAGAGCTCTTAAAGATAGTGGAATCAAAGGTTATGGGGAGAAGGCAGGAACGGGGTACTGATTGTGGATGATCAGCCATGATCACAGTGAATGTCGGTGCAGGCTCGAAGGGTCAAATGGCCTACTCCTGCACCTATTGTCTATTGTCTATTTCACATTCTTAAAATAAGGTAGTGGTCCTCACTGACCTAAGATGGGGAATGTTTTCTCAGATTAAGTGTCAGGAATTGTAAAAAACTGAGTTTAAATGTATTTGGCTAAGGTGTATGTAAACTGACTTCAACTGTATGTGCATGAATCCCTGTTCAATTATTGTGCTGTATTTTAAAGCCCTGCTCATTGCTGATCAATCAAATTGGTATTTAGACTGTCTAGATTTTCAGGAAAACTTGTCAATTGAATGACTAAACTTGTGGTATAACGTATAAGTATTTGTCTTCTACTCTTGAAGGAAAAAAATAATCATTATTCACCTTGGAACATTTAAGAAAGTAGCCAACGAAAAGAGCAGCATTTTGGTGGTCAGGAAGTTGAGTGATCAGCTTGTTTGATCAGTATCCTGGAATGGGGATTAGTCAATACTGAAAAGTTGGTTTTAAGCTTGTTTCATATCTCAGTGTAATTTCTGACTGTGTTGGTCACATTGGATTTTTTTTTGCACTTCTGGCTTGTCTGAGAAGACCATATGATAGGAAGGAAGGAGCTTGCATTTAAGAAACACCACTCCTTTTCTTGGGTTGTCTCTAAGTGCTTCATATTTTTGTGAAATATTTCTAGGTTAATGCCATTTTCAAACATAAGAACTTATTACAACATGAAATCTCTCTCTGACGATTTAAAGGGCCAGCAAAATGCACAAGGAAAGAAAACAATAGCCACTACTTTTTAAAACATCTGAAAGTTCCACATATCATTGATATAAATTTGAACTGAAAACACAGTAGTATAGATGCCATATAACTTAGTCGGTCTATAATAACATGTAACACCAGATCTATTGTAAATGATGATTGAGTGGTACATGTTGGCATTCACCTTAAGATCTCTTTAAACTCTTCAGAATAGTTTCAGATCTTGTGTTCCATTTTCTCTCTCAGTTGCATATAAAGGTTCCCTGGCCTTCAGTTTTCACAAGAATGATTCATAGGATCTATTGGCTGAGTTTGCAGTTATCATTCTCCACAATGGAACTGACTGACAAACTGTATGAGGGGATAGCTGAGATTCAGCCGTGGTGGTGAGTCTGCAGTTCACTGTAGGCTTGACCCTGGTAAGGATGCAGATGTTCCTCTCTGAATGATGAGTATACTGCCAAATTCACTTTCAGCCCAGATTACCTGCTTATGTCTCTGGAATGAGTCTTGAATTCTGGAATTTCTGGTTCAAAGATTAATATTGTACCTCCAGACCAGGGCAGTTTATTAAGAGTATTTTGGAGATGGGTTTCATTATTTGTAGCAAAGAAAATTATTTATCCATTCTAACTGGATTTTGAGGTAATCACAAAAAAGGAAATTATTATCAGTATCTTGTGCTTCTAAGTTTGAGGGGAAATGACCAGGCTATCTTTGTGAAGCCTTTAATGTTGGAAACTTGTAGACGAGGTAGCCATGAGGAATTCATTGTCAGGATGTATATGATTTTAGGCACATAGTGGGTCAGTGCCAGATTGAAAAGGTTCTCACCACATTGCATTAGATAGCGGGATAGAGTAGGTATAGGATTTTTTTTAAAACAAGACATTTCTGCCTTGGTTTGATGATTCATGCTTAAGGTACCTTTGAGTTATTTTCTTTAGAATTTTAGTTGGAACTTTAGTTGACTGTAATCAAATTCCATTTTCATTATGTGGAATTGGATTATGTTGAATTGAATTTCAGGATTGTTTTATGTGATTCTATAAAAATCATTAATTGATAACTTCAATATTTTAGAATGTTTTATCATTTACTATCAGGGCTGAAATAATTTTATTGGCTTATCCAATTACATGCAGAGCAAGCAACTGAGACAACATTTAGTTTTAAATATTTTACTCAACGTTTTTATTCTTATCGCCATATTGTAGCAATGAATTCTTGCTATTTCTGTATGCTGTCTGGAAAAAATGAGCTAACATACCATCTCTTATTTGGGGAGGGGGAGATATTGTTATACAAGTGATAGATGTGAAATTGGCCTTGGGCTTCGAGAAATTGTCTGGTATTTCTGATCGTCCATTATCAAGTAGCAGGACATTGCATTTATTGTTCCGTTCTGCCAGTTAGAATGGCTTAAGCAATGGCTGAGCTGAAAATTGACAGAACTTGATGTACAAGAGAAAATCTTCAGATGCTGGAAATCCAAGCAACACACACAAAATGCTGGAGGAACTCTGCAGGCCAGGCAGCATCTATAAAAAAGATTGTAGTCGACGTTTCGGGCAAAGGTGCTTCGTCAGGACCGGAAAAATAGATGAGGGGTCTGAGTTAGAAGGTGGGGGGTGGGGAGGAAGAAACACAAGGTGATAGGTGAAACCAGGAGGACTGAAAGAGATAGAGATGGAGAAGGGAGGATCTGATAGGAGAAGACAGAAGGCCATGGAAGAAGGAAAAGGGGGAAGAGCACCAGAGGGGGAGAGGTGATAGGCTGGTAAGGAGATGAGATGAGTGGGGAGTGGGAAGTGGGAGTGGTGGGGTGGGGTGGTATAACTGGACGTTCGAGAAATCGATGTTCATGCAATCAGGCTGGAAGCTACCCAGATGGAATACACAGAAACTGAGTGTGGCCTCATCACGACAGTGGAAGAAGCCATGGACTGACATGTTGGAATGAGAAGTGGAATTAAGATGGGTGGCCACTGGGAGATCCTGTTTTTTCTGGCGGACAGAGCGTGGGTGCTTGGCGAAGTGGCCTCCTAATCTGCATCGGGTCTCACTGAGATTTAGGAGGCCACACTGGGAGCACCGGATACAGTATGTGATGTCAACAAGCATACAGGTGAAGTGTCACCTCCTCTGGAATGACCCTTTGGGGCCCTGAATGGTAGTGAGGGAGGAGGTGTAGGGGCGGATGTGGCACTTTTTCCGCTTGTAAGGATAAGTGCCAGAAGGGAGATCATTGGGGAGGGATGAATGGACAAGGGAGTTGTGTAAGGAGCGATCCCTGCAAAAAGTGGGAGGGGGGAGGGAAAGATGTGCCTAGTGATGGGATCCTGCTGGAGATGGTAGAAGTTGTGGAGAATTATGAACTGGAAGTGGAGGCTGGTGGGGTGTAGGTGAGGACAAAAGGAACCCTATTCCTGATGTTGTGGGAGGATGGGGTGAGGGCAGACATGCGCGAAATGGAAGAGATGCAGTTGAGGGCAGCATTGATGGTGGAGGAAGGGAAGCCTCTTTCTTTGAAGAAGGAGGATATCTCCATAGTTCTGGATTATAAAGCCTCATCCTGAGAGCAGATGCAGCAGAGATGGAGGAATTGAGAGAAGGGGATGGCATTTTTACAAGTAACAGGGTGGGAAGAGATATAGTGCAAGTAACGAGAGTCAGTGGGTTTATAATAGACATCAGGAGGTAAGAACTTGACATGTACATTTTTATTAAGCAAAATACAATGTTCTCTGTGGGCTTCCAAAGTGCAGCGAGAAGCATCTATTGCACAGTAGGCCTTTTTGTGATAAGAAAAAGAAACTTATTTAAATTGACCAATGTTGTAGCTTAACACAAGTAGTAAAATACCTATAAGGATTTTAGTTTTAAGTGGATACATAGCACAAATACATATGATTCACAGGCTTTACTATTAGATGTTTATTGCTGATCTGTTTAAAATACTTTACTAAACATTTTGTATGTTTCAGCATCAGGTATGCAAAGCTTCAGTTTATACAGCACCTTTCACTGGAGACTGATGTGGCATTTCATAGGCAGGAGACTTAGTGCTATTTTCTGTACTAAATGCATTGGTGCTGGCAGTTTGCTTTTGCAAATTCCAGAATACATTAACCACCCCCCCAACCGTCCCTTTGTATCCAAGATTCTTAGAAGATATTGGTTTGACCTTGGCACATGTGTGAAATTTACTTCCAAAATAACAGTTTATCACTTTAGAGAATTTGAAGGAACATTGAAGGGTTTAAAGGTGTTCCTGTCAGTCTAAAGTGATTTGTCTTTTCCTGTGAAACTCTAACTGGATAATAGCATACAGCTGGTTAGTTGAAATCAGGAAACTGCTGGATATTCATCACTTCTGTAAGATTGTGTAAAATCGCTTGATTTGGTTGATACTATGCAGATAAGTTCTGTTAACTGACGAACCTAAAGGTAGCATGATTAGACTCGGCCTACATGTTCTTTTTCTCTGCATTCCTCTTTTTCTTTATAAAGTAGCTATTTCCTCAAACACACAACTGCTTTTGGTCCAGATTTCCTTTGAAGTTTTGTGTCCACAGGAAACCATGTGACTTTCTATAAAGTTAATACCATAACAAACGATGTAATGTTAATAAATGAACAAGCAAGGTACCGATACTATTGTTTTATTTCAATTTGGGTCCTGTAGGTATTTTCAAAAAGAATTTTGTATTTTCAAAAATAATTTTTGTAAGAATTCTCTATCTACTGTAGATAATTCTGCATTATAAAGGGGGATAATTTTATTGACTTCAATTCTGGTAAGAGTGTTGTACAATCCTAATGTGGATTTTGGTCTGTAAGGAATATTGTAAACGAGAAAATCTGCAGATGCTGGAAATCTGAGCAACACAGGCAGGCCAGGCAGCATTTGTGGGGGAAAAGAAGTATGCTTTTTTTCCATAAATGCCTGCTGCGTTCCTGCAGCATTTTGTGCCCGTTGCTCGACTGAATTATGACAGATAAATCTGGTGTGGACAGAATGATCATTACAGAATAGGTAGATGTCAACAGGTGGGTGTATATTTATTCAGTGTTTCCCATTTTAGAGGTATTGCGCAGGCAGTGCCAAAAAGTGCCCATTTTTTGAAGCTTTGCTTGTCCATTTAATTGAAGTCAAAAATTGCCATTTCATTTTGTATGTTGCAAGTCATTGGCTATATGCTGCCTCTTATGACGACCTACCGCAAGCCTTTCCACCCACCCTTGCCATTCTTCATGAGATTGGATTTTTTTTTTGTAAGTTTTACTTTTACATTATTTTCTCTATTTTTGTACTGAAGAAAAATTGCACATTATTAACAAAGCACTTTCTTCCCTAATGCTACAAAAATGGCTATTTATAGCAACTCTAATGTAATTTTCTGTATTTGAATATGCCCAATGACAGCAGATTTAAAAGCTTATTGTAATACATCTATAAATATTACACATTTATGGTAATGAACCAACTATAATATGGAGAAAGTATTTTAATAAATGTTCTATTGTATTTAGAAATTATTCACACAGTGATTTCATCACATTTCACTACTCTTTAAATGTGAGTGATATCAAGTAATTACATTGATATAGCACCTTCTATAACTTCATAGTGTTTTGAGCAACACGTAATGAATTGAGTGTGTCTAAATCTGGTCTTTGTTCACATATAGAACATGACCTAGCATAATTATGGTTCAACCAGTCCAGCAGCACTGCGGCTCCAATTGACTTTGGTGTCATTGTGTGTGGGATAGGGGTAATCAGCTAAGTTTCTGCTCTGGTAATTTGTGTTGAAAAGTTATAAGTACAGGAGGATTTGTTGAGGGCATGTTTGGACTTGGCCCTGATGCCCCCATAATAGATCGATCTGTTGAGACTTTGTGTTTAGGCACAGTCGTAAAATGTGGCCCCTTGAGTCTGGTGCCACACGAATTACAGGATATGAGATACGACCCCAGCATCTGTAGAGTATTTTGTGTTTAGGATATGAGATAACTTGGCAGGAGAGAATAGAAAAAGAATGCATGCATGTTTATTTTATACATCTGATTTTTCTTTCTTTTTGGCTTCTCTAAATTGGCTGCTGATTATTGAAAAATTGCTGTAGATCTACCAAAATTATCTTTGCAATGGAATTCACTATTCAAAGGCCACTGGAATCAAGAACTCAGGCCAAGGCTCCTTGAAATACATGTGTGTGTCATGAATTCCATGGACCCAGAATAGTAGGTTAAGCACATTTTGCAGAGCTGTACTTAAAATGCAATTCTATGCATCTTGTTGGCAGCATAATAGATACCTAAAAAGAATATTTTAAGTGGGAAGAAACTAAGATGCATTAAAACAAATGGTGATTGTAGTTTTGGCATTTGTGCTAAATTACAAAACTCTTTTCCCATAATATTTCTGTGCTCTGCAAGTCAGTATATTTGAGGTGTGACAGAAAGCATTACTGATTGCCAGGATTGCAAGATGTCCAAGTTCTAATTGAAATGCCCACGTTTGAAGGACAATTTTCATTTCAATTTATTTCTGTCTAAAATCTGAGGTAAGTAATTGTATATTTGGCTGAAGCAGCAGCGATCAAGGTACACCTTTTCAAGCATTTGGAAATAAAATTCTGCTTATTTTTAGGTTTTTAAGAATCTAGGATGAGCACAGATTGCAATCAATAACCATACGCAACCAGTTTCAAAGTCTGGCAGCAAAGAAACGTTAGTTATGTTTTTGTTCTGAAGGAGTTACATTTATATTTCCTGTGCTATTCCCTCTGCTCGCTCTCTCTCTTGTTATTATTGTCTTGGTGTTGAATGTTCCCAGGCTCCTTTAGCCTCCTTGGCTTGCAAGTTCTAGCCAAGAATGTCCCAGGTGACTGTGTGGGCAGGACATTTTTGTGGAGGATAAATGTAAACCCTCTTCCTGTGTAGGAGAGATTCTGTTGCTTAACTTTCAGCTCTTTGAACCATCTCCTGAGAAACTAGGCCCAGGTGGTAACTTATGTTATTGCAAAGGTAGCGGCAGTCTTTTGGGTTGCTGCCAGAACACAACTTTCTGAATTTAATTTGGCAGTTTCCAAGTCCAAACTTTGTGCTTGTGATATATAAAATAGTAATTATTCAGCTCATTATCATGTGTTTTCAAGTTCTGAAATAGAAATGAGATTGAACTGAATTTTTACACGAACTGGCATGAGAGAGACCTTTTTTAGTGAATTAAACAACCTTTCTACAGATTTTAAGAGTATTGCCATAGAAACACAAAGCAAGACAAGATGTATTTCAGATACTCAGTGACTTCAATTATAGTGTGCTGCCAAATTGCAACACTTAAAGGCAAAATAGTGAAGCTTTCTCCACCCTCCAAAACAATGGATCTGGCAACTGAAATTAGACTCTGTCGCATGATTGCTTATTGCTGTATTTTGCAATCTATTCTACAGTATTTTTGTTCTGATGTGTCAAGGTGCAGTTGCTGATTTGGTGAAGCTTGACTTGAGGTTAAAGTTGGAGACATTGAGGGTCCTTGGTTGACTGGGTCTTCTTGATAAACATTGTGTAGTCTTTTATGTTCTTACTACATCCTTTTTTAAAAAAATTCTGTTTGGAAACAATTATGCAATGCACTGGACAAATTATTTTTGTAAAAAGCAATTTTTGCTTTTTTTCCCCCTCCCTTTGCTTAATAAGCTGTGGCAGTAATAGTTAAAGATTTCCAAAACAAAAGATTGGCATCTGAGAGAACCCGTGACATTTCCTGCATCATGCAGCTTTCAACTTGGTATGAGTTAACTCTTTCAGTAACCTTCTGATTTTACCTCCAATATAAACAAAATTAATAGGAAAAAAGTGGGCACAAAAATAAAATGAGATAAGTAGCATAGCATCTTTATAAGTATGTACCCAAATTAAGAATAATGAAGGTGAAGTTAAATGTGATCCTTGGTGATACGGCCATAGAACACATGGGTTAGTAGTTGATGGGACTGTAGGTCCATGATTAGTGGTATTCCATAAGGAGTCCTACTGGGGCCTCTGCTGTTTGTGATGTATGAAAATGTAGACGGGTAAGTGTGTAAGTTCGCAGATGTACTCAGGACCACCCAGGAGGCTGGAAACCTTACAGATGAAACTTTGACTGAAGTGGTCACACCCAGAGTGCAGGCTTCAGGTAGAAGATGGGTGACTACCAGGAGAAGTAAGGGGAGTAAGCAGTTGGTGCAGAGTTCCCTTGTGGACATTCCCCTGAGCAACAGGTACATCCCTTTAAATATTGCTGGCGGGTGTTTGACCCGTAGGGCACAACAGCAGCAGCCAGACCAGTGGCACTGTAGCTGGTTCTGAGGTTTAGTAGGGAAGGGAGAGCGGTGATGATAAGAAACTTGATAGTAGAGGATGGACAGGAGATTTTGTGGCCGCAAAAGAGTCACCAGGATGATGTGTTGACCCACAGGTGTTCGGGTCAAGGATGGCTCAGAATATTCTCAAAGGGGAAGGTGAGCCGCCAGAGGTCATGATGCGCACTGGTATGATGACATGATGGGTAGAAACGGGGAAGAGGTTGTGTGTAGTGAGTATAGGGAGTTGGGAAAGATGCTGAAGAGCAGGATCTTCAAGGTAATATCTCTGGATTGCTTGCGGTGCCACATGCTAGTCAGGGCAGGAATAGGATGATATTACAGATAGATGAGTGGCTGAGGAACTGGTGCAGGGGACAGGGTTTCAGGTTCTTCGATCATTGGAATTTCTTCTGTGGCAGGGTTAACCTGTACAAGAGGGACGGGTTGCACCAAAACTGGAGGGGGACCAAATGCTGGCCAGGAGGTTCATGAGTGCTACTTGGGAAGGTTTAATCTAGTTTGGCAGGAGGATAGGAATCAGAACACCATATCAGAAAGTGGAGGGATGAAGAGGAAAGTAGACATCAGGGTCAGTAAAAACAGAGAGGAGCAGAGTAATAGATATGGGATGGACTGGTTGAAGTGTGTGTATTTTACTGCTAGGAGAATTACGGGTAAAGGTGACAAACTTGTAGCATGGATCAGTACACGGAACCATGATGTTGTGGTCATTACAGAGGCTTGGTTGAGAGAAGGATAGGAATGGGTGATTAATGTCCCAAGGTTTTGATAGTTTAGAAAAAAATTCAAAGTAAATTTATTATCAAAGTACACACATGTCACCAAACACACCTGAGATTCATTTTCTTGTGGGCATACACAGTAAATCCAAAAAATGCAATAGGCTCAAAGAAAGACTGCACCCAACAGGATGGACAACAACCAATGTGCAAAAGACAACAAAGTAGGCAAATGCAAAATAGTAAATAAGTAAGTAAATAAATAAATGAGCAATACATGTTGAGAACGAGTTGTAGATTCCTTGAAAATGAGTCCATAGGTTGTGGGAACAGTTCAATGATGGGTTGTGTGAAGTTGAGTGACATTATCCCCTCTGGTTCAATAGCCTGATAGTTGAGGAATAATAACTGTTCCTGGACCCGGTTAGCCTGACGTCGGTGGTGGGAAAGATGCTGGAGTCAATTATAAAAGATGAAATTTTAACACATCTGGATAGTAGTAACAGGATTGGTCCGAGTCAGCATAGATTTACGAAGGGGAAATCGTGCTTGACTAATCTTCTGGAATTTTTTGAGGGTGTAACTATGAAAATGGACAAGAGAGAGCCAGTGGATGTAATGTACCTGGACTTTCAGAAAGCCTTTGATAAAGTCCCACATAGGAGATTAGTGGGCAAAATGAGGGCACATGGTATTGGGGGCAGAGTACTGACATGGATTGAAAATTGGCTGGCTGACAGAAAACAAAGAGTAGTGATTAACGGGTCCCTTTCAGAATGGCAGGCGGTGACCAGTGGGGTACCGCAGGGTTCAGTGCTGGGACAGCAGCTGTTTACAATATAAATGATTTAGATGAGGGAATTAAAAGTAATATTAGCAAATTTGCCGATGACACAAAGCTGGGAGGCAATGTGAAATGTGAGGAGGATGTTATAAGAATGCAGGGTGACTTGGACAGGCTGGGTGAGTGGGCAGATGCAGTTTAATGTGGATAAATGTGAGGTTATCCACTTTGGTGGTAAGAATGGGAAGGCAGATTATTATCTAAATCAGGGGTCCCCAACCTTTCTTGCACTGCGGCCGGTTTCATATTGTCAATATTGTTGCAGACCGGCCGACCGGGGGGGCGGGGGGTAAGGGTTATCAACGGATAAGAGTAGCAGTCAAATACACTGGGTTTCCCCGAGAAAGGCTACAAAGACCATGGAGCCTTGCGCGGGCACCAGCGCACATGGGTGTACGATTTTTTTCTTCAAATCGTTTTTGGCGATTCTGTTCGGGGAGGATGTTAATTACGACTGGAATATAGATGATAATTAGCTAATACACTCAATTTCGTTTCTAAAAGGGTTTATCTAACAAATTTAATATTAATAACACAGCGCATCTTTTCCCCGCATGAATATAGTGATAAGTTAATTATCAGGGGAGGACAGGGGAGCTTGAAGTAAATGTTGAACGAACTTCCAGTAGAAGTGGTAGAGGCAGGTTCGATATTATCATTTAAAGAAAAATTGGATAGGTATATGGACAGGAAAGGAATGGAGGGTTATGGGCTGAGTGCAGGTCGGTGGGACTAGGTGAGAGTAGCGTTCGGCACAGACTAGAAGGGCAGAGATGGCCTGTTTCCGTGCTGTAATTGTTATATCGTTATATAAGTGAATAGCATCATAACATTTTAAGTATCGTTTGGATATTAAACACATAGCACATATTTTCCCTGTATGAACATATAAAATCATTGCAACGCACCAATATCGCTGAATCAGTGGGAGCCCTGGGCTTGTTTTCCTGCAACAAGACGGTCCTATCGAGGGGTGATGGGAGACAGTGATACTCGAAGGGGGTTCCTAATGTCCAGTCTATTCCGCAATTTTGTTTTCGTTGCATTCACTGCAGAGATACATTGGAAATGGAAGCAACATTTTCAGTGCTTTCGTGGCTATCTCAGGATATTTAGCCTTGACTTTGATCCAGAATACCGGCAGAGATGCTATGTCAAACATACTTTTCAGCCCGCCGTCATTTGCAAGCTCGAGGAGTTGATCTTCTTCCTGCGTTGAAATGGATGACGCGCAGGTAATGACCTAGTATGCGTAATGGCTCAACAGTGGGCGTAACAGGGAATGAGGAAAGGTGCAGCTGACTCATATCGCCAAATCATATCGCTTCCTCGCGGCCCAGTAGCGCATGCTCTGCGGCCTGGTACCGGTCCGCGGCCCAGTGGTTGGGGACCGCTGATCTAAATGGAGTCAAGTTAGGAAAAGGGGAAGCACAACAAGGTCTAGGTGTTCTTGTACATCAGTCACTGAAAGCAAGCATGCAAGTACAGCAGGCAGTGAAAAAAGCTAATTGCATGCTGGCCTTCATAACAAGGGGAATTGAGTATAAGAGCAAAGAGGTCCTTCTGCAGCTGTACAGGGCCCTGGTGAGACCACACCTGGAGTACTGTGTGCAGTTTTGGTCTCCAAATTTGAGGAAGGACATTCTTGCTATTGAGGGAGTGCAGCGTAGGTTCACAAGGTTAATTCCCGGGATGGCGGGACTGTCATATGTCGAAAGATTGGAGCGACTGGGCTTGTATACTCTGGAATTTAGAAGGCTGAGAGGGGATCTTATTGGAACATATAAGATTATTAAGGGATTGGACATGCTGCAGGCAGGAAGCATGTTCCTGCTGATGGGTGAGTCCAGAACCAGAGGCCACAGTTTAAGAATTAGGCATAGGCTGTTTAGAACGGAGTTGAGGAAAAACTTTTTCACCTCGAGAGTGGTGGATATATGGAATGCTCTGCCCCAGAAGGCTGTGGAGGCCAAGTCTCTGGATGCTTTCAAGAAAGAGATGGATAGAGCTCTTAAAGATAGTGGAATCAAAGGTTATGGGGATAAAGCAGGAACTGGATACTGATAGTGGATGATCAGCCATGATCACAGTGAATGGCGGTGCTGGCTTGAAGGGCCGAATGGCCTACTCCTGCACCTATTGTCTATTGAGTCCAGATGTTCCTGTGCCACCTTCCTGATGGGAGCAGGGAAATGACAGCATGGCTTGGATGGTAGGGATCCTTGATGATGGATGCCGCTTTCCTGCGACAGCACTCCACGTAGTTATGCTCAATGGTGGGGAGGGCTTTACCATGATGGACTGGGCTGGATCCACTACATTTTGTAGGATTTTCTGTTCAAGGGCATTAGTGTTTCCATACCAGGCCCTGATAGAGTTGTACAAGTAATCAGGGACATTGCCATAACTGCACTCAGAGAAGACGTAATGGAGTCTATATGGGTAGAACTCAAAAATAGGATGCAATCATTCTGTGATTGTACTAGAGACCACCCCAATAGCCACCTGGACATTGAGGAACAGGTATTTAGGCCGATAAGGAAAGTGGAAAAACAATAGATTTGTTGTCATGGAGAACTTCAACTTCTCAAATATAAACTGGGATCTTAGTGCAAGAGTTTTAGATGGTGCAGAATTTGTTAGCTCATCCAGGAATGTTTCTTAAATCAGTATCGAGATAGTCCAACGAGAGGAGGTACTATACTGTACCTGGTGTTGAGGTGTTGAATAATGAGCCTGGCCTTTCAGTGGATGAGCAGTTAGAAGATTGTGACCAGAACGTGTTAAGTTTGAACAGTGCTGTAGTTGATAATTATGGACCTTGTGGGGAGTATTAAATTGGAGTACAGCAAGTTATGAGAGCATTAGGCAGCAACTATGGAGAGTTAATTGGGAACAGCTGTTTTTGGGCAAGGCTACTTCTGACATGTGAAGGGTGTTTACAGATTAACAGCACAACAGAGTACAGGACAGATATGTTCCCATCAGAAGGAAGGACAAGGATGGTAAGGTAAGAGATCGTTGGATGTAGAGAAAGTTGATGAATTTCGTCAAGGGAAAGGTGTGTAAACCTTTGGAAGCCAGAATCAAACAAAACCCTTGAGGATTATGAAGAAGCCAGAAAAGACCTCAGGAAGGGAATTAAGAAAGCCAGAAAGAGTCATGAAATGTCCTTGGCAAGTAGAATTAAAGAGAGTCCCAAGGCTTTCTATACCAACATCAAGGGCAAGAGGATTTCTCGGGAGAATGTAGAACTGCTCAAGGATAAACATGTGGTAGGATAAGGAGGATGTTTGTGAAGCCCGACAAGATGATACAAAGTTTGTGTAGAAGACGGGCAAAGAATACAGCATAATATAGATCAGTTACAGATATGGGCAAAGAAATGACAGATTGAGTTTAACCTGGCTAAATATGAACTGATGCACCTTGGTAGATCAAATGTGAAGAGACAGTAGACCGTTAAGGGGAAGACCCTTAACAATGTTGCTGAGCAGTGTGATCTTTGGATCCAAATTCATAGCTCCCTGAAAGTGGCTCCACAAAGTTGGAAAAATTTCAAGTAAGTTTATTATCAGAGTACATGCACATCACTATATACAAGCCTGACATTCATTTCTTGTGGACATACTTAATACCTCCATTATAGAATAATAACCATAATAGAATCCATGAAGTACTGCGCCAACTTGGGCGTTCAACCAGTGTGCAAAAGACAGCAAGCTGAACATGAGACGAAGAGTCCTTGAAAATGAGTGCATTGGTTGAGGGAACATTTCAATGATTGGGCAAGTGAAGTTGAGTAAAGTTATTCCCTTTGGTTCAAGAGTCTGATGGTTAAGGGGCAGTAACTGTTCTTGAACATGGAGGTGTGGGTCCTGAGGCTCCTGTACCACCTTCCTGATGACTGCAGCGAGAAGAGAGCATGATCTGGTTGGTGGGGGTCACTGACGACGGATGCGGGTTTGACTGATGTGACAACGCTTTGATGCTGCGACAACGCTTTGTGTAGATGTGCTTCATCGTGGAGAGGGCTACACTACCTTTAGCAGGATTTTCTGTTCAAGGGCATTGGTGCTTCCATACCAGGCTGTACGCAGCCATCAGTATACACTCCATTACATATTTTATAGAAACTTGTTCAAGTTTTAGATGTTGTGCTGAATCTTCACAAACTCCTGAGGAAGTAGAGGTGCTGGCGTGCTTTCTTCATAATTGCCCTTGCATGCTGGGCCCAGGACAGGTCCTCTGAAATAATAAAACTGAGAAATTTAAAGTTGTTGACCCTTCTACCTCTGATAAAGTGGACAATCTTGAAATTCAGCTGCTGATTAGCAAGTATGACATTGTGGCCATCTCTGAAACTTGGCTAAAGGATGGCTGCCATTGGGAGCTGAATGTCCAAGGATATATAGTGTATCAGAAAGATAGGTTAGTAGGCAGATGAGGTGGTGTGGCACTGTGTATCAGAAATAATATTAAATCATTAGGTATGACATAGGATTGGAAGGTGAAGGGTGTCTATGGGTTGAATTAAGAAATGGCAAGGGTAAGAGGACCCTAATGACAATTGTATACAGGCCTTCAAACAGCAGCTGGGATGTGGATTACAAATTACGGCAGGAGATAGAAAAAGTGTGTCAGAAGGGCTATGTCATGACAATTGATGGGGATTTAACATGTAAGTGGATTGGGAAAACCAGGTCAGTACTGGACCTCGAGAGAGAATTTGTAGAATGTCTAAGGGATGGCTTTTTAGAACAGCTTGTTGTTGAGCCCACTAGGTGATCGGCTATGCTGGATTGGGTGTTCTGCAATGATCTGGAGCTTAAGGTTAAGGTTAAGGAACCCTTAGGGAACAGTGATCAGAATATGATCAAGTTCACTTAGAAATTTAAGAAGGAGAAACTAAGTTCCGATGTGGCGGTATTTCAGTGGAATAAAGGAAATTACAATGACATGCGAGGGGAACTAGCCATGGTTGACTGGAAAGAGACACTAGCAAGAAGGAGAGCAGAGCAGCAAGGCTGGAGTTTCTGTGAAAGATGAGGGAAGGGCAGGATAGATATATTCCAAATGAGAAGAAATTTTCGAATGGATGAAGGACACTACTGTGGCTAACAAGTGAAGTCAGAGCCAAAGTAAAAGCAAAAAAGAGGGCATACAAGGAAGCCAAAGCTAGTGGGAAGATAGAGGATTGAGGGGCTTATAAAACTTGCAGAAGGAAATTAAGAAGGTCATTCAGAAGGAAAAGATGAATTCTGAAAGGAAACTGGTAACTAATATCAAAGAAGGTACTTGAAGTTTTTTTACATATATAAAGGGTAATAGAGAGTTGAGGGTAGATAGAGGACCAATAGAAAATGACACTGGAGATATTGTAATGAGAGATGCAGAGATGACAGAGGAACTGAGTGCGTAGTTTGCATCAGTCTTCACAGTGGAAGATATCTGCAGTATCCTGGACATTCAAGAGTGTCAGGGAAGTGAAGTATGGGCAGTG
The DNA here is from genome assembly GCF_030028105.1 of Mobula birostris. Classification (NCBI taxonomy): domain Eukaryota; kingdom Metazoa; phylum Chordata; class Chondrichthyes; order Myliobatiformes; family Myliobatidae; genus Mobula; species Mobula birostris. The sequence goes on along the minus strand of NC_092372.1, from coordinate 194,072,150 downwards.
AAAATTACGGCTGAGAAGGAGCTCAGGAAACTTAATGGTCGGAGGGTGGATAAACCTTCTGGACCTGATGGAATGCACCCTCGGTTTCTGAAGGAAGTGGCTGGAGAGATTGCGGAGGCATTAACAATGATCTTTCAAGAATCGATAGATTCTGGCATTGTACTGGATGACCGGAAAATTGCAAATGTTACTTCGCTATTTAAGAAGGGTGGGAGGCAGCAGAAAGGAAACTATCGACCTGTTAGCCTGACATCAGTTGTTGGGAAGTTGTTGGATTCGATTGTTAGGGATGAGATTACAGAGTACCTGGAGGCACATGACAAGATAGGCCAAAGCCAGCATGGTTTCCTGAAAGGAAAATGCTGCCTGACTAACCTACTGCAATTTTTTGAGGACATTACAAACAAGGTAGACAAAGGAGATGTAGTAGATGTAGTGTACTTGGATTTTCAGAAGGCCTTTGACAAGATGCCGCATATGAGGCTGTTTAGCAAGATAAAAATCCATGGAATTACAGGGAAATTTCTAGCGTGGGTGGCTGGTCAGCAGAAAACAGAGAGTGGGAATAAAGGGATCCTATTCTGGCTGGCTGCTGGTTACCAGTGGAGTTCCACAGGGGTCGGTGTTGGGACCACTGCTTTTTACGATGTATGTCAATGATTTGGACTATGGGATAAATGGATTTGTGGCTAAATTTCCTGATGATACAAAGGTAGGTGGAGGAGCAGGTAGTGTTGAGGAAACGGAGAGCCCACTGAGAGACTTAGCTAGTTTAGAGGAATGGGCAAAGAAGTGGCAAAGGAAATACAATGTTGGAAGGTGTATGGTCATGCTCTTTGGTGGAAGAAATAAACGGGCAGACTATTATTTAGATGGGGAGAGCATTCAAAATGCAGAGATGCAAAGGGCCTTGGGAGTCCTTGTGCAGGATACCCTAAGAATTATCCTCCAGGTTGGGTCGGTGGTGAAGAAGGCGAATGCAATGTTGGGATTCATTTCTAGGAGTATAGAATATAAGAGTAGGGATGTGATGTTGGGGCTCTATAAGGCACTCGTGAGACTACATTTGGAGTATTGTGTGCAGTTGGGCTCCTGATTTGAGAAAGGATATACTGACATTGGGGAGGGTTCAGAGAAGATTCATGAGAATGATTCCAGGAATGAAAGGGTTACCATATGAGGAACATCTGGCAGCTCTTGGGTTGTATTCCCTGGAGTTCAGGAGAATGAGGGGGGATCTCATAGAAACATTTAGAATGTTAAAATGCCTGAACAGATTAGATATGGCGAAGTTATTTCCCATGGTAGAGGAGTCTAGGACAAGAGGGCACGACTTCAGGATTGAAGGAAGTCTATTTAGAAGAGAGATGCAGAGAAATTACTTTAGTCAGAGGGTGGTAAATCTGTGGAATTTGTTGCCACGAGCAGCTGTGGAGGCCAAGTTATTGGGTGCATTTAAGGCAGAGATAGGTTCTTAATTAGCCAGGACATGGTGAGAAGGCGGGGAGTGGGGATGACTGGAAGAATTGGATCAACCCATGATTGAATGGTGGAGCAGACTCGGTGGGCCGATTGGCCTACTTCTGCTCCTATATCTTATGGTCCTATGATTAGACCGACTCATGGATTTGTGGTTTCATTCTCCTGAAGTCAATGATCAGCTCCTTGGTCTTGCTGACATTGAGCAAGTGGTTTTTGCTGTCACACCACTCAAGCAGATTTTCAATCTCCCTCCTATATACTGATTTGTCAGCAGTTTTGATTCGGCCTGTGACAGTGGTGTCAGCAGCAAACTTGAATATGGTATTGGAGCTATGCTTAGCCATGGAGTTATATGTGTAAACCGGGTAGAGCAGGTGGCTAAGCACACAGCCTTGTGGTACACCTGTGTTGATGGAGATTGTGGAGGAGATGTTTTTGCCAGTCCAAACTGACAGGTTGATAACGTGGTTAAGAAGGCATATGGCATACTTGCCTTTATTAGTTGTGGCACTGAGTTCAAAAGTCATTATTTTGAAGCCTTACAAAGCACTAATTAGGCCACATCTGAAGTATTGCATACAGTTCTGGTCACTCTATTATACGACAGATGTCTAGGGTTCAGAGAGGGTGCAGAAGAGATTTACCAGATGCTGCCTGGATTAGGGGCATGTGCTATAACGAGAGATTGGACAAACTTGGGTTGTGTTTTCTGGAGCAATGGAAGCAGAGGAGGTCTGATGGAGGTTTGTTAATAAGTTAATAAGTATAGATGGAGTGGACTAGCAGTATCTTTTTTCCCAGGTTCGAAATGTCTGATACCAGAGGGCATGTTTTTTTAAAAACACTGTTACAGGTGTTATTGCAGGTGTAAGATGTTGTTGACATCATGAGAGCGCAATTCTTTCAAAGCTGGGGTTGTGGGGTAGCTCATGAAAATACCCCTAATGATGTGATAAAGGTCTTCGTTAAAAATCAATGAGGTGGTCATTTCTCGCTTTCCATTTGGATAACGGAATGAGCTCAGATTTATGTAGTATATTTAACAGTGTGAATTGTTCCAAGGACTTTAAAAAATCATGAAATACATGAGAAAATGATTTGGAGAAACTTGAAGATGTACTGTAAAGTACCAAGAGGTTAAAGAATTGGGACAGACAAGGTAAATATTTATAAAGTAAACCCTTGACAACCAAGACTTCCTGAAGCACCTTTAAGCAAATCCAGTTTTAATGCAAACACAAGGAAATCTGAAGATGCTGGAATTTCAAGCAACACACATGAAAGTTGCTGGTGAATGCAGCAGGCCAGGCAGCATCTATAGGAAGAGGTACAGTCGACGTTTCGGGCCGAGACCCTTCGTCAGGACTAACTGAAACATGGCAGCAGTTTTCTGCACAACAAACTGCAATTGGCTACATTACAATAGGATCATTAGGATTCCAATTGAGAGGATAGACATAATTTTGGTTCAGCATCTTAATTGAAAAATGACACTGCAGCATTTCTGTAGTTTTAGATCAGAATGGTATCTCAGCTGAGATGTAAAATCTCTGGGGTGGGATTTGAATTTGCAGATTGGTTTGAATCAGACTTGGGTAATCCAGTCATTTATGGCAGTGTGCCCATAAAGCAAAGATACTTGTTGGTTGGGAGTAACCTGAAATTAACTCTGCTCTCTTGGGCTCAGACATAATAGCTGGTGTGATGGAGGTGACGTATATTAATGATGTTGTCTTGAGCGTTTGTCAAGTATCAATACGTTAAGGAGCACAGACCCTTGACTGTAGCTGTAAACTGGGCAGGGAATTTGTATATGTTTGGGTCTGGAATTTGTTCGTGAGAAGCATGAGCTAAAATTAGTTCAGATTCTCTAGGTAATCGGTGATCCGTGACAAAATGAAGCCTGTATTTCAGCAAATCATATCACGTTATTTGTAACTAAATCACAGGTGCAGAAAGTATTTGCCTGTACTTTAAATATCTAATTAGTCTGTTTCCCACCCCCCCCCCCAATCTCTTTTGGCTCCATGCATAGATTACATTCTGATCTTCCAGAGGACCAGTTTTATCTCTTGTAAACTTTTTGCTCTTAACATATCTGTAGAATCCGTTAGGATTCTCCTTCACCTCGTCTGCTAGAGCAAACTTGTGCCTTATTTTAGCCCTCCTGATTTCTTTAGACATAGGAGCAGTATTAGGCTATTTGGCCCATCAAGTCTGCTCCATTATTCAATCATGGCTGATCCTTTTTCCCCCTCCTCTGCCCCACTCTCCAGCCTTCTCACCATAACCTTTGAAGCCTTGTCCAATCAACCTCTGCCTTAAATACATCTAACAGCCTGGCCTCCACAGCTGCCTGTAGTAACAAATTCCACAAATTCATCACCTTCTGGCTAAAGAAATTTTTCTGCATCTCTGTTTTAAATGGACTCCCTTCTATCCTGAGGTTGTGCCCACTTGTCCTAGACTCTTCTGCTATGGGAAGCATCCTTTCCACATCTATTCTGTTTATACCTTTCAACATTCAAAAAGTTTCAATGAGATTTCCCCCCCCCCCCACATATCCTTCTAAATTCCAGTGAGTACAGATCCAGAGCCATCAAATATTCCTCGTATGATAACCTTTTCATTCCTGGAATCATCCTTGTGAACCTCCTCTGAACCATCTCCAATACCAGCACATCTTTTCCTAGATGAGGAGCTCAAAACTGTTCACAATACCTCAAGGTGAGACCTCTCCAGTGCAGGTGTTCTCTTGCACTTCTTGTATTCTCTGTCACATCTAAAACAACAGAACCCTGTTGTTGAACTGCCAGTCCTGCTCCTTCTGCAACCAAGTCAAACTAATGCTACAATATAATAATTCCGGGTGTTGATCCATGGCCTGACCTCAACTGCCTTTCCTATGATACTACATGCATTGAAATAGATGCAGCTCAGGACACAACCTCTCCACTATCTGTTCTGGCACTCAGTTGGATGCCCAGTTTTAAGTTGTTAGATCTGTTCACTTCTTTTCCATTGATAAAGCTAACAGTTTTGAATAGATGCTATTGAGCTTCCTGAGAACTGTTAGATCTGCATTTGTAAAGGCACATGGGAATTATCACACTTCTGACTCTGATCTTGTAGAGAATAGAAAGACCTTGTGGATGTGAGGAGGAGGTGAATGACTCAATGCAATGTACTTGGTAGGTGAATAAGGATACCTGTCTTGAACTGTGCTACTTTTTGCACAGTCTAGACCAGAAATTTCAACATTTCATTTCTCCACCCCCAACCCCGCCTCAATTGCTGCTCCACCTGCTGAGTGTTCCTCCAGCAGCTTACTTTTGCTCCAGATTCTGCCATCTACGGTCTTTTGTGTCTCCATGGTAGTTATACGATTGGTTTTATTGCATTCTGGTAACTGGTGCACCCAAAATGTTCATGATGTGGTGTCGGTAATGTAATGCCATTGAATGTCAGGTGTAAGTAATTAGCTTCCATCATATTGGAGATGGGAGGAATTATGCCACTGTTGTGGGTATCAGGGTTATTGAACTGTATGTGCCTTTGGTATCTGCTTAGCAAGCCATCAGTTGTATCAACATAGAGTTGAATAAACCAGATGGAATAATTAGTTAAGGATGCCGATGGAATCCACTGTATTTGGATGGATGGGGTTTGTTCAGGGATAGTTTTTTAAGGAGCTTGCCAAGAAAGTTAATGAAGGTAAGGTGGTGGACATTGTCTACAAGGTCTTTTATACTACATTCTGCCCTGGATAAAAAGTTCCACCCAAAGGACTTGGATGGATAGGGGTTCTTAAGGGTAGTTTTTTGAGAAGCTTACCAGGAAGTTGATGAAGGAAAGGTGGTGAATACAGTCTAAGTGGACTTTAGCAAGGCCTTTAATAACAAAATCCCACATGGGAGGTTTAAAGTTCAAAGTAAAATCATTATCAAACTACATATATGTCACCATATCCAACCCTGAGATTCATTTTCTTGCAGGTATTCACAGTAAATACAAAAAAAAAGTAGAATCAATAAAATACCTCACCCAACAGTAGTAATGAGATGGTCCTGTGGTTAAGTTGCTTATCGTTTAGGATGAAGTTGTCAATTGGATTCAATGTTGGCTTAGTGGGAGAAGCCAGAGCATGATGGTAGATGGTTGTCTCACTGACTGGAGCCTGTGACTGTTGGTGTCCCAGAGGGACCTGTTCCAGGTCCATTGTAGTTTGCCATCTATATTAGTGATCTAAATGATAATGTGTTAAACTGAATCAGCAGATTTGCAGATGACACCAAGATTGGGGGTGTAGTGGACAGCGACAAAGGCTATCAAAGCTTGCTGTGTGATCTTGACTGGGAAAATAGGCTAAAAACTGGGAGATGGAGTATAATGTAGACAAGTGTAAGGTGTTGCACTTTGGAAGGACACCCCAAGGCAAAATTTACACATTGAAATGGCAGGGCACTGAGGAGTGTGACAGAACAGAGGGATCTGTGAATATGGAGCCATAATTTCTTGATAGTGGCATCACAGGTTGATAAAGAGAGCTTTTGGCACATTGACATTCATAAATTGGCATTGAATACAGGAGTAGGGATATTAGGTTGAAGTTGTAAATGACATTGGTGAGTGTGCGTATGGAGTATTGTGTGCAGTTCTGGTCACCTACCTACAGCAAAGATATCACCAGGCATGAACGAGTGCAGAGAACTTTTACGAGGATGTTGCTGGGACTAGAGGATTTGAGTTATAAGGAAAGGTTGAATAGGTTACAATTATGTTCCCTAAAGTATAGGAGAGTTAGGAGAGATCTTGTAGAGGTATACGTACAATATTATGAGGGATATAGATAAGGTGAATATATGCAAGTTGGGTGAGACTGGAACTAGAGGTCTTAGATTTAGGGTGGAAAGTGAAATATTTAAGGGAAATTTGAGGGAAGATTGCTTCACTCAAAGGGTGATGAGTGTGGAACAAACTGCCTGCAGAAGTGGTATACGTGGTTTGAATTGGAATATTTTGTGGAAGTTTGGATAGGTACCTGGGTGTGAAGCATTTGGAAGGCTATGGTCCAGTTACGGGTAGATGGTAGACCACATCAACACAGACTAGATGGGTTGAAAGGCCTCCTTCTGTGCCACAGTACTCTATGACTCTATAAAATTCAAAAATGGGCTGATGGAAGAAGTCTGAACTAAAACTGAAAAGCTGAACTGGAAAGATAGGTGGGGCTGTTCTGAAAGCCAGCAAGGGTTTGATTGGCTAAATGGCCTCCTCTGTTATAAGCAACACACACACACAAAATGCTGGAGGAACTTAATGGGCCTGGCAGCTTCCATGGATAAAAATATTAATGATTTTCTGAGCCAAAACCCTTCGATATCCTCTATTATGATATCCTGTATCATAAGGATACTTAAGTTTTTTTAAAAAAAGTAATTACCTGGAAAGTCAGACAGCATCAATGGCAGTTGGAAAAGGGGCCAGCATTTTGGGTCAATAATCCTTTATCTGAATGAGAAAAGTGAGAAAGCAAGTCTGTTTTAAGCTGAAGACACTCATTAAATCAGGTACATGTGTGGGGAGAGAAAATCCAAGTTAACATTACAAGGCAATGCCCTAAAATTAGAGCTGGCCAGTTCTGACATAGCTAGGAAAGGATATTTCAAAATAGAGTCCCAAAGGCAATATTATACCTGATGAGGTACTTCTCTTTGGGCTTTGCTGGTACAGTAGAGAGAGGTCAGAGTGAGAGTGGGACACGGATTATAGTGACAAGCAACTGGATGTTCAAGGACAAGTATGGACTGAAGATGTTTTGCAAGTCAGCCACCAAAACTCCATATCTCCAGTGTAGAGGGGGCCACGTCAGAAAGACTGAATGGAGTACAGCGACTCTTCCAGTTTCATATCTGACCATCTCTTATTTTTACATTTGACCCGCAGCCTACCCAATTTTGTGGAGCCTGCAGAAAAAAATCTTAGTGTATGTTTATGTGCAGTGGGCACAGACTTCCCTCTGGAAGATGACATTAAGACAGCTGTTTAGGTATGAAAGTATTTCTAAGTCACAATATTCAACAGAATTGTAAATGCATGGTACATGTAACAATGCTACCTGATTTTTGATTTTGCGAATGATATACAAATTTTAGAAAGAAAATCTTTACCAGTTATCGACTGTAATGCTCTGGTTAAGATTTCTATTGCTAATGCTATGGGGTATTTCATGTCGTAGCTTTCTGTAAAAGCAGTGTCCTGCTGGTAGAATGTTTTGGTTTCAGCTGGTGTTCAACTTAGGAATGCAGTGTCAGCCATCAGGATGGTGGAATTGGGAGAAGGTGCTGGAGAGAGCCGGGCAGAGAGAGATTTGTGATGGACACAGGTGAGGTTCGTGGTCTTTTTGTTAGGAGTTGCAGAGAAGATCAGGAGAGACGATCATAGGATTCGATGCAACGGGATGATGTGATTGCAAGTAATACTTAGCAAGACGAAGAGGTCCAAGATGGGAAGCTTTACTGGTGGTTGCTGATGAGAAGTCAGTGTCATGAATGACATTCATACCCAACTTTTGGACAATACAAACTCCAACATTATGTGCACATTTACAAATGAGAAAATCTGGAAATCTAAGCAACACCACAAAATGCTGGAGGTACTCAGCAGGCCAGGCAGCATCTATGGAAAAGTGTAAACAGTTGATGTTATAGGCTGAGACTTCATCAGGACTCATTTGTACACTCTAAATGTGCACATTTAGACTGGTTTCTCTTATTATAGCTGTTATTAGTAAACAATCTTTCTTTATAATTGTATGCGGTACACAATCTGTTGCTTCTTCCCAACTGATAATTGTTTGCGTGCAGTATTTACACAGCATTCCCTCAAATCGGGGTTATGTTAATCGGAACATTTCAACTGTCCTGTTTGATTGAACCCCAAATCATACTGAACCTAGATGTATATTGTTTACGAAAGGTGGTCTTTCCACCACTGAGTCACGTGGCTGTTAGCAGAGCTGGCTAATGAACCAAGTTTGTATACAAGCTCGGTGAGGGGGCTACAGGACCAAACACAATCAAATGTACAAGATGTAGAAATCCCAGTTTTATTGACAATTGATAAATCATTTTAGATCACAGTTGGGTTACCAGGGTAGATATGCAAGAGAAGCTGCAAGTATTTTATAGTCGAAAGTAGAGGCAATGAATGGAGATAGGCTCAGTAAAACATGCTGCGTCTACTATATTTGCAAGAGTAATAGTTGTAAATGACTGCCAAATGAGATTGCACCCCACTTCTAATTAAAACACCGCATAATAGTTTGGGAGTTAAGGTTTTCTGGTTATATATTCCACATTGAGAAACAGTAATCTGTTTGCTTCATTAAGAGGAGAATGGTGCAGCATTTTGACATTAGAGAACTACTGTATTTAACAAATGAGCAGTTTGACTAAAATCCCCAACACTTCAAATCCTTTTGTTGGTAATAACAGTGTTCAAAGATAAAATGATTTCCTCATTTGTAATCCCAGTACGTAAGGAAAAGTAATAATACACGTATAAAAGCTGGATCAGCATAAGGATGTACTTTTGTGATTTTGTGTCAGACTGCTTTTGGGGTTGGTCGGCATGAATGGAGTTGACTGATTAAGTTGGGGATAAATGGTGGCTCCCTCAGCATCTTGACCTGGAGAACAGAAAAGCAAGTGACCCCATGGAATCAGTATCTACAGTTGAAGTCAGAAGTTTACCTACACCTTAACCAAATGCATTTAAACTCAGTTTTGCACAATTCCTAACATTTAATCCTAGAAAATATTCCCTCTCTTAGTTCAGTTAGGATCACTATTTTAAGAATGTGAAATGTCAGAATAATAGTAGAGAGAATGAATTATTTCAGCTTTTATTTCTTTCATCGCTTTCCCAGTGGGTCAGAAGTTTACATACACTTTGTTAGTATTTGGTAGCATTGCCTTTAAATTGTTTAACTTGGGTCAAATATTTTGGGTAGCCTTCCACAAGCTTCTCACAGTAAGTTGCTGGAATTTTGTTCCATTCCTCCAGACAGAACTGGTGTAACCGAGTCAGGTTTGTACGCCTCCTTGCTCACACATGCTTTTTCAGTTCCACTGGTGCGAAGTACAAGAACATGTCCATTGGGTGCAGGGTTTGCAGTCCACTGACATTCATTGTAGTTACTCATTTTACTCTCTTGGATGAGGATTTGGAAGGCATGCCCTCTGTCTGCTTGGCCAAACACTGTGTTTGTATAGATTTTGAGAATAAGGCAAATTCCACGATTGAAGGGACTCTTGAAGTTTTTTTTGGCAAATTAGGCATTTATGAATATTATTGTTGCCATATTATGCAATGAAGGAAGTTGCAGGATTTGCATGATGGGATGAATACAAGAAAAATTTGCTAAGCTGGAGGATGTAGAATTATGTATTCAGACTGAAGAGTGAATAAAATACAGTCTGAGCTTTTTTCACTGAAAAAATTGTGAACCTTTTGAAGTTCTGTATCTTGGATGTTTAGTCATTAAGCATATTAAAGACAGACCAAAAATCTTTGGAGAATAATGGAATCAAAAGTCATGACTGCACAGGAAAGTGAGGTAGATGACTGAACCTTTGGGATGGCAAAGCACACTTGAGAGACTTTTTTGTGGATCTTGGGTCCTAACTTGATTCCTTCTGATCTTCTGCTTGTATCTTGAGTAACAAGCTTACATGGGTAGTAAATCCAACAGTAATGAAATACTTCAAGTTCTAACTAGGTTGCAGGATAAAAGTTTTTAAAAAATGCATCTAAGCCTTAGCCAATATAGATAAAATAATATAAAGTAGCATTTTAATTGTGAAACTTATTTATTAAAAAAAATCACTCTGCATGATGGCTTCTTGGGAAGGGGAAAACTATGTTCTAAAATATTAACTCATACTATTATACCATGTCTATGGAGCAGTTTACTTGGTGTGCTGTAGTTGATCATTCCAATCTACGGATGTGCAGTTTGGGATTGTGTGGCCCGACAGCAGGCTGGAAAATGGCTGAGAGAGAGAGAGAGAGAGGTCTGAAACCTTGGGAGCTGCTGAACTAGAATCATGAGTGTTGAAGTGAGAGCAGGATTTATGATGCAGCCATTACAGGAAAGGCATATTGTTGCTGATCATTGAAATTAATCTCTCTCTACGGTTGTGCAGCAAAGGTAGGAGAAAGGCAGCAGCTTCCATCACACCCAGGAATCGGTAATAAGAGGGTTTGTCGAATCTAGATGTTCTGACAACACATAATTTCCCTGTTACCGAGTTTAATGATTACATCAAAATTGGTGGAGTTGTGGATAGCTAGGAAAATTGTCAAAGGGTGCATCAGGATTCAAATCAGTTGGAAATTTGGGCAGAAAAATGGGAGAATTCAATCTGGACAATTATGAAGTGTTGAATTTTGGGAGGTAAAATTTTGTGCAAGTACACAGTGAACAGCAGAGCTCCTGGGAGCATTCATGTACAAGAAGGATTTTGAGGTGCAGATTATAGTTCCCTGAAATTTGTAACGCAAGTGGTTAGTGTGGTAAAGAAGGCATATGGATGGCATGCTTCCCTTCATCAGTCATGGCATTGAGTATAAAAATCAAGAAGTCATGTTGCAGCTGTATAAAACGTGGGGCAGGCCACATTTGAATCAGTTCTGGTCACCACACCACAGGAAGGACGTGGAGGTTTTCAAAAGGGTGCAAAGGAGGTTCAACAGAATATCAACTGGATTGGTCTGTATTGGCTAAATTACAAATTTGGATTGTGAATAAACTGGAGTGTCAGATGCGACCTGATGATGTAGAATAAATTAGGAGAGGCACAGGTGGGGTAGGTAGTCACAATCATTTACCCAGTATGGAAACGTCAAATACTAGGGTGCATCAGTTTAAGATGAGATGAGGAAAGTTTAAAGGAGATGTGTGATGCAACAGTTTTTAACACCGAGTGGTGGGTACCTGGATTGCACTGCCAGAGGAAGTGGTAGAAGCAATGTTTAAAAAAAAATTTAGACACTCCAATGAACATGCAAGGAAAAGAAGGACTCTGATATTCAGGCAGATTAGTTTAGGTTGGCATTGTGGTTGAAGCAGCCATGGTGGCCAAAGGGCCAGATCCTATGCTGTACTATGTTGCGTGTCTTTGCTAGAGGATTATAATTTTGAGCACGGCAGACTGCATTTTTCAAAGCTGCATTCTTGCTCTACGAATAGAGATGATACTCCTGTTCACAGTGGGCTTTCTAACCATTATATAATATGTTGAGGCAGCAGGGGACTTGTTCTTTTCAGATCTCTGCTGTAAGAAGGATAAGATATTCAGCTATTTTTCTCTTAAATTAAGGAGAAGACTTAGAAGAATTCATCAAAGGAAAGAACTGTAACAGCTTCTAAGGTTTCTACTTCCAAAGGGAGAGGTGATGTGTAATTCTCTCTGATTATCCTTACCACAATATCTCTATGATTGTTGGGATGGCACAATAACATTGCGGTTGGATAGCCCCAGTGATCACCAATTGGGGTTTAATGCTTGCCACTGCCAGTAAAGACTTTGTCATTCTTTCCATAACCATGTAGGATTCCTCTGGATGCTCAGGTTTCCTCCCACATTCCAAAAGGCAGAGAGGTTAGGGCTAGAAAGTTGTGGCAGGGAACACAGCAACACTTTTAGGCTGCCCTCAACACATCTTCAGACGGTGTTGGTTGTTGTTGCAAAACAGTGTATTTCACTAGATGTTTCGATGTACACATGACAAATAAAGCTAATCTATTTTTACTAAGAGTGCAGATATCTGCTAAAAAAAAATGGAAAGTGCTGAAAATATGCAGTATCTGCATTGCAAATATGTGTGGTCTTTTATTCTCATTTAGTATGTTAATTGTGTGATTATCTATTATTTCCCTTGTCTGCTGATTACAATATTGTGCCTTTGAAGATATTTTGTGGGCAATTTTAAGGTTAACAATAATATTGAGGTCTGAACTGTATAACTGTCTAAGGAGACAAAAACTTGTGTGTCTCTCATTTGGCTATTTGATTGAGGACACCTAAGTTTACATAGATGCAAAACTCCTGTTGTAGGAACAAAATTGGCAAAAATACATCCACAGGAATTTTCTTTTAATTATTAACTGTGATTGGGGAAAGTCTGTTTTATATACAATTAGAAACTGTCATAACATTGCATTAAAACAAAAACAACAGGAATTCTGCAGATGCTGGAAATTCAAGCAATACACATCAAAGTTGCTGGTGAATGCAGCAGGCCAAGCAGCATCTGTAGGAAGAGGTGCAGTCGACATTTCAGGCCGAGACCCTTCATTGCATTATTAGTGTGCTTACTTTTGCTAATTGAGGTTTTTAGAGCAATTAAAAGATAATCTGGTTTTCCACATTGTGTTCTGCACCCCATAATGTGCTGTGTACATTGAACCAGTAGTAGTGTGACCAACAAACTAACATCTGTTACTGTGTTTTCCAGCTTTTTGTGAGGGGAGATTTGAAACTAACATTTCAAATTCAGTTTAAGAACAGTTTGCCTTGCCTACAGAACGATATGGTGCAAATACCTTTCTGTTAGCCAAGCTCTGCTAAAGCTTGAACATCGGCATCCATCCAAAAATATGAAAAACGTGTCTAGTTATTTTCCCACAAGGAGGAATATCCATCTACCAATTATCACCCCATTAGTGTACTCTTGGACCATCAGTAAAGAACCGGAAGATGTTGCCTATTCAACCTGCTTATTGATTCTCAGTCTGGATTTTGCTATTATTGCTTAGTTTTGTCTGTCATTTACAACATTAATCCAAATATGGAAAAGAGAATTGAATTCTAGAAATATGAGACTGACGGCTGTTCCACACAGAGGTAGCATTTGACTGAATGTGGTGTCATATAAAACTAATGTCACTGGAATCAAGAAAAATCGTACATGCATCAGGAAGTGGAAATTCCAGTAAGGGCTAGTTTAATCATTTCCATTTGATATTTCACAGAACAATCATCCTCAAAATACCTATTTGTTTTTTGACAGGTTGATACCGATACTTTGTTGCAGCTAATAGTGACTTTTTTAGGCTAGGTTTAAATTCTCCATTTGCCTTGGTGAGATTTATAGATTCTTATCCTTAATCCTGACCTCTGAATTCCTAATCCTGAAATTTAAACCAATATTATCAAATATGGAGGTTGCTTAATTTTTTTTATTTAATGGCTTCTTTTATTGATGATCTCTGGTTTTGATTTTCCCAGAAACCAAATTCTACTGTCTACTATCAGAGTATTCATATTTTAAGAACTCTCTTTGCACACCCTTCAGCTTTCTGTTTCCAGGAGACAAGAGAAACTGCTTTGTTTATTCACTCCTCCTGAGGAGCAGGAGGGTTGGAGGAAAATCTAAGCAAGAATATTTTTAGCAAGGGGGTTCTTGAGATCTGGATGGGTCACACCATTTTAAAAACGCTTGAGCCTTTGAATCACCAAGAAAATACTGACCAACAAATGCATATTAATGAGCTTTTCTCATCTATAGTAAAGCTCAAAGTTCTGGATAGAAAGATCTGTAGTAAATGTATCCCCAGTTGATTAAAGGTGAAATGATTGCAGTTGCAACGATTGCTAAAGATGCTAAATATGAACTGTGCCACATAAATGAGAGTTATTTGCTGAGCAAAAGGCATAAAACAACCATGATGAATTACATCAATTGCAACTTCATGTCTATTTCTGACCATTCATGCAAAAAGAATTCATGAACACTTGTAAAGATTAATGGAGCTGCTGCAGATGTGGTCGACAAATGAATAGCTTGTATGGTTTGTTTCATTTTGATCAACTATTAAAGGCCTGTTACATCTACACAATAGAGATTGAATGAGGATAGTGGTTTCATCCAGGTCTGCAATGGACCTGCAACGCACCTGTTTGAACACTGGTTGTTGATGGCTATCAGGATATCGGAGTGAGCAGTGGTATTCTTCCAATATAAATGGAAGACAAATTCTTTACATTCTGTAGGTCTACTTGCTTGGTTGGGGAATGAGTCAGTAGATTTTGTCCATTTGTATGCAATTCCAAGAATTCTTAAGTGATTTGACTTGGACACATACTCCAAGTTAATTCTTCTTCATATAGGTTATTTTCATAGTCCGTTTAGGCATTGCTCGATTTTAGTGGCTTGAATGAGGCTAAGCATTTTGCCTGATGAAGGGTCTTGGCATGAAACACCAACTCTTTATTCCTTTCCATAAATGCTGTCTGACCTGCTAAGTTCCTCCAGCATTGTGTGTGTGTGTTGCTCTGGATTTTTTTAGAATCTCTTATTTTAGCATTCTGCCTGCCTAAATTTAATGATACTTTTTGCATCATTATTTGGCAATCCAAGTATTATTTCTGAGGGTTTTGCATCATCTTCGGTAGTTTATTGTGATCAAGAACAATTTTCACTCTGGTTTTTGGGTTGAAAAGTGAGTGAAGAGTATTAAATAGGATCTACAGCCTGGACCATAGATGGAAGAGTATTAAGAAGTGATGTGCTTGTTCTACCAATTATTTTGGGCCAATTAAGTTCACAGTGAAGAGATTCCCTTTGCCTTCCTGGATCAACCTGCACTATTTTGGTTGGTCAGGGGTGAGAGCAAAACCGCAAGTCAGTCAGGATATTAACATTTCTTCAAGGAGACTGTGAGATCATCTTTGTGATATTTTCTCTGGAAAGGAAGGGGAAAGAAACCAGTATAAGAAGGTGAGGAGAATGGAAGGAGCACAAGCTGGCAGATGATAGGTGGAAAAAAAGGTGAGGGAGAAGGTGGGTGGGTTTAGGGAGGATGATGTGAGAAGCTGGGAAGAGATTGGTGAATCAGGTAAAGGCCTGAGGAAGGAATTTGATAGGAGAGTGGACCAGAGGAGAAGAGAAAGGAAGAGGGTCACCAGAGGGAGGTGATGGGCAAGGTGAGGAGAAGAGAATGGGTAAGGAGGAGCCAGAATAGAGAATGGAAAGAGAGAGCAGGAGAAGGGGGAGAAATTACCAATGGCGAATTTGTGATATTTGTTGCCACATGCTGTGGAGGCCAGGTCGTTGGGTGCACTTAAGGCAGAGATTGATAGGTTCTTGATCATAGCATCAAAGGTTACGGAGAGGAGGCCGGGAACTGGGGTTGAGGAGGAAATAGAAAAAAAGAATCAGCCATGATTGAATGGCGGAGCAGACTCAATGGGCCAGATGGCTTAATTCTCCTCCTATATCTTATGGTCTTATGGTTTAAATTGATGTTCATACCATTCAATTGGAGGTAACCCAGATGGAATATGAGGTGTTGCTCCTCCAATCCGTGAGTGGTGTAATCGTGGCGGTAGAGGAGGCCATGGACTAACATGTTGTCATGGGAATGGGAAGTAGAATTAAAATGGGTGGCCACTGGGAAATCCCACCTCTTGTGGCAGATGAAGCAAAGTGCTTGAAGCAGCAACATCGGGAAGTGGAAAATGGCTATGTGCAGTGGTCAATAGTGCAACTACTAAACTGCTGGAAGAACTCAGCGAGTCAAGCATCATGTGGAGATAAAGGGATGGCCAGTGTTTTGGATTGTGATCCTACATCAGGACTGAAAGTGTAGAGTCAGGGAGGGTTGAGACAAGTGGTAGGTGATGAGTGGAACCAGATAAGGGACAGAGGGTGAGCAGTTAGAACCAGGTGGGGGAGTATAATGATAACTGGGTTGGAGGAGAGATGAAGACAATGAAGGGAGAGAGACCCAGGTGGACTGTTGGGAGTGGCAAAGGAACACTCGGGGAGTGTGTTTGTAATATTGGGCTGTAGGTTGCTACCGGTTGCATATTGTTTCCAACTCCTATTCCCCTATTGACATATCTGTCCTTGGCTCTCTCCATTGTCACAGTGAAGCCAAATGCAAAGTTGAAGAATAGCTCTCATATCCCACTTGGGTAGCCTGGAGCCTAATTACTTTTTATTTCCAGTTTCAGGTAACTCTCTCCTTGTGTTTCTTTTCCATTCTTGCCAATCCACTTTGGGTCTTTCACCCTTCATTTGCTTTTTCTATTCCCCTCCACCTGCACCCTGCTACCAGATTCATTACCTTTCCACAGCTCTTTCTGTCATTTCCCCTCCCCACCTCCAAATCTGGTTTAATTTACCACTTTCTGGCCTCTCTCTCATCCCTCCATCTCGCTTCTGTAAACTACCTCTCTTTCCTCCACACTCATAAAAAACTGAGCTTCCCTTTGGCTCTACATCTCTCTCAAACATCTCTCTTGATCCACAAAACACCTTTCCATCATTTTTGTCTCAGAGTCCACCACCTTATCACATTTTGTTTTCTCAACTGCTTGCAGCTTTCAATTTCATTTCTTTTCAGCTGATGGAAAGCTTGCAGTTGTATCTGTTTCTCACTCCACAGAGACCGCCTGACATTAGTTTCAGCAGTTTTTGCTTTCATATCAAATATAATCGCCTAAAGATTTAGCTGTATAAAAATTTGCGTTACTGATTAAACTAATGAATTTTTATAAGCAGTTCATTTTCTAAGATAGCACCAATATTGTAAATTTGAACTACCTGGCACTGGAAAAGACTTACTCAGCCAGCAACTCTTTAAATCTTTATCTTTGACATGAACCCACATTTCTGAGGCAAATCATCATTTTCAAGCTCCCTGCTGCACTCAGTTCTGCAACTTAAAATGTTTCAAAAGAGCCGCAACTCAGTTAAAAACGTTAATGTTAGTAACTTTGCTTCTTTGTGCATCAATTAGTTTCTGCTTCAGCTGCAAGGATGAGTGCGTGGGAAATAGTAGGATCAGACCATGTACTGTTCTGCAGGTTGCTTTTGGAAGGTTGTGGCTATTGTATGCGTTGTTTCGGCCTATTTCAAGTTCGCTCTGCATTTCACAATGCTGAAACCCAAAAATGGATATTTATATATTTCCACTTCTAAACACCTGCCTCTCCGTCTGCCTCTTCGGTCTGTCTGTCTGTCTGTCTCTTGTGCATTAGTTGCACTTATTATACAGTGTATGTATAGACTTGCTAAATTCCCAATAAGCTAAATTATGTGCTGTATTCACCAATCTGCACAGATTATGGCCTTCCAGTTAGGAAGTCAAGGATCCAATTGCAGAGGGAGGTACAGAGGCCCAGGTTCTTTAACTTCTCAATCAGGATTGTGGGAATGATGGTATTAAATGCTGAGCTATAGTCGATGAACAGCATCCTGACATAGGTGTTTGTGTTGTTGAGGTAGTCTAAAGCCGTGTGGAGAGCCATTGAGATTGCATTCCTCTTTTTTTAAATAGAAGAGTGTCCTTTAACTTTAATTTATTATCAAAGAACATATATGTCACCCTGAGATTAATTTTCATGTGGACATTCACTCTAAAGACATAAAAATACAATAGAATCAAATGAAAAACAATACACAACAAAATCTAGCAAACAACCAATGTGGAAAAAAAACAACAAACTGAGCAGAAACAAAAAAAAGAGAAAAACAAAATCACAATTATGTTAAATGAGCAATTAAATATCAACAAGAGTTGTACAGTCCTTGAAAGTGAGTCGATAGGTTGTTGAATCAGTTCAGTGTTGGGGTGAGTGAAGTTATCCCATCTATTTCAAGAGCCTGTTAGTTGAGGGGAAATAACTGTACCTGAACCTGGTGCTGTGGGACCCTTGTACCCGGTTCCCAATGGCAGCAGTGAGAAGAGAAATGACCTAGATGTTGGGATCCTTGATGTTGGATGCTGCTTTCCTGTGACACTGTTCCTTTTAGATGTGCTCACTGGTGGAGAGGGCTTTACCCGTGATAGACTTGAGCTGGTTCCACTACTTTTTGTAGGCTTTTCAGCTCTTTGGTTTTGCTGACATTGAGTGAGAGGTTGTTGTTGTGGCAGCATCGAGCCAGATTTTCAATCTCCCTCCTATATGCTAATTCATCACCACCTTTGATTCGGCCAATGACAGTGGTGTCTATAGCAAACTTAAGTATGACATTGGAGGTACACTTAGCCTCACAGTCATAAGTATAGAGAGTAGAGCAGGGGGCTAAGCCCATAGCCTTGTGGTACACCTGTGCTGATGGTGATTGTGGAGAAGATGTTGCCAATCTGAACTGATTGTGGTCTGCAGGTGATGAAATCGAGGATCCAGTTGTGCAAGGTGGTATTGAGGCCTAGGTCTTGAAGCTTATTCATTAGTTTTGAGGGGATGATGGTATTGAATGTTGAGCTGTAGCTGATAAACGAGCATCCTGATGTATGCATCTTTGCTGTCTAGATGTTCCAGGGTTGAGTGAAAGCCGATGAAATGGCATCTGCTGTTGACCTGTTGTGAAGGCAGCCATATTGGAGTGGATCTAAGTTCCTCCTCAGGCAGGAGTTGATGTGTTTCTTCAGCAACCTCTCAAAGCACTTCATCACTGTGGATGTAGGTGCTATGGATGAGAGCAGTGGTGCATTTTGTGCTAACTAATTGAAAATTCTTCAGTAGTATTAGGCTGATTGATGAATTTCCCACCATTGTCTTCCTGTTCACATCGCAAAATTTTTTCAGTGCCTCTGGAAACTAAATCCTTCTGGGCGAAGACCTAGCTCATAAAGAATCAGAGTAAGGAGTTCAATAAATTTTGCACAAGTGATCAAACTAATATTTCAGTACTAAATTTATAGCTGTTTCTTGGTATTTAAACTTTAGCACTATAAGTAAAACAGCTTGCATCTTGTGCAATATCATGTTCAGCCAGCAGTATGACTTAAGCTTTAGGTGGTAAGACTGTATAACTAAGTGCTTTTTCCCTTAACATGCATGAATTCACTTAGTTAATTTTCTGTAGTTTGATATCCATTTGTATGTGAGAGCACTGTTACTTGGGGAAGTATCAGGGTAATATAGTAGGAAGTGACTAACATTTCTATTTGTATAGCTGCTTTAGATGCTTTCGGCATTGTAACAGGGATATAATAGGGATGTTGATTTTTTTTTTAGCTTTTAAGGTTCTTCCATAGTTACTGTATCACAGAACACACACATGGAAGTGATGTTAACATTGTTATTTGAAGCCTATTTTTCCCCTTTTCAAGTAACTGTTCCATTCTTTTTTGAAAGCTACACTTTAACATCCACCATCTATTTCAGGCTATGCTTTGCAGATCACATGGATTATGATTTCTAATAAAATTCTCCTTTTTGAAATTAAGTTTATCCTGCAGTTATTGACAAACCTACTAGTGAAACATTTTTCCCTCATTTTCTTTTCCAGTACTCCAATATCATTGTGGATGCAGGATTAATACCCCCGTCTCTCTAGTCTCTCCATGTTGCTTAAGTCTATCTCCTGAAGTTCCGTCTTGGTGATAGTCTTCTGTGGAGCCTTGATGTCCTTCATAAAGCACAATGTCTGGATTGGGTTTATCCAGTGTTTAATAAAGCTTTACTATGCATTTGTATTTTTAGTGCCAAGGGTCACTAGTGCTTTTATGACAGCTTTGTCACTTGTCCTGCTACCTTTGAATATTTATGCACATGAATCTCTGCACTTACTATTAAAATTGTAGCCTTTGGTTTATACTTCTTATCAATTTTGAAGTGCACATGTTGGTTGGAAGTAATTTTAACAATTTCAGTGTGATCAACAGAGCCCTGCTCTGCTGGGGGAGAAGCTGACAGCGATGCAGGTGGATGCTTTCCTGGTGTCATGGATTCTTGATTACCTGACTGGCAGATCACAGTACGTGTGCTTGCAACACTGTGTGTCCAACAGAGTGATCAGCAGCACTGGGGCTCCACAGGGGACTGTCTTGTCTCCCTTTCTCTTCACCATTTACACCTTGGACTTCAACTACTGCACAGAGTCTTGTCATCTTCAGAAGTTTTCTGATGACTCTGCCATAGTTGGATGCATCTATGACCCTGAGCCAATAGGCTGGTCCTGGACTTATTTCATAATTTACTGCCATAATTTACATATAACTATTTAACTATTTGTGGTTTTATTACTATTTAATTATTTATGGTGCAACTGTAACAAAAACCAATTTCCCTTGGGACCAATAAAGTATGGCTATGACTATTTGACGGATTGTCCAGAGATTGGCAATGTCTTGACCTGAGTGAGAACCAATCGCTGTACTCACTTAAAGAAGGAAAGTAATTTTTTGAGACGTGGTAACGATGAGATTTGTTGCGCTTGCAAGTGTCTCAATTTGGGAGGCCAACAAAAGGGCTATTGCAATTGTGAAATCTCACTCTTGCATTCTGGAAATTGTTCTGGGAGATTTTCAAGGTTTTTATTTTGTTTTGGCAGCCTATTTTTGTGTCCCTTGCAATCCAAACTCCAGTTTGTTTTGGATAGGAGTAGTTTTTGAGATTTGTGCATTTTTGGTGCTCTTGATGTCGAAGTGGCAATTCACTTGGGATTTTCAAGGGTATTGTTGGAGGTATAGTAAAAGGAACAGCCACATCATGTGAATTACCACAGCCTGATGTTGGACTGAGATAACAGGTTTCCTTCCTTTCTCACATGAAGAGGGAATGATTGAGCAATATTCATAGGCCAAACTTCAGCTGAGTATCATTTGTCACCTGTGTCTTTATCATAGCCTCTGATTTCACAATCTTTACAACCTTTTGCAGTCCTTAAATTCTGCAAGACATTAATGTTCCTTAATTCTTGTTCTTAGCATTTAGATTTTGGTTTTATATCACCGAATATATGTTGTGAAATTTGTTGTCTTTGTGGTAGTAGTACAATGCAATACATAATAGGGAAAATGGAGAAAAAATGTGAATCAGTGTGGCAGAGGGGGAGAAGCTGTTCCTGAATCATTGAGTGTGCACCTTCAAGCTTATGTACCCTCTTCCTAACCTAAGTTTACAAGTCTCTGCAGCTTATTTTGATTCTGTGCAGTAGCACAGGATACCATTCCAGACTGTGATGCAGCCAGAATCAGAATGGTTTCCTCGTTCATCTGTCGAAATTTGTGAATGTCTTTGGTGGCACACCAGACCTCTGTAAGCTCCTAATGAAATATAGTCATGTTGCAGTTACAAAGAAGGAACATCGATATGTTGGGCTCAGGACAGATCCTCAGAGACTTGAAATTGCTTACCCTTTCCACTTCTGATCTTTCTGTGAAGACTAGTGTGTGTTCCCTCGTCTTATCCTTTCTGAAGGCCACAATCAGTTCTTTGGTTGTACTGATGTTGAGTGCAAGGTTAGTGCTGTGACACCATTCAACTAGCTGATTCATCTTGCTCCTATATGCCCTCTTGTCATCATCTGAAATTCTGCCAGCAATAGTTATGTCGTCAGCTAATGTACAGATGTCATTTGAGCTGTGCTGAGTCACACAGTCATGGGTGTAGAGGGAGTAGAGCAGTGGGTTAAGCACACATCCCTGAGGTGTGCCAGTGTTGATTATCAGAAAGCTGGAGATGCTATTTCCGATCCACACTGATTGTGGTCTTCTGGTGAGGAAGTCGAGGATCCAGTTTCTGAGGGAGGTAAAGAGGCCCAGGTTTTGGAGCTCTTCGATCAAACTGCAGGAATGATTGTGTCAAATGTTGAGCTGCAGTCAATAAACAGCGTCCTGACATTGGTATTAGTATTGGCCAGATGATCCAAGGCCACATGAAGAGCCAGTGAGATAGCATCTGCTGTAGGCTTATTGCGGCTATAGGCAAATTGCAGTGGGTCCAGGTCCTTGCTGAGACTGGAGTGATTCTAGCCATGACCAACCTTTCGAAGCACTTCATCACTGTAGACGTGAGTGCTACTGGACGATAGTCATTAAGGCAGCTCACTGTGCTCTTCTGTTCGGTACTGGTATGATTGTTGTCCTTCTGAAGCAAGTGGGAACTTCCAGCTGTGGCAATGAGAGGTTGAAAATGTATACTTTCATCTTGATGGTATTTCCAGCTTTGCCTTTAGCTGTCAAATTAAGAGTCATGAGTTATCGATTCTACAGCAGGGTGATCCAAAGGGCCATTTTCATTTTCTGTGTCTGTGCTCAGCATTGTGTCAATTTAAACGAATCACATGCCTGTGTTAAATCCATGTCCCTCTATCCCCTACTCATTCAGTTATCTGGTCATTGCTTGTTAAGTGTGATTATCTCTGCCTCCACCTCCACTGGCTACTTATTCCAGAAAACAGCTGTCCTTTCATTGAAAATTTACCATTTGGATCCCTTTGAAACTTCTCCAATTCCACTCAAGTTTATGCCATCTAGATTTAAACACCCAACTGTAAGGAACAATCTCTAGCTGTCTATCGTATCCATGCCTCTCGTAATTCTATATACTTCTCTCTGATCACCGTTCAGGCACCCATGGTTCATGGTAAACAGCCTCACCAATCATTCCTTGTAACTGAAGTTTTCCAGTCAGGCAACATCCTTGTCAATCTGAACATCCTCTCTATAAAATAAAAAGTATCTTTACTGGGCCGCGAGGAAATGATATGAGTCAGCTGCACCTTTCCTCATTCCCTGTCACGCACTGTTGAACTTGAACATAGGATTGCCAACTGTCCGGCATTTGCTGGGACATCCCGTATATTGGGCTAAGTTGGTTTGTACGGTATTTCCCCCGCTAAGGTAGAGCATTCCTATGAAACCTTTCGTACCGAAATGGCGTAAAGCGAAGAAGTAATTACCATTAATTTATATGGGGAAAAAATTTTGAGTGTTCTCAGATCCAAAAAATAACCTACCAAATACACAAAACCTAAAATAACACTAAGATATAGTAAAAGAAGGAAT
The DNA here is from genome assembly GCF_030028105.1 of Mobula birostris. Classification (NCBI taxonomy): domain Eukaryota; kingdom Metazoa; phylum Chordata; class Chondrichthyes; order Myliobatiformes; family Myliobatidae; genus Mobula; species Mobula birostris. The sequence goes on along the minus strand of NC_092372.1, from coordinate 194,048,851 downwards.
GATATGATAAATACAGCTATATGAAGTAGAAATAATATATGTACAGTGTAGTCGGGAAGATTAAGCCAAAACCGATTTGTGGGAAAAAATCGGCACGTACGCGCATGCGCACATCACATATGCACACGTGACGCAGGCGCACACAGGTGCCCGCACAAAGCTTCCTGGTCATGGCAGTCTTTCTCGGGGTAAAGCCAAGTGTCCTGTATTTGACTGCTACTTTTGTCCCTTAATTGGGAGTGAGAAAGTTGGCAACCCCAACTGTAAAAGACATGTTGAAGTGAGTTTAACCCTATTGGAGCACACCCCCCCCCCCACCTCCGGTCGGCTGGTCCACAAGAATATTGTCAATATTAAACTGGTTCGCAGTGCAAAAAAAGTTGGGGACCCATGGCCTAGCAAACAAAATAGCCGAACCAGCATTTTGTGCAGCTGTAACACTTTCAGTCAGTGCCTCCTCAACCTGATGAAGACAAGCATGCCTTGTGCCTTCTTCATGACTGTGCCTGTGTTCCTACTTTCAAAGACCTATGTACTTGTACCCCTAGATCCTTCTGTTCTATAACATTTTGCCACTGAGTGGTTAAACTTCCCAAAATGCATCACCTCACTCTTGGTCTGAGTTAAGTTCCATCTGCCATTCTTTTGCTCACTTTCTGTTTAGCAATATTTGGTTATAATCTTAAGCGATGTTCCTCACTCTCCACTATTCCACCAATTTTGGTGTCATCTGCAAGCATATACTAATCATGTCATCTACATTCTCATCTAGAATCATTAATATCCTGTATATGACAGGCAACAGAGAATCGAGGACCGATCTAGTCATAGTCATACTTTATTGATCCCGAGGGAAATTGTTTTTTGTTACAGTTGCATCGTAAATAATTGAATCGTAATATGTAAACTATGCCAGGAAATAAGTCCAGGACCAGCCTATTGACTCAGGGTGTCTGACCCTCCAAGGGAGGAGTTGTAAAGTTTGATGGCCACAGGCAGGAATGACTTCCTATGACGCTCAGTGTTGCTTCTCGGTGGAATGAGTCTCTGGCTGAATGTACTCCTGTGCCCAACCAGTCCACTATGTCAGGGGTCCCCAACCTTTTTTGCACTGCAGACCGGTTTAATATTGACAATATTCTTGCGGACCGGCCGACGCGGGGGGGGGGGGGAGCGTTGCCAATGGACAAGAGTAGCAGTCAAATATGTTGTGTTTACCCAGAGAAAGACTACATTAACCATGAAGCCTTGCATGGGCACCAGTGCGCATGCGTGCACGTTCTGATTTTTTCCCCCACAAATCATTCTGTTGGGGGGTGGGGGGCGCTGTTAATCACGACCGGAATATAGGTGATCAGTGGCTAATACACTCAGTTTCGTTTCTAAAAGGGTTTATCTAATGAATTTAATATTAAACACACAGCACATATTTTCCTCGCATGAATATAGTGATAAGTCAATTATCAGGGGAGGACAGGGGAGCTTGAAGTAAGTATTGAAAGAACTTCCAGTAGAAGTGGTAGAGGCAGGTTCGATATTATCATTTAAAGAAAAATTGGATAGGTGTACGGACAGGGAAAGAATGGAGGGTTATGGGCTGAGTGCAGGTCAGTGGGACTAGGTGAGAGTAGCGTTCGGCACAGACTAGAAGGGCAGAAATTGCCTGTTTACGTGCTGTAATTGTTATATAGTTATATTTGTCAATAGCATCATAACATTTTAAGTAACGTTTGGATATTAAACACACAGCGCATATTTTCCCCGTATGAACATATAAAATCATCGCAACACACCAATATCGCTGAATCAGTGGGAGCCCTGGGCTTGTTTCCCTGCAACATCGAGGGGTGATGGGAGACAGCGATAATGAAGCAGTTTCCTTATGTCCAGTCTATTCCACAATTTAGTTTTCGTTGCATTCATTGCAGAGATATGATGTTGGAAATGGAAGCAACGTTTTCAGTGCTTTCGTGGCTATCGCAGGATATTTAGCCTTGACTTTGATCCAGAATGCCGGCAGAGATGCTACGTCAAACATACATTTCAGCCCGCCATCATTTGTAAGCTCAAGGAGTTGATCTTTTTCCTGCGCTGACATGGATGACATGCGGGTAATGACCTCGCGTGCGTTCAAGCTGAACAGTGGGTGTGACAGGGAATAAGGAAATGTGCAGCTGACTCATATCGCCAAATCATATCATTTTCTCACGGCCCGGTAGCACATGCTTTGCGGCCCGGTGGTTGGGGACTGCTGCACTATGTAGTGGATGGGAGACATTGTCCAAGATGGCATGCAACTTGGACAGCATCCTCTTTTCAGACACCAGCGTCAGAGAGTCCAGTTCCATCCCCACAACATCACTGGCCTTACGAATGAGTTTGTTTATTCTGTTGGTGTCTGCTACCCTCAGCCTGCTGCCCCAGCACACAACAGCAAACGTGATAGCACTGGCCACCACAGACTCGTAGAACATCCTCAGCATCGTCCGACAGATGTTAAAGGACCTCAGTCTCCTCAGGAAATAGAGACGGCTCTGACCCTTCTTGTAGTCAGCCTCACTGTTCTTTGACCAGTCCAGTTTATTGTCAATTCGTATCCCCAGGTACTTGTAATCCTCCACCATGTCCACACTGACCCCCCGGATGGAAACAGGGGTCACTGGTGCCTTAGCCCTCCTCAGGTCTACCACCAACTCTTTAGTCTTTTTCACATTAAGCTGCAGATAATTCTGCTCACACCATGTGACAAAGTTTCCTACCGTAGCCCTGTACTCAGCCTCATCTCCCTTGCTGATGCATCCAACTATGGCAGAGTCATCAGAAAACTTCTGAAGATGACAAGACTCTGTGCAGTAGTTGAAGTCCGAGGTGTAAATGGTGAAGAGAAAGGGAGACAAGACAGTCCCCTGTGGAGCCCCAGTGCTGCTGATCGCCCTGTTGGACACACAGTGTTGTAAGCACACGTACTGTGGTCTGCCAGTCAGGTAATCAAGAATCCATGATACCAGGAAAGCATCCACCTGCATTGCTGTCAGCTTCTCCCCCAGCAGAGCAGGGCGGATGGTGTTGAACGCACTGGAGAAGTCAAAAAACATGACCCTCACAGTGCTTGCTGGCTTGTCCAGGTGGGCGTAGACACGGTTCAGCAGGTAGACGATGGCATCCTCAACTCCTAGTCGGGGCTGGTAGGTGAACTGGAGGGGATCTAAGTGTGGCCTGACCATAGGCCGGAGCAGCTCCAGAACAAGTCTCTCCAGGGTCTTCATGATGTGGGAGGTCAATGTCACCGGTCTGTAGTCATTGAGGCCGCTGGGGCGCAGCGTCTTCGGCACAGGGACGAGGCAGGACGTCTTCCACAGCACAGGTACTCTCTGGAGCCTCAGGCTCAGGTTGAAGACATGGTGAAGTACTCCACGTAGCTGAGGGGCACAGGCTTTGAGCACCCTGGTACTGACACCATCCGGGCCTGCAGCCTTGCTTGGGTTTCAGCTGTCTTCTCACCTGTTCAGCTGTGAAGCCCACCGTGGTGGTTTTGTGTGGGGAAGAGGTATAGTCATGAGAGCAGGGTGGGTGACTGTGAGGAAGGGTAGGAGGGGAGAGTGGAATATGTGTTGGTTGGGGGCCGACAACAGATGAATCATGTGGGGGATGGGCAGGGGCCACAATGTCAAATCTGTTAAAGAACAGGTTAAGTTCTTTGGCCCTGTCCGCTGCCTTCAGCTCCTCTGTTGCTAGTTTGCCGGAACCCAGTGATGGTCCTCATCCCACTCCAGACCTCTCTCATGTTGTTCTGCTGGAGTTTCCACTCAAGCTTCCTCCTATGCCTGTCTTTAGCCTCCCTGATCCTGGCTTTCAGGTCCCTCTGTATTGCTAAACACCCTCTTTTTAGCATTCAGGATGTCCTTAATGTCCTTTGTTACCCATGGCTTGTTATTTGAATAACAAAGGACAGTCTTGTCGGAACATTGCAGTCCACACAGAAGTTGACATAATCAGTGATGCACTCTGTGAGCCCATCAATATCCTCTTCATGTGGCTCACAGAGTGCCTGCCAGTCTGTCACCTCAAAACAACCCTGGAGCGCCTCATAAGCCTCCTCTGACCATTTCCTCACTGTCCTCGAGGCTGCAGGTTTACTCTTCACCAGAGGCACGTAACAGGGTTTTAGATGCACCAGGTTGTGGTCTGACCTTCCCAATGGGGGGAGGGGAGAGGAGCTGTATGCATCCTTAACGTTAGCATACATCAAATCCAGAGTCCTCTCCCCTCTGGTTGAACAGCTCCCATGCTGCGTGAAGTTGGGCAGTGTTCTGGCCATGGTAACATGGTTGAAGTCACCCGAGATGGTAATGAGGGCACTCGGGTGCTGGGTTTGTAATCTGGCTATGTAATCTGGCAGTACACTGCTGTTCATGAGCTTCTAATTTAAACAATACCCTCTACCACCATGCCAATGTTGTATCCAGTTCACTAGCAAACTCTGCTGTAACCTGGTTAAAGTCCAAGCAGTCAATGTCTCCCACGCTGCTTTCATCAATGCTGTTGATCACCTCTTCATAAAAGTCTCTCATTCATGGTTTCCCATGTGCAAAACTATGCTGCCCATCACCAATCATCCTGTTTCTGTAGAAATATAAATAAATCTCAGCTGTCAGAATCCCTTCCAGTCACTTTCCCCACCATTGATGCAAGGCACACCAGACTTTAGTTCCCTGCTGTTCTTCTTAAATAAAGACACAGCGTTAGCTATATTCCGGTCTTCAGTAGCCACATATAAAGCAACAGAAGTTTCGGGGCTTCATACCCCAGTGAGTTGGGGACATGCCGGTCCTAGCATGCAAAGTCGGCTGCGACAGACTTGATGGATGAGATCTACAGTGAGATCCACAGCCAGGAAGGCAGTTCTGCAATGCTCCACAGACAGTGAAGAGCATGACAAGGCACAGAAAATATCATGGTTGTTGCGTAAATGAAGTCACCAGAGAGAAGGACTGATAGGTTTGAAGCAGCCTCTTTATTCGACAAAACAAGATAAGCAGGCATCATAAGGAGACCCTTTTCGGTGGAAGAAGGTCTGTTTGGCCCAGCCCTACACAACATTTTATGTGCTAAAGATCAAAGAAAACTTCAGGACAATTCAAACAAATGCAAATTATAGTTACTGGCATGGTTAGAGCATTGTCTGATTGGTAAGGGTTAGCAAGTGGGAATAAGAGGATCTTTTTCTGGTTGGCTGCCAGTGACCAGTGGTGTTCCACAGGGGTCAGTGTTGGGACTGCTTTTTTTGCTGTGTATCAGTGACTTGGATGATGGAATAGATGGCTTTGTCGCCATGTTTGCAGATGATTGAATTGACTTTATTTCTTACATCCTTCACGTACATGAGGAGTAAAAATCTTTGTTACATCTCTGTCTAAATGTGCAATGTGCAATCATAGTAATTTATTTATTATAAATTATTTTTGAACAGTAAATGTAACATCGAAATAGTCTCAGATCAGCGTGCGATTATCAGTCTGATGGCCTGATGGAAGAAATTGTCCCGGAGCCTGTTGGTCCTGGCTTTTATGCTACACTACTGTTTCCCGGATGGTAGCAGCTGGAACAATTTGTGGTTAGGGTGAATCGGGTCCCCAATGATCCTTCAGGCCCTTTTTTCACAGCTGTCCTTGTAAATGTCCTGAATCATGGGAAGTTCACAACTACATGTGCTGGGCTGTCTGCACCACTCTCTGCAGAGTCCTGTGATTGAGGGAGGTACAGTTCCCATGCCAGGCAGTGATGCAGCCAGTCAGGATGCTCTCAATTGTGCCCCTGCAGAAAGGATTCTGGGGGCCCATGCCAAACTTCCTCAACTGTCAGAGGTGAAAGAGGTGCTTTTGTGCCTTTTTCACCACACAGCTGGTGTGTACAGACCATGTGAAGGAGGTCCTCGGTGATCTGGATGTCAAGGAACTTAAAGCTGTACCCGCTCAATCCCAGATCCATTGATAGCAATATGGGTTAACCCGTCTCCATTCCTCCTGTAATCCACAACCAGCTCTTTTGCTTTTGCAACATTGAGGGAGACGTTGTTTTCTTGACACCACTGTGTCAGAGAGATGACTTCTTCCCTGTAGGCCACTTCGTTATTGTTTGAGATTAGGCCAATCAATGTAGTGTCGTCGGCAAATTTTATTAGCAGATTAGAGCTGTGGGTGGCGATACAGTCATGGGTATACAGGGAGGAAAGGAGGGGACGGTACACAGCCATGAGGAGCTCCTGTGTTGAGAGTCAGAGAGTGGAATACGAAGATTGGTGGAGGGACAGGTAGAATTGAGGAAACAGGCTGCAGAAGGACTTGGAGAAATAAAGAGAATGGGTAAGAAAGTGACGTAAGAAATACAATGCTGGAAAATGCATGGTCATGCACTTTATTAGTAGAAATAAATGTGCAGACTGTTTTCTAAGTGGGGAGAAAATCCAGAAATCTGAGATGCCAAGGGACTTGGGAGTCCTTGCGCAAAACACCCTGAAGGTTAACTGACAGGTAGAGCCGGTGGTGAGGAAGGCAAATGCCATCTTAGCATTCATTTCAAGAGGTCTAGAGTATAAGAGCAGGGATGTGATGCTGAGGCTTTATAAGGCACTGGTGAACCCTCACCTTGAGTATTGTGAACAGTTTTGGGCTCCTCATGTAAGAAAAGAAGTGGTGGCATTGGAGAAGGTTCAGAGGAGGTTCACAAGGATGATTCATGATTCTGGATGAAAGGGTTATCATACGAGGAATGCTTGATAGCTCTGGGTCTGTACTTGCCTGAAATTTAAAACGATAGGAGGGATCTCATTGTCTAGGCCTTTAAACATCCAGAAGGTTTCAGATTAGATGTGGAAAGGATGTTTCCCATGGTGGGGGAGTCTAGGACAAGAGGGCACAGCCTCAGGATAGAGGGGTGTCCATTTAAGACCGAGATGTGGAGAACTTTCTTTCGCCAGAGAGTGGTGAATTTGTGGAATTTGTTACCGCAGGCAGTTGTGGAGGCCAGATCATTGGGTGTATTTAAGGCAGAGTTTGATAGGTTCTTGACTGGACATGGCATCAAAGGTTATGGGGAGAAGGCCAGGGAGAGGGGCTGAGGAGGAGAAAAAAGGATCAGCCATGATACAATGGTGGAGCAGACTCATTGAGCCAGATGGCCTAATTCTGCTCCTATGTCTTGTGGTCTGTGGTCTTGTGTTTACAATGTTTCCTTTGAAATACACACCCCTTTCACACCTCCCTCCTTTGCACCCATACTACAGACATCCAAGTACAACACAAATAACAAATTTAAATCAGTGTTGTCTACCCATTGTTCAGAGTTGCACTTTTGATTTAATCTTCAATGCATATTCAGATCTGAAGGTTGCTCACTGAAGTCAATATTTGCTTTATACCCTAACAATGGTCATCCACAGCAACCAAGGCAGACCCCACTTTGTGAGGTTTGTGCGTATCACTGGACCCGGACCTAGACTTCTGAGGTTGAGAGAGTGGAGCTGCCCAATGCATTGTCTTTTCCATTTTCAAAGCTCTTTCACACAGGTCTCCTGTCACTATCAGACATGACAGACAATTACCTTTAAAGTTGCAGACTTTTTGCCAGGACCCCAAGAACCTCCTCCCTTGCTTTCTATAACTTCTTGGGAAGTTATAAGGCACTGTTAGGCACCTAGTTAGGCCCCATGATGTATCCACCTTTTATATATTTTAGGACCTTCAACACACTCTGCTTTTCAGCATAGCATATCACCATTCCCTCCTAAACTCAGCAGCTTCCATGCCCTCTAAGGTAAACATGAGCACTCACACAAATGAACTAAAGCTGCTTAAAACCAATGGAAACAACACTGATTGTGGTCGGAAGCGCCCATGGAGAACACCTCGGAGGAAGCACGAGTGGAGATCAGGGTTTCAAGTGCATTTAAGGAAACGGGGTTTTAACCTCCCTATACCGACTATCTTGCTGGCGAACGTGCAGTTTCTGGTAAATAAATTCGATGATCCCAGAGTCAGGGTGCTGAGTCAGAGGGACATTAGGTCTGCATGTGTCCGTTGTTTCACGGAATCCTGGTTAACCCCTTCCATACCGGATGCAGCGATCCAGATTGACGGGTTTACTATACACTGTCAGGATAGATCTATAGAGTCTCTCAAAAGCAGAAGTGGAGGAGTATGCCTCATGATCTTGGTGCACAAATATATCAGTGCTGTCCCAATTCTGCTCACTAGACCTGGAACATCTAGCAGTAAAGTGCCTTCCTTTTTACCTACCACGGGAGTTCTTTGGGGCCATTTTGGTAGCAGTTTACATTCCATCTCAGGCCAATGTCAACCAGGCTTTAGATGATCTGAGTAATGGAATCAACATGCATGAAACAGTGCACCCTAATGCCTTCACCATCTTTTTGGGAGATTTTAACCAGGCCAGTCTGAAAAAATCACTAAGCCACTACCATAACAGATCACTTGCAATATCAGAGGAAACAACACAGTGGACCATTGCTACACCACCATCAAGAATGCTTACCGTGCTATTCCACGCCCTCACTTTGGGAAGTCTGATCACCTGGCTGTTCTTCTACTCCCTGAGTATAGGCAGAGACTGAAGACTCGGCACCAGTAGTGAGGACCAAGAAAGTTTGGACAAGGGAAGCACAGGAGTGCCTACAAGACTGCTTTGAACCAGTGGCCTGGACTGTATTCAGGGATTCATGCTTGAACCTGGATGAGTATGCTGCAGTTGTTACGGACTTCATTAAAACCTGTGTGGATGAGTGTGTGCCCACAAAGACTTAACTCTACATTCCCAAACCAAAAGCCGTGGATGAACCAGGAGGTGCGTCATTTGCTGAAGGCCAGATCTGTGGCGTTCAAGTCTGGCAACCCAGGTCTGTACCAGAAAACCAGGTATGATTTGCGGAGAGCTATTTCAAGGGCGAAGAGACAATTTCGAACAAGGTTAGAGGTGATATCGGATGCACGGCAACTCTGGCAGGGTCTGCAACACATTTCTTTCTACAAAGCGAAACCCAATAGCATGAATGGCAGTGATGCTTCACTACCAGATGAACTCAACGCTTCCTATGCCTGCTTTGAAAGGGAGAACACAACTACAGCTGTGAAGATTCCTGCTGCACCTGATGACCCCGTGATCTCTGCCTCAGAGGCTGATGTTAGACTGTCTTTAAAGAGAGTGAACCCTTGCAAGGCAGAAAGTCCCGTTGGAGTACCTGCTAAGACTCTGAAAACCTGTGCCAACCAACTGGCGGGGGTATCCAAGGACATTTTCAACCTCTCATTGCTATGGGCAGATGTTCCCACTTGCTTCAAAAAGGCAACAATTATACCAGTGCCTAAGAAGAATAATGCAGGTTGCCTTAATGACTATCGCAAGGTAGCACTCACATCGACAGTGATGAAATGCTTTGAGGGGTTGGTCATGGCTAGACTGAACTCCTGCCTCAGCAAGGACCTGGACCCATTGCAATTTGCCTATCACCACAATAGGTCAACGGCAGATGCAATCTCAGTGGTTCTCCACACGGCCTTAGACCACCTCGACAACACAAACACCTATGCCAGGATGTTGTTCATCGACTATAGCTCAGCATTTAATACCATCATTCCCACAATCCTGATTGAGAAGTTGTAGAACCTGGGCCTCTGTACCTCCCTCTGCAATTGGATCCTCGACTTCCTAACCGGAAGACCACAATCTCTGCCAATTGGTGATAACATATCCTCTTCACTGACGATCAACACTGGTGCACCTCAGGGGTATGTGCTTAGCCCACTGCTCTACTCTCTGTATACCCATGACTGTGTGGCTAGGCATAGCTCAAATACCATCTATAAATCTGCTGATGATACAACCATTGTTGGTAGAATTTCAGGTGGTGACAAGAGGGCATACAGGAGTGAGATATGCCAACTAGTTGGGTGGTGCAGCAGCAATATCCTGGCACTCAACGTCAGTAAAATGAAAGTGCTGATTGCGGACTTCAGGAAAGGTAAGATGAAGGAACACATACTGTTACGTAACGGGCAACAATGAAATATCAATCGAGTTAGGTTATATAAAAACAACCAAACATTTATTAAACACGGATAAACAATAAAAAACAAACGAAAACCTTAACCGGAAGTTAACCGCCATGTGGCCGTTCAACAAACCATCACTTGATACTGGTTCTTAAAGCGATAATTGCGAAAACAGTTCTTAAAGCAGTAAAGTCAAATACAGTTCTTAAAATGGTAAATTTGAAAGTCCAACAGATTTATACATTCATTTGGGAGCAACTTCTCTGGAGAAGGATTTCTTCATAGACGCGACTTCCCTGCTGGTTCTGTCCAAAGGATTCACGAGGAAGGAAATAAACGGCTTAAAACGACTGACCTTAATTTCTAGAGTGCAACTTGCATGAACTTACTCTTTTGGCAAGAGTTATCTGCGATGCAGGTCACTACTTCACCGAAGACTCAGTAAGGTCAATCCTTTATTAAACTGCTGAACATTCCCGACTTCTCTTAATCCTTCATATCCTGTACTTCGATAAAGTCTTCACTCTCCAATACTACTGAAAAGGTACATCAACAAATCTAGCAGATATTGCCAGTCCAGCACTATTGTACCTTGCAACAGAACGTAACACTCTGTTTTAAAAATGAAACTGCGTCATAAAACAAATACGCAACGGATCGAAGACAATGATGAACGTTCTAGCTGGGGAAAAAAAACTGCATCACCAGAGGTTTTCCATTTTATACCTGTGGTGAACATTTCATCACGTGACCTCACACTGGTGGGAAAATTCCATCAGGTGACCTCCAAAAGACCATTACATCATTCTCACAAGAAAGTCACAAGATCTCCTTGAGGTATGTAACAATACCAATCCTCATAGAGGGATCAGAAGTTCAGAGAGTGAGCAGCTTCAAGTTCCTGGTCAAGATCTCTGAGGATCTAACCTGGTCCCAACATACTGATGTAGTTATAAAGAAGGCAAGACAGTGGCTATACTTCATTAGGAATCTGTAGCGATTTGGCATGTCAACAAATACACTCAAAAGCTTCTGTAGTTGTACTGTGGACAGGGTGCATCACTGTTTGGTATGGAGGGGCTACTGCACAGGACCAAAAGAAGGTGCAGAAGATTGTAAATCTAGTCAGCCCCATCTTGGGTACTAGCCTACAAAGTATCCAGGACATCTTTAGGAAGCGGTGTTTCAGAAAGGCAGCGTCTATTATTAAGGACCTCCAGCACCCAGGGCATGTCCTTTTCTCACTGTTACCATCAGGTAGGAGGTACAGAAGCCTGAAGGCGCACTCTCAGTGATTCAGGAACAGCTCCTTCCCTTCTGCCATCCAATTCCTAAATGGACATTGAGTCTTTGGACACTACACACTACCTCACTTTTTTTAATAAACAGTATTTCTGTTGTTGCACATTTTTTAAAAAATCTATTCTTTAAAAGTAAGTGATTTACTTGTTTATTTATTATTTTTATTTTTTTTCTCTCTGCTAGATTACGTATTGCATTGAACTGCTGCTGCTAATGTAACAAATTTCACGTCAAATGCCAGTGATGATAAACCTGATCCTGATTCTGATTTTGACATTTCCTGCGGCTCTACATATGGATTGACATGTTGATTCTTAAGGGAATCTGTTTGCTCCTAGCCACTCATATACTTGTTAATATATGTATATAGTCTTTTGGGATTCTCTTGTACCTTATCTGATGGAGCTCTTTTCAGCCCTCCTAATTTTCTCTAAGTGCACTCCTGCATCCCCTAAGCTGTTGAAGGAACTCTGTTGACCCCACTTGCCTTTACCTGACATATGCCTCCTTTCTTAATGGAAGTGATATGTTTCATTGAATACATTAACTCTCAGCAGTGGCCAGAGGTTCCTGTTTAATTCAGAGCACATTAGAAATGCCCATGTAGTTTCTGCTGTTCACGGTATACTGATTTAGTTAGCTAAAAGATGGAAGGAGTTGCATATATTCTGCAGTGACGTGTGTTTCCACAAAGTAATAGCTCCTGGCACCTTTAAGTCAGCACAGTGTAAATGTGGATGTGCTGATCCAGTGTCTTGGGAAGGAGCATTGACATTTTAACCCAATTGCAGTGCAGACCTCATGGTGAGTCAAGTGTATTTTCAAAAGTAATACAAAAATACTTTGTTATAGATATTAAATAAATATATCACTGTGAGCAAAATAGTAGCAGTGTTAATATTTTACTGGAGAACACTAAAAAAAATTGTAGATAATTGAGTAATTAGTGAAGCATTTGCTTGTAATAACACTTGAAACACAACTTTGTTAAACCATAAGAATTTAAATTTCAAACCATGTGGTGATTTAACAATTGTAATAATAGCAAGATGAGCCAGGTAAAAGAAAACAAAAATTCTGAGCACTTTATAGTTTAGGCATATTTTGCACAGCATATGGGAGTATTTTGGATCGGGTTTTGCAACAAAGGGTATCCCGGACCTCCACACACAAATCATACACTTCTTTCTCTACGTGACTTGCAGTACGTAGCAAAGAAAAGGCCTCATTATTCAATATGGTGCTGAGGATCAAGAAAATGGGGAATAATGATAAAACAAACACATGGAATGCTGGAAACATTCAATGGTCACGCAGAACTCCATCAGTTTGGGGAACAAGTATCCTGCGACTCGTGAAGTGCAAGATCTGTGTAACTGGAAGTGAAGGATGCTACTTGTCTCCTCGGTGCCAAGAAGACTGTTCCTTGAGGGGTCAGTAGGGTTTATAAGCATCAGCTAAATGTCTTTTGTCAATCCTTTTAAGTAAGCCATCTGGTGGAAATTCTCCGGTTTTTAGTGCAATAGTGTTCACTTGCCAGTCAACATCTGGCTATTGGTTAATGAAAGATTGCAGAGCCATCCTTCTTTGAAATCATGGATCTCTGCCATTCTGCTTCCAGTTGTCTTTACACTGAAGCAGATGCTGAGACTCTCACTTATTTCCTTCCCTATTTTCCCAGTGTTTACAGAACTTGTACTGCTCAGACTTGGTGTCAGCCCACTCAAAATGTTCCATCATGGCACCAACTGTGTTAAAGTTGACTTTGACAAATATGGGTGGGTATGGTTTGGTGTTAATGATTAAAGCTTCTATTCTAGCGGGGTCACTGTAATATTTACTCTCTCCTTGTCAGTACCCTTTTGAGTTGTAAGGAGGAAGGAGATTGCATAGCGATAGATTGTCACATGACAGCACTTCCCCAAGGTCTTCTTGTGGCAACACACATAGAAGTTGCTGGTGAACGCAGCAGACCAGGCAGCATCTCTAGGAAGAGGTGCAGTCGACGTTTCAGGCCGAGACCCTTTGTCAGGACTAACTGAAGGAATGTTTCAGGTACCCCTTAAAATAGTTAAGCATTGTGAGTGTACCTGCTTCCCCTATCTTCTCTGGCTGTGTATACCAGATTCTAGCCACCCTTTACGTGGGAAAACCTTTCCTCATATGTGCTCTAAATGTCCTATCCCCTTACATTGAACCTAATCCTTTGGTCATTAACACTTGTGTTCTGGGGAGAAGTTTCTTACTATCCACCCAACCTATGCACTTCATCTGTGTCTTCCCTGTTTTTACTGCTGCCGCGGAGATAAATTTAATCTGTGTGGTCTCTTCCCATAGCTGAAGTGCTGCACAAAAGGATCTGGGATAGCCATAAATTATACAAGAAACCATGAGCTTTATAGTTAGCTTCCCCTTTCAGCTATGAGTGGAAGCCGTGGCCCATCAAGCATCCAAATGAATGTTCACGTTTAAGAATCACCAGCTTCATCTATGGGTGGCACCTGCGCTACAGACAAACCAGAAGGTCTCTACATTCCTGCATCTCCAAACTTGGCTCACTGTGATGACCCTGCAACAATCTTCATCTTTTGTTAACCAAAGGAAAGGGTCTCTCCCTTCAGAATAGTGCACTGATGGACTTTACAGGGGTGGGGATGGGGAGAAAACAGGGAATTTTATATGTTTATTAATATGAGAAATGTCTTTTCAAATATCATTACCTCTTATTTAGGATGCTGGCCACCAAAAAGGCAGCCTTGTGTCGCAATTGACTTTTACAACTGACTTGACTTCTGGTTCTCTGCTGAACAAGGTATAAGCTGTTCACCACCCACAATCTAATAGCATTGAAGGAAGGTTTTTGTAAATGGAGAATTTATTATAGTACCCTGTGATATAAGAAGTATAATTCAAAGGTGTTGGGCAGCTGTGAATAATATTCAACAATCTGTGAACCTGCTAGTTGGGCACCACCGAAGTCTCTTGGGCTCAGGTTCATGTTCCAAGTTCAAGTTTATTGCCATTCAAGCACACACATGTATGCCACCAATTGAAACAACGTTCCTCCGGATCAAGTTGCACAGCACTGTACATATATATAACTTATACGCACAACATACGAAGTAACATTACCAATAATAAATCAACAAATAATAAAGAGCATTTGCGACCCATGTTTAAAAAGTAAATAGTGTTATGCTACTGGTGCTTCATGCATGATGAGACCATGGTGGTGGTAGGGAGTTCAGAAAAACCTGTTTCCCATCCTAATGGTTCTTGTCCTAATGCTATGGGACCTCCTGCCTGATGGTAGGGGTTCAGAGATTGTTGGAGAGATGGGAGGGATCATAGATATTGCTAAGTGCCCTACGTATGCAGGACTCCTGATAAATATCTCTGATGGTTGGAAGAGAGACTCCGATGATCCTCTCAGTAGTCCTCAAAATCCTTTGTGGGATCTTGCAGTCAGATGTTTTGTAATTCCCGTACCAGACGGTGATGTCCTGTTCAGGACATTCTTAATGGTGCTCTAGTAAATATTTGTTAGAATGGGGTGCGGAGCCTCATTCGCCTCAATCTCCTCGGGAAGTGGAGACACTTCTGTGCTTTTGAGTTCTTCATGCAATTCTCTATGTAGGCAGTCACAAATTGGCATGTTTCATTATTGGAGTTTCACTGTGTAGGGTGCGCTTACTTTGCCTGCCCTGTCATTTAACTTCTAATGACACTGCACATCTTATGAAACTGTGGCAGCATTTCTGTGGAAAGAATATGTGCAAGATGTTGAAGATTTTTAAAATGCAATGATAAAAACAATATAACTGAAAATGTTTCTTAAAATATAAGGTGCTTTCTAATGTCCAGTCTTTCTCTATGAAAATCAGAAACTGCAAACAAAAGTGGAAAATATTGGAAACTCTCAGCTGGATAGCAGATGTTTGCAAAAAGAAATGTTGCTAACATTTGCGCAAGGGGAATTTGGGGTGTAAGTTCATAGCTCCCTAAAAATGTCAACACGGGTGGAAAAGGGTAGCGAGAATTAACAGGGTATAGAGTATAAAGGTAGCGAGGTCATTCAGCAGTTATATAAGACATTGATTAGGTCATTCTTGGAATACTATAAGGAGTTCCGGTCACCACACTGTAGAAAGGATGTGGTAGTGTGAGAAAGAGTACAGAAGATGTTCACTAGGATGTTGCTTGGATTGGAGGCCTTCAGATACAAACAAAAGACCAGATACAGTGGGATTGTTCTCACTGGAGTACAGGAGGGTGAAGGGTGATCATGTTGTGGCTTATAAATATTATGAGGGGCATAGATAGAGTAGGTAGTCATAGTCTTTTTTTCCCCAAGGAGAAGACCTATGCTTAAGGTGAGGGGCGAAATATTTAATGGATAAACACAAGATATTCTGCAGAGCTGGAAGTCTTGGGCAATGTACAAAAAACGCTGGTGGAACTCAGCAAGTCAGGGATCTGTGGAGGGGAATAAACAGTTGGTGTTTTGGGCCTGAACCCTTCAACAGGACTGGAAAGGAAGGGAGCAAAGCCAGAATGAGGAGGAGGGTGTGGGAGGGGAAGGAGTACAAGCTGGCAGGTGGTAGGCCTCGTTATGAGAGTGGAGGAGACCATGGACAAACATTCAGAATGGAATGTTGAATTGAAAAGCATGATCATTGGGAGATGACCGACAAATTGGTCCCCCAATCTGCTTTGGGTTTCACTGATATAGAGGAGGCTGGATCAGGAGCACCGGGTACAATAGATGACACCCACAGACTTGCAGATGAAGCATCACCTCACCTGGAAGGACTGTTTCGGGTCCTGACTAGTAGAGTTCCTCCAGCATTTTGTGTGTGTTGCTAAATATCTGAAGATATGTGGGGCAGGATTTTCCACATAGAGTGCTTGGTATGCCAAGGAGGGATAGAGGCATGTACAATCACATTTAAACAGCATCAGGGCAGATATATGGATAGGAAAAGAGTAAAGGGACATGGGCCAATTGTAGGAAAAAGGAATTTGCGTAGATAGGCAACTTGATTGTCATGGACCAGTAGTTTGTGTTGTATGATTCTGATTGAGCTGTAGAGATCCTTCATCTGTTTCTCTTTCCATAGATGCTGACTGACTTGTGTATTTTTGTTCCATTTTTTAATGTTCTGTGCTTTTGTGTAACAGCAGCAGTTTCCCTCCTTTTAAAGAACACTAATGTGTTGGTTAGTTTATTTCAACAGTTAAACCAGCTTCTTCACCATTGTTATATAGTTTACCTCAAATATATTTTAAAATTAAATTCTGAAAACTGCCTTAGAGGTATCTGTTGTTTATCTTCTTTGGATCATTAACCTGGGTTTCTGAATTGGTATAGTCCTTGCTCTATTGGAGGGGGCTTTAATTAGTTGTTATTGGGCCATCCTGGCATGTTGGTTGTAGTTGGACAATGCCTTTTCTGCAGAGAAGAGTAATGAGTTTGGGGAAAAAAAGTTTAGTGGAAGAGGATTGGAATATGGTTTTGGGAATCTAAGCTAATGAAAAAAGTATGAAGTCAGCTATGGTGAGTCTGAAAACAAGACTGATATCTTCTGATAATCACTGTTAGGAGAGCTACCAAGGAAAGAGAAGATGGGGATGTCTATAGCAGCATGTTAGAATTCTAGAAGGCTGTTCAACTCATTTTGCAGTCATTGATTTCCTTGGACCTAAAGCTTAGGAATTGGACTGCAATGTTTTAAATTAATTAAGCCTTGCACAGCATAAATGTAAGGAGACTGGAACAATGCCACTGTGTGGTAAGCACGCAGAAATGTTTATGCAGTGAGGCTGGACAACTGCCAGCACCACAAGGCATATTTATCCATTTCAGGCAAGCATGAGGGGCAAGATTTAACTGATTTTATTTATTCCAGCAAGTTTGCAATTTGTGCTAGTTTTTCCAATCTTAGCTAGGTAATCTGTCATCTTTAATGGTAGTGAACAATATGCAGTAATCTATTGATGGAGATGTTATTAACAAAGTGTGATTAGTAAGAAAGTACAGCTATGCAGGATGTGTGCAAGGGTTTTTTTTTATATTTAACAGTGCAAATTCCCTCAGTGTTAAGCATGGCAAAATGAAAGATGACTATTAATTGAAGTGGCTTGTGACAAGTTTGGACCAGGAGGTGCGAGCATTTGGTTTGAAATCAAACTTACTCTATATTTCTATTATTTCCATGTGCCAATATGATTAATCTTTGTGGTAGTAGTTGTACTTCAGCATTCCACTTGGATAGCAAGGTGACACCTATAGGTTTTCTTAAATCTTCACATAATAATTTGTTAATTTACAAATATACAAGAAGCCTGACAGGAAAAGACAGTCTCTGTTGGTCACTCTACAACAATGTACCAGGTCTCCTAAGGTTTCCTGTTACTGACACATGTGTAATCTCCTCTGAAAAGTATACAAACCCCTCAGCCAGTTTGGGAAGGGCAAAAAAATTAAATAGTTTCTAATGGAAACAGAATGACAGGAAGTGTGTGCAAATATCGGATTTGTAATATGAATGGAGATTATAAACACTAAACAAATTTGTTTCTGTATTCACTTGATAGGATGGTAGAGACAAGGGGTTTTGTTCCGTTTGTGGAATTAATGATTTTTAAGGGACTCCGTAACTTTGAGATGCACCTTTGCTCCAGAAAAGCAATTGGATTTGAAAAGAAATTTGGTACAAATCCTAGGGTGTGACAGCTTTAATGCCATCACCATGGTATTGTACGGAAATGTAATGGGTGACATGTCACATGTTGTTCATAGTAGAAACTGTTTTACATAATTCACAAACACCGTCATTGAGTTCTGTTCACTTTGTGATGTCACACTGTCACACTGATTGTCACACTGTGACCCCTGGATCTGGAAGCAAAGAGAGGAAATGCGGAGTTGTTTGAGTGACTGGAACAGGTCACTGACTGACCAATGGAGCAAACTTGTAATTTGGGATTGATAAACGTGCAGGTTATAGCTGAACACAGGGAGGTGGTTTGTCCTTGACTGGACAACTGCTTTAAAATGGCTGTTTGTCCTTGACTGGACAACTGCTTTAAAATGGAAAATGTTCCTACTTGGCAAATAATCAACTTTTAAATATTTCATCAAGATTGAGATGGTGTCTTCAGATCTTGGAAGGAACCAGGGTAAAGCTTCACAGCAAGTAGATTTTGAAAAATGTTTTTCATTAGAACACAGAATAAACCAGCTGAGTAAATATCAGATTCTATTACTTTCTATATGGTCCCTTCTCTGGTTCTCTGGTATTGTAAGTAAACATGTGGCTATTTTACTAGTATTTGCATTTGCTTTTAATTAGTGAAACAGCATTGTTGTGACCAGCACGTCAAACAGTTCGCACCTCTTTGTCTCTCTGGTTTATCTGGTCAACAACACACTTTCGAAACTATTTTACAGAAATGATAGGGGCGGGTGGAGTGGGAGAGAGAATTTTGAGAACTACTGAAAGTTTTTGTTAATATTCTTTGTATTTCTTTACAACATAAAATGATGCCATTCATCTTAAGTCTGTGCTGGCAATCCCACCAATCTTATTACCCTAGTTGTTTCCCCATAGGTGTAAGCTACTGTTGCCTGTTAACCTACCAGCCAGGTTATTATGCAAAGAAACACTCATTGCATCACGGTGGCTTTCTGTTCAACTACACGAAAGGAATTAGCTCCACAAAAACGCCTCCGCTATGCAAACACCAGTCAACAAATGTAAGCATTAGGTTAAATTTTATATCCCTGCCACTATTTATGGATGACTTTTTTTCAGATATTAAGGCAAATTGCAATTTTGTATTTGACCTTAAGTGACTAAAAATATGTTCCTAGTAAATTCGATATCAAATTTAAACACTTAAATTGAAGATATATTAAGCACTTTGCTACTGAAAGGAAAAATATTGTTCTGGAATTCAAAAATAAACAAATGCAAGGACTGCAAGTTATTAATACTGGTTTGTGTTCTTGCTATTATTTCAGCATTTCTTTTCTTGCATGTAACCACATACACTCTGGTTTTGCCCATAATTCATTTTGCTTTAATGAAGCACTTGGACTTCAAACTTGGGCTATTTTCTTACATATTATTTTGAGAAACTAAAATGCAGGTACTGATTGAGCTAAAGACAAAGATTTTCCCATCAAGCTGCTAAAAATACACATTACACATTCAGTTGTCTGAATGAAATGATCTATATCATTATGTTCGAGACCTCATTGAAATGATTCCATTAGCCGATCAAGATCAGAAACATCTGCAAAGTTTTTAAAAAATAATGTTTTCACCCATTTAGCATGCTTTGCCCTTATCGGTTAATTAATCAGGAATGCTGTTGCTATACCTCATTTAATTTTATAGCCATTTGGCTTAATCTTTCATACATTCTCTACCTTTTGCTACTTATTGGCAGTAATTATCAGTATGATAGCCACATGACAGGAAGTATGTCCAGACATACCTTTTGTTAATGGCATGATTTGCTTTCAGTGATATGCCTGGTAGAAGCTTTCTTATTTTTGGAAATAGCTCTTATATTTTCCCAGACATTATTATGTCAAGTACTTGAAGCTGGGAAAGAAATATTGAAAGCAATTAAAAAATGAAGTAAAATGTGTTGGCATATTGCAATCATTTTTATCCTGTCAAAATATTTTTACTGCGAGATTAATAGTTGAGCCAACGCATATTTTTTGTTCACCTGCCAATTTCTACTTTAAAAAAACATTTGTTTTTACCTGAAACATTGCAACTACAGATGTGTACTGGTACTCTCATTTATTTTGAAACAGAATTCATAATTCAAACATGTCTCAAATATTTCCTTTTCTGTGATTATTTGTAATTTTAATTTTGAGTCATTTGCTTAAAGGAAGGAACAATAGAGAACAAGAAGAGAAAAAAAGCTCAGGAACCTTGCTTATATTTTTTTAAATCCTTGAGTGAGAAACTGTCGAACGCATTATCATGCCTAACTTTTCAGGGAGAAATGACAAGGTAGTGTGATAGCCATGTTTGGTCAGATTGCATCAAATTTTCTCAATGATATTTGTCTGTATTGGAGCCCTTGCTAATCAGTTGTCAAGATTCCAATCGATGAAAGTTACTGAGGCCTTAATGGCCAGTTAAAAATGTAGGCGATTTTCCATGTCCTCTTAGCAGAGCCTAAGCCCAAATTTAACCTTCTGATTGCTTGTAAACATTTTGTTTAATTGTATGGTTGTAGGATTTCATGAATAATCTTTTTTTAAAAAAAGCTTTGAATGCTTAATGATTATTGCTTGCACATTTATTAGTTACGGTTTGGTATTGTGTTAATCAAGTAGATTTCTAAATTTCCTGTTGGTTAAATGATTGTTGCTAGTCAATCCATGAAAATCACTGAGGAAAACTTGTGGAACCCAGTGAATTAATGTGGTGAGTTTCCATACTGAAAGATCTCCATAACTATTACCAGAGGGCTCTTTTTGAACGAAGGACTTGGCAGAACAAGGAATTCTACCAACCACCTAAATATCAGGTGGTAGCTCTATGACATCTCCCATAAATTAATGCCTTTTCAATTTATTACTTTTTTCATGGATCAGATAATTGACATTTCTTTTATAGTATCCTCCCCTCCATTTGTCATGTCAAAAATGTCCCTTATGCTCTGCTTCTTCCTCTCCCCCCCTGACTTCAATTCTTTAAATCTGCTTGCTTTTGTATTAAATCTACTTGTCCATTTACTTTAAAATAAATCAGCACCTAATGTACCTACACTGGATGTCATCTTGAGTGGTGGTGGAGACAGAAACAGATGAACTGCAAAGTGAGATTTTGAATAAAGCTCCAGAGTTACCAAAAAAAACACATAGACAGCCAATGCAACACTTATTTGTGTAGTGTATCTTACTTGGAATTAATAGGCATCCGTTAGTCTTGTGAGACCATGGATTTGCGCCTTGGAATGTTTCCAGGACGCAGGCCTGGGCAGGGTTGTATGGAAGACCGGCAGTTGCCCATGCTGCAAGTCTGCCCTCTCCACACCACCGATGTTGTCCAAGGGAAGGGCACGAGGGCCGATACAGCTTGGCACCAGTGTCATCACAGAGCAATGTGTGGTTAAGTGCCTTGCTCAAGGATACAACACGATGCCTCAGCTGAGGCTCGAATTAGCGACCTTCAGATCACTAGACCAATGCCTTAACCACTTGGCCACTTAACTACTTGGAATAATGCCACGGGTAATTGTGGAGATGACTTTGATATTTCTTGAGTGTTCTGAGGTGCCTCCTGTAGGTTGTCCGTGACTCAGAAGCATGCAGAAGAATGCTTCTGGTGCTTGGCCGATTATGAATTGAATTGACTTTATTTCTTACATCCTTCACATACACGAGGAGTAAAAATCTTTAAGTTACGTCTCCATCTAAACGTGCAATGTGCAATCATAGTAATTTATAATAAATAGAACAGTCAATGTAATATAGAGTACACTCAAATCAGTATGAGTTCATCAGTCTGATGGCCTTGTGGAATAAGCTGCCCCAGAGCCTGTTGGTCCTGACTTTTATGCTGCGGTACTGCTTCCTGGATGGTAGCAGCTGGAATAGACTGTGGTTGGGGTGACTTGGGTCTCCAGTGATCCTACGGGCCCTTTTTACACAGCTGTTCTTGTAAAAGACCTGAATCATGGGAAGTTCACAACTACGAATGCGCTGGGCTGTCCGCACCACTCTCTGCAGAGTCCTGTGATTAAGGGAGGCACAGTTCCCATATCAGGCAGTGATGCAGCCAGTCGGGATGCTCTGAATTGTGCCCCTGTAGAAAGTTCTTAGAATTTGGGGTCCCATACCAAACTTCCTCAAACAACTGAGGTGAAAGAGGCGCTGTTGTGCCTTTTTCACCACACAGCTGGTGTGTACAGACCATGTGAGGTCCTCAGTGATGTGGATGCCGAGAAACTTGAAGCTGTTTACCCTCTTAACCCCAGGTCCATTGATGTCAATAGGGGTTAGGCAGTCTCCATTTCTCTTGTAATCCACAACCAGCTCCTTTGTTTTTGCGACATTGAGGGAGAGCTTGTTTTCTTGACACCACTGTGTCAGAGAGATGACTTCTTTCTTGTAAGCCACCTCCTTATTGTTTGAGATGAGGCCAATCAATGTTGTTTCATCGGCAAATTTAATTAGCAGTTTGGAGCTGTGGGTGGCAATACAGTCATGAATATACAGGGAGCTTGGTTCTAGCTTGAGGTCCTGGGTAGATAAAGAACTTGTTAGTGCTGTGGAGGCATTTGAATGTCATCAACAACGGAGACCTTAACTGAATTATTTCAAGGGATCTTGAAAATTAATCAGTGCCCCTTGGACAACCTGAGATCTAAAATAGAATTAGTGAAAAAGACACAGCACTCCTGAACATGAGCATCATGTGTTAGAGGCAAAAATGAGCAGGTTGACTTGTAACTGAAAGTCAAATTTTGGCATAAAACATGACGAGGTACAATGGTGAGAAAAAAAGGAATATCCATTTTCATTCTCCAAAGTCCATCCCTCCAGGTTACTCTCTCACAATGCTGGCAGTACTTAGCAGGTCAGGTGGCATCTGTGGAGGGAAATAAACAGTCTCTGGTTTGGGCTGGACTGGAAAGGAAGGGAGAAGAAGTCAGGATAAGAAGGTGGGGTAGGAAGGGGAAGGTGTACAATCTTGCAGGTGATAGGTGAAACCAGGTGGTTGAGAACTTGGGTGGGTGGGGGGGGAGTGAAGTAAAAAGCTGGGAGGGGATAGGTGGAAAAAGCAAAAGGCTGAAGATGAGGGAATGTAATAGGAGAGGTAGGGAACCAGAGAGAGATGATGGCAGGTCATGAGGGTAAGGAGATTGGGTGGAAGGGTAACCAGAATGGCGAATGGAAAAAGTGAAAAGGGTGGGGGTAGAAGAGAGCCAGGTTCGAGAAATTAATGTTCATGCCATCATGTTGGCAGCTACCAGGACAGAGTATGAGGTATTGCTTTTACAACCCGAGTTTGACCCTTATTTGGAAAATTGATGAGACCATCGATAGACATGTCAGTATGGGAATGTGAAGTCCTATTGAAGTGGGTAGCTGCTGGGAGATTCTGCCTTTTGCAGTTGAGGGAACAAAGGTGCTTGACAAAGTGGTTCCCTAAACTGCGTTTGATTTCACCAATGTAGAGGATGTCAGACTAGGGTAAAAATAGATGACCCCGAGACACTCGCAAGTGAAATGTAGCCTCAACTGAAAGGACTGTTTGGGGCCCTGAATACCAGTTGTAGCTCATGTCCCATGCAGGGATCAGTGACAGGGTCAGATCGTGGTGAGGAACAAGTGGACAAGAGAGTCACATAGAGAGTGATCCCTACGGAAAGCTGGGGAGGGGCAAAGAGAGGGAGAAGGAAAGGTACACTTAGAGGTTGGATCCCATAGGATATGGCAGAAGTGGCAGAAAATGATGTATTGGATATGGAAGTTCATAGGTATGTAAGGATAAGGGGAATCCTACTTCTGTTACAATGGCTTGGGAATGGGGTGAGGGCAGATGTGCAGAAAATGGAGGCAATGTGGATGAGAGCAGTAATGATGGTGGTGGGAGAGAAACCCTTTTTTGTTTTTAAAGAAAACAGAAGTCTTAATTGTTGTAGAAAAGCAGCTTCATGCTGAGAATAGTTGCAGCGGAGATGGAGGAGCTGAGAGAAGGGATAGCATTTTTACAAGTGACAGGCTGGGAAGAGATACGGTCAAGGTAACTGAGAGTTAGTGGGTTTATAAAAGATATCTACAGATATTCTGTCACCGGTGATGGAGACACAGATATCGAGAAAGGGAATGAGGTGTTAGTGATGAACCAAGTGAATTTGAGGACAAGGTGGAAGATGGAGGTAAACTTGATAAAATTGACAAGCTTACCATGGATGCTGGAAGCAGCACCAATGCAGTCATCAATGTAACTCATGAAGAGTAGGCTTGGAAAATGGACGGCTCCATGTAGCCAATTACAATTCAGGGCCCATGCAAGTGCCCGTAGCAACACCTTTGGGTTGAAACAAGTGTGAGGAACTTGTTGAAGGTAACCAGTTCTGCTGGACATGTTGGAGCAAAATGGAACGCTCCACTCCTTTCTGGTCTGTTGCCCAGACAGAAGTGCAGAGCCTTGAGGCCTTTCTGATGGGGATAGAAATGTCCAAATCATAGTTATTTACTAGTAACTCATAGTTCCCTGCAGTCTGATGGAGTAAATGTTGACTGGTCTGACCTTTTTCCTACCCACCCCCTCCTCTCCTTAAAACCATAAGATGTAGAAACTGAAGTAGGCCTTTCGGCCCATTGAGTCCACTCCGCCATTCAATCATGGGCTGATCCAATTCTTCCAGTCATCCCCGCTCCCCTGCCTTCTCCCCATACCCTTTGATGCCCTGGCTAATCAAAAACCTATCTATCTCTGCCTTAAATGCACCCAATGACTTGGCCTCCACAGCCACGCAACAAATTCCACAGATTTACCACCCTCTGACTAAAGTAATTTCTCCGCATCTCTGTTCTAAATGGATGTTCTTCAATACTGCTCTCTTGTTCTAGACTGCCCTACCATGAGAAACAACTTTGCCATATTTAATCTGTTCAGGCATTTTAACATTTGGAATGCTTCTATGAGATCCCCCCCCCCCCCCCCCCCCAACCATTCTCCTGAACTCCAAGGAATACAGCCCAAGAGCTGCCAGACGTTCCTCATATGGTAACACTTTCATTCCTGGAATCATTCTCGTGAATCTTCTCTGAACCCTCCCCAATGTCAGTATATCCTTTCTAAAGTCTGGAGTCCAAAACCACATACAATACTCCAAGTGTGGTCTCACAAGTGCCTTATAGAACCTCAACATCACATCTCTGCTCTCATATTCTATACCTCCAGAAATGAATGCCAACATTGCATTCGCCTTCTTCACCACCGACTCAACCTTTAGGGTATCCTAGACAAGGACTCATGAGTCCCTTTGCATCTCTGCATTTTGAATTATCTCCCCAACTAAATAATCCACCCGTTTATTTCAGACATTGTAAAAAGCAGTAGGCTCAACACCGAACCCTGTGGAACTCTACTGGTAACCAGCAGCCAGCCAGAATAGGATCCCTTTATTCCCATTCTCTGTTTTCTGCCAATCAGCCAATGCTCCATCCATGCTAGTAACCCCCCTATAATTCCATGGGCTCTTATCTTGCTAAACAGCCTCATATGCGGCACCTTGTCAAAGGCCTTCTGAAAATGCAAGTACCCCACATCTACTGCATCTCCTTTGTCTACCCTGCTTGTAATTTCCTCAAAAAATTGCAGTAGGTTAGGCAGGCAGGATCTTCCTTTCAGGAAACCATGTTGGCTTTGTCATGTGCCTCCAGGTACTTGGTAATCTCATCCCTAACAATTGAATCCAACAACTTCCCAACCACTGATATCAGGCTAACAGATCTATAGTTCCCTTTCTGCTGCCTCCCACCCTTCTTAAATAGCGGAGTAACATTTGCAATTTTCCAGTTATCCGGTACAATGCCAGAATCTATCGATTCTTGAAAGATCATTGTTAATGCCTCCGCAATCTCTCCAGCTACTTCTTTCAGAACCTGAGGGCGCATTCCATCAGGTCCAGGAGATTTATCCACCCTCAGACCATTAGGCTGAACACCTTCTCAGTCGTAATTTTCACTGCACATACTTCCTTTCCTGACACTCTTGAATGTCCGGTACATTGCAGATGTCTTCCACTGTGAAGACTAATGCAAAATATGCTTTCAGTTCCTCTGCCGTCTCTGTGTCTCTCGTTACAATATCTCCTGTGCCATTTTCTACTGGTTCTAAATCTACCCTCAACTCTCTTTTACCCTTTATATACTTAAAAAAACTTCAAGTGCCTTCTTTGATATTAGTTACCAGCTTCCTTTCAGAATTCATCTTTTCCTTCCGAATGACCTTCTTAGTTTCCTTCTGCAAGTTTTTAAAAGCTCCCCAATCCTCTATCTTCCCACTAGCTTTGGCTTCCTTGTATGTCCTCTCTTTTGCTTTTACTTTGGCACTGACTTCACTTGTGTCCTTCTTCCATTTGAAAGTTTCTTCTTATTTGGAATATATCCGTCTTGCTCATCCCTCATTTTTCGCAGAAACTCCAGCCATAGCTGCTCTGCTGTCCTTCCTGCTAGTGTTCCTTTCCACTCCTTGGCCAGTTCCCCTCTCGAGCCATTGTAATTTCTTATATTCCACTGAAATACCGACACATTGGAATTTAGTTTCTCCTTCATCATTCAGGTTACCTTCTCCTCTCTTGCCCTCATGGCATGCCTGTCAACTCCCTCTAGTTCCCCAGCTCCTTCCCCTTTATTCCATGGTTCACTGTCTTCTCCTATTGGATTTGTTCTTCTTCAGCCCTTTACTGCTCTCACCTATCACCTCTCAGCTTCTCATATCATCCCATCTTCCATCTCACCTATCACCTGCCAGCTTCTACTCTGCCCTCTTCCTTTCCTGTTCTGCTAAGGGGTCTTGGCCAAAAATGTTGACTGCTCATTCCCAACCATTGATGCTGCCTAATCTGTTAAAGTATTTTGTATGTATTGCTGAAGATTTTCAGCATCTGCAGAATCTCTTGTGTCTATAGTTGGTAACTGGGTGACTGCAGTTGGTAGCCCAGTACAAATCTCTGCAGAAAACCAATTTTTTCTCTTAGTGATCAAAAAATTCTCCTCAAGCTCATAATTTGCTCCTGATCTTCATTGTGTGACAACTCCAAGTGAATTGTAGAAAGCAACATGAAGTAGAACACATAGATTGATCTAGACAAGCAAAAATTATGTGAAGTTGCTGATGATTTTATTTTGGACAAAATTATTGAGGAAGCAGTTCACCAGAAAGAGCATAAAAAAATGAAAGCGTGAGTATGCTGTGTGGCCTCAAGCTTGATAGACAATTCTTCGAGATTGTAGACTTTTTGTTTTACCATTCCCATGGTCTGCCCTTTATCAAATTATGGTATTGCTTTGCACTGCTATAGCTGTATGTTATAATTATGTGGTCTTGTCAGTGTTAGTCTTTGGTTTGTCTTTTTTTTTTGTGATATCACTGTGGAGGAACGTTGTATCATTTCTCAATGCATGCATGCATTTCTAAATGACAGTAAACGAGGACTGAGTGTCCTCATAATCTAATCTAATCTAATCTAATCCCTACTTCCTCAACATTACCTGTTTCTCTGCCTACCCTTGTATTGTCTGCAAACTTCTGACTTGTTTTTTCTGTCTCCCGTTGTAATTTGTATCTCACATCCTGGCTGTTTTGGGAGCCCCGTACATAACTCCCATCAGGACCTTTTACCCATGCGATTTCTGAACTCTACCCACAAGGATTTTACATCTTTTGATCCCATGCCACCTCTTTTTAAGGATTTAATATCATTTTTATGAACAGTACCACTCTACCTGCCTACCTGCCTATGCTTGGGTGTTAAGCTCCCAAATATTATCCTCTTTCAGCCACAACTCTGTGATGACCACATAATACTTGCCAATCTCTAACTGTGCTACAAAATCATCTACCTTATTCAGTATACTGCATGCATTCAAATATAACATCTTCAGTCCTGTTTTCATCACCCTTTTAATTTTCACTTTTGCCCCCACGTTACACTTCAATTCATCCCACTGACTGCAGTTTTCCTGTATCACCTGCCTGTCCTTGCTCGGTTTCACAACACACTGCATCTACTTGTATACCAAGGTACATTAAGTCCAGGTGCCACTGTAACATAATGGTTAGCACAGCACTATTACAGCTCGAGACATTGGAGTTTGGAATTCAATTCAGATGTCATCTGTAAGGAGTCAGCTCACTCTCCCCATGGAATGTGTGGGTTTTCTCTGGGTCCTTCGGTTTCCTCCCACAGTCCAAAGCTGTACTGGTCAGTAAGTTTATTGCTCACTGCAGATTGTCCTATGATTAATCTAGGGTTGCATGAGGAGTTTCTGGGCGGTGCAGCTCGAAGTGCCTGTACCACGCTGTATCTCCCAAAAAATACCAACTACATCATCTTCAGCCTTATCACTC
Organism: Mobula birostris; assembly: GCF_030028105.1. NCBI lineage: Eukaryota > Metazoa > Chordata > Chondrichthyes > Myliobatiformes > Myliobatidae > Mobula > Mobula birostris. Next base: position 194,020,356 of record NC_092372.1, on the reverse strand, counting down.
CCATTCTGATCTACCTCCCAAATTGGTTTAAACCCTCAGGATCAGGCACAACCCTTTCTTTTTGTACAGACCATCTCTTCCCCAGAAGAGATCCCAATGATCCAGAAATCTGAAGCCCTCCCCCTGTACCAGTTGCTACCCTTACTGGCACTTGGCATAGGCATCAATCTTGAGATTACTACCTGGAGGTCCTGCTTTTCAGCTTTTTGCCCAGTTCCCTGTATTGTCTCTTCAGGACCTGCTCAGTTTTCCTACGTATTTCATTGGTACCAATATGTACCAGGACTTCCAGCTGCTCACTCCCCCTACCCTGCTTTAGAATGCTGAGGACCCGATCTAGACATCACTGACCCTCGCACCTGGGAAGCAACATATCATCCTGGTGCTTCTTTAAAGTCCACAGAATTTAATGCAGGAAAAGACAGTGTCCAAATCTAACACTAAATCAATGGATTAGGCTAGAGCTAAAACTAAAGACTGTAACTGTATGTGACTGTACATAGCATTCAAAAGAACATCAACTGAGTGCACAAATAGAAACAAACATCTTATAGGTATTACAGTGACAAGAGTAGAGGATAATGTGGAACAAGTTGTGAATATTGATGGGTAGTTGACATTTAGGAAGAACAGGAAGCAAGCAAATGGTAATGTCTGGCTGTATTAATGATGGTCTCTGCATAGAATAAAGGGTGGATAGAGAAGCATTTAGTTTTGAAATGAAAAAAATATAAAGAAGAATTCACTTGTGGAAACTGTTTCCCAACAGTAGCCACGGTGTAGTTGGAAAGAAGCTTAATAGGAAGGTATGGCAACAATGATAAAACATTTTAAGATATGTTAGGCTGTAAAAAACATATGTCAAGAAAATCTTGTTCTCTAAGACGATTTTGGATGCTGTAATTTATTAGAATGGCACAGCATAAAGAGTCGGCTATACGAGATCTATTCTTGTCAATGATAAGTATTAATTAATGACTTCATTCTGAAGGTATCCCATGGTAGAACTGATCATGATGTGGGTAAAATTTGATGAAGGAAGGAGTGAGTCTAAGACTAGTATTATAAGCAAACTTTGAGGACAGCAGATTGACAGCAGTATGAAAAATATTTAACAAATAAATAAAAATTATATGGAAGGAAACCCCAGAATGTGACATAAAACTAGACAAAACTGTAAAGAACATGAATTTGATAGATATTTAATAAAGAAATAAACTGAAAAATGCATAGTTTGGAAATAGTGATGGTAGATGATTCATAAAGATATTTTGTATTGTTATGGATGATGCAGGTAAGATTCCAGAAATATTTGTAGATCAGAAATTGGAATGAATGGAAGAATTCAGGAAAATTATAATAGTTGATGCTGTGTCACTGAGCAGATTGCTGGAGCTCTGTATTAAACTGGTTGTAGTTCTATTCCCAGCAGACAGGCTGAGGACTGTAGTACCAATGGTGAGGACTACTGGTCAAGGGAGGTGGTTAAGCGCTTATGGGACTGCTTTGAATTGGTGCACAGGACAACATTCAGGGATTTTTCTTTGAATCAGGACTTTTGTGAATGAGAACATCCCAGATGTACCCATTGATGAACCAGTCTGCTGAGGGCTAAATCTGTAGCATTCAAAACCGGTGATCCACAACTGTACAAGAGGTCCAGGAATGATCCATAGAGCCTATTTTAAGAGCTAAGAAACAATTCTGATTGAGATTAGGGATGGAATTGGATGCAAGTCAGCCCTGGTGGAGTTTGCAGACCATTACTTCCTACAAGTTGAAACTAACATCGTGAATGGTTGTGATGCTTCAGTCCCAAATGAGCTCGACACCATTTATGCATGCTTTGAAAGGAAGAATAAGACTACACCTGTATGAATTCCTGCAGCACCTGGTGACCCTATGATCTCTGTACTGGAGGCTGACATCGGAACATCTTTCAATAAGGTGAACCTGCACAAAGAGATGGGTCCTGATGGTGTACCTGGCAGGGCGGTGAAAACCTGTGTCATCTAACTGGCAGGACTGTTCAAGGACATCTTCAGTCTCTTACTGCTGGAGTTGGAGATTTCTATTTGCTTTGAAAGGGCATCAGTCACACCAATGTGCAAGAAGAACGGGGTGTGCTGCCTTTATGACTATCCACAATAGCACTGATGAATACTGTGATGAAGTGCTTTGGAAGGTTGGTTATAGCCAGAATCAACTCCTGCTTGGGCAAGCAGCTGAGCCAACTGCAGTTTGTCTACTGTTGTAATAGGTCTACAGTACATTGCAATGCACAATACTAAAAGCTATAGATTACAACAAGTGTATATATTTTAAAAAAAAAGTAAGTCGTGCAAAAAGAGGAAAAAGGGAAAAAATACTGAGGTAATATTTATGGCTTCATTGTCTTTTCAACATTATGAAGTGGAGAGAAAGAAGCTGTTCCTAAAACATTGACTGTGTCTCTTTAGGCTCTTATACTTTAATGGTAGCAATGAGAAGGGGGCATGTCCTGAGCAATGATGGACGTCACCTTTGTGAGGCATTGCCTTTCGAAGATGTTCTCCACGCTGGGGAGGTTAATGCCCATGGGGGAGCTGACTGAGTTTACAACTTTCTGCACCTTTTTCTGATCCTGTGCAGTGGACCCTCCTTACCAGACGGTGATGTGACCGGTTAGAATGCTCTCCATGGCCTTTCTGTAGAAACTTCCGAATGTCTTTGGTGATGTACCAATTCTGTTCAAACTTCTAATGAAATATAGCTCAGCACCACTAGCAGGTTCAGGAACAGTTATTAACCCTGAACCATCAGGCTCTTGAAATGAGGGGATGGATAAACTCACTCAGCTTCACTTGCCCCATCACTGAGCTGTTCCCACAAGCTATGGGCTCACTTTTAGGGACTCTCCATCTCATGTTCTTGATACTTATTGCTAAAGTATTTATTATCGTTAGTTTTTTTGTAGTTGTACAGTTTGTTTTATGCAGTTTTTGTGTGTTTCTTTATACTTATTGTGAATGCCAGCAAGAAAATGAATTTCAGGGTTGTATATGGTGACATGTATGTACTCAGATAATAAATTTACTTTGAACTTTAATTGGTGGTGGATTTCTTACGCTGAAGGTCCTGTTATCATGCTGAGAGCATGACTCTAATCTGATTGCTGATAGCATGAACTTCTCAAACTTCCGCTAATGCCCCACCTCCCCCTTGTACCCCATCTGTTACTTATTTATTTATATACACACATTCTTTTTCTCTCTCATTTTTCTCCCTCTGTCCCGCTCACTATACCCCTTGCCCATCCTCTAGGTTCCCCGCTCCCCCTTTCTTTCTCTCTAGGCCTCCTGTCCCATGATCCTCTCATATCCCTTTTGCCAATCAACTGTCCAGCTCTTGGCTCCATCCTTCCCCCTCCTGTCTTCTCTTATCATTTCGGATCTCCCCCTCTCCCTCCCACTTTCAAATCTCTTACTAGCTCTTCCTTCAGTTAGTCCGGATGAAGGGTCTCAGCTCAAAACGTCGACTGTACCTCTTCCTAGAGATGCTGCCTGGCCTGCTGCGTTCACCAGCAACTTTTATGTGTGTTGCTGAAATAGGTGGGTTATTTTACGAGGAAAGATTTAATTGGCTACGCTCAAGTTTAGGAGAGTGAGAGGGCACTTGATTGAAACAAATTTAATCATGAACGACCTTGCCAGACTGCATGGGGATGCTTCTTGTGGGAGAATTTAGAACCAGGGAATCAGATATTGTAAGTGATTTTAATAATTACATAAATCAATAATGTACTGTGATATTGTGTAGGTTCAAATCCAGTTATTGTTTCAGGTGAGACATTTACTGCAACTGAAATATTAAAACAAATGTGCAGTTATTTCCTGCAAATAACTAATTTTTTGAGTTATGCTGCCTTTCCATCTGATGCTGTGGTGTCCAGTTACATTGTAAGAATCCTTTGTGATTCTGACAGCAAAAATTGTTTAGAATTGCTGCTGAAGTGAATACCAGTATCTGTAATAGCTTTTTGTGGGGGTGGTTGAGTAGGAGAATTGTATGAGTAAAAGTGGATTTTGGCAGTGTGAACATAAACTCCAGTAAACATTAGTTCACAGACCAGCTTTCTGGTTGGGTTGCAAGCAGCTGTTGCCTGAAATGGTGAAATGCATAGAATGATAAGGGATACCTGGTTCAGCAGCTTAGCCCTTCATGAAGTATTAGTTTAACATCTATTGTTGCCAAGATGGGAGAATCAGTAATCAACGAAGGTATTTGTATTCATTTAAGAAAGGTGAATATTATTAAACCTAGTCTGTTTGGTTTTATGAAAGGTAAATCCATGTTTAGTAAATGTGCTTGAATCCTTTATGACTGTGACAAGAAAGTTGATGGAAGGGACCCTCTAGATGCCAAATGCTTTTGGGAATTAAGTACAGTACAAAGTGCAACAAAAGAGGCTGTTGCTTAAACTAAGAGCCCATGGCACGAGAGGAGGAGTGTTAGCATGAAAACCTGGCTGTCATGTAGAAAAAGTTGGAAAAGAACATAAAGCAGTACAGCACAAGAACAGTCCTTTGCCCTGTCATGTCTTGCTGTCTAAACTCACCCTTCTGACTGCATCCATCTAATGCCCGTTCAGATATCAGTTTAAATGCCTTGTCTACTTCCGCTTCCTTCCCAGGAAGCACGTTTCACAGACACCACTCTCTGTGATTTTCAAAGAGTACTTTACTGCGGATAACTGGATCATAAAATTTGCAGATGTCACCAAGATTGGGGGTGTAGTGGACACTGAGGAAGGCTATCATGGCTTGCAGAAAAATGGCAGGTGGAATTTAATGCAGACAAGTGTGAGGTTTTGCACTTCGGTAGGTCTTACACAGTGAACGAAAGGGCACTGATCTGGGAATACAGGTCCATAATTTGTTGAAAGTGGTGTCACAGGTAGACAGGGTCGTAAAGAAAGCTTTGCACATTGGCCTACATAAATCAAAGTATTGAGTACAGGAAATGGGTGTTATGTTGAAGTTGTATAAGACGTTGGTGAGGCCTAATTGAGTCTCGTGTGCAGTTTTGGTCACCTACCTACAGGGAAGATGTAAACAAGGTTGAACGAGGGCAGAGAACATTTACAAGGATGTTGTCGAGACTGGAGGACCTGAATTATAAGGAAAGATTGAATAGGTTTGGACTGTATTCCTTAAAACGTAGAAGATTGAGAGGAGGTTTAACAGAGGAATGCAAAATTATGAGGGGTATAGATAGGGTAAATGCAAGCAGGCTTTTTCCACTGAAGTCGGGTTGGACTACAGCCACAGGTCATGGGCTAAGGGTAAAAGATGAGATGTTTATGGGAATATGAAGGTTATGATGGTGCAGAATGAGCTGCCAGCACAAATGTTGTATGCAGGCTTGATTTCAAGTGTAAAAGAAGTTTGGATAGGTACATGGATGGTAGGGGTATGGAGGGCTACGGTCCTGGTGCAGACCGATGGGAATAGGCAGTTTAAATGGTTTTGGCATTGATTATGATGGGCCGAAGGGCCTGCTTCTGTGCTTGTACTTCTCTATGACTCTACAAACCTTAAAAAGAACACTGTTAAAATTGTGAGGCAGTTTCTGGCCCATGTTAAAACCATGCTGATTATCCCTAATACATTGATACTTTTCCAAATGTGAGGAGATGCTTTTCCAAATGTGAGAAGTGCTGTCTCTAAAAGTCTTCTCCAATAATTTTACTATAAGTGATGTAAAGCTCACTGGCCTATAATATCCTGGATTATCATTGTTGGTTTTCTTAAAGCAAGAGCATTGGCAATTCTGCAGTCTTCTGATATCTTGCCTGTGGCTAAAGAGGATACAAAGATCTCTGTCAATGCCCCAGAAATCTCTTCCCTTGCCTCCATCAGCATCATTGCATACATCTCATCAGTCCCTGGGCATTTGCCCATCTTGGTGTTTTTCAAGACATCCAATAGCTCTTAGTTCTAAGTCTGATGTGCCTAGAATATCAATATACCCCTACTGATCTCGGCATCATCCTTGTCCTCCTTGGTGAATGGCAATGCAAAATACTCATTAAGGATATTGCACTCTTCCTCTGACTCCACACATAAATCATCTCTTCTGCCTTAAGGAAACTTGCTCTTTCCTAAGCTGCTCTCTTGCTTTTAATGTACAGACAAAATGCCTTTCAATTATTTTGAAGGACATTTTGTGGCCTCTTATCCCTTTAAATTCCTTGTTTAAGTTCTTTCCTGCTTCAAGAACCTTGTCTAATTTCAGCTTCCTGATTCTTACATGCAGTATTTTTTTAAATTTTTGATGAAACTTGCAATATTCTATGTCATTCAAGGTCCCAAATTTTGTCTTGTATCTTTCATCCTCACAGCAGATACTATCCTAACCAGCTGGCCTTTAAAGGATTTCAACGTGATAGTTATGAATTTACCTCAAACAGCTGCTTCCCATCTACTTTCTTTACTTTTTGCCGAATACTGTTGTAAAATTGGTTCCTCCAAATTTAGCACTTACACTGGAGAGCTAGTCTTTATCTTAAAACTTGAGTTCCCAGATCCCTGTTCTCAAAATGTTCTCCCACTGAAAATCAGATTACCTGGCCAGATCCCAGTGAAGGATCTGGTAAGGCCTCTTTTCTATTTAGATACCTACATACTGCTACAAGAAATCCTCCTGGATGAACCAATTAATTTCTGACCTATCTGGACCCCTGGCACAATTAAACTCCCAAAAGCTCAAGTAATTTAGGACTGTGGGGAGATGACTTAAAAGTGAAGGTAAGGCTGGAAGCAAATCAGCCATAATTGTATCGAATAACAGAGCATGCTTGATGGGCTGAGAGGTCTCTTCTTCATCCTGCTTTATTTTCCATTCATGCACTTTTAGTGCTTTTTCACATAGAGTGCAAACTGTCTACTTCTGCTGAATGGCATTGAGGACAACCAATAAAGTTCCTCTTTTCATTTACTGATGAGCAAGGCACATTGAATCCAAACTGAATTGGTGTCCTATAACACGGCTCATCTACCCTGAATGGATGCCAAAAGATGCATGGATTGAAACTGCCAGCAAACACAGTTTTTACTGCCAGCAGGATACCCTGGCAAAACAAAACAGAATCCCTTTCCCTGACCATATAATGGTCAGTACTGGTTCTGAAATGAATGGGAATTATTGTATGCTAGATGGTAAAGATAAGAAAGTAGGCTTGGCTATTCTGATTTATATTTCTTTAAAGAATAATTATAAATAAAGTTGTGCTTCACTGTGATTTTTAATTGTTTTTTTCAGCTGTGAAAACTTGAATGCACGGCAATTCTTCACCTCTCAGAATCTACCAAGCCATCCTATAGTTGAGATTGGAGTATCACTGAATGTCCTTGTTTGTGAAAAAATAATGAAACAAAAATATTTATTTGCACTTGATCATTCAGTTCTTTATGCAATACCACCAGAAACCTGCTTGATAACTGCTATTACGATTTATACAGGTGGCCTATATTAAGGTTTTGCATGGATGAGTTTCCTGAATTCTCCCTCTCCCTCATCAGTGTGTTCAGTTCATCTACATTAGCCGCACCACTGTCTTCTAGGAGCGTGTTGACCATAGTCTTGGGAGGGCGCCCAGGGTTCATCCTCCCATGCTTGGGCTCCCATATGATGACTAGGCTGGCAGGTAGCTCGGGGTGGCATAGACAGAGCCCCGCTAGTTGCAGTCTTCTCGCCTCGATTTTAGTGGTGAGCATCGGTAGGTCGTCATAGAGCTCGATGTTCGTCATGTGCTGTTGCCAACTCACGTCAAGAGCCATCCGGAGCATTCGTGTATAGCAACCATCTAGAGACTTTCGCATAGTCTTGGTGACTGTCCATGTCTCGCATCCGTACATGAGAATGGACTCTATGACTGCTATGAAGATCCTCTTTTTAAGCCCTCTGGTCAGGTTTGACTTCCAGATTTCCTTCATGTCATTCATAGCCCTCCACGCCAGCGCCTTACATATCTTTATGTCTTTCTCTGAACTCCTCATTCTTGAACTGAGGTATTTGAAGTCAAAGACTTTCTTAATGGTATCATTCTTTACGGTCTTGAGAGTACCTTCGTTGCAGTTAAACGCCGTGTACTCTGTCCTTTTAGTGTTTAGGTGAAGTCCAACTTTATTGCACTCAATTTCCACTTTTGTCAGTAGCTGCTATGCTCCCTCCATCTGGTCAGAGAGCAGGATTAATTCATCTGCAAAATCGAGATCTGTGAGTGTAACTGGTCTGACCCTTTTGGTTTGTCCTGGTTTTATGGTAAAACCAAGCATGTCATGATCTTTGGTAGCTTGACGCAGAGCGTAATCAAGGACGATTATAAAGATGTAGGGTACCAGAGTGTCTCCTTGCAGCACACCAGCTAGGAGCTCGATCACTGCTGTTTCTCTGTCTGGTGATACAACTTTCGCCATGGTTTTGGTATAGCTGGACTCTATTGCTCTCAGTAGATGGTCTGGCACTCCGTAAACTTTCAGGATCTTCAGCTTTTTACCTCGGTGAATGGAGTCAAAAGCTTTGCGAAAATCGATGGAAGTAAGCGCAGCTGGTAGGTTGTTCTTCTTGACTTCCTCGATGATTCTACAGACAGCAAGTATTTGCATTACTGTTGTGTGCTTCTGCCAACCATTCTGATTGAATCTTAGCTTAGGGTCAATGGCAGTGCAAATCCTGCTCAAGATCATCCGATTGTATAACTTTGCTAAGATGCAGGTCAAGCTGATACCGTGGTAGTTATGTCTTTGTGAGGGATCCAGACCTGGGGACTGGGATAATGTTTGAGAATGACCACTGTTCTGGTTTGTCGCCTTTCGTCAGTGTCGTATTACATATGTCCAGCAAGATGTCGTCCAGGTCGCAGTTCTTCAGGACATCTGGTGGTATCCCATCTGGTCCAGTGCTCCTGCCCTGTTTGAGTGCATATTTGGCTGCCTTCAGTTCCTCAGTGGTGAATGGGCCGTCATGGTTGTCGACTTGTGTTAGTATCGTGGGTATGTCCTCTTCTTCTTCTTCTTCCACGATCATTGGAGGCTTCCCAGCAGGTTCTTAAAGTGGGTAAACCATGTCTGGACACTGTTTAGAGTTAGAGATAGATACTTTATTGATCCCAAAGGAAATTACAGTGTCACAGTAGCAATGCAAGTGCACAGATATAAATATTAGATATAAATATTAGAAGAGAAGTAAAAAAAGAATAAAGAAATAAGTTACCTCAAACAGTCTAACAGGAGGGGGTAATTTTCTCCGGCTGTAGATTGACTCATTATGGAGCCTAATGGCCAAGGGTAAGGATGACCTTGTGTAGCACTCTTTGGGGCAGTGCAGTTATCTTAGTCTATTACTAGGAGTGCTCCTCTTTTCAGCTAAGGTTTCATAGAGAGGGTGAGAAACATTGTCCAGAATTGGCAGGATTTTCTGTAGGGTCCTTTGTTCTAACACCAGCCTCCTGTGTATCCAGTTTGACTCTTATAACAGAGCCAGCCTTTCTGATCAGTTTATTGAGCCTGTTGGCATCACCTGTGTTGATGCCATTGCCCCAGCATACCACTGCATAGAAGATTGTACTGGTGACCACAGATGGGTAGAACATGTGAAGGAGAGGCATGCATACTCCAAACGACCTCGGTCTCCTCAGGAAGTAGTGATAACTAGCCCTTCTTGTACACAGCATCTGTGTTGGTGCTCCACTCAAGTCTGTCATTCAGGTGCATCCCCAGATATTTGTAGGTCATCAGCACATCCTCGTCTTCACCATCAACAGTAACAGGAAGCAATGCAGGCTATGTGGGGAGAATAAAAAAAAAGGGATTCATGTAATATGGGTGCTGATGGTTGGCATGGTCTCGAGGCATGAAAGACCTGTTTCCATGTGCATATGTCTGTGATTCATATTCCGCCCCTTGCCTAAGACTCAATATTGGAGTATAATTTAACATGGTTTATTATATGTTTATCAGGAGCTCATTGCCTGGACAATTCCCTCCATAGTTATTTTTTAAGTTGCTATCTTGAACTTTATTCCGATGGACCTTCCTTTTCTGCGTAGATCCCTTATCATAGTAAAATGGACATTTGTAATCCCAAGAAGTGAAGATGATAAGAAAGTTATTTTCTTTTTAAACCACACTGCAAATGCCTTTTGGGATACTGTATTTCAAATTATCTTGAAGCTATTGAAGTGTGTCAGAAGTATTTATGAGAAATGGCAGCCTAATTGTACACAATCTGTTCTTACAAGCAGCTCTGTGGTAATGATCAGGTATCTGTTTTGGTAATATTGAATGAGTAAATTAGCTATGACATTGGGTTTTATCAGAGATAGGTGATTGCAATATTATAGTGTTAAATAGGAGGATAAATTCATGGAAAGTGTAAAAGTTTTCCAGATGGAGCCTTGGTTTGTTCAGTCTCATCTGAAAAATGCCGCCTTTAGTCATATAGCACTTTGGTCTTCCACTGAAATGTGTATCAATATTTCAGTGCACGTGACAAATTCACAACCTGATTGAGTTCAAATGTGCCCAATTGAGTTGCATCTGATGCCTATGACACGCTGCTTTAGTCCCTATCTGCAAGGGTAGATAATCATTGAATAAGATTAACATTTAGCACATTATTAACTGGCAAATTATTTGCTTGGGACATATGAAATGTAAATTTGTGGCCAACTTTGGGCCGAAGGGCCTATATTGTGCTGTAGCTTTTCTGTGTTTCTTTGTAAATCAAATTTTGTTTGGAGAGCTTTTAAACTCATTGTGGTCTTTTCTAGGGAAAGTGGGATGAGCAGATCGGATTGCATTTCAGCAGGTCAGGGAAATATCCTTGCAGAGGACAGGGAAGGGGCTGTGGGGGATTGGTGTGGTTTCAAAGTTCAAAGTAAATGTATTATTAAAGAATACAGCCCTGAGATTCATTTTGTTGCTGGCATACTGAATAAATCCCAATAATCATAAAAGAATCAATGAAAGACTGCACCAACAGGATGGACAACCACTGTGCAAATTCTAAAAGAAAGGGATGGGAGGGAGGGAAATAAATAAATAATCAATCAATATTGAGAACATGAGATGAAGAATCCTTGAAAGTGAGTCCATAGGTTGTGGAAACAGTTCAGTAATGGGCAAGGGAATTTGAGAGAAGTTATCTCCTCAGGTTTAAGAGCCTGATGGTTAATGTGTAATAACTGCTCCTTTGTCTGGTGGTGAGAGTCTTGAGTTTATCACCCACCTTCTTCCTAGTGGCAGCAGCAAGAAGGGAGCATGACCTTGAAGCTGGGGTTCCTGATGATGGGCACTCTTTTCCTGTGAAAACGTTCTTGCTCTGTGCTCAATGGTGGGAGGGCTTTAGACGTCTTGGACAGCACTGCATCTGCTACTTTTTGTAGGATTTTCCATTTAAGAGCATTGGTATTTCCCTATTCAGCTGTGATGCAGCCAGTCAATGTACTCTCCACCACGCATCTGTAGAAATTTGTCAAATTTTAGATGTCACGCAGAATCTTTGCAAACCTCTAAGGAAGTAGAGGTGCTGCCATGCTTTCTTCATATTTGCACTTCCTGCTGGGCCCAGGTTTGATTTTGCATTTGGGGAATAGACAGGACAAATTAAATTATCAAAGGTAGGGGGTAGGCAAAATTTTGGCATGTATACAAGGTAGTTTTCCAGATCAATATATTGAGAATCCAATTTGGGAAAATGCTGTTTTCGGTCTTAATTAGTGAAAAGAGTAAAAGTTGATTGATACAGTTGTAATAGGGCCATAATATAAAATTTTACATAGAGTTTGAATCAGAATTAGTTTTGAATTAAACTGCCATCTTGCATCTAAACAAACGGAAGGGAGAGTTGGCTATTGCTGATGGGGAAAATGCATTGAAAGGTAAAATATTTAAAATTTATTTAAAATAAAGCACAATTGCAGAAAAGATGCTTTCCTTCAGGTACAAAATCCAATAATGATAGACAGGGTAAATTAAGTTACACTCAACAGTTCCAGAGGATATGAACTGGTTTTGATCACCAAAAATTGCTCGTACCATTTATTCCCTACTGATGCTAAGACGTTGCTTTATGGGTAGAGCTTACAGAGCTGAATGAGACTTCCATTAGCTAGGAAATTTGTCCTGAATTCCCTGAAGGGATTAAGTCATGTGGGCACAAGTAAAAGTACTAATCCTGGATTTGATAGAGGGACATTTAAAACTGTAATGGAATAACTGAATGGCAAAGGGTTGTATATTTCATCACTTTGCGTAAAGATTTCACAATATAAAGGATCAAATTTGTTTAGTAGAGGAACCAATTGTTTAAAAATCTTCTCAAGCAATATTAGGGGCTTTAAAGACCTTGGCTTTTGGTTAGTTGTAGTGGTAGGTTTTGACTATTGAAGTTAGATATACAACAGTTAAGTGTCTACAGCAGTATTAATGTAAGGAGCAAGCTTATAAAGTTGGTAGAAATAGCAGTAGACCTGAGGTCTGGAAACAGTTCAAAACTTGGAAAAGGTGGACCAATAAATTGAATAAAACAAGATGAGAGCAAACTGGCAACAAAAAATATATATATAGGGAAGTAAAAAGCAAAAGACTAGTGAGAGATTGGAGAGATCATAATGGAGAATAAGGGAAATGGCAGAGGAACCAAACAATGACCTTGAACCAATCTTCACAGAAGAAGACAGAAAACTTGCCTGAAATACTAAAGAACACACACTAGCAAGAAGGAGTAACTGAAGGAAATAAGAATTAATTTAAAAAAAGTTAGTTATCAAGAGGAAATCTGCAGATGCTGGATATCCAAAGCACGACACATAAAATGCTGGAGGAACTCAGCAGGCCAGGAAGCACCTATGGAAAAGAGTTCAGTCGACATGGTCCTGCAGAAGGGTCTCAGCCCGATACGTTGACTGTACTCTTTTCCATAGATGTTGCCTGGCATGCTGAGTTCCTGATAGCAATCACACTAAGCTCATCATTCTCTGAGGGAGAGGGGGATTACTGCATATTAATAGAAACATAGAAAACCTACAGCACAATACAGGCCGTTCGGCCCACAAAGCTGTGCCGAACATGTCCCTACCTTAGGACTATCTAGGCTTTACCCATAGACCCCTGTTTTTCTAAGCTCCGTGTAGCCATCCAGGAGTCTCTTAAAAGACCCTATCATTTCCGCCTCCACCACTGCCGCTGGCAGCCCATTCCACGCACTCACCGCTCTCTGTGTAAATAAATAAATAAATAAATAAACAAACAAATAAATAAACAAATAAATAAATTGCCCCTGACATTTCCTCTGTACCTACTTCCAAGCACTTTAAAACTATGCCCTCTCGTGTTAGCCATTTCAGCCCTGGGGAAAAGCTTCTGACTATCCACACGATCAATGCTTCTCATTATCTTGTACACCTCTATCAGGTCACCTCTCATCCTCCGTCACTCCAAGGAGAAAAGGCCGAGTTCACTCAACCTATTCTCATAAGGCATGCTCCCCAATCCAGGCAATATCCTTGTAAATCTCCTCTGCACCCTTTCTATGGTTTCCACGTCCTTCCTGTAGTGAGGCGACCAGAACTGAGCACAGTACTCCAAGTGGGGTCTGACCAGGGTCGTATATAGCTGCAACATTACCTCTTGGCTCTTGAACTCAGTCCCATGATTGATGAAGGCCAATGCACCATATGCCTTCTTAACCACAGAGTCAACCTGCGTAGCAGCTTTGAGTGTCCTGTGGACTCTGATCCTCCATACTGCCAAGAGTCTTACCATTAATGCTATATTAGTAGGGAAAATGCTGGGATCTGCAGTAAGGATGTATTAACAGGGTCATAATAGGGAAATAATAGATTGGAACAAAGTCATCATGGATTTATAAAAGAGCAATTATGTTTTACTTTATCTACTGGAGTTCATTGCAGATATGACTTGTAGCATGGCTGTGGGGAGGGAGGGGGGGCATAGTAGATGTAGTATATTTGGAACTTTCAGAAGGCCTCACACAGATGGTTGGACAGCAAAGCCAGAGCATATGGAAGGAGGAAAAAAAGCTTCAGATGCTCTAAATTTAAAATAAAAAAAAAACAGAAATTGCTGGAAAATCGCACTGGGTGAGGCAGCACCTATGGAAAGAGAACAGGTCCTATATTGAAGCAACACACACAAAACGCTGAAGGAACTCAGCAGGCCAGGCAGCATATATGGCAAATTGTGTACATACATCTGCTGATGCTTCTGGACACATCTTCAGTGATGTTCCTGGAATCATCGGGTGTTTCAGGTCTTTCAACATCATACAACCTCCTCCAGGTGACCCAGTCGGGGCTGATCAGACCCCAGCTTGTGTCCAGATGGCTAGCTACTTATGACTCCATGGCTCCCCTCTTTTGAGCCACAGCCATCTTGAGGTCCTCTCTGCCACATCGGTGGTACTGTGGATGGCTCTCCTCTTCCTCTCTCCCTCGATGTCCAAATTGCTGTAAACAGTCAAAGTTTCAGGCCTGCTGAGCTCCTCCAGCATTTTGTGTGTGTTGCTTGGATTATCAACATCAGCAGACTTTCACCTTTTTCCATAAATGCTGCTTAACCTGTTGTTTTTTTTCCAGCATTTCTATTGTTTATTTTAGACCATACAGAATTGGGGGTTATATACTGACATGTATTTAAAATAAGTTATTGGACAGAAAGCAAGTGGGAATAAATGAATCTCTCTCTGATCAGGGGGTGGGGACTGCTTGGGTACTACTTGCAGTAGTTTTTTTCCCAGTGCCTTGCTGTAGCTTTTCATAATCATTATCAACAATTTAGCTGAAGGGACCAATTGTCATCTTTCCAAATTTACTGGCAATAGAACAAAATAGGTGGGATAGTGTGTAAACAAGTTTCAGGGAACATAGATGAGGTAAGTGAGTAAGCGCTTGGCATGGCAGATGGAGTAGAACTTGAAAAATAATGCATAAAATAGCAAAGCAGTTTTTTTAATGAAGAAGATTGGGTAATGTTGATGTTCAAAGGGATTTGGGTGAAGGTCACTAAAACTCAACGTGCAGGTGCAGCAAGTGATTAGGAAGGCAAATGCTATGTGCCCTTTATTATAAGAGGATAAGGAATGAAGATGCCTTTCTGCACTAGTATACAACCTTAGGTGAGACTACACCTCAAGAATTGTGTACCTAAGAAAAAATGTACTTGCCACAATTCATAATATTGATTCCAGGAACAGTGAGTTTGTCATACCAGGCAAAAGTAAGTAAAGTAGGTCTGTATTTTCTAGTGTTCAGAAGAATCAGGGGTTTCATTGACAGAAATAAAGTTCTTATAGGGCTCATTAGGGTGGATTTGGGGAGGAGTCTCCTAGCTGAAGAGGTTTGATGTAGGGCCCACAGTGTCAGAATAAAGGGTAGGCTATTTCTTTATACAAAATAAAACAGTTCTTTTGAAATTTTACCTCCCAGCATATTGTAAAGGCTCAGTCATTTAATTCATTCGAAACAGATCCATAGATGTTTAGAAATTTATGGAACCCAGGTAACCCAGGAAAATGAGGTAGAAGGAATCTTGAAGTAGGAGAACAGCCACGATCTTGATGAACGGCTGAGATGAACCTACTGGCCTACCCCTGTTCCCATTTTAATGTACAGTACTCACTTTACAGCTTAGTTTTTTTGTGTCTGCCCCTGTTAATTTTTACAGTCACTCTGTTTACTTTGACAGTAATTCAAAGTTTGCTTTTCAGTAGGAGGAGCAATGTGGATTCCCATCTCTTGCTTTAACACAACATATGTAGAAACTTTTCTGAGATTCCCCCCATATTGTTAACATCGAAATGTAGGTAAAATAGGGTATGTTTAAAAGTGTGGTATCAGTTAAGGTGGGTGTCATGACATAATGGATGCCTCATTGAGAACGTGGGTGGCTGTTGAGAAACTCTGTGCTGGAAAATGCCTCTGCTTGTGTGCTGAGCAACATGTGCAACAATTTTAGTGTGCAGTTTGTCAGGTTAGCATGTTCTGATTACGTACAATAGGGATCTTTCTACTCTAATCCTTTCTCTTTGCTATGTTAAGTTAACACGTAACTCTGAGTTCAACGTGTCTTAATTGCTTAATTGTTCAATGAATCAGCATATGGCTCAGTCATTGGTATACTAAGATGGTGGCACGTATAAGGCCGTGGTCTCTTGGGGGCAGGGGGGGAACAAAAGATAATTTTTCTTTCTTTCTTTGTGTGTTTTTATACATAGTAAGACTATTCTTGATTCCAATAACTACGTGTACAGCAGGTCCACCGCATCAGTGAGTTGCTCATTATTTGGAGTATCCAGATGGGGTGTCATAAGTGCTGGCTGGTGGTTCAGAGGAGGAGTGATAGAGTCTGGTTGGGCCGTCATGCCAAGAGGTTCGAGTTGGAGAGTTGGGCAGTTGGTCTGGTAGGTTCAAGTTGGGCTGCCGTGCTGGGGTGCAGGAGAAGCCGGATTGGGTTTGACCTGAGTGCAGACCGTGCTGCTGCCCACTACTCGGAGCCACTGGAGTTGGTCCCTTCAAGTTGGCGTGAAGGTGGCATGCAGTGAAAATGTGAGTGACTGTCTTGGACGTTTCTTTTGCAATCATGAGACCCTGTTGGACATTGATTGCCACAGGCCTGCTTCCCTTGTCTGGTGGCAAGACAGGTGACGAAGCAGCAGTGTCATTTCATTGTGGCAACGACTAGGCCTCAAGCCTCGGGCTTGTGTTGTAGCCTGGCGTCTGGGCTCGGTTGGGGGTGGCCGCTGCTGTTGATGCTGTCCCAAGTGGTGGGTCAGTGGAGTTACAGGCTGGATGGCGGGGAACTATCAATTTGCGGGACTTATCGCTCAGGGCCTTGGACTGAAAATGTGTATTCTTACGTGGCTATGTTCATTTTTTTTCCTTTCTCGTTATTTTGAATGCATATGTATGTTTTTGCACCTTGACTCCAGGGAAAAGCTGTCTCCTTCGGCTGTATCCATGTATGGTTTGAATAGCAATTAAACTTGATTTGATAAGCCCTTGTTATCTGAGGATCTGTCATAAATTGCTGGGAGTATGAGCCAGGAGTACAACAAGATAGGGACTACTGAGAGTTAGGTATGCAAGTAGATTTGCAGCAAGAGCCAGGGCCCATATTGTAGTCCAGATGTGTGGCCAGACATGGGTTGGGAGTGTGGGCCTGAAACATATAGGCTGTAAGTCACTAGGTTTCCTTTTAAACTCTAGATTTACTGGAGAATTTATTATAGTCTGTACAGGCCTTCCCTGGATAATGAATGTGTTCTGTTTTTACAGACGTTTACAGTTGATTTTGTCCCGAAGAAAGTAACCATGTCTGCATGGAATGGCGTCAAAAACACGCAGAACTGATAAGAAAGGACATAAGACTGACACGAGAAGGAGAAATCTAGTTTTGTATTTTGTAGGAGTGAACATATGTTGATAGTGGATTTTTAAATTTCATAATGTTACAGGAGCTTGTCCAAAAATAGGGAGTTCATAACCAGGGGACAGACTGAACAAAAACAAAGTAATCATGCATCGGGGTAGTAGAGTAATATTTCAGTACTCTGGCAAAGCTGCTCATCTTGCCACTAAAATCCTAAGGCTGCTGAGTTTTACTTTGACTTTGAGCCTTCACTTGAGTTTTACTTCACATCTTGTGGGTAGTCAGAGGCTTTTTCCCAGAGCTGAAATAGCTGCCACAAGAGGACACAGGTTTAAGGTGCTGGGGAGTAGGTACAGAGGAGATGTCAGGGTTAAGTTTTTTATGCAGGACTGGTGAGTGCGTTGAATGGGCTGCTGGCCACGGTGGTGGAGGCAGATACGATAGGGTCTTTTAAGAGATTTTTGGATAGGTACGTGGAGCTTCGAAAAATAGAGGACAATAGGTAAGCCTAGTAATTTCTAAGGTAGAGACATGTTCGGCACAACTTTGTGGGCCGAAGGGCCTGTATTGTGCTGTAGGTTTTCTGTGTTTCTATGTTTTTCTGTGTTGATTGCAGTGTATGTGTTCAAATCTGCTGTGTATGCAGGCAGGCAAATGAGGCCCTGGCAGAAGTAATCTAGTTTATCAGGCAGTGTATCTTCCTTTTTCTGTAATTGCTGTTTACAGATAGCCACTGACCTGTGACCAGGTCACTTTCTTTGCTTGTGCTTTCTGAATGTGAACCAAGACAGATGAACACCACAAAATGCTGTAGGAACTCAGCAGTCAGATAAACTTTCTTTTATTTGTGGAATGGTAGGGCATTGAAGAATGTCAGTAGAACAGAGGAATCTAGGAATAATGGTGCATAGTTCCCCAAAGGTGGAATCTCATGTGGATAGGGTGGTGAAGAAAACTTTATAAATCAGAGCATTGAGTATAGGAGTTGGGATGTAATGTTGAAATTGTACAAGGCATTGGTAAGGCAAAATTTGGAGTATTGTGTACAGTTCTGATCACCGAATTATAGGAAAGATGTCAACAAAATTGAGAGAGTACAGAGAAGATTTACTAGAATGTTACCTGAGTTTCATCTCCTAAGTTACAGAGAAAGGTTGAACAAGTTGGGTCTTTATTCTTTGGAGCATAGAAGGTTGAGGGAGGACTTGATAGAGGTATTTAAAATTGTGAGGGGTATAGATAGAGTTGACGTGGATAGGCTTTTTCCGTTGCGGGTGGGGGAGATTCAAACAAGAGGACGTGAGTTGAGAGTTAAAGGGCAAAAGTTTAGGGATAACATGAGGGGGAACTTCTTTACTCAGAGAGTGGTAGCTGTGTGGAATGAGCTTCCAGCAGAAATGGTTGAGGCAGGTTCAGTGTTGTCATTTGAAGTTAAATTGGATAGCTATATGGACAGGGAAGGAATGGAGGGTTATGGGCTGAGTGCAGGTCGGTGGGACTAGCTGAGAGTAAGAGTTCGGCATGGACTAGAAGGACCGAGATGGCCTGTTTCCATGCTGTAATTGTTATATGATTATATGGAAATTTGGATGGGGGAGACATTGGCTGAGTTGTGTTCTTGTTATATTGAGAATGTAGCCATACTGATTGAAAGTTTCAAAAAATTCAGTGTATTCTCGAGTGTGGTTTGTGTTGTAGATGTTGTCTCTTTTTGACGTTACAGATGAGTAGGTTGGTTCTTTAAAAAAATAAGAAAGTACTCCCTCTTTATATAGCTCTGTATTTTAGTGTACTTCCTGTATCAGTTTGTTACAAGACCCACACAACCAGTTTTTAAATGTCTTTCTTACTTTCACTATCAAGTTAGTGAAAACTTTGCTCTAATTAATTGTTTTCCAAAGTGGGCACCCAGGGGTTGGTAGGAGTTTCTAAGGGGGCAATAAATATAAAGGGGTCATGAAGGGGTGCACTTGGTAGCAAGGGGAGTAACTGAGGGATTACAGGCTTAATTTAAGAAAGGAATTATTTATTATATGCATTTGATCGACAGTGCTTCCATAATTGATTACAGTAATCATGTAATCACTTCAACTCTTGCTAACCCACCATTCTCTTAAGATTTTGCTTGAAGCACATTCTAGTTGTTGAAAAGCAATGGGACACTTCTATATATGGAACACCATGAGAAATCTGGTTTAAAGAAATTGTGTTGTTTCTGCCTGCACATTATTGCTATTCACTACCGTAGTACAGTGTTTGCTAGTACGATTCCCATATTCTAATCACACAGTGCCAATTCCTGTGAATTAGGGTATTGCATTCAACGGAGTAAAGTTCAGAACCTGCCCTATCGAATAGTCTTGACCACCCTTCTCGAGCCCAAGGCGAACAGAGATGCTGCTGCCCCACTTTATCTACCTTCAGGCAGAAAGTCAGGTTTTGCCTGAGCTATGATGATGTCATTAATTTCCCCTTTATTGATTGCAGCGCTTGAGGTTGGACTTAAACAATAGGTGATTGACTGTGCTTATTAATCCATAATGAAAATGACAGAAGCAAACCAAATGAAAAAGAAGTGTGGACAGTATCTGAAATACGGATTTATTCCAGCACCAAGCAACCAACAGCAGCCAATGTGTCCGTTGTGTGAAAAAGTTGTTTTCAAATGAGACAATGAAACCATCCAGGTTCTTTGAACATTTGAAGAGAATACACTCTGAAAAAGCAAACAAAAACTTGGCTTATTTTCAGTTACTTTGTGAAAACATTCAGAAATGCCAACATCTCACAACAAAACAGTGATGGTTTGTGCACTTTATACAACATTTAATTGCTCATTGTTAAATCTGGAAACATAGAAACATAGAAAATAGGTGCAGGAGTAGGCCATTCGGCCCTTCGAGCCTGCACCGCCACTTACTATGACCACGGCTGATCATCCAACTCAGAACACCGCCCCAGCCCTCCCTCCATACCCCCTGACCCCCGTAGCCACAAGGGCCATACGATTGGAGAGGAACTGATTCTGCCAACACTAAGGGAGATTCTGAGTATAGTTTTGCATAAGTCACTGGACCAAATAATTAGAGAGATTCTGCTCAGTGACAACTCTGAAAATGTGGAAGACACATTGTGGAACATATCTAGGACAACAGAATTTGCCCTGCAGTTGGATGAGCCTATTTTGCCAGGCAACGACTCTTTGCTTCTTGGTTACGTTTGCTTAATAAAAGGTGAAAGCATGGTTCAAGAGTTGTTATTTCGGGGAGTCAGTTTTTCGGGTGTTGAGCAATTTTTCAAAAAGAAAGACATCCCACTCACCAACTTTCTTGCTTGGGTAACGGATGGGGCACCATTAATAACAAAACGCCACTGTGGGGTTATCACTTTCTAGAAGAAAGCTGAATCCCAACTTATTTACCATTCATTGTGTAATTCACAGACAAATTCTTGTTGCAAAAAACCCAAATGATTGGCTGCACAAATCATTAAATACTGTTATCACAGCGGTAATTAAAATCAACTCCCATGCTCTCAGTTCTTGATTATTTAGAGAACTTTATACACTGTATTGAGAATGATGAACAGTTTGTATGCTTGCTGTTGAACACGGAAGTCAGATGGCTCCTAGAAGGAAACTGTCTGAAACATTTTATGTGCTTTTTTGAAACTGATAAAGTCTTTAGAAGACTCAAATGCTTCATTCAGTAATCAACTCAAGAATATTAGGCATGACATTGCTTATTTGTCAGAATTATTTACAAAGTTTAATGAAATCAATCTTCAACCACCAAGAATGCTTTCTGTGCCTCCAGTGACTTAACTTTGGCAACGTCCGAGGCAATACAGCTGCCCTGCTGTCGGACTTGCCAATGCAAGAGTGAATCGGACTTGCAATATTCTACATTATCAATGTCCAACAGGGTCGGTCTTGCAATCACAAGAAGAATGAAAAAGGCAATCATTTCCACTGTTTGCTGGATCACACACCACCTTGGTGGTTAAAGCAGACTGTGAATCTGTGCACAGCAAGTCAAGCTCCATTGCTATCCAGCAACTTGCTAGTGGCATAGACCTGCCATACTTGATGTTCTTAATGTCTAGTAGTGTCTCGTGATTTATTTTTTTAAAAAGAAGACAACATGAAGGATAAACAATTGCATCTTTGTTTTGACCCAGGGAAGTCACTGTGTCCAAGTGGACTGCCCTCTTACTGGAAGATTCATCTCACTGGCTCTTCTTTTAACTTTGGAATACCTAGAAAACAGCAGGACATACATCGGAAACACAACCGATTGGCAGATACTGGAAATCCACAGCAACACACACAAAATGCTGAAGGAACCCAGGTCAGGCAGAATCTATGGAAAGAAATAAAGAGTTGATATTTTAGCTCTTGTCTATTAATTAGAGCATAGAGTTTATCATCTCCTCACTATTAATCTCCATGCTTCTCAACCTGGACCTCTGTACCTTTTTCTGGGACTGGATTCTCAACCTCCTCATTGGGAAACCATGGTCAGCATGGATCAGTGATAATATCTCCTTACTGGCAATCAACACAGGTGTATCTCAAGGATGCTTAGACCAGTGTTCCACTCTCTCTGCACCCTTGACTGTGTGGCTAAGCAAAGCTCAAATGGCATTTATAAATTTGCAGTTGACAGCCCAGTTGTTGCTAAAGTCTTAGACGGTGACGAGAAGGTGTAGAGCAGTGAGGTAGATCGTCTGGTTGATGATTGTTGCAACAGGAACCTCACACTCAACGTCAGCAAGACCGAGATTTGATTGTGGACTTCAGGAAAGGGAAGTCGGAAGAGCATGCACCGAGAGTCAGCAGTGAAAAGTGTGAGCAGCTTAAGTTCACATTTATCAACATCTCCAACACTATGCGGTCATGAAGAAGACACAAAGTGGCTCTACTTTGTTCAGAGTTTGAGAAGATTTGGTATGGCACCAAAAACTCTTGCAAGTTTGTTTAGATGTGTGGCATTGAGCATTCTGACTGGTTGCACTTCAGTTTGGTATGGATGTACAGGATAGCAAGAAGCTCCAGAAGATTGTAGACTCAGTCAGCTTCATCACAGTCACAACCCACCCGCCATCGAGGACATCTTCAAATGGTGGTGCCTCAACAAAATGGAATCAATCATTAAGGTCCCTCGCTGTTCTCATTCCCACTGTCAGGGAGCAGGTACATCAACCTGAACCCCCGCACTCTAAGATTCAAGAACAGCTTCTGCCCCTCTGTCATGAGATTTTTGAATGTCCTATGAGCACATGATTATACCTCATTATTAATCTTTAATGCACAATTTATTTTGCTGTTTGTAGTAATTTTAATAAAATCTTTCAATGTAAAGTAACAAACTTTGCTACTGCAAAGTAACAAACTTCACATCATATAAGACAGTAACATTAAGCATTATTCTGTGGCATGTAGCCAAGTGGTTAAGGCGTCGGTCTAGTGATCTGAAGGTCACTAGTTCGAGCCTTAGCTGAGGCAGTGTGTCGTGTCCTTGAGCAAGGCACTTAACCACACATTGCTCTGTGACGACACCGGTGTCAAGCTGTATCGGCCCTAGTGCCCTTCCCTTGGACAACATCGGTGGCGTGGAGAGGGGAGACTTGCAGCATGGGCAACTGCCGGTCTTCCATACAACCTTGCCCAGGAAACCCTGGAAACCTTCCAAGGCGCAAATCCATGGTCTCACGAGACTAACGGATGCCTATTCTGATTCTGAAGTTGCAATTATTTGGCTTTATTACTGACTTCAGTTCTGAGTGGAGTTTATGAGCTGAAGAGGGACATCTCATAGCATGAAAGTGTAAGGTGATGATGGGAAAGCTAACAGGACATCTAATGCATCTGACAAAGGGGCTCAGAACTGAGGCTTTGATTTTGTTTCTGTGGATACTACCTGACCTCCTGAGTGTTTACAGCATTTCTTGTTTTATTTCATATTTCCAGAACATAATGTTTTAATTATCAAGTATTCCTTTGTTAGCAGCAAACCCCAGAGTTTATCCTTATCATATGAAACGTAAATGACTGAGAAATTGTGAAAGAGGAGAAATTACATTGGTGAATTAGAATTAAATCATATGAAAAGAGAAGCACATATCTGTAAATAAGACATCAGGAGACCAAAAGTATAAAAAATATATTGCAAGCATTCTTAAACCACAGTGTTTCATATGAGGGAATGATACTGAACATCATCATCATCATCATCATCATCATCAGATGCTGTGCCCAGTTTGAGCTTTGACTGCCATGGCCCACACACTCCTCTTTCAGGTCAAATGGATCAATTCATTGGTATTCATTTCCAGTTCTCTGGCTGCTGTGTCCATCATTATTTGTCTTTGTCTTCCTCTTGTTTTCTTCCCTTCAATCTTTCCCATAATTACCGTGCATTCTAATTCCTCTTTCGCAATCAGGTGTCCAATGAAGTTACGTTGCCTTTTCATGACCTCATACACTATTTCTCTTTTTGTGTTTGCTCTGTTCATGACATCCTTGTTAGATATTTGTTTCATCCATGATATTCTTTGCATCCTCCTCAAAAACAACATCTCTGCTGCTTCAATTCATTTCCTGGTATTACTAGATATTGTCCAACATTCTGAGCCATATAACTGGATAAATGTAACATTTCAGTACTCTGAGGTGGGTTGTCAGGCCTAGTTTAGTGTTGGTCAGTATACTCTTCGTTCTCGTAAAGGTGCCTTTTGCCATCCCTATTCTTCTTTTGATGTCCATGTTGCACCTGCCATCTGATGTCACCCAGTTCCTAAAGGATTCTCCTTCTTTTTGGATATCACCATACATTGTCTTTTTGCAATTGATAGATAGACCCATTTTTGCACTTTCTTCAACAACTATATCAATAAAGTTTTGTAGTTCTTCCTCCATACTTGCAAGGGTGTGTTTTCTCCCCTGATTTGTTTAATGTGTACAGTGAAACAATATTACAAAAAATAAGAGATATCTTGGGAGTCGAAGTTGGTGGTGAAAACATCAATAATTTCAGATATTGAACATAGCACATTTAATAAATTGTTGTTTACAAGTGTTTTTAATGTATTTAGTTTTTTTTATGATGCT
Source organism: Mobula birostris (assembly GCF_030028105.1). Taxonomy (NCBI): domain Eukaryota; kingdom Metazoa; phylum Chordata; class Chondrichthyes; order Myliobatiformes; family Myliobatidae; genus Mobula; species Mobula birostris. The sequence goes on along the minus strand of NC_092372.1, from coordinate 193,995,813 downwards.
GTTTGGTACTGTTCAGTTTGTAATGCACAGTACAAAACTTGATTGAATTTCATATAAAATTTTAGTTAATTTTTACTTTAAGAGCTTTTAGCTGCACTCTACATATTTTTGAAAGTGAAATCTACTATGTGGTTTTCACTGTATCAAAAAATTCCATTTGATGATGTTCAAAGAAATCAAAAATACACACATTTCAAAATTTTGTCCTCCAGAAATGATGGTCATTGGAAAGGCTGGAATTTATTTTTGTTTAGTGTTTTTTAGCAAAGTAATGAGTCCTGTTCTACTAGCTTGAATGACTGTGGTCTGAGAGATGAAAGAACTTTCACAATGCTGTTAGATCATCTTTAAATCTGTGATGTTGCAAAAATGGTGAAAGATGTCTTTTTGGCTTATCGTGTATACTGAACATGAAGGTCAGTACTTGGTTTATGGACATCTCTGCCAGCCTTCAAGTACTCAATGGAGTACTTAATGTTGTAAAGATCCCTTGGCGTACTGCCCCTCGGAAAGTGTGTTCCAAATTTCAGCATCACTCTGGGTGAAAAAATTCTTCCTTAAATCCCCAAACAATCTCCTACCCTTTACCTTAAACTGTGATAATTATTCACTTTACAGGGCCCAAGAGACTTCTAGCACAGCAGCATGACTTTTTCAAAGGGTCAGAATTGTTTATAACAAAGTTTCTAACCAATATTCCTTGTTCATCTTAATGTTGTAAACAAGTAAACAAGGAGGTCATGTAGGCCCGTGTTTAATCAACTTAAGCCAAAGGAGTTATAATAATTGGTCTGCATTGAACCAGGCAACACTGGTCAGTTATTTGTCCATTGTGACTGAGTTCAAGGAAATTTGCAGACCTGGAATTTAAGGTGGGGGCTTATATGGGAGACAGGGTTTGAGGGTCGGCACAACATTGTGGGCCGAAGGGCCTGTACTGTGCTGTACTATTCTATGTTCTGTCTGATTTTGTTACTTATAAGAGAAAATCTGTAGATGCTGGAAATCTGAGCAACACGCACAAAATGCTGGAGGAATTCAGCAGGTCAGGCAGCATCTACGGAAAAGAGTATAGTTGACATTTCAGGCAGAGACCTGATGAAGTGCATTGGCCTGAAACGTCAACTATACTCTCTTCCATAGATGCTGGCCTGCTGAGTTGCTCCAGCAATTTATGTGCGTTGATTTTGTCACTTAGCACATTAAAAATAGTTACAGGTATGGTTTTAAAAACGCGAACACGAGGAAATCTGCAGATGTTGGAAATTCAAGCAACCCACATAAAAGTTGCTGGTGAACGCAGCAGGCCAGGTAGCATCTTCCTGACGAAGGGTCTCAGCGTGAAACGTCGACTGTACCTCTTCCTGGAGATGCTGCCTGGCCTGCTGCATTCACCAGCAACTTTTATGTGTATTGCAGGTATGGTTGATAGTTGGGAAATTTCTGTACTCGGAGAGTCACCCCTCAGCAATAATATTGGGTGTCTCGGATCTCTTTCCCCTGAAGCTTTTGGACCATCTGTGTGAATTACTTTGTCTCATCAAGGGTATTTGAAGAACGTCACATGCAAATAATGTCAACTAGTAGCAAAACGGTATAGATGTTAGAAAGCAATTGGGATTGTTAGGAATGGCAAGGAGAATGACAAAGACGGTGAGACAGAAAGCAGAACTAGAATTCATTCCTCTTCCTTCAGTTTGTGTGACAGACTATTATACTCTTTAAGTTTGTAAGAATTGTACTTGTGTTTGGAAATTCTTTGTAACTTATAAATCTTTTGTTATTCTGAAATTTTTATAAATCAGGAATTCTCTGAGTTTTAAATGTGTTTTAAGATCTATTTGTCTAAATTTAAATGTGTATCATTAAAAATTAAACAAACTCTGTGTAAACTACTTAGTTAGCTGGAAATATCTTTTCCATGGTAGGGAAGGGGGACCCACCACTCAGAGTGAGTACTGGCAACTGGACTTCGCTGCAGACACTAGGTGTGGAAATTAGCTGGTCCTTGAACAGTAGGTTGATGTATTATAAACTCCCTATGGTGAGGGTACCCATAATACATATATTGGACAGGGAAAATCTCCTTTTGAGTTTAGGATTTTGTGGACAATGAACCCAATACTATCATAGAGCCTAAACATAGGATAGGTGTCTAACTGATCATAAGGAGAAAAATGGCAATTTTGACCCTTTTAGGATAGAAACGTAGACTGTCAACGTCTCTGAAGGTCTCTCCTAGGTCCAGCATATTGATGCAATTATAAAGAATGCACAAAAGTGGCTATATTTCATTAGGTTTTTGGGGAGACTTGCTATTTCACCACAGACTCTCGCAAATTTCTACAGATGTACTGTGGAGAGCATTCTAGCTGGTTGCATCACAGTCTGGTATGGAGGGGCCACTGCACAGAATTGGAAAAAGCTGTAGAAAGTCTCTAACTCAGCCAACGTCATTATGGGCACTAGACTCCTCAGCATTAAGGATATCTTCAAAAGGTGATGCCTCAAAAAAGTAGCATCTGTCATTGAGGACCCCCCGTCATCCCGGATATGCTGTCTTCTCATTGCTACCATCAAGGAGGAGGCATGGGAGCCTGAAGACGCACACTCAATGTCTTAGGAGCTGTTTCTTCCCCTCTACTGTCAGATTCCTGAATGGATAATGAACCCATAAACACTACCTCACTATTTTTTCTTGCTCTCTTTTTGCACCACTTAATTAATTTTTAATATTTTTGTAATTTATAGCTGTTTATTCTGGTTTATAGTTTTCATTACTATGTATTGCAGTGTACTGCTGCTGCAAAACAACAAATTTCATGACATATGCCAATGATATTAAACTAGATTCTTCTGATTCATCATCTTGGGTGTCTCAGTTTCCTTCACAGTCTTCTGGGTTTGAAGGGAGTTGAACAATACTATGAACCCACTAATCTTGCATTTTGTGTCTTTCAAGTGCATTAAAAATGAGTGAGTGTCAGTTGCTCCTAATCAATAAGAACTTATTCAACACTTAAAATTTCGCAATTTGTGACTGATTTTCTTACCCACATGCAGTAATCCGTGCTGGGTGCACTGTATTGTCTCACAAAAGTAATCATGATTCTATCAGAAAACAAAGGTCAGTTTATTTGGAGAAGCCATTTGACATGCACCTCCCCTCCGTACTGTCTCAGTCAGATATTTGATGCAAGTTTTAATAGTTTTGTGGAAACAATCCATACTAGACAAAAGTTTGGAGATTCCCAAGACTCAAAAGACTGCAGATGCATAGGAACAAATTGTTGACAATTCCTCTCCCCCTACAGATGATGCTCGAGCCATGGAGTTCTGTCAGCAGGTTGTTGCTTGGATTTTCTAAATTATGTGAGTCATTGTGACATTCTTAGTCATGGACAGGTCGGTCTTGCTACTAAACCAAATGACTGGCAAGTTACTGAACAAGGTAGAGTGTTGATTCTGTATGTGTGCACACATTTTCCCTGTGTTTAATACTAATTAAGGTGTCCGTCCAGAGTGAGGAATTATATCTAAAGTGTTCCAGTTACTCTAGATGCATAGATACTTTATTGATCCAAAAGGAAATTAGTGTCACAGTAGCATCACAAGTACACAAATATACACATATTAGAAGAGAAGTAAAAAAAGAATAAACAAACAAGTTACCTCTAACAGCCTAACAGGAGGGGTGGTCATCACTTCCCCAGCTGTGGGTTGACTCACTATAGAGCCTAATGGCCGAGGGTAAGATTGACCTCACAGAGCGCTCTTTGCAGCAAGACAGTTGTCTTAATCTATTACTAAGGTGCTTCTCTGTTCAGCCAAGGTAGCATGCAGAGGGTGAGAAACATTGTCCAGAATTGCCAGGATTTTCCGTAGGATCCTTTGTTCTACCACAGCCTCCAGTGTGTCCTGTTTGACTCCTGTAACAGAACCAGCCTTTCTAATCAGTTTATTGAGCCTGTTGGCATTATCTGTGTTGATGCCATTGCTCCAGCACACCACTGCATAGAAGATTGTACTGGCAACAACAGACTGGTAGAATATTTGAAGGAGAGGCATGCATACTCCAGAGGACCTCAATCTCCTCAGGAAGTAGAGGTGATTCTTGTACACAGCATCTGTGTTGGTGCTGCACTCAAGTCTGCCATGCCGGTGCACCCCAAGTTACTTGAGGGACCTCACCATATCCACATTCTCACCATCAATAACAGGGAGCATTGCAAGCTTAGTCTTGCTAAAGTCCATCACCATCTCCTTTGTCTGACTGATGTTGAGCTGCATATGATTCAGCCTGCACCGTTTGACAAAGTCCTCCACCAGGGCCCTGTATTCATCCTCCCTTCCTCCCTTTATACACCCAACTATTGCAGAGCCATCAGAGAATTTCTGCAGATGAGATGACTCAGTGTTGTATCTAAAGTCTGAGGTAAACAGGAAGGGAGCCAATACAGTCCCATGGGGCCCCAGTGCTGCTTATAGCCATGTCTGATGCACAGCTCTGAAGCTGCACAAACTGTGGTCTGTCAGTCAGGTAGTTCATTATCCAGGAAGTGCCATCCTGCATTGAACAAACTTTTCCCCCAGCAATGAGAGCTGTATGGTATTGAAGGCACTTGATAAATCAAAAACCATGATCCTCACAGTGCTGCCCTGCTTATCCAATTGGGAGTCGGCTCTGTTCAGCAGGTAAATGACAGCATCATTGACTCCAACGTGCTCCTGTAGGCAAACAGCAGGGGATCGAGGGCTGATCTGACCAGGGGTTGGAGGTGAGCCAGAACCAGCCTCTTCAGGGTCTTCATGATGTGTAAGGTCAGGGCCACTGGATGGTTGTCACTCAAGACTTCCAGTTGGCCCTTCTCAGGTACTGGGACCATTTATGATATTTTCCACACAGTCAGGACCCTTTTCAGGCTGAGACTCAAATTGAAAATGCGCTGGAGGACTCCACACGCCTGCTCAGCTCACTCCTTCAGGACCTTGGGATTCACACCATCCGGCCCCAGTGCTTTGCCAGGTCAGAGTTTCCCCAAAGCCCTTCTCACCTGCTCAGTAGTGAAGGTGACTGGGGAATTGGTGGAAGGTGGGAGCCGGTGGGGGATGAAGATTGAGACAGTAGTTGTTAGTATGTGGAGATGTGTGGATGGTAGGTGCAGGGCAAGGAGGGGATGTAGCCAATGGCAGCATTGTTACTCTTAATACTGGGAATTGTCAACTTCATTTTGCAGTCCTGAGAGAAGTCTCGGAGTCAATTTTATTTTTCTTTACCTCTTATCACATGCTGCTATTAAAAGAGCAAAGGAAACAGCATTCAAAGGTTACTGAGTAAACCTTATGTGGTAACACAGTCAGGGTATTTTGATATTTCATTATTACTCAACGTATCCGCAATCTTTGGTTTCTCACAACCTTTCTAACACAGTCAGGTTTAAAATCTTATCACAGTGCAGCTTCACTTGGGAGCTTTTGACGATTATATTTGTACTGATGGATCTCCAGACTGTCATTGCTTATTGACGAGCAGTTGATTATTAGAAGCTTTTTGCATCACAATCCTGAAATGGCAGGTCATTGAACCTATAGCACAGAAATGGGCCCTTTGGCTCAACCAGTCTATGTTGACAAAGGATTGCCAATCCCATTTGCCTGCATTAGAGCCATATCCCTCTTCACCAAACCTATCCGAATGCGTTTTAACTTGTATTATACACTCCTCTACCATTTCCTTTGGCAGATTGTTCCATTGATTCACCATCCTAGGCTTCATAACAGGTTGTAGACTTTAAAGTATTTTGTGTAACTCTTTGTAAGTATTACATTCAGGAAGTTTAAAATTGAGTAATAGTGATGAAAAGAAATATGGTGCTGTACAAAGTTTGACATTTTTCAGAGGTATTCTTGAATCTGTTAGCTCAAGTTATCAGGACCCTGGTAATGGGATTTCAAAGTTCCAATTAAATCTACAGCACTGTGCAAACGGCTTTTTATATATATATATATATATGTATCTCTATCTCTCTATATATACACCATCGCCAGCAGCCCATTCCACGCACTCACCACTCTCTGCGTACAAAAAAAACCAACAACTTACCCCTGACCTCTCCTCTGTACCTACTTCCAAGCACCTTAAAACTGTGCCCTCTCGTGCTAGCCATTTCAACTCTGGGGGAAAAAGCCTCTGACTATCCACACGATCAATGCCTCTCATCATCTTATACACCTCTACCAGGTCACCTCTTATCCTCTGTTGCTCCAAGGAAAAAATGCCAAGTTCACTCAACCTATTCTCAAAAGGCATGCTCCCCAATCCAGGCAACATCCTTGTACATCTCCTCTACTCCCTTTCTATGGCTTCCACATCCTTCCTGTAGTGAGACGACCAGAACTGAGCACAGTATTCCAAGTGGGGTCTGACCAGGATCCTATATGGCTGCAACATTACCTCTCGGCTCTTAAACTCAATTCCATGATTGACGAAGGCCAATGCACCGTATGCCTTCTTAACCACAGAGACAACCTGTGGAGCAGCTCTGCATGTCCTATGGACTCAGACTTCAAGATCCCTCTGATCCTCCGCACTGCCAAGAGTCTTACCATTAATACTATATTCTGCCATCATATTTGACCTACCAAAATGAACCACCTCACACTTATAGAGTGCCTAAGACTTTTGCACAGTACAGTATGTATTGCACTATACTGCTACTGCAAAAAAAAACAATTTTCATGATATGGACATGACGATAAACCTGAGTCTGATATGGGCCCCGATAGTGGATTGAGAGTTGGAAGGGGGCAGGAAGAGCAAATTGTAGGGAAAAGGGGAATGGAGAGGTGGGGAGTGGGTAGCACCAGTGAGACATTTGGTAATGATCAATAAAACAATTGTTTGGAATCAAATGAATTTGTGTCAGGGCTGGGTGTATCTGCACCTGTACCAAACCCCACCCTGGCTCTCCTTCTCTACCACCTGTCCCACAACCTTCCCGGGGCGCATTCCCAATGTTTTTTCACTCCTGGCAGATATACAAACTTGCTCTCCATTCCACATTGATAATTACAGTACTATACAAAAATCTTAAGCACCCTAGATTATATACTGTATTATCAAAGTATATAATATGTCACCATACACAGCCCTAAGATTCATTTTCTTGTGCGCATTCACAGTAAATGTAAAGAAACACAGTAGAATCAGTGGAAAAAAAATGTACCTAAGACAGGCAACAAGTAACCAATGTGAAAATGAGAGCAAACTATGCAAATACAAACAGGAAAAAAACAAAATAGAGCTTTGACCAGTGGCCAATCTGGACACTGGAAGTTTGGAGAGGAGGAGACTTCAATCAGGTCCACTGCCTGAGGATAAAAGGCACGAGTGGGTCATGGCAGTGTAATAGAGGTTTGACCAGCAGCCAGTCAGTGTTTCAGATTGACGAGTAAGAGCAAGTTAAAGGAAGGCAGGGACAAGCACTGCAGCCATCACTGCAGTGGCCGTTGTCTGAGTGGTGATCTTACGGCTTTAGCTCTTCAAAGGTTCAGCAAAGAGAGGTTTCACTCAGAGAAAGCAAAGGAAAGAAAAGTTTTTTTTTCATTCTCTTCTTTATATCTGCTAGCTAGGACAGTAGGTATGACAGACGGGATAGTGAAATGCTCCTCCTGTGGGATGTGTAAGGCAGGGAGACCTCCGGTATCCATGACCACTACAACTGTGAGAAGTGCACCCTATGCTTTCGCCATCGTTTTGAGAGATTTTAAACAGGCCAGTCTGCAAAAAATCACTTAGCAACTACCATCAACAGATCGCTTGCAATATCAGAGGAAACGACACACTGGACCATTGCTACACCACCATCAAGAATGCCTATCGTGCTATTCCATGCCTTCGCTTCGGGAAGTCTGATCACCTGGCTGTACTCTACTCCTTGAGTATAGGCAGAGACTGGAGACTGAAGACTGCAGCACCAGTAATGAGGACCAACAAGGTATGGACAAGGGAAGCATAGAAGCGCCTATAGGACTGCTTTGAATTGTTGGACTGGACTGTATTCAGGGATTCATCTTTGAATCTGGATGAGTATGCTGCAGTTGTTACCGACTTCATTAAAACCTATGTAGATGAGTGTGTGCCTACAAAGACCTACTGTACATTCCCAAACCAAAAGCCGTGGATGAACCAGGAAGTAAGTCATCTGCTCAAGGCCTGATCTGTAGCATTCAAGTCTGGCAACCCAGAAAGCCAGGTATGATTTGCGGAGGGCTACTTCAAGGGCAAAGAGACAATTTCAAACGAGGTTGGAGGCAACATTGGATGCATGGCAACTCTGGCAGGGTTTGTAAGGCATTACTTTCTACAGAGTGAAACCCAATAGCATGAATGGCAGCAATGCTTCATTACCAGATGAACTCAATGCCTTCTAAGCCCGCTCTGAAAGGGAGAATATAACTACAGCCGTGAAGATTCCTGCTGCACCTGATGACCCTGTGATCTGTGTCTCAGAGGCCGATTTTAGGCTGCCTTTAAAGAGAGTGAACCCTTGCAAGGCGGAAGGTCCCCGTGGAGTATCTGGTAAGGCTCTGAGAACCTGTGCCAATCAACTAGGGGGAATATTCAAGGGCATTTTCAACCTCTCATTGCTACAGGTGGAAGTTTCCACTTGCTTCAAGAAGGCAACAATTATACCAGTGCCTAAGAAGAATAATGTGGGCTGCCTTAATGACTATCGCGTAGTAGCAATCACATTGACAGTGATGAAATGCTTTGAGAGGTTAGTCATGACTAGGCTGAACTCTTGCCTCAGCAAGGACCTGGACCCATTGCAATTTGCATATCGCCGCAATAGTTCAACGGCAGATGCAATCTCAATGGCTCTCCACACGGCTTTAGACCACTTGGACAACACAAACACTTATGTCAGGATGCTGTTCATCGACTATAGCTCAGAATTTAATACCATCATTCCCACAACCCTGATTGAGAAGTTGCAGAACCTGGGCCTCTGTACCTCCCTCTGCAATTGGATCCTCGACTCCCTAACCGGAAGACCACAATCTGTGCGGATTGGTGATGACATATCCTCCTCACTGATGATCAACACTAGCGTGTGTGCTTAGCCCACTGCTCTACTCTCTATACACCCTTGACTGTGTGGCTAGGCATAGCTCAAATACCATCTATAAATTTGCTGATGATACAACCATTGGTAGAATCTCAGGTGGTGATGAGAGGGTGTACAGGAGTGAGATATGTCAGCTAGTGGAGTGCTGCTGTAGCAACAACCTGGCACTCAACGTCAGTAAGACAAAAGAGCTGATTGTGGACTTCAGGAAGGGTAAGAAGAAGGAACACATACCAATCCTCATAGAGGGATTAGAAGTGGAGAGAGTGAGCAGCTTCAAGTTCCTGAGTGTTGAGCTCTGTGAGGATTTAACCTGGTCCCAACATATCGATGTAGTTATAAAGAAGGCAAGACAGCAGCTATACTTTATTAGGAGTTTGAAGAGATTTGACATGTCAACAAATACACTCAAAAATTTCTATAGATGTACCATGGAGAGCATTCTGATAGGCTGCATCACAGTCTGGTATGGAGGGGCTACTACATAGGACTGAAAGAAGCTGCAGAGGGTTGTAAATCTAGTCAGCTCCAACTTGGGCGCCAGGACATCTTCAGGGAGTGGTGTTTCAGAAAGGCACCATTGATTTTTTGAGGACCTCCAGCACCCAGGGCATGCCCTTTTCTCACTGTTACCATCAGGTAGTAGGTACAGAAGCCTGAAGGCACACACTCAGCGATTCAGGAACAGCTTCTTCCCCTCTGCCCTCCGATTTCTAAATGGACATTGAATCTTTGGACACTCCCTCACTTTTGTTAATATACAGTATTTCTGTTTTTTGCATGTTTTTTAATGTATTCAATATTCATATACTGTAATTGATTTACTTATTATTATTTCTTTTCTGTTCCATATTATGTATTGCATTGAACTGCTGCTGCTAAATTAACAAATTTCACGTCACATGCCGGTGATAATAAACCTAATTCTGATTCTGAGCAGCAGTTTCAAACAAACTGCATTAAGGAGTCAGAGCTGGAACTGGATGAACTCTGGATCATTCGGGAGGCTGAAGGGGTGATAGATAGGAGATGTAGAAAGGTAATTACACCCAAAATGCAGGACCCAGGAAACTAGATAACAGTCAGAAAGGGAAAGGGGTGAAGAAGCTGGTACGGAGTACCACTGTGACCATCCCCCTTAACAATAGGTGTATCTCTTTGAATACTGACTGCGGGGGTTGGGGGTGTGAGGGTGATGATTTAACAGAGGAAAGTCCCAGTGGTTGGGTCTCTGGCACTGAGTCTGCCTCTGTGACTCAGACGGGAAGGGAGAAGAAGAGGCACAATGTGATGGTAGGGGATTTGTTAGTTAGGAGAAGGAACAGGAGGTTCTGTTGGTGAGATTGAGATTCCCGGATAGCACGTTGCCTCCTGGATGCCAGGCCCAGGGTCCAGGATATCACAGATTATGTTCTTGGCATTCTTAGGTGGGAGGGTGAACAGTTAGGAGTCATGGTCCATGTAGGTGCAAATGATATGGGTAGAATGAGTGATGAGGTTCTGCATAGGGAGTTTAGGGAGCTGGCTGCTAAGTTAGAGGGCAGGTCCTGCAGAGTTGTGATCTCAGGATTGATATCTGTGTCACATGCTGGTGAGGCTAGAATTAGGAAGATTATACGATTTAATATGTGGCAAAGGAGTTGGTGTAGGAGGGAGGACATAAGAATTTGGATCATTGGTCTCTCTCCAGGGACGGTGCAACCTGTACAGAAGGGATGGTTTGCAACTGAACTGGAGGGAGAGAAATATCCTGGTGGGAGGGTTTGTTTATGCTGTACGGTGGGGTTTAGACTAGAGTTGCAGGGGGATAGAGCCAGAGTGCCAGAACAGTTAGCGGAGAGTTATGGCGGCAGATGTTGGTAAGACCTCAGAGAAAGTTAGGAATCAAAAGTTTGTGCATGGTTTGACAAAATCAAAAATGGTGAATACAGGACTGAAGGTGTTGTATCTGAATGTGTGTAGTATACGGAATAAGGTAGAAGAACTTGCAGCACAGTTGCAGATTGGCAGGTATGATGTTGCAGGTATCACAGAATCATGGCTGAAAGATGATAGCTGGGAGCTTAATGTCCATGGATACGCAATTTATCAAAAGGAAAGGCAGGAAGGCAGAGGGATGGTGTTGCTCTGTTCATTAAAAAAAAATAAAACTAAATCATTAGAAAGGGGTGACATAAGGTCAGAAGGCGTTGAATAATTGTGGATAGAGCTAAAGAACTGCAGGGGTAAAAAGACCCTGATGGTAATTGTATATAGACTCCCAAACAGTAGTAAGGATGTGGCCAACAAATTCCAATGGGAGATGGAAAATGCATGCCAACAGGGCAATGTTACAATAGTCATGGAGGACTTCAATATGCAGGTAGATTGGGAAAATCGGGTTGGTGCTGGATTCCAGGAAGGGGGATTTCTAGACTTCCTCAGAGATGGCCTTTTAGAGCAGCTCGTGGTTGAGCCCACTAGAGGATCAGCTATTCGGGATTGAGTGTTGTGTAATGAATGAGAATTGATTAGAGAGCTTAAGGTAAAAGAAACTTGAGGGACAAGTGATTGAATTCACCCTGAAATTTGAGAAGGAGAAGCTAAACTTAGATGTATCAGTATTACAGTGGAGTAAGGGGAATTACAGAGGCATGAGAGAGGAGCTGGCCGGAATTGATTGGAAAAGAACACTGGTAGGGATAACAGTAGAGCAACAATGGCTGGAATTTCTGGAAGCAATTCAGAAGGCACAGAATATATACGTCCCAGAGGGGAAGAAGTATTCCAAAGGCAAGATGACACAACCATTGCTAACAAGAGAAGTCAAGGACAACATAAAAGCCAGAGAAGGCTTATAATAGAACCAAAATTAGTGGGTAGCTAGAATCAGAATCAGGATTATTATCACTGGCATGTGTTGTTGAATTTGTTAACTTAGCAACAGCAGTTCAATGCAATACAATATAGAAGAGAAAAAACAAAATATAATTATAATAATAAATAAGTAGCTCAGTTACCATATGCATATATTAAATAGATTAAAAATTGTGCAAAAAAACCAGAAATAATATATATTAAAAAAGTGAGGTCGTGTCCAAGGGTTCAATGTCCAATGTCAATGTCCATTTAAGAATCGGATGGCAGAGGGGAAGAAGCTGTTCCTGAATCACTGAGTGTCTGCCTTCAGGCTTCTGTACCTCCTACCTGATGGTAACACTGAGAAAAGGGCATGCCCTGGGTGCTGGAGGTCCTTAATATTGGACGCTTCCTTTCTGAGACACCGCTCCTTGAAAATATCCTGGGTACTTTGTAGGCTAGTACCCAAGATGGAACTGACTAGATTTACTCCCTCTGCAGCTTTTTTTGGTCCTGTGCAGTAGCCCCTCCCACCCTCCCATACCAGACAGTGATGCAGCCTGTCGGAATGCTCTCCATGGTACATCTATGGAAGTTTTTGAGTGTATTTGTTGATATACCAAATCTCTTCAAACTCCTAATGAAGTATAGCCACTGTCTTGCCTTCTTTATAACTGCATCGATATGTTGGGACCAGATTAAATCTTCAGAGATCTTGACACCCAGGAACTTTTTTTTTGTAATATAATTTTTATTGAATTTTCAAAAGGAATACATGAAAAAATAGAATCTGCCCTCCCCCCTCCCCTTAACCCTCCCCCCCCCATATATAGTCGTACCTAAAAAGAAAGAAAAAAGAAAGAAAGGAAGAAAAGAGCCGCCTGGGTGTTGGAAGGTTTCCACATGCTCCATGGGATTCAGAATAAATTTGGTATAATTATTCGTTACTTTCCCCAAGTGACCAAGTCTTTATCGGAACACTTAAATATGCCATCCTATCTTTTGTAAATAAGGGCGCCAAATATTCAAAAATGTTACATATTTGTCTCTTAAATTACAAGTAATTTTTTCGAGTGGAATAGAACTAGCCATTTCATTATTCCAACGATCCATACTTAAATACGAATCAGATTTCCAAGTAACTGCTATAGTCTTCTTAGCTACTGACAATGCAATTTTTATAAATTCTTTCTGATATTTATTCAATTTAAGTTTCGGTTTTATCCCTTCAATATCACCTAATAAAAATAATACAGGGTTATGTGGAAGTTGAGTTCCAGTAATTTGTTCCAATAAGATTCTTAAATTTATCCAAAAGGGTTGAATTTTAAAACAAGACCAAGTAGAATGTATAAAAGTACCAATTTCTTGATTACACCGAAAACATTTATCAGATAGATTTGAATTTAATCTATTTATTTTTTGCGGTGTAATATATAATTGGTGTAAAAAATTATATTGTACTAATCTAAGTCGAACATTTATTGTATTTGTCATACTGTCAAGACAAAGTCTTGACCAATTTGTTTCATCAATATTAATATTCAGATCTGTTTCCCATTTTTGCTTTGACTTATGGGTTCCTTGTTTAATTGTCTGTTCTTGAATCAAATTATACATACAAGAAATAAATTTTTTAATTTTCCCTTTTTGTATTAAAATTTCAATTTCATTAGGTTTTGGCAAAAACGTTGTTTGACCCAGCTTACCTTTTAAGTAAGCCCTTAATTGAAAGTAACAAAAGAAAGTATTATTAGATATTTTATATTTATCCTTTAATTGTTCGAATGGCATCAATATACCTCGTTCAAAACAATCTCCTATAAATTTAATCCCTTTTTGGTACCAATTATATAAAAGTTGTAAAAGGAATAAGTCTGTTTTGGGACAAAGGCCTCCTTGCTAATAGAGATTTCTGTGTTTCATTATCAACATTTATCTTATTCCATAGATCAATCAAATGTGTTAATATAGGAGATTCTTTCTTTTCCCGTATCAATTTAGATTCCCATTTATATATAAAATCTTCAGGTCTATTTTCTCCTATCTTGTCTAGTTCTATTTTAATCCATGCTGGTTTTCGATCATCGAAGAAAGATGCAATAAATCTAAGTTGATTTGCTTTATAATAGTTTTTAAAGTTTGGAAGTTGTAACCCTCCTAACCCAAATTTACATGTCAATTTTTCCAATGATATTCTTGACATTTTACCTTTCCAAAGAAATTTTCTCACACATTTATTTAACTCTTGAAAAAATTTCTGTGGCAATTGTATTGGTAATGTTTGAAACAAATACTGTAATCTAGGAAATATATTCATTTTTACAACATTGACTCTACCTACTAATGTTATTGGTAATATCATCCATTTGTCAAGATCTTCTTGAATTTTTTCCAATAGTGGTAAATAATTAAATTTATATAAATTCTTTACATCATTATCAAGTCTTATACCTAAATACTTTATACCATTTACCGGCCATCTAAATTGGGTTACTAATCGACATTGACTATAGTCTCCTTTAGTAAGAGGTAAAATTCCACTCTTATCCCAATTTATTTTGTAACCTGATACCTTCCCATATTCATCCAATCTAGAAGATAATTTATGTAACGAATGTTGTGGGTTTGTTAAATAGATGAAAACATCATCGGCAAAAAGATTAATTTTATATTCCTCCTGATTAACTCTAAAACCCATAATATCTGGATCAATTCTAATTAGTTCTGCTAATGGCTCTATCGCCAATACAAATAAAGCAGGTGATAGTGGACAACCTTGTCTAGTTGACCTTTTTAACTGGAATGGTGTTGAAATTTGAGAATTTGTCACTACTTTAGCTTTAGGGTTAGAATTTAAAGTTTTAATCCAATTTATAAAAGATGTTCCTAACCCATATTTTTCTAGTACTTCAATAAAAAATCCCATTCTAATCTATCAAATGCTTTTTCTGCATCCAAAGCTACTACTATACTCTTCTCAACCCTTTTTTGTGCCAAATGAATTATACTGAGTAGCCGGGTTACATTATCTGCCAATTGTCTATTTTTAATAAATCCTGTTTGATCCAGATGTATTAATTTTGGTAAATATTTAGATAATCTATTCGATAAAATTTTTGCTATTATTTTATAATCCGTATTCAATAAAGAAATAGGCCTGTATGATGCGGGTTTCATAGGATCTCTGTCTTTTTTTGGCAATACTATTACAATCGCTGTTGAAAAAGATTCTGGAAGTTTATGTATTTTTTCTGCTTGACGTATTAGTTCCATAAAAAGAGGAAATAATAAATCTTTAAATTTTTTATAAAATTCAGGTGGAAAACCATCTTCTCCTGTAGATTTATTACTTTGGAGTGATCCTAAAGCTTCTTCAATTTCTTTTAATGTAAAAGGCATATCTAATCCCTTCTGTTCTTCCAAATTCAATTTTGGAAGAGAAACTTGTGATAAAAACCTTTCTATCTCGTTAACATCATTTTGGGATTCTGATTGATATAATTCAGAATAGAATTTTTTAAAGGTTTCATTTATTTCAAGAGGTTTATAAGATATTTTATTTGCCCTTGTTCTAATTGCATTTATTGTTTTGGAAGCTTGTTCTGTTTTCAACTGCCAGGCAAGAATTTTATGTGCTCTCTCACCTAACTCATAATATCTTTGTTTAGTTCTTATAATTGCTTTTTCCGTTCTATATGTCTGAAGTGTATTATATTGTAACTTATTGACAAGTTGTTTTCGTTTTTCTTCTGACATATATCTTTGAGATTCTTTTTCTAATTTTGTAATCTCTTTTTCTAATTGATCTAGTTCTACCATATATTCTTTCTTAATTTTAGATGTATAACTTATTATCTGGCCCCTAAGATATGCTTTCATCGCATCCCATAATATAAATTTATCATCCACTGAATTAAAATTTGTATCCAAAAAAAATTGAATCTGTTTTTTCATAAAATCACAAAAATCTTAACGTTTTAATAATGTTGAATTAAATCTCCATCTATAAGCCACTTCTTCCTTATCAGCCATTATTATTGTCATTAATAAAGGGGAATGATCTGATAATATTCTTGCTTTATATTCCATATTTTTCACTCTGTGTTGAATATGCATTGATAATAGAAACAAATCTATCCTTGAAAAAGTTTTATGTCTATGGGAGTAGAACGAATAGTCTCTTTCTTTAGGATTGATTCTTCTCCATATATCAATCAGATTTAAATCCTTCATCAATGATAAAGTTAAATTTACTACCTTCGATTTTATAACAGCCTTGGTTGATCTATCTAGGACTGGGTCTAAGCAAAAATTAAAATCTCCTCCAATTAATATTTTTTCATGCGCATCCGCCAAATTCAGAAAAGCTTCTTGTATGAATTTTGCATCATTTTCGTTTGGTGCATAAATATTCATAAAAGTCCATAGTTCAGAAAAAAGTTGACAATGTATAATCACATATCTCCCCGCAGAATCAGTTATTAGATTTTGTATTCTAATTGGTAACGTTTTATTGATCAAAATTGCTACTCCCCTCGCTTTTGAATTAAATGAAGCCGCAACAACACTACCCACCCAATCTCTCTTTAGTTTCTGATGTTCTGTTTCCGTTAGGTGCGTTTCCTGTAAAAAAGCTAAATCTATCTTCATTTTTTTAATGTGTTAAGATTCTTTTTCTTTTCACTGGTCCATTAAGCCCGTTAACATTAAAACTCAAAAAATTCAATAAATTAGTCATTATTCTTAACAAGTTACTCCAATCTAAAACATTATTTATCTTCTCAACTCTCATAGTTCCTTGGGGAATCTCTTTAAACTTCACCATGTTGCTATGTGTCTCCCTCCCAACCTTCCAGGCAAAAAGAAAAAAGGAGATAGAAAAAAAACAAAAAAAGAAAAAACAAAATACCCCCCCACTAATGTTGTGAATGAAAGGATACACAACACTACCCCCCTCCATTTTACGGGTCGTGGAAAAAGCCACGCTTGCACACATGACTAGCGTAGCAATCGATCAGTGCTTCTTCCAGCTCCCCCGCAACAAAAAAAACATTATATATATATATGCAAAATTAGTATTACTATTCCCAACTAATATTCCTCCAGTTTTAACCTTTTTTACCCCCCTCGTATAATTAATAATATATTTATACATTCATCCAGCTTCAAAAATCCAACAAGTCCATTCTTTAACCCAATCTTCATCTTCAATCTATCTCGCTCTCCTGGGTTTGTTCCTGTATCTGGTGAATATTCAGAGAATCTCGCACAAACTGCTCTGCTTTCTGGTAGTCATCAAAAAATCTTTTTTCTCCACCAGGCAAAAAAATCTTCAAGGTTGCAGGATAACACAGTGTAAATTGATAACCATGATCCCATAGGGTTTTTTTCACTGGGTTAAATTTCTTCCTTCTCTTCAAAAGTTCGTAACTTATATCAGGGTAGAAAAAAACTTTGTTCCCTTTAATTATCAATGGCCCTTTTCTATCTTTGGCAGCTCGAGCAGCTGCCTGTAGAATCCTTTCCTTGTCTTGAAATCTTAAGAAGTTTATTAAAATCGATCGTAGATATTGGTCATCTTTTGGTTTTGGTCTTAAAGCTCTATGTGCCCGCTCAATTTCAATTGGTCCAACCTCCTCTTCCATTTGCAAAACATCCGGGATCCATCTTTGAAAAAATTCTATTGGTTTATCTCCCTCCGTACCTTCTTTAAGACCAACAATTTTAATATTATTACGTCTACTAAAATTTTCCAACATGTCCACTTTCTCCAAGAGTCGGTTTCTTTCCGAATTCCAGACAAGCAGATCATTTTCTGTTTTTTCCACTCTATCATTCATATGCCCCATTGCTCTTTCCATCTTCTGAAGCTTCTTATCCATTTTGTCCTGTCTTGCCATAACTTTATCATAGCACATCTTCGTATCTCTAAGCTCTTCTCTTACTTTTCTTAATTCAGCTGTTAACTGCAATATAGCCTCTCAAATATCTCTATCATCTCCTTTACTTCTAATCGCTTCCAATTCTTCCTCCTCTTCTTCATCTGTGTTCTCTGCAGAATCCAATACTGACTCTGAGTCATTTTCAATTGCAGTGGCTGTCGGTTCTTGTAGTTTGCGTTGCGTCGATTTGCGCATGCGCATTTCCGGTGTCTTCTTCGAAGAAGCCGTTACCACCGCTATTGTTCCCTGTTCTACCGAAGGAGATCCAACCTGAGTCTGAGGCTCCATCGTTACAGTAGGCCCTTTTTTCTTCCCGTCTCGTGGCTGCTTCGCAACAGCAGACTTCTTTTGTTGCTGTTTAGGAGGCATATCGTAAAGTAGTCTTACAAAGTTTATAAATAGTTTTCAGAAAATATTTACTAACTTTGTTTTGTTTAAATGGTACTTTACTGATTTGTTGCGGGAGAGCTGGATTTACACGTCTCAATCCCACGTCATCACGTGACGCCCCCTGACACCCAGGAACTTGAAGCTGCTCACTCTCTCCACTTCTGATTCCTCTATGAGGATTGGGAAGATTTCAAAACCCAACAAAAGGCAACTGTAAAACTCATTAAGTAGGTAAAAATGAAATATGAAAGTAAGCTAGTCAGTTATATTGAAGAGGATTTCAAAAGTTTCTTCAGGTACAGAAAGTGTAATAGAGAGGAGAGAGTTGATATTAGATGTCTGGAAAACGATGCTGGAGAGGTAGAATGGGGCACAATGAAATAGAAGATGAACCGAATAACTATTTTGCATCAGACTTCACCATGAAAGACATTAGCAGTATGGTGGACGTTCCAAGTCTGACCTCCGTGGTTGGGAAGATGTTGGAGTTGATTATTAAGGATGAAGTCTCCAGGTACTTGGAAGCACATGATAAAATAGTCTGTCGGTGACTAATGGTGTTCCACAGGGGTCTGTCTTGGGGCTGATTCTTTTTACATTATATGTCAGTGATTTGGATGATGGAATTGATGGCTTTATTGCAAAGTTTGGAGATGATAAGAAGATAGGTCGAAGGGCAGGTAGATTTGAGGAATTAGAGAGACTACAGAAGAAGGACCTAGACAGATTAGCAGAATAGTCAAAGAAGCAGCAGATGGAATACAGTGTTGGGAAGTGCATGGTTATGCAGTTTGGTAGAAGAAATGAAAGATTGATTATTTCCTAAATGGAGAGAAAATACAAGAAACTGTTGTGCAAAGGGACCTGGGAATGCTTGTGTAGGTTAATTTGCAGGTTGAGTCTGTGGTGAGGAAGGCAAATGCAATGTTAGCATTCATTTCAAGAGGACTAGAATATAAAAGCAAGGATGTAATGTTGAAACTGATGAGGCCTCACTTAGAAGTATTGTGAACAGGTTTGGGCCCCTTATCTTAGAAAGGATATGCTGAAACTGGAGAGGATTCAAAGGAGGTTCACAAAAATGATTCCAGGATTGAATGGCTTATCATATGAAGAGAGTCTGTTGCCTCTTGGGCCTGGAATGTAGCAGAATTAGGGATGACCTCATTGAAACATTGAACGGTGAAAGACCTTGATAGAGTGGATGTAGAGGAGATATTTTCTATGGTGTGAAAGTCTAAGATGAGAGGATACAGCCGCAGAATAGAGGGGTGTCGTTTTGGAACAGAGATGAGGTGGAATTTCTTTAGCCAGAGAGTGGTGAGTCTGTGGAATTCTTTGCCACAGGCAGCTGTGGAGGCCAAGTCTTTATGTATGTTTAAAGGAGAGGTTGATAGATCCTTGATTGGTCAGGGCATGAAGGGATATGGGGAGAAGGCAAGAGATTGGGGCTGAGAGGAAAATTGGATCAGCCATGATGAAATGGTGGAGCAGACTTGGTGGGCCAGATGGTCTAATCCTACTCCTGTATCTTACGGCCAAGAGAATAAATAAGCAGTAAATGTTGAGAACATAAGATGGAGGGCTCTTGAATGTGAGTCCATGGGCTGTGAGAACAATTCAGTGTTGAGGTGAGTGAAGTTGTTTGACGTTATCCCCTTTGGTTGAACAGTCTGATGGTTGAGGGTAATAACTTTTCCTGAACCTGATGTGGGTCCTAAGGCTCTTATACCACCTTCTTGATGGCAGCAGTGAGAAGAGAGCATGGCCTGGATGGTGGGTGTCCTTCATGATGGATGCTGATGGCTGCTGTTTTTTCGCAAAGCTCTTTGTAGATGTGGGGTGAACGTTACACACGATGGACCGGGCTGCATCCACTACTTTTTGCTGTACCTAATAAAGTTGCCACTGTGAGGTGAGTATGTTCATGGTCGTCTTTTGCTGTAGCCCATCCACTACACAGTTCAATGTGTTGTGTGTCTGGAGATGCTCATCTGTACATCACTATTGCAACGCATAGTTATTTGAGTTTACTGTCTCCTTTCTGTCAGATTGAAGTAGTCTAGCCATTCTCCTCTGTCCTCTCTCATTAACAAGGCAATTTCACGAACTGAAGTGCCACTCACTGGATATTTTTTCCTTTTTTTTTTGCACCATTCTCTGTAAACTCTAGAGATTGTGTGCGTGAAATTCCCAGGAGATCAGCGTTTTCTGAAATACTCAAACCACACTGTCTGGCACCAGATTCACTTGGATCACATTTCTTTCCCTTACTGATGTGTGGTCTGAGCAACAACTGAACTTGTTGACCATGTTTGTTTCTTTTTATGCATTGAGTTGCTGTCAAATGATTGGCTGATTTGCATTAGCAAGCAGGTGTACAGGTGTACCTAATAAAATAGTCACAGAGTGTGTCTGTAGCAAGCATGACTTGCTAATAGCTGGTAATTTGTTGCTTGCTCAGGTGTTCTTCAAAAATCTCATTTTGAAGGAATTGTTTAAGGAATAAATTTGTAAACCCAGAATTATGTTAATCTACTTAGCACACCCACTATAACAGGTGTGCTGGAAGCCAAACCACCAAGGAATATATTGCCTCTTTAAACACAAGCTGCGTTTAAGGTTTATTTACATAATTAACTTTCAATGTATGGTATAAACAGGATATATTTTGAGGACCCATAAGGCATGGCCTTTATCCTACTGTGAATCTGAGCAGGTAACTGAATCTCTAAACCCTGTGAATCCTGCAATGATGTTTAATATTTCTGTTTGTTTTAATTATAAGAGCAAGTGTGAGGTGATGTAGTTGAAAACAACCTCAGAACAAAATATGATTTTTAGAAACATTGTTCAAATACTCCTAGTTATCTATATGAAGAATTGTTTCATAATACCCTGTTATCAAACGTAATCCCTTGTCACTTTGTCAGACTTTTCATCTGTAGGTAACCTGATGTTTGTGTGAATTTTCCAGTCAGTTTTCGACATACATTACAGCCCATGTCTTTGATCTCACACATGTGGTCATTATTCACTTGAGTCCTTACATTAAGTGATATATTTGTTTTGCTCTCCATATTTGCTGTTTGAACATTTAAGTGTTTCCAGCATTTCCTGTTTTTTCGATTTCTAGCATTCACAGTTTAACTTCCAATCCAAATTAATTCCCCCTTTCTTTGTTTGAGTTGTCAGTTGTTTTCAGCTAGGGCTGTCTTAGTGAGGTGAACTAACTGCATTGATCAGGGATAGAACTTGATGTCTTGTTGATCTATAAAGTTCTGCTACCCACTGCTTTAAATTATCTTGAGTCATGAGTCTTAGATATAGACATGTGGGAACATGTTCTTGTATTAGCAGTAGATGTAGTTTCCTTGAAATCATCTTTTGTTAGGTAGGAAGTAGATTGGAAGAATAACTGACGTCAATTATTAACATTTTATTCATATTTATGAACTGAAAAAATGTATCAGCGTGATTTCCTCTTGAAGGAGGGTAACAAATGGGCAAGAAGGAGCTCCTTTGGAAGAGGAATATAATTTGCAAGGTGCAACTGGTGACATAAATAACAAGCCAGGAACATGTTCAGTGAGTGATCTATGTTGACCAGACATTCTGTTAGGAGAGGTTGTGAGGAACTTGCTTCAATACTGCAGTTATTAATGTTAAGTTCCATTTAGAAACAAATCATGTTGAACATCACTACTTTAAGATGCCCTAAATGAAGTTTTTATAACATGGCTGTTAGGTATCAGTTAGAAATTGTTGCAGAATGCACAACAGCAGGAAAAGTGATGTACCAAATTGGTCTGATATGCTCTTGGACTCCTACCAGGTAGTCAGCTTGGCAAAGTGTGTGGAATGCTGAGTATTGATGGCTGAAGTCACCCCTGTTGCAGAGTTCATGTTTCTTGTATGTTTAGATTAGAATTTGAGTGAAACACTACCTGAGGAGACTTTCATTTCTCCAAACCAAGTTATGTTGCACTATCGTGTCTGATCTAATCTTAAATGAACTAGATAGCACACCTGGGTCAAAAATGTCAAAGTTGCTGGTGAACGCAGCAGGTCAGCCAACATCTGTAGGAAGAGGTACAGTCGACGTTTCAGGCCGAGACCCTTCGTCAGGGCTAACGTTAGTCCTCGGCCCGAAACGTCGACTGTACCTCTTCCTATAGATGCTGCCTGGCCTGCTGCGTTCACCAGCAACTTTGATGCGTGTTGCTTGAATTTCCAGCATCTGCAGAATTCCTCATGTTTGCATGGGTCAAAAATGTTTTATGTTTCTCCAAATTTCTGTCAGTGGAATTTGTCCTAATCTAGCAATTTCTTTTCATTTTCTCAGCAATAGTTTAGTTAGATATCATTTTAATGTTGCAGATCTAATCGTCAGGTTATGTCCAGGATTTGAAGTTCAGTTATGGCCTCTGGTGTTGCCTGATGTGTGTTTAGGAAAGTGGTGAAATTCAGCCATGCGTCACTGGCTCTACAGTGGAATTCATTGCCTAATTTTCAAGTATGGAATTGTATATGAAAATTTATTTGATTTTCTGTTGGCAAAGGAGATGGCTATTCTTTGTCATCATTTTATCATCGCAGGTTGTCCATCACCAGATGATTGTTGCTCAGTTATGCCATTTCAGCACTGCGCCTGACGGCAGATTTGTGCTGATCAGTGGCGTTGGCACCATTTTTTGTTATCTCTGCAATATGATAAGATGTAAGAGTACCACTTCCAGAGGAACTTTAGTTGGACATAGAAGAATCTTACTCTTCGAGAAAATGTGTCGACTCAGTTTTGGCTGAGGTTGTAGCAATTACTCATCACTGTTTTCTAATGGTATCTAAATTCTTGAATTGTATTCACAGCCAAGGAACAAATATTGATGAATGAAGATCCAAATGGCTGTTTTAAAGAAATTAGTGAAGCGTCTGCAAAGAAAGAAATGGTGTTTCAGGTAAGTAACGGAAGTAAATTTGGTTTATTTAAATATAGTTTCCTCTCGTTTCTCCTATGGTTTTACTAAAAAATATTAAAATTACCAGTGAGCCAGGACACAAAAAAAAAAGCCTAATAAAACTTGTAATAAAATTGAAGCAAGTTGCACTGCCAATTTTATTTATTTTTTCTGTATGTGATTGTCAATGAAGGACTATAATTATCTACACCTTTTGTTCTTTGGGTTGACTGAGCAGTTGATAGATGTGCCCCTTATGATTCACAAGATTTTGGAAACAAAGTCCTCTGTAGGACATGAGCACTGGACAACAATTTTTTTTGAAAGTGTTGCTTCCTCAGAATCTTTTTTTGGTTATGCTAGACCACGTGATGCTGAACACAAATATAATTTCAGACTGCATGTATCATGTGGTACCTTGAAGAAACAAGACATTATCTTTTATTGAATATAATGTGTTTAATTGCATTATGGTACTGGTGCTTTGCAATAGTTCAACAAACCTAAAAATGTTTTGTAGAAGATTTTCATTTGTGCTGAGTATCTGATGCTTCTCACTCCAGTATTGATGGATTTCAGTTGCCCATATATCCATTTCTCTATGACTGCAATGTCCTGGTGCAACCTTTCGCAATGCTTGTCGCTGAAAGCACCAAGGTTTGCAGGGAAGAAGTCCAGATGGGAATGCAAAAAATGAATTTTGAGTGACATGTTGCAGTTCATGGTTTTGTCTGCTTGAAGCATGTTGTCAAGCTGCACATAGTTTAGTGCTCTGTAGTTGCCAAGAAAATTTTCAGCAACATCCTTAAATGACTTCCAGGCGATTTTCTCCAGACCCACTAGAAGTTCTTCGAATTGCCTTTCATTGATGACTGATTTGATTTATGGACCCACAAAAATGAATTCCTTGATGTTGACACCAGATATTCTGATTTGAATTGAAATAACAAATACAGGCGATTTTAAAAAATGGTGCTGATAGGTAAATTTCATGGTGATTTTCATGATCAGCTTCCCAAAATCTCTAAGATACACCCAACGGTATTAAAGAAGGAAAATCTTTTGTTGTCCGGTGTAATCTAAACTGGCCATTGCAGTACTATGGGGTGTTGCATTGTTAGAGCAACATTCATTGCTTTCCAAAATCACATTTCAATATCCTTTTCACCACCTCCTTCTCCTTCTCCTTCTCTTCATTTTTGCACTAAGACTACCTTTTTATCCCATTCTGTTACCTGGTTGTTATGGTGCTGGATCTCCAAATTAATAAATAGATGGATGGATAGATTGTTAAATTGCTTTCCCTTTTTTTTTGAAGTGGTCAGGTAATACTGAATTAAACACGATAATAAGAATAGGTGTCCATTCAAGAACTTGCCCCTGCCCCTGCTTCCTTTTTGATGTGTCTGTATTATTTCTTCTGACCAGAAATCATAAATTTGGGAAAAATATTTAATTCCAAAAATTTCTGTCTTGATACAGGATGTAAAGCCAATGCTTCATGTTGAAGATATTGCAAGAGAATCTGATCAAAGAGGAATTCTTCAAAATGATATCAAGTCAGTATTAGTTTTAAACATTGAAATCTGTAAACATTAAGAGCAAGACAGTCAAAAATTAAATTTAGAGCAGATTTGCTTAATTCTTTACTTTCAATGCTAATGTTGTTGTTGCTTTTTTTTCCTGTAAAGACATTAGCAATTTATATGGTGCTCCAGTCTACGTTGTGTGCGTTGCTTATCTAAAGAAGGCTGTAGTGAGCATTTGAGCACAGTAACTGGCAACTAAGCTTGACCTCGTCCTTGGATAGTATCAGAAGTACAGTTTCAGTTGTTGTTTGACAGCACTTAGTGGCAAGCATACCAAATTGATTTTTCCTTTCTCTTCTAATGTTGACCTTGCTCTCGTATGAATTAGCGAGTGAGAGAGCAGGGCCGTTTCTGGGAGGGGGCCATTTGAAAAGTTCAAGTCTCATTGGGAGTGAGTTTCATTTGCGCCAATAAAAAGAAACAAACCTTAAGCAGAGTAGTCATTATGGGAACAGCCATTGTTCGAGTGGGCCTGTGTTAGTGGTCAGGCTTTGGCTCAACAGGCTTAGGTAAGAACACGCTGAGACTCAAGGTAAGTATCTAGTAAATGCTTTTTTTGCTCTTTCTTTGTCTATTAGTACATTTCTAGTGCAATAAGAATTGGTCCAGAATTAGTGATATAAGAGCATAAAATATAGGAGCAGAATTAGGCCATTTGGCCCATCAAGTCTGCTCCACCATTTCATTATGGTGATCCATTTTTCCCCTCAGCCCCAACCTGCCTTCCCCCTGTATCAATCAAGAATCTATCAACCTCTGCCTTAAATATACGTAAAGAATTGGACTCTACAGCTGATTCCATAGATTCACCACTCTCTGGCTAAAGAAATTCTTCCTAATCTCTGTTCTAAAAGGACACCCGTCTATTCTGAGGCTGTGTCCTCTGTCTTAGACGCTCCCACAATAGGAAACAGCCTTTCCACATCTACTAAATCAAAGCTTTTCACCATTCAATAGGTTTCAATTAGGTCACCCCTCGTTCTTCTAAATTCCAGTGAATACAAGCCCAGAGGCATCAAATGCTCTTCATATGACAAGCGATTTAGTTCTGGAATCACTTGTGAACCTCCTTTTGAACCCTTTCCAGTTTCAGCACATCCTTTCTAAGATAAGGCGCCCAAAACTGCACATAATACTCCAAGTGAGGCTTCAGCAGTGCTTTACAAAGTCTCAACAGTACATTCTTGTTTTTATATTCTCATCCTCTTGAAATGAATGCTAACATCGCACTTGGCTTCCTCACCATGGACCCAACTTGCAAATTAACCTTTGGGGAATCCTGTGCAAGGACTCCCAAATCTCTTTGCACCTCAAACTTTTGTTTTATCTCTCCACTTAGAAAACAGTCAACCTTTTTCTTCCACAGAAGTGCATGAACATACACTTCTCGACAATGTATTCCATCAGCCACTTCTTTGCCCATTCTCCTAATCTGTGTAATTCTTTCTGTAGCCTATTTCCTCAAAACTACTTGCCTCTCCACCTATCTTCATATTGTCTGCAAACTTTGCAACAAAGCTATCAATTGCATCATCCAAATCATTGACGTACAATGTAAAAAGAATCAGTCGCACCACAGAACCCCTGTGGAAAACCAGTGGTCACCAGCAGCCAACCGAAAAGGCTTCCTTTATTCCCACTGTTTGCCTCCTGCCAATCAGCCACTGTTTTATCCATGCTAGAATACTTCCTGTAATATCGTGGACTTGTAGCTTGCTAAGCAGCCTCATTTGTGGCACCTTGTTAAAGGTCTTATGAAAATCTAAGTACACGATATCAATAAATTTTCCTTTGTTTATCCTGCTTGTTGTTTCTTCAAAGAACTCCAACAGATTTGTCAGGCAAGATTTTCCCTTGAGGAAACCATGCTGACTACAGCCTATTTTATCATGTGCCTCCAAGTACCCTGAGACCTTGTCCTTGATAATCAACTCCAACATCTTCCCAAGCACTGAGATCAGACTAATGGGCCTATAATTCCCTTTCTTCTGCCTTTCTCCCTTCTTGAAGAGTCAAGTGACATTTGCAATCTCCTAGTCTTCTGGAACCATTCTAGAATCTAATGATTCTTGAAAAATCATTACTAATGCCCCCTAATCTCTACAGCCACTTCTTTCAGAACCCTGGGGTGTGCACCATCTGGTCCAGGTGACTTATCTACCTTCAGACCTTTCAGTTTCCTAAATGCCTTCTCTGTAGTAATGGTAACTTCACACACTTCATGACCCCTGACACCCAGAGTTTCCACCATACTGCGTGTTGTCCACTGTAAAGAGTGATACAAAATACTTACTTAGTTCATCCACCTTTGACTTGTCCCTCATTACTACCTCTACAGCATCGTTTTCCAACGGTTTGATACCCACTCTTGCCTCTCTTATACACTTGATGCATCTGAAGAAACTTTTGGTACCCTCCTTAATGTAATTGGCTAACTTACTGAAGTGGCTTCTTAAGTTGCTATTTGTTGGTATTTAAAAGCTTCCCAATCCCCTAATTTCTTACTAATTTTTGCTCAATTATATGTCCTCTGTGTTGGTCTAGTATACATCCAGTGGATCTGACCTTACACATCATGAAGACCCTAAGAGTGCTTGGTCCTGGCTCACCTCCAACCCCTGGTCAGATAAGCACTTAATCTCCTGCATTTTGTCTACCAGGAGCACATTGGAGTCAATGATGCTGTCATTTACCTGCTGAACAGAGCCAACTCCTATTTGGATAAGCAGGGCAGCACTGTGAGGATCATGGTTTTTGATTTATCAAGTGCCTTCAATACCATGCAGCTCTCATTGCTGGGAGAAAAGTTTGTTCAATGCAGATTGGCACTTCCATTGTATCCTGGACAATGGACTACCTGACTGACAGACCACAGTTTGTACAGCTCCAGAGCTGTGCGTCAGACATGGCTATAGGCGGCACTGGGGCCCCATGGGACTGTATTGGCTCCCTTCCTGTATACCTCAGACTTTAGATACAACACTGAGTCATGTCATGTGCAGAAATTCTCTGATGACTCAGCAATAGTTGGGTGTATAATGTGAGGATGGGAGGATGAATACAGGGCCCTGGTGGAGGACTTTGTCAAATGGTGCAAGCTGAATCATCTGCAGCTCAACATCAGTAAGACAAAGGAGATGGTGATGGACTTTAGGAAGACTAAGCCTGCTCTGCTCCCTGTTACTATTGATGGTGAGGACGTGGATGTAGTGAGGTCCTACTAGTACCTCGGGTTGCACCTGGATGACACACCTGAATGGAGCACCAACACTGTTGCTGTGTACAAGAATGCCCAGAGTCGTCTCTACTTCCAGAGGAGACTGAGGTCCTTTGGAGTATGTGTACCTCTCTTTCACATGTTCTACCAGTCTGTTGTCACCAGTACGATCTTGCTGGGGCAATGGCATCAAAACAGATAATGCCAACAGGCTCAATAAACTGATTAGAAAGACTGGCTCTGTTATAGGAGTCAAACTGGACACACTGGAGGCTGTGGTAGAACAAAGGACCCTACGGAAAATCCTGGCAATTCTGGACAATGTTTCTCACCCTCTGCATGCCACTTTGGCTGAACAGAGGAGCACTTTTAGTAACAGACTAAGACAACTGTGCTGGTCCAAAGAGCGCTATACAAAGTCATTCTTACCCTCGGCCATTAGGCCCTATAATGAGTCAATCTATAGCTGGGGAAGTGATGACCTCCTCCTTTTAAACTGTTGGTAACTTATTTTTTTATTCTTTCTTACTTCTCTTCTAGTATTTGTATATCTGTGCACTTGATTACAGTGACACTTTAATTTCCTTTGGGAACAATAAAATATCTATCCATCTCTTTTTGACTTTTATGTTGCTTTAACTTTTGTTAGCCATGGTTGTATCATCTTGCCTTTAGAATATTTCTTCTTTGGGATGTATATATCCTGTGCCTCTGCATCCAGCACATAATTCTCCGTAACTACTGCAATCTCCAATGGGATCTCACCACCAAGCATATCATTCTCTCTCTCCCACTTCTCACTTTCCCTACGGATCGCTCCCAATGCGACTCACTTTTCCATTCATCCTTCCCTATCGATCTCCCTCCTGGTACTTATCTTTGCATGCGGAGCCTGCACCTCCTCCCTTACTACCATTCAGGGCCTAAAAAGTCCATCCAGGTGAGTTGACACTTCACCTCTGAGTCTGTTGGGGTCATCTGTACCTAGTGCTCCCTGTGCAGCCTCCTGTATATCACTGAGACCTGATGTAGATCGGGAGACTGCGTTGCCGAGTACCTACCCCCCCCCCCCCCCCCCATCTGCCAGAAGAAGCGGGATGTCCCGGTGCCTGCCCACTTCAGTTCTGCTTCCCGTTCCCACTTGACATGTCAGTCCATGTCCTCCTGTACTGCCACAATGAGGCCATACTCAGGTAGGAGGAGCAACACTTTGTATTCCATCTGGGTAGCCTCCAACCCCATGGCATGAACGTCAATTTTTGAAGCTTCCGGTAATTGCCTCCTCCCCTCCCCTCTTCATCATTCCCATTCTTATTTCCCTCTCTCACCCTAACTACCTGTCCATCACCTCCCTCTGGTGCTCCTCTCCCTTCCATTTCTTCCACAATCTTCTACCCTCACCTATCGGATTTCCCCTTCTCTGGCCCTTTATCTCTTTCACCTATTAGCTTCCCAGTTCTCTTCTTCACCACTCCCCCTCTCCCAGTTTCACCGATTACTTGCAACCTTGTACTTGTTTCTCCTGTCCCTATACCTTTTTGCTCTTCTTATCTTTTTTTCCAGTCCTGATGAAGGCTTTCGTGCCAAAACATCGACTGTTTATTCTTTTCCATAGATGCTGCCTGGCCTACTGAGTTCCTCCAGCATTTTGTGTGTGTTGCTTGGATTTCCAGCATCTGCACATTTTCACTTCTTGGTGTTCCACAGGGGTTGTTGTTGGGACCGTTTCTTATCACGTTAATGTCAGTGATTTGGGTGACAGAATTGATGGCTTTGTGGCCAAGTTTGCGGATGATACGAAGGTGGGTGGAGAGGTAGGCAATGTTGAGGAAGCAGGGAGTCTGCGAAAGAACATAGGTTGGGAGAATGGACAAAAAAAAGTGGCAGAAAGCTGAATATTCTATAGGGAAGTGTATGTTGTACACTTTTGTTGAAGAAATAAAGGTGTAGACTATTTCCTAAACAGGGAGAAAATTCAAGAACAGAGGTGCGATGGGGCCTTGGAAGTCCTCGTGCAGGGTTCCCTAAATGTTAATGAAAGGAAGGCAAGTGCAATGTTAGCATTCATTTTGAGAGGACTAGAATATAAAAGAAAGGATGTGATGCTGAGGCTTTATAAAGGATTGGTCAAACTACACTTGGGAGTATTGTGAGCAGCCTTAGGCCCCTTATCTGAGCAAGGATATGCCAGCATTGGAGAGAATACTGAGGAGGTTTACGAGTATGATTCTGGGAACAAAAGGGTTAAAATATGAGGAACTTTTGATGGCTCTGGGCTTGTACTCATTGGGGTTTAGAAGAATGAGGAAGAAATCTCATTAAAACCTGTTGAATATTGGAAGTCCTTGATAGAGTGGATGTGGAGAGGATGTTTCCTTTAGTTGGGGAGTCCAGGACCAGAGACCACAGCCTCAGAATAGAGGGCATTCGTTTAGAACGGTGATGATGAGAAATTTCTTAACCAGCGGGTAGTAAATTTGTGGAATTTATTGCCAGAGGTGGCTGTGGAGACCAAGTCATTGGATTTATTTAAAGTGGAGCTTTGTAGACTGTTGATTATTAAGTGTGTCAAAGATTATGAGGAGAAGACTGCAGGATGGGGATAAGAGGGGTAATAAATCAGCCATGGTGGCATGGTGAAGCAGACTTAATAGGCCAAATGGACTAATTCTGTTCCTATGTCTTATGGTCTTATGTATGCTAACTCATAACTAAGTTTTGGCTGTCTCTTTATCTTGGACATCTTGTGGAATTTCTAAAGTCGTAGACAATGCTTGAGAAAAGAGAAAACAAAGATGGAAACATTTCTGAAATACAGAGTGAATTGCACATTCTTGACATCTGCATTCCAGATAGAAGGAATGTTTACAGTAATAATTACAGGGACAAGCTGAGCTTTCAGAAAGCACTTTAAAAGTTGGTATATGGAAAGTTTGTCTAGTACCTTCGACTCTATTTGTTTATTGTAGAAAATTTAGCGGTAATTTGACTGATTTGATTAACATGACACAGTTTAATCTGTTTTTTACCAGTAACTATTTTGACTTGTTAATTATTTTTTTAATTAATGTATACTCTTCATTTCAATAACTTTGATACAGATGTTCATAAGGGAATATGTGTTTAGTCATTATAAACCAGCTCTGAGACAGTTGAATGCTCATGTGTCTGGATTGTTATTCATAATCTCTTTCCCTGCAGGAGATTGTGATTTCCTGTAATATGACATCATTTCAGGTTCACTGACAATACCGATGTAGGTTGTACATAAATAGAAACATTCTTATGAGCATTACAATTATCACAGTGAGTCACCCCAGTCAAATTTCCTCATTTTGTTTGTTCAAATAAAAGGATCTTTAGCCAATAAAAATCTTTTTTAGCTTTTCATTTTATTGTTCGCCTAAAACACTCATGTCTAACAGTAATTTATTCTTGCTAGTATGTGTTGCAGATGAATTAATGTGAATTCAAGTCTGTAACCATTTTGTACACTGTTGTCTATCCAGAGCAGACTGGATGATCTGTTATCGTCCAACAGATTATAGTTTTCTACAGGTAATTGTGACATTTGTAAAACTGTACCAGAGAGATTATTGCCTTTCTGACAGCCTCTGTCAGAAATAATTTCCAGATTTCAAGCTGGTGCCTATCTTCCGACTTCTCTAACTTGAGGAGTCCTGTCAGGAGTTAACCAATCGTATTGATTGAGATCACAGATGATTGCAAGATCTCCAACCCTGTCAGTCCAAAGGAAAAGGAAGAATTTTGGCCAGCAACAAATGCTGAATTTCTGCCTTGTTTGCTCAAATCCAGATTATTAAATGTATGACTAAATAAAAACAGTGGGCTTAATAGTAATGCGGAGAACACTACTGTATATTTTCACTATTCCCCAGTGTGACTTTATACTAACTTAAAGTTGCTGGATTTATCCCTCTCCCTTTCTGTAAATGTAAATGCAGTCTTCTGGCACCACCCATCCTTTCAGTCTGGTGATGCAAAAGAAAAAAAAGGTTATATTGGGGTTTTTCTTTTTTTAAAATTTGTGACCTTTTGTTAAACTCTGAATCTTTTTCGAGTTCATTTCCTGTAATTCATTACTAGACCATGGTCTGTTCTAAAGGCTATGAAAAAGTTACATCACTTTAACAGCAACATACCCCAGGAGTAATTTTCTTCAATAAGTCTATTGACAATCAGGATTTGTAATGATGGAATTTAAAAACAAAATTAGGATTTGCATATTCCTGCCAAGTTCATATTTGTCCTTGATTAAGTGGTGGAAGTAACTAACTCGGTGTGCTAAGGTGTTTCAGTATTAAAACGGGGCAATTGTTGTGACCATTCCAAGTCAGGATCATGTACGACTTGGAGGGTCAAAATGCAGATTATAGTATTGCCACTCACTTCTTGCCCTTGTCCTCTTTGGTGATGAAGACTGCAGATTTGAGATATGCGGTTGCAGTTGCCCAAATAAGCATGTGAAGTGTACTCTGTAATGTATGAAGTCACCTTGCTCTGGTAGACTGAGTGAACGTTAAGGGTAGGACACTCATCCAGGTAGATGGAGAGTACTCCATCACACTACTGATTAGTGCCTTGTAGATGGTGGAAAGTCTTTGTGATGCCAGGATTTGCCTGCGACAGGAAAGCCAGCCACTGTATTTCCCAATCTTGGTCAGTTTAGTTTCTGGTTAGTGATGACACCCACTTTTGATGCGTTCACAGTGATGATAATGCCATTCAATGTCAAGGGTAGATAGTTGGAACAATATGTGGGAGATGGACATTGCCAAGCATATTTTTGCCATTTATGAGTCCATGCCTGAATTTTGTCTAGTTCTAATTATATACAAATATGTTTTGTTTATTTGCTGAGGAGTTTTGAATGAAATTGAAGAGTGCAATTTTCAGGCAACATTTCCACTTCTGATCTAGTGAAATTTGGAGGGTTATTAATTAAGCAGTCGTAGATAGTTGGGACATTGAAGCCCATTATATTCTTTGCCTTTGCTTTATTCATTACTTCTGCCAAGTGTTGTTAAGCATAAAGAAACACAGATTAAGACAGTATGTGATAACCTGGAGTCAACATTTAAATCTCCATTTGGCATTTGGAAATTATGATCTGTCAACGAAAGTCAGCACAAATTAGTGGCATAAATATCAAGTCTGAACAACTTGAGTTGTTTGACTAAGTTAACTGACAATGGTGCTGTTAACATTGTATACTTGTAGCCTGTTTTGCAGGTAGTTCATAGTCATACTTTATTGATCCCGGGGGAAATTGGTTTTTGTTACAGTTGCACCATAAATAATAAATAGTAATAGAACCATAAATAGTTAGATAGTAGTATGTAAATTATGCCAGTAAATTATGAAATAAGTCCAGGACCAGCCTATTGGCTTAGGGTGTCTGACCCTCCAAGGGAGGAGTTGTAAAGTTTGATGGCCACAGGCAGGAATGACTTCCTATGACGCTCTGTGCTGCATCTCGGTGAAATGAATCTCTGGCTGAATGTACTCCTGTGCCCACCCAGTACATTATGTAGTGGATGGGAAACATTGACCAAGATGGCATGCAATTTAGACAGCATCCTCTTTTCAGACACCACCGTGAGAGAGTCCAGTTCCATCCCCACAACATCACTGGCCTTACAGATGAGTTTGTTGATTCTGTTGGTGTCTGCTACCCTCAGCCTGCTGCCCCAGCACACAACAGCAAACATGATAGCACTGGCCACCACAGACTCGTAGAACATCCTCAGCATCGTCTGGCAGATGTTAAAGGACCTCAGTCTCCTCATGAAATAGAGACGGCTCTGACCCTTCTTGTAGACAGCTTCAGTGTTCTTTGACCAGTCCAGTTTATTGTCAATTCATATCCCCAGGTATTTGTAATCCTCCACCATGTCCACACTGACCCCCTGGATAGAAACAGGGATCACTGGTAAATTTCAAAGTAAAAAGGTTTTCAAAGTAAATTTTATTATTTATTATCAAAGTACATAAATGTCACCATATACAACCCTAAGATTCATTTTCTTGTTTGCAAACTCAGTGAATCTATGGAATAGTAACTAAAACAGGATCAGTAAAAGATCAACCAGAGTGCAGAAGACAACTAACTGCGTAAATTGAAATATAAATAAATAGCAATAAATAAAATAGTATGAGATAATGACATAAAGAGTCCTTAAAAGTGAGATCAGTGGTTGTGGGAACATTTCAATGATTGGTAAAGTGACTGATGGTTAAGGGGTAATAACTGTTTTTGAACCTGAGGTTCTTGTACTATTTACCTGATGGCGGCAGCGGGAAGAGAGCATCATCTGGGTGGTGGGGATATCTGATGAAGGATGCTGCTTTCCTCCGACAGCATTTCATGTAGATGTGCTCAATGGTTGGGAGGGCTTTACCCATAGTGTGCTGGTCTGAATCCACTACCTTTTTTAGGAACACACATAAAAATTGCTGCTGAACACATCAGGCCAGGCAACATCTATAGGAAGCGGTACAGTTGACGTTTTGGGCTGAGACCCTTCGTCAGGACTAACGGAAAGAAGAGATAGTAAGAGATTTGAAAGTGGGAGGGGGACCCGACTCAGGCTGGGAGACCGTTTCGCTGAACACCTACGCTCTGTCCGCCAGAGAACGCAGAATCTCCCAGTGGCCATACATTTTAATTCCACGTCCCATTCTCATTCTGATATGTCTGTCCACGGCCGCCTCTACTGTCAAGATGAAGCCACACTCAGGTTGGAGGAACAACACCTTATATTCCCTCTGGGTAGCCTCCAACCTGATGGCATGAACATTGATTTTTCTAACTTCCGTTAATACCCCACCTCCCCTTCGTACCCCATCTGTTATTTATTTGTCTTTTATTATTATTAATTCTTTTTCTCTTTCTCCTTTTTCTCCCTCTGTCCCTCTCACTATACTCCTTGCCCATCCTCTGGGCTTCCCCCCTCCCCTTTTCTTTCTCCCTAGGCCTCCTGTCCATCCCATGATCCTCTTGTATCCCCTTTGCCAATCACCTGTCCAGCTCTTGGCTCCATCCCTTCCCCCTCCTGCCTTCTCCCATCATTTTGGATCTCCCCCTCCCCCTCCCACTTTCAAATCTCTTACTATCTCTTCTTTCAGTTAGTCCTGACGAAGGGTCTCAGCCCGAAACGTCAACTGTACCTCTTCCTATAGATGCTGCCTGGCCTGCTGCGTTCACCAGCAGTTTTTATGTGTGTTGCTTGAAATTCCAGCATCTGCAGATTTCCTCGTGTTGACCTTTTGTAGGAATTTCCATTCAAAGGCATTCGTGTTTCCATACTAGTTTATGATGTGGCCAATAAATACACTCCACTACACATCTGTAGAAGTTTGTCGAAGTTCTTTCTAGATATCATGCCAAATCTTCACGGACTCCTAATGAAATAGAGGTGCTGCCGTGCTTTCTTCACAATTGCACTTATTTGCTCAGTCCAGGACAGGTCCTCTGAAATAGTAACACACAGGAATTTAAAGTTGCAAACCCTCAGCACTTCTAATCCTTCTATGAGGACTAGCTCATGGATCTCTGGTTTCCCTCTCCTGAAGTCTACAATCAGTTCCTTGGTCTTGCTGATACAGAGTGAGAGGTTGTTGTTATGACACCACTCTGCCAGATTTTCAGTCTCCCTCCTGTATGCTGATTCAGCCCCCAACAGTGAATATGGTATTGGAGCTGTGCTTAGCCACATAATCATTGGCGCAAGGTGAGTAGAGCAGGGGGCTAAGCATATAGCCTTGTGGTGCACCTGTGCTGATGGACATCACGGAAGAGATGTTGTAGAACTCACTGAATCTACAAGTGAGGAAATCCAGGATCCAATTGCCACAAGTCTTGTTTTCACAGACTACAGAAGTTAAACCCCACCTGGTCAACTAAATGTTTTTCTTGTGTAGTCTGGTAACTTCTGTGCTGTTCATGTTATCTTTTATCATATCTGGAATATGATAACATTTGTATCAAATCAGTGTAGGTGTTTGAAGTTGATGGGAGACTGACTAGATTTTATTCCTTGGTTGGACTCCTGCATTGATAACCTTCTTTGTTCTTGTTTTGTATATCGTTTTTTCTTGTTTGGTTGAGTCTCCATTCCCTGAAAGTCTGCATGGACATTATTTGGGTTACTGCACTATTCCTTGTACATATTACTGAAACAGCAAGAGAGGGGCGAGGGAAATAAATCCTTGTAAATTGCAGCATGCACATTGAATGTTAATTACATCAGTGTCCCAACTGTAGATGGGCAATGACTTTAGTCTCCCTTATATACTCAGCAATTCACCATTCACTCAGCTTTTCACTTTAATTCAACCCATCTAAAAAAAGATGCCGATCTGACCCTTTTGTAAAAAGTTGCAAATTAAATCAGTTCATTCACACTCTGAAAACTGTTACCTTGGCATAGCAGCTGCTTTTTTCTGTTTACATTTCTCATTTGTGATTCAGAATTCTACTCAGTAAACTGATAACTCAAAGTAGCTAAATCTTTTCTCCTGTATGTGCTACTTGTTTACACAGGATGCATTTTTGTGACAGTTGTATTGTGCATGTGTCTGAAGTCTGGGACTGCCAAACCAAATGAGAAAATTCAGAAATAGGAGATGTGGGAGCTTTGTAACAACTGTTGCAGAAAGCCTCAATGACATTATGCCTGTGTTTGGCATAACTGTCTGGATTGACTTGCATGCTGTGCATATGTAAGCAGTTAATCTGAATTCTGTTCACTTCCATGTAAACATTTGCCTATTGAAATAACCTTGTAAATAGTTGTGAGATTGCTAGGTTTTTATCAATTACTTGGAGCATATTAATTCAGAAAGTTCATTCTCTGTTTACACAGAGCTAAAAATAAATGGTTTCTGTTTTATAAAGATGCACTGCCAGATGAAAAAATCAGAAGAGTTATATTAAAAATGGTAGGAACTTGAGACTTAGTTTTACGTCTGGGTGAGAACCTGTATGAACTTGACTTCCAATGGGGCCCTGCCAGTTGTAATCCCTGGGCCTCCTCAGACCTGACTGTTCAGATCAGACTCAGTCTGAGCAAGATAAGAATTAAGTGGAAGTTGATGGGCCTTGAATAGTGGATGGCAGAGAGCCCTGTTCAGTCCTGAAGAAAAAAAATAGATCATTCCACTTGGGAAGTGTTGGTTCAGTTTTTGATGTGTATTCCACAGCCCCCAGTTACAACAGGCTTCCTTTCTTGAGTGCCATTTGTGACCTGGACCGTTTGTAAGTCAGAAGTAAACAAAAGCAGTGTGTGGAAGGGGATCACTGAAACAGCTGTGACAGGAGAGCGAGCAGGTGCGGCAAGAGCGGCTGCCAGTCGGCCAAAGATTCAGTGAGCGTCTGCTTAGCGTTTCCAGCACCAATTGTTGCAGCTTTTTGGGGGAGGGTAGCAGTTGGTTGGGGAAAGAAAGCGCTTGACAATGCCCAATTCACACTATTGTGGGCCCAAAGGGTGTGCTCCTGTGCTGCACTGTTCTGTGTTCACACCTGTCCTAAATTGCTTGCAGCTGGGAAATCCATCCCCATCTCATTCCCCATTCTCTCAAGAACTGTAATTTGGGTAGGACCTGTATATGATAGAGGGAGGAGGGAAATCCAGGCATGCATAGTCCAATTGTTTTCTTGTGGGGCAAGTCTCACCACAAATGATAAAATGTAATTTAAAACTTGATGTGGTCTTTATGTTTAAGGAAGCAAAAGTTAAGTTTCAGCTATATAGAGGCCTGATCAGACCCCATCCAACACACTGCTTAGAGGGGCAATTTAACTGAGATGCCTCAAAATTCTGCTTAAAATATAGATAGAGAGCAATTTTATCCTTTGGAAATCTGAAACATAGCATGCAGTCTAAAATTCCAGCCCATATAAGACCATAAGACATAGGAACAGAATTAAGCAATTTGGCCTATCCAGTCTGCTCTGCCATTCCATTACAGCTGATTGATTATCCTTCAACCCTTTTCTCCTACCTTCTCCCCGTAACCTTTGATGCTGTTATTAATCAAGAACCTATAAACATGCACTTTAAATATACGCAGTGACTTGGCCTCCACAGCTGATTGTGGCAATGAATTTCGCAGATTCACCACTCTGGCTAAAGAAATTCCTCCTCATCTCCATTCTAAATGGATATCCCTCTATTCTGAGGCTGTGTCCTCTGGTCCTCCGGCCCTACATTCCCCTACTATAGGAAATATCCTTTCCACATCCATATTTTCTAGGCCTTTATATATTCGATAGGTTTCATTGATTTCCCCCCCTCCATTCTTCTAAACTCGAGCGAGTACAGGCACAGAGCCATCAAACGCTACTCATACATTAACAGCTTCATTCCTGGAATCATCCTCATGAACCTACTCTGGACCCTTTCCAATGCCAACAAATCTTTCTTAGATAAGGGGCCCAAAAACTGCTCACAGTTCTCCAAATGAAGTCTCATCAGTGCCTTATAAAGCCCCAGTATTGCACCTTTATTCTTATACTCTTGTCCTGAAATGAATGCTAACATTTCATTTGCCTTCCTTACCACCAGCTCAGCCTGCTGCAAGTTGACCTTTAGGGAATCCTGCACAAGGAATCCCAAACAACAGGAATTCTGCAGATGCTGGAAATCCAAGCAACACACATAAAAGTTGCTGGTGAACACAGCAGGCCAGGCAGCATCTCTAGGAAGAGGTGCAGTCGACGTTTCAGGCCGAGACCCTTTGTCAGGGCATGACGAAGGGTCTCGGCCTGAAACGTCGACTGCACCTCTTCCTAGAGATGCTGCCTGGCCTGCTGCGTTCACCAACAACTTTTATGTGTGTTGCAAGGAATCCCAAGTCCCTTTGCACTTTTGATTTTTGATTTTTCTCTAAACCTTTCTTATCCATAAATCTTTCGAGGTGTCTTTTAAACATTTTGTAATACCACTAGTCACTGGCCTCTAATCAGAAAAAAAAACACCTCAACCCTCTGATTTCCAAGTCAGAATAGTCCACCAAACTGTCATTTTCGTAGGGCTAAATGCATACTCACTGCTTTAGCCTTTGAGTGCAGAATGTAATGCAACAAAATTATGATATTTTTAAAAAGGGAATGTTCTGGTTTGTCAGTGTAGAAAGGTACAGAAATATACAGGCAAATAAATGAGTTCTGGTTTTGTAGCTGTAATAAAAAGGCATGTGTGTTTTTAGCCAACCTTGCATGAAAATTTAAGCTGAGATTTGATTTTTTTTTTGATTACCTTTTAAGTAATTGCCTGTTCGGCAACCTTGCATTTTCACTCTGCTCTTTCTTGCGAGTCAATATGATTGACATTTTAAAATT
The DNA here is from genome assembly GCF_030028105.1 of Mobula birostris. Lineage (NCBI taxonomy): Eukaryota > Metazoa > Chordata > Chondrichthyes > Myliobatiformes > Myliobatidae > Mobula > Mobula birostris. Next base: position 193,956,380 of record NC_092372.1, on the reverse strand, counting down.
TATTGCCAAATAAAGTTTACACCTTTGCAAGAGGGTTCTTTGAAGCCATGCCTGACTTCAGAAACAAAATCAGAATCAAGTTTATTCTCACCGGCGTGTGACGCGAAATTTGTTAACTTAGCAGCAGCAGTTCAATGCAATATGTAATCTAGCAGAGAAAAAAAATAATAACAAATAAAAATTTAAAAATAAGCAGGTAAATCAATTACATATATTGAATAAAGCAACACACATCAAAGTTGCTGGTGAACGCAGCAGGCCAGGCAGCATCTCTAGGAAGAGGTGCAGTCGACGTTTCAGGCCGAGACCCTTCGTCAGGACTAACTGAAGGAAGAGTGAGTAAGGGATTTGAAAGTTGGAGGGGGAGATCCAAAATGATAGAAGACAGGAGCGGGAGGGATGGAGCCAAGAGCTGGACAGGTGATAGGCAAAAGGGGATACGAGAGGATCATGGGACAGGAGGTCCGGGAAGAAAGACAAGGAGGGGGGGGCCCAGAGGATGGGCAAGAGGTATATTCAGAGGGACAGAGGGAGAAAAAGGAGAGTGAGAGAAAGAATGTGTACATAAAAATAAGTAACAGATGGGGTACAAGGGGGAGGTGGGGCCTAGCGGAAGTTAGAGAAGTCGATGTTCATGCCATCAGGTTGGAGGCTACCCAGACGGAATAGAAGGTGTTGTTCTTCCAACCTGAGTGTGGCTTCATCTTTACAGTGGAGGAGGCCGTGGATAGACATGTCAGAATGGGAATGGGATGTGGAATTAAAATGTGTGGCCACTGGGAGATCCTGCTTTCTCTGGCGGACAGAGCGTAGATGTTCAGCAAAGCGGTCTCCCAGTCTGCGTCGGGTCTCGCCAATATATAAAAGGCCACATCGGGAGCACCGGACACAGTATATCGCAGTATATATTGAATAGATTTTTTTTAAATGCAAAAACAGAAATTCTGAATATTTTTTTAAAAAAGTGAGCTGGTGTCCAAAGATTCAATGTCCATTTAGGAATCGGATGACAGAGGGGAAGAAGCTGTTCCTGAATCGCCGAGTGTGTGCCTTCAGGCTTCTGTACCTCCTACCTGATGGTAACAGTGAGAAAAGGGCATGCCCTGGGTACTGGAGGTCATTAATAATGGAAGCTGCCTTTCTGAGACACCACTCCCTGAAGGTGTCCTGGTTACTTTGTAGGCTAGTACACGAGATGGGGCTGACCAGATTTACAATCTTCTGCAGCTTCTTTTGGTCCTGTGCAGTAGCCCCCGCCATACCAGACAGTGATGCAGCCTGTCAGAATGCTCTTTACGGTACAACTGCAGAAGTTTCTGAGTGTGTTTGTTGACATACCAAATCTCTTCAAACTCCTAATGAAGTATAGCTGCTGCCTAGTCTTCTTTATAACTACATCGATATGTTGGAACCAGGTTAGATCCTCAGAGATCTTGATACCCAGGAACTTGAAGCTACTCACTCTCTCCACTTCTGATCCCTCTATGAGGATTGGTATGTGTTCCTTCGTCTTACCCTTCCTGAGGTCCACAATCAGCTCTTTCGTCTTACTGACGTTGAGTGCCAGGTTGTTACTGCGGCACCACTCCACTGGTTGGCATATCTGACTCCTGCACGCCCTCTCATCACCACCTGAGATTCTACTAACAATGGTTGTATCGACAGCAAATTTACAGGAAGTAATGTCTTACAAACCCTGCCAGAGTTGCCGTGCATCCACTGTCGCCTTCAACCTCATTTGAAATTGTCTCTTCGCCCTTGAAATAGCTCTTCGCAAATCATAGCAACACACATCAAAGTTGCTGGTGAACGCAGCAGGCCAGGCAGCATCTGTAGGAAGAGGTGCAGTCGACGTTTCAGGCCGAGACCCTTCGTCAGGACAGTAGTCTTGAATTGTTGCTTGAATTTCCAGCATCTGCAGAATTCCTGTTCTTCGCAAATCATACCTGGTTTTCTGGTGCAGGCCTGGGCTGCCAGACTTGAATGCCACAGATCTGGCCTTCAGCAGACGACGCACCTCCTGGTTCATCCACGGCTTTTGGTTTGGGAATGTACAGCAAGTCTTTGTGGGCACACACTCATCCACACAGGTTTTAATGAAGTTGGTAACAACTGCAGCATACTCATCCAGGTTTGAAATTGAATCCCTGAATACAGTCCAGTCTACCGATTGGAATGGAGTACAGAATTTGGGTTTTCAATTAGCTTTTCTTGCATGACTAATTGCATGCCATTTACAGTTGAGTCTGATCAATGATCAAACATCACCTCAATAGCTAGAGACGATATGCATACAGACTGAGTTGGAAGATACAAAGCATTCACTCAATTCTTTTTCGGTCCAACCCATAATTTAAAATAGTGGAAGGGAAACGTAAAGAGTAATAAACCTATTCCATTTGATAAACTGGTTATTAATGATATTAGGCAGTTAAAGGGACGAAGTCACATCTATCCTCAGTGATGCCAGAATGCCACATGTGATTGCTCAGCAAATATCTTCTGCCTGAAGAATGAAGCAATGATCCATCTTGGTTTCCTGAGGCCTTATCCATCACAGAAGTCAACCTTCAGCCAAGACAATTCATTGCATATAATATTAAAAAAACAGGTTGGATATTGCAAAGGCTGAGGATCCAGTTGAGGGTGTGGACAATGGGATTCCGCAACTAATTACAGTAATGTAGAACAGTACTGCACAGGAACAGGCCCACCATGTTTTGCTAAACAAATTAGTAATCAAATATCCAGCTAAACTAATCCCTTCTGCCTACAAAATGTACATATCTTTCCATTTCCTGCATATCCAAGTATCTAAGAGCCTCTTGAACAGCTCTATCGTATTTGCCTCCACTCCATCCCTTGTAGCATATTCTAGATACCCACCACACTCAGTGCATATAAAAAAAATTGTAATTACCCCACACACCTCCTTTGAGCCTACCCCATCTCCCCTTAAATGCATTGCCTCTGGTATTCGACATTCCAACTTGGGAAAAAGATGCTGGCTGTCAATTCTATCTGTGCCTCTCATAATCTTTTAAACTTCTGTCGGGTCTCCCCTCATCCTCAGCTATTCCAGAGAAAGCAACCCAAGTTTGTCCAGCCTCTCCTTATAGCATATGCCCTCCACTCTAATTCAGGCTGCAACCTGGTATATTTCCTGTTCGCCCTCTCCAAAGCCTTGATATCACCTCATGTAATGAGATGACCAGAATGAATACAATGGCCCCAGATGCAGCCTAACTAGAGTTTTATAAAGCTGCAGCATAACTTCCTGACTGCTGAACACAGTTCCTCGACTAATAAAGGCAAATATGTTATCTGTCTTCCTTACTACCCTATCAACCTACATAGCCAGTTTCAGGGAGCTAAAGAACTTGGACCCCAAAATCCCCCTGCTAGAATCATCTCTTGCTTAAGCAAGGACCTGGACCCGTTGTAATTTGCCTATTACTGCAATAGATCATCAGTGGATGCGATCTCATTGGTTCTGCATGCAGCCTTGGATCACCTGGACAATACTAAATCTTACGCCAGGCTGCTCATCATTGACTACAGCTCAGCATTTAACACAATCATTCCAATAGTACTGATCAAAAAGCTCTAAAACCAGGGCCTCTGCAACTGGATCCTCGACTTCCTTACTGGAAGACCATCGTCTGTGCGGATTGGACATAACATCTCCACCTTGCTGGTAATCAACACTGGCGTGCCTCAGACACGTGTACATAGTCCACTGCTCTACTCTGTCTCTTCCTTCATGACTGTGTGGTTAGGCACAGCTCAAATGCCATCTATAAATGGCTGAAGACACAGCTGTTGTTGGCAGAATTTCAGATGGTGATGAGGTGTACAAAAGTCGCAGCAACAACCTTGCATTCAGCATCAGTAAGACCAAAGAATTAATAGTAGACCAGAAAGAGTAAGACAAGGGTACCCCTACACCAGTTCTCATCAAGGGAACAGTATTGGAAACGGTGAGCAATTTCAAATTCCTGGGTGTCAACATCTCCGAGGATCCATCCTAGGCCCAGCAAATCGATGCAGTTACAAAGATGCCAAGGGTATTTCGTTAGTTTGAAGAGATTTGGTATATCACCAAAGACATTCATAAATTTTACAGATATACCGTGGAGAGCATTCTAACTGGCTACATCACTGTCTGGTATGGGGGGGTGGGGGGTGGGAGTTTCTGCTCAGGATCAAAATAAGCTTCAGAAAGTTGTGAACTCAGTCAGCTCCATCATGGGCACTAGCCTCCCAAGCATCCAGGACATTTTCAAGGAGCAATGCCTTGAAAAGGCAGCATCCATCATTAAGGACCCCTGTTACCCAGGACATGCCTTCTCATTGCTTCCATTAGAGAGGAGGTACCAGGGCCTGAAGGCACACTAAACAATTCAGCAATAGCTTCTTCTCCTCTGCTGTCAGATTTCTAAATGGACTTTGAACCCATGAACACGACTTTTTTCCCTCTTTTTGCACTATTTATTTAATATATAAGGCACTTTACCACACATTGCTCTGCGATGACACCAGTGCCAAGCTGTATCCACCCTAATGCCCTTCCCTTGGACAACATTGGTGCTGCGGAGAGGGGAGACTTTCAGCATGGGTAACTGCCTGTCTTCCATACAACCTTGCCCAGGCCTGCACCCTGGAAACCTTCCAAGGCGCAAATCCATGGTCTCATGACTCTAATGGATGCCTATAAAATACACACATACATATATAATATTTACTGTAATCCTACTTGCCAAGGACTTTTCATAGCCTCTCCTGGTTTTTCTAATTCTCTTCGAGTTCTTTTTACACTTCTTAGTGCTTTTTGGGACACTCTTTGATTTTAGCTTTATATGCACTTACGTTTTTTTCTTAACTGAATTCACCACTCTCTCAATATGCAAGGTTCCCTTTCCTTGCTGTCCTTGTCCATGCTGCTTAATACATATCCTTCTCCTGAAATATACCTATCCTGAACCCTGTGTAGTTGGTTTTAAACACTCTCTACAAGTCAGATGTGGACTTATCCAAAAGCAGCTGTTCCCAATTAATCTCCCTCGTTCCTGTCTAATACATAATTTGCTCAACTCCAATTTACTGTGCTCCCCCAAGGTCCACACATTGCCATTTTTTTATAACTGTCTTAAAACTCACTGAGTTGTGCTCACTGTTCCTAACTGTTGTCCCACTGAGAGGTAACTTACCTGGCTAGGCTGATTACCCAACACCAAGTCCACTACAGTCCCCCCTCTTGTTGGACTATCTACATATTTATGTAAGAAACACTCCTGAATGCACCTAACCAATTCTGCCTATCTGAACCTCTTGCACCCAGGAGCCCCACTCTATATTAGGAAAGTTCAAATCACTCACTACAACAACCCTGTTGTATTTACATCTTTCCCTAATCAGCCTGCATATCTGTTCACCAATGTCCCACTGGCTAGGAACATAGAAAACCTACAGCAAAATACAGGCCCTTCGGCCTACAAAGCTGTGCTGAACATGTCCTTAACTTAGAAATTACCCATAGCCCCCTATTTTTCTGAGCTCCATGTACCTATCCAGGAGTCTCTTAAAGGACCCTACCATATCCGCCTCCACCACCGTCGCTGGCAGCCCATTCCACGCACTCACCACTCCCTGCATTAAAAAAACTTACCGCTGACATCTCCTCTGTACCTACTTCCAAGCACCTTAAAACTGTGTCCTCTCATGCTAGCTATTTTAGCCCTGTGAAAAAGCCTCTGACTATCCACACGTTTAATGCCTCTTATCATCTTATACACCTCTATCAGGTCACTTCTCATCCTCCGACTCTCCAAGGAAAAAAGGCCGAGTTCACTCAGCCTATTCTCATAAGGCATGCTCCCCAATCCAAGCAACATCCTTCTAAATCTTCTCTGCACCCTTTCTATGGTTTCCACATCCTTCCATTGTGAGGGGAAGAGAACTGAGCACAGTAGTCCAAGACTCCAAGGGTCTCACCAGGGTCCTATATAGCTGCAACATTACGTCTCAGCTCCTAAACTCAATCCCATGATTGAAGAAGGCCAATGCACCTTATGCCCCCTTAACCACAGAGTCAACCTGCGTAGCAGCTTTGAGTGTCCTATGGACTCGGACCCCGAAATCCCTCTGGTCCTCCATACTGCTAAGAGTCTTACCATTAATACTATATTCTGCCATCATATTTGACCTACCAAAATGAACCACCTCACACTTATGTGGGTTGAACTCCATCTGCCACTTCTCAGCCCAGTTTTGCATCCTATCAACGTTCTGTTGTAACCTCTGACACTATCCACAACACCCCCAACCTTTGTGTCATCAGCAAGTTAACTAACCCATCCCTCCACTTCCTCATCTAGATCATTTATAAAAATCATCTAGAGTTGGAGTCCCAGAACAGATCCCTGAGGCACAGCACTGGTTACCGGCCTCCATGCAGAATATGACCCATCTACAACCGCTCTTTGCCTTCTGTGGGCAAACCAGTTCTGGATCCACAAGCAATGGATCCCATGCCTCCTTACTTTCTCAGTAAGCCTGACATGGGGTACCTTGTCAAATGCCTTGCTGAAATCCATATACACTACATCTACTGCTCTACCTTCATCAATGTGTTTTGTCACATCCTCAAAAAATTCAATCAGGCTCATAAGGCACGACCTTGCCTTTCACAAAGCCACGTTGACTATTCCTAATCGTATTATGCCTGTCCAAATGTTCATAAATCCTGCATCTCAGGATCTTCTCCATCAACTTACCAACCACTGAAGTAAGACTCACTGGTCTATAATTTCCTGGGCTACTGGGGCAGTCTGTAGTATATCCCATCAGAGTGATTGCACTTTTATTTCTTTTGAGTTCTACCCACATAGATTCAGTGGATGAGTTTTCCATTGTGTCCCCACTGAGTGCAGTTATTATTTTGTCCCTGATTAATGGCACAACTCCCTCCCCGCCATCTCTGTATTTTCTAAAACATCTAAATCCTGGAATATTAAAGATCTATTCTTGATTCTTTCTCAACCAAGTCTATGTTATGGTCATAACAGCATGGAACTATGATGTTCATCAGTCTTACCCATAATGCTCCTTGCATTAAGATGCAGGTTCTTCAACCCATCTGTCCCATTCTGTCCATTACCTGTTCTTTCTGGTCATGACGTCTACCACCTACTTAATTCTTATCTTAACTTTCTTAATTTTTTATTCTTAACATTCTGACCTGCTGATCTAGCTATGTTTCCCCTTCAAACTAGTTCAAAAACCTCTTGAGTAACATTAGCAAACCTCTCTCAGAGGATCTTGGTCCACCTCCGGTTAAGAATCAACCCATCCTTCTTGTGCAGGAAGATAGAGGATTGGGAAGCTTTAAAAACTTGCAGAAGGAAACTAAGAATGTCATTAAAAGGAAAAAATGCATTATGAATGGAAGCTGGTGACTAATACCAAAGAAGATACTGAAAGCTTTTTTAGGTATATAAAGGGTAAATATAGGACCAATAGAAAATGATGCTGGAGATATCGTAATGAGAGACGCTGAGATGGCAGAGGAACTGAATGCATATTTTGCATCAGTCTTCACAGTGGAAGACACCTGCAATATACCAGACATTCAAGAGTGTCAGGGAAGTGAAATATATGCAGTGAAAATTACGATTGAGAAGGTGTTCAGGATGGTCTGAGGGTGGATAAATCTCCTGGACCTGATGGAATGCACCCTCGGGTTCTGAAGGAAGTAGCTGGAGAGATTGCGGAGGCATTAACAATGATCTTTCAAGAATTGATAGATTCTGGCATTGAACCATATGACAGGAAAATTGCAAATGTTACTCCACTATTTAAGAAGGGTGGGAGGCAGCAGAAAGGAAACTATAGACCTGTTAGCCTGACATCAGTGGTTGAGAAGTTGTTAGAATCGATTGTTAGGGATGAGATTATGGCATACCTGGAGGCACATGACAAGATGGCCAAAGCCAGCATGGTTTCCTGAAAGGAAGATCCTGCCTGACTAATCTACTACAATTTTTTGAGGAAATTACAAGCAGGGTAGACAAAGGAGATATAGTAGATGTGGTGTACTTGGATTTTCAGAAGGCCTTTGACAAGATGCTGCACATGAGGCTGCTTAGCAAGATAAGAGCCCACGGAATTACAGGGGAGTTACTAGCATGGGTGGAGCATTGGCTGATCGGCAGAAAACAGAGAGTGGGAATAAAGGGATCCTATTCTGGCTGGCTGCCGGTTACCAGTGGAGTTCCACAGGCGTTGGTGTTGGGACAGCTGCTTTTTACAATGTATGTCAATGATTTGAACTATGGGATTAATGGATTTGTGGCTAAATTTGCCAATGGTACAAAGATAGCTGGAGGAGCGGGTCGTGTTGAGGAAACAGATTGTGATAGTTGAGGGGAATGGGCAAAGAAGTGGCAAATGAAATACAATGTTGGAAAGTGTATGGTCATGCACGTTGGTGAAAGAAGTAAACGGACAGGCTATTATATAGATGGGGAGAGAATTCAAAATTCAGAGATGCAAAGTGACTTGAGAGTCCTTGTGCAGGATACTCTAAAGGTTAACATCCAGATTGAGTCGGTGGTGAAGAAGGCGAATGCAATGTTGGCATTCATTTCTAGAGGTATGGAATATAAGAGCAGGGATGTGTCTTTTGATGTTGTCCATTGGAGCCTCCATACCAGACAGTGATGCAAATAGTCAGAATGTTCTCCCTGGTATATCTGTGGAAATTTGCCAGTTTTTGGTGATATACCAAATCTCCTCAGACACCGACTGAAGTATAACCCTCTTCTTCATCACTTTTTACCCCACCTGTTCCTAAGCCTATTAAATGTCTGCTAAATGTCGCTATCACATCTGTTCCTATCATCACTCTGGAAGTTTGTTCCAGGCACCTACCACTCTTTTTATTTATAAACTTGCCGTACAAAATTCCTTTAAACTCCCCATCCCCGCCTCAAACCTGTGTCCTCCCGTATTTGAGTTTTCTATCTTGATCCTTGTTATCGCACCAGTACCCTGCAGTGTTTGAAATAACAGGAGCTAGTGGGTAAGCAATAGCAAGCTGAAGAAGCCCCAGTGATAAGATCATTGGAAAGATGGAAGTGGGGATTACTACTTTTTTTTTCCGGTATTTCTCCACACTTTTCTACTTGTCTTTTCAATCAATTCTATTGCTTGTCTTCGTCGCAGCAGATGTGAAACTGCTGTAGATCAGTGGCTTAGCTGGATTACATTGGTCTTCTGCACTGACAGTGCACTGAAAACATCAGAGTGGAGGAGAGAAGGATGCTGAATAGTGGAGGGTTGAAGCTGAAATGATGCCTCTCTAACACTGCTGAAGTTTCAGTCAAAGTGCAGATGAATGCTTGAAAGCTTCAAAGCAGTTCAGTTAATGGATGGGATGGAGCCAAGGTTGTAAGCGGAGGAACTGCAGAAAGGAGGGGGGAACTGGACTGTGAGAAGGTAGAGAGAGGACTGCTAATTTTCTGTAAAAATTTAAGATTTAGAGTAAACCACCTACATTTAAAAGCCCAACTTCTTCAGTCCCCGGTAACACAGCGGTATTCGACATTGATTATGTTTGCAGTTGCCTGTAGATTCTTTTTGTAGGTTTCAGAGTAGTAGTTTACTTCAGTGGGAATCGGAGTTAGCACAGTACCCTCTGTGGGGAATCTGTGGTCTTTGTGAAGAGAGAAAGAGCATCATGGCTCTTAAAGCAGTCAGGGTCAAGAATCCTCTCTGAGATGGTTGAAACCGCAGCTGCGAGTTAGATCTAAGTACACTGTAAAATGGTGTACAATAGTCAAAATAATGGTAAAGAAAGATAGATAAAGAGAGAAGTAGAGGAAAATTGTAAAGTTATTTTATTTTTAAAATCTATAATAATTACATTTTGAAAAAATGTGAATCTGTACTTTTTAAGTACTATTGTTAGTGCCAGTTGTTTTGGTACTAAATTAGACATCACACTGTAAAGTATGTACTTGTTCTAGAGTACATTTGTGCCAACTTTTCGTACTGTGTTTATTGGTCTACAAAAGTTCATGACTCTCCTTGTCTTTTGATTATGGAGGCGGCTGTTCAAGATGTGCTTGCAGTGTAGCCCCTGTAAAAGCAAGCTAGACACCTGTGAATTTTAGCTGACTTCCGATTTTTACCTACCAAGTTCTGAACTCAAGTCAGAACTGCAGGAGAAACAGCACATCTGGCATCTGACTGAGCAGGAAAACCAACTGTGCATTTCCCCACCCTATCAACTTAAAGGATTATTAAATTAACAGTGTAAGCATTCAAAAGGAAGTGTAAATTGGAGTGTTAGTTCAGTCACAGGAGGAGAAACGAAGGGAGAAAATTGTAAAGTTAAGAATGCTTGGATTCACTGAAGCATACAAGAGGATGGTGCTGAAGATCAACATCAACAAGACAAAGTTCGTTATTGACCTACTCCCTGCACGAAACGGTCTCTCAGCACTAGAACTTTACGTCGAGACCCTGGAAGCGTGGATTACTTCTGATTCCTTTGGCACCGTTCAGTCAAGGCAGTTGATGATGAAATTAAACTTCACCTTGTAAATTTGCCAGCACTGCCTTTTGGAAAAAAGATATTTGAAAATCAAAACACAAACAAGAGAAAATCTACAGATGCTGAAAATCTGAGCAACACACACAAAATGCTTGAAGATCAAAATGCTGGGTTTGGCACAAAATTCATTGTTTAGTCACAGATAGCAGTAATCTGTGTTTCTGAGATCTGGATTCCCAACGGCAAGCACCATAAGGCATTGGAAAAACACTACCAATAATGTCTCCAAAAACTCCTCCATATTCACAGGATGGCGAAGGGAATTAATGGCTGTATCCTCTTTGGTAGGCCAAACCACTTACATGTATGGCCGTCAGATTCCCAAAGTCGACACCCTGGGAAGAGTCTTAAACTGTTTTATTGATTGAAATGTAGGAGGTATGATTGGTAAATTCACAGATGATGTTGAAATCAGGAGGGCTGTTATTGGTGTGAAGGGTAGTCATATTCTTCAGGAAGATATAGATCGGCAGCAAAGGCAGATGGAATTTAATGCTGATTAGTGCAAGGTAATGCACTTTGAAAGAATCAATAGTATAGCTTACAAGCAGTGAACGTTAGAGCTGGAGGGAGTGTTGTGGAACAGAGAGACCTCTGTGCACAGATAAAAGGATCCCTGTAATTAGCAGCACATGTAGATCAAGTGGTAAACAAGGGATAATAGACACTCAGATTCAGATTTATCACATGTACATCAAAACATACAGTGGAGTTTGTTGTTTGTGTTAATAACCAAGGATGTGCTGGGGGCAGCCCGCAAGTGTTGCTTGACTTTCTGGTGTCAACACAGCATGCCAAAATGTTCATCCAAACAATACAGAACAGAAGAAGCAACAACACAACAGCAAAACACGCTCTGTTCATCCCACCATTTCAGTCAGAGGAGAAATTGCATGGATTGGGATTATTTTCTGTGGAGATAGATTAATTCCAAGGGTGTTGATGAATGGTAGAATCTGGGGGTAAATTGATGGTAATAACCTTCCAGTCATGCTGTCTTCTTGCTGCTGCCATCAGGAAGATGGTACTGGAGCCTTGAAACCCAAAACACCAGATTCAGGAATAGCTCAACCATCAGACTCTTGAACCAGAGGGGTAAAGTCACTAACTTCACTCGCTCCATCACCGAACTGTTCCCACAATGTGGCATCACTGTCAAGTACTCTACAACTATTTTTCTTGATAATTATAGCTTATTTAATTATTATTATTGCTGATTTCCCCCCACATTTTGTATTTGCACATTCCATCATATTGGGGGGAGAGGGCACGATCTTTCCTGAAGAAGATTTCTTGAGGAGGATCTTGGCCCAAAACACCGACTATCTATTCATTTCCATAGGTGCTGCCTGACCTGCTGAGTTCCTCCAGCTATTTGTGTGTTGCCTTTATTGATTCTTTTGTGTTGCTTATATTTCCTGTGAATGCCCGCAAGAAAATGAATCTCAGGTTTTATATGGTAACATGTATGTACTTTGATAATGGACTCACTTTGTGCTTTTGTTTGATTAAATTGTGTTATGAGAATAACAGTAAGTGTTTGACAGAGGATGTGGGATTTGACAGAAGGACTGGTGAGGAGAAGGAAGTTCCTTACTGTGGTCTAATAACCCTGAGCAGTAGAGATTGAGGAGGTATGCCCAATTAAGGAGAGCATGGTTGCAGCAGATAACAGAGCTGCTCAAACTAGACGGTGTATGTTTAAGGTATGGAGTAGGAGGTTCAGAGCGGTTCTGATGAAGAACCTTTTTTCACAATGTGGGGAGTGTGCATTTGGAACCTACTTGACACAATATGATGGGCTGAAGGGCCTGTTCGGCACTGTACCATTCTATGTTCAATATGTCAGTAATTCTGTTCAGGTCGCTCTTTCAGGCACTTCCTGACCCACCTGTGGATGAGTCTGTGATTTGCATAGTGGCTGCTTTTGCCGATCTCCAGGCTCATATGGAAACTTGGCTCCTCACCGGCCTCACCAGCACCCATGGGACTTAGCAGCAAGAATGCCACCTTTCATAAACAATATATGTTTGGGGGGCGATATGATTTGGGGTTCAGTCAAATAGGAACATTGTGATGTTCTGATTAAGACCATTAGAAATAGGAACAGAATTAGGCCATTTGGCCCATTGAGTCTGCTCTGCCATTCAATTATGGTTGATTTTATTTTCCCTTATTCAGCCCCACTCACCAGTCTTCTCCCCATAATTTTTGATGGCGTGTCCAATCAAGAACCTACCACACTCTTATCAAGATGAAAGAAACCTCAATTTGAGTGAATGCAGTGTAAGTACTGCCCATGCATAATTGTCGGTCGGTAGGAAGTAACAAATCGTACACTGCATAAAGTTGTAAAGAAAGTAGATCAACAAATTTTTGCTTTATTGAACAGTTAGTAGCAAAAAGAGAAGGAAAAAAATACAGGGCCCATTTTGGTTAAAAATGTGCACATAAAGTTAGAGCTCATACTGGAGTCATCTTTAACTCTTGCACTGGATCCCTGAATCTATGTGAAAGCACACACCACATTCCGAATGTCACTCGAAATCCATTGAAGTAAATTGAATTGAATTGACTTTATTTCTTACATCCTGCAGTTACATGAGGACTAAAAATCTTTACATTAGGTCTCCACCTGAATATGCAAAGTGCAATTTATAGTAATTTGTAATAAATAGTATGTACAACAGCACAGTCAATACGGCATAGAAATACAATTGTTTCAGTATGAATTAGTCAGTCTAATAGCCTGGTGGAAGATGCTGTCCTGGAGCCTGTTGGTCCTGGCTTTAATACTGCTGTACCATTTCCTGGATGGTAGCATCTGAAACAGTTTGGGGTGACGCGGGTCCCCAATGATCCTTCGGGCCCTTTTTATGCAGCTATCGCTCTAACTGCCCCGAATAGTGGGAAGTTCACATCTACAGGTGTGCTGGGCTGTCCGCACCACTCTCTGCAGAGTCCTGCGATTGAGGGAAGTACAGTTCCCATACCAGGCAGTGATGCAGCCAGTCAGGATGCTCTCAATGTGCCCCTGTAAAAAGGGGATTTGGGGAGTCATGCCAAGCAACTTAAACCATCTGAGGTGAAAGAGGCACTGTTGTACATTTTTCACCACACAGCTGGTGTGTACAGATCATATGAGGTCCTCAGTAATGTGTATTCCGAGGAATTTAAAGCTGCTCACCCTCACAATCCCAGATCCATTGATGTCAATAGGAGTGAGCCTGTCTCCATTCCTCCTGTAGCCCACATCCAGCTCTTTTGTTTTTGCAACATTGAGGGAGAGGTTGCTTTCTTGACATGACTGTGTCAGGGTGATGACTTCTTCTCTGTCGGCTGCCTCGTTAATATTTGAGATAAGGCCAATCAATGTAGTATCATCTGCAAAATTAATTAGCAGATTGGAGCTGTGGGTAGCCACAGAGTCATGGGTATACAGAGAGTAAAGGAGGGGGCTTGGGACACAGCCCTGAGGGGTTCCTGTGTTTAGGGGCAGAGGTGAGGAAGCCCACTCTCATCACCTGCCAGCGATCTGACAGGAAGTTCAGGATCCAGCTGCACAAGGCAGGTTGACGGCTGAGGTCTCTGTGTTTCTTGTCAAACCTGGAGGGAATTATGGTGTTGAATGCTGAACTGTAGTCTAAGGACAGGGTTCTTAGATGAGCATCCCTCTTCTCCAGGTGTGTAAGAACGGTGTGTAGAGCTGTGACTATTGTGTCATCTGTCGATCGGTTGAGTTGGTAGGCGAATTGTAGGGGTGTCCAGTGTGGGTGGTAGCATGCTGCAGATGTAGTCATTGACCAGCCTCTCAAGGCATTTGCTTATTATTGAGGTGAGTGCGACAGGATGCCAGGTATTCAGACATGTTACCTTGGTCTTTTTAGGTACAGGGAACAAATAGGGGTATTGGTCCTTCTATCTTGGAGGCACTCATCTGCACAAAGCACTTTGCGACGGGGACACACCTTCCCATGGCATTCTCAGTCATCATCCTTCCTGTCCTCCCACCAAAAAGACCATCAACCCCACTCGCATACCTCACAAATCTCTCTCCGCCCCGCTTTCCTCAGAACCTTCTCCCAATTCCACCAACCTGATTGGCTGACACAACATTCCTAAATTGAACATCATAGCCCCTTCTTTTTCCTGAAACCCAAACATGCTATCAGCAGGACACACCACTTCTAAAGAAAGCAACTAAATGAAATGCCCTACAGCATTACCAGTAAAAAATCTTAACCAGGGCATTATACCAATATAAAGCTTGCAAAAGTGAAATGGAAGTAAGTTATCTTCTGTCCTGATGGATGGCTTAAGAATTAAAAGAAATGGAGGCTGGAATCTTCTGATCTTGTTGGTTGTTCAATTACAAACCAAGAGCTGGAAAGAGCATATTTTTTGTGAACTAGTCCCTTTTTAATAAATCATCACAATTTTCACAAATATTAAGCTTTCACAATTTCTGAAACAGGTGCACTGACTGCAATGCAAATCAGCAGAAATTAAATCAAGTGAACTCCTGGTTTAGAAAGTATATTGTTATGCCATTCTTATGTGTTAAACTAATGTTAGTATCATTATCCTGAACATAAATGCCAGATGTTTTTGTGAGCATTTCTGTTTTGATGACAAGGTTACAGCTGCTGCTATAGGAAGTTCCCACCCATAGACCAGAAATGGTGAACAATGCCCTGAGGATTTCAGACTAACCTTGACTGAATCCTGATTGTGATCAACGGTGACATGTTCTAAATCTATTTCATTTTGCTAATAGATGGCCAAAAATATCCTGGATGTAGGTGATAAAATAATGATAAAATGAGATCTTGTGAATGCAATTTTATTTGCATTTTGTTGTACAAATAGAGCAAAACCAGGTTATATTTCACATTATAGTTCAGAATATTTCATTTTCAATATCAGAGAAATAGTAAGTTTAAGGATACTGTATTACGTCAGTTTCACCCCCCCCCCCCCCCCCCCACCGCCAAAGATGTCAGGTACAAGCAGGAGAATGTTTCGGAATATTTGCTTTATTTCAAGGTATCAGGTTCACTTGTTTTTCTTTTTTCAAAGAAAATGAGTCAACAGTGACATTATTGGAAATGAGTATTGGACATTGTGGTATTATTAGAATGAGAAGTATAAGTTTTGTTACCTCAAAAATCAGGCTGTTGCTCTCAGTTTATCAATAAACCACTTCATTTAACTTTGATGTTAGCTAAGGCATTGATTACATAAAATTTTGCAACCAATGTTAAATATAATTTTTGGTTTACATTTTTTTATACACTTAAAATTAATTTTGTGAGTGATTTCTAAGATAATGTATCATAAGTTGAAGAAGTGACTTGTATGTCATCACAAATATTGTAAGCAGCATTTTTGTAACTGATAAAGCTGGATGAGAAATTCTAGTAATAATAAAAGGAATTGAGATATGTAAGGAAAAATGTGTAAATATGTATAAATGTTTTTACGACCTCATCCTCTCAAGGTGCTTCACTGGAGTACTTGTTACATTCATTATACATTCGGATGTGCAACAGGCAATTTAACAAGAGCAAAGTTTTAACTGAAAAGAAATCTGATATTGATTGAGGAATAGGACACTGAGGATAAACTGTTGAATGCATGAAGGGATCATTTGTCTATTGTGCATTTGTTTAATATCTCCTGTGTATGAGGTGCTCCGGACAGTGCAACACTTACTGTATTAATATGCTGGAGTCTTGGTATAAACCTTCGCCATTGGAAAGCCAGAAAAGAAATGCTGTTCATACGTAAAAGAGCTAAAAGAAAAACATTTAAATGAAAAGCAAAAGGTAACGAATAAAGTGGTAGATAAAATAGATTGAAAATAGACTAGTGCAAGATGTGGGGAAAAAAATTGTTTCTTTGCTCCAGTACATAAAAGAAGTCAAGAGAAGAAAGTACAGTGGATTCTGATTAGGCTTTTGGTTAAATGGGGCAGCCGCTTATTTGGCAGAACTCTTAAAGAACAAACACTAATCGAGAAAGTGGACGGGGTTCTCTTCGTTTATTTAAGATGCTGTGCCACTTGGTGCAGGAAACTGTTGCTGAACAGTTTCTAACTAGCGCCAGTCGCTGGTGTGGCCACTCAACAATACACGTGTTCCGAGCTAACAGTTTTTAAACAGTGTTAGTTGCATGTGTTTGTCTTCAAAAAGCAGTGATTTTTGTCACTGATTGTTAGTGAGAAATAAGCAGTAAGACAACTCAGAGTGTTTTTCCTCTCTGCCATTTCAAGCACTCAGGTTGCAGATGCCAGTAATGGCCGAGCGTGAAAATAAAATGATTTCACTACTTCATCAAGTTAGGAGCTACGAACAGTTTGAAGGTATCAACAATCACCTTGAATGTTACAATTATAGTGAAGATTTTGGAGGATGCAAAAGGCTGTCCATTCTCAGCACTAGGTGTGTGAGGTGATTTTGTTCATATACAGTCAGAAGAATGCGACACAGATGAATTCCTCTGTCAATAAGTATTAGAAATTAATACATAGTTTTATAGTACTGTAGTAGTATTAGTGGTGTTCTAATTTGTTATGTATTTATGGTTTAACTATTGTTTGTCCTTTTTGTATGTTTTTAACTATCTCCATGAGACCTTGGCTAATTCGGGCGGTGGCTTAATTGGACTAATGTGTCTCAATTCACCGGAATTCACTGTACTTACTTTGAGTCCAATCCTCCCCATGCAGTGCCTGTTCAAAAGTTGTTACTCCATAATGAGAATCTGAACTTTGCAGATGCTGAAAATTTGAAACAAAATGAGAAAATACTGAAAACACTCAATAGTTATGTAGCATTGTTTGGCAGAGAAACAAAGTTAATGTTTTATGTTCATTATGAGGCTCATGTCCCTTTCTGTGGATGTTTGACTCACTTGCATGCACTTTAAAACAGTTTTTACATCTCATGTTTAGTTGCAGAATTTTTGCCCATCAGGTGGCTGATTTTACTGCTTGATACAAAAAATGTTGTAACCTTCTTCCTGTGGCAGGATGCTCAATGTACAGAACTGATTAAGAAATGCTATCGCTTTTTATGGCTGAAGCTGCAACATGTAAATAAAACCTGTTTTTATAATGTAGTTATTATGTGTTAAATAAACCTCCAAAAAGTTTTATTCTATCTAGTTTTGAAACTATGCTCCAGATCTTCCTTTCTTCCAGGATAGCTTGTCCACTACATATTCCTGACAAGGTAATCGATTCCCTGAAGTAAACAGTGAAGGACAAGGTATTTCTTCTAACTATTAAAAGCAGTGCATTCAGTCTGTTTCCATGGTTAATTATTATCACTTGCATCCTTTTCCTCATTATCTCAACAGTATGATAAATAATTCTGACAGTCATCAGAAGAAAATAGTTTCACCTTTACACCATCGAGATTATGACTCTGTTTTAGTTACCTATTTTATTAGTTCTATAGCTTGCATGCAGTAATTTGGAAATTAATATGTTAAAAGTTCAAAGTAAATTTACTATCAAAGTACATGTATGCTACCATGTACAGCCCTAGATTTTATTTTCTTGTGGGCATTCACAGTAAATACAAATAAACATAATGAATCAATGAAAGGCCATACATAACAAAGACAAACAGCCAAGGTGCAAAACACAACAAACTGTGCAAATACAAAAAAAAAGAAAAAATATAATAATAAATACGCAAAAAATATTGTGAACAAACTGTCCTTGAAAGTGAGTCCATAGGTTGTTGAAATATTTTGGTGTCCTCATGTAAGTAATGTTTTCCTATTGCAGATACAAGTCAGTACCAGAATGCAGTAATGTCATGTGCATATTGGATAAAGTGAAATGCATATTCTCCATGTGGCTCACTATTTTTGGGAATGTCTCATACCATGAGAATAGAGGAGTGCAAGACAAAAATTGATATTTGTAAATGAAGTCCTTCGAGTAGTTGCCTGTATTTTCTCTGTTGTAAATGGAATTTAAAATCTCATACAAAAACATGTCTACAAATATCAATAGCATTAAATATTTATTTGAAACTCTCAGAGCCAGACTTTGGACACGTATGGAGGCTTAAATTATCAATGTTATGCTCAATCAACACCATTAAACTGGTAGCAAATGCTGAATTACCACATATACGCTCAGTGTCAACAAGTAACCACTCATTAATTCACTTTTCTATAGCTGGCAGAGTCTCTTTCACAACAGTCAATGCAAATTGATGACTGGTTGTCAACAAGTCTTGCAATGAAACACCATGAAAATATTTCAGGGTACAAATAGGAAATGAATGTGCAACTGAACAGATCAAAATCAAGTTTAATATCACTGCCATATGTTGTGAAATTTGTTGTTTTGTGTATTTTACAATGTATAATAAAAACTATAAATTACAATAAAGAGTTTATATATAAAAAAAATTTAAGTAATGCAAAAGGAGAGGAAAAAGATACTGTGGTAGTGTTCATGAGTTCATTGTCCATTTAGAAATCTGATGGTGGTGGTAAATAAGTTGTTCCTGAAACGTTGTGTGTGTAGCTTCAGGCTCCTGTACCACCTCATCGACGGTAGCAATGAGAAGAGAATATTTCCTGGTTGATAGGATTCCTTAATGAGGAATGCCACCTTTTGGAGGTGTCCTGGATGCTGGGGAGGCTCCAAGTAGAGCTGGCAGAGTTTACAACTTTCTGCAGCTTTTTCTGATCCTGTGCAGTGGCCCCTCCATACCAGATATTGTTGCAACCAGTTTGAATGCTCCCCATGGTACATCTGTAGAAATTTGCGAGTGTCTTTGGTGATATACCAATTTTCTTCAAACTTCTAATGAAATAGCTGCTGTATTTGTAATTCCCTGTAATTGCATTAGTATGCTAGACCCTGCATAAATCCTCAAATGTTGACACCCAAGAACTTGAAGCTTCTCACCCTTTCCACTTCTGATCCCTCGAAAAGGACTTCCCCTTCCTGAAGTCTGCAATCAATTCCTTGGTCTTACTAACGCTGAATGCAAGATTGTAGCTGCACCGCCACTAAGTCAGCTGATCTATCTTGTTCCTGTACATCTCCTCATCATCATCTGAAACTCTGCCAGCCAACAAAAGTTGTATTGAATTGGTGCAGTGGGCATGGTTTCAGTCCTTTAGGCTATTAGATGTCTTCTGGGACAGAGTTGACCTGTATAAGCAAGAAGGTTTCCCCTTAACTGGAGGAGAAGCAATATTCTGTTCGATAGATTTGCTAGTACTACTAGGGAGGATGTAAACTAGATTGATGATGGTGGGATCCGAATTAGAGGTGAGGCAGATGTGAGGCTGCAAATTGAGACTGAATTCAGTGACAGCAAGTTCATTAGCATGGCACGGAGCAAGGAAAGACTGTTGGATTATTGCTATTGCTTTACCATGTATTGAAATACAATGTTGGAAAATGCATGCTCATGCACTTTGGTAGCAGAAATAAATGTGCAGACTATTTTCTAAACGGGGGGGAAAATAAAAAAAATCTGAGATGCAAAGGAACTTGGGAGTCCTTATGCAGAACACCCTGAAGGTTAACTCACAGGTTGAATCGGTGGTGAGGAAGGCAAATGCCATGTTAGCATTCATTTCAAGAGGTCCAGAATAGAAGAACAGGGATACGATGCTGAGGCTTTATAGGGCACTGGTGAGGCCTCACCTTGAGTATTGTGAACGGATTTGGGCTTCTCATCTCAGAAAAGATGTGCTGGCATTAGAGAAGGTTCAGAGGAGGTTCACACAGATGTTTCCGGGAATGAAAAAGTTATACGAGGAATGTTTGATGGCTCTGGGTCTGTACTCACTGGAATTTTAAAGGATGAGAGGGGGATCCCATTGAGACTTTTCGAATGTTGAAAGGCCAAGACAGAGTAGATGTGGAAAGGATGTTTCCCATGTTGGGGGAGCTTAGGACAAGAGGGCGCAGCCTCGGGATAGAGGGGTGTCCATTTAAAATAGAGTTGTGGAGAAATTTCTTTAGTCAGAGGGTGGTGAATTTGTGGAACTTATTACCAAAGGCAGCTGTGGAGGCCAGGCAGAATTTGATGGTTCTTTATGAGACATGGCATCAAAGGTTACAGGGAGAAGGCCAGGGAGTGGGACTGAGGGGAGGAAAAAAAGGATCAGCTATAATTGAATGGCGGAGCAGATAAATAGGCCAAATAGCCTAATTCTGCTCCTATGTCTTATGGTCTTGTGGTTTGCTATTGTCACAGGTACCGATATACAGTGAAAAGTTTGTCTTGCATACTCTTCATAGAGATCAAATCATTACACAGTGCTCTGAAGTGTAACAAGGTAAGACCATAACAATGCAGAATACAGTGTAGTGTAACAGCTACGGAGAAAGTGCAGTGCAACTAAGCAATGAAGTGCAAGAGCATAAAATAATAATAAGGGAATTTAGCTGGGAACTAAATGTTCCAGGGTACAGTGTTACAGATTGCATAGAAGTGGAAGAAAGGGTGGGGGTGGGAATGGTGTGCATGTTGGGAGTGACATTTCTGATTAAGGAGAACACCATGGCAATAGTTTAAGATGAAATTACAAAGCGATTGTTCAATGAGGCTTGGTGGGTGGAGCTCAGATGGTCATCTTGTTGGGATTACACTGCAGGCTGCCTTGTATTCAACAAGAATTAGAGGAATGCAGGAAGACTGCAGAAAGTTGCAAGAATAACATGATTTTCAGAGTAGGGTGCTTTTTAACTATGAAAATCTAGACCAGGACTGCCAAAGTACTAAAGGCTTAGAAAGGGTGGAATTTGTTGAACGTGTTCAGGAAAGTTAGGGAGTTTGGCCCATGACTAGTGCTGTCAGTTCCATTCTTGTCTCACTGTCTTGGATGATTATGTACAAGCTGTGCTTAGTAAGTTTGCATTTGATACTAAAGTAGATGATGTTTTGACAGTGAATGTGATCATCAAGATCAACAGAGGGATCTTGATCATTTGAGTAAGTGGACCGAGGAGTGGCAAATAAATTTTAATGTAAGTGCAAGGTGTTACATTTTGAGAAGATAAATGAGGGCAGGACTTTCACAGAGAACTGTAGTGCTCTGGGCAGAGTTGTAGAACAGGGGGACCTTGAAGTACAAATACATGGCTCGCTGAAAGTTGCAGTGCAGAGAGACAGCGTGATGAAGAATGATTTTGGCTTGTTGACCTTCATCAGTCAGAGCACTGAGTATAGAAACTGGGCCATTCTGTTGCACTTGTACAAGACGTTGGTGAGGCCACATATGGAATATTGTTTTCAGTTTTGGTCACCCTGCTATAGGAAAGATGCTATTTAGCTGGAAAGAATGTAGAGGAAATTTATGAGGATTTTGCCAGGACTCAAGGGAATAAGTTATGGAGAGAGGTTGAACAGATTGGGACATAGTGCATTGAAGTACTGAGGATGATGGGTGATCTTACAGAGGTGTGTGGAATCATGAGGACATAAATAGGGTGATTGTGCAGTCTTTTCCCCAACTTCTCAATGTTGGGGAACCAGGAACTAGAGGGATAGACTGAGATTAGAGAGATTTAATAAGAACCTGAGAGGTGAATTTTTTCCCACTTAGAAGAATGGTCAGTTTATGGAATGAGCTGCCAGAGGAAGTGGTTGAGGCAGGTACATTAACAACATTTAAAGACTTGGATAAGTCCATAGGTCTTGTAGGGATATGGGTCTGGCAGACTTAGTCAATTTTGGTCAGCTTGGGCAAGTTGGGCTAATGGGCTGGCCCATTTCTGTGTGTATTTCTCTATTGGCTATTGTGGGTGTTTGAATATAGTTTATCAAGCCTGATTTACTTCATAACAACTACTTGGCCCTATTGAAGCAGATTTCTATGTGTAGATTGTAATTGCCCTCTTGTAAGTATCACAAAACATACTGAATTCTAAAATATTTTTATACATTAAATATATTTAAGATATTTCACCTTCTACCAGGCACCGAATGTTAAAAAGATTCAGTACAGTGCTCAAAATGCCTCCTGTGAAAAATCTTTAACCTGGTTACCTGTCGGACAGCATGTCACATTAAAAAAAATGCCAAACGCCTACCAATATAAGAAAAGGAAAGGTTTGTTTTTCAGTCACACGAAGATCATTAGCATGACGCTATTACAGCTCAGAGCGTTGGAGTTCGGAGTTCAATTCCGACATTATTTGTAAGGTGTCTGTATATCCTCCCCGTGGAATTTCTCCGGATGCTGTGGTTTCCTCCCACAGTCCAAAGATGTACTGATTATTAGATTAATTGGTCATTATAAATTGTCCTGTGATTAGGCTAGGGTTAAATCGGGGGTTTGGTGTTTGCTGTGCGGCACAGCTGGAAGGCCCTATTCCGTGCTGTATCTCAATAAATAAATAATGTTCTTCAGTATTAGTAAAGATTCTTTACCTTATTGCAAAGTATATGCCTCAATGTTTTCCCCCCTCCAGTGATTAAACTTATACAGCGGTTGTAGCTTGGACTTCACTACATGCAGGGCAAATCCAATTTGTCTGAGCTGAAGTACAATTACAGTATGAATGAATTATCTTTCAGATGTGATGTTAAATGATAGCCTTATCCACTTTCTCTGGTGGGTGTAGAAGATCATACAGCACTCTTTCAAAGAAATATCGGGAGTGTTTTCCTCAGTGTTCCAGCCCTTGTTTATCCTTCAATCATGTTTTAAAAATCGATTATTTGATCAATACAGCTTTTCAGTTTGGAGCATTTCCCACATCAGAACAGGGCTGTGGTTTGCATTTATTTGCGGATTCTATTGGCCACTTAGAGAGGTTAATTAATTGTTCGTATGTATTAGATTCCTGGTTTAAAATAGTTTCAACATCTCATTACCAGTGTCATAATGTTGTACTGAAAGAACTTGGAGCCTGTTTGGTAAATGAGCTGATCTTGCAATGCCTTCCACACTCCAACACCATGTTGCTTCTTTTTCCTTTCTTTTAATGTGAATGCATTTGATTATAAACTAGGGCCAACAATCTGACCTCCTCTGTAGTGCTGATGATTAATGTGCTCTGCAACTGTACAGATCAACAAGAGCTCAGGCAAAATTCCTGGCTTGCTCGATTAGTGATCTCTTGCCATAGAAACAGCAGACATTTGATTACAACTTAGTTTCTGTCTCAAAGCTAAAATGATAATGTTTCTAATTGTTACCAGAAATCCATACGGGAACTAATGAAGGGGAAGGATGGAACTAAAAGAATTACTAGAGCTGCCATGGACCCAATGGACTGAATAGTTATGAACTGTTATGACCATTATAGGGACAATATTTTTGTCATTGTGATGAGAAGAGCAGAATTGTGAAGAATTTCCTCAAAGTTACCAGATCAACAGTGTCATATAAATAAGGCAATGCTGGCTTTATTAGAATTGCCTTTTTTGTGTGAAGTATCTAAAACTCAGGAATAGACTAGACACCCTAAGCAATTCGTAAATGTATTATTTCTTCATAAGTCATCTCCTTTCCTTTACCTATCCTTCTGTTTCTTCTTATCTCAGGTGCCCATTAAGTTTCTTCTTAAGCATTTCGATACTATATTACTCAATTGTTAGATACCATAAGAATTAGGCCACTCGGCTCATCAAGTCTGCTCTGACATTCCATCATGGCTGATTTATTGTCCCCCTCAATCCTATTCTCTTGCCTTCTCCCTGTGATCATTAACACCCTGATTAACTAAAAACCTATCAAACTTCACTGTAAAAATACTCAATAACTTGGTCTCCACAGCCATCAGTGGCAATGATTTCTACAGATTCACTACAGTCTGGCTAAAGAAATCCCTTCTCATTCCTGATCTAAGTGGACGTCTCTCTATTGTGAGGCTGTGTACTAGACTCATCCACTATGTCATTATGGGTAACATCCTCTCCACATCCACGCGATTTAGGCCTTTCAATATTCGATAGGTTTCAAAGAGATTCCCCCCCACCCCCCAAAGTTGTAAACTCCAGCAAGTACAGGCCCTGAACCATCAAACATTCCTCCTACATTAACCCTTTCATTCCCAGAATCATTCTCATGAATCTCTCTGGGCATTCTCCAACACCAGTACAACCTTTCTTAAATAAGGGGCCCAAAACCGCTTACAATAAAGTGTGGTCTGACTTATGCCTTATAAAACTTTAGCAACATATCCTTACTCTTATATTCTAGTCCTCTCAAAATGAATGCTAACATTGCATTTGCCTTTCTTACTGCCAACTGAAAATGCAAGTTAACATTTAGGGAAACTGGCACAAGGACTCCCAAGTACCTTTGCACCTGTGAATTTTCTTCCTGTTTAGAAAATAGTCTACACCTTTATTCCTTCTACCAAATGGCATGACCATACACTTCCCGACACTATATTCCATCTGCCACTTCTTTGCCCATTGACTCAATCTGCCCAAGTCCTTCTGCAGACCCCCTGCTTCCTCAATACTACATACCCTCCAGCTATCTTTGTGTCATCTGCAAACTTCGACACAAAACCACCAATTCCGTCATCTAAATCATTGACATGTAACATGAAAAGAAGCAGTCCCTGTACCGACCCCTGCGGAACTCTGCTAGTCACCCTTTATTCCCACTGTTTGCCTCCTGCTAGTCAGTCAATCATCTATCCATGCTAGTGTCTTTCCTGTAATACCATGGGGTCGTATCTTGTTAAGTAGCCTCATGTGTGGCACCTTGTCAAAGGCCTTCTGAAAAGCCAAGTAAACAATATTCACTGTGTCTCCTTTATCTGTTCTGCCTGTTATTTCCTCAAATAATTCCAACAGATTTGTCAGGCAAGATTTTTCCTTCAAGAAAGCATGCTGACTTTGGCCTATTTTATCATGTGCTTCCAAGTATCCCGAAATTCTTCCTTAATAATGGCCTCCAACATCTTCCCAACCACTGAAGTTGAGCGAACTATAATTTCCTTTCTTCTGCCCCCTCCCTTCTTAAAGAGTGGAGTGACATTTGCAGTTTTCCAGTCCTCTAGAACCAATCCAGAATCCAGTGATACTTGAAAGATTGCAACTAATGCCTTCATAATCTCTTCAGCTACATTTTTCAGAACCCTGCTGTATAGTCCATCTGGTCCAGATGACTTATCTACCTTCAGACGTTTCAGCTTCCCAAGCACCTTTTCCTTAGTAATTGTAACTGCACTTAATTCTGCCCCCTGACACTCTCGAATTTCTGGCATACTGCTAATTTCTTCCACAGTGAGGAATGATGCAAAATATGCATTTCTTTGTCCCTGTTACTACCTCTACAGTGTCACTTTCTAGTGGTCCAATATCCACTCTGACTTCTCTTTATTTGTCGAAAAAAAACTTTTGGTATACTCTTTTATATTATTGGCTAGCTTACCTTCATCGTTCATCTTTCATCTTTTCTCTCCTTATGATTTCTTTAGTTCCCTTCTGTTTTTAAATGCTCGAACTCCCCCACTTTTTTCTGTTCTATGCCTTCGCTTTTGCTTTTATGCAGTCTTTGACTTCTCTTGACAGCGATGGTTGCCTCATTGGCCCTTCTTCTTTGGGCTGTATCTATCCTGCACTTTTTGAATTGCCCCCAGAAACTCCAGACATTGCTGTCTGCTGTCATCCCTGCTAGTGTCCCCTTCCAATCAACTTTGTCCAGCTCCTCTCTCATGCCTCTGTATTTCCCTTTACTCCACTGCGGTAAGCAGTGGAAACTGCAACCTGTTTTAAACTCCTGGGAGTGCACATCACACAAAATCTCTCATAGTCCCAGAACACATCCTACACAGTCAAAATAGTTCACCAAGCTTCAACATTCTCGTGTCATTCTACAGATGCACTGTAGAGAGCATCCTAACAAACTGCATCACTGCTTGGTTGGAAAACTATAGCGTGTAGTCAAAACTGCCCAACGCATCCCTGGAACCAGCCTACCTGCCATCAAAGACAGTGTACAGAATAGTGCTGGAAAAGGATATCAGGAAGGATCCCATTAACCCTGTTCATGCACTGTTTGTCCCACTCCCATCAGGAAGGAGGCTACATAGCATCCACGCCAGGGCCACCGGACTCAAAAATCCTTACTTTCCCCAAGCAGTAACACTAATCAGCACCTCCACCCACTAACCCATCATTATTTCCTGTCACTACATCATTATTTCCTGTCACTCATCTGACGTACAGCCCATCTTCGCTCTATGGACATACAGTCATCTGTGAATATAAACTATCTTATGTTGTGTTTTTAAAAAATTATTATTGTGTTTGTTTTTTGTGTTGCATCAGATCTAGGATAACAATTATTTTGTTCTCCATACACTTGTGTACAGGAAATGACAAACAATCCTGAAGTCTTGAACTAATACCGATGCATCTGACTTTATCTTCTCCCTCTCAAATTGCAGGGTGAATTCTATCACACTATGATCACTGCCTCCTAAGGGTTCCTTTATCTTAAGTTCTCTAATCAAATCTGGTTCATTATACCGGACCCAGTCCAGAATTGGCTTTCCCCTACTGGGCTTAACCACAAGCTGCTCTAAAAAGCCATTTCATGGGCAATCTACAAATTCCCTCTCTTGGGATCCAGTGCCAACCTGATTTTCCCAATCTACCTGAACTTTGAAACCCCCATGACTATTGTAACATTGCCCTTAATTCATGCTTTTTCTATTTCCCATTGAAATTTATTTCCCGTGGTGGGGTGGCACATGTATGGCTGGATGTATTTAATTCCCATCTGGGTATTTTTATCTTTGCAGAGTAAAAACCGTTTTTTGATGTAATAAGTTCTAACCATCCTCTGGGGAAAGGTCTTTGACTAAATTGGATCTTGGCTTTCTTTTCCAACTTTTAAAATAACTTTTTAAGCATCTATCTTGTTTGCAGAACCCATAGTTCTGTTCTTGTCTGCAAATGAAAACACCCTTTATAGCTTCACCTTATTTAACCCTTTCATTATTTAAAGACTTCTATCTAATGGATATCTTTTCTATTCGGTCTTTGCACTGAGGTATTACATTTTACTTATTGTATTATTCTAATAATCTTTTAAGGTCCTCTTTTGTTTTTACGTCATATTCATGATTTGGAGTTCAAATGTTCATAGTTTTCCTGCATGACCCAAGCAAGGATTGATGTATACATGTTTAATTAAATTGCTCTTACTACCTGAGTAGTTCAGTGAATTGTGAGGGTACAGTTAAGATGATTGCTTCTTTACTGAAATAACAATTGGCATTTATAGAATATGGCATTTTCTTTCAGACTGGGAATTTTAGGCAGGCACAGAATATGATCACAAAAGCTAGAAGTATCTTGTTCTATATGCAAAATTTTAATGCAAAATTAGAGCATAAGATACTGAGAGTAATGTACTCTTGTGGATAATACAGATGAAATAAAGTGCAAATTATGGGCCCCAGCTGTTCACTGTACCGGCTTGATTTGGATCAGAAGATCCAGTGTGATATATCCAGGTTTGCTGATGATATGATATGAGGATACAAAGCTTGGGGAGTGGGGGGCAGTGCAGGGTATTCAACAGATATAAGGAGGCTTCTGAAATGCATTGACAAATGAATGGGTAAGAATATAATATGAAAGGTAATGTGGAAGAACAGGTTAAAAATGCAGAGTATGTCTTAATCAGAGTTTCATAGTTGTTGGGTATTTCGTGGGCCTGGGTATCCTGGTGCACCAAGCACAAGCAGATGACATGCGGATACAGCAAGCAATTAAGAAAGCAAATGGTCTGTTGAACTATATTGCCAGAAGACTTTAGCACAAGAGTTGAGATATCCAGCTCCAATTATATCGGACCCTAGTAAGACAGCGTTTTGGAATATTGTGTGAAGGTCTCACAACATGCTGGAGGAACTCAGCAGATTGGGCAGCATCCGTGGAAACGATCAGTCAACGTCTCGGGCCGGAACCCTTCGTCAGGACTGACCAAAACGTTGACTGATCGTTTCCACAGATGCTGTCCGACCTGCTGAGTTCCTCCAGCGTGTTGTGAGTGTTGCTTTGACCCTAGCATCTGCAGAGTATTTTGTGTAAAAGTCTCTTCTCCCCATATAAGGAACAATAGGTGGGAAGGTCGGCTTGTCATGAGAAGTGATTAAGAAGACTGAGTTTACAGAATGAAAAATGATCTTATTGAGTTTCAGAAAAGTTGAGAAGGTAGGGAAAAAAAATGTAGATAGGTGTCTAGAACCTTGGTCCACAGCCTCTCAAAAAGGGGTAGGTCTTTCAGGGCAGTGAAATTTGTAATTAATCACAAAGGTTTTGGAGACTCAGTATATTGTAGACTGGTATAGGTGGATTTTTAGATATCAACAGAGTTGAGGAATATTGGGGTTACTGCAATATTTCTTATGTGACCTTTTATGTTTGTATTAAACGAGCTTTCTAGTTATGGTAAAACACCAGTGTTACTTGCCAAACCTAATTTGACATCAAGCTTCAAACATATATCAGGACATTTGACCAAATGCTTGGTCAAAGTTAATGTTTTTAAGAAGTATCTCAAAAGCAGAACAATTTGGGGAGAAATTTGTAGTGGATATATGTAAAGCAGTGATGGAACACATAACTTCTGGAGATGAACAAGATGCCAGAATTTGATGAGTGCAGTTCTAAAGGTCTAGGGGTGGAAGAGACTGTAAAATGTGGAGCAATATATAATAATTTTCCTTTCAGAAAGCAACAAATTGTTCTTTCATGATGAAAAGATTTGTGTTCCATTTTATCTTCTAAACTGAATCTAATTCTCAAACTAAGCTTTCAATTTGCATTTCCTTGGATTATTAGATCGAACTCTTAGGTTACTTGGCCAGTTGTTGAACTATGCCATAGTTCCTCATTAGGTTGAATAAGTGGGTAAACATGGTGCTTTTTGTTAAAACCTTACTATGAAATAAGCTAAAATCTGTTGTTTGAAATTAATTTTCTTTAAATTAATGTTTTGCCCTCATTCAGCAATTCATTGTATTTAACTTAAATGAAGTGTATTTCACACGTGGACAACAATGTACAACAGTGTTGTGTAAGTGACTGAAAATAAGTTTCTATCATTGATTAATGTACAACTACAATGTTGGAATAAGACTTAACTAGCTAGTGGTGGTAAACTCATTGTAATTAATGAGTGCATACATAACTTAATAATTCATTCTCTCTTCCCAATGACACCTTTTATAACTTGTGTTTGAGCAACTCTTTTTCTTTTGGGGCTGTGGTCCTCTTTTATGATTGGGATGAGAGATGAATGTTCTGCCATGTGAGCTATGCCATATTGCTTTTGAATTATACGATGGGGACCAATTAAAAAATAATTGCTTGACTGAAAGAAAGAGACGCAAAATACCAGTGATACATGTTTCTAAATATATTATGTTTTTGTTCTTCCTATAAATCCTTTTGCAATTTCCAACATCTTCCAACCCTCATTTGTTGCAGGAATGAAGCAGGCAGTGTAGACAACAGCAAAAAATCAACCTGTGGGCAGATGCAAGATTTTATCTATGATTCATCAAAGTACCCTGGTAAAGTATTATCTAACAATAGATAGACTAATTAATAGAAATAAGATGAAGTATGTATTTTTCACTTACAAAAGTGATTGTAGTTTAATTTCTGTGAGTTAATTATGGACCTGTTTCTGTGTTGTATTGTTCTATGACTCTATTACTCTAATTACTTGCCTCTCACTTTGCCTTTTGGTTGTTGAAACTGTATTCTCTATCCAGTCCTGTATAATGATCTATTTTTATCTTTTGGCAGTTGTATTATGATTAGAAGTTATGGCAAAGTTTGCCAGTCTTTTGCTTGCACAATAGCTACAAGAACTGGTATAAAGTTTTATAAGAATGAAATGTCATGAGAAGTAGGAGCAACCAAATTACAAGATTCTTTCAGAGACTGCAAACAATGTTGCCTGTCATTTTGTTAAATGCTAATGTATGGAGCTGTGTATCACATTCAGATTTGTTCATCAGTGGGTGGTGATGCTTACAATTTGCCGTTGTTAATCTTTCTCACCAAAGCCTGAAGTCTGCAAACCAGGAAGAAATGGCTTTAAACTGTGTTGAATTTATGCCGAGTTCAAATTTGAGTGAAGCACTCAATGTTGTTGCAATACTTAATTTTATATGTCAGATTTATATTTGAAGTACTCTGCTTCCTTTTAATTAATGCATTTGTCTCACTGCTCAGGTCAAAATTCCTTCCAGTATTACATGCAAACGTCTAAATACATGGATTTGATGACCAAATGCTTGATAATTTTGGATGTAAATCCAGGTTGACTCATTGCTTGCAAATCCAAACACATCAATAATGTTGACTTTCATAATGTAACCACAATGAAGCCACCAGATGTCCTACTGTTGGATCTTTGCTTGTGTGTTTTCTTTTTTGTTATTCTTTGAGAATGCTTTCAACTACTCAGCATCACTTAGTATTCTGCATCCCTTTGCTTTTTTTTCTGGAACTGTTTTGTGCATTTTTTCTGGTCTCTTTCATTAGATTTTTATTTTCTCTGTATCTGTCTATTTTCTCCATCCTACCAGCAGACCTCTGAAACACTATGAATATATTTTTAGACCTAGGACATACCCTACAGTGATTCAACATAATGTTATATTAATATCTGGCATGAGGTGAATGTTCATTGTGAAAAAGTGTTTCATGCCCATTACGATTACTGTCTTTAGTGACATATATAGGACATTCAATATTACAGCGCAGTACAGGCCCTCCGGCCCACAATGTTATGGCAACCTTTTAACCTACTGCAAGATCAACCTAATGCTTCCCTCCTGCATAGCCTTCAATTTCTCTTTCACTCATTTCACTAGTCTCTTAAATGTTTTCAATGTATCTGCCTACACCATCACCTCTGGCAGCATGTTCCACACACCCACAACATTCTGTTTTAGAAAAATCTCTGGCATCTCCCCTATACTGTCCTCCAATGGCCTTAAAATTATGCTCTCTTGTATTAGCCATTTCCGCCCCGGGGAAAAGGCATTGGCTGTCCATTCTACTTATGTCCCTCAACAACCTGTGTACCTCCTATCAAGTTGCCTTCTCATCCTCCTTCACTCCAAAGAGAAAAGCTCTAGTTCACAGGTGGGTAGAATTCATCATTCAGATCTCTGATAGCAGGGTTGCACTATCAATGCCTACTCCACTTATGGCTTTCACTGAGCCCCATGGCTGTGATAGTAATCTCAACAAATGAAGAAATATTTTGGGGGCCTTGAAATGCAACACAGAATCTCGCAGGAAATAAATAAATAGCCGACGTTTCAGCCAAAACCCTTCATCAGGACCAATGAATGGTCTCAGCCCGAAATGTCAACTGTTTATTCATTCCCTTAGATGCTGCCTGGCCTGCTGAGTTCTTCCAGCATTTTGGATGCATTATTCTGCATTTCCAGCATTTGGACAAATTTCTTGTGTTACTGATGCTCTAACCTATTACATTCTTGTGAAAGGGCATCATAATATTCATCCAGATTATACATTTCTGTTTTCCCGATTTCCAGTATTTTTCCTATACATTTTGTTAGCTTATGTAATTTGTGGTGTACAGAATAATAGCTGCTGATTAAAAATCCATCTTGGATCCAGTTCCAAATGCCCGTGTAATTGAGGTTCTTGAGAGCAATGCTTGCCCCTCCTTTATATCATTACCATAATGTGCAGGTGCACCTCTTTGCTTATGCAAAATGATAGTAAACAGTCCTGGATAATTCACCATGGGAATGAGCACTTTTTTTATTGTATACATCTGTTACAATAATGTTGCTATGGTCAGTGACAAGAAAGCAAGACTAAAACATCTGCCCAAGAGACCACCAACAGATGTTAACATTGCAGATGGTTTGCATGATAGTCATTCAATGAGAAAGGGAGAGTAGTTTGTCAACACTGTGCTATTAATCGCTGACAAAACGAAGTAATGGTTATCTTGTGTTATCTTTAATAAATAGGTAATTGATAAAGAGGGATGTTTAATAGCTATAAAATGTGATTGGAACAATGGACATTTCCTGCTGTGTTTAGGGAATTTGACCAGAATAATTTACCTCTTCGTTATGAATGGAGTCTGGTGTAACACGGCTGACTTGAAGGGATTAAGATAAGACTTTCACCTTGCTAATTTTATTATCTTCCATGATATATTTTTGTGTTGATGCGCACCAGCAAGCATCATGAGCAAATTCATATATAACTGGACTTTTAATATTTATTAGCCTTCATCATTGTTTAAAAATGAAGCAACATATAAATATATTTTAACTTGGCTTCGAAACACTGCTGACGTTTTATAAATAGCTGATGGAATATCAACATTATTTACAATTAAAACTTTTTAAGAATTTTGGTAAAAAGGAGGAAATTTTAGTTCAAAGGATAATGGTGCATTTTCCAATCAAATATTTACTGAAGTACATTGTTGATCTAATTCTGAAAAATATGCAGTTATTTAATGTGCTTCAGATCTAAGATGATTACGGAGTCATGGGAAGAATCAGTATCACATGGAGTTAGTGTTTTTCTAAGTGCTACTTTGTGTTGGGTTACACTTGCTATGTACTTGCGAGTCAGATTTGTATCATCTTATCTACATTAATGCATTCTTGATGCAAATTTTCCCAGTTTGATTTCTGCTTTACCTTTCATGTGTTTGTGTTGGAAGAAGGAGAATTTTTCCTTGGGAATGGGGTTGGGGATCAGAGCTGTATCTTGTTTTAGCTGGCCTTGATAATTTTGGGTCCCAGACATTTCAAATAAATTTGCATTATTGGGAACAGAGCAACTGGCCTGGTATTCAGAGATGTGAATCAGAGGAGACATTAATATTGGTCAAGATATCCTTGGCCACTCTCCAAAAGGTATAACTTTAGGTGAGTGCTTAAATGTTTACTCTGACTGTGTCCACTAGAGTGTTCACCTGGCAAAGATGGTAGAATGTAGGATGGTAAAGAATTGTTTCCAGCAACACACATCAAAGTTGCTGGTGAACGCAGCAGGCCAAGCAGCATCTGTGGGAAGAGGTGCAGTCGACGTTTCAGGCCGAGACCCTTCGTCAGGACTAACTGACGGAAGAGTGAGTAAGGGATTTGAAAGTTGGAGGGGGAGGGGGAGATCCAAAATGATAGGAGAAGACAGGAGGGGGAGGGATAGAGCCAAGAGCTGGACAGGTGATTGGCAAAAGGGGATACGAGAGGATCATGGGACAGGAGGTCTGGGAAGAAAGACGGGGGCGGGGGGAGGAGGACCCAGAGGATGGGCAAGAGGTATATTCAGAGGGACAGAGGGAGAAAAAGGAGAGTGAGAGAAAGAATGTATGCATAAAAATAAGTAACAGATGGGGTACGAGGGGGAGGTGGGGCCTTAGCGGAAGTTAGAGAAGTCGATGTTCATGCCATCAGGTTGGAGGCTACCCAGACAGAATATAAGGTGTTGTTTCTCTCACTCTCCTTTTTCCCATGATCCTCCTCCTTTCAAGGGTGTTGGTGCTTCCATACCAGGAGCCAGAAGATAAACTCTCCAGTGCACATCTATAAAGTTTATCAAGGTTTTAGATGTCATGCCATGTCTTCGCAAAATCCTAAGGGAAGTAGAAGTGCTTCCGTGCCTTCTTTGCAATTACATGTTGAACCCAGGGCAGGACCTGAGAAATAATAACACTGAGGAATTTAAAGTTGCTGACTTTCTCCACCTCTGATCCTCCGATGAAGACTGGCTCCTGGACCTCAGGGTTCCTCTGCTGAAGTCTTGCCAACACCGACCAGAAGGCTGTTGCCATGGCACCACTTAGCCAGACCTTCAATCTCTGTCCTATATGCTGATTCGTCACCACATCTGACTTGGCCTCCAACAGTGGCTTCGTCAGCAAGCTTGTGTATGGCATTGGAGCATACTTAACCACACAGTTATAAGTGTAGAGTGAGTGGAACAGGCAGCTAACTGCACAGCCTTGTGGTGCGCCTGTGCTGATGGAGATTGTGAAGGAGATGTTGTTGCTAATCCAAACTGACTGGAATCTGCAAGTGAGGATCCAATTGCACAAGGAGGCATTGAGGCCAAGGTCTTGAAGCTTATTGATTAGTTTTGAAGGGATGATGGTATTAAATACTGAGCTGTAGTCGATAAAGTGCATCCTCATGTATGCATCTTTGCTGTCAAGATATTCCAGGGTGAGTGAAGAATCAGAATCAGGTTTATTATCACCGGCATGTGTTGTGAAATTTGTTAACTTAGCAGCAGCAGTCCAATATGATACATAATATAGAAAGAAAAAAAAAGTAGATTAATTACAGTAAGTGTGTGTGTGTATAAAAGTGAGGTAGTGTTCATGGATTCATTGTCCATATGGCAGAGGGGAAGAAGCTGTTTCTGAATAGCTGAGTGTGTGTTTTAAGGCTTCTGTACCTTCTTGATGGCGACAATGAAAAGGAGGCATGACCAGCCACAATGAAATGGCAGAGCAGACTCAATGGGCCAAATGACCTAATTCTGCTCTGTATCTTATGGTCTTATGCCTTGGGTGATGGGGGTCCTTAATAATGGACACACCCATTCTGAGGCACTGCTTCTTGAAGGTGGCATGATACTATGGAGGCTAGTAGCCAAGTGGAGCTGACTAATTTTACAACTTTCTGTAGCTTCTTTTGGTCCTGTGCAGTACCCCTCCTCCCCAGCCCATTCCAGACACCCCATTCATTTTTGTTTCGATTGCTACTTATCTGTGGTAAGTTATAAGGAAGAGAAAAAAGTAAGTCAACAGATAACTACTGCAGTTGCTGCATATCTGAACTATAATTTGGAAATGTTGGAGATAATCAACAGATCAAGCAGCTTCAGTGGAGATGGAAACAGAGTTAGCATTTCATCAAAACAGTATTTAAAGTATTTTCTGGTTTTCCCTCAGGAGGCATACCCTGGTAAGTTTGCCATACTGGCTGAAGGATTCAGAAAACTATGAGGTTAATGAAACAATGAATAGTGGTCACAGTGATATTGATAAATTATTTGCATAACAGAGTATGATTTATTGTAAATCATTAGCTTTAATTATAAGTAATCAGGATTACAGAATGGTGATGCAATAAATACACAGGAATCCTTTATTTATATATAAATAAACATGTAGATGACCAGGCTGGCATTTGTTGACTATCTCTCATATATCCAAACTAGGCTAGCTTACTTGGCCATTTCAGAAAACAGTTAAGGGATGGCCATACTGTTGTAGATAGGTGCGACATACCAGCCAAACTGGATAAATGATGGTAGTTTATATTCATTTTACATATTAAACCATATGATT
Organism: Mobula birostris; assembly: GCF_030028105.1. Lineage (NCBI taxonomy): Eukaryota > Metazoa > Chordata > Chondrichthyes > Myliobatiformes > Myliobatidae > Mobula > Mobula birostris. The sequence continues at coordinate 193,920,415 of NC_092372.1, read as the reverse complement.
TAACAACAATAAATAAATAATATACATCAGAAAATTTCCATGAATGCAGAGTAAAAGAATAACTGAGAATTGCTGAAGTCAATTTGACAATTTTAACCATCACACAAGCAACATTACACTAGAAGTAATTGTATGGCTTTCTCTCCTGGGTGTACAATATCATTTTGTTATAACTTGCATAATCAATATGAGAGGCATGAAGGAAAATATCTTTCTCTGTATACAGGACTAGAAGGAGAGGAAGGGGGTGTCAAAAATCAACAGAATCTGGCATAACAATTTACTGTCAAATAATGAGTGAAGCTATGCAAAAACTAGATGGCCACTAGAGTCTGAAAATCAGCTAGATCTTTAGAGATGCTTGAGGGTGGTATAGTAGTTAGCACAACCCATTACTGTACAGGTGACCCAGGTTCAATTCCCGCCGCTGCCTGTAAGGAGGTTGTACGTTCCCCTTCTGACCATGTGGGTTTCCTCCAGGTGCTTCTGTTTCCTCCCACAGTCCCAGAGACGTACTGGTTGGTAGGTGAATTGGGCATTGTAAATTGTCCTGTGATTAGGCTATGATTAAATCAGGGGATTGCTGGGCGGTGTGGCTCGAAGGGCCGATTCCACGCTGTATCTCAATAAATAGATTTTTAAAAATCTTTTGGCTAAACAACAATATTGTGGGGAAAACCTGGAAGCTGCTATTCTTGCTTCAGGAATTAGTGATGTATAAAGGTTAAGTAAAATATGTTACAACATTCCTCTCGTTTTGTAGTTCAGAAGATCAGAACTTTTGTCCTTCTTTTGGAACCTGGGCTTCAAGTAGCTCCATTTGGAGTAGACATAATAGAGCAGCATGGAAGTGTAGCAATTAGTGTAACACTATTACAGTGCCATTGACATGGGTTCAATTCCACCGTGTCTGTAAGGAGTTTATACGTTCCCCATGACTGTGTGGATTTCCTCCCACATCCCAAGATGTACAAATTAGTAGTTCAATAGGTGTAATTTTGGATGGTGTGGGCTCCTTGGGCCAGAACGGCCTGTTACTTCGCGGAATCTCTAAATAAAATAATACCAGTAGTTGCTGAGACAAACTTGGCGGAGAAAGGTGCAGGTGTGGGAATTTTTGCTGTGATGTGCGGTCCCCTCACTTTTTCACTTTTTTGATTTTTTTTATTATACTTTCATTGGTTTGGGAAAGGACAAGAATTAAAGTTAAATGAACCTGTGAATCAATTCAGTGCCTTCAAGATTGTTTAATGTCATTATAGTAGTCATAGGCATAGTCATACTTTATTGATCCCGGGGGAAATTGGTTTTCGTTACAGTTGCACCATAAATAATAAATAGTAATAGAACCATAAATAGTTAAATAGTAATATGTAAATTATGCCAGGAAATTATGAAATAAGTCCAGGACCAGCCTATCGGCACAGGGTGTCTGACCCTCCAAGGGAGGAGTTGTAAAGTTTGATGGCCACAGGCAGGCATGACTTCCTATGACGCTCTGTGCTGCATCTTGGTGGAATGAGTCTCTGGCTGAATGTACTCCTGTGCCCACCCAGTACATTACGTAGTGGATGGGAGACATTGACGAAGATGGCATGCAACTTAGACAGCATCCTCTTTTCAGACCACCGTGAGAGAGTCCAGTTCCATCCCCACGACATCACTGGCCTTACGGATGAGTTTGTTGATTCTGTTGGTGTCTGCTACCCTCAGCCTGCTGCCCCAGCACACAACAGCAAACATGATCGCACTGGCCACCACAGACTCGTAGAACATCCTCAGCATTGTCCGGCAGATGTTAAAGGACCTCAGTCTCCTCAGGAAGTAGAGACGGCTCTGACCCTTCTTGTAGACAGCCTCAGTGTTCTTTGACCAGTTAAGTTTATTGGCAATTCGTATCCCCAGGTATTTGTAATCCTCCACCATGTCCACACTGACCCCCTGGATGGAAACAGGGGTCACCGGTACCTTAGCTCTCCTCAGGTCTACCACCAGCTCCTTAGGCTTTTTCACATTAAGCTGCAGATAATTCTGCTCACACCATGTGACAAAGTTTCCTACAGTAGCCCTGTACTCAACCTCATCTCCCATGCTGATGCATCCAACTATGGCAGAGTCATCCGAAAACTTCTGAAGATGACAAGACTCTGTGCAGTAGTTGAAGCAGTACACACAAAAAATACAATACAATAAGATAAACAACACCATAATAAAAATGCAATAAAAATAATATGCATAAGATAACATACACATACATTGATTAAATGTCCATAAGGTAATGCTAGGCACAAAAGTGATTGTACATAAGGTGACTCTGACAGGAAATGATAAAGTAGCGGTGGTGGGGTTTGTGGTGTGTTGGGTTAGTGGGTAGAGGTGTTGATCAGCCTTACTGCTTGGGGAAAGTAAGTGTTTTTGACTCTTGTGGTCCTGGCATTGATGCTACATAGCTTTCTCCCCAATGGGAGTGGGACAAACTCTCCACGAGCAGCATGGGGGGGATTCTTCATGTCTTGGCCTTTGTCCAGCACCTTTCTGTATGTTTGTTTTTGATGGTGGGTAGGTTGGTGCCGGTAATGCATTAGGCGGTTCTGACTACCTTTGTTAGAGCGTTCCTGTCTGCCTCAGTGCAGTTTTTGTGCCGTGCAGTGATGTGGCATATTACTGTGCATCAAGAGAAGAACGTGAATACAGATGTGCAGAATCCAGTGCTCTTCAGCCTCTTCGGGAAGTAGACATTGGTGAACTTTCTTGATTGTGTAGGACGTGTTCTGAGACTGTGAGAAATTGTATGGGATGTTCACTCCCAGGATTTTGAAACTGCTTGCAGTTTCCATTGCTGTGCCACCGATATAAAGAGGGATGAGAGTGGTTGACAGTGAGGAAGAGGTTATTTGCCTGGCACCAGGCCTCGAGCTCTTCCACCTCCTCTCTGTAGGCGCTCATCATTTTATCATTTAACAACTGCTGTTGGGTTATTTCCTTTGCTTTCTGTTTAGTGGCAAATGCTTTTCATGAATGACCACCTTCTTATTTTACTTATCCATGCCTGTATCCAAAAGCACAAATAAAAGTGAGGTTTATGGACCACTGTAACTTGAAGTGCGATGAAAATGCAGCCCACAGGATGGACACCTCTGCAACTGATCGTCCAAAGGTGCTAACTACACAGGAAACAAGCCATTCCAAATTCCTTTCATTAGTTTTCTTTATTCTCCATTCTCAGCAACCCCCCCTTTTCCACTTCAGTTTTTCTTCTCACTGAGTGTGACAGATCAAATATGAATTCTTTACAATTTCTTGTTTTGCTGTTATAACTTAAAATAAAATTAACAATTAAAATGTGTGCTGTCATGACCCCCTGCATTCTTCTAGAATATTCCTTGATAACTTATTTTCTTCCTTCTTCTTTGCCTTAATTTTTTAAACCATGTTCAAAATGCAGTGATTTTTGTCACTGATTGTTCGTGCAAAATAAACAGCAAGACAATTCAGAACTGTTTTGCTCACAGTGGTTTCAAGTATTCAGACTTGGAGATGCCAGAGGTGGCTGGGAGTGAAAATGAAACTGTTTCACTATTTTAACAAGTCAGGAACTACAAAGAAAATGAAGGTATCGACAATCATCTTGAATGTTACAATTAAAATTTCACAACACATGCCGGTGATAATAAACCTGATTCTGATTCTGAAAATGAAGATTTGGAGGATGCAGTCATTGAAAGGATTGTATGAAGGCAGTCCATGATCAATCGAAAGGACGTAGCAGCTTACACTCAATGAATTCTTCTATTGATAACTATTAGGAGCGAATACACAGTTTTATAGTACTGTAGTAGTAATATTCCAATTTTTTCTGTATTGGTTGAGCACCCCTTATTTGAAGTGCTTGGGGATTTCGGATTTTGGAATATTAGCATCTATATAATGAGATACCTTAGGAATGGACTCAAGTTGAAACACAAAATCCATTTACGTTACATATACAGCTTATACATATATCCTGAAGATTTTATATAATATTTGAATAATTTTTTTGCATGAGTCAATAATGTGCATGTTGAACCATCAGAAACGTAAACTATCACTACTTCGACCGTCCAGGTGGTCTGTCGGTGGCTGTTTGGCATCGCCATCATTGCTGACTCTAAATTTAAGTGCTACTGTTAAGCAGTCTGTCTTGTACTTATTCATCACACATATGAACTGATGCAGCCATTCAGTGTGTTAGATTTTCATCAGTGACAATCTTTGCAAGCTCATCAGAAAATTTCTCTGCTGCTTCGTGATCAGCAGATGTTTTATCAACACAAATTTAAAAAAATTTAACACCCTACCTTATCTTAAATTTCAGCAACCAAGCTGTTGAATATTCACAGTTACCTTCAATTTTCAATTCATCATGATAGATCTTTACTTGTTTCATGATCAGCATATTGTTAAGTGGCATATGTTCACTTTGACATTGATGTATCCACTCTTTCAATACACATCGAGATCTTCATTATATGCTTTATGAAGTTTTTTATTTTTCATCAACTTCTGTTCGTTACATATGTGAAATCAGTTCTAAGAACTGTCTGTGATGCACAGAGACCCACACATCATCTGGAAACCTTCCCAGCACGTTGTGGAATTTTCCACTTGTGATGTCATGTCAGCACTCAAAAAAATTTCGATATCGGAGGTTTTCAGATTTTGGAATTTTGGATGAGGGGTGTTACACCTGTATATAATTTAAATACATAATTTGTTACTCAGTTAAATGGTGGTTTGTCTTTTTTTATACCATTTTAACTATATCCATCAAAGTTCGGCTAATTGGAGAAGCTATTTAATTGTGCTAAAATGTACTGGTCCCGATGTGACCCAGTTAATCGGATTCCACAATACTTTGTTTACTATTTCGTAATTGAAGTTTAAGTTTATTGTCATCAAGCTGTACATATAGATACAATAGACATTGCACTTGACATTATTTTAAGTATTCATATATTTTTAGTTGCTAAAAGGTCTTGTGCTTTTGCCTTCTGAGGAGATTATATTACCATTGAGCCAAGTAAAGATGACTGGTCTATAGTTCTGTAGACCCATTTGAGATCTTTTCTTAAATTCAAGCAGGACAAGTTCTTTGACTCTTACTTGCTTTTTGTTTACTAGTTGAAAGTGAACAAATGTTGAAAGGATTAGGGATTGCTGTTGGGACAAGCTGATGAGATGGAAAATTGCTTTCTTCAAAATTGCCTGTTGAAAAAATCCAAATTATTTTTTCAATAGAGATAACTTTTATTGTAGTGTCCTCGTGCAGTGTGTTGAAACTCTTAACTAAACACCAAGTTAAACCGGAGCCAATGAAGACAGAGTCGTAGTAAGGTTAGCAACACACATAAAAGTTGCTGGTGAACGCAGCAGGCCAGGCAGCATCTCTAGGAAGAGGTGCAGTCGACGGTTCAGGCCAAGACCCTTCGTCAGGACGGGTCTCAAAGCTCTACGCTTCTTTCTGCGACTCCAGTCGTAGTAAGGTTAACCACTTACTATTCACTCTTCCACATTAACCTCGTATGGTGAAAACGTTTGATTAAAAAAAAACATATACAGTGTCTGTTTCATTCTTGAGAACACGCGCGCTCTTTTCTTTTAGTGAGAGTCTACAGCTGCCCAGAGTAGGGAGGGGGTTGCGTCAAACCGCCGCCAGGCTTGAGCCGACCCTGCATTTGAAATTGAAAAGCCACCATGCGCGCCGCTCCAACCGCTGCTTCCTTAACAGAATCCGTGTTAATATTGTTACTTCAACATGTCTACTGTCATATGGACTTACGGCGTTGCTTCTATAATGTTTCTTTGTGGGTAGAAACGGAGCTCTTCACGTTTATGCTGCACGCGTGGGACCCCACCTTTTCTCTTTCTCCAAACCAGAAGTTACCCACAAGACGCGGCGAAACCGGAGATGATATCATCACGTGCTGCGATATACCATAGACAATGAATTTTATCTTTAACTTCAACTAGAAAGTAGTTACAAACAAATTATTTAAAGCGGAAACCCAACAAAGCTGGACAAATGCTTCAACGGCAACACATTTATCATAATCTAAATGCCTCAATTCTCATTTTCTTTTCTACTTTTTCACATCATTTGTTTTGAGCAACCCGATGTAACACATCCCATTTCTAACAGCTTACCTTCTTGTGGGGACACAGAAGCTAGATATAATTCAAACCAATTGGTCAAAAATGTTTGTAGTGAGGATACAAGTTTTAGGAAGGATTTTCCTGCCTTGAGCAAATGTTGATTTGAAAGCACCTGGGTGATTTTTACGAAAAATGTTGGGGAGTGAGATTTGTATGGATGGGAGAATGCAAGTAAGATCGGTAAGTATCTGTCAGAATTGTCGGCTGGGTTCTTGGTCCATTGCTTAATGTGAAGCCATGAGCATGAATCTTTATATTAATGTCTATTTTTATTTTGGTGGTTCAGATAAAGAATGTTGAACTAAGGAAGAAGATGCTTTTCCAAGTTTCTTGACCAACTGTTTCCTCAACTAAAATGGGTTATGCTGGTTTTGTTAACCTTTAGATGTGCTGGGGAAGGAGCTGCAGCAACCAGAGCAGGGCTACAAGTTACTAGCAACAGCCATCAGTGTGTAGCTCCCAGCAGTCATGTTGAGGCTGCTATTCAACTGCTAATGTTTGAAGATCTTTGCATGTAGAATAAGTGCTGCCTTTAATCCCTAGTATTTTTGTTTATCATTTTATATATAAAATAAAAAAAATAAATTTTGTCTTTAATTTTCAAAAATAAATTAAGGAACCTTTCTTCCTTGAAGAGATGTTGAGTGTGAATTAAGTACCTTTTCCGTGCATCTGACAATTGCATTCCCAGGAGCGTTTGAATAATTTGACCGTCAGCTCCATAGATTCTTTGGTTTGATGATTGCTCTTGTGATGTTGCTGTGATTATTTCATAATGGCTAAATTTGACTTGTGCATCAGGTTAATTTCTAATTTTTAATCACAGGAACATGAATGCTTGAGAATAAAGCTTAAAAAATATGCATTTCTCTTGCATTGCATTACTCCTTCCATGCAGTAATCTTTCTATCATTAGGTGAAGAAACTTAAAGGAATGACCAGTATTAGTCTCGTAAATCAAAATAGCTCATTGTGACATTCATCTTTCCACAGATGCACAAGGATCTTCATCAGGTATGGCTGGGCAGAAGAGGACTTTGCAGGCCAAGGGTCATTTCAGAACCATTGCTCCAAAAGTTAGTCTCTCACCAGTAATGGCACCTGCTTCTATTCTCCCTCCATCTGCTACCATCAGTGGAATTTCTTCTGGATCCAACACCTCATCCGATATTCAGTCCAATAAATGTCCACCAAAGCCCATTATCATGCCTGCTCGGAGCTATGCGCTGATGCCCATTGTGGGTAAAGAAGGAACATACTCACTGGTTGCGTTGTCACAAGTTGCTGTAGCTCCCTCACAAGCTTCTTTAAAAGTTGACAAGACAACTGTAACCTGCACCGGTCAGCCACAAGTTTCTAAAGGATGCGGGTCTTCGGTAGTATTTGGAAAGACAGCACCTCAGGCTGCCGCTACTGAGAAGTTACCAATACCACGGTATCAGTCCCTCTGGACCAAACCAGCCACAAAGCAATGCCGAGCCTCAAAACTAGCAGTGGTAAAGCCTAGTAATCTTCATTGTCTATCAAAAGTGACGTCAGTACAGGTGCAACCAACTCCAGTACCTGGGCATTCACAAATTAATCCAAGTGTTGAAGCACCTAAAACAGGATTGTTGACTGAGAGTGAGAAAACAGCTATTGCAGCAGTTGATAGTACAGTTTCTGCCACATTACCCCGAGATGCTGATGTTGGACACTCATCCACCTCCAAAGCTGACAATCTGAAAAGCAGTGAAATCAACCAAACAGTATCCCTTACTGTTTCAACCAGCATGAACAGATCCATGCTGAACACTGCGATATTTAAAGATTCTTTTAAATCAAATCCAGATTTGTTGAAAGCAGCATGTAGCCTTTCATCTTGGTCTGTTGTCCAATCAGACCAACAATCCCCTGTTATCTCAAAGCAAAATCAATCTGTTGGTTCTTTGCCAATGATGCAGTTTGGAAATTCTGTTCAGTTTATTGCACCTTCTCCTGCTCCAAAAGGCAAAGTTCCCATTTTACCCTACTCACAAGTAAAACGCACCATCTTTCTTAATCCCAAACAAAATCAAGCTCCTGTGGCACCATCTCCTCAGTTCATGTCTAGAGTTCACTCAGCAAATGCAGGAAATGATCAGTCGACTAATGTGCCTAAAAATATTTGTGTGGTTTCTGATTTTCACAGGGTGGGGCCTCAGAAACCACGTAGTCAGCTGACATTTATACCGGCAGAAAGAGTTAGTCCACATACTTCAAAAAAGGTGATTATAAATAGATTAAAGAGGCCAAGCAGCAATATACTCAAGCACAGATTAGCAAGGAAAAGAAAAGTCACAGACAATGTGGCCGTATGTAAAACAAAAAGGTTTCAGACCTGTGATCTGAGCAAAGTGCAGGAAGATAAGGAGAAGACAAAATGTGTTTCTTTTCAGGAATGTGGCACTTACAAAGTTAAAGAAGAAAATATAAAAACAATGACAAATAAAAACTCAGCCAAAACAGCAGCTGTGTTGAAAAAGTTTTGTAACATCATGCCAAAACCTGTGGCTGCTATGCAAGCTGTAGCCCCGCTGGCATTCTCAGGAGGAATTGTTGCAGTGCAGAACCATGACAGTTTAAAATCAGGGGCAGCACCAAGCAGTACAACAATAAGTAAGATTGGTAATTTTGTACAAGCCGCCAACACGTCTGTCTACTGCAGAAATCTACCTGAGCACTTGAATGAACAAGCATATAAATGCAATGTTTGTAATCGAACATTTCAGTTTAAACATCATCTTCAAGATCATTTGAATATTCACTCCAAAACCAGGCCTTATTGCTGTAGAATTTGCCACAAGGCCTACAGTCACTCAGGCAGCCTGAGCACTCATATGAAACGATGTCACGGTGAAGTACGACGGAAAAAGCTCATGTGCTGCGAGTTTTGTGCAAAGCTTTTTGGAAATATTGGAGTTTATTTTTTTCACCTGAAGGAGATCCACAAGGTCTTAATCAGTGATGAGCCTTCCAACAATTTGTTTATGCAAAATAAGAACCAGCGAAGTGGAAAGTCAGAGCAGATGGAAACCATGTGTTGTTTGCCTCCATCAGACAGGTAATGTAGAAGTCGATTGATGGTAAAGTGTGTTTCTATGACAGTATTGCAATCATAGGACGTAGAACACTACAGCACAGAAACAGGCCTTTTGGCACATCTAGTTAGTGCAGAACCATTAATCTGACTAGTCCCAACGACAGGCAACTGGACCATAGCCCTCAATACTCCTCCCATCCATGTAGCTATCCAAATTTCTCTTGAGTATTGAAATCGACCCCACATCTACCTTTTGCACCGGCGGATCGTTCCACACGGTCACTACCCTGAAAAATATAGCGAGAGTTTAAGATCTTGCGTCTCAGTAAGATCTAGAAAAACTCGTCTATACATTTATTTTTAGTAGGCTTGACTACTATAATGGCGTTTTCATAGGTCTCTGTAAAAAACAATTAATCCTCAGACGCCTGCAGCTCATTCAGAACACTGCTGCTAGAGTCCTCACTAAGATCATGATCAAGAAAGTAGAGCACATCACTTCAGTTCTTAGATCACTACACTGGCTTCCTGTCCATCAGAGAATTGAATTTAAAATATTACTACTGGTTTATAAGGCACTGAATGATCTAGGGCCAAAATATATCTCTGAGCTCTTGCTGCATTATGAACCTTCCGAGCTCTCAGGTTGTCTGGGGTGGATCTGCTTACCGTCCACAGGGCCAAAACTAAACAAGGTGAAGCAGCTTTTAGTTATTATGCTCCACATATCTGGAATAACCTATCAGATGATCTGAAGCCTGCCCAACTTTAAGCTCCTTTAAATTGAGGTTTAAAATTTTTCTTTTCACTGCAGCTTTTAATTAGAATCTCCTGCACTATAACTTTAATTTCTTTATTTTTATGTGCAGTCTTATTCTCTTTATATTGTCTGAAATTTGATGTTTGATTTTTATATCTTGTTTTATGGAAAACACTTTGAACTGCCTTGTATTTGAAAGGCGCTATACAAATAAACTTGCCTTGCCTTACCCTCAGAGTGAAGGAAGTTACCTCTCATGATCTCTTTAAACATTTCACCTGTCACCCGTAGCCCATGACCCTCTGGTGGCAGTCTAAGGAAACTTTCATAGAACACAGAAATCTACAGCACGTTACAGGCTCTTCGGTCCACAATGTTGTACCAACCATGTAACCTACTCTAGAGACTGCCTCAAATTACCCTACTGCATAGCCCTCTATTTTTCTACGCTCCATGTACCTATCTAAGAGTCTCTTAAAAGACCCTGTTATATCCGCTTCCACCACTGTCACCAGCAGTGCATTCCACACACCCACCACTCTCTTTGTGCAAAACTTACCCCTGACATCCCCTCTGTACCTACTTCCAAGCATCTTAAAACTTTGCCCCCTTGTGTTAGCTATTTCAGCCCTGGGGGAAAAAAGCCTCTGACTATCCACACGATCAATGCCCCTCATCATCTTAAACTCCTCAATCAGGTCGCCCCTCATCCTCCGTCACTCCAAGGAGAAAAGACCAGGTTCACTCAACCTATTCTCATAAGGCAGCTCTCCAATCCAGGCAACATCCCTGTAAGTCTCCTTTGCACTCCTTCTATAGTATCCACATCCTTCCTGTAATGAGGTCACCAGAACTGAACACAGTACTCCATGTGGGGTCTGACCAAGGTCTTGTATAGCTGTAAGACCTTGAACTTAATCCCACACATCTCCTGAACACATTTGGCAAACTCTTTCTCATCCATCCCTTTTGCAATACAGTAGTCCCAGTCAATATGTGGAACTGTGAAGTTTAAAATCTTATTCAATTAAATGATTCCGGAGAGGGCCACAGGTGATTTCTATTCTTTACTGAGGTGCACTGTTTTTAAGATAAAAAAATACATTCTACCAAAGATCACTAGAGTAGTTCACTGTTGCAGAACTATTTAATGTTGAGCTTCATTCAACAATGATTATGTAGAATCATTTAAATGTCGATATGACTGAGTAAGATTTGTATACCGCAGTTCCGGAGGGGAGATCAGATTGTGCTGAGGCAAAGTGAGCTTAATAGAAGCAAGCATTTTGTGTGCCATGGTTTCTGAGGAGGCATCAGATTGTGTACAGGGACACAGCGTTTAAAAGAAGTGAGTGGAGGCAGTCGGCACTTTTTGCTTGTCACAGTCCCCAAGGAGACATTGGGATGTGTGGGTTATCCAGGGAAGGGAGGCATCTCTATTTAAGGGGCCTATCATGTCCAACCTGGGGCAGCTCACTCACCTCTGGTCTTCACCAGACACTTGGCTCTCAGTTGTGGCTCCAAGTAGCTGTTTGCATGCAATAGTAGCCACACTCTGGTACACCGCTTTGACAGGTGTGACTAACAAGGTGAGGGTTGCTAGCGACTTCATACCCCAGTGAGATAGGGATATACCTGACCTAACGTGCAAAGTCAGTTTTGGTGGACCGGGTGGATGTGGTCTACAGAGCAATCCAATAGCCAGGAAGGCAGTACTGTGACGCTCCGTGGAGAGCCAAGGGCATGACAAAGCACAGAAGTCATCCACTGCAACGAACATAGACCCCAGTTTGTGAGGCTGGTTCGTACCACACGACCTGGATGACTTCTGAGGTTGAGAGAGTGAAACTGCCCCAATGCAACAGTTTTTCCACTTTAAAAACTCACCCGCACAGGGTTCCTGTCATCATCAGACACGAGGGACAACCACCATGCAGAAACAGATTAATCACACTAAAAACAATTCAAAACTATTTCCACTGCCTCAGTCTCTCCCCACAGTCCTTTCTTTTTCATTACGTTAAACACTTACCCAATTTTCCCAGACATTGTACAAGGCATTCATTAAATCAAGCATCACAATGTAGAAAATGCAAAAAGAAATGTCCCCTCACCATCTTAGAGACAATGTTATGACATAAAGGCGTATTGTCAAGTTTTTCACCAGTCCAACATAGCTAATTTATTATCCCTCTCAACTCTTCTCTTGCTTTCTCCCCATAACCTTTGATACCTTTACTAATCAAAAACTTTTAAATATTCCCAAAGACTTGGCCTCTACAATTTTCTATGGCAAAGAATTCCACAGAATCTCTACCTCTGATGAAAGAAATTCCTCCTCATGTCTGTTCTAAGGGGTTGTCCCTCTATAATGAGGTTGTGCCATCTGGTCCTAGACTCCCCCACTACTGGAAATATCATCTCTACATCCACTTTAGCTAGACCTTTCAGTATTCGATAGGTTTCAGTGTGATCCCCACCTCTTTCCCCCTTAATCTGAGCTCCAGCAAGTGTAGGCCCAAAGCCATCAAAAGATTCCTGGAAGGTACATTGTTTCCCAGTTGGCAGGGTCTGGGACATAGTCATTGAGAAGTATAGCACAGAAACAGTCCCTTTGGCCTATCTAGTCAATGCCAAAACCATTTAAACTGCCTACTCCCATCAACTTGCACCGGGACCATAGCCCTCCTTATCCCTACTATCCATGTACCTATCCAAACTTCTCTTAAAAGTTAAAATTGAGCTCACATGCACCACTTGTGCAGGCAGTTCATTCCACACTCTCACGACCCGCTGAGTGAAGAAGCTTCTGCTCATGTTCCCCTTAAACTTCTCACCTTTCACCCTTAACCCATGACCTCTGGTTGTAGTCCCACCCAACCTCTGTAGAAAAAGCTTGCTTGTATTTACCCTATCTATACCCCTCATAATTTTATACCTCTTTCAAACCTCCTCTCAATCTCTACGTTTTAAGGAATACAGTCATAACCTATTTAATCTTATAACTTAGGTTCCCCTACCCGAAAACATCCTCGTAAATTTTCTCTGTACTCTTTTCAATCTTGTTTATATCCTTCCTGTAGGTAGGTGACCAAAGCTGCACACAATACTCTAAGTTAGGCCTCACCAATGTCTTACACATAATATCCCATCTCCAGTACTCAATACATTGACTTATGAAGAACAATGTGCCAGAAGCTTTCTTTACTGCCCTATCTACCTGTGACTCCACTTACAATGAAGTAATCTCCTGTGTTCTCAGATCCCTTTGTTCTACCACACTGCTCAGTGCCCTGCCACTCATTGTGTAAGATCTACCCTGGTTGGTCCCACTGAAGAGCAAAACCTCACACTTGTCTGCATTAAATTCCATCTGCCATTTTTCCAGCTGATGCAGATCCCTCTGCAAGCCATGATAGCCTTCCTTACTGTCCACTACACCCCCAATCTTGGTGTCATCTGCAAATTTGCTGATCCAGTTAACCACTTTATCTTCCAGATCTTTGATATAGATGACAAACAACAAAGGACCCAGCACTGTGGCTCACCACTGGTCATAGGCCTCCAGTCAATCTTTTACCAACACTCTCTGGCTTCTCCCACAAAGCAGTTTAAATTGGTTTTGTACAGACTGGATGGGCTAAAGGGCCTGTTTCTGTGCTGAAGTTTTCTCTGACTCTGTCTCTGAATTGTGCTGGTTGAGTTCTTTGAGCTTCAGAGATTGTACTGTACTGCTATAAAAGTTCTGTCTGGTAATTTTAGCAGAACTTAAAAAAAAGCTATAATGTATAAGTTTTGTTACTGCAGTTTTGAGGCATGTTTTCTGAAAAGTGTGAACTAGAAGTGTTTTGGTGCATTAATAAATAACATCCAGTACTCTGGAAAATTTGCTAGTCAGGCAAGTTTGGATTGAAAGTCTATACTGGCCTTGTGTGTTATGAGCTGCAATTCCACATATGTATGGATTCTGTTACATATTGTAAAAATTATGACTTCTGAATTTTGAATGATAGGTGCTGTGGCAGATGACTACTCCAAATGGTGTGGCATTGAATCACATAGATGTAAAGAGTCATAGGTTGAAATTCTAATGAATTGCCTAGTTTTGACTCAAGCAGCGGTGAAAGTTATTCACTGGAAAGTGCACACGTGGGTGTTAAATGCATACTTTTATTCACCAAAAAGACCCTGCTTAAATTAGCTTATCCTCCCATATCTCTTCAGCATAGATAATATCACTGATAAAAAATGAGTTGCAGGTTTTGAAAATTGGGATGTTATTGTTTGTCCAGTAAGGTAATTAATGTAATGTCTTAGTGTTGAAACAGGATGTGGGTTTGAGATGCAGGTTGCCTGCAGTAGAAGTTCTTAAGCTCACCCAAGCTATTTCTGAAGTCTCAGCGGAGACAGAATATTTCCCAACTGAGCTGGAAAGAAAATTTGAAGGTGAATCATCTTGATCACTGGGTGTGCTCTTTGATCTCATAAATAGAAAATTTGAGAAATACTGACTTTTAACTTTATTTTATCCGTTTAAGAAAATGATGTCACAATTGATTATCTGATTACTTACTGCTCTTTAGACTTATTTCATTTCTGAGTATATTGGGCACTGGACAGAAAAGGGGTTATCGTATGAAGAGATGAATGCTGAAAGCCCACAAGGGGGGAAAAAAGCAGTCTTTTAAGTGTGATTTTTAACACACTTAATTTGAGGAGGTTACCAGGAAAGTTGATGAAAGACAAGCAGTGGCTCTTTTCTACATGGACTTCAGCAAGGCATTTGACAAACTCCTGCATATGAGGCTGGTCAAGAAATTTTAGTCACTTGGCTTTCAGGATGACGTAGTAAATTGGATTTGATAATTGTCTGTATTAACAATCTGGATGATAATATATTAAACTGTTTCAGCAAATTTGTGGATGATAGCAAGTTTGGGGATGTAGTAGACAGTGATGAAGGTTATCAAAGCTTGCAGCACGATCTTGACCAGCTGGAAAAAAGGGTTGAAAAATGTTAGATGAAATTTAATACAGGCAAATGTAAGGTGTTGCACTTTGAGGTCAAAGCTGGGTAGGATTTGCACAGTGAACAGTAGGGCACTGAGGAGTGTAGTAGAGCAGAGGGATCTGGAAGTATAGATCTGTAGTTCCTTGAGAGTGGCTTCACAATCGGTAAAGCATCTTTTAACATTTTGGCCTTCATATATCAAACAATTGAGTTCAGGAATTGGGATTTTTGTTGATGTTGTATAAGATGTTGGTGGGACCAGATCTGGATATTGCATCTAGTTCTACTCGTCTACCCACAGGAAAAATATCAATAAGATTGAAAGAGGACAGAGAAAATTTACAAGGATATTGCTGGGACTTAGAACATAGAATAGTACAGCACAGTACAGGCCCTTCGGCCCACAATGTTGTGCCGACCCTCAAATCCTGCCTCCCATATAAGCCCCCACCTTAGATTCCTCCATATACCTGTCTAGTAGTCTCTTAAACTTCGCTAGCGTATCTGCCTCCACCACTGACTCAGGCAGTGCATTCCACGCACCAACCACTCTCTGAGTAAAAAACCTTCCTCTAATACCCCCTTGAACTTCCCCCCCTTACCCTAAGGCCATGTCCTCTTGTATTGAGCAGTGGTGCCCTGGGGAAGAAGCGCTGGCTATCCACTCTATCTATTCCTCTTATTATCTTGTACACCTCTATCATGTCTCCTCTCATCCTCCTCCTCTCCAAAGAGTAAAGCCCTAGCTCTCTTAATCTCTGATCATAATGCATACTCTCTAAACCAGGCAGCATCCTGGTAAATCTCCTCTGTACCCTTTCCAATGCTTCCACATCCTTCCTATAGTGAGGTGACCAGAACTGGACAGTACTCCAAGTGTGGCCTAACCAGAGTTTTATAGTTTTATAGTTTCACGACTTGCCGATGTGACTTGTAGAGAAAGGTTTAATAGGATAGGACTTCATTCTTCACTCAGTGGTGCGAGTGTGGAATGAGCTGCCAGAGGAAGTGATGGATGCAGGTTCAATATCAACATTTAAGAGATGTTTAGATATGTACATGGGTGGGGAGGGTATGGTGGGCTATGGTCCAGATGCAGTTCGATGGGACCAGGCAGAATAACAATTCAGTGTGGACTAGATGGGCTTGAGGGCTTGTTTCTGTGCTGTGATTCTCTGACTTTATATGACTAGTTCAAGCCCAGAGAATCTGCAACCTGCCAGCCCTTTCCCTACTTTTAGAATCTGGAGAATTAGTAGCTGAAGAAGACATTTGCCAGCAGAGGCAGTGAGATAAGATGAGACACCAAGCCAACACAGTAAGCAAATGGATAAAAGAAACAACTCTGTTCATGTAAGATTCATCATAAAGGGATCTTGAAAATAAAGTATATCTTTGAATAAAATGTGTGAACGGATGGTGCTATTTGATTGGTAAGTTGAGCCGGGCCCTTTATATGAATGTCCTTTGTTTAAAATTGGCTTCAAATAGTTGTTCATTTGTGGTTACTAAATGTGTGAACAGAATATAACCACTAAAATCCAACTCTGACCTTTTGGTACCATTTCAAAGAACATGTTTGGTCTTAAGTAAGACACTAATACTTCAAATTCAGGAGTGTAGTTTTAATGACAATCATATAGGTTATCCTTATGAAACTTTTTGATGTGGCAGCTTCTACACAAAAAACTCAGGTTAACACTAACTGCATGTTTTGCAAGTTTCCCTGCTTTGTATTTGCCGTTACTGGGGGTCCCACATTGGGTCATAAAAGGAAAAAACCCTTGAGTGTAAGTTTACTGGTTTTGCCAACAATACCCTAAATCTTGTGTAAATTCAACTTCAAATTCAAGTTTATTGTTATTCAAATGTATACATGTATACAGCTAAACGAAACAATGTTCATCTGGGAGCGAGGTGCAAAACACAGTACAAGTATCCCATACAGCATCTAAAATAATATTATCATATAGTTAAATATACAACTATATAATGCTATGATCTCTGTCATAAATAATGTGTACTGGGTGGTAGCAGGGTGTTCAGATGTCTCATAGCATGGTGGGGTGGGAGAAGCTGTTACCCGTCCTCTCAGTCCTTGTCTTCGACTGTAATAGCTTGACAGAAGGAAGTCTAAAAGAGATCATGGGTAAGATGTTGATTGCTAACAGCTATTCCGTCTTAGGAGAATCACAACCAAGTCTGGTGTCATTTTTACTTGACTGAATGTTTTCTAGATATATTCACCGGGTAATGATATTTATTGGCCCTATAATTGACTGTTCCTTACATCTTCATGGGAGCAAATGTCTGCTTTAAACACCCTCAATTTCAGTTGACAAAAACTGGTAACATAATTTACTTTCTGGAGAAAGTAAATGGAAAGAAAATCATATTTATTTTTTACCATGCACTTACATCCTTAATTATGAAACTTTTCCATTGACTGAACATATTATGTCCTAAATGTTCATCTGACTAGTTAAAACAAGTAGGATTTTTAGCCTTATTTGTACTTCTAATGTTAGTTTCATCCAAGAATTCATTTTGATTTGTAGTTCTTCAAAGAGAGGCACCTAAAGTCTGCCTGCTTCATTAAGAAGTATCTGCAGCAGTTCAAGAAAGCATCTTACCACCACCTTCTTAACCAGGAATGGGCATTTAAATTCTGGCTCAGCCAGTGAAGCCCAGTGATTATATTAAAGAAAATATTAGGAGCATCAGTGCCAAACTAAACCTCGCATTTTTATAATTTGAAAGAAATACCTTGTGACTTGAGGTGAATAATGTGAGGAGAATTGTAAAGTTTTGGCAAACTTTTTCTGCTTGTCAACATAATATAGTCACACTAATGACTAGATCCATCTATGCTTTTTTAACTCCAGTTGCTTCCTGTTGGAGATCATCCATGACAGAATAGTACATATTCAATTGTACCTCCATTTCATGTATTTCAGCATTGTTGAGAAACTGATCAATGAAGAAAGAAGAAATGTGAAGTATTTTTATTTTGTCAGTGATTAAAACGGCATTGTTTGGCCCAAAGAGGTTTAGGCATGTGTAATCTTGGCTCTGCAGAGAGTTGAAAAATGTATTCATTTTAAGTCAAGGAAACAGCCTCCTCTACTACCATGTTGAGGTCACTTTCAGGTCGGAGGAGCTACACCTCGTTCAGTCTGGGTAGCCTCCAATCTGACAGCATGAACATCGATTTCTGCCTTCCCCCTCTCTTCTGTCTTTTTCCATTCTCCTCTATGGCTCCCCCCTTGCCCCTTCTCTTCTCACCTGCCTATCACCTGCCTCCAGTGCCCCACCTCCTTCCCTTTCTTCCATGATCCACTCGCCTATCTGATTCCTCCTCCTTCTGCCCTTTACATCTTCCACCTATCACCTCCCAGCTTCGCACTTCCTAGCCCCCTCTCACACGTTCTCACCCATCCACCTTACTTTACCTATCACTTGCCAGCTTGTACTGCTTCACCTCCTCCCATCTTCGTATTCTGGCTTCTTCACACCTTCCTTTCCAGTCCTGATGAAGGGATTTGCCCCGAAGCATCGACTCTTTATTTCTCTCCATAGCTGCTGCCTGACCTGCTGAGTTCCTCCAGCATTTGATGTGTGTTGCTCTGCATTTCCAGCATCTGCAGAATCTCTTGTGTTTAAAATAGGAGTATTTGGGGTATTTGCACCTTTAGCCTACTCCACCAGTTGGATTGATCAATAATGAGTCATTATCTATATTAACCCTGTTTTCCCCATTCTTTCCCCTCATACCAATAATGTTTATGGGATTTAAAAATACATCTATTTTGTTGACAGCTCTGAGGTAGTAAATTACCCAGGTTCACTGCCCTTTGATCAAAGATATTTCTTCTCTTAGTGCTAAATCTCTTGCCTTATAATCTTAAGATTGCAAGTCCTTTCCTTTCAAAAGAAAGTCTTTTCAAAATATAGCCATCTCACAACAAAAGCATCAAAAAATTAACAGATCTTACAGCAACAATAATATAAGCTTGTTATGTGGCAGATTTTTCAGATGTGGAATTAGTTTTTTTTAAATTTTGCTCACATTAGACTTTGGCATTGGTTTTGTATGGCTGCCAAGTGGAAGCTCTTAACTCTAGTTGCATGACACCACTTTCTAAACTTCTTGTATGTAGTTCAGCATTTTGTGTACTCAGGTGACAAAAGCAGCATCCATAATCTGTAAGTCTAAATGGGGTTTATTTAAAAATCCCAGTTTGGGATCTCTCCAAGATCAAACTCTACCAAAACATGAACAAAACAGGCCTCGTGAAAAGAAACATGCATGCCACAGCTGGGGAGATGTGGTCACTGTGAATTTTGAGAAGAAGAAGCTAAAGTCAGATGTAATTACAGAGGCATGAGAGATGAGTTGGCCAGAGTTGATTGGAAAAGAACACTGGCAGGGATGACGTCAGAGCAGCTATCACTGGAATTTCTGGAAGCAATTTGGAAGGCACAAGATATACATCCCAAAGAGGAAGAAGTATTCTAAAGGAAAAATGACACAACCATGGCTATCAAAAGAAGTCAAAGCCAACATAAAAGACAAAGAGAGGGCACATAATAAAGCAAAAAATTAGTGAGAAGTTAGAGAATTGGGAAGCATTCAAGTACCAACAGAAGGTAACTAAAAAAATCATTAAGAAAGTAAAGATGGAATATGAAAGTAAGCTAACCAATGATATTAAACCAAAAGTTTTTTCAGAAAGTGTAGAAGAAAGGCAAGTGTAGATGTCAGACCACCGGAAAACAATGCTGAAGAGATAATAATGAGGGACAAAGAAATGGCGGACGAACTGGATAAGTATTTTGCATCAGTGTTCACGGTAGAAGATATTAGTAGTATTAGATTATGAGAACACTCAGTCCTCTTTTATTGTCATTTAGAAATGCATACATGCATTAAGAAATGAAACAATGTTCCTCCAGAGTGATATCACAGAAAACAGGACAAACCAAAGGCTAACACTGACGGAACCACATAATTATAACATATAGTTACAGCAGTGCAAAACAGTACCATAATTTGATAAAGAACAGACCATGGGCACGGTAAAAAAAAAGTCTCAAGTCCCGATCGACTCCTGAGTCCCCGATAGCAGGCGGCAAAAGGGAGAAACTCCCTGCCACAAACCTCCAAGGCACTGACAACTGTCGATGCCTTGGAAGCAGCCGACCACAGCCGACACCGAATCCGTCCATCCGAAAACTTCGAGCCTCCAACCAACCCCTCTGATACAGCCTCCCGAGCACCATCCTCTGCTGAGCACCTTCGACCTAGCCCCGGCCACCGAAACAAGTAAAGCCGAGGATTCGGGGCCTTCTGTTCTGGAGATTCCAATTACCACACAGTAGCTGCGGCAGCAAACCGGGCATTTCAGTAGTTTCTCCAGATGTTCCTCCGTACTCTCACGCCTCTCTCCATCAAATCAGAATTGTACATGGTCCTTTACTTGACAGATTACAGATATCATTCACCGGAGAGGCAGCACGTGCTGTGTCGTGTCGCCATCTTCTCCTCCTCCTGGTGTATGGTGGAAGTTCCAGGTGTGGGTCATAAAGTGTGTGAAATTAACATTGCTAGGGAGAAGTTTCTTGGGAAACTGAAAGTACTGAAGGTAGATAAGTCACCTGGACCAGATGGTGTACACCCCAGGATTCTGAAAGAGGATGCTGAAGAGATTGTGGAGGTATTTGTAATGATAATTCAAGAATCATCAGATTTTGAAATGCTTCTGGAAGACTAGAAAATTACAAATGTCACTCCACTCGTCAAGAAGGGAGTGATGCAGAAGAAAGGAAATTATAGGCCAGTTAGTCTGACCTCAGTGGTTGGGAAGATGTAGAAGGTGATTGTTAAGGATGTGGTTTTGGACTACTTGGAGGCACATGATAAAATAGGCAATAGTCAGCAAGGTTTTCTCAAGGGAAAATCTTGTCTGACAAATCTGTTGGAATTCTTTAAAGGAATAACAAGCAGAAAATCCCAAATATTTGAAAACTATTGCTTTCAGAAATCTCACCTTACTCTTGCTTTAATTTGTGTGGTATTAAGAGTTACTATTTAGAAATCTTCTGGCTGTTATAATTGTTGGCTTATAATAATATGGTTTCCTCAATATTGAATTAAAGCCTTAGTTGAAAGCGTTGTCTTTTAGTATGAAGCTGAAAGGGATTACAAATGCTCCAACCTTGAACATAAAACAGAATGCTTGAACAACTCAGCAGGTGAAGCAGCTTGCAGTCGTGATTTGAAACAGTGATCTACTCTTTTTGCCTCTATAGATGCTGCTTGATCCACTGATTTCTTCCAGTATCCTGTTTATTGTCCTTACTGGTTGCAGGTTGAAAAAAATTAGTAACTCCACCAACAATTGTAGAGTGAATTGGAGTAGGTAGGATAATACTTCGAGCATTATGATATTGATTTGTACGTACATTTACCATGTAATTCTAGACCCACAATCCACCATGTAACAATGAAATAAGTGTTTCCAAATGGCAGAGAGATAAATTCAAGATATTGTACTTAATGGCTTCTTGCAAAAGGAAAGAAGCCAGTAAAGAAAGTGGGGAACAGAGAGGAGGACAAGCTAGAAGGTGATACGTGCAGCTAGGTAGGTGGGGAATGAAGTCAGAATCTAGGAGGTGATGTGGAAAAGGCAAAGGGCTGGAGAAGTATTCTGATAGGAGAGGAGAGTGGATGGATCATGAGAGAAAGGTAAGTTTGGGGGGGTGGGGGAGACCTGGGGGAGGTAATGAGCAAATGAGAAGAGGTGAGAGGTCAGAGCAGGGAAATGAAGAAGAGGGAAGGGGGGAGAGGAAAAGATTACCAAAAGTTGGAGGAATTAATGTTCACGCCGTCAGGTTGGAGGTAACCTAGACGGAATATGAGATATTCCTGAGAGCGGCCTCATCGTGGCAGAAGAGGAGGCCATGGACTGAGATGCTGGAACAGAAACAGGGATAGCAATTGAGATGTTTGGCCACCGGGAAATTCCGCTTTTTGTGGATGGAGCTGAGTTGCTTGACAAAGTGTTCCCCCAATTCATGTCGGGACTCACCAATGTAGATGAGGTGACACCGTGTGCACTGGACACAATAGACGACCCCAGCAGATTTGCATGTGAAGTGTTGCCTCACCTGGAAGGACTGTTTGGAGCCCTGAATAGTGTTGAGTTAGGAGGAGAATGGGCAGGCTTGCAGCATTTATGCTGCTTGCAGAGATAAGTGCCAGGAGGGACATTTGTGGGGAAGGATGGACAAGGGAATCACAGAGGAAGCGATCCCTGTGGAATGCAGAGACATCTCCGATCCTGCTATCTCCTCCCTCCAGTTCCAATGGCCCTGGCTGCCTCCAGACCGCATATCCCACCATCGCCAACTTTGATTCCAAAGGCCCAAGATGCGTTCAGATTGCTCCTGCTCCAGCTTCAACTCCAGCCGCAGCAACCTCCAGGTTGAGACCTTTTTTACTGCTGCTGGGTCACTGGTCTCCCCTCCCCCTCACCACCACCACTGCACTGGAACTCTGGGATTCTCAGGCTCCCCATCACCTCTTGGGTCCTCTGAGGCTCCATCTCCCCCCCCCCCCACCCTAATTTCCCTGAACACCCAACCCTCCCTTCTCCTCTAATGCCCTCAATTCTCATCCCTCCTTGATCCCAGTTCTTAATCCCTGCCATGTCTTCACCATTCTCTCTGACCTTTTCCCTGAGGTGGAATGTTCCATTTTCAGCAAGGGCCTTAACTTTTCGCCCACACCTCAGGGAGTCCTGTGCCCACCACAACAAGAAGCTCTTCTTGCTTCTGACATCCCTGTTTCTAACCCCACTGTGTTGGCAGAATTCCCCACTCTGCACTGATGACCCCTTCTCCCATGTCCAACCCTCCTCCTCTTCTTAGACACCCCACTCTAGGACTCTGCTTGCCCTATGTCTTTTCATCTTTAATTGCCAACGAAACATTATTTGGCTCGACTTCAGCACTCCTCTCTCCTTTTCGAACCTTGCCCCCTCTGAAAGCACTGCCCTCCACATTCTCCACATCAATCCCAATCTCACTATCAAACCCACAGACAAAGGGGGTGCTGTTGTAGTGTGGCGGACTGAAGTCTGTCTTGCTGAGGCCAGGCGGAAAATCTCAACACCGCCTCTTACTTACCCCTTGAAGAGGACCCCACTCAGGACCATCAGAAAATTGTCTCCGATACCATCACCAACCTCACCAACTCTGGAGATCTCCCATCCATGGCCATCAAACACGGTTCCCTTACCCTGCACTGCTTGTTTCTACCTCCTATCCAAGATACACAACCTAACTGTCCAGATAAGCCCACTGTTTCTGCCTGCTCCTGCTCAACTGAACTTGTGTCCGCATACCTTGGCTCCATCTTACCTTCCTTAGTTCAGTCCCTTCCCACCTATATCCATGACACTTAACATGCTCTCGATCTCTTCAATAGCTTTCAATTCCCTGACCCTGACTGACTCATTTTCACCATGGAAAAATCCCTGTACACTTCTATCCCCCATCAAGAAGGCCTTAAGACTTTCCTATCTTTCTTAACAAAAGACGTGACCAATTCCCCTCCATCACCACCCTCCTCTATTTGGTGGAACAGGTCCTCGCCCTCAACAATTTCTCTTTTGGCTCTCCTCCCGCTTTCTCCAAACTCAAGGTGTAGCCATGGGCTCCTGCATTAACCTCAGCTATGCCTTTCTTTTCATTGGCTATATGGAACAGGCCATTTTCCAAGCGTTCCCAGGTAAGGTTCCCCAACTCTTCCTGCACTATATTGATGATTGGATTGGTGCTTCATGCACCCATGCTGAGCTTGTAAATTTCATCAACTTGTCTCCTACTTCCTCCCTGCCTTTACATTCACTTTGTTCTCCCCTTTCCCCTTTCCCCTTTCTCAATCTCTCTGTCTCCATCACTGGAGACAAACTGTCTTTTATAAGCCTACCGATTCCTGTAACAGTCTCCAATTTAAAAAAAAAATGCTCGTTCCCTTTTCTCATTTCCTTAATCTCCCAGGATGAGGCTTTCTTTTCCAGGACATCAGAGATGATAGTCATAGTCATACTTTATTGATCTGGGGGGGGGATTGGTTTTCATTATAGTTGCACCATAAATAATTAAATAGTAATGAAACCATAAATAGTTAAATAGTAATATGTAAATTATGCCAGGAAATAAATCCAGGACCACCCTATTGGCTCAGGGTGTCTGACCCTCCAAGGGAGGAGTTGTAAAGTTTGATGGCCACAGGCAGGAATGACTTCCTATGACGCTCTGTGTTGCATCTCGGTGGAATGAGTCCCTGGCTGAATGTACTCCTGTGCCCAACCAGTCCATTATGTAGTGGTGTTATGATTATGTAATGATATTCTTCCAAGAATAGGCATTCCCTCCCTCCTCCATTGATGCTGCCCTCACTCGCATCCCCTCCATTTCCCAGACATCTGTACTCACTCCACCTTCCCGCTGACTTAACAGGGATAGGATTCCTGTTGTCCTCACCTACCACCCTATGGACCTCCACACCCAGCACAGCATTCTCCACAACTTCTGCCATCCCCTATGGGACCCTACCACCAAATACATATTTACCTCCCCTCCACTCTCCGACTTCTTCAGGGATCGCTGTCTCCATGGTTCCCTTATTCATTTGTTCCTCCCTCTTAATCTTCTTCCTGGCCTTTGGCAGAAGTACTATACCTGCCTGTTCTCTTCCTCCTCCTTCACCTTCATTCAGGGCCTCAAATAGTTCTTCCAGGTGAGGCAACACTTCACGTCCGAATGTATTGCGGTAATCTACTGTATCTGGTGCTCCCGGTGTGGCCTCCTCTAGTTTGGTAAGACCCTACGTAGATTGGGGGACGGTTTTGTCGAGCACCTTGGCTCCATCCGTAAGAAGTGAAATTTCCTGCTGGTCCCATTTCAATTCCTATCCCCATTCCCGATCCAACATGTCACTCCACGGCTCCTCTTTCGCCACAATGAGGCCACTACCAGGTTGGAAGAGTAACACCTCATATTCTGTCTAGATACACCCCCCCCCCCATCCTGATGATATAAACATCAGTTTCTCCAACATGGCAATTTTTCCCTCTTCTCCTTCCATCTTCTTCATTTCCCCAATCTGGCCTCTTACCCTTTCTCTTCACCTGCATATCACCTTACCTGGTTACGTTCATCCTTTGCTTTCTCCCATGATCCACTCTCCTCTTCTATTGGAGTCCTTCTCCATTTATTACCTTCCAGTGTCATACTTCATCCACCTCCTCCACCCACCTGCCTTCACCTAACACCTAGCTTGTGCTCCCCTCACCCCAGCCCCCCCAACCTTGTTAATCTGGCTTCTTCCCCCTTCCTTTCCAGTCCTGAAGAAGAATCTCAGCCTGAAACAGCGACTGCTTATTTATTTCCATAGATGATGCCTTTCCTGCTGATTTCCTCCAGCACTTTGTGTGCGTTGCTAAAGAATCAATAAAAAATGTTGCAGTCATTCATTAGAACTGGAAAAATAACCACATGGTAATGAAAACCAAAAAAAAATGAGAAGATGCGAGAAAAGCTGCTCACTACTCTATTTAACAAGAAAATAGCAGATAGTGATACGGAAAAGATTTCATTATGACTGAGCGAAGGAATATAATAACATTTAAAGAGGTGAAGAATACACAAATAACTCAGATGGTGGTTGGACTATTATCTGCATGGAAACAGGAGAGGCTGATAAATGACACACAATCCATTGGTATGAGTAGATGAATAATAAGATTAAAATTTTCTCCATTAGCACAACAGTTCATTTTTAATTAATGATAGATTTAACAGTTAGCCAACATTCCTGTTGGGAATGTGGATGAGGATTCAAGATATGAAAATAACGAAGTATGTGGAAGTATGTGAGCGTCTAGGGTAAAGAAATAACTTAAAATTTTAATTGCAGTTGTACATTACAACTGCAAAAATAAGTGGTTTAGCAAGGAAAAACAAAATTAAAGAGAAGACGTGGGTGAAATTACTTGCAACTTAAAGAAAAAACAGGAGACGGTGAGATGGCAGAGATATTTCAATATGACTGTAGGAAGAAACATAATAAAAGTTAATGTCTTGAGAGAGAAAGATTACGTGAATAGCTGATGGTGGGTGGACTATTCTGAATGGAAACAGGAGAGGCTGGTAAAATATTACAAATTCCATTAGTGTGAAGAAATGAAAAATAGGATGGTAATTTCCCCTACAAGCCCAAGGATCCATTTCAAGTGAAGTTAGATATTAGTCGATTTGCTGAAAAGGCAGTTTAGGATTCACAAGCAAGTATAACCTTGGCTGAAGGGTTGATAACAGGAGATATAGTGTTCACTCTGCACTCTATATTATGGCAATTTTGCCTCATATATTAATTTCATTGCCAGTATTTATGATTGAATCTAAACATGCAAACTATAAAGTTGCAACATTTAGCTGGTGGCCACAGAGGTCTGAAAATTGAGGATTGGCTGCTTAGAACTGAGGTGAAAAATGCCTTGACTCACAGTGCTGGTATTCTCGACCCTGCAGGACTGAATGTTCAATTATAAATTCAAAGCAGCAATTGATAGATATTTGAATTTCAAGCGTAAGTGGAGTTATGTTTGAGGATCAGCCATGATCGCCCTAAATGGAGCTTGCAAAAGCAGCTGTATTCAGTGCTGCACCATGTCTATAGGGAGGGTAAGGGTGGTGTGGTGGCTGGAAACTTGAAATATTACAGTAACAAATGCATTAAAAATGTGGAAGCGAGAAGTTGTAATGACTGCGATTTAACTATTAGATTTTCACTTTCAGTCTACCATTACCCAAAATCAAAATCAAAGAACAGCACATGGTAGAAATTTGAAATAAAAACAAAATGTTGGAAGAACTCGGAAGGCCAGAGCTGATGAAAGGCCTTTGACCTGAAACATACAATCTGTTTTTCTAACTACCTGACCTGCCAGACATTTCCAGCATTTTCTGTTGTAATTCTATGTTTAAACTTCTTTCAGGTTCTTGTTGAGAATCTTGATTTCTAAGCTACATTAAGGTCTCAAAGTTTCCTCTATTAGTGAACCAGTAGCTTAGTATGACCAAATTCTCTGCTACCTCTTCAGTGACTGTCCCGCTTGGTGGCGCAATAATATCAGCGCCGGACTCTGGAGCGAAGGTTCCCAAGTTCGAATCCAAGTCGGGTTGAGCGTCGAGCTAGCAACATGGCCTCGGAAAAACAAGAATAGCTTTCTACGGAAACACCGTCATGACGGTGCCCCAATAACTCCACTGCTGAGTTAAGGGCTATTCTTCTTTGGTGACTACAGTAGTGTTGATCATTATTTTCAACTGACAGTCATATAATCTTGGCTACTAACTCTCCATCCATATCTCATTCTAGCGTTGCTTCTGCCTTCTCCACTCCTGATACATCCTAACACACTGCCTCTGAAATCCTGTTTGGGCTTGGTTTGGTAAGTGAACAGGGTCCCATTCTTTGGCCTTAGTATTGTAAATCCTTTAGACTCTAAAATCCATCCCAATCTCTCCTCTAATTGTGACTCATATTTTGTGAAGTAACTTTATACCCACTGCACAAACAGTACAAATATTGTTGACCCATGCAGTTATGTAATTCTTGAAATCCCTTTTTTCCCCCTCCATGATTTGTTTGGATGGATTAGGAGTCTCATCTTCATTTTTTTATATTTGGTCTCTAAATATTATGTCTGTGGCATCATCTGGGCTGAGTGCTGCTTTCTCCTCAGTGTCATCACTGAAACTAAATGACATTTGGTTACCAATTCTTCAGTGATTCCAAATTTCCCATTCTTTTAATAGGGATGAACTAGGTTTTTGCCAGCTTGTATTAATCCCGTTAGTCACACTACATGCTCACTTTGCAGAAGACTGTTAAGGGCATTGCCCAGTTATACTGAAGAATCAATCTGCTCAGACTCCACAGACTCATCCAGTTCTGAATGAAATCTTCTCCAGAGGTATTTCCTAGCCAAGCTCTTGTTTAATCTGACTGAGTGTCATTTCTTATTCATGCATCCATCTGCAGTTAACACAGACTGGTAGCAGCTTGGATAGTCATTGATAATTTTAGAAGATTGTCAAAGGATACAGCAGGGTATAGACCAGTTGCAAATGTGGACAGTGGCATGGCAGTTGGAGCTTAATCTGGGTTTTTGCACATTGGGAGATCGAATGTAAAGCCTACAATGGGAAATTTAAATAAAGAAATAAGATTAGCTTTGTTTGTCACATGTACATTGAAGCATCGAGACATTTAGCAAAATGCATCATTTGCGTCAATGACCAACACAATCCAAGGGGAAGCCCACAAGTGTTGCCATGCTTCCAACACCAATATAGCATGCGCGTGTGCAGGATCCTTAACTGGTTGATGTGCAGGGGGATTTTGGGGATCCAAGTTCCCAGAAAGTGGCTGCACAAGTTGGTAAGATAGTAAAGAAAGCATATGGTATGTTTGCCTTTATTAGTCGAGGCATTGGGTTCAGCTATCAGGAGGTTATGTTGCAGCCTTGTAAAACTCTGGTCAGGGCGCCTCTGGAGAATTGCATCAATTCTGGTTGCCCCATTCTAGGAAAGATGTGGAGGCAATGGTGATTTTTACCAGGTTGCTGCTGGATTTAGAGGGCATGTGCTGTTAGAAGTGGTTATGCAAACAAGGAAACAAGGGTTGTTTTCTCTGGAATAATGGAAACTGAGGGGAGACCTGATAACACTTATAAAATTATGAGAGGCATAGATAGAGTAAACAGCCAGTCTATTTTCCCAGGGTTGAAAAGTCTAGCATTTAAGGTGAGTGGTGGGTGGTGGATGGTTGAGGGGTGGGAGGGAAGTTCAATGGAGATGTGTAGGACAGATTTTTTTCACACACAGTGGAGGCAGATACAATAGAGGTATTTAAGAGGCACTTAGATAGGCATGTGAAGATGCAGAGAATTGAGGGATATGGACCATGTGCAGGTGGTCGGGATTAGCTGTCATTAGACAATAGGTGCAGAAGTAGACCATACGGCCCTTCGAGCCTGCACCGCCATTCTGAGATCATGGCTGATCATCTACTATCAATACCCGGTTCCTGCCTTGTCCCCATAACCCTTGATTCCCCTATCCATAAGATACCTATCTAGCTCCTTCTTGAAAGTATCCAGAGAATTGGCCTCCACTGCCTTCTGAGGCAGCGCGTTCCACACCTCCACAACTCTCTGGGAGAAGAAGTTCCTCTTCAACTCTGTCCTAAATGACCTACCCCTTATTCTTAGACCATGCCCTCTGGTACTGGACTCTCCCAGCATCTGGAACATATTTCCTGCCTCTATCTTGTCCAATCCCTTAATAATCTTATATGTCTCAATCAGATCCCCCCTCAATCTCCTTAATTCCAGCGTATACAAGCCCAGTCTCTCTAACCTCTCTGTGTAACACAGTCCGGACATCCCAGGAATTAACCTAGTGAACCTATGCTGCACCTCCTCCACAGCCAGGATGTCCTTCCTTAACCCTGGAGACCAAAACTGCACACAATACTCCAGGTGTGGTCTCACCAGGGCCCTGTACAAATGCAAAAGGATTTCCTTGCTCTTGTACTCAATTCCCTTTGTAATAAAGGCCAACATTCCATTAGCCTTCTTCACTGCCTGCTGCACTTGCTCATTCACCTTCAGAGACTGATGAACAAGTACTCCCAGATCTCTTTGTATTTCTCCCTTACCTGACTCCACACCGTTCAGATAACAATCTGCCTTCCTGTTCTTGCTCCCAAAGTGAATAATCTCACACTTATTCATATTAAACGCCATCTGCAAAGTTTCTGCCCACTCACCCAGCCTATCCAAGTCACCTTGAATTCTCCCAACATCCTCATCACATGTCACACTGCCACCCAGCTTAGTATCATCAGCAAACTTGCTGATGTTATTCACAATGCCTTCCTCTAAATTATTGACGTAAATTGTAAACAGCTGTGGTCCCAATACCGAGCCCTGTGGCACCCCACTAGTCATCACCAGCCATTCTGAGAAACACCCATTCACTGCTACCCTTTGCTTTCTATCTGCCAACCAGTTTTCTATCCATGTCAATATCCTTCCCCCCCAATGCATGAGCTCTGATTTTACCCACCAATCTCCTATGTGGTACCTTATCAAATGCCTTCTGAAAGTCAAGGTACACCACATCCACTGGATCTCCCACATCTATCTTCCTGGTTACATCCTCGAAAAACTCCAATAGATTAGTCAAGCATGATTTGCCCTTGGTAAATCCATGCTGGCTCGGCCCAATCCTATCACTGCTATCAAGATATGCCGCTATTTCATCTTTAATAATGGACTCTAGCATCTTCCCCACTACTGATGTTAGGCTAACAGGGCAATAGTTCTCTGTTTTCTCCCTCCCTCCTTTCTTAAAAAGTGGGATAACATTAGCCATTCGCCAATCCTCAGGAACTGATCCTGAATCAGGAACATTGGAAAATGATCACCAATGCATCCGCAATTTCCAGAGCCACCTCCTTTAGTACCCTTTAGCTTGATTAATTCAGCACGATATTATGGGCTGTACTGTTCTGTGTTCTATTTGAGGGAAATTCTTCAACTAAATACCTCTGCTATCTATTAGGTTTATCCTAAATTATTTACTCCAGCTTCCAATGCAGAAGCTCCTCAAAAGAAGTGCCTTTGAATTCCTGTTAAAACACTTCCCTCACCCTAATTCCTCTCTTTCATGTGAAGTACTGTAAAGATGAATTGCTTTATGAACGCAATTTAGTCCTGATAGTGAACAGTTAATTCCTCTTCAGAATGTTTGAATTTCTCAACGGTAAAATTGTCTTGAAGGTTGCTTTTCTGATGGATTAGCTTTTCCACTGTTGATTATTTAATCTAAGTGCTGCATTGTTCAATGTTTCTTCATTGCTGCAAGTTTTTGAAAAGGATTATCAAACCTGTGATTAGGGCGTTGGAGAGTGTAACTCGTGGTTTTATTAGGTAACGAATAGTTGGACACCATATTAGGAAATGTGTCGCATTACTCACCGTGCATGTGCTGTGGAAATAAAACGTCAGATCAGCTTTTCTTCACCTTTAATGATTGTGCTATTAATATGTACTCTCGGGCTTTTATTCTGTGACCCTGTGATGTTTCTGGGCGGAAAGCAGTGTAGAACCAGGAGGTTTACTGGCGAATGAAACTCGTTTACAGCTGAGTTGAGCTGGCAGCTGGAGAAAGAAAGGAGAAAACCCATTCAACAGTAAAACATTTTAAACTACTTGCTCAAATACTAGTCTAGAATAATTGCATTAGGTACAATGTCATAACATTTTCTTCCAGTTCAAATTTTTTATGCAAGTCAATATAAGGACACTTGTTGGATTTGAGATCATGAAGTAATCCAGACACTTGCAGGCCTTTGTTTTTCTTGGTAGAGTTTCTCTGGAGGAGGACATGGATACTGTGCTTGCTGAGACTGAACAACACATGTTGGCATGTTTCCTTCAGCTTGCCAGCGAATTTAGTAGAACTCCTCCCCTTCCAAGCAAACTGACAACCACCCATCCTATAGCCAAATGTGCAAGCTTCCTATTTAGAGGCTGAATTCAAGCGAATAAGCTTGTAGAGAAGTAAGTTAATATCATAAAGAGCCCACTGAATCGACAACGATTGCAGCAGGGCTTCATTTTGTTTTCCAACCTGTTAACACATATCGAATGACACACCGTCTTTTCCTGTACTTCTGCATAGTTCAAATTTATTAAGATGCTATAGATATTTCTTCATGTAAGAAATGTATGTTTCATCACTTTTGCATGTTGAATTGTACTATTCGTGAGGCCACACATGTTCAGTTTTTGTCCCATTATATAATTGTGATTATACTTGCTAGAGGCTGTCCACAGTCAATTCCCTAGACTAACTCTTCGGATGAAATGATTATCTAAGAAGTTGAATCTGTTAGATCCATAGAACCATAGAAACTACAGCACAGAAACAGGCCTTTTGGCCCTTCTTGGCTGTGCCGAACCATTTTCTGCCTAGTCCCACTGACCTGCACACGGACCATATCCCTCCATACACCTCCCATCCATTTATCTGTCCAATTTATTCTTAAATGTTAAAAAAGATCCCACATTTACCACCTCGTCTGGTAGCTCATTCCATACTCCCACCACTCTCTGTGTGAAGAAGCCCCCCCTAATGTTCCCTTTAAACTTTTCCTTCCTCACCCTTAACCCTTGTCCTCTGGTTTTTTTCTCCCCTTGCCTCAGTGGAAAAAGCCTGCTTGCATTCACTCTATCAATACCCATCATAATTTTATATACCTCTATCAAATCTCCCCTCATTCTTCTACGCTCCAGGGAATAAAGTCCTAACCTATTCAACCTTTCTCTGTAACTCAGTTTCTCAAGTCCCGGCAACATCCTTGTAAATCTTCTCTGCACTCTTTCAACCTTATTTATATTCTTCCTGTAATTTGGTGACCAAAACTGAACACAATACTCCAGATTTGGCCTCACCAATGCCTTATACAACCTCATCATAACATTCCAGCTCTTATACTCAATACTTCGATTAATAAAGGCCAATGTACCAAAAGCTCTCTTTACGACCCTATCTACCTGTGACTTTTAGGGAATTTTGTATCTGTATTCCCAGATCCCTCTGTTCCACTGCACTCCTCAGTGCCTTACCATTAACCCTGTATGTTCTACCTTGGTTTGTCCTTCCAACATGCAATACCTCACACTTGTCTGTATTAAACTCCATCTGCCATTTTTCAGCCCATTTTTCCAGCTGGTCCAAGTCCCTCTGCAGGCTCTGAAAACCTTCCTCACTGTCTACTACATGTCCAATCTTTGTATCATCAGCAAATTTGCCGATCCAATTTACCACATTATCATCCAGATCATTGATATAGATGACAAATAACAATGGACCCAGCACTGATCCCTGTGGCACACCACTAGTCACAGGCCTCCACTCAGAGAAGCAATTCTCTACCACCACTCTTTGGCTTCTTCCATTAAGCCAATGTCTAATCCAATTTACCACCTCTCCATGTATACCTAGCGACTGAACTTTCCTAACTAACCTCCCATGCGGGACCTTGTCAAAGGCCTTACTGAAGTCCATGTAGACAATATCCACTGCCTTCCCTTCATCTACTTTCCTGGTAACCTCCTCGAAAAACTCCAGTAGATTGGTCAAACATGACCTACCACGCACAAAGCCATGTTGACTCTCCCTAATAAGTCCCTGTCTATCCAAATGCTTGTAGATTCTGTCTCTTAGTACTCCCTCCAATAACTTACCTACTACCGACGTTAAACTTACCGGCCTATAATTTCCCAGATTACTTTTCAATCCTTTTTTAAACAACGGAACAATATGAGCCACTCTCCAATCCTCTGGCACCTCACCTGTAGACAGCAACATTTTAAATATTTCTGCCAGGGCCCCTGCAATTTCAACACTAGTCTCCTTCAAGGTCCGAGGGAACACCCTGTCAGGTCCTGGGGATTTATCCACTTTAATTTTCCTCAAGACAGCAAGGACCTCCTCCTTTTCGATCTGTACAGTTTCCATGATCTCACTACTTGTTTCCCTTAATTCCATAGACTTCATGCCAGCTTCCTTAGTAAATACGGACGCAAAAAACCTATTTAAGATCCCCCCCATTTCATTTGGTTCCGCACATAGCTGACCACTCTGATCTTCAAGAGGACCAATTTTATCCCTTACAATCCTTTTGCTCTTAATATACCTGTAAAAGCGCTTTGGATTATCCTTCACTTTGACTGCCAAGGCAACCTCATGTCTTCTTTTAGCCCTCCTGATTTCTTTCTTAAGTATTTTCTTGCACTTCTTATACTTCTCAAGCACCTTATTTACTCCCTGCTTCCTATACATGTCATACAACTCCCTCTTCTTCTTTA
Organism: Mobula birostris; assembly: GCF_030028105.1. Lineage (NCBI taxonomy): Eukaryota > Metazoa > Chordata > Chondrichthyes > Myliobatiformes > Myliobatidae > Mobula > Mobula birostris. The sequence goes on along the minus strand of NC_092372.1, from coordinate 193,886,372 downwards.
TCAGAGTTGCAATATCCCTTGAGAACCAAGGTTCCTTATTCCTATTCACTTTGCCTTTAATCCTGACAGGAACATAGAAATTCTGCACTCTCAAAATTTCTACTTTGAAGGCTTCCCACATACCGATCACATCCTTGCCAGAGAACAACCTGTCCCAATCCACGCTTTTTAAATCCTTTCTCATTTCTTCAAATTTGGCCTTCTTCCAGTTAAGAACCTCAACCCTAGGACCAGATCTATCCTTGTCCATGATCAAGTTGAAACTAATGGTGTTATGATCACTGGAACCAAAGTGCTCCCCTACACAGACTTCCGTCCCTTGTCCTAACTCGTTTCCTAACAGGAGATCCAATATTGCATCCCCTCTAGTTGGTCCCTCTATATATTGATTTAGAAAACTTTCCTGAACACATTTTACAAACTCTAAACCATCTAGACCCCTAACAGTATGGGAGACCCAATCAATATATGGAAAATTAAAATCCCCTACCACCACAACTTTATGTTTCCTGCAGTTACCTGCTATCTCTCTGCATATTTGCTCTTCCAATTCTCGTTGGCTATTGGGTGGTCTGTAATACAATCCCACTAATGTGGCCATACCTTTCCTGTTTCTCAGCTCCACCCATAAGGACTCAGTAGACAAGCCCTTTAATCTGTCCGGCCTGAGCACTGCTGTAATATTTTCCCCAACAAGCAATGCTACTCCCCCACCTTTCATTCCTCTGCCTCGATCACATCTGAAACATCGGAACCCTGGAATATTAAGCTGCCAGTCCTGCCCCTCCTGTAGCCAAGTTTCACTAATTGCTATAACGTCATAATTCCATGTGTCAATCCACGCCCTCAACTCATCCGCCTTCCCCGCAATACTCCTAGCATTGAAATATATACACCTCAGAAGATTTTTACCACCACTCACAACCTTTCTATTAGCGGATTTGCTTGAACTTTTAACACCATTTATTTTCACCCCAGCCACACTGTCAGCTCTGGTACTCTGGTTCCCATCCCCCTGCAAATCTAGTTTAAAGCCTCCCCAATAGCACTAACAAACCTCCCTGAAAGGATATTAGTCCCCCTGTAGTTCAAGTGTAACCGGTCTCTCTTGTACGTGTCCCACCTGCCCCAGAAGAGGTCCCAATTATCCTGAAATCTGAAACCCTGCTCCCTACACCAGTTCCTCAGCCACTTGTTCATCCTCCAGAGCATCCTATTCCTACCCTCACTGACAAATAGCACAGGTAGCAATCCTGAGATTACCACCCTCGAGGTCCTGCTTTTCAACTTCCTACCAAGCTCTCTATACTCACCCTCCAGGACCTCCTCACTCTTCCTTGCTATGTCATTGGTACCGATGTGCACCACGACATCTGGCTGATCACCCTCCCACTTCAGAATGTCATGCAAGCGATCAGAGGCATCCTTGACCTTGGCACCCAGGAAGCAACAAACCATCCTGGATTCTCTGTCACGACCACAGAACCTTCTATCTGCACCTCTAACTACCGCTATCACTGCCGCTCTCCTCTTTTTCCCCCCTCCCTTCTGCACTGCAGAGCCAGACTCAGTGCCAGAGATCCGGCTACTGCAGCTTGTCCCAGGTAAGTCATCCCCCCCAACAGTATCCAATGCGGTATACTTGTTGTTGAGGGGAATGGCCACAGGGGAATCCTGCTCTGCCTGCCCTTTCCTCTTCCCTCGCCTGACAGTGACCCAATTTCCTGTGCTCTGCTCCCTTGGCGTAACTACCTCCCTGTAGCTACTATCTATAATCTACTCATTCTCCTGAATGACCCACAGGTCATCCAGCTCCTGCTCCAGTTCCCTAACGCGGTTTGTCAGGAGCTGCAGCTGGATGCACTTCTTGCAGGTGTCGTTATCAGGGACACCGGAGGGCTCCCTGACTTCCCACATCCTGCAAGAGGAGCATTCCAACATCCTGCCTGACATTCTCTCTACGCTAGACAATCTGAATAAAAAACTTACCAGAACCTACCCTGGCCTCTGCCTGTTCTCGCCGAAGCCTGTTGAGCCAAGGCTGTCCCACTCTGACTCAGTCCACTCCGACGATGGCCGCTGTATATGGTGGTCTGCTTTTTAAACCTTGGCGCGCTACGTCACGCGCCTGCGCAGTGCAGACCCTTCTCCCCGAGCAGTGTTTAAGAAAAAAAAATGACTTTTTCTACCCGAATTCTTCCACTCTCTTCTTCAGCTGCTTGCTTCGACTGATCACTGATGATTGTTAATCAAAAAATATAGTGGGATCTTGATCCGCAAGATAAGTGGGCTGAGAATTTTTAATTGGCTTTCAGTTTATCCAAGTTGGGTTTTGGGAAGTCAGATCAGGGTAGGACTTATACAGTGAATGATCAGGCCCTGGGGTATTTTCTGGGACTTGGTTCCCTGAAAGTAGCATCACAGATGACAGGATGGTGAAGAAGTGTTTAGCACATTGATTTTCCATCAGCCAGAGCATTCAATATTAAGTTCAAACATTACATTGCAGTTATACAAGATACTGGTGAGACTGCACTTGGAGTATTTGTACATTTTTGGTAGCCCTATTACAGGAACAACATCATTAACCTAGAAATAATAGAGATACGAGGGAAAATTTTGTTAGCCAGAAGCTGGTGAATCTATGGAATTCATTGCCACTGACAGCTGTAGAGGCCAAGATGTTTGGTATATTTAAAATAGAGGTTGATAAATTCTTGATTAGCAAGAGCTTCCAAGATTTTGGGCAGAAGGTAGGAGAATGGGGTTGAGAGGAATAATAAATCAGGGATGGTTGAATAGTAGAGTAGACTCGATGGGCCAAATGGCCCAATTCTGCTCCTGTGTCTTATTCCTTAGATTTATGAGGTGGCTGCCAGGACTCGAGGAACTAAGTTATAGGGTAGGTTAGGAATTTATTTTTGGAATGTAGGAGGTTGAGGGATATTCTTATGGCGTCAGTGGTATAGAGAAGATGAATGCAGCATGGCTTTTTTCCTGAGGAACTAAAAAACTGGAGGGCATAGGTTTAAATTGAGAGGTGAAAGGGGTAACTTCTTAACACAGATGGTGGTGCATTTATGGAATGAGCTACAAGAAGTGGATGAAATAGTTACAATTATAACATTGAACATGGGAACAATTATAAGTTTCCTGGTAAGAGAGGTTTAGAGTGATATAAGCCAAATATGGGCAAGTGGTACTAGCTTCAGATTAGCGCCATGGATGATTCTCTACGACCATGATTCTGTTGCCTAGTAGGGCAAGTTTGAGGTGCCGAGGGGCCTATTCCTGCTCCTATTTTCTTGTGTTCTTGTGAAAATTTATTTTAAATGTTACCATCCTAGATTCAAAGTTAATCAATTTTCTCGGACTTCATTCATCTTTCACAATATATTGGTAATCATTGAAGTAAGGGCAGAAGGATCATTAGCAGATGATATTTGCTTCCCAGGTGGGAAGTCTTTTTGATTATTAGCACTAAATACATGTGCATTGTTACTGTTTGTATTCCAGGTCACACAGTGTTGTCCCATTTATTTCACTGTGGCCATATGAGACAAAGTGATTACAATTGGTGTCAGATAGTGCTACTGTATTAAGCACCAGTGACTGGAGACCAAGGCTGGATGGATTATACTTATCAGTCCACCTGTAAAACTCATCATAGAACTTGGCCCAAAGTGTCAACTCTTTATTTCCCTCCACAGATGCTGCCTGACTTGTTGAGTTCCTTCAGTAGTTGTGTGTGTGTGTTTATGTTAAAAACTGTTATTTCTGGCATTGTACTTCCCAAGATGCAGCAACAAGTTGTTAATTTCCCAAGGTTGATTTGTTAAATATTTTAGCTTTGCTGTAATTTTGTCTTTTCAGAAAGCAAGCTGAAGGTGAGCAATCAGGAGCTGAAGTAGCTGTCCCAGGTGCCCTGCAGATAAAATGTGCCCGCTGCCAGATTGTTACCCCCACTTTCATTGATATGAAACTTCACCTGCTGTGTGTTCATGAGGAAGAGCTGCAGCTGAGGGTGGAAGAAGGATCAGTGAAAGAGAAAAGCAGATGCATCAGTGGGTTTCCTATTTACTCTAGTGCGGAAACAGAACGAGAGCTTTTCAAGCATGCAGCAAACTATTGGAAGCAATTTGGCGAGAAGAAGAACGTGGTAAAGTGTGGTATTTGTGAAGAAGCGTTCCACTCTTGCTTTAAGTTGAAGAAGCATATGGTCTTGCATTATAAAGAACAGCTCCAGTTAGATGCTGCAGACTCGAGCACAGTTCCTGAGGTTAAGAAACTACAATTTTTTACAAATGTTGGATTTAATTGTATCTTATGCAAACAGAAATATGGGAGCAAGTCTGAAATTTTCAGGCACTGGCAAAGTTATCATAAGTGCCAAGATCCCACTGTTCTATGGACCATCTTTAATTCCTTAATTGATCATTGCAGAATTGATGAGGAACAGACTGAGATTTCATCAGAGCACAGTGCTGTCAGCACTGAACCTTTTTGCAGACACATTACAGATGCTACGTCCTTTTGTGATCTCCATGAAGAGAGAAGGATTGTAGACCAGTGTAAGGTACATTTGAGCAATTGCATTGGCGGAACCGAGAAGTCTCTTGATTCTTCCCAGTTAACATGTCCATTTTGTTCGAAGACCTTTTTCTGCACAACTTGCAGAAGCAGCAGCAGTGAAGAGGTTGTTTTTCATCAAGGGGACGTTGAACATCAGTGCCCAAAGTGCCTTCTGAAGTCCCCATTAACTGTTAAGGGTCTTGAAGCTCAAGTGTTCTGTACCTCATCTAAACATTGTGGTTGAAATTCACGTGCTGCTGGAATGACAGAACCTCTAAGGTGAGTTTGTAACCTTCATGAACCATGATACATGATATATTAATCACAAATGTTAGTGCGGAGTATATACTATGCTTGCATATCCAGGTATCATAATGGAGAAACGTGATCAGACTGTGCAAAGGTTTTCAAAGAATTAAACTGTCCTGGGATCCTATAAAATGTAGTATAGGAAATAGTACAAACTTAAAAAGAAAAAGGGAATGATTTGGAAAGAATTAGGTCAACAAGTTATGCAAAGTGTTTAATTGTTTTATAGATACAAATGGAGCTTCTTGGGTGGTGACAATCATAAATTGTTTGGAACTCAACTTATAAAAGCAGCAGGACATATGGTTTACTTGGTTAACATAATTGAATATCTTAATCAAGATTTAAAGTATAAATCTTATATCCTGACTTTAAAATGTACACATTCATGTAAAATGAAAGAGTGTGGTACTTCCTTTTGTTATTGGAGGCATCAAGAAGGCCCTCACTGTTGTCTCCTCCTAGTGGCCATGAAAGCAAAAATCATGTTTTATTTCTCAGTTCTAAATGGTCAGTCAACACTACATTCGTAGTGTCCTTGTTGGAACTGTGCCCCAAGAGTCCAGAAAATGAAGAAGTATTTATCCTATCAGTTTCATTGATATATTTCATTGAATGCAGTATTTTTCTTTCTCCTTCAGTCCTCCCCCTCCCTTCCCACTCCTTGCAAGGAGGTATAATATGAAGTGGGCAGTTGCAGCTTTTGGAGTTTAAGCCCAAATGTGACTGCAACCAATCATTTTGCTCTAGGAATATCACAGCTGGATTTGTTTCTATCCTTGCTTGATGTTGATATGTGTACTTTGTGTATAGTTTCTACAAAATCTTTGTATGAATAAATTGGAAGATTGAAGTATGCATTCAAATTCAAGTAAGAGTTCCGGAAGACTTAGTAACAAGTAAGAAAAACAAACTATTGAAGTGACACACAACCAACTTTCATAAGTAATTAATTTTATATGGAGTTGAAAGCAAAGCAAATTCACTCAACCTTGTTTAGTTCATGCACAGGTTAAAATAGAACATAGAACAGTATGGCACAGTGCAGGTCTGTCAGCCTTGATGTTGTGCTGACCTTTTAACCTATTCTAAGAGAAATGTAATGCTTCCTTCTGCATAGACCTCCATGTTTCTTTCATCCATGTGCCTATCCAAGAATTTCATAAATGTCCCTAATGTATCTGCTTGCATCACTGCCCCTAGCAGCACATTCTGTATACCCTCTGCTATCTGTGTCAAAATCCGACCTTTGACATCCCATTATACTTTCCTCCTGTCACCTTAACATTATGCCTCTGGTGTTTGCTGTTTCTTCCCTGGGAAGAATGGCACTAGCTGACCACTCCCATCAATATTTTTTATCATCTTGTACAGTTCTATTAAGTCTCCTTTCGTCCTCCTTCGCTCCAAAGAAAAAAGCCCTAACTCGGTCAACCTATCCTGGTATGATATGCTCTCTAATATAGGCAGCATCCTGGTAAATCTCCTCTGCACACTCTCTAAAGCTTCCATATCCTTCCTATAATGACATGACCAGAACTGAACACAATGCTCCAAGTCTGATCTAACCAGGATTTTATAGAGCTGCAGCGTTACCTCACTGTTCTTGAACTCAGTCCCCCAACTAATGAAGAAAGACACCCTATCAACTTGCATGGCAAATTTGAGGGTTCTGTGGATGTGGACTCCAAGACCCCTCTGTTCCTCCACACTGCTTAAAAAAAAAACAAAAATATTTTCAATTACCCTTGTATGGGACAAATTATTATTTTAGTGTGGGATCAATTGTATTTTTTGGCAAAGTGCTCTGGAATTTTTCTGTAACAGATTAAATCTTAAGAACAAGTCAGTTTCCAGCTTGCTAGTGGGAGATTTAGGTATGACAGCAGGAGATCTGATGGAAAGAATTGTTGAAATGGGGAAATGAATTTGTTTTACTTGGTAAGATTTGTTTGGTTAGTCAACAGCAAACTCTGTTTACAATTTATTTTTTTAAACTTTTGGTCCTCTCCAATGAGTGCCCCTTCTATATTTCCATGTTTTGTCCTATGAATACTTCTGAAGGTTTAACAATAAGCTGTTCTTCCTTTCACAAGATTCATCCAGATCTTGCACCATCATGACTGCAACTTGCATTTACAGTATTTCTGGTAAGGTGGGAAAGGTCCCAAGGTTCTTCACCAAGAAGGAACGAGTAAGAAATCTGACAGAATGGTTGCTTGAAGCTAGTTTGTAAGGGTGATGGGATTTGGGGAGTAAAATGTAACAAGGAAACAGTTAGATTAGGGAGGAATTTTCAAAGATTGGACATAACCACCACTTGCATCACTAGGTGAAAGGGAAGAGGTTGTGGATGTATAAAAATGCTGTAAGAGTTTTTATGACAGGAGTTTACAGAGATGGAGAAAGAAACGATTACAGAAGGATTTAAAGCAAAAGCTTAAAATAATTTTTAAAAAACCAGTACATATAATGGTTCAGCAGGATTAGATAGCTTACAGATAGTGAGATGATCAAGTATATGGAGTATGGAAGCCTGAAAAGGTATGAATGTGAGGATTACCTTGAATAGAGATTTCTGTAACCCAAGAAGTGAAGTAGTGTGCAGTTTGACAGTGTTTTGGAGGTGGAATTTGGCAGTCTTTATGTTAGAGAGAATATTAACCTGTATTCAGACTAGAAAGGAAACACATTACCAGGGAACAACTTGTTTCAGCCTATGATGATGGTTGGCATCTTATAGAATTGACATGAGCGTGATGGGATATTTTGCAAGGAAAAAAGACCATCTGTAGTGATATTTGGTCTATAACTAGGATGGGTATAGGTTCTCTAAAACTGGACTTTGGGGAAAATAGTGTGACACATTTTCGCAGTAGAGTAATGAAGCCCATTACCAGCACATTCTTTCTTGGATAAGGGGATCAAAACTCTTCCTTACTACCGACTCAACCTGCAAATTAACCTTTAGGGAATCTAGCACGAAGACTCCCAAGTTCCTTTGCACCTCCGACTTCTGAATTTATTCTCTATTTAGAAAAGTCTACATCTTTATTCTTTCTCCAAACTTCATGTCTATAGACTTCCCTTTGCTGTATTCTATTTGCTGCTTCTTTGCCCATTCTCCTAATCTACCCAAGTCTGTCTGCAGACTCCCTGCTTTCACAATACTCCCCTGCCCCTCCACCTACCTATCTTTGTATCATTTGCAAACCTGGCCACAAAGCCATCAATTCTGTCGTCCAGATCATTATTGTGTAATGTGAAAAGTGGCGGACCACCACTAGTCACTGTCAGCAAACCAGAAAACGACTGTACTTCCACTCTTTGCCTTCTGCCAGTGAGATAATCTGTCCATGTTGGTATCTTTCCTTTAAAATCATGAGTTTTCATCTTGTTTAGCAGCCTCACCTGCAGCCCCTTGTCAAAAGCCTTATGAAAATCCAAATAAACAACATCCGCTGACTCTTCTTCGTCTATCCTGCCTGTTATCTCCTCAAAGAATTCCAGCAGATTTGTTATGCAAGATTTCCTCCAAAGAAATCAATGCTGGTGTCTTCCACAGTGAAGATTGATGTACAATACTTATTTGCCTGCCATTGTCCCCCATTACTATCTCTCTCGTGTCAGATGTCCACTCTTGCCTCTCTTTTACTCTCTATATATCTGAAAAACAACTTTTGGCATCCTCTTTTGTATTATTGTATAGTCTTAGAGCAATGCAGCGTGGATATCATTGAGGCGGGTGCAATTACAACATTTCAGAGGCATTTGGGTAGGTGCATGGATGGGAGGTGCTTGGAGGCTTATGGGCTAAATGCGGGCAACTGGGACTCACAGGGAGAATGCTGTGGTCAGTATCGGTCAGTTGGGCTGAAAGGCCTGATTCCATGCAGGAGTCACTCTGTGACTCCAGAAGTCACTTGCAGGGCAGCAAAGAACCAGTTGATCAACCCTAATGCTGTGTGTTAAAACTCTCTACTTCCTCTGCTGGAATGGGTGGGCAGTATCTACATACAGAGAACACTGCAGGAGTCTGGCTAGGTTTCTTACGTTACATTGATTTTGGAAGAGCTCCAGTACCATTTGCAGCCTTTTGCTTTCAAAGCATCAAATATCAAAGACATCTCCTCGATTCTGTATCTCTTTTTCTGTTTCAGTACACTTTTTTTGTTGCTGGCGTGGAGGAAATGACACCACAGCTGCTCTCTGATCCTTGAACTTAGCAGTGGATTAGTCATTTAAAGTCCTGTTTTATTGTTTGAGTGGGGATTCCATAGAATGTAAAATTTGAAATTTAAGAAATGTACGGAAAATCCTTGCAATAGACAGTGTGAACAAGTGGGAGATGGAATTTGTCAGGCATGCAGAGGGAACAACGTGGTTGTGTGGCACCAGAATAATGAGGAGGAAAGGGAACAGGAAGAGGCCAAATCAGCTGCACAAAAAATGGCACAGCATTTATTAGTGTAGGACTGAGGAGAGACAAGGAAAGTTGATAATGGAAAATAAATCAAAACCCAATAGTTTGAAGAATTGAAACTAAAAATCCTACTTTAACTAATTTAATATATCTGACTTGTAGAGCTGAAGAGAATCCACAGGAATTGCCTGCATACACAAATTAAAACAGGTAACTCTATTGAATTGTCAAATAACCTGGAATATGTAACATTTGGCACAGTGGCGTAATACATTTTTTGTGATAGAACAAATCCTTCAAGGTGTCAAATTTTCTTGCACATTATTATTTCACATAGCCTCTGTAAGTGCTCTACTAAGACTTTCATTGATGGAAAGTTTAGATATTATACCACCTGTTCATTAATCCTTTCTCACCCCACTTCAGTTCACATTTTTGTATTTCTGGTGTGTTCCTTGCATAAACTGAATAAATCCCTGCTTGAAGCAATTGTTCTGAGTGTATCCTCAGTCTCTCATGAAGATTGAATTCTCCCTTTAAACAGGATGTTGAGATGGAACAGAGTCAGAAGTGCTATTCAAACCTGAATTTTAAGTAACACTTCAGTTTGTGAGCACTGACCCTCACAAAAATATACCCGGAGGAGAGAAGATAATGGGTTTTTCATGGAAGGACCACAGAGTGGAAGACTTGGAATAACTTTATATTGGCTTGCAGCTGAACAGTTTATCTGGAGCCATTGGTAGAATTTTCTTAGATTTACTTTATGGAAAAATACTTAAGAGATTCTGAGAAATGAGTGATAACTTTCATTTGTGTACATGTACGTAGTTTGGCGCCTGTAATTAGTTACACATTACCCAAGGAAAAACAGTTATAACCTGTGTGATGTTAAATGTTTTGTGTCAGTATTGTAGAATACAAATAAATCTAAAGGCTGTTATGTGTAATCAAAGGAAATGTTTTAGGCTCAAACCAGGTTGGCTTATAAATGGAACCAGACATAAATAGATAATAAAACCAAGATGGTGTTAACTACTGAGTTGTTTTTTTAAAGAAATGTTAACCTTGAAGTGTATATTTTCCTAAATATTATTTTAAAGTTGCTGTAGAATTGGAAACGTCGAAGAGAAGATAGTAGGGAAGTAAAGACCGCCCTGTTTGTGTTAATGTAAAGTTTACTTTAATGTTTGGTTTCTAAAGCTCAATCTTTTAGTTTTGAAAATGCAGTTGTCACAAGAATGGCTTATGTACCAAGATTCATATAATAGAGCTTAAATGTTGTAAATATAATGATCCCATGTTTCTTTATTAGGTTAGATTTTTAATAACATCTTATTGCAGAGAGCTTTCATTCCCTAATGCAGCCATTTCTTCTGCTTCCTCACTTTCCATATCAGCTGAATTCACTGAGACACACACAGCTTGGGAAATGAGGTCAAGCAGTAGGTGGGCTGGAACACATTGCATTCGGTTTAGACCCACCACATGCAAACCAGAGATCCAGGAGACGTAGCATTTTTATGCAGTATTATAAGATGGGTTATAGGAGGTTATCATCATGAGTTCTTTTTGCAACCAGCAATGCTTAAAAAAAAAGAAAGCATGGTTTCTTACGTAAGCTCTCATTATCTGTTTTCCATCCTTAGCTAAACCAATGTATCTCAGTCCACCTGATTACTTCTTTATCTTGTTAACTTCATATTATCACAATAAAACTTAATTTGTATCTAGGTAAAATCTACAATGATTTTGTTTCATAATATGAAAGCTGATACACATTTACTCAATCTTGTTAATGCATATTAGGAGAAATGCAATTACATTGTCTTTTGATTAAACTTCTTATGTAAACTAGATTACTTTTGTAATAAATGTTTTGAGTTGAGCAAGTGTATTGGTACTGTGAATTTGTTCAAATTTTTCTCTGCCTAAGGGGTTCAAAGTTGACTTTTTTGAACAAATAAATATTTTTTGATGAAATTACAGAATTGGGATGTGCTAATTCACAGACTGTAATAATCGAATGTTACTGACATTGCATTTCCTCTATGCCATGGAAATTACTTGTATGTTGAGTGTGCATGTTTATTGCAATGGATGTAACTTAAAAATAAGTTGAATGTCATACAGTCAACTCATTAAGAAGGTAATGTTTCAGAAGAACGAACTTATACATGAACGAAAACAACAGGAATTCTGCAGATGCTGGAAATTCAAGCAACACACATCAAAGTTGCTGGTGAACGCAGCAGGCCAAGCAGCATCTGTAGGAAGAGGTGTAGTCGACTGCACCTCTTCTTACAGATGCTGCTTGGTCTGCTGCGTTCACCAGCAACTTTGATGTGTGTTGCTTATACATGAACAAGTAACTTTTTTGTTATAACTTTATGTGAACAAATTTCTTAGATGACGGCTTTTTAAATTCCTGTTTGAACTCTTTAAGTTTGGCTTCTGCTCAATTTACAATACCAAAATAGCCCTAACAAAGATTCACAGATGACATCCTGTATGAGGTGTCCATGGCAAGTTAATCCATTTGAACTTCTGGTAAAATAGTTTTTGGCATCTTCCTTGTATGTTGGTCATATCCTTAGAATTCTTTTGGAATGTTTCCACTACAGCTATCTCATAAAACCATTTCCTTAAATGTCTTACCTTCACAAGTCCATCTAGGATCCGTTGTTGCCTTTCTGATGTTCTGTATTTGTCTTCTAATTCTCTGGGTAATAGTTTCATGTGTCTGCTGTGGGCATCTCCACATTCACTCTCCCAACCGTTTGTTTTCAAAGGGATGAGGTTGCTAACCTCCTGCCCAACTCTCCTGCTTTCACAGCTGGGCTTGGCACCGTCCATGGCAGAGACGTGATCCTCTGAGAAGAATATTTTCACCTCATCTCCATCTTAAAATAATGACTCCTAATTCTAGTCGTTCCTAAAGAAGTGAATATGTTATTCACATCCACCCTATCAAGATGTTTTTATTTCACTCAAGATGCCACTAACTCTCATGTCTATGATTATCTCCTGGATTTTCTCTGCTGCTTCCTGTCCTTCTTTTGCCCAGCAAGCCAAATCTTCTTCTTGTTACCCTTTTGCCCGAGGCCTTCTCTTTTCTCCTCCAACTCGCTCTGTGTCCTCTGTGAGTTTATCATATCAATAAGACTTATCTGTGCTGTATCTCAATAAGATAAAATAAAAGTGGTGACTGTCCAGTTTTCCTTTTCAGTCTCCATGTCATTGACATCTCGCTGTTCTCTTTGCTGTTTTTACAACAAAAAAAAATCCACTCTTGAACCTTCCATTATCTATTTCCCAGGTCTTCTACACGTTGTCACTTTTACAGTTACCAAATCAGATTTGGGATCTTGACACTTAACTGAATCACAAATGACTCTGCCAACCCCTCTGTGGCAGTCTACGACACTATTCTTATCTAAAACTCGGTATTGAATGCTCTGATGTTCAATCATTTCTTGAACATCTACAGCAATTACTTCTCTTCCTACTTCCTACCATTATTTGGTCATTTGCTTTTGTGACTTTGAAATGCTGTGCTTCCCTGCGACAATTTAATCCATTACAAAGCATTTTGATACCTTTAGAGTGATAAGGAATGTATTACATAAATGCTTTTTTTTATCTCTTGGTGAAGTTGTTGCATGAAAATGAGTTGTAGAAATCTAGAATTTAAAACAACTGCTCACACTATTGATACAGATGCACATGTTTCTTAACATTTTTTTGAAACATTAGATTGCAGTTTCTGGGCATCAGACCAAATATGTATCGAAGGTACTACTGCACGTGATGAGTTTCTAGGAAGGCAGATTTCCCACTGCACCACATTCAAGAATGGTGCTCTGTTGAAGTTTGATTCTTCAGGTGTTAATCTTAAATTAGTTTGGAATCATGTTGAAATCAGGGCATTTAAACAGATTTCAAAAATTGAGAGTCATTGAGAGTCATTTTGTAGCATCAGCAAGCAGCATAAGGACCAACATCAGTTACAGCCCAGCCCAAAATAAAATCCGGTATGATTTTACCTGTTCTGTAAAATGAACCAGTGACTAGGTTGGAGGTATTGATTGGATTCTGTTAAAATAAAGTGCATCTGATTAGAACTGTTTGTTGGCACACTATGTGGCCCACTGTTATCTAACAGCTCGAATGAGGGGCTCCGATTGTCTCCTTCAGAAACCATCTGTATTTTTATTTGGGAACAAAATGCATCCACCAGGGAAATGCTGTCAGTCCAGAGGTGTTGACAGGATGTCTGGTGTTTAACCCTGATGCTACAACTGGGGATGTCTGCAGAGTTGATCAGTGAATGTGGAGGAAGTTAGAAGATGTTTGAACCTCCTTGGGGAAACTGTGGATATACAGATAGTTGAGGATTTTATCTTCCTGTTTACTGCTTTTGGATAATCCAAGGAATTGCATGAGACTTTGTTCTGACTCTTGTTGGTGTAGGCTTACATATTCCGTATCCTCCATGATAGCTTGTGATTGACATGTCTACTGTGTGTAAGCAAAGTAAGTAGTCAGATTGGATTTGATTTAAGTTGTGCCTGGGTCAGCAGTTCAAACGGACATTGAACTCTGTTGACTGATCATAGAAAAGGGAATTGCAAGTAGTGCCCCAGGAGATAGTTTTCTGAGGAATAAAAGTACAGAAACTGTACTGGAGCATTTGTGTTTCGCCTGATTGATCTTTACATGCACTTGAACCCCTTGTTGGCTTAGAATGGTTTTCTACTCACATTAGAGGTATAATCTATAACTTCAGAAGAGGTAGATCTAGAGGTTTTATGAGTAGCCTGCATAACATCACCGTCTATTCTCAGTGTCATCTCGAAAATCTGGTTACATCTCAGCCTGGTATGAAAACGCCAATGCCCTTGAACAGAAAAGCTGGCAAAAGGTAGTGGATACAGTCCAGTTCATCACAGGTAAAGCTCTCCCCACCATTGAGCACATCTACGTGGAGCGGTGTCACAGGAAAGTGGCATCCACCATCAAAGACACCCATCATCCAGGCCATTCTGTCTTCTTGCTGCTGCTATCAGGAAGAAGATTCAGGAGCCTCATGCCCACAGCACCAGGCTGAGGAACAGATATTAACCCTCAACCATCAGGCTCTTGAACCAAAGGGGATAACTTTACTCCCGCCAAACTGAACTCTTCCCGTAACCTATGGACTCACTTTGACTCTATCTCATGTTCTCAATATTTATTGCTTATTTATTTGTTATTATCCTTATTATTTAGGTTTTTAAGAAAATATTTAGCTTTTTTCTTTTTGTATTTGTGCAGTTTGTGGTCTTTTGCACATTGGTCATTTGTCTTGTGTCAGTTTTTTCATTGATTCTATTGTGTTTCTTTGTATTTACTATAAATGGCTGCAAGAAAATAAATCTGAGTTGTATATTGTAACATATATGTACTTTGATAATAAATTTACTTTGAACTTTGAATTTTGAACTTAATTTGCCAGCTGTAAAAATTGTAATGATGAGCAGAACACATTAGATCCCGATTCAAGATATTTTAATACCTGCCTAGTTATTGTTTTAGCCAACCATGTTTTGAATAAAAGATGGAATACTGAAGAGCACTTTGGTTCAGCAGTCAGTTAATATGCTCCTTAATGGTAATTTGAGCTCTGGGAGTCAGAGTATCATGGCCTTAAATTACCCGTGCAGCCATTTGGAGAGCATGGTGCAATATATTTTTCCCATTTGGAGGAAAAGGGCCAGATAACTGGTGACCTGAATGGTGAATGCTTACAGTGGGTCAAAATGTATATCAGTATATTGTTATTTTTTATTATGAAGGGCTTCCATAAGACTAAAAGTTTAGAGTAGGGTGAGGAATTGGTTGGAAAAAAACCTGTGGGATCCTGGTCTTCAAGCACAATTGAAATATTATGTTCTGGTCACCACCTTTTAGGAAGGATATAAAGGCTTTAGAGAACATGCAGGGGACGTTCATTGGAATTATTTCTGTCACATAGATAGAATCAAGAAGCTGTGACTATTCACTCTGGAGCAGAGAAGGTTGTAAGGGGAGTGGAAGTGTTTGGGTTGTGAAGGGTACAGACAGAGTAGAACGACACTCACCACTGCAGATGCTTCAAGAATCAGGGGCATAGAATGAAGAGTATTTTCAAAAGAACCAAAGGTGACTTGAGTCCTATCTAACGCTCCCCATCGCCATAGTTTGGGTCTTATTTACAAGGCTGTGTGTATTAATGAAGATGGATTTGAATCAGCATTCATAAGGAGAGCTGGATAAAATCAGAAAGGAAAGATTTTTCATGGCTGTGGAGAAAGTACAGGTAAGTGGAATGAGTTTAATTATTCTGTGAAGTGGACATTTACCTGTGGATCTTCCAAAGCTGACCCAGACCTTCCCTGAGAATTGAATTTGGATACATATTCACTTGGTGGTGGAACAGCCTACACCCAAACTCAATTTTTTTTGAAGTTTCTTTTGCAAAGAAAAAAGAAAAATGATTTTAAAAGGTATCCAAATTCTCCATTTTGTTTCAAAATACCATGCACATCTAGAAGGTAATATTTAAAGTTTGTTATATGCCAAAAAATGAAGATGTATGTGACAGTCCTCCTGTTAATCTGAATGTATCTAGCTTCATTTAATCTGAATATTGCTCAGTACTGCAGAACTGAATAATGTAACTTCTGTATAATTTCATTACAAAATAAGTTCCATTGCAAGGATAATTTTAGCCTCACGGCACAATTAGATTCAGTTGGAATGTAGAAGGTTGAGAGATTTGACAGAGATATACAAAATTATGAGGGGTATAGATAGGGTAAATGCAAGCAGGATTTTTCCACAGAGGTTGGGTAGGACTGCAACCAGAGGTCATGGGTTAAGGGTGAAAGGTGAAAAATTTAATGGGAACATGAGGGGAATCATCTTCACTCAGTATGTCGTAGGAGTGTGGAATGAGTTGCCGGTGCAAGTGGTGCATGGGAGCTCAATTTCAACATTTAAGAGGTATTTGGATAGGTCTATGGATGGTAGGGGTATAGAGGGTTATGGTTCTGGTGCAGGTTGACGGGAGTGGACAATTTAGATGGTTTATCATGGGCTAGATGGGCCGTAGGGCCTGTCTCTGTGTTGTACTTTTCTGTGACTATGCCTCGAGTAAGGATGGGTCATAAGACGAAACAATCTGCAGATGCTGGAAATCCAAGCAACACACGCAAAATACTGGAAGAACTCAGCGGGTCCTAGAAAAATACAAAAAAAAAGTTTAGTACCATAAAAGAACATGAAACTTCATTTTCAGATACTATCCAGGTTTGCCAAGTGTTGCATGGTTTCTATTATAGGCATCACAAATAGTTCTAACATTAGCAGTGGCTAATACAATGGATTCATCTGGCTGGCCAGAACAGCATTGGTGGAAGTCACTCAGTGAGGTGAGGTTATTTGGTTTAATTCGTTGCATAGTTTTATTCAGTCTTTTTGTCTCTCCTCACTAGCCTCACACTGTTTTCAATATCAGTTGGTTATTTATAAATTTGCCAGTGGATAGATGCTGCAAGAAGGCATTCTGCCCTTAGCGCCTGTTCTATTATTCAGTATAATCATGACTGAGCCCATTCTTCAAGTGTACTCGCAAGGAATTTCATATCTCTGGTGTCCCAAGGTTTATTAGTCTCAATCTTAAAAATACTTGATCATCAAGCTTCAACAGTCCTCTGCAGCAGAATATTTCAAAGATTTACAACCCTCTGCATAAAAACACTTATCTCAGCCCTAAATTTACCAGAGATTTTGACCCAAATTCTAGACTCTCCAAATGGAGGAAACAGTGGCTTGGAATCAACTGCTCTTGTGCATCTTGTGCATCTGACTCTTGAGCATCTCAAAGAGCTCGCTTGTGTTCTTTCAAATTTCAGCAAGAATAGGGCAATCTTATAGCTGTCATCCCAGGAATTAATGTAATGCACCAATGCTGTATTGACTTCAAGTATGTCCTCCTTTAGGTATAGAGATTGAGATTGCTGCAAAGCATGCTCCAAGTGAGGTCTGATGAAAGACCTGTACAATCTCACTTGTGTTTGATGAGCCAGCACAATGAGACCAACTGTCACAAGTTTCTCACCATTACTGTTTACTCATATATCCATTTGCCACCTTCCTAATTACCGGTTTAGTCTATACACCCTTTCCAAACTATGAGCCTCCTTATAACAGCTTACTTTCCATGTAACATCTGCAAACTGGAATATGATAACAGTGGATTTTGATTAATTGAGACACATCGGGACAGTACATTTTGGCATAATTAAGTGCCTGCCCTAATTAGCTGAAGTTTCATGAAATAGTTAAAAGGATAGACTACCATTTCACTGAGAAATAATTTACGTATTTAAATGAAGTACAGAACAAATTAAAACACTACCAACACCTCTACACTACTATTAAACTATTCCTAATAGTTATCAAAGACTGTAAGTGAACAAAATTAGTGCAGACACCTGGAACAGATAAAGGACTGCTTTCATACAATGCTTTAGATGACTGCGTTTTTCAACTCTTCATTTTCATTGTAACACTTAAGATTATTAACTTAGAAACATAGAAAACCTACAGCACAATACAGGCCCTTCAGCCCACATTGCTATGCCGAATGTGTACTTACTTTAGAAATTACCTGGGGTTACCCATAGTCCTCTATTTTTCTAGGCTCCGTGTAACTATCCAGGAGCCTCCACCACAATTGCCAGCAGCCCATTCCACACATCACCACCACTCTCTGTGTAAAAAAAAATGTACCCCTGACATCTCCACTGCACCTACTTTCAAGCACCTTAAAACTGAGCCCTCTCATGTTAGCCATTTCAACCCTGGGAAAAAGCCTCTGACTATCTACAGGATCAATGCCTCTCACCATCTTATACACTTCTATCAGGTCACACCTTATCCTCTGTCACTCCAAAGAGAAAAGGAAAAGGATTAATAATCTTGTTGAAATGGTGAAGTAATTTCATTTTCACTTCCAGCTGTTTCTGGCATCTCCAAGCCTGAATGCTTGAAGCTGCAGTGAGTCTACTAAAATTCCACTAAGGTAAAAGATCAGCTAAGATTACAATGGATTTTATGAGGAATGGGTGCTCAGGAATAGGAATTTATGGAGACAGGAGGGATTGGGTAATATGAAAATCGGTCAATGACATTGTTCAAAAAATGAATGAGCTCATAAATTGAAAATATTCCAAAACTAAATGCAGAATTCCATAAGTCCTGCTTCAGCACTCTTTAGACAAATGTATGTGTTTTATCTTTAGTTTAATTTCCTTCCTCAAATATTTTCTTTCTTAGTGTCGCTGTTAGCCCAACAACCCCTGATATTCTGGAACTGACAAAGTGTTTGTAAAGTATCTGTCATTATCTTAGATCAGATTAATTATGAACTACTAAGAGGGATCAGGTGAGGGTGAGTTTGCTAAAGGACAGTAGATTGGTTAAAGGATAAAAGTCAGTAGGAGTAAACAATTTATTTTCAGGTTGGCAAGGTCTGGTGCAGTGCCTTTGTATTGCAACATGCAACCTTGCCATTGTTTTCTTACATGAAGTCTGCTGCAGGTCTTTTGTTCTGTGTTTACAATAAATGCACAATTTTGTTACATACATAGTTTTCATTGACAGATGCAAGCAAGAAATGAGATAGATTGTTCAGGATTAATAAATTGTTTACTGTGGAATACCCTGCACCTGCTCCAGACTTCCATATGGAAAACAACTCCATCATATTAGCTTATGTGTCTATTACATTATTCTGTCTCTAGGTCCTTATCTCTAGACCCAGATTTATTTATCATTTTAACGGTATAACCACAAGGTACATAAAATATTATAATAAAGTTATGATTGGTGAGTAAATTAAAATGGAGTTTCTTCTAGGGTATTCCACGTTTTATAAACAACAAAGTTTCTAGAGGAAACAACCTTTCATAGACTTTCAGGGGTGTGATGTTCAGTTTAATTCATTCACACAGTTTTAACTTACTGACTTCAATGATTTCCATTCAGATCTAGGCAGAGGGTAAGAATCCACACATGCTTGAGAACAACACTGTCAGTCATGCAATGTCACAATAATCTGGTGCTCTAACCTTCTAGAATTTGCAGATCCATTAATGCTTATGCCAAGTGAAATATAATTGCCAATCAAAATAAAGTTTCTAAATAAATAATAAATAAAGGTATCCATTAGTCTTGCGAGACCATGGATCTGCACCCGGAAAGTCTTCACTCTCCAGGGCACAGGCCTGGGCAAGATTGTATGGAAGACCAGCAGTTGCCCATGCTGCAAGTCTCCCCTCTCCATGACACCGATGTTGTCCAAGGGAAGGGCATTAGGACCCGTACAGCTTGGCACCAGTGTCCTTGCAGAGCAATGTGTGATTAAGTGCCTTGCTCAAGGACACAACACGTTGCCTTGGCTGGGGCTCGAACTCACGACCTTCAGGTTGCTAGTCCAATGCCTTAACCACTTGGCCATGTGCCCACAAAATAAAGTTTCTACACCCTGATTAATTGAAGGTCAACCATTATTGCACTGATCACTCATCTATTTGTCATTGTTTCATAGTTTGGTTGGGAAAGTGGATTCAATGTTATTTCTGGTGACTTTTACATAAAACTAAGGAGCAATTCCTGATGCTTGGGTCCAGTGGCACAATAAAAATAAGAAATGCAGAGGCCAGGATTAGAGCAACACAGAGGCCTGATAGGAGAAAAGACCTGATGGAGGTTACGTAAAGGGTGAGGCTATCATGGGATTTTAAAATAATACTGTAAATTCTAAAACCGAGGCTTGATAATCTCAGAAACCAGTGTCTGTCAGAGAAGACTGAAGGGGAAAATGTGGAATTTTGAATGACTTCAAGTTAGTGGAGAAGGGAAGATGGGTGGAACACATTGCTGAAGGTCAGGTTGAGAGGTAGTAAAGGCATGAGTAAAGACTTCAGCAGCTTGTGAACTGAGGCAGGGATGGACATGGGAAATGTGCAGAGGTAGAAGCAAGTAGATAATCTAAGAGATGGAATGAATTTGTGATTATGTCCATTTCACTTTCAAGTTTCAACAGTGACCTATGTGTGACACAGATTCTGTATTTAAGAAATCACTGTTGTGCAGACAGAAATTTGTGGTGCAAATAATTAGTTGAAGAAGGTTAAATACAAACATTAATGTTTTGTTGATAACCAGAATACATGGATTTAGGACGAAAAATTGATTTGCTGCTTTGATCTGGCATACATTGACTTGGCACAGCAATAGAAGCAGATTCAATACTAACTTTTCAAGGGAAATAATATACAGTATTTAAAAAGGAAAAACTTGCAGTTATGAGGAAAATTGGGGAGCAGAGCTAATTTTATAAAACTGGTAAGGGAAGGGCAAAAGGTTGTGCCATATAACCAATATCAGCCTGTGTCTTGTGAAACACTTATGCACTCAGTTCAAATGAAAAGTTTACCCAATTTGTGCTAAAAATCCTGTTGAATATTTCCAGTATTTTAGTAACTATGTATTAAGTCCTCTGGGAACGGAATGGATTTGGAGTTAGATAGGCAATTGTACAGTGGTATGCAAAAGTTTGGGCACCCCAGTCAAAATTTCTATTGCTGTGAATAGCTAAGCGAGTAAAAAATGAACTGATTTCCAAAAGGCATAAGGTTAAAGATGACACATTTCTTTAATATTTTAAGCAAGAAAACTTTTTTATTTCCATCTTTTACAGTTTCAAAATAACAAAAAAGGGAAAGAGCCCAAAGCAAAAGTTTGGGCACCCTGCACAGTCAGTACTTAGTAACACCCCCTTTGGCAAGTATCACAACTTGTAAACGCTTTCTGTAGCCAGCTAAGAGTCTTTCGATTCTTGTTTGGGAGATTTTTGCCCATGCTTCCTTGCAAAAGGCTTCTAGTTCTGTGAGATTCTTGGGTCGTCTTGCATGCGCTCTTCTTGAGGTCTATCCACAGATTCCCGATGATGTTTAGGTCAGGGGACTGTGAAGGCCATGGCAAAACCTTCAGCTTGTGCCTCTTGAGGTAGTCCATTGTGGATTTTGAGGTGTGTTTAGGATCATTATCCTGTTTTAAAAGCCATTTTCTTTTCATCTTTGTCTTTTTTACAGGCTGTGATGTTTGCTTCCAGAATTTGCTGGTATTTAATTGAATTCATTCTTCCCTCTACCAGTAAATGCCGTGCCACTGGCTGCAACACAAGCCCAAAGCATGATCGATACAGCCCCGTGCTTAACAGTTTGAGAGGGGTTCTTTTCATGAAATTCTGCTCCCTTTTTTCTCCAAACATACCTTTGCTTATTGCAGCCAAAATGTTGTATTCAAAGGGTTCAAAGGAACATCTAAACAAGCCTGATGCATTTTGGAAACAAATCCTATGGACTGATGAAGTTAAAACAGAACTTTTTGGCTGCAATGAGCAAAGGTATGTTTGGAGAAAAAAGGGTGCAGAATTTAATGAAAAGAACCCCTCTCCAACTGTTAAGCACGGGGGTGGATCGATCATGCTTTGGGCTTGTGTTGCAGCCAGTGGCACGGGGAACATTTACCGGTAGAGGGAAGAATGAATTCAATTAAATACCAGCAAATTCTGGAAGCAAACATCACACCGTCTGTAAAAAAGCCAAAGATGAAAAGAGGATGGCTTCTACAACAGGATAATGATCCTAAACACACCTCAAAATCCAC
Source organism: Mobula birostris (assembly GCF_030028105.1). Classification (NCBI taxonomy): domain Eukaryota; kingdom Metazoa; phylum Chordata; class Chondrichthyes; order Myliobatiformes; family Myliobatidae; genus Mobula; species Mobula birostris. Next base: position 193,864,306 of record NC_092372.1, on the reverse strand, counting down.
AATTGACTACTTCAAGAGGTGCAAGCTGAAGGTTTTGCCATGGTCCTCACAGTCTCCTGACCTAAACATCATTGAAAATCTGTGGATAGACCTCAAAAGAGCAGAGCATGTAAGACAGCCCAAGAATCTCACAGAACTAGAAGCTTTTTGCAAGGAAGAATGGACAAAATTCCCCTAAACAAGAATTGAAAGACTCTTAGCTGGCTATGGAAAGCGGTTACAAGCTGTGATACTTGCCAAAGGGGGTGTTACTAAGTACTGCCATGCAGGGTGCCCAAACTTTTGCTTCGGGCCCTTGTCCTTTTTGTTATTTTGAAACTGTAAAAGATGGAAATAAAAAAGTTTTCTTGCTTAAAATATTAAAGAAATGTGTCATCTTTAAGTTTGTGCCTTTTGGAAATCAGTTCATCTTTTACTCGCTTAGCTATTTACAGTAATAGAAATTTTGACCAGGGGTGCCCAAAATTTTAATGCCACTGTATATGCTATTGTGACTAACAGGTTGTTGTCATTGACTGTGGCTGTTCAACGTAGGGGCTTGAACCAGTGAATTCCCTTTTCATGAAAAGATTCTACTCCTTTGTCACCACCATTCCCCATTCATTTTCCCATGGGGCCTTCCTGTGAAAATGAAGGCAGCGCAATCCTTGCTCCGCAACACATTAAAAGATGCTGTAGGAACTCAGCAGGTCAGACAACATCTATGGAAATAAATAGACAGTCAACGTTTCGGACTGAGTCCCTTCAGGGGTCCATAGATGCTGACTGGTCTGCTAAGTTCCTCCAGCATTTGCTATGTGTTACTTTGTATTTCCTCTATCTGCAGAACCTCTTGAGTTTACAATAATTTTTAAAAACTGTTTCTGGGCCCGGCATTCTAAAACTTAACTTCTCCGTTTGAATCAGTGATCTACCTCTATTTCATTTTCTGCTCTTAATATTAAGAACAAACACAGCATAAAACTGTTTCATGTAAAGTCACTTAAATTCTATATTCCACTCTGTCCTCAGCTTCCTGCACATCAGGAAAGTACAATAATAAGCTCAAGGAACATTATCTACTGACATTGCATTAGTGCCTTCTCTGCTCAACTATAAGTGCAGTAATTTCAGGTATGGTATTTTCTGTGTTTATTTCAGATTCCCAGCATCCTTTTCTGATAATTACTTTGCTTTTTAGCATAATCAATATTAGGTTTATTATCATTAGTGAAATTTCTTGTTTTGCAGCAGCAGTACAGTACAAAACAAAAATTATTGTACATTTCACAAAATGCTGGTGGAATGCAGCACGACAGGCAGCATCTATAGGAAGAAGTACAGTCAACGTTTCGGCTCGAGACCCTTCATCAGGACTAACAGAAAAAAGAGATTTGAGAGGGGGAGGAGGAGACCGAAAATGGTCGGAGAAGACATTTTGGCAAAAGGGATACAAGACTGGAGAAGGGGAAGGATCATGGGATGGAAGGCCTTGGAAGAAGGAAAGGGGGAGGGGAGCACCAGAGGGAGATGGAGAACAGGCAAGCAGTTATTGTGAGAGGGAAAGAGAGAAAAAAAATAATAGTAATAAATAATAAATTAAGGATGGGGTAAGAAGGGGAGGAGGGGCATGAACGGTAGTTACCCCCAACCTGATGGCATGAACATTGATTTCTCTAACTTCCATTAACGCCCATCCTCCCCTTCTTACCCCATCCCTAAGTTGTTATTATTTATTATTTTTCTCTCTCTCTCTTTCCCTCTCACAACAACTCCTTGCCTGTTCTCCATCTTCCTCTGGTGCTCCCCTCCCCCCTTCTTTCTTCCAAGGCCTTCCGTCCCATGATCTTTCCCCTTCTCCAGTCTTGTATCCCTTTTGCCAATCAACTTTCCAGCTCTTAGCTTCATCCCTCCCCCTCCTGTCTTCTCCGATCATTTCAGATGTCCCCCTCCCCCTCCCACTTTCAAATCTCTTACTATCTCTTTTTTCCATTAATCCTGACGAAGGGTCTCAACCCGAAACGTTGACTGTACTTCTTCCTATAGATGCTGCCTAACCTGCTGCGTTCCACCAGCATTTTGTGTGTGTTGCTTGAATTTCCAACATCTGCAGATTTTCTCGTGTTTACTGTACATTTCTATAACATTATTTATGTGTAAAGAGAGAGAAGAAATAATGAGGTGGTACTTATGGGTTCAGAAATCTGGTGGCAAAGGGGAAGCAGCTGTTCCTCAATGTTTTAGGTACCTTCAGGCTCCTGTACCACCTCTCTGATGAGGGGAATGAGAAGAGGGTATGTCCTTAATGATGGATGCCACCTGTTTGAGGCATTGCCTTTAGAGGATGTCCTCAGTAGCAGGAGGAAAGTGTTCCTGATGGAGATTTTACAACCCTCTGCAGCTTTTTTTATCCTGTACATTGGTACCTTCATTCCTGACGGTAATGCAACCAGGCAGAATGCTGTCTGTGGCGCAAGTTTGTTGTTACACCACCACTCAACTATCTTACTCCTGTACGCCTCCTCGTCACTATCTGAGATTTTGCCACAACAGTTGTGTCATCGCAGACTATAGATGGTATTTGGGCTGTGCCCAGCCACTCAGTCATGAGTGTAGAGAGAATAGAGTAGTGGGCTAAGCACGTATCCTTGAGGTGTGACTGTTAGCGAGGAAGAGATGTTATGTCCGATATGCACTGACTGGTCTCTTGGTGAGGAAGTCAAGGATCCAGTTGCAGAGGGAGGTACAGAGTCCCAAGTTTCGAAGCTTGGTGATTAGTACTGAAGGGATGATGGTGTTGAGTGCTGAGCTGTAACAGCAGCCTGACATGGGTATTTCTGTTGTTCAGGTGTTACAAGACCAAGTGGAGAGATCATCCCCTTTTTGTCACTTAATCCCTCCTGCCTGCAACTTATCACATATCTTCTTTAGCTCTCTCCTCCCTTTCCCCATTTTACTGTATTTTATACTTGTTTGTTAACTTTTTGCAGTTTAGAGGAAAAGTCATTGACCTGAAATGTTAATCATGCTGGCAGACCAGTCAAATGTTCTTAATGCCTTACAATATCATTATTAAAATGACACCTGGACTCCAAGATGAATTGGAATTAATTTATTATCACCATGTACTAAGATACAGTGGAAAAACTTGCCATGCATACTGTTCACACAGATTAGATCATTACACAAAACAAGATAAAGCAACAACAGTACAGAATTAAGTGTATCAGCTACAAAGAGTACAGTGCAGATATTCAATATGGTAAAAGTTCATAACAAGGTAGATTGTGCCATCAAGAGTCGAACTTATTATATGAGAGAACTATTGAATAGTCTGTCCAGTTATCGAGAGATGAATTCATCGAGTGTATGCTGCTGTGTTCTTTTGATTAACTAAATGAGCAAACCAGCAGACACCTAGTGCAGATAATGTACTGCCTCCTTTGCTTTCCTGCATGAAGTAGTGTAAAAAATCACTGCTTTTTAATTCTGTGTCCATCTGCCCAAATGAATAACATAACACAAGTATACAGAACTGACACTATTTAAAAATGGTTCTCTCTAAGCACAGTGTAACGTCCAACAGCCACACAAGTGCATGCGACTGATGGTAGTTCAAAACTGTTGAGCAAAGGCATCCTGTCCCAATTAAGATCATAAGACATAGGAGCAGAATTAAGCCATTTGTCCATTGAGTCTGCTCCACCATTCAACCATGGCTGATCCTTTATCCCTGTCAGCCCCAATCTCCTGCCTTCTACCCGCATCCCTTCAAGCCCTGACCAGTCAAGAATCTTATCAACCACTGCCTTAAATATATATAAAGGCTTGGCCTCCACAGCTGCCTGTAGCAAAGAATTCCACAGATTCTCAACTCTCTAGCTAAAGAAATTACTCCTCATCTCTGTTCTAAAAGGACACCCCTCTATTTAAGTGGCATAGTATCCCAAATAAACAAAGAAAATCCCAGATACTTTCTTGATCAGTTTTAGTTCTTTAAGAGTTGTCCCATATAAGAGTTGGCCCAATTAGCCAGAATACCAAAAACTGCATTTTTGTAATTGGCAATGAGCCAGAATTAATGGATCTGCCTTGAAATATCTTTACTTGAACTTGGAAGATTACAATAATCTTGGTGCACAGCAGACATTAGGATGCCTTTCCATTCCTCTCGTCACTGTATTGACTGTCCGACTGTAGTCCCTTGTCCCGACTGTAGTCCCTTGTCCCGACTGTAGTCCCTTGTCCCTGACTGTAGTCCCTTGTCCCGACTGTAGTCCCTGTCCCAACTGTAGTCCCTGTCCTGACTGTGGCAATTTTGTGGCTGACTGTAGTCACTGCCCTGACTATTACAACTCTGTCCCGACAGTAGTTCCTATGCTGATTATAGTAATCTTGCGGCTGACTATAGACCTTTAATTGTGGGGATGCTACACTGGTGCCAGAAGTGTGGCGATCCTTGCGGATTGCCCAGCACAATCCTCATTGATTTGAAGCATTGATGCATTTTGCTGTATGTACATGTGACAAATAAAACTAATCTTCTTTTAAAATCTCTGACTTGACTGTGGGTCATGTCCTGAATGTTTTAACTCTGTGACTGCAAATATTCCATTGCCACAACCAAAAGAAACGGCAGAATTCCCTTTGATTTTAAATTTTTTGCACTCGGCCTGAAAGGTCTCTTTCTCATCTTCTTCCCTGCCTGTTACCTGTGTCAACTTGCTAATTACAATTTTAATATTTACACAGGCTTAGTTTATCTCAGTATTTTAAGTGAGGAAATAGTTTTAAAGTTCCCAGCACTTGCTTTCTACCGTTGAACCAAGCCAAACCATGTGTAAGCAAACAACCCCTACATGTCAGTACTGTATTTCAAAATATTTCTTGGGTTAAAATTCAGATGCATAGGACCTCTATTTTAGGACAATTTTTGTGAAGGCTAATTCTTTTGGGTAAACAAACAGCCAGGTGGCCAGACTTGTTGACTCCCCACTGTCACACAGCTGTTCTGTTTCTCAAAGCCGGCGGCCTGCACTCAGAACGTTTGGTTCTCTCAGCCCATGTTGGGAAACAGTAACTTTAGCTTAATTTCTGGATTGTGAGCACAAACTCTCTTTTACTGCGCAGTGCCTGTAAATGAAGCTCCAGTCGTCATATCTTTCTGCAGGTATCGCTGCAGAAAGGGAATTACACTGTGTTCAATATCTGACTTCTGGGCAGGAGATGTTCACTGGCAGCCATTATTAAAGATACCTCACCTGTCACTTTTTAGACTTAACTCTGTGCTGGACATTTAAACTGCAAATGCTGCCTTTTCACTGAAAGTACTGTGCTGTTTTTGGGAAGCAACTCATATTGGTCAGCAATTCACTGAACAGTTTTTCTTTGCTATAAATTATTGGCAGTTTGTTATTTAATTGTGGCACGTGTTACTTGTTTTTTTTAAGAGTAAAATCTGATTGATGTTGAGTTCTGGTAGAAAGGACAGAATTTTTGAGAAAAAGTCACTTTATTAACATAATGATGAAACCCTAACAGAATTGGAAATGTTAGATTTAAGACTACAAGAGATGTTATTTATAATATATCCAAAATTATGAGGATACCAGATTATGTACACGTAGATAGTCACTTGAATTTAATAAATTGGAAAGGAAAAGGAAACCTGTTGAATGGAATGTGCCGTAGCAGCTGGCATTAATATCACTGCTTTAACACAGTAAGCTGATACATTAATTCACAGGAGCCTCAGCAAACATTTGAAATGTTGCATTCCATAAGCATAAAGACAGCTTAGATCTAAAGTGGTTTGTAATAAGTTAGCAGCACGTGCAATAGATGCAAATTTTCTACAGTTTTGAAAGATAATTGGAGAGTTCCTGTGAAAACCGGTAACACTGCATACTGTTTTTGCAGCTGGGGTTTTGAATTTTTTACCTCGTGATCACTTGTCTGAAACGTTTGATCATCCTTATGCAACAGGAAGGAGTTTATCTTGGTTGACAAAGTATATGATATGTCCCAACGCTGATCCCTGAGTCACAGGACTCCAAACACAAAAACAACTCTTCACTATCACTCTTCGCTCCCATTACCCAGCCAATTTTGGATCCAATTTGCTATTTTGCCCTTGACCTTTGGGGTGTGACATTTTGGAATAGTCTCCCCATGTAACACCTTGTCAAGGTCTCACTGGTAGTTGGCATCCATCTGACCCAAAGAACAATGGGTGATGATCATTATCACAAGCCTGGGCGGAAGATATGGAGATCCTGAGATGCCCAGTTGTCAGGATCCCCCTCTCAGCCTCACTGACATAGTCCAAAGGAAAGCTTATTAAGCAATACGTTTGGCAGCTTGGCTGCAGAAACCGCTGGAAGGATGTTCAGTGGCATCCAGCCGCCTTAAGGGCTCCACTTCAGATTTGCTGTCTGGGTTTACTCCTGTAGCCTTCGTCTCTCCCGAGGCTGCTCACAAGGCAGTGGGGTAATTTACCCATAGCTGGGGATCTGGTTCACGAGCGCCAGGGCATGTCCACGTGTGCAGGGGCTGGACCTCCTCCCCGTCCTCTGTAGTTCAGCCTGAATCTGAAAGGAGTTCAGTTTCTGTGTGTCGCCAGCGAGGAGGCACTACATGAAGATTGCTTTTGGAGAGACTGTGTACTGGCAGGGAGAGACTTACACATTCAGCTTTCCTTTTCGCAAGACTGCCAGCCAGCGGTATAAGCTGAAAATGAGAGCGACAAGCACTACCCACTGCACTATCACAGTAGACGCATCACAACAACCATTTTCACGCCGGGTCTTACTGAACTCCCACATAAGCATCATGATGTGCACCGCCCTCATTGATAACTTTGAGAAATTCAGTCAAATTGATCAGGTAGGATGCCTCCTGATTAATCTCAGCCTTTTCAAATAAAGATTAGTCCTGTCCCTCAGAATTTTTCCCCCAGTAATATTAGACCCACAGGCCTGTAATTACCTGGCTTATCCCTGCTGCCCTTCATGAATAAATGTACAACATTTACAGTCTGTAGTCACCTAGCACATATCTGAAAATCTCTATCAGAGCCCTTGCAGTCTCCCTCACCTCCTATAGCTGCTGATGGTACATCTCATCAGCACCTGGGGATTCATCTATCTTTAAACCTAAGGCATTTATTACCACCTCCTAGGGTTTTGCTGTCCCCTTTTTGAATTCTGTAACCATAAGGTCCTTCTTGATGAAAACAGATGGTAGGTATTCATATAAGATTTTGCCCATATCCTCTCACTCTGCACACAGATTTCCCCTTTTATCTTTAATGGCTCCATTACCCACATGTTTACAAAATGCTTTGGGATTTTCATTAATATTACCTGCTACTGACATTCCCTGTTAGCCCTGTACTTGCGCTTTCTATATATCCGTTGGACCTTCTCCAGTTTCAATTCTCTATCCTTGCCATATGCTTCCTATTTTTTCTTTATCCAGCCTTGTGTCCCATGATATCCTGTGTTCAATGGGCCTGGCCTTGCCTTTCACTCTTATAAATGACTCTTTACAAGTAGCTGCTCCCAGTCAACTTTGCCCATCTTTTCAAAATGCTTGGATTTTTGTTTGAATATCATTTTTATGAGCCATTAGTTAGAAAATAGGAACCAAGCCAAGGGCACTTGTTATGACTGTTCTTAATAAAGACAAACCTGAGTGGCTAAACGCTGGAATATTTTATTACTAAGTTACTGTTCAACATTGAGTGCCCAGGTCACCATTGAAGGTTCCGGGTGAACTGAATTTCTTTCTCATGTACACACATTATAACACACCTTACCCGCTTTAAAGAAAAACAAACACAATACTATGTCCTCATAAACATGCAAAAACAATAATCCTTTCCAAAGAAGATATACACATTTTGTAGCCAGTCCCTTTTTCACTCAGTATCTCTCAATCAGACTCAGGTGTTTTAATTATCCTTTTTGGTCTGCTATATATTTCCACAGGTGCATTATTTGTATTTGGTGCATTAATATTTGTGTCTTTCTGAGAACTTGGATCAACACGTTCATTTTTTGTTTACATCTGCTGGCCCCTTTGGTGTACTGACAGGTGACGTGTTACAGCTGTGGGTTGGAGCTTGTGGACGTAGATCCGTGTGGTTCCTTCTCAGAGGGGTCCCTTGCTCCGTCTGGATCTGGTAGGAATGTGGAGTAACTTCCTCTTGCACGTATCCTTGCATGAACCCTGTGCCGGAATCATGATCTTGATTTGCACTTGATCTCTGGGCTTCAGGACTGGTAGGCTTTTCACAGTCTAGTCGTGATACTGTTTCTGTTTTCCTTTCCAATTAACTCAAGCCAATTTGACCTTGTGTGTTCCCTTTGGTGTCAACAGGTTTTCATGCACTGGAGGGTTAGTGTCTGTGCATCAACCCATCAGCATTTGGGCAGGTGAGAGGCTATTCTGCAGTGGTGCACTTCCGTAAATCATCAGACTTTTGTGGAAATTCTCTTGTCCATCCAGTGCCTTCTTCAGGAGGCCCTTCACTATATTGACCGAACTCTCTGCTAGGCCATTAGATTTTGGGTGATATGGGCTTGAAGTGATATGTCAAAACCTCTAATCATTGGCAGTGGACTCAAATTCACGGCTCAAAAATTGTGGACCATTGTCTGGTACTACTTCACATGGAACTCCATGCTTTGATATGCCTCCGAGACGTTGACTGCTTTGCTGGATGCTGATTGCAGTGTTGCAACTTCTGGGTAATTGGAAAAGTAGTCTGTTACAACAATGTAACTCTTCCCTTTACGTTCAAACAAATTCCCACCAAATTTGACGTATGACCTGCCTGGTATGGAGTGTGGTGTAAGCAGTTCTGCTTGTTGCTTTGGTCTGTCGTTAAGTCATATTTCACATGAAGCCGTGGTCTGGCTGATGCCCTGGTTCATTCTTGGCAGTTCATCATATCACAAGCTGTACATTTACATTTCTCCTCAGCAAGATGTGCTTTGTGTGTCTTCTGGAGCATTTCCTTGTGTAGGGACACTGAAATCATAAACCCATTCCCTTTGAAAACTGCATCTTCCACTACTGACAGTTCAGCTCTGCATGCCCAATATCTCTGAATGCACATTGGTCAGTCATTCTTAGCTGCAAACATATATTTTCCCAGTGTATAGATCATCCTCATATTATATTTCTGCTCCCTCTTCATCTCCTATGAAAATCAGTGTTTTATCACCAAACTCACATTTCTCTTTATTGAATATCAAATTGACATTTCCATGTCACATCCAGCATTTGTCTCAGTCGTGTATCAGGTTTGTTACTTGCTGGACTCCCCAGACAATGACATTATCCACCATGCCCTCAAAGATCGTGAGGATGGTTTTATCGTAGACTTCTAGTGTGGATAGAATCCCATACGGTAGCTGAGAAAGCAGTATCTTCCCTGTGGTATGTCAAAAGTACATTGTCTTGAACTTGCCTCATCAAGCTTTCATCTCCCAGAGGATATGTCAAGCCTGCTAAACCATTTGGCACCTGCAAATCAGGACATGTCTTCATGTATATTTAAGGCAGTGATTGAAAGATTCTTATTGGTCAGGGCATGAAGGGATATGGAGATTTGAGCTGAGAGGAAAAATGGATCAGCCATGATGAAATGGCAGAGCAGATTTGATGGGCCAAATAGCCTAATTCTGCTGCTTATGGTCTAATGATCTCCTCCTGGGATGGCAATTTAAAACACTTTCTCTCGATGGCTTTATTGAGATCTCTTGGGTCTAGACATATCTGCAATGCTCTATTTTTCTTTTGCACAATGGCCAGTGAGCACACCCAGTCTGTTGGTTCTTCCGTTTTCTGTATGACAGTTATCCATTCCATGCATACTAGTTCTTGTCTGTCTCGAAGTGCAAACAGAACTTTCCTGCATGCCTGGAAAACAGGAGCCACTGTCTCAGCAATCTGAATTTTTTTGTACACCAGGTAAGCATCCAGGCCCCTCAAAGATATCTGTGTCCTCTTCCATGACCTCCTTAGCTTGTGCTGGTGTGGTCATCTTTGGTCTGTGAAGCCACTGTGAAAACTCTTTTCATCAGGTTGAGACATTCACATGCACTCAGACCCTAATATTGGCTGTACTCTCTTTTCTGTAATCAATAATTGTGCCTTTAGGTGCTGCCCCTTGTGCTTGAAGGTCACTGTACAGCCTGCTTTTACTGGAATATTTTCTCCAGTATAGCCTGTCATTTTTAACTTTGCTGGGTAAACCTTGCTCTTTGCTTTGAGAGTCTTGTAATCATCCATGGATAACCGTTTCATCTGGGCTCCAGACTAGAGCTTGAATGGAATTACTGTCTCATTCACAGTCGCTGGGACAACCCATTCTGTTTTACCAGCACTAGCAGTCTGCGGAGAATCCACAAAGATCTTCTCCATTTTGTCATCAACCGTGGGCCCCTTTCTCTTGGTAGCCCCGGCTTTGCAGCACTTTGCAAAATGACTCTTCTTCCCACAATTATTGCAGGACTTTCCATAAGCAGGATACATCTTTGGAATGTGACTACCTCCACATTTGCCGTCCTCTTTGCTGATGCTTTGGGAAACACCTTGTGCACTGGTCCGGTCCTGTTTTCACACCGTACGCTGCTGTGTCTGTTCTGTGCAGCTTAGCTTGTGCTTGTGTAGTCTCTGCTGCCATACACATATCCATAGCCATTTCCAGAATGAAATCTTTTTCATGGAGCAGTCTTTCTCCAAGTCCACCATCTGAAATTCCGCAAATTATTCTGTCTCTAATCAGTGAGTTTCTCAAATATCCAAATTCACAGGACTTGCTCAGTGTGTGAAGCTCAGCTAAATATTGGTTAAAGCTAACATTTTGTTTCTGGTCACTGGGAAAAAACGTATCTCTCAAATGTGATGTTTTTACTTGAGACAAAATACTTCTCAAATGTTGTTATCAGGGTATCCAATGTAAAAGCTCTCTCATCAATTTGAAAGCTGCTATAGATGTCCAAAGCATTTCGCCAATGACATGCAGACACTTTTAATTTTTCAACAGCCCCTCCTGCTCCGCTAGCAGCTAAATTTATATTGCTGTTTGAAGCGTTTCCAATTATCCATTAGATTGCCAGTAAACTGCATAGGTGCAGGAGGACTTAGATTATCCATGACAGGAACTCTCGGCCTCTCACCTGAACCTCTCTTGGTGAATCTGGTGAATTTCAGCACGCAATGTACTCAGTCGCCTTGATGGCCTGCTTCTCTCCATCACTCTTCGTTGTAACTAGTGTCTCTTTTGCAGCCATGCATGGTATTCATTTACTGTCCATGTTTAGACCTCATGCTGACTTCTGACACCATATTATGTTTGTTCTTCATAAAGACAAACTTGGCGTGGGTAAATGCTAGAATATTTTATTACTGAATTTCTGTTCAACACTGAACGCGTGTGACCAGGTCACCATCGAAGCTTCTGGTTCCGGGAGAACCGACTGCATTGTCCACTAAAAACTGAAGTTCATAATTATATAAGTACACACATAATAACCAGCACTGTGCTCCTTGCAGTCAAAAGTTGGAATGTGTTGTGAAATACTGACCGTGGAGAGTGTGTATAATTACTGGAAATACTCAGCTATTCTATTTTAGATGTCTCATCTAAATTGCTGTTGGATTGTTAAAAAATTTGATTTCAATCAATAAATTGATTGGATTAAATGTCCTGTCCCTCTCCTTCCAATATGATTTCTTTCTCATAATCCCAATTCACTCACCCCGCTACATATCCAGAATATGTTATGACAGATTAGGGATAGAACAACTCTAAGACTGAGTTAACATACACAATATGCTGGAGGAACTCAGGGGGTCGGGCAGCATCCATGGAGAGAAATAAAGAGCTGGCATCCAGGTCAAGACCCTTCATGAGTCCGGATGAAGGGTTTCGGCCCAAAACATGTACTGGATTTTCGGCATCTGCTGAATCTCTTGTGTTCCTGTAAGACGGGATATAAATGTAACTGCAAAAAGGTACACTTTAAGTATAACCACGTCTACTAATTATTTAAAGCTAGTGATGAGCACTTTGCAATACTGTATCATTTACTTGTGCAAGGGTTATTTAAAGATATGTTAAATGTGTGCTATGTGCAGCAGCACCTGTTACTTTCAATTAGCACAGCCGATACTTTTAATTGGTGACTCAGTGTCTGTAATTGTATATTTGCTGCTCCACAGTGCTGTAGGTGCTCAAACAGCTGCTGGTAGCACCTTTCTCCTTAGTCTGTTCTTATTTAGTAATCCATCAAAATAACAAATGGATCTTGTCAAGAAATAGTGATTTGTACCAGGTTTAACTTATTGCATTAGTTATTTCATGCCTCTTGCTCACAATTTTGACTAATGTGTGATCCTTTAGACCAGGTATTTTGTTCTTTTTTTATATATATGATAACCGGCTTATAAATTGAAAGGGTTTTCAGCTCTTGTGTTTTCCTCCAGGGAAAAGACCGGTTCTGACTTCTTTAGTCGGAATCAATTAAATTCATCCATTTTTCTCTGCAGCATTTAGATGAGTCGCATTTTTCAAGCACAGTTCAAGCAGACAGTCAAGTCTCCTGAGTCATACAACCATCGGGCTGTGGCTTCACGTTGTCAGTTGTGAAAAATAATTCACATTTTGCACTTGCAGGAGGGAATTTGAAACATGGTGAATTTATACAAGGAGAAGAATTAAGTACTGTTAACTCAGCAGTTGGGTTCCTGTCCTTCCCACTCCATCTATCCCCACCTAGGCACCTTGTAACTCCCAGCTCTTTGGAAGGTTTTGCTTGCAATGGCAAACTGGAAGAATACAGGTAGTAATCAACAGATTTATGAATGATTTTGTGTGCATATATGAACACCCATAAAATCTCCCTTTGTCACACAATGCTCCCCTTCTTTGACCAGAACTGATAATAGCTAAATCATAACTTTAAAATTACCCATTTTCAAAAGGTGTTGCATTGTAATAATGCAGAGTGCATGCAGCAGCCTGCCAAGCCGGGAGCTCACCATCATAAGCACTGAAAACTCATCAAACTAAAATGCAACTCAGTGATGAAGCAATGCCAACACGCTGTCCATTTCATTAAAATATTGCAAATAAGAGGTTCCTGCAGATATAGCTGTTCAAAGGCAATACTGTTGCACGAACAAAGTCACTGGACAGAAGTAACTGGTAGACATTAAATAGTCGCTTTGTTCAACAAAATAAGACACAGCAAACTGAGACCCTTTCGGAGACCCAGCACTACATGACAATTAAAGATCAAATGACAATTCTATATTTACAAGTACCTAAGGTGCTTTCCTTTGAATTACATATAACTTTTGCACCTCCCTCTTCGCACCAACTCTACAGACACACATGTGAATTTCAAGCAACACACATAAAAATTGCTGGTGAACGCAGCAGGCCAGGCAGCATCTATAGGAAGCGGTCCAGTCGACGTTTCGGGCCGAGACCCTTCGTCAGGACTAACTGAAAGAACAGATAGTAAGAGATTTGAAAGTGGGAGGGGGAAGGGGAGATCCAAAATGATAGGAGAAGACAGGAGGGTTGGGATGGAGCCAAGAGCTGGACAGGTGATTGACAAAAGGGATATGAGAGGATCGTGGGACGAGAGGCGTAGGGAGAAAGAAAAGGGGAGGGGGGAATCCCAGAGGATGGGCAAGGGGTATAGTGAGAGGGACAGAGGGAGAAAAAGAGAGATAGATAAATAAATAAATAGAATTTTAAAAATTATATATATAAATAACGGATGGGGTACGAAGGGGAGGTGGGGCATTAGCGGAAGTTAGAGAAGTCAATGTTCATGCCATCAGGTTGGAGGCTACTCAGACGGAACATAAGGTGTTGTTCCTCCAACCTGAGTGTGGCTTCATCTTTACAGTAGAGGAGGCCGTGGATAGACATGTCAGAATGGGAATGGGATGTGGAATTAAAATGTGTGGCCACTGGGAGATCCTGCTTTCTCTGGCGGACAGAGCATAGGTGTTCAGCGAAACGGTCTCCCAGTCTGCGTCGGGTCTCGCCAATATATAGAAGGCCACATCGGGAGCACCAGACGCAGTATATCACCCCAGCCGACTCAGGTGAAGTGTCGCCTCACCTGGAAGGACTGTCTGGGGCCCTGAATGGTGGTAAGGGAGGAAGTGTAAGGGCATGTGTAGCACTTGTCCCACTTACAAGAATAAGTGCCGGGAGGGAGATCGGTGGGAAGGGATGTGGGGGACGAATGGACAAGGGAGTCGCGTAGGGAGCGATCCCTGCGGAAAGCAGAGAGGAGGTGGGATCCCATTGGAGGTGGTGGAAGTTACGGAGAATTATATGTTGGATCCGGAGGCTGTTGGGTGGTAGGTGAGGACAAGGGGAACCCTAATCCTAGTGGGGTGGTGGGAGGATGGGGTGAGAGCAGATGTGCGTGAAATGGGAGAGATGCGTTTGAGAGCAGAGTTGATGGTGGAGGAAGGGAAGTCCCTTTCTTTAAAAAAAGGATATCTCCTTCGTCCTGGAATGAAAAGCCTCATCCTGAGAGCAGATGCGGCAGAGACGGAGGAACTGTGAGAAGGGGATGGCATTTTTTCAAGAGACAGGGTGGGAAGAGGAATAGTCCAGGTAGCTGTAAGAGCCCGTAGGCTTATAGTAGACATCAGTAGATAAGCTGTCTCCAGAGATAGAGACAGAAAGATCTAGAAAGGGGAGGGAGGTGTCAGAAATGGACCAGGTAAACTTGAGGACCGGGTGGAAGTTGAAGGCAAAGTTAATAAAGTCAACGAGTTCTGCATGTGTGCAGGAAGCAGTGCCAATGCAGTCGTCGATGTAGCGAAGGAAAAGTGGGGAACAGATACCAGTACAGGCTTGGAACATGGATTGTTCCACAAAGCCACCAAAATATTTAAATCAGCATTGTCTGGTCTTCCAATTAACTGCAGTTCACAACTTTTAGGAACCCTTTGTTCAGAGCTGTTCAATCTACATTCCATATTCAGATCTGAAGTGGCTGAAGTTTGTTGCTGAAGGAATTTACTTTTTGTCCTAACACCCCCCCAAAAAAAAACACGCGGACAATGCATAATCCCCTCTTTCCCATCCTATAGAATTCATCTCTTTTGGAGGGAAGTAATAGTGCTTTCGTGGACCATTTCTCGGTTCTTTGGTGCAAGTGGCGCAGGATACTTGTGGCTTGGTGGGAGGGGGTAGAGTCAGGCTGGCAGGGCCTCAGCCCGAGAGTGGGGACTGAGCCAATGCTTGGTCATTGCTGGAACTGACTTGGTGATTTGAAGTGGCAGGACCAAGGTGAGGCAGAGTCGAGGCAGTGGGGCCCGGGGCCTGAAAGCAAGGGATGACCCACTGTTTGATTTAAGCATCGAGCCAGATTGGAAAGATTGGGTATGGGTATGGGCCGGGCCGAGTCGAGTCAAGGCTGCGGAGCCCAGGTACAAGAGCGTATCGAAGTGGCAGGGCCTGGGGCCGAGAGCGAGGAACAACCCAAGGTTTGGCCGATTTAGTCATGGTGTTGGGGCCGGAGGCAAGGGATGGGCCGGAGTTCAGCTCGCTTCTCCACGAGTTTCACTCGTCTCTGTGCTGAACTGAGTTTGTGGCTTAGATCGTGGCTATGAACTCGTTTTCGTGAACTTCCTCTCTGAATGTTAGTTGTGTACTTTTATTTTTTTTTTGCACATTGGTTGTTTAATGGGATCTATTGGTTACAGGTTGACTACCTGTAAGAAGATGAATCTCAAGGTTACATATAATATACATACTTTGATAATAAATGTACTTTGAACCTCACTGATGTCAGATTAACATAAAATCACTCTGGATTCAATGGAAGTAATGAGTGTCTTCACATCCTGTACTCCTGGTGCTCCTCCTGCTATGGCCTTTCATTTGGAACACTCCTGAAACCTTCCATTCTACAAGTTTAATCTAAACTTAGTATATCTTTAAATATTATTGGATTTTTCTGGGACGGCTAATTTTCTTGTGCATTAATGCATGAGAGTCTAATGAGGTTGCTCCAATTACTGGTGTTGGTAATTGGAATGGTGGTGGCTGTAGAAAAGTGTGCCTTTTATAACTTTGGTTGGGGGAATAATTGCCACTCAGTGTTTTGTTTAAAATATTGGAAGTTTATTTCGCTAAGATGCAAAACACAAACAAAAAAGTTCTCCATTTTGACACAGAAATGTTTTGTCATTTAGCTGTGAATCCCAACCCTTTCTCTCCTCCAAGGGGACCATAACCTTGGTATGGTTTGGAGGTTTGTGTGCCGCAGTGCCCTGGAGAGCTATATTAGCTGGAATCACAGCTTTATGCATTGGCTCTTGGTAAAGTCAACCATGCCAAACAGATCAAAGGGCAGAGGCCAGACTAAGAGTGGTCTACTGATCCTCCAGGTTCGGGGGTTCAGCTCACGACTAACAACCCTGACTGGCCAAAATAAAAACTGTTACGGAAGCAGCAACGAAGAATCCTACGATATCCGTGTGCGAAGGTGTTTGGCCAAGGGCAGACAGAGATGGAGGAGCTTCATTGCTGCCTTAATCACCTGTGGTGTAACAGGCAGTAACTAACTAGCCCTTTCTCTGCATAAACTTGGATAATGAGGAGAACAAAAGGGAAGATCTGTTTTGCCAAATGTGAACCTCAGGTTTGTCAGATGAAGACTGCAGGGAGACCTAAACTCCAGCTTATAATGTGCCATACAGTTAATCTTAATATGAAGATCTAGGCTTGCCTGCTGCATATTGTCATTCAGGTTGTCTAAATCATGGCAAAAAAGCAGGATTCCCACAACTCCAACAGGAGCCTATCATTAACCTGCTGAGTTTAAATGCATATGTGAGCATTCTCTTGCTATCACATTGGACCATAAATCTTACTGTAAAATGCTGTTATGCCCTGGAACATAGAACAGTGCAGCACAGGAGCAGGTCCTTTGACCCACCGACCGTGATGCCAATCTAAGCTAATCCTATCAGCTTGCCTTGCATGTTGTTTGTATATGTAACACCTGTGTAGTACTTGGCTTATCTTGTGTGACTGGTCGCGGCACTCTTTATGAGAAAATCAGATTACATAGTACTATCAGGTGCTATCAGAAGCTCTAGGTATTGGAAGAAGGCAGTGAGTAGAAAATCCACGCTTCTGGAGGTTAAGTTTTGTTTATAAAAGGAAAGCAATATATAGAAAATATTTACATGAGTAAGAACAATGCAAATTCCAATATTCTGTTTAGGTTCCAAATCTCAGAGATATCAAGCGAACTCCAATTTTCTTTTTAGTTAGAATCAGTGATTTTCATTAGAATAACTTAGTACTCCAGTTTCTCTAACTAATCAGATCCTATGTTTTAAGGCCACTTAAAAGTTTCAAGTTCCATTTTTATTTATTTCTAGTTAGTTAGGACATTAATTGAATTCCTATTTTTAAGTATTATGGATAACTTCAGTTTCAGATTCAGGTCAGTGTGTCTACAAATTCAAATTCAACACCAAAAGTATAAATATACAGCTCAACTCCTTTCATGTCAATTCTCCAACATCACAACTTTTTAAACAAACTGTACTTCCCTCAATCGCAGGACTCTGCAGAGAGTGGTGCGGACAGCCCAGTGCATCTGTAGATGTGAATTTCCCACTATTCAGGACATTTACAGAGACAGGTGCATAAAAAGGGCCCGAAGGATCATTGGGGACCCAAGTCAACCAACTACAAACTGTTCCAGCTGCTGCCATCCGGGAAATGGTACCGCAGCATAAAAGCCAGGACCAACAGGCTCCAGGACAGCTTCTTCCACCAGGCCATCAGACTGATTAATTCATGCTGACACAACTGTATTTCTGTATGTCCTGTTGTACATACTATTTATTACAAATTACTATAAATTGCACATTCAGACGGAGACATAACATAAACATTTTTCCTCATGTATGTGAAGGATGTAAGAAATAAAGTCAAGTCAATTCAATTCATTCAATTGAAATCTCATTCAGTCACTTATCAAAGTTCTTGCAAAATAATCAATTCTTTCAAAAAATCAAATTCAGATCCTTCGAATGAGAAATTAACTTATAGATTCGACCATATCAAATCCACTACGCCTTGAAACACGCTGGTTATTCAATCTTGAGTGGCTCACCATCTTGCTTCTTAGTTCATTGGATGAAATAGTGGATCATCCACAGGAAGTCGACTCACAAACCTACACAAAAAAAAGTCTGACCAATCCCTTGGTATGATTTACCAGAACTAATTCCTGGTTACACGGTAGAGATTTTGGACACTACTCTCTGCCGACATCGTCTTGCTATAGTTGATGCTCTTTATAGTCTTAGCTTCAATAAATCTTTTATCGATGTCGTCTCTCCTCCAGGAGTTTCACCCTGAGGATTTCCAGTAAGTGGGGTGGAGATACTAACTACTAGTAACAGTTTTTATCTTTAGTTAGTTTCTATAGTGTTTGCTGCGTTATCTGTCATTTATCCACGCCTCATTCTCGCATCACTTTTTTTCAAGTTCTCTTTTTTTAAAAAAAAATTCAGTAAACCTCGTTTTCATCCCTCCACAGGTGGTGTTTTCTCACATTACATCTTTGGGTTTAATTAACCAGAGTTGCACCCTTCCCCTTTGAATTTATGCAAGTCCCCTTGCATACAGCTACAGGTTCCACTGTAATGGGTCATGTGCATGTCTAAATGCCTCTTCAGCGTTACTGTTGTATCTACTCCTGTCGCCTCACATGGCAACGCATTCCAAGCACTCAACTTCTCTGAATAAACTTGCATCGCATATGTCTTTTAAACTTTCCTCCTCTCACCATAAACCCCACGGAGGCATGGAAATACTGATGAACTTCTGCAAAACCCAGACTTCAGGCACAAGTGAAATATTATGTTCTGGTCACCACCTTTTAGGAAGGATCGAAAGGCTATAGGGAACATGCAGGAGACTTTCATCAGAGTTATTTCTGTCATGTTGATAGAATCAAGAAACTGCAGCATTCATAAGGAGAGCTGGATAAAATCTGAAAAGAAAGATTTTGCATGGCTGTGGGGAAAGGGCAGGTAAGTGGAATGAGTTTAATTATTCTTTGAAGTGGACATTTACCTGTGGATCTTCCAAAGCTGAGGTTGCGACCCAGACCTTCCCTGAGAATTGAATTTGGATACATTTTCCGTTTTTATTTTATTTATTGAGATACAGTGTGGATTTGGCCCTTTGAACCACGCTGCCCAGTGATCCCCCAATTTAATCCTGGCCTAGTCGGGACAAGTAACCTACCAACCGGTACGTCTTTGGAAGGTGAGAGGAACCGGAGCACCCGAAGGAAACCCATGTGGTCACAGGGAGAACGTATAAACCCCTTACAGGCAGTGGTGAGAATCGAACCTGGTTGCCTGTACTATAAAGCATTGTGCCACCCCTTTAAGTGTGTTATATGCCAAAAAATGAAGACGTATGTGATACTCCTCCAGTTACGTGAATGTATCTTGTTTCATTTAATCTGAATATTGCTCAGTACTGCAGAACTGAACAATGTAACTTGTGTATAATTTAATTCCAAAATAAGATTTCCATTGCAAAGGTAATTTTAGCTTCCTGGCACAACTGGGTTCAGTTGGGTTATCTATTCCTTGGAATGTAGACGGTTGAGAGATTTGATAGAGATATACAAAATTACGAGAGGTATAGATGGGGTTAATGCAAGCAGGCCTTTTCCACAGAGGTTGGGTGGGACTACAACTAGGGGTCATGGGTGAAAGGTGAAAAGTTTAAGGGGAACATGTGGGGAAACTTCTTCACTCAGCTGCCAGTGCAAGTGTTGCATGCGAGCTCAATTTCAACATTTGAGAGATGTCTGGATGGGTACATGGAGAGTAGGGATATGGTGAGCTATGATCCCTGTGCCTGTGCAGGTTGATGCGAGGAGACAGTTTGTGGTTCGGCAAGTGGGCCTTTTCTGCTCGGCTGCCAGTGACTAGTGTTCCTCGGGTCAGTATTGGGACCGCTACTTTTCACATTGGTTGTCAATGATTTGGATAATAGAATTGATAGCTTTGTGGCAGATAATACAAAAATGGGTGGAGGGATAGATAGTGCTGAGGAAGCAATGAGTTTGCAGCAGGACTTAGACAAATGGGAAGAATGAGCAAAAAAGTGGCAGATGGAGTACAGTGTTGGGAAATGTATGATGATGCATTTTGGTAAAAGGAACAATAATAGAAAGTATTATCTAAATGGGGGAAATTTCAAACATTAGAGGTGCAGAGGGACTTAAGAGTCCTCATGCAAGACTCCCAGAAGGTTAATTTACAGGTTGATTCTGTGGTAAAGAAGGCAGATGCAATGTTGGCATTTATTTCAAGGGGAATAGAATATAAAAGCAAGGAGATGCTGCTGAGCCTTTATAAGACACTAGTCAGGCTGCACTTGGAGTATTGTCAATAGTTTTGGGCCCCATATCTCAGAAAGGATGTCTTGTTATTAGAGAGAGTCTAGAGGAGGTTCATGAGGATTATTCCAGGAATAAAGGGGTTAACATATGAGGAGCGTTTGGCAGCTTTGGGCCTGTACTCACTGGAGTTTAGAAGAATGCGGGGAATCTCATTGAAACCTTCTGAACGTTGAAAGGACTAGATAGGGTGGATGTGAAGAGGATGTTTCCAGTGGTAGGAGTATCCAGAACTAGAGGGCACGGCCTCAAAATTGAGGGGGCAACCTTTTAGAACAGAGTTAAGAAGGAACTTTTTTTTAGCCAGAGAGTAGTGAATCTATGGAATGTACTGCCACAAACTGTGGTGGAGGCCAAGTCCGTAGGTATATTTAAGGCAGAAGTTGATAGTTTCCTGATTGGTCAGGGCATCAAAAGATATGGCAAGAAGGCAGGTGTATGGATTGAGTGGGATCCGGGATTAGCCATGATGAAATGGCAGGGCAGACTCGATGGGCTGAATGGCCTAATTCTGCTCCTATGCGTTATGATCTTAACTAGATGAGCCGAATAGCCTGTTTCTGTGTTACACTTTTCTATGACTCTATGCTCTCTAGTGTTTGACATTTAAGTCCATGTGGATAAGACTCTATCTATGCGATCTATGCCACTCAAATGATGCATGTCACCTTTTGAAGGCATTGCTTTTTGAAGATTCCCTCAAAGATGGGGAGGCCAGTGCCTATGATGACTGAATCTACAACCCTCTGCAGAATTTTCCCAATCCTGTGCATTGGAGCTGCATCCCAGATGGAGATGCAACCAGCCAGAATGCTCTCCATGATACACCTGTGGAAATTTCCTACAGCCCTGCCATCTACTGCATACGTTCCTCCTGCTTTTGACATCCCAGAGTGTACCATCTCACACTTGTCCAGGTTAAACTCCATCTGCTATTTCTCTGCTAGAATTTCCGATTTACTAATTTAGCACAAGTGCATAAATCAGTGTGTCCCCCTGAGCATTCTGCTGTTGTCCTGGATTAATACAAGAATCTGCACGCAAAAGTGAGAAAGTGAGTGTAAGTAGAGAGGAATTATATTTTTAATTTAACAAAACACAGCTCTTGTTGATACTTTCTTTACCTTTACAGACAGCATGTGAACATTGTTCTTGTACACAGTAAAATGTTTCCACATCCTATGAATGTGAGCTTCATTCCACCTTCTGGCAACCCTAAGTAATTGCCTCTGCTGCCACTTCCACAGTTACATCTTCTTGTGCACACATTAAATGTTTGCCACTAAATTGTTTCATTGGTTAGAGACATTCAGGACAGCGCTGAAAGTTTAGAGTTGATCTGTGAATTACCAATCGTGAAGAAGCTGAACGTGCACATCTATCCCCCTGCTGTATGCCAAACAAATCTGAAGGATTCCTGGATAACTGGCACTTTACTAAGGCACTTAGCAGAAAGGTTATATTTAAATATTGTACTTCTATAAAATAATGTATATTTAATATGCTAGGCATTTTACAGGACAGCAGGGCTTGCATTTTTAATATATTTAACAACGTGTTTAATATTCCTGGTGAGGCTGTGATGGTGGTAACACTGTATGCACCTATTAGAATATTGCCTATCCTTGAGAATATACTCCACGTCCCACCTGCCACATCTGGTAAGTGAGATGGCTGAGGATTTAATCCACCCCGCACAGCCTCCTGCACCTTTTAGTTTAGAAGCTAAGCTTGCCACATAAAACATTCATTAGTATCTGCAGAGCATTCAGCTTAAATGTAGTGTTGTGCAGTGTAGGGTTTCCATAGTCCCGTAAACCTCTTTTGGCTGATTGCCATCTTATATCCCCAGTTACCTGAAACCGCAATCCATGTTCCACGTGATACCAGTAGAAGCAGTGAGCTGCTGTTAAATATTTAAGCAGAATCTTATCTGTACAAACAGGGGAAATTAAGAATGTAATTATAGGGGCTAAATGACAACACACAAAGATATGCTGCATTAACCGTGAAACAGGACTAAAGTAATGTGGGCAGGGATTAAAAGCCACTGGGCAGCTTGAGCTGATGCAATGATACAATCTCACTCCATTTTCTCCAGGCACTGTTCATATTCCATTTCAAGTACTTAGTTGAGGAGGGGGAAGGGAGGAAAAATGAGGAGCGAATGTTGGCTTATGGGTTTTGAACAGTCAAGCTAGTGTACGTGCCGCAGGGATCAAATGAGTCATCACTGCATTCGTTTAAGTTCCACTTCCAAGTGCATGATTACAGATATTACATTAGCGTGACTAGCAGCACAGGTAGCAGTCGCAAACAGTATATGACATAATCTACTGCATGAGATGAATCTCATGGTCATTAATTCAAACATATACCCTGATTTATTTGAAAGCTTACTTAAATTAGTCCTCATTTTGATAGGTGGCATTTTGAATTGCAGGCAAACAGAAAGCTAAAACTTTCCCTGGGTAAGATTTGGCACTATCAAATTGTCCTGTTTAAAATGTTGCTGAAGCAGGCAGTGATGTCATGACAATTCAGCAACTACATAATTTCCACTGCTTGGTGCATTGACTCGATATATCCACAGAAAGCACCTAAAATTCCCCCTGGATTAGAGAAAAGTTTATTATTGTGGCATTTCATATTAGCTTGCTTGATTGCAGCAATCCCAAACAAACCTTATTATACGTGTATCATTTATTCTGGTCATATTATAGTATACAGAGTATTGATTGAATCCAATGTGCATTGTGCAGATCAGATAGTGGCTGAAGCATCGACCTGTGGCTTTCAAAAATAATGGAGTGTGTGTCATAATGGCCAAAACCTGAGGACATTGTACATACAGAACAGAGTAATGAAAGGGCCAGGCATGAACAGAAATATTTTATTTTAAAACAAAAAATGAAAAATGAGAAGCTGAGGCAAGGGGATTTCAATAAGGCCAGCGCATTCCAGATTTTTAATCACTTATGTTAGAAATGCATTCCAAAATTGCCAGCTGGGCACCTTTCCAAACTCTGTGCTACAGTGCAGTCAGAAAACGTTTTCATAGATTTAACTTCCAATAGAGTTTGTGCTTTTTGATCTTGTGATTTTTTTTCTTTCTACCCACTGACATTATTGATTGACAGAAGACTAATGGTTGGGCTTATCAGCGGGACATTGCCCGCCTTATGCCTGTCTCATCATCATTTTTGCTTTAGAGTTGGAGGAATGATTATGATTAATGCAGGTTTGAAATCAATTCCATGGCATTGCTGTCCAGGAAATTCGGTTCTGTACAGAACTTGCTGTGATACTGAACCATGCAGAATGGAAGCCACTCATTGGATCATTGACTTGAACCAGAATGATAGAATCCTACAGTATGGAAGCAGGCTACTCAGCCCAATTCATCCCCTCTGACCAGTTGGCAGCTTTCCATGTGTATCCCATCTTTCAGTACCTGGTCCATTACTCTCTGTGCCTAAGCGATTCAAGACACTTCCTAAATACTGTCTGTAGTAGTAGTTGATAGGTTTATTCCTATGCCACTCCCACATGGGAGGAGTTCACAGACTGTACAAGCAGGTTTATCATTAAAGTTCGGTACCAGTTGCTCTGCACCATCCCTCAGTATCAAGCACAACATTGTCAGTGACTCAGTTTCAAACTCTCACTCAGGCTGTGCATTCCCCGTGCTTCCTACACTCCAAGTGAAGAAGGTTCGTCTCATATCCCCTCTTCATCTTTTCCCCTTCCCTGTTACCGTAAACCTCTGTTTTTTTAGTTTTACTTAGCTTTCATATTGGAACAAGTTCCTTGCAATCTGCCTGACCTTTACTCCTAATCTGGCCCCAGAATTGCATACAGTAGTCCAGATGATGTTTCACTGAGATATTTTATCATGTTGGGGCATAACCTCTCTGCTTCTGTGTGGATTGTTCCTACTAATGAAGGCCAGCATCCTATATGCCTTCCTAACCATGTACAAGATTCAAGATTGTTTAATTTCATTTCCAATAAACAAGTGTAAAGGAGAACAAAATAATTGTTACTCCGGATCCAATGCAGCGCAAAAAAACACAAGATAACAAATACAATAATGATTTTTTAAAATATCACTGTGAGGATAAATACATAAGATAGCTTATATACATAGATTGATCATATGTCCATAAACTGAGAGTGGTACAGGTGTGGCTGTACACCAGGTGACTGACAGGAAATGACGGTGGTGGGGTGGGTTAGTGGGTGGAGGTGTTGATCAGCCTTACTGCTTGGGGAAAGTAGATGTTTTTCAGTCTGGTGGTCTTGGCGTGACTGCTATGTATCCTTCCCCTTGATGGGAGTGGGACAAACGGTCCATGAGCAGAGTGGGTGCGATCTTTCGTGATGCCACTGACCCTTTTCCAGAACCTTCCCTTATATATGTCCTTGATGGTGGAAAGGCTGGTGCCGGTGAGCATTGAGCAGTTTTGACTCCCTGTTGCAGAGGCTTCCTGCGTGCCACAGTGCAGTTTCCGTAGGATGCTCTTTGTTGTACATCTGTAGAAGGAAGTGAGTATAGATGTGTATAGTCCTGGTTTCTTCAGCCTCCTCAGAGAGTAGGGCATTGGTGAGCTTTCCTAATGGTGAAGAATGGGTTCTGGGCCCATGAGAGGCAATGTGAGGTGTGCACTCTCAGGAATATAAAAAAAAGCCTGTGGTTTCCACTGCTGTTTTCTACCTATGTTGGCATCTTCAAGTAGTAAGGACTTGTTCCATGCCCTATTTCTCCTAACGGGCCCTAATTTTTCCCTGGTTAGTCTTTTGTCCTTAACAAACTTAAAGAATGCTTTCAAATTTATTTTTATTGTCCCTGCTGGCTATTTCTTGAGACCTCTCTTAGTCTTCCTAATTACCTTTTTAAACACTTCCCTACATTTCTCACAGTCATGAATGGACTCCCCTGACCTTAGTCCCCTAAACCTGACATATGTTTACTTTATTTGTTCTTTATCCTACCCTCAGTATCAGTCGACATCTAAGCTTCCTCATACCTGTTACCCTTTGCTTTGCTTTTACAGGAACATGTGGCCTTGAACTCTTGCTATATCTCCATTGAATGCCTCCAACCTAAGGTTCTTCCTTATGATAACGAAATTGGCTTTCCCACAATTTAAGACCTTTATTACAGGTCCTTTTTCACAACCCCTTTAAAGTATACAAAATTGTGGTCACTCTCTGCAAAATGTACCCATGAGTATTTGCTCCACTTGACCAGCTGCATGCCACACATTGAAATTGACTAATGCTCCCTGCCTTGTTGAACTGTCTAAATACTGCATCGAAAAGCTCAGTAAACGTATTGTGTGTCAGAGATTTTGCCTGTAATACAAAGGCAATCCCAATTGATGTTTGAGAAACTGAAATCCCTCTGTACCTTAAACTATATTTATTACATCTTCTTGTTATCCATCTACTTGGTCTGTTAACTACTAGGAGGTCTGTAATACCCCCAACAAAATGACACCACCCTTTTTGGTTTTAATCTCTACCCATATAAGACCACAAGACATAAAAGCAGAATTAGGCCATTTGGCCCATTGAATCTGCTCCACCATTCCAGCATATTACCCCTCTCAACCCCATTCTCCTGCCTTCTTCCCATAACCTTTGATACCCTTGCTAATCAAGAACCTATCAATCTCCGCTTTAAATACACCCAATGACTTGGCCTTCACAGCCATCTGTGGCAATGGAGTGCAGAGATTTACCACGCTCTGGCTAAAGCAATTCCTTCTCATCTCTATTCTAATGGAAGTCATTCTATTTTGAGGCTGTGTCCTCTAATCCTAGACTCCCCAACAATAGCAAACATGCTTTCCACACCCACTGTATTGAAGCTTTTTAATATGTGGTATGTTTCATCGAGATGCCCACCTTTATTCTTCTAAACTCCAGTAAGTACAGGCCCAGAGCCATCAAATGCTCCCCATACCCTTTCATTTCCAAAATCATTCTCATGAACCTCCTCTGGACCCTCTCCAATGCAAGCACTTCTTTTCTTAGATAAGGGGCCGAAAATCTGTTCACAACACTCCAAGTGAAGTCTGACCAATGCCTTATAAAGCCACAGCATTACAATTTTGCTTTATTACTCTAGTCCTCTCAAAATCAACGCTATCATTGCATTTGCCTTCCTTAAAACCAACTCAACCTGCAAGTCAACCTTTCGAGAATCCTGTATGGGGACTCCCACCTCCATTTGCACCTCTGATTTCTGAATTTGCTCCCTGTTTAGAAAATAGCCTACACCTTTATATCTTCTACCAAAGGCCATGACCATCTGACACTGTATTCTATCTGCCACTTCTTTACCCATTCTCCTAATCCATCTGAATCAGGGGTTCCTGACCTTTTTTTATGCCATGGACCATTAACTGAGAGGTCCATGTTGGGAAACCTTCGTACCATCTGCAAACCTGGCCACAAAGCCATTATCCAAATCGTTAACAATATAGCATGAAAAGAAACCATCCCTGACCGACCCCTGTGGAACATCATTAGCCAGCGGCAGCCAACCAGAAGAGGCCTCCTTTGATCCCTCTCTTTGCCTCCTGCCATTCAGTCTATCTTCTGTTCATGTTAATATTTTTCCTGTAGTATATGGCCCTGTTTGTCGTGCCTTTTAGGATATCCACCATCAGTACTGAGTGAGGTGTTCGCAGCAAAGGCAGAGTAGGAATACTACCATTGTCATCTATCACAGAAGTAAGGAAGGAGAAAACATTCTTTTGACAGTTTCTACTTTTATTGTAATTATTGTTTGTGCAGAAGTTGGATGTAGATGTAATTACTCATGACTTTGACAGTTCTATTGTCAAATATTCCTTTGACTTATTGTTGAAGCTTGTGTATAAAGTGTAATCACTTACACTAGGTATTGCTGGCTGTCACCATCCCCGGGGACTGAGGTAGCTTTGAGAGTTGAAAAATGCCTGATAATCTTTAATTGTTTATCACTTTTCTTTTTGGGTCATTTACTTGGTCGCAGTACAACAACCTTTCATCATTTTCACATTTCTTGTTAATATTATTTAATTCTTGCCACCAACGCTTAGTTTTTACAAATGCATTTTGTCAGAATCTGTCTAATAAAACACATCTGCTGTCAGATTGGATATAATAATTAGAGACTTGTGTTCTCGGGAAGCTAAATATTAGTTTCAGAGGTACACTGAACAAACTTAGTTAAAATGCACATGAGAGCCTGGAGCCAAATATGTTTTTTTAGCTTTGCATTCTAACTGATGCCAAAACAAAAAAGGTGTTATCCATAATGGTGAAAATCAACATACTGTTTTAAAATGAAAAAGTTGTTCAGCATTCTTAAATGAAAAACAGAATTCTAGAAATAATCAGTCTATCTTCTGGAGGACCAGTTTATTAACGTGAGAATTAATAAGGGGATATATACTTTTAAGAGGTTTCTATTTGCAGCTTGGTCTAATTGATAATGCTTTCCTCTGATTCGAAGGTGGGAGGTTTGAGCCCTGCTCCAGCATTTAAGTGCCAAGTCTAGATTACAGTTCAGTAATGAGGGAATGCTGTGTTGGTGGAAATGATTTTTCTATTCAGGCGTTGAATTAAATTTGCCAGTTCTAGTTGTTTGTGTGGGTACTTCAAATTTTATGGTGCTACCTAGTCTGAGACCTGGGTGTGTGCAGATAGTGGCGTCTTTTTCTCACTGCATAGCAGTACCTGCAGAATGCAATTCATGTTTCATAGACCTTTTCATGGGTTTGCAGCAGCTTGGTAAGGTGCTGCACAAAGACAAGTTATTTATTTCTTTGGCGCAGATCATAATATAACTCTTCTTTTTTTGCTTGGAAATAGTGCTGCAACATCGCCCAATGGCAATGTCAGAGCTTGCAACTACTGACCTGGGGAAATAACAGCGACTAAATATAGCAAATGAAATGTTTACAGGAGGTAGTGTGAGTTCTTTCCAGTGTTAACCTGTCAACAGGGATTGTGGCTTTCACCTCGCCAGCACTCCTGCAAATTAGCACTTTGACAGATAGTGCTGGATGGCTAAGCACCATGAAAGGTAGCTGTGTAGGATCAGCTGGTTAAACTCCAGACGTTTCTCTGAGCACACTCCGGGACCCTGTCTCGCATTAACATTCAGTGAGGAACATTTGTACGTGTGAGGATGCCTCTTCCATATTGGGAAAACAGAAGCTGCTTGTGTTGGTTCCTCAGTGGCTTGATTTGGAAATACTTCAGTAAGGTATCAGGCCTCCTGTTGGCCAATAAGGAACAAAGACTGTCACCGACAAGCAACAAGTTGTTCTGCAGCCAATAAAATTCTTAAAGGCGCAGGTAATAACAGCAGGCACAGTTATTTTATTTATTAATTTAGGGGAATTTGAGCATTGCTGACAGGTCTGTTATTCATTGCCCATGAGAAGCTAATGGTGATAAGCCTTGAGCCTCTGCAGTTGAAGGTGTGTCCACATTGCTGGTGTGGGAGGACTTCCAAGACTAGGACCTAGTGACGATCCATTCGTCTGCGAACAATATGTGTTATATAACTCCAGTGGCAATGTATTTCCAAGTCAAGTGCTGTGTAGCTTGGGAATCTGCAGCTACTAGTCATAGTCATAGAGTCTTAGAAATATACAGCACAGAAACAGGGTTTTCAATCCACCAACTCCATGCCAAAAAATCTTACCTGCCGTAGGCCAGTAGTCCTACATAAAACCCATTTCCCTATTTTCTCCACATTCCAGTAGACTTCCTCCAGATTCTATCACTCCTCTCTATACTGGTTCATCTAATCTCTGACCTTTTGAATAAACGGTTTTTTTTGTATTGGTCACACTTTACAAGAAACCTTTTCACTGAGGTTCTTTCTGTAATTTGGACATTAAGTGCCTAGGTTGACATGCTTGCATTTATAAGGATTGGCTGACTTAGAAAAAGAATTGCATGGTAAATAATTTAGAGCTTCTAGGTTATTTAAGCAGCAAAAAGCCTTTCTATTTCTGGTAAATAGGTAATCAGAACTGTTCGAAAATCAGTAAACATTAGGAACATAAAACAAGTTTCAATATTTTTAAATTGCATATATTCAGTCAAGAACTAAAGACAATCAGAAAAAAATCTTTATTCCTATAAAATAAACTCTGAATTGAGAATTTGAGTTTACATCTTGCTTTATGTGCCTTTGTTTTCCTGATCTGCATTTTAACAACACTTGATCCTGATACAAAAAGGAAAAGCAACATTTCCTTTGAAGCTGAGTTATTTAGTCCTGGTCTGGCCTGTGGTATTTCTAAAGCAAAACTAAAAGATAGTGTCAGTTCTTTTTGTCTGCAATATAAGAGGTAATAAGCTGCTTGAGTGGTGATTATCGGAAATCCTCACTATATCCTCAAATTTATCAAACAGAACAACCTCGTAAAACCATGAGATTTTGAGTTGTGAAGTAAGATTAAAGAAACACAGACTACGGAAAGAATATTTTTAATGGGATCTCAGCAAGATGTGTACAATACTGTTGAGCCAAGTAAATGAAGAATATCAATTTGAATTGAGGCAATTAAGTCAGCCCAGCCAACAGAGATTCAAACTGCGGAAGGACAAATTTTAAGAAGAATATCATGAAGAGCTGGGCCTTGGGAATGTAGAGGTGGTGAGAAAGGGTTTATATGGAAATAATGACTACCTTGATTTACCATAACGCAAGAAAAATTGCACAGCTTAATAAAAGAAGTTGTCCTTGAGCCTTGTAAGAGAAGAGACACTGCATATCTCAATAACAAACAGTTAGATGCCACATTGGGAGAATTGGCTTTTCTGACAATTTAAAATTAACTCCCCCCCCCCCCCCATATATTTAGTTGATGTTTATTTTAAAAAACTGACTCATTTTATTTTTGCTTCCAAAAGTGTAGAATTGAGAGTGAAACAGTCAAATTAATTTTACAGAGCCGAACGCTTTCGTATGAGTTAGAAATACTATTTAGTTCTTATTTGACAGATTTGAGAAAATGTGAATAAGGACACGAGGGAAGGCTTATTAAAATAATAACCTGCCTTTATTTAACAGGTTTTATATCCAACTTCGTTTTCACTTTAATCAAATTAATCTCATAGATGACAATTACCAGCCAGAGGGAGGTGGGGTGATCAATTTGATGATTTCCTCCATGGATATTTTTGCTCTGTTTTAAGGATATCACTTTTCCTTCCATGATCCAGTTGAAGCTGGTGTATATTGCCCTGTATGGAAAGCCTGCAATTAATAGTAAATTGAGTGTGGAGACAGACTAGCAGGGAGCTCTGTGGATGACTTAGCTTAATTACTAATTAGTATGGAATTGCAACCAACATTCAAATTGATCTGTTGTCAGATCAGTTAACGTGATTCACCAACTACCTGGTTAGTCCGCCATTTTAAGCTTTCTTCGTGTTCTAAGTAGCAGCCTGGAAGAAGATAATTTCACTGCTGTTTTCGTAAAAGTAACAATAAATCTAAATAATTTTGCATCCAACCCATTTGCTTCAGAAATCCGCATTTATTATTTTCAAGGCAATATTCATTTCTCCTCTTTTCAGCCTCTCCCCTCCCAATAAACCCCCTCACATAGACAACAGGTTATAACCCTCTGTCAGCATTGATGTAACCATAAATAGGTGAGAATTCTGGGCTGCCCCTCCAACACTTTGAGCTTGTGATCAAGACCTTTGTATTGCTTGTGACAATCACTTGGTGCAAGCTGATATTTTGCATTCTGTCACCTTTATTTTGATTAATTTTACTTAATTTTGATCTCTTCCTGATAACTCTCAAGATCTTTTCCTAGGTCCATATCAGTTTTATTTCTTTCACCGCAAGTTTTAATTCTCTTTTTTTTCTGAAAGTTGCTGATTTTCAGAATCAGAATTAGCTGATTCTATCACTGTCATATGGCATAAAATGTTTTGTTTTGAGGCAGCAATACAGTGCAATAAAAATTATAGATTACAATGAGAAATATAAACATAAATAGTGTAAAGAGACAGTAAAATAATAATGTAGTGTTCATGGATTCATGGACCATTCAGAAATTTGATGGCTGAGTGGAAGAAGCTGTTCCCAGAACATGGAGTGTATGTCTTCAGGCTCCTGTACCTCCTCCTTGATGATAGTAATAAGAAGAGAGAATGTCCTGGATAATAAGGGTTCTTAATGGATCTTAAAGTTGGATTTGGTTGCCAGTCCTCCTCTCTATCTTGTTTTCTTTTCACCTTCTGCCGTTTTTGACATACAGGTGGTTGCATCTTCGACCCTGTTCTAACATCTTCCCTTCAAAGCTCAAATGTACAATGAAGCTTATGGTCTAATAGGAAGCAGTGATCGCTGCCCTCCTGTATACTTCTGAATCATAGACCACTTACAACAGGTCTCTCCCCACACTGGGAAGATTCCACTATCCTTCCTCTGGAAAATCCTCAATTCCATTGGAATAATAAGCAGCTTCTCCCAGACCAACATACCCAGCAGTGACACACACTTTGTATTCATTTAGTTCCAGTGGACGGGCTGTGCCATTTGCATACTGAACATCAGACTCCCGAAATTGACTCTCAATTCTGCCGTGGCAAGAGGTGAACTGAAGGAATGATTCAAGGATTTCTCCAAAGTTTTCCCTCCAACATATGGAAATCCCTGGTTTATGACCATTCAAAATAGCAAAGGAGCATTATGAACTTTGTGTTCATTCATCAGGGGCACATAGAAGGCCATCATATGCTGTAAAAGGAGAAAAAGGAATATGTCAACTCATTGTGTCTTCACCTTCCTGCCTGCTGATCCTCAGTTACCAAAGCTGTGGCAGAGTCATGGGTCTTACATTGGCCTCATCGGAATCTACAGATCTTTACTGGAAGCAGAGGACTGCAGAATAATTTCTTTCCTTGATTGTCCAGCTGCAGGGGCTGTTCTCAATGGATTCCAGTCTTTGCTATCTGAGAACATCTGCAGCGATGGCTTCTCTTTTAGGTGGGCCTTTGCCAATCATATCGATGGCAGGGAAGGGACATATAGATTATCTCCTTGAATGTCCACCCACCATTGGAAACAGGATTTATTTATTAAAAAAATGTTATTTAGCAATTTAAAATAATTGACCTATGAGAAAATGGAACTAATTGCCAAGAAGTAATGTTTTCCTAAGCCCAGAGATTTTACTGCAGTAGTGATACCAGTCCATCGTATCTGTTCTATTTGTGCTCTGTGTTTGTGGTAATTATAGTGTTTATGGTATGTATCAGAGTGTTCCTTTAGGTAAAGAATTAAATCAATTGTGATTTCTGATAATTTACATGAACAGGCAAAACTCCACAACACTGTTCCTTAAAAAAAAATTACCCAGAAGAACTACATTGTTGCTGAATATTTTCAACTGCATGGAAGTTGTTGAGTTCAACAACTGAAGCATTCCTGAGGTGTGACCGACCACTGAGGTACCTAAATCTTCTATTCACAAAAGGATTGTTGTTAGGTAGGACATGGTAGCTAGCAGGATTTTAGTGGAATTTAATTTTAGTTCTTAATCATTGGAAAACACTCCTGAGGTTCTGTTTTTAGAACAATATCTTGTTTATAGTCATACTTTATTGATCCTGAGGGAAATTGGTTTTCGTTACAGTTGCACCATAAATAATTAAATAGTAATAAAACCATAAATAATTAAATAGTAATATGTAAATTATGCCAGGAAATAAGTCCAGGACCAGCCTATTAGCTCAGGGAGGAGTTGTAAAGTTTGATGGCCACAGGCAGGAATGACTTCCTATGACGCTCAATGTTGCATCTTGGAGGAATGAGTCTCTGGCTGAATGTACTCCTGTGCCCAACCAGTCCATTATGTAGTGAATGGGAGACATTGTCCAAGATGGCATGCAACTTGGACAGTATCCTCCATCAGAGAGTCCAGTTCCATCCGCACAACATCACTGGCCTTACGAGTGAGTTTGTTGATTCTGTTGGTGTCTGCTACCCTCAGCCTGCTGCCCCAGCACACAACAGCAAACATGATAGCACTGGCCACCACCGACTCGTAGAACATCCTCAGCATCGTCCGACAGATGCTAAAGGACCTCAGTCTCCTCAGGAAATAGAGATGGCTCTGACCCCTCTTGTAGACAGCCTCAGTGTTCTTTGACCAGTCCAGCTTATTGTCAATTCGTATCCCCAGGTACTTGTAATCCTCCACCATGTCCACACTGACCCCCTGGATGGAAACAGGGGAACAGGGGTCACCGGTACCTTAGCCCTCCTCAGGTCTACCACCAGCTCCTTGGTCTTTTTCACATTAAGCTGCAGATAATTCTGCTCACACCATGTGACACAGTTTCCTACTGTAGCCCTGTACTCAGCCTCATCTCCCTTGCTGATGCATCCAACTATGGCAGAGTCATCCGAAAACTTCTGAAGATGACAAGACTCTGTACAGTAGTTGAAGTCCGAGGTGTAAACAGTGAAGAGAAAGGGAGACAAGACAGTCCCCTGTGGAGCCCCAGTGCTGCTGATCACTCTGTCGGACACACAGCGTTGCAAGCACACGTACTGTGGTCTGCCAGTCAGGTAATCAAGAATCCATGACACCAGGGAAGCATCCACCTGCATCGCTGTCAGCTTCTCCCCCAGCAGAGCAGGGCAGATTATTTTAACGCACTGAGTATTAGTCCGGTGAATGCAACTGGGATAGGAATAGGCTATTGGATGCTCAAATCTCACAGTTTTCCCTTTAACTCTGTTATAAACACTGATGATTATTCTTGAAATATTTCAAGCAAAGTAAAACTTTTAAATAATTTTCTTAAGTTTAATATTCACAAATTTATTAACTCTAATCCTGCTTGCCTACCCCATTTTGACAATATTTCAGTTTATTTTTCCTGTCTGGTTTAACATTTAGTGTATCTCAGTGAGCTCTCTTGCCTTTCCCATCACCTCTTTGCTTTGGAGAATTTTGGCACTGCTTCAGTATGATGTGGATTAATTTAAGAAATCTCAGCACCCTTTCATCTTCAACAATAGTCAAATTATTATTTCCAAATCTTGTAGAATTGGAGTTAAATACTTGAAGGTACGGCATACACGTCATTAATATGTCTGAGTTGTATACAGCACAACAGTAGTGGAAGTTCACATGAGAAGAGATCATTAATGTGGCTATTAAGCTCTCAATACAATAGTATGATCAATGACCAGTATTCAAACCTTACAGTGCCTTGAAGAAGTGTTCAGCCCCCAACCATTCATATAAATGAGTATTACAACCAGTGATTTTGATCCATTTAACTGAGAATTTTTATTTGTGAATCACATGATCCTTTTTTCACAGTAGACTCCCAAAACAGGGAAAATTGTAAAGCATGAAAAACTAAAAATTCAAAAGCTGAAATGTCAGCAGTTCAAAAGTATTCATCCCCCTTTGTTCTGTACCTACTTGAATAGTTCTTACAGCCAGTAGTCTTTCTGGGTAAGTGTCTATTAGCCTTGCACAATGTGATGGAGCAAGATTTGCCCATTGCTCAAGCTGTGCCATGTTAGTTGGGGAGCGGTAGTGGAGAATAATCTTGAGGTCTTACCAGAGATGACGTTAAAGTCAGGTCTCTGACTGGGCCACTCAAAGACATAAATTTTCTTCACTTGAAGACGCTCCATGGTTGTCCTGGCAGTGTGCTTTTGGTCGTCGTACTGCTGAAAGACAAACTTCCTCCTCAGTTTAAGCTTTCCAGCAGAGGCTTATAAATTTTTATCCAGGATCTCTGTATTTAGCATCATTCACCTTTCTATCAATCCTGACCGGATTGCCAGTCCTTGCTGCTGAAAAGCATCCCCATAGCATGATGTTACCTCCACCATACTTTACAGTAGGGATGGTGTTACCTGGCTGATGCACAGTGTTAGATTTGCACGTACTGCTTAGTGTTGAAATCAAGAAGTTCCACTTTAGTCTCATCCGACTACAAGACTTCCTTCCATATCTTTACAGTATCTTCTAAGTGACACTTTGCAAAGTCTTTATGGGCAAGGATATGTTTCTTTTTAGTGGCTGCTACCCAACTAACCTGGCCTAGTTTGAGCAATTTTATCAGGAGGAATGGGCAAATCTAATGGATAAAGCTAATAGAGACTTGTCCAAAAAGACCTGGCTGTAATAGCTGTGAGAGGTGGTTCAACTAAATACTGAGCAAAAGGGGATGAATACTTTCGAACTGCTGACATATCAGTTTTTGAATTTTTAGCTTTTCATGCTTTACAATTTCCCCTGTTTTTTTTGGGGCTCTACTGTGAAAAAAGGAGCATGTGATTCACAAATAAAAATTCTCAGTTAAATTGATCAAAATTGCTGGTTATGAAACTCATTTATGTGACCAAAAGGTTGAGAACTGAATACATTTTCAAGGCACTGTATATTCAGTGCTGTCTGTGTATAGTTTACATGCCCTCCCCGAGATTGTGGGGATTTCCACAAAGATTTCTGGTTTCCACCCATGTCCCAAAGATGTGATGGTAGATTAATCAGGCACTGTAGATTGTCCCTGGTCTAGTTGGGTGGCAGGAAATTTGGGAGCTAGGAGTTGGTTGGGAGTTGATGGTCAGGTAAGAAAGTGTGAAAATGGGGCTGATGGAATATCTCTGAGAGTGGGATAGGTTCAATGAGTTGAATGGCCTGCACCTTCATTGTGGGCAAATTTGACAATGTGTGAAATATTTAATTAGAACTGTCATCATAGCTATAGTTAGGGATTGTTAGGGATGAGATTACAGAGTACCTGGAGGCACATGACAAGATAGGCCTAAGACAGCATGGTTTCCTGAAAGGAAAATCTTGTCTGACTAACCTTCTGCAATTTTTTGAGGAAATTACAAGCAGGGTAGATAAAGGAGATGTCGTAGATATGATGTACTTGGATTTTCAGAAGGCCTTTGACAAGGTGCCACACATGAGGCTGCTTAGCAAGATAAGAGTCCATGGAATTACAGGGGACTTACTAGCATGGGTAGAGCATTGGCTGATCAACAGAAAACAGACAGAAAACAGGGAATAAAGAAATCCTATTCTGGCTGGCTGCCAGTTACCAGTGGAGTTCCACAGGGGTCAATGTAGGAACCACTGCTTTTTATGATGTATGTCAATGATTTGGACTATGGGATTAATAGATTTGTGGCTAAATTTGCCAATGAAACATAGATAGGTAGAGGAGCGGGTCATGTTGAGGAAACAGAGAGCCTGCAGAGAGACTTAGATGGTTTAGGGGAATGGGCAAAGATGTGACAAATGAAATACAATGTTGGAAAGTGTATGGCCATGCACTTTGGTGGAAGAAATAAATGGCAGACTATTATTTAGATGGGGAGAGAATTCAAAATGCCAAGATGCAAAGGGACTTGGGAGTCCTTGTGCAGGATACCCTAAAGGTTAACCTCCAGACTGAG
Organism: Mobula birostris; assembly: GCF_030028105.1. NCBI lineage: Eukaryota > Metazoa > Chordata > Chondrichthyes > Myliobatiformes > Myliobatidae > Mobula > Mobula birostris. The sequence goes on along the minus strand of NC_092372.1, from coordinate 193,827,346 downwards.
TCGGTGGTGAAGAAGGTGAATGCAATGTTGGCATTCATTTCTAGAGGTATAGAATATAAGAGCAGGGATATGATGTTGAGGCTCTATAAGGCTTTGTGAGACCACACTTGGAGTATTGTGTGTAGTTTTGGGCTCCTTATTTTAGAAAGGATATACTGACATTGGAGAGGGTTCAGAGAAGATTCATGAGAATGATTCCAGGAATGAAAGGGTTACCATATGAGGAACATCTGACAGCTCTTGGGCTGTATTCCCTGGAGTTCAGGAGAATGGGGGGGGGGGGCGGATCTCATAGAAATATTCTGAATGTTAAAAGGCCTGAACAGATTAGGTTTGGCAAAGTTATTTCCCATGGTAGGGGAATCTAGGACAAGAGGGCACGGCTTCTGGATTGATGGACGTCCATTTAGAACTGAGATGTGGAGAAATTACTTTAGTCAGAGGGTGGTAAATCTGTGGAATTTGTTGCCATGAGCAGCTGTGGAGGCCAAGTCATTGGGTGCTTTTAAGGCAGAGATAGATAGGTTCTTGATTAGCCAGGGCATCAAAGGGTATGGGGAGAAGGCAGGGGAGTGGGGGATGACTGAAAGAATTGGATCAGCCCATGATTGAATGGCAGAACAGACTCGATGGGCTGAATGGCTTACTACTGCTCCTGTATCTTATGGTCCTATGGAAGATATGCAGCATGATGTAAGAACCTAGGATGAGTTCGCTGCAGATGTGTTGGAGGCAGAGAGGTAGGTTCCAGGTGGCCGTCAAGCAGAAATTGGATAAACGTTTGGTGAGGAAAGTTTTGCAAGACTATGTAGAAAAGACTAGGATGAACCTTGATTTGCACTTCTAGGGACCTGGCGTTGAGATAATGAATCTAGTGGCCTTTTTAATAAAATAACCATTCTATGATTTAACAAAACAACTCAATCTCTTTCTTTCAGCGGCAATATATTAGTCTGGCATTTGTAGCTGTGCCGTTCAGGATTCACAGACCAGAACATAGAACACTACAGCACATAGACTAACCCTTCTGCCCATCTAGTCAATGCCAAACTATTGAACTGCACCCACTCCATAGCCCTCCATACCCCTCCTATCCAAATTTCTCTTAGATGTTGAAATCAAACCCGCATCCACCTCTTCTGCTGGCAGCTCGTTCCACACTCTCACCGCCCTCTGAGTGAACAATTTCCCCCTCATGTTCCCCTTAAGCATTTCACCTTTTACCCTTAACCCATGACCTCTAGTTCTAGTCTCACCAAACCTCAGTGGCAAAAGCTTGCTTGCATTTACCCTATCTATCTATCATCATCATTATGCCATGTCACATGGGCAAATATGGTCTTTGACCATGATTGCTGCTGGCAAATATTTCTACAGAAGTGGTTTACCATTGCCACCTTCTGGGCAGTGTCGATGCAAGACAGGCGACCCCAGCCATTATCAATACTCTTCTGGGATTGTCTGTCTGGCATCAGTGATCGCATAACCAGTACTAGTGATGTGCACCAGCTGCTCATACGACCATCCACCACAGCCCCCATGGCTTCACGTGACCCTGATCATTGGGGGGGGGGGGGGGGAGGTTAAGCAGGTGGTACACCTTGACCAATGGTGACCTGCAAGCTAGCGGAGGGAAGGAGCGCCTTACACCTCCTTTGCTAGTGACATATCTTCACCTTGTCACCCTCCCCTATTGACACCCCTTATAATTTTATGTACTTCCATCAAATCTCCCCTTATTCCCCTGTGCTCTAGGGGATAAAGTCCTAACCTAACCTTTCCCTGTAACTTGGGTCCCCAAGGTAATGTAAATTATTTTGTGTTTGAATGCAAACAATTACTCGTTTGTAAATTCTGTAATTATTAATACAGTGGTAAGTACGATGACTAAGCAAGGAGGGGGAGCACCAACATCTCCATGGGTAGGAACAGGACATAATTTGAGTAAAAATTTTGTTACTTGACCTTTTTAAAAGAATTGCCTTCAATTCTGTGCAAATATTGCAGTTCCCCATGAGGTGATGAATTATTTTGCAACACAGCTATTTGTTGTAAAGAGACGATACATTTTGAAAGAAATGTTTCACCAAGTTGGCCTGTTGTATCAACATAATGACAGTGCAATGAATCATCCGCAACCACTGGATCATTCTCATCAGAGTGTTCAGCATGAAAGTTCCCCACTAACCAAAGTGGAGCCAATTACTGACACTTTACTGGACATTAGTTATAAGTTACCAGTGTTAATAATACAGTAATTGTTAGTGCTTCTAGTATGATGATCTGCAAATATGCTAATACAACTATCTGCAAAAAAACTTAGTAACAGTACTAACTCTGCAGCACATTGCCTTACAGTGCCAGTGATCACCGGTTAGGGTTCGATTCCCATGCTCTCTGTAAAGAGTTTGTATGTTCTCCCCGTGACTGCATGAGTTCCCTCCGGGTGCTCCAGTTTCATCCCACATTCCAAAGATGTATGGTCAGAGTCGGTAAGCTGTGGGCGTGCTAGGCCGATGTCGGAGATATTCTGACACTCGCAGGGGGCCCCTGCACGATCCTCTCTGATTTGATTTGACACATTTCACTGTATGTTTCAATGTATGTGTGACAAATAAAACTAATCTTTAACTCTGCAGAAACATTTAAATTATTTCTCATTTGTTTTTGAAGCCTGGGCCCAATGGGGTTTTGAAACTGAGTAAAAAATCAAATTGCACCTGTAGTTTATTCACAGAGAACAGCTACCCATTTCTGAAATGTTTCTGTTTGTGTAGTAAGTTGGGCACACTGAGGCACAGCCAGTAGAGATTCTTGCCTCACAGTTCCAACAGTCCGGGTTCAATCCTGAAGCCTGTTGCTGTCTGTGGAGTTTGTAAGTTACCACTGTGTCTGTGTGGGTCTCCTCCCAGATCCCAAAGATTTATGGGCTGGTCAATCAATCAGCCACTGTAAGTTGACCCCTAGTGGGTATGCGAGCAGTGGAAGGTGTGGAGAATAGGTTACAGCTATAACTACAGTTTCAATAGGCCAAAGGCTGGAGGGAAATATAGAAATAATAAAACGGCGATTTGTATTTCATGTTAAAAGTCCAAAAATTCTGCCTTTTCACAAGCTGTGTTCTCACTGCAAGTTCAAGTTTCCTTTCCATTAGCTATCGCAGAGGGAAGAAGATGGTTTTCACACTTGGGATTGTATATGAGACTGAGCTGAGCTTCCAGTTCCATCATTCTGTTCACCCAGCCTAGGCCCAATTCCCATTCCTCATCATTTTCACATTTTTTTAAACTGTTTCTTTACACCAAGAGATTCTTGGAATTGGCTTGGTAAGGATGTTCCAATTATCTACTTAGAACTGCAAAACTTTCTCTGTTAGGGCAAGCGTTAAAACACTTACCTATGTGTATGTAGGCCCCTCTCACTGCAGCACACCTTCCACTCGATTCGCAACGCCATACACAACCAGACCATCATTGAGGCCCCAAACAACGATCTCAAGTCCCCTGAGAACACTCTTTTTATACCCTCTCCACTGATATAAAATTCCTCAGGAAGTGGACCAATAAATTAGCACCAACTCAAACTACAGGGCCAGAACCAATCATCATGAGTCTCACCCCTGTGTTCACCTAACTTCAATGTTCCCACTGCTGTACTCTCATGGATGTCACATTGGGTTTCCACTATGTGTTGCATTCTCATTGACCACGGTAGTGAGCCTTTTGTCAAGCACAAAGATTAACCCTTTACAATGCATGTCCTGGCTAGTGTCCCATTAGCATCCATCTTCAAACATTAGGAGGCAAAGGAGATGCTGGAATCTGGAGCATAAAACAAGCTGCTGGAGGATCTTAGTGGATCAGGTGGAACCTATGGAGGGAAACTGTCAATGTTTTGAGTCAAGACCTTTTTTTGCCCATTATGCTGCTGGCGTTTATGGCAGCAATGAAGGGCCTCCATCTCTGTTGGTGTTCGTGGCTTCCTTCATCATCATGTCAGTAGCTTCCTCTCAGTTTACTGTCAGTCACGCAAGTCCTGGGTGGAGACTCAGGAATACCGTCGCACACCGATGTAGTAATATTCTTCATTGCTGTTTCTGTAACTGTTTTGCTTGACCGGTCAGGATTGTTAACCCTGAGCTGAACCCCCGTACCTGGAGGATCAGTGCACCGCTCTCAGTCTGGCCTCTACCCTTTCACCTGTTTGCCATGGGTGACCCTACCAAGAGCCAAAGCATAAAGCCCTGACTCCAGCCAGCATAGGTCTCAGGGTCATTGATGCAGGCAGGCCTCAAGTTGTGGCCCCCTTGGAGGCAAGACCCTCTATCTATACATTAAATATTAGCTCATCTGAATCTCTGTTGGTCACTTCACATTTTGCACTAAATCCCCTCTCTATTGTTTCTAGGCTGCTTGGTTTATACTGTCATATGTTCCCTAATACCTAATAAGTCAAACTCTTAAATTTAAATCCTTCATAGAGTCATCTCTCCCTGCACCTGTAACTTTTCCAGCCCATTAACACACAGTCGTATGATTTTTCTCTCACCCTTGCTTCCTGTGTGTTTCTTACACTCCCCTCCCTCCCCCTCCCCACCACCATTGGTCCACTTCTGGCAGCTGTACTTGCATTTGTCTACATTTCACACCCTGAATGACATATTCGTGTACCATTTCTGCTTTTTCACCATGCCAGCTTTCCAAATGAGCCTTACTCCTTTGCTTTCTGACCACACACTGTTACACTATTCCTTTTCAAATAAGTATTGACTTCTCATCTGGAAGCTGTTCTGCATTTTGTTTCCACAATTAATCTTGAATTCATTTCATGTTCTAATGATCTTTGAACATACGAAAAAGATCTTCCCCAAATCGCCTTTTCTTTCTGCTGCGACATTAGCTTTGTGAAAATCCATTGCATTTAGCAGCTCAATTAACAGTGGAAGTAATCCTTCCTGAAAATCAAGAAGTATGCAGATGCTGAAATCCAAAACAAGAACAGAAAATGCTGGATAGACTCAGCAAGTCAGGCTGCATCTGTGGGAATAGAATAAGAGTCGACATTTCATGTCAAAGACCCTTTTTCACACCTAAAAAGGAGGAAAAATAATCTCATGAAGCTGCAGTGAAGATTGGGGAAAGGAGTATTTCTGAGAGGGTAAAACCAGAGTGACCATGGGGATAAGTTGTAAATAGGTTCTCTGGTCTGAGCAAACAGGAGCTTTGAGCTGGAATGTGTGAACATTGACAAAAGTCCATTATTTAGGATGAGGTTTCAGAGTACTAGGAGGTACATGATAACACAGGCCAAAGTCAGCATGGTTTCCTTGAGGAGAAATCTTGCCTGAAAAATCAGTTGGAAGTCTTTGAGGAAGTAACAGGTTAGGAATTCCTGTGGTGTTACAGGAGAGGTACTAGCATGGATAGATTGGCTGACAGGCAGGACGCAAAGAGCCAGAATAGAGGGAGTCTTTTCCAGTTGGCCGCCGGTGACTAGTGGTGTGTCGCAGGGGTCAGTGTTCAAACTGCTTTTTTCATGTCAAATGTCAGTGATAAGGATGACGGAATTGTTGGCTTTGTAGGCAAATTTGTGATGATACAAAGATAGGTGGAGAGACAGATAATGTTTCAGAAGCAGGGGGTCTGCAGAAGGACTTAGATTAAGAGAATGGGCAAAGAAGTGGCAGATGGAATATTGTGTCGGGAAGTGTATGGTCATCCACTTTGGTAGAAGGAATAAAAGTATAGAACATTTTCTAAATGGGGAGAACACTCAAGAATCAGAGTAACAAAGGGACTTTGGGAGTCCTCTTACAGGATTTCCTAAAGCAGGGTCCATGGACCCCTTGCTTAATGGTATTGGTCCATAGCTTAAAATAGGCTGTGAATCCTACCCAAAGGGTTAACTTGCATGATGCGTCAGTGGTGAGGAAGGCAAATGCAATGTTAGCATTCATTTCGAGAGGACTAGAATATATAAATACAAGGATGGAATGCTGAGGCTTTGGCATTGGTCAGACCGTCCTTAGAGTATTGTGTGGACCTCCTGTCTAAGAAAAGCTGTGCTAGCATTGATGAGGGTCTAGGGGAGGTTTATGAGCAGGATTCTGGGAATGAAAGGGTTAATGTAAGGGTTGCTGGCTGTGGACCTGTACTTGCTGGAGTTTAGAAGACTGAGGGCGGATCTCTTTGAAACCTATTGAATACTGAAAGGCCAAGGTGGACTTGGATCTGCTCCATTTTGCCTACCGGCATGACAGGTCAACAGCGGATGCCATTTCATAATCATAGTCATACTTTATTGATCCCGGGGGAAATTCATTGGCTCCACTCAGCCTTGTAACATCTGTACAGTAAAGATGCATACATCAGGATGCTCTTTATCGACTACAGGTCTGCATTCAATACTATCATCCCCTCAAAACTAATCAATAAGCTCCAAGACCTAGGCGTCAATATCTCCTTGTGCAACTGGATCCTGAATTTCCTCACTTGCATTTCCTACTCTCTTTATACTTATGACTGTGAGGTTACGCACAGCTCTGATGCCTTATTTAAGTTTGCTGACGACACTACTGATTTTGGCTGAATCAAAGGCGATGAATCAGCATACAGTGGGAGATTGAAAGTCTGGCTGAATGATGCTGTAGCAACAACCTCTTGTTCAATGTCAGCAAAACCAAGGAGCTGATTATTGACCAGAGGAGGAGGAAACTGAAATTCCATGAGCCAGTCCTCATCATGGGATCAGACATGGAGAGGTCAGCAACTTTAAATTTTAATCTTTAAATTCCTTGGTGTTATCACTTCAGAGGATTTGTCCTAGGTCCAGCATGTAAGTGCAATTACAAAGAAGCCATGACTCTGCCTCTACTTTCTTAGAAGTTTGCGAAGACTCAACACGTCATCTAAAACTTTGACAAACTTCTATAGATGCACAGCGGAGATTATACTCATTGATTGCTTTACAGCCTGGTATGGAAATACTAATCCCCTTGAATGGAAAAGCCTGTAAATAGTAGTGGATATGGCCCAGTCCATCATGGGTTAAGCCCTCCCTACCATTGAGCAAATCTGTAAGGAGCGCTGTCACAGAAAAGCAGTATCCATTTTCAAGGATCTCCATCATCCCATCACTCTCTCTTCTTGCTGCTGTCATCTGGAAGGAGGTGTAGGAGCCTCAGGTGCACAGCACCAAGTTCAGGAACAGTTATTACCCCTCAAACACCAGGCCCTTGAATCAGAGGAGATAACTTCTCTCAAATTCACTCACCTCAACTCTGAACTATTCCCACAAACTAGGTCTCTTCATCTCATTTTCTCAATTCTTATTGCTTACTTATTTATTATTAATATTGTTTGTTTTTTTTTGTATTTACTCTGTTGTCTTTTGTACATCGGTTGTTTGTCTTGCTGTGTGCAGTTTTTCATTGATTCTGTTGTGCCTCTGTATTTACTGTGAATGACTAAAAGAAAAAGAATCTCAGGGTAGTATATGGTGACATATATGCACTTTTATAATAAATATACTTTGAACTTTGAGTGAATGTGGAGAGGATGTTTCCTATTGTGGTGGAGTCTTAAGACCAGAGGGTGCAGCCTGAGAATAGACAGACATCCCTTTAGAACAGAGATGAAGAGGAATTTCTTTAGCCAGAGGGTGGTGAATGTGTGGAATTTGCTGCCACAGATGGCTATGGAGGCCAAGTCATTGGGTATATTTAAGGCAGAGGTTGATAAATTCTTGATTAGTCAAGAACAATGGTTATGAGGAGAAATTAGGAGAATGGGGTTGAAAAGCATAATAAATCAGCCATGATGGAATGGCCTTTGACAAGATGCCACACATGAGGCTACTTAACAAGCTACAAGCCCATGGTATTACAGGAGAGATTCTAGCATGGATAAAACAGTGGCTGATTGGCAGGAGGCAAAGAGTGGGAATAAAGAGAGCCTTTTCTGGTTGGCTGCCAGTGAGTAGTGGTGCTCCACAGAGGTCTGTGTAGGGACTGATTCTTTTTACGTTATATGTCAATGATTTGGATGATGAAATTGATGGCATTGTTGCAAAGTTTGCAAATGATATTAAGAAAGGTAGAGGGACAGGTAGTTTCAAGGAATTAGGCTACAGAAGGACTTAGACAGATTAAGACAATGGGCACAGAAATAGCAGATGGAATACAGTGTCAGAAGTGTATGGTCATGCACATTGGCAGAAGAAATGAAAGGGTTGACTGTTTTCTAAATGAAGAGAAAATACAAAAAACTGAGGCGCAAAGGGACTTTGGAATGCTTGTGCAGGGTTCCCTAAAGGTTAATTTGCAGATTGAGCTGTGGTGAGGAAGGCAAATCTGATATTAGCATTCATTTCAAGAGGACTAGAATACAAAAGCAAGGATGTAATGTTGAGACTTTATAAAGCACTGGTGAAGCCTCACTTCGAGTATTGTGAGCAGTCTTTTGGCCCATTGTCTTAGAAAGGATGTGCTGTAAATGGAGAGAGTTCAAAGGAGGTTCAAGAAAATGACTCCTGGGTTAAATGGCTGGTCATATGAAGAGCATGAAAAGCCTTGACAGAGTGCATGTTTCCTATGATGGGAGAGTCTAAGACCAGAGGACACAGAGGGGCGTCCTTTTAGAATGGAGATGAGGAGGGATTTCTTTAGCCAGAGGGTGGTGAATCTGTGGAATTCTTTGCTGTGGAGGCCATATTTATGTATATGTGAGGCAGAGGTTAATGGATTCTTGATTGCTCATGGCATGAAGGGACACGGGGAAAAGGCAGGAGATGGGGGCTGAGAGGAAGATTGGATCAGCCATGATGAAATAGCAGAACAGACTTGATGGGCCAAATAGCCTAATTCAGTCCCTATGTCTTTTGGTCTAAAGATCATAGACAAAAGAATATGTGAGTTGCAAAATGCAGAGGAGGAGGACAAGAAATGGGTAAAGGAAAATCTTAAAGATTCAAAAAAAAAATATATTAAGACCATAAAGGTAATTAGGGTTATATTGACCTCTTTAAGGATGTGTGTACTAAAAAATAGGAGGGATTTCAAATGAATACTTTTCTGTCTTTAGTGTAGAAAAAAATGGAAATGAGTGAGTTCAGGAGGGAAAGAATTGGAGATATCAACATTACAAAGGAAGAGATGCTGGACAGCCTGAAATTTGAAAAAGTGAATGTATGGGCAGGACCTAACTAGGCATATCCAGGAATGTTCTGGGAAGCAAGGGAGGAGATTGCTGATTTTTGTATCTTCTTTGGACATAAGCAAGGTACTGGATGTCTGAATGCTAACGTTGTACCTTAATTTAAGAAGGGTAGCTTGGGATAAGCCAGAGATCTACAGGCTAGTGAGATTTGCATCAATGGTGGGAAAGTTTATTGGTGTAAGGTCTTCTGAGAGACAACATTAAATTACATCTGGAAAGGCAAGGACTGATTAGGGATAATCAGCATGACTTTGCATGTGAAAAATCATGTGCCTCAAATTTGAATATGTGACCATTGAAACTGATGAGGGCAAGGCTATAGATGTTGTCTATGTGGAATTTAGCAAGACCATTGACAAAGTCCTGCACAATGCTGTGGTCTAGAAGGTTTGAACACATGGGATCTAGGGTAAGCTGGCCAAATGGATTTTTAAAAAAAAGTTGGCTTGTTGGTAGGAGCCGAAGAGTGGTAGTGGGGGTATTTTCACACTGGAGGTCTGTGACTCATGGTGTACTGCTGGGACCTCTGTTGTATAACATGTATATTATTGACTTGGATGAGAATGTAGGTTGCATGATTAGTAAGTTAGCAGATGACTTAAGCATTGGTGGTGCAGTGGACAGTGAAGATGCTTGTCTAAGGGTTACAAATGGATATAGACCTTAAGACAAAGTAGCGGAATTAGACTATCAAGTCTACTTTGCCAATATAGGTCAACTGTGAAAGTGGCCAAGAGAATGGTAGGCAGAATTTATTTAACAGAAGTGTGAAGTATTGCATTTTGGGAAGTTAAACCAGGGCAGTATCTACAGAGTGAATTGTCATTCCCGGTTGAACAGAGAGACCTAGGCGTTCAAGTATACAGTTCCCTGAAAGTGATGCAGCATTAATGTAAGCAAATAGGATTTGTATGGATAGAATGTAGCTTGGTCAGCATAGACATAGTCTGCCAAAGAACCTTTTTCTCTGCTGTAAAACTCTTTGACTCTATTGTCACATCATAAAAGAACATTCATTGAAATTTGCCACTGTAGCACTAAATACAATAATAGGTTTGAGATGTAGTCTTTGGAGCAATCCAGTGACCTTGATAGGGATTTGTTAAGATATAATTTTCATCTCCCAAAAAAAACATTATTTTTTGTCATTTTAAACCTTCATTACCTTCCTTTGGACATTTTTCTTCCCTTCAACCATTCCTACATCCACCCGTTTCCCCCCGCCCATCACATTGTTTCTTTCCCCTTCCCTGTAATCTCCATTTGTCCATCACCCACACACTCTCACTGCGTCTCCTCCCTTCACTATTCCCACCTGCTCAACCCCACCTTTTCATGGCTCCATGTTCCACCTTCCTTTCCTGTCAGATCCCATCATCATCTGCAGCCTCTTGTTGCCTCCACCTACCTCAGCTCCTTTCGCTGTTTCCACCCTTCCCTCCCGCTTCTGCTCCACCTGCTAATCGGACCCTCCTCACCTGATACCATTTGCCAACTTTTGTTCCTCCTTTTCACATCTTTATACGGACCATCTCCACTCTACTCTTTCAATCCAGATGAAGGGTTCAAACCGAAGCATCGACTGAGCTGAAGCATTTCCATTTACCAATGCCTGATCTGCTGAGTTCCTTCATTTTTTCTCCAGATTCTGGCATCTGCCATCACTTGTGTCTCTCCTCATACATTTATGATTTTGTGATTACTTCTTGTCTCATTCAATATACAATATCATTTAAAGTGCGTTCAACGTGGGCACATCATTAGGTCAATGGCAGCTCTTTTCCTTGGCGGAAAGTGCGGGTAACCCCAAGGCCTAAGTGCAGTGACATCCTAATCATTCTTCCATCTTATGAGTTTAAGCTTTTTGACTATTGTGGAACATTTGTACGTACCACTCTTTCATTGCAGTGACTATGGCAAATATCCTTTTTGAATAGCAGAGAAGGCACGTAGAATAACGTAGTGTGGAAACAAGCCCTTTAGCCCAGTCAGTCAAGATACCCATTTAGTTCCACTTGACCTTGTTTAGCCCAGATCCCTTTAAACCTTTCTATCCTTGTCCCTGTCCAACTATATTTTAAATGTTATCACTTTACCTGCCTCAACCAGTTCCTCAGGCCATTTGCTCTATGCACGTATCATTCTCTGCATGAAGAAAATACCCCTCATGTTTCTTTTAAATCTTTCCTCTCTCCCCTTAAACCTATGCTGTCTCATTTTTGAGTCTGTTTCCCTGGGAGAAAAGACTAGCATTCACCTTATCTTTGCCCCTCTTGATTTCATCACTTTTATAAGGTTGCCCTCAGTTGCGTATACTCCAATAAATAAAATCCTAGCCAGCCCCATCCCTCTCTAACTCGGGTCCTCAATTGGGCAGCCTACTACTTCTGTTTTTTTATATTCACTTAACTAATACGACAAATTGAAACACATTTCAAACAAGCTGCTATTGCAACTGAAAAACACCAGGAGTAGCTTTCAACTGGAGAGGATGCACTCCAGATTACTACAGGAAACAAGGGAAGAGGTTGGAGTATGGCAGAAGTTGTTCCATTGTTCAAGAAAGGTAATGTGGATGATACTGGGAATGATCGTCCAGTGAGTCATACCACAGTGACGGGAAAATTAATAGAGAGGATTCTTAGGGACAGGATATGTGAGCATTTGGAGAATTATAGTCTTGCTTTGGATGGTCGGCATGGCTTTGTGAGTGACAGCTCATGCCTTCCAAGCCTAACTGAGTTTTTTTGAGGGGGTGATAAAGAAAATAGTTGAAGGTAGAGCAGTGGATGTGGTATATATGGATATTAGTAAGGTGTTTGATAAACTATCTCACGGTAAGCTCATCCAGAAAGTCACAAGGCATGGGATCCATAGAAACTTGGCTGTGTGGATTCAGAACTGGCTTGCCTACAGAAGACAGAGGATGATAGTCAACAGAGCCTATTCTACCTGGATGTCAGTGACCAGTGGTGTTCCACAAGGATCTGTCCTGGGACTGCTGTTCTGTGTGACTTGTATAAATGACTTGGGTGAGGAAGTAGAAGGGTACGTTAGTAAGTATGCCAATGACTCAAAAGTTGATTGTGTTGTGAATAGTGTAGAAGGTTATCATAGTTTACCACAGGGTGCAGAGTTGGGCAGAGAAGTGGCAGATGCAGTTCAATATGGAAAAGTGTGAACAGATAGATTTTGGATTATTGAAATTGAAGGCACAGTATAAGGTTAATTGCAGGATTCATAGCAGTGTTGAAGAACAGAAAGATCTTGCGGTCCACGTCCATAGATTCCTCAAAGTTGCTGTACAAATTGATAGGATTAAGAAGGCGTATGGTGTGTTGGCCTTCGTTAGTCGAGACCATGAAATATCATTGCAGCTCTATAAAATACTGGTTAGACCACACTTGGAGTATTGTGTTCACTTCTGGTTACTTCATTACAGGGAGGATGTGGAAACTTTGAGAGGATGCAGAGTTGGTTACCAGGATGCTGCCTGGATTAGAGAACACGTCATATGAGGAAAGGTTGTACAAGCTAGGGCTTTTTGCTTTGGAGTAATGGAGGATGAGAAGTGACTTGATAAGAGGATATAAGATTATGAGGGGCATAGTCAAAGCGGTCAGCCAGCACCTCTTTCCCAGGGTGGCAGTGCCCATTACCAGAAGACATCTGTTTCTGAGTCAGGGTAAATTTAAGAGGGATGTCAGAGGTAGGGATTTTTATGTATGGTTATAGATACCTGGAATACACTGTCTGGGCTGATGTTGGAGGCTGATGCAATAGGGACGTTGAATAGCCACATGGATATAAGGAAATTGGAGGGTTATGGGCTGTGTATGAGGGAAGGGTTAGATTGATCATGGTGTATGTTTATATTGGTTGACACCTTGTGGGCCAAAGAGCCCACACTGTGCTGCATTGTTCTACGTTTTATGTTCTAACCACGCTACCTGTATGGTAAGGTGCCTGAGTGAATATCTTGCTAGATTTTCATCCTGTTGAAATGAAAGGCAGGAAAATGGACCAGGTTTTCCAGTGGGAGGGTGTTCACACCGCACCGTTCCTGTCCAGGTTGCACACTGAAAGGTACCCACAGAGTTTCTAAAGCTGTAGTAATCAAATAATTTAGCATTTATCCTTGAAATTTCAAAGTAGTCCTAATTTTCTTGCTTGTAGTTATTGATTGTTACAGATTTTCATCTTGGATAATTACTTGACTTTGCCTGTGAGGTAAATACAGTATGCAGCCAGATAATAATCAGTGCTGTAATTTGTCTGCCTACAGGCCAACAATAATGAGATCCAATCTGGGGATCATTTGCAAGGTTTTCCTTTTCCATTTTATTTATATTTCCTGTCATTTGAATTTGGAATTGTTCATGGAATTTTTTTTTTCTTGTTTTCTTCTGTAGCAAATAAGTTGCAGACATGGGGAAAGTGTTGATGTAACCAGCCCAAAGGAGCTGTTCCTGTCTTTGCTGTTCCTAAAAACTGATAAACTCTTCTTATAACAGAATCAGTTTCACTTGTTGTTCTGAAATTGGTGCCGAATTTTCTTTATTTCTGCACAAGTATAGGGTTATCATAATTCCCATTCTTTTAGGAAAAGGATCTGTCAACCAAAAGACTGTGTAGGTGTTGGGAATGTGGAGCAAGAAACGAACTCAACGGAGGGAAATGGATGGATGAAGTTTCCTTCTTCATCTAGAACTACAAACGTAGATTGAAAGATAGAGATGAGACAGCCAATTTTACATTAATATGAAAATACTGTGTGAAACCAGGTGGCAAAGCTGTTTCAACTCAGTAAAGTACTTACTGCAATATTTGGAAAATATACATAAATATTTTATAAGTGGTATACCGCATATGTTTTAGCTCGTATCCTGGGACTCGGTGTTAAGTTATGTGTGTAGAACTCTGGTAATGAATGTTAGTGATAATGATGTGTTTTATTAAGTTAATTTTAAAAATAGCCTAACTTAACAAAACACCTATTTGCTGAGGTTCCAGAGAACTGAGTTGATGAGTGACAGAAGAGAGCTCACATTCCGATCCTAATTGGTGTGTTTATTTAGGTTTCAGAGCAGTGGTCTTTGTTTACGTGCTAGACTGGCCCTTAAAGATGATGCCAGCCTGAGAGGCGGTCAGGTCTGCAAGTCAACAATTGGCGCTGAGGCAAAGCCGAGGAGACAGATGTCAGGCAGAGCAGTGGTAGTAGGGGACTCCATAGTGAGAGGTACAGAAAGGGGTTTCTGTGGCAACAGGCAAGATTTAAGGATGGTGTGTTGCCTCCTTGGAGCCGGGATCCAGGATGGCACGGACCGATTGGAGGGAATCCTCAAGAGTGAAGGTGAACATCTGGAAGTGGTGGTGCATGTCGGCACAAATGACGTGGGGAAGAAGAGGAAAGACATTCTACAGCGCGACTTCAGAGAACTCGGAAGAAGGCTGAAAAGCAGGACTTCCAGGGTGGTCATCTCCGGTTTGCTTCCAGTTCCTCGTGCTGGAGTGGGCAAGAACAGGGAGATAATGGATCTGAATGTGTGGCTGAGGAACTGGCGCAGGAAGCAAGGATTTACATTCTTGGACCACTGGGGTATGTTTCGGGGTAAGGATGAATTGTACAAAAGGGATGGGTTGCACCTTAATAAGCGGGGCACCAGCATTCTGGCAGGCAGGTTTGCCTCTGCAACACGGGTGTGTTTAAACTAAGTAGTGGGGGGGAGGGGACGAACTGGAAACATAAGGATGGAGATAAAGGGAAAGTGAGAATAAGAAAAGTTAAGAATGACAGCAGAATCAACAGAGCAGAAAGCTCAAGAAGGGATCGTACAGTATGGCCAAGTGAAATAGGAACTGATATGGGAGGTGAGGGGAGTAAGGAATTAAAAGTATTGTATATGAATGCACGGAGTATAAGAAATAAAGTGGATGAGCTTGAGGCACAGTTGGAAATTGGTAAGTATGATGTTGTGGGAATAACAGAGACATAGCTTCAAGTGGACAGGGCCTGGGAAATGAATATTCAAGGATAAACGTCCTATCGAAAGGACAGACTGATGGGCAGAGGGGGTGGGGTGGCTCTGTTGGTGAGGAATGATATTCAGTCCCTTGCGAGGGGGGACATAGAATCAGGAGACGTAGAGTCAGTATGGATAGAACTGAGAAATTCTAAGGGTAGAAAGACCCTAATGGGAGTTATCTACAGGCCCCCAAACAGTAGTCTGGATGTAGGGTGTAAGTTGAATCAAGAGTTAAAATTGGCATGTCACAAAGGTAATGCTACAGTTGTTATGGGGGACCTCAACATGCAGGTAGACTGGAGGAATCAGGTTGGTGCTGGACCCCAAGAAAGAGAGTTTGTGGAGTCCCTCCGAGATGGATTCTTAGAACAGCTTGTACTGGAGCCTACCAGAGAGAAGGCAATTCTAGATTTAGTGTTGTGCAATGAACCGGATTTGATCAGGGACCTCGAGGTAAAGGAGCCATTAGGAGGTGGTGACCATAATATGATAAGTTTTAATCTACAATTTGAGAGGGAGAAGGGAAACTCGGAAGTGTCAGTATTACAGTTGAACAAAGGGAACTATGGTGCTATGAGGGAGGAGCTGGCCAAAGTTCAATGGAACAATACCCTAGCAGGGATGACAGTGGAACAGCAATGGCAAGTGTTTCTGGGAACAATGCGGAAGGTGCAGGATCAGTTCATTCCAAAGAGGAAGAAAGATCCTAAGGGGAGTAAGGGGAGGCCGTAGCTGACAAGGAAAGTAATGTACAGTATAAAAATAAAAGAGAAGAAATATAACATAGCAAAGACGAGTGGGAAGCCGGAGGATTGGGAAACTTTTAAAGAGCAACAGAAGGTAACTAAAAAGGCAATACGCAGAGAAAAAATGAGGTACAAAGGTAAACTAGCCAAGAATATAAAGGAGGATAGTAAAAGCTTCTTTAGGTATGTGAAAAAGAAAAAAATAGTTAAGACCAAAATTGGGCCCTTGAAGACAGAAATGGGTGCTTTTATTATGGGGAACAAGGAAATGGCAGATGAGTTGACAGGTACTTTGGATCTGTCTTCACTAGGGAAGACACAAACAATCTCCCAGGTGCAATAGTGGCCAAAGGACCTAGGGTAATGAATGAACTGAAGGAAATTTATATCAGGCAGGAAATGGTGTTGGATAGACTGTTGGGTCTGAAGACTGATAAGTCCCCGGGACCTGATGGTCTGCATCCCAGGGTACTTAAGGAGGTGGCCTTAGAAATCGTGGATGCATTGGTAATCATTTTCCAATGTTCTATAGATTCAGGATCAGTTCCTGTGGATTGGAAGGTGACTAATGTTGTCCCTCTCTTCAAGAAGGGAGGAAGAGAGAAAACAGGGAATTATAGACCGGTTAGCCTGAGGTCGGTGGTGGGAAAGATGCTGGAGTCAATTATAAAAGATGAAATTATGACACATCTGGATAGCAGTAACAGGATTGGTCCGAGTCAGCATAGATTTACAAAGGGGAAATCGTGCTTGACTAATCTTCTGGAATTTTTTGAGGATGTAGCTATGAAAATGGACAAGGGAGAGCTAGTGGATGTAGTGTACCTGGACTTTCAGAAAACCTTTGATAAAGTCCCATATAAGAGATTAGTGGGCAAAATTAGAGCACATGGTATTGGGGGCAGAGTACTGACATGGATTGAAAATTGGCTGGCTGACAGAAAACAAAGAGTAGCGATTAACGGCTCCCTTTCAGAATGGCAGGCGGTGACCAGTGGGGTACCGCAGGGTTCAGTGCTGGGACCACAGCTGTTTACAATATAAATGATTTAGATGAGGGAATTAAAAGTAACATTAGCAAATTTGCCTATGACACAAAGCTGGGTGGCAGTGTGAAATGTGAGGAAGATGTTATGAGAATGCAGGGTGACTTGGACAGGCTGGGTGAGTGGGCAGATGCATGGCAGATGCAGTTAAATGTGGATAAATGTGAGGTTATCCACTTTGGTGGTAAGGACAGGAAGGCAGATTATTATTTAAATGGAGTCAAGTAAGGAAAAGGGGAAGTACAACGAGATCTAGGAGTTCTTGTACATCAGTCACTGAAAGCAAGCATGAAAGTACAGCAGGCAGTGAAGAAAGCTAATGGCATGCTGGCCTTCATAACAAGGGGAATTGAGTACAAGAGCAAAGAGGTCCTTTTGCAGTTGTACAGAGCCCTGGTGAGACCACACCTGGAGTACTGTGTGCAGCTTTGGTCTCCAAATTTGAGGAAGGACATCCTTGCTATTGAGGGAGTGCAGCATAGATTCACAAGGTTAATTCCCGGGATAGCGGGATTGTCATATGTTGAAAGATTGGAGCGACTGGGCTTGTATACTCTGGAATTTAGAAGGCAGAGAGGGGATCTTATTGAAACATATAAGATTATTAAGGGATTGGACATGCTAGAGGCAGGAAGCATGTTCCCGCTGATGGGTGAGTCCAGAACCAGAGGCCACAGTTTAAGAATAAAGGATAGGCCATTTAGAACGGAGTTGAGGAAAAACTTTTTCACCCAGAGAGTGGTGGATATATGGAATGCTCTGCCCCAGAAGGCTGTGGAGGCCAAGTCTCTGGATGCTTTCAAGAAAGAGATGGTTAGCGCTCTTAAAGATAGCGGAATCAAAGATTATGGGGATAAGGCAGGAACTGAATACTGATTGTGGATGATCAGCCATGATCACAGTGAATGGCGGTGCTAGCTCGAAGGGCCAAATGGCCTACTCCTGCACCTATTGTCTAATGTCTATTGTCTATAAATCAATGGTGATGCCACTCTAGAAGTGCAGTGTGTACAATTCTGGCCACCCTATTATTAGAAAAGATGTTGTTAACTTGGTAAGAGTGCAGAAAAGGTTTACGAGGATGTTACCAGGACTAGAAGGTCTAAGTTATGGAGAGAGGTTGGCTGGTCTAGGTCTTTATTCCTTGGAACGTAGGAGAACGAGGGGCGGGATTATGGAAGTGTTTAAGATTAAGAGAGGCATAGATAAAGTGGATGGTATCTGTCTTTTCTCCAAGGAAGGGGAGTCCTAAACCAGGAGGCATAGATTTAGGGGGAGAGGGGAAAGATTTTAAAAAGTTGCAAGGGGCAACATTTTTATGTAGAGGCTGGTGAGTAAATGGAATGAGCTGCCAGAGAAAGTGGTTGTGACAGGTACAATGGTAACATTTAACAAGCACTTGGGTAGGAACATGGAAGGGGCTTAGAGGGTAGAGGCTGAATGCAGGAATGCAGGGACTAGTTGGATGGACACCATGTTGGGATGGATTGGTTACACTGAAGGGCTTGTATTCATGCTGTATTGTTCTTTGACTCTATAAATCTAGAGTCACCTGGCTCCATGGCTCTCCATGTCTCCCTATCCCACAGATCATCCTTATCGCCATTCATACCTTACTGGCGGAAACTGTTCAAATATCTTTCACTGATTATCTATCACTGCAGTTTTAATATAATTCCCCAATGTAAATTTGCCTCCTTTACCCCCTCCCCACCTCCAAACAGCATGTAATTTTATTTACATCAAAGACCCTAGTTTCAGGGTTAAATTCCAGCTTTCCAAATTGAAAATCAAATTCTGTCATACCTAAAAGATCCCTCACAACCTGTGACCAGATCTAAAACAACAGGTTTCATCTCTGCAACAATTTAAGAACAGCTTCTTCCTTTTTGCCATCTGATTCCTGAATGGGCATTAAACCCATGAACACTACTCCTCTACTTCTTAATTTCTATTTTTGCACGACTTATTTAACTATTTAATATATACTTTGATAATAATTGAACCTTTGATATATATATACACACACACACACACACACACACACACACGCACATATACACACTTAACTGCAATTCACAATTTTTATTTCTCTATTATCATGTATTGCATTGTACTGCTGCCGTAAAGTTAACAAATTTCACGACATGTGCTGGTGATATTAAATCTGATTCTGATTGTCCTCAAATTTATCCTCAATAGTTCATGATATGCACTTGGGACGCTTTGCTAATCCAGCTTGTCTCATTTGTGTGTAGATTAAAGACACCCACAACTATTTCATTCCC
Source organism: Mobula birostris (assembly GCF_030028105.1). Taxonomy (NCBI): domain Eukaryota; kingdom Metazoa; phylum Chordata; class Chondrichthyes; order Myliobatiformes; family Myliobatidae; genus Mobula; species Mobula birostris. The sequence goes on along the minus strand of NC_092372.1, from coordinate 193,808,025 downwards.
TTTGTAATAAGTACCTTCATTTCTTGAAATTTGTCATCGCTACTTGTGACTTTCATAAATACTTCTAAATTTCTATCAAGATCTTTTTTTGTTCTGCACTAAATCCTTTTATTTCCTGACTTCTCTAATTGCTCCATTTTTTTTTTCAGTGATTCCTTCCTTGAAAAGTGGAGTTTATTATTGTTGCCTCACCTCATTTGGATTCCATGATTGTCACACAGTGCAGTGGGAGAGCAGGCTGGCTGATCTGCAGCCTTTCCTGATCTATGTTTGCTTCAGTATTTTCATGTACCTGCATTTAGAACTGTAATTTCTCAAAGAAACTCATTTATTTTTCCTCTTTCATACAGGTGATTGCATCAGTCAGCAAAAGGGAATCAATAGACTTTCCTTGTTTGAAACTGCCCTTGAATTTCTTTATGCAATGAAAAGATTCCTCACACTACATCATTAAATACAGGAGATTAAGGACTGTGCCATCTTCCTCAGATCCTCGACCTTAGAGTCATCAAGTTGTACAGCATAGAAATGGGCCTTCTGGCCCACTGCACCTTTGCAAGTCCATCACTCCTGTCTATCCTAATCTCACTTGCTCGTAATATCTAAACCTCTCCAAACCTTGCTCCTTCAAGCACCTTACCAGATGTCTGTTAAGTGCTTTTATTGTTCCTTCCTCCACCTCCTCCTTCATCAGCTCATTCCAGATCCCCTTTAAATCTTCTCCCTTTCATTTTAAACCTGTGCCTCATGCTTTCAGACACCCCTTCCATGTGAAACAAGATTGGCTTTCTACCATATGTATGCTTTTCATAATTTTGTATACCTCTACCTTGCCACGTCAGCCTCCGCTGCTCCAAGGGAAATAGTTCCAGCCTGTGCGTTCTCTAGTTATAGCTCAAACTCTCTATTCCAGTCAACCTTCATGTGAGTCTTTTCTGCAGCCTATGTTGCTTAATCATATACAGGAGAAAATCTGCAGATGCTGGAAATCCAAGCAACACACACAAAATGCTGGAGGAACTCAGCAGGCCGGGCAGTATCTATGGAAAAGAGTACAGTTAATACTTCGGCCCGAGACCCTTCGTCAGGACTGGAGAAAAAAGATGAAACGTCAGAGTAAGAAGGTGGGGGAGGGGAGGAAGAAATACAAGATAGTAAGTGATAGGTGAAAGTGGGAGAGGGAGAGGGGTGAAGTGAAGAGCTGGGAAATCGATTGGTGAAAAAGATAGTGGGCTGGAGAAGGAGGAGTCTTGATAGGAGAGGACACAAGGTCATGGAAGAAAGGGAAGGGGGAAGAGCACCAGAAGGAGGTGATGGGCAGGTAAGGAGATAAGGTGAGAGTGGTAAATGGGAATGGGGAATGGCAAAGTGGTTAGGGGCATTACCAGACGTTCGAGAAATCGATATTGATGCCATCAGGTTGGGACAGAATGAATGGTGTCCCACCACTTAGCACCATCTCTAATGGGTTCCCACCACCAAACACACTTTTTCCTCCCTCCACTTTCTGCTTTCCACAAGGATCACTCCCTACACGACTCCCTTGTCTATTCGTCCCTCACCACCACTGATCTCCCTCCTGGCACTTATCCTTGCAAGTGGAGCAAGTGCTACACCCGCCTGTACACCTCCTCCCCCACTACCATTCAAGGCCCCAAACAGTCCTTCTAGGTGTTGGGGTCATCTACTGTATCTGGTGCTCCTGGTGTGGCCTCCTGTATTTCAGTGAGACCCAACTTAGATTGGGAGATTGCTTCGCCGAGCACCTATGCTCCATCCAGCAGAAAAAGTGGTATCTTCTAGTGGCCACTCATTTTAATTCTACTTCCCATTCCCATTCTGCCATGTCAGTCCATGGCCTCCTCTATTGCTACAATGAGACTGCACTCGGGTTGGAGGAACAACACCTTTCATTCCATCTGGGTAGACTCTAACCTGATGGCATGAACATCAATTTTTCCAGCTTCTGGTAATGCCCCCTCTTTGGCATCCCCCATTCCCATTTCCCACGCTCACCTTATCTCCTTCCCTGCCCTTCACCTCCCTCTTACGCTCCTCCCCCCTTCCCTTTCTTCCATGGCTTTCTGTCATCTCCTAACAGATTCCCCTCTTCTCCCGCCCTGAACCTCTTTCACTAATTGATTTCCCAGCTCCTTACTCCATCTATCCCTCCCTCTCTCCCAGATTCACCTATCACCTACTACCTTGCATATCTTCCTCCCCTACGCCCACCTTCTTGCTCTGTCTTCTCATCTTCTTTCTTCCGTTCTGATGAAGTGTCTTGGCCCAAAGTGTCGACTGTTTACTCTCTTCCATAGATGCTGTTTGACCTGCTGAGTTCCTCCAGCATCTTGTGTGTGTTGTTTAGCTTAATCATATCCTTTCTTTAACATGGTGAGTACAACTGCATACATTTTGTACAACCATAACATGACATCCCAACTCTTGTGATCAATGCCTTGGCTGATGAAAGCAAGCCATATACCATCTTTATCAGCCTGTCTACCTATGTAGTCTCTTTCAGGGAACTATGTTCTTTTACCCTAAGTCCTCTGTGTTCAACAACACTCCCAGAAGCCCTGCCATTCACTGTGTATGTTCTGCCCTGGTTTAACTTAGCAAGTTGCATCCCTTCACACTTGTCTTGAGTTAATTCCATCTACGATGTCTGAGCTCACTTTCCCAGTTGATCAATATCCTGTTGTATCGTAAAACAAACTACTTTGCTGCCTACTCTTCCACCAATGTTAGTGTCATTTGTAAACTGACTAAGCAATGCACACAAAATGCTGGAGGAACTCAGCAGGTCAGGCAGCATCTATTGAAATGAATAGGTAGTCAACATTTTGGGCTGAGACCCTTCTTCAGGACTGAGAAGGAAGAGGGAAGATGCCAGAATAAAAAGGTGGCGGGAAGGGAAAGCAGGCTAGCTGGAAGATGGTAGGTGAAGCTGGTTGGGTGGGAAAGGTAAAGGGCTGGAGAAGAAGAATCTGGAAGGAGAGGAGAGTAGAACACAGGAGAAAGGGAGGGTGGAGGGGACCCAGGTGGAAGTAATAGGCAGGTGAGAAGAGATAAAAGGTCAGAGTGGGGAATGGGGTGTGCTGAATTTGTTTACTGGAAGGCCAATATTAATACTGACTAATCATGCCACCTACAGTACACTCCCATTCATTTCATTAATGTAGGTGATCAAAAGCAGAGGTCCCAGCACCAGTCTCTATGGAACAACACTAGTCACAGACCTCTAATCCGAAAAGCAACTCTCCACTACCACTTCCTGCCTTCTACTGCCAAGTCAATCTTTTTTATCAAGTTGGCTGGCTTACCCTGGATCCCATGTGTTCCAATCTTCTGGACCAACCTACCGCATGGGAACTTGTCAAAGATCTTGCTAAATTCCATTTATACAATGTCTACTGCTCTGCCCTCATTATTCATGGTCATCTCTTTTTAAAAAACTAAAATCCATGTGACATGATTGCCTACATCCAAAGCTATTCTGATTCTCCCTAAGCAGCCCTTGCCTTTCCAAATGCAAATATATTCTGTTTCTCAGGATCCTTTCCAATAGCTTTCCCACCATTGATGTAAGGCTCACTGGCCTGTAGTTCTCTGACTTACTCCTGCATCCCTTCTTAAATAAAGGCACCACATCAGCCACCCTCCAGTTTTCTGTAGTACCTCACCTGTGACAAATAAAGATGCAAATATCTCTGCCAGGTCTTCAAAAACTCTTCCAAAGTTTCCATTAATATCCTAGAATACATCTGTCAGGGTCTAGACGTTTAACCATCTTTTATACATTTCAGGGCCACCAACATCTCCCCTTTGTAATGTTCATGCCTCCAAAAATATTAGTAATTTCAGATGTGGAATAATTCATTTAAAATCTCTCCCTTTTCTCATGGCTCCACACATAGATTACCTAGTTGATCTTCAATGTAACATACTCTCTCCTTTTCTACTCTTTTACTCAATATGTTAATAGAAACTTTTAAGATCTTGCTTTATCTTATCTGCCAGGGATATGCATTGGCTTCTTTTTGCCCTCCTAATTGCCTTCTTAGGTGTAATCTTACCTCCTTGATACTCTTAAATGGACTCACCAGATCGCAATTGCCTGTATCTCACATTTGCCTCCTTTTTCCTCACCTGACTCTCAATGTCCTTAACCAGCTAAGATTCCCTAATCCTGCTAGCCTTGCCCTTTACTCTTATAGGAGCAGTTTTGTGCCCCTTATCTAAAAAACAGTGTATTGGCATTGGAGAGGGTCCAGACAAGATTCATGGAGTGAAAGGGTTAATGAATGAGATACACCTGATGAGTCTGTGCCTGTACTCGCTGGAGATTAGAAGAATGATGGGGGACCTCATTGAAACCTATTGAATATAAAAAGACTTAGAGTGGATCTGGAGAGCATGTTTCCTACAGCAGGGGAGTCTAGGACCAGAGGGCACAGCCTCAGAATATCAGGGTGTGACTAGAACAGAGAGGAGGAGGAATTTCTTTAGCCAGAGACTGGTGAATTTTGAGCTTCATTTTGAATCCTTCCTCACCGCTCCCCCCCCACACCCCCAATTTTGAGGCTCAACTTGAGGACTAGTTCAATATTTTTTCTGTTCCTCATTTCTCTTCCTGCCTGTGTCATTTGTACCAGTACAGAACACAGCTTCTAGATGACCTCTGCAGATAGTGAGTCAGTAAGTCCTCTGGCAATACCATACCTAAAAGCCTTGTGTTGATGGATCCAGAATACATTAATTTTTAAATTGAGCAGAATTTTATTCATAAATGCTATCAATACAACTTTATCTTATTATATCTCCAATAATGCTAAATAACTATTATATGACTTAATGTAGCATCTTACTTACGTTTTCATATCTTGATGGTTAAGAATTAAATAACGATGGGCTTGAGTAGATCATGCAATAGAATCATTGGACTTCACTCCACAGAAAAGTTCACTTTATTTCCTGACAATCAAATACAGAATATTTCTCTCTAGCTGCTGAACACAACTTTTTATTTATCTCATGAAAACTCATATTTGTATTAAGCTCCTGTAGATAGCCTCTTAGGCATCCCTGCTTTAATAAAATAAGCTGCTTATCCTCTGACCTCCACTTTGTAAACAATTTTATTTCTTTTTTTTCACAACCATGATGTGAATAGCATAGTCAGAACGTAATGTCTATCACTAAATGGCCACTACTGAGGTAGCACTACCAACAAATGAACTGGCTGACTGCTAAAGGACATAGTTACTAGACCAAGCATGAAACAAACAAGGTAAGGCCTACTGGAATTACTGTAGATACCATTATTCATCTGATTTGATTCATACCACGTGTTGTATAGCAGTGATGGAGAGTACTGTGATAAGACTGCTGAACGGATCCTGACCCGAATCTGGGCCGTACCCTCCAAATATCCAGATCTGCCTCTCGGTTTATTTTCACTACCTAACATTCCATTTTTCTATTTTCTATTTATAATTTATAATTTAAATTTTTAATATTTACTGATTTTTACTATTTTTAATATTTAATATTTGTAATCCAGGGAGTGTGAAGCACAGAATCAAATATCGCTGTGATGATTGTACGTTCTAGTACCAATTGTTTGGTGACAATAAAGTATGAAGTACAAAGTACTGGATAAAGTAAAGGCCAAGAGACATCTACTCTGGGAAAGTGGAACTGAGGCCAGCAATAAATTGGAGAGAATAGAAGTAGTGATACTTTTAGCAACATTGGAGTCCAATTTGTCTCCAAACTTCATACTCTATCAACTGTTTCCCTCTCCTGATCTGGTTCCACCAATTGCCTACCTCACTCCTCCCTTTTACACCATCTATCTCCCCTCCACACAGTTAGTCCTGATGCAAGGTCTTGACCTGAAATGTTGACCATCGCTTTGCCTCCACAGATGCTGACCACCTGAGCTCTTCAAGCAATTTTCTTTTTTGCTTTTGGACCTGATTGAATATGGGAGTAGGTTGAGGGGAGATTATTTTTCAAATCTCCAAGAAGCTGTTATTTTGTTGTAATTTGTATAATGTGTTAGGTATGACTATGAATTCACTGCAAGTGCCATCTAGCTAGATGGGTGTATCTCTTTTCCGGCAGATAGAAACGCCGCAGAGGGGGTCTGTGTATCTATGCTAATAAGAACTAGTGTGTGTATCCAGTGTTGACCTCTGGTAGAATTTTTAACAGTGAAGTGCAGGTCCTTCTGTCTGCTGAAGGACTTCACTGCCATTGTGATTGTGGCTGTATACAACTGCCTCCCCCGTGCCAATGCTGGTGAAGCGCTGCATGTACTCTGCAGTGCCATCAGGCCCCTGCAAACCACACAACTTGACAGTTTCCTTATTGTTGTTGGCAACTTCAAGCATGCTAACTTAAAAACAGTCCTGCCTAAATTCCATCAGCATGTTGACTTTGCTACCAGAGGTGAGAATACATTACACCTGGTTTATTCCAACATCCATGGAGCTTAAATGGCTGCCCCCCTCCCCCTATCAACCTCGGATACTCTGATCTATTATGCTAATTCCTGCTGATTGGACAAGTCAAACCAGATCAAAGGGAGATAAAGACTTGCCCAGAGGGAGCAACCCCAGCATTAGAGGACTGTTTTGAAAACACAGAGTAGAACATGTTTAGGGAGGTGCCTGCCTACGACCATCACATTAATATCGATGAATACGCGGGATCTGTGACTGGCTACGTAGAGTAGTGCATTGAGGACATCACTATGATTAAACACATCTCTGTGGGGCCGAATCAGACTCCACGGTTGACAGCAGAGGTCCGAACACTCCAAAAGAGTGATCAACAGCACTGGGGCTCCACAGGGGACTGTCTTGTCTCCCTTTCTCTTCACTGTTTACACCTCGGACTTCAACTACTGCACAGAGTCTTGTCATCTTCAGAAGCTTTCAGATGACTCTCCCATAGTTGGATGCATCAGCAAGGGAGATGAGGTTGAGTACAGAGCTACAGTAGGAAACTTTGTCACATGGTGTGAGCAGAATTATCTGCAGCTTAATGTGAAAAAGACTAAGGAGCTGGTGGTAGATCTGAGGAGGGCTAAGGTACCGGTGACCCCTGTTTCCATCCAGGGGGTCAGTGTGGACATGGTGGAGGATTACAAATACCTGGGGATACGAATTGACAATAAACTGGACTGGTCAAAGACCACTGAGGCTGTCTACAAAAAGGGTCAGAGCTGTTTCTATTTCCTGAGGAGACTGAGGTCCTTTAACATCTGCCGGACGATGCTGAGGATGTTTTATGAGTCGGTGGTGGCCAGTGCTATCATGTTTGCTGTTGTGTGCTGGGGCAGCAGGCTGAGGGTAGCAGACACCAACAGAATCAACAAACTCACTCGTAAGGCCAGTGATGTTGTGGGGATGGAACTGGACTCTCTGATGGTGGTGTCTGGAAAGAGGATGCTGTCCAAGTCTCCCATCCACTACATAATTTACCATTGGCACTTTCTAAGTGCCTGAAGAGTAGGTGCAGGTGCTCCACGTAAAATGACTTGGCCATTTGTATTCTGGAGATGCAGCACTCTTTTTTCTGTAATTTGAGCCCATTGTAAACTTCTGCTTTTTCAGCAAGACACAGAGCAAAAAATAAGAGCCTGGCTAGCAAATGTGTATGAACTTGTGCAGGATACCTACTAATAAATTATTAGTTTCTAAGTGCTTAATTTTAAAAAAAATAAGTGGTGGCAACTTTTTAGTAACCAAACTGCTGCAAAGACTTTTCTAGCTTCACTTATTATTGAAAACAAAGCTGTCTTTTTTTAAAAGTCTTTAATGAGTCATGGAAAATGATTGGTCTGCCACCACTTCAGAAAGATGTCAAGTGGTCACTTCAGTCTCTGGGACCCCTGAAGCAAAGAGAGCAATCAGGTAGAGCATGGATTCAGCGATGGGAGTACGAGAATTTTGTGCATTTGTCTGTTACATGGTCCTGTGTCTGTTTAAATGTGCATGGTGTAAAAGTTATTTATGTAGCACTTACAGCAAGTCCTGCAAGAGGAGTACGTGTTAAACCAGGCAGCATGGTAGAATATTGGCTAGTGTAACGCTGTATATCACCAGCGATTGGGGTTCAATAGGGAGTCGTCTGTCAGGAGTTGTTGTTGGCATCACTGTCTGTTAGGGGTTTGTGTGTTCTCCCCATAACCGCATGGGATTTCTCCAAGTACTACAGTTCCCTCCTGCGTTGCAAAGACCTAGGGGTTAGTAAGTTATGAGCATGCTAGAAGTATGGCATGTCAGTGCTAGAAGTATGGCAAGTATTGCAGGATGCCTCCCACTCATCTTTGGACTGTGTTGGTCATTGACACTAACAACAGATTTCACTGTACATTTCAGTATATATGTGACAAATAAAGCTATAGCTAATTTAATCTACATTAACCTACTAACCCACCCCCTATACCTCCCCCACCACCACTAATTTATCATTTCCTGTCAGAGTCACCTTATCTACAGCAACTCCTGTGCCTAGTTCGCATCTCCTCCATTTCACGCACATCTGCTCTCACTCCATCCTCCCGCCACCCCACTAGGAATAGGGTTCCCCTGGTCCTCACCTACCACCCCACCAGCCTCCGGGTCCAACATATTATTCTCCGTAACTTCCGCCACCTCCAACGGGATCCCACCACTAAGCACATCTTTCCCTCCCCACCTCTCTCTGCTTTCCGCAGGGATCGTTCCCTACGCGACTCCCTTGTCCATTCGTCTCCCCCATCCCTCCACACTGATCTCCCTCCTGGCACTTATCCTTGTAAGCGGAACAAGTGCTACACATGCCCTTACACTTCCTCCCTTACCACCATTCAGGGCCCCAGACAGTCCTTCTAGGTGAGGCGACACTTCACCTGTGAGTCAGCTGGGGTGATATACTGTGTCCGGTGCTCCCGATGTGGCCTTCTATATATTGGCGAGACCTGACGCAGACTGGGAGATCGTTTTGCTGAACACCTACGCTCTGTCAGCCAGAGAAAGCAGGATCTCCCAGTGGCCACACACTTTAATTCCACATCCCATTCCCATTCTGACATGTCTATCCATGGCCTCCTCTACTGTAAAGATGAAGCCACACTCAGGTTGGAGGAACAATACCTTATATTCTGTCTGGGTAGCCTCCAACCTGATGGCATGAACATCGACTTCTCTAACTTCTTTTAATGGCCCGCCTCCCCCTCGTACCCCATCCGTTATTTATTTTTATACACACATTCTTTCTCTCACTCTCCTTTTTCTCCCTCTGTCCCTCTGACTATACCCCTTGCCCATCCTCTGGGTTCTCCCCCACCTTGTCTTTCTCCCTGGGCCTCCTGTCCCATGATCCTCTTATATCCCCTTTGCCAATCACCTGTCCAGCTCTTGGCTCCATCCCTTCCCCCTCCTGTCTTCTCCTATCATTTTGGATCTCCCCCTCCCCCTCCCACTTTCAAATCTCTTACTAGCTCTTCTTTCAGTTAGTCCTGACGAAGGGTCTTGGCCTGAAACATCGACTGTACCTCTTCCTAGAGATGCTGCCTGGCCTGCTGTGTTCACCAGCAACTTTTATGTGTGTTACATAATGTACTGGTTGGGCACAGGAGTACATTCAGCCAGAGACTCATTCCACCGAGATGCAACATAGAGCGTCATAGGAAGTCATTCCTGTCTGTGGCCATCAAACTTTACAACTCCTCCCTTGGAGGGTCAGACACCCTGAGCCAATAGGCTGGTCCTGGACTTATTTCCTGGCATAATTTACATATTACTATTTAACTATTTAGGATTCTATTACTATTTAATTATTTATGGTGCAACTCTAATGAAAGCCAATTTCCCCCTGGATCAATAAAGTATGACTATGACTATGAGAGATTGGGATACTGCCTTCAGATCGGGGGATAAGAGAGCTCTTAAGGTAGCAAGATCTTTGCTTTCCTGCTCCATCAGGAAAGCAAGATAAGGATTATTCACAGAGAATTTACAGCCATTTCTGTGACACCAAAGACATGAGGCACATGTAGCAGGGCGTTCAGATCACAACAGACCACAAGTCCACGCTATGCCTTAACATCAGTGACTCCTCTCTTCCTGATAGGCTGAATGTCTTTTATGCGTGGTTTGATGCAGGGAATGAGCTGCCGGTGAGGAGGGACCCCTCCCCCTGACGATCAGGCACTCTGTCTGGTCGCAGCGGATGTGAGAAAGACCCTAGTCGCTGCCAACCCACGTAAAGTTGAGGGGCCTGACAGCATATCTGTTCAGGTGCTGATAGACTGTGCAGACTAGTTAACAGAGGTGCCAACAGAAATCTTCAACATCTCTCTGGAATAGACCGCTGTCCCCGCAGGCTTCAAAGCAGTCACCATAATCCCGGTGCCCAAGAGGGCAACGGTAACCTGTCCTAACGACTATCGCCCAGTGGTACTGACCTGAATAATAATGAAATGCTTTGAGCGGCTAGTTATGGATCATATTAAATCCCATCTTCCTGCTACATTTGACCCTTTCCAGTTTGCTTATCCCTCAAATTGGTCCACTGATGATGCCATTGCTTCTGCCCTCCATTCTGCTCTGCCCTACCTGGAAAATAGTGCCTCATCCATCAGGATACTGTTTACGGACTTCACCTCAGCATTTAATATGATGAACCCTCAGATGCTGGAGGATAAACTGTCCTTGTTGGGTTTCGACACCCAACGCCTCTCTCCGTAACTGGATTTTGGACTTTTTGACCGAAAGCCACAGTCTGTCCCGTGTTGGCAGCAACATCTCCAGCTCCATCACGCTGGGCACCGGCGCCCCCAGGGCTGCGTGCACAGCCCGCTGCTGTTCATGCTGCTAATGCATGGATTGCTAGATCCAGCTCTTTCCACATCCTCACCATCCTCCGAGTGAAGAAGCTACCCCTCATATTCTCCTTAAACATTTCACCTTTCACCCTTAACCCATGGCCTCTAGTTCTAGTCCCACCCAACCCCAGTGGAAAAAGCCTGTTTGCATTTAGCTATCAGGATAAGAATCAGAATCAGGTTTATTATCACCAGCATGTGACAGGTGCAGGATGACCACTCCTCACGGAGACATAATCAGCTCTTCCATGGAGAGAGTTAGCAGCATGAAGTTTCTGGGAGTGCAGATAATGGACAATCTCACCCGGTGCCTCAACACCACCTCTTTAGTCAAGAAAGCACAGCAGCGTCTCCAGTTCCCGGGGAGATTGAGGTGAGTGAGGCTCCCTGCCCCATTCTAACCAATTTTTCCAGCAGCATCATTGAGAATATCCCGATCAGCTGCATCACTGGTTGGAAGTGGGAACTGTAATGCACTGGACCACAAGACCCCTCAAAGGATGGCGAGGACTTACTGAGAGGATCATTGGGGTCTCTCTTTCTCTCCTCTACCCATCTGAGATATTTATTATAAGCACTGCATATGCAGGGCTCTTAACGTTGTCAAGGGTTCCTCCCATCTGTCCGACAATCTCTTTGGCCCTCTACCCTCAGATGGGAGATACTGTCGCATTAACATAAGGACTGTTAGGGTGGGAAGCAGCTTCTTCCCCCAGGGGGTGAGACTATTTTCACCACCCAGGTCTCATCACCTATGAAATACTAGAAGCGTGATACTGTTTACTTTGTTGTGAGTGGAATATATTTTATAATTTGTTAATTTATTTGTGTTGTGCCCCTGGCGGTGTACATGTACGTGGCCGAGTGACAATAAACTTGAGCTTGATCATCTAGTGGATGGTACTTTGTTTAGTTGCCTGTGGATACACCATTGTGCTGTGCTAGTGGTCCACGAGGTCCCACTGGACTGTAATTTGAATATCGGAATATGGTTCAGTGGCATCATTTTAAGTATGAAGATCTTAAGTACATCTATAAAACAACCAAATCATTATGTAATACTCTAGCTTAGCAGCAGACATAACAATAGGAGCCTTTATTTTCCTGAGTAATGATTATGCAAAAGATAATACATTTTTTCAGCTAATTATGGGTCCCTTTATTCAGAAGCTTGTTCTTCATACTAATTACAGTGATTGTAAGTTTCACATGTACTTACAGTGATTATTTTTATTTAACTGGTCTCTGAAGGTTATGCAGAATTACAGGTTTCATTTTTATATTATTATTCTCTAGCAATTTACATTTTCCTGCCAATTAATTATCAAATGCCACTAAATACAATCGTGTACAAAAAAAAACAAGCCAGAGAAGTATAGAATTCAGCATTTCATTTTAATTATTGAAGAGCTACTTAGATGATCAATGCCTGTTAACTTCACATTGTTTACCCATTACACTTGATTTACCTGGTCTGCTCCTTGACACTTTCCAACCCATGTGATGACTTGCAGTTAACAAAATGATCTTTATGTTGAAGTAAGTACATTTTCCTGAAGTTTTCATTCACAATTAGTTGATTTGAATAAATCGCTGAAATATACTCCATTTATTAATTCCAAACCTATATTCCATTACAGTATTCAATTTTCTTTTGTGCATTGTTGAAGAGAATAGGTTGTCTGTTTGTGATTTTTAATCTGCAAATAGAGGAAAAATAGGAGCGATCAGCTAAAAATTAGTTGACAAGAGAATGTAGTCCATGCAGCTTGACAATAGATGGGTTTTGTTTTGTTGAACAAAATATTCTATTCTTGTAAATTACGATGAGAAACATTAATGGTTAAACTGGATTATATCAGGTTGCAAAATCATCCTATCGATTTAAAGTCAATTAACAATATTCAATAGTGGCACCAGGGGTATTTAAATTTGGGATTAAAATAAAGGGATTCTCAGTAATGAAATCACAGTGTTGTCCTTGAGCCCAATCTTGATTCCCTGCTGTCCCTACGTTATCCAGCTAATGTGTGGTAGTTAGTTTACGTGTACCGTGAAATGGTGTTGTTGCATGTCACCTAGATGGATCATTCCATTCAAAAGTATATCAAGCTAGTACAGTACAAGAGAAAGAAAAACAATGCAGAATACAGTGTTCAGTGAAAGTGCAGTCCAGGTAGGCAATAAAGTGCAAAGACTGAGAGATCAACAGTTCTGTTCAAGATTCTGAAAATAGTGGGATCAATGCTGCCCTTGAGTCTGGTGGTGTGTGTTCTCAAGCTTATGTGTCTTCTGCCTGATGGGGCAGGGCAGGAGGAGGAGGAGAGAGAATAACCAGGGCCAGTGAGGGTAGAAACAGGATGATTTGGCAGATAAACGTGTGACTGAGAAACTGGTGCAGGGGGCAGAGCTTCAAGTCCTTGGATCATTGGGATCTCTTCTAGGGGAAGTATGACCTGTTCAGAAGTGATGGGTTGCACCTGAACCTGAGGAGGACCAATTTTCTCGCGGGCAGGTTTGTTAGAGCTGCCGGGGAGGGTTTAAGCTAATTTGGCAGGGGGATGGGAACCAGAGTGAAGGGACTTAGAATAGGACAGATGGTAAAAAAAGCAGAGATAGCGTGCAATCAGACTAGCAGGAAGATAATAGGACAGAATTGGAGCCGGCAGAATGAGTATCAGTGCATTAACGATGCAGAATCAGAAGGGTAGCAAATACAGTACTGGAAGTGTTACATCTCAATGCACAGAGTGTAAGAAATAAGGTGGATGATCTCGTTGCACTTGGACAGGTTATTGGGTATGATGTTGTGGCCATCACTGACTCATGGCTGAAGGATGGTTGTAGTTGGAATCTGAATGTCCAAAGTTACACATTGTAAGGAAGAGACAGGAAGGTAGGCAGAGGGGGTGGCACGGCTCAGCTGGTAAAAGAATGGCATCAAATCATTAGAAAGATGTGACATAGGATCAGAAGATGTAGAATCCTTGTGGGTTGAGTTGAGAAACAGTGAAGGTGAGAGGACCCTCATGGCAGTTATACTGGGGCCTCTAAACAGTAGCTGGGGTGTGGACTACAGATTACAATGGGAAGTGGAAAAGGTGTGTCAAAAGGGCAATGGTTTAATAGTCATGGGAGATTTTAACATGCAGGTAGATTGGGAAAATCAGGTTGGTAATGGATCTCAAGAGAGAGAATTAGTTGAATGCCTATGAGATGGCTTTTTAGAGCAGTTTGTTATTGAGCCTACTAGGGGATCAGCTTTACCTGATTGGATATTATCTAATGAACTGGAGGCAATTAGGGAGCATAAGGTAAAGGAACCCTTGGGAGACAGTGATCACAATATGACTGAGTTCAACTTGAACTTTGATAGGGAGAAAATAAAGTCTGACGTAACGGTATTTCAACGGAGTAAAGGAAATTACAGTGGTTGGCCAAAGTAAATCGGAAAGAGATGCTGGCAGGAATGACAGCAGAGCACCAATGGCGAGAGTTTCTGGGAAAAATGAGGAAGGTGCAAGATAGATGTATTTCAAAAACAAAGAAATACTCAAATGGCAAAATAGTACAACCGATGCAGACAGAGGAAGTCAAAGCTAATCTAAAAGGAAATGACAGGGCATACAACAAAGCAAAAATTAGTGGGAAGATGGAGAATTGGGAAGCTTTTAAAAACCTACAGAAAACAACTAGAAGAATTGTTAGGAGGGAAAAGATGAAATATGAAAGCAAGCTATTAAAAAATATCGAGGTGGATAGAAAAAGCATTCTCAAGTATGTAACAACTAAGAGAGATGAGAGTAGATATAGGACCGCTAGAAAATGAGGCCGGAGAAATGATAACAGGGGACAAGGAGATGGCAGAAAAACTAAATGAGTATTTTGGATCAGTATTCACTGTGGAAGACGCTAATAGTGTGCCAGGTGTTGAAGGGTGTGAGAGAAGTGAGTGTAGTTACTAAAATAAGGAAGAAGCTGCTCAAAAAGGTGAAAGACCTAGGGTAGATAAGTCACCCAGACCAGATGAACTGCACCCTAAGGTTCTGAGAGAGGTAGCCATGGAGATTGTGGAGACACTATTAATGGTCTTTCAAGAATAATTGTACTCTGGCATTGTTCTGGGGGACTGGAAAATTGCAAATGTTACTCCACTCTTTAAGATGGGAGGGGGGGCAGCAGAAAGGAAATTACAGACCAGCAAGCCTGACATCAGTGGTTAGGAAGATATTGGAGTCAATTGTTAGGGATGATGTTATGGGGTATTTGGTGACACAGGAAAAGATACGCCAAAGTTAGCATGGTTTCCTTCAGGGGAAACCATGACAAACCTGTTGGAGTTCCTCTGAGGAGATTACATGTAGGATAGATAAAGGGGATGCAGTGGATGTTGTATCTTTGGACTTTCAGAAGGCACTTGACAAGGTGTCACTCATGGGGCTGCTTACCAAGTTAGCCCATGATAGTATGGGGAAGTTACTGGCATGGTTAGGGCATTGACTGATTGGTAGGTGGAAGTGAGGGGGAATAAGAGGATCCTTTTCTGGTTGGTTGCCTGTGACTAGTGGTGTTCCTCAGGGTTGGTGTTAGGACCACTTCTTTTTATGCTGTATATCAATGATTTAGATGATGGAACAGATGGCTTTGTTGCCAGATTTGCAGATAATATGAAAATTGGTGGAGGGGCTTGTAGTGTTGAGGAACCAGGAAGGCTGCAAAAGGACATAGACAGATTAGGAGAATGGGCAAGAGAGTGGCAAATGAAATACAGATCCACAATCCCTTATCCGAAATCCTTGGGGCCAGTTGCATTTTGGAATTCAGAATTTTTAGGATTTCAGAACCCCCCCCCCCCCGATACCAAAAAACATGTATGCTCAAGTCCCTTATTTAACTTGTCTCAGTGCAGTGGACTTTAGGACCCGGCGGCGCACCAAACCTATGCACATCCTCCTGTATACTTTAAATCATCTCTAGGTTACTTATAATACCTAATACAATGTAAATGCTATATAAATCATTGTTATACTGTATTGTTTAGAGTATAATGACAAGAAGAAATTTTATTTCCAACAAAAACATTCAATAAAGCATAAAAATATACAGCTTCAAATGAACCAAATCAAACACATGGTAAATGACTTATTGGAATAAATGTAGAACGTCACTGTCACTATAAAACTTCAGTAACTTGTCTTTCTGTTTATTATATACAGTGGTAGTTCCGACACTATTTTCTTCAGTAAGACGACGCACAAACACACCACGATCAAGCTTCTGCAATAACTCCACTTTCTGCATTATTGATAGCGAAGATTCCTTCTCTTTTTCTCATTGTTACCCATAGGGGTATCTGCAGCTCTTTTCAACATTTTCACAGTGAAATTAAACACAAAGTCAACAGTGAACACAAAATATCAGTGAACAGCAAATGCACGTGTAACCAGTACGAGCGCTGAGCCACAACTGACGTCTGGCAGCCTCTGCTAGTGCTGCCACGTCACACCTGAGTGACGTCAGCTGTTGGCAAGAAAAAGCTTCGGTTTTCGGAGCTTTTTGGATTTCAGAATTTCGGATAAAGGAATGTGCACCTGTACAATGCTGGAAAATGCATGGTCATGCACTTTGGTAGTAGAAATATGCAGACTATTTTCTAACTGGGAAGGAAAATCCAAAAATCTGAGATGCAAGGGAACTTGGGAGTCCTTGTGCAGAATACCTTAAAGGTTATCTTGCAGGTATAGTTGGTGGTGAGGAAGGCAAATACAATGTTAGCATTTATTTTAAGAGGTCTAGAATACGAGAGCAGGGACGTGATGCTGAAGCTTTATAAGGCAGTGGTGAGGCCTCACCTTGAGTATTGTGAACAGTTTTGTGCTCCTCATCTTAGAAAAGATGTGCTGGCATTGGAGAGGGTTTAGTGGAGGTTCACAAGGATGATTCCAGGAATGAAAGGGTTATCATACGAGGAATATTTGATAGCTCTGGGCCTGTACTTCCTGGAATTTAGAAGGATGAGAGGGGATCTCATTGAAACCTTAAGAATGTTGAAAGGCCTAGACAGGATGTTTCCCATGGAGGGGAAATCTAGGACAAGAGGGCACAGCCTCAGGATAGAGGGGCATCCATTTAAAACAGAGATGTGGAAGAATTTGTTACCACAGGCAGCTGTGGAGGCTGGGTCATTGGGTGGATTTAAAGTGGAGATTGATAGATTGGCCACAGCATCAAAGGTTACGGGGAGAAGCTCGGAGTGGGACTGAAGCGAGGAAAATAAAAGGATCAGCCATGATTGAATGGTGGAGCAGACTTGATGGGCCAAATGGCCTAATTCTGCTCCTATATCTTATGGGCTTATTGAGTCTTTCCTTTTGTAGGAAAAGAGACTGCAGATGCTGGAATTTGGAGCAACAATTTGCTAGGGGAACTGAGCATCTGTGGGAGGAAATTAATTGCCGACATTTTGTATCGAAACCCTGTGACAAGAATGAGAGCGGAGAGGAGAGATCTCCACTCCCAGCCAGTGAGGTGAGATAACCATTACTGCCAGCATAAACTCAATGGTTTATGTGATGACCTTCACTCTCCGTCCTGGTGCAGGAGTCTGACCCAAAATGTCGACAATTCCTTTCCTACCACAGATTTTGCATAACTTATTGCATTCTTCCAGCAGATTGTTTGTTTCTTTGATTGTATCGCCTGCTTTCTCAAGGCATGGAGCAGTGTAGGCGGTGTCAGTGGTGGGAAGGCTGGTTTGTGTGATATATCTGGGCTGTCTCTGCTCTAAACTTACCAGTGTGGTTACCCCTTCAATTAGTGCTTTAGTTCAGTGGCAACTGGGGATAGACAATAAGTGTGAGTGAGATGCACTCCTTCAATCAAATGGGAAAAAACATGTGGGTTACTGGATATAGAGGAAGGTCTGGGGTTTTGGGCAGAAGACGGGTTCTGGATATTAATTCACTTTGATGACTTATTTTTATTATTATTAAAACTTAATACCATGAGCTCCTTTTCTCCAATTTGTTTTCTTGGCCGCATATAAATAGCTGCTGGTTACCAAAGCAACCTACTGCAGGAACTGAACGTGTCGAGCAAAATCTGTGGAACCTCTTCTGCCTCCACAGATGCTGCTTGTCCCATTCAGTTCGTCCAGGTTTGTTTTTTTGCTCCCGATTCAGACATCTGCAGTCTCTTGTGTCTCAGCCATTGCTAAAGATACTGGTGTAGCCATAATCAAGATTCTGCTCAAAACTGGTTCATTTTATATCTGCATAGTTAACTTCTGCATTCATAATTCAAATTAAATAACCCGTTCATCTATCCTCCTTGTGATCTTGCGTGAAAAATAATGTTTCCTCATTTTTTTCTGCAATGATAACAAGTTCTATTTCCCTTAGCATTTTTATAATATCTAGCACTGGATTCATTTTCATTTCTCTTGTGGTTTTCTCTAACACGCCCATCTATATTACGCCAACACTGCAAGCTTAAACTCAGTGATTTATGTAATAATTTTCAAAGGTTCATTGCTATTATAATTTAAATTTGATTACTCACTCTGAAAGCACCAGCTGCCCTGACAGACTATTTAAACTCAAACAAACGCATTCAAAGCCTACAAATGACCACAATCCCATTTCAAGTTTTACCATCTCTTTATTTTTGTCTTGAACAGCAGTAAGTCGATTCCAAAATAAAATCTGCAGATGCTGAAAATCTGCAATAATAGCAGAAAACGCTCACAAGTTCAGGCAACATTTTAAAGCTGCCATTTTAATATGTTTACCCTATCAGAAGTTTTTTTTTGTTCTACCTGTCCTTTCCCAAACAACTAAGTTATTTATCTTTTCCCACTTGTGATGAAGCATCTCCGATCTATGATCTTAAAATCTTTTCACACGGATGCTGCTCGTCATGCTGAGAGTTTTCAGCATTTTCTGCTTTTAAAGTTGCAGTAAATTGTTTGTTTCGCCATGGAGCTTACTCTGATTTGTTCTCCTTCTTTACAGGCCAGGAACCCCACACGTTTCAGAAAACCTCTTGAAGCTTGTTTGGCGAGTTTATGAAAGATTTGGCAATGCTGTATTACTTCCTTTATGGTTCTGTACCTTATCCTGTTTCTCTGCAGGAACCTGCTGTAATAATCCTTCAACAGAGCTTCTTTTGTGACCATATATTGGTTTATTTTATTAATAGATGACCTCAGTTGTTAATAACTTTGCATTTCTATACTTTAGAGATAATATTCTGTTAATAAATTTTAACCACTCACTCTTTATAGAGTGTGTGTTATATTTTTGATTCATACTTTTAGATCAATTATTTTACATTTTATAGTCTTTTGAGACTGACCTCTAGGACGTGTGCCCACATATCTAAGTATGTATTTGAAACACTGGCCTTTCTGTGAATGGTTATTGTCTGGGGGGAGAAAAAGGGCCTGCGTGTTGCTTGTTGATGGACATCTGTGAGAAAGAGTAAATTGCAGGGATATGAGGAAATAAAGAGAGAGGAGGAATGGGACTAGTAGAAAAAATTCTTCTGGGAGCCAGCTAGGGTTCAATGGACCAGGTGACTTCCTTCTGCATTGTGAGACCTGGGGCTGATCAGCCATATCATACTGAAGGGTGACACAAACAACAGGAATTCTGCATACTGAAGGGTGACAGGTTTTAGAGGCCAAATGGCCTACTTCTATTCTTAGTGTGTAACGGATAATCCGTGAAAGGGAAAATACTGTGCCCCATTAATATTGCTTTAAAAACTCTATATTTATTTTAAAAAAGTAAGTGAAAATCTTGTTGATGAATATTTTAATACGTTTAATATTCTGAGAGAATTTTTTTTTGCAGCAGAACAGAACAAATAGATCGAGGAGACACTGCGATGATATGATACTTAATTCCAAACTAAAATTCATCTTTCTAATATGGATGGGTGCATTTTAGAATATACTGCACAAGTCTGAACACTAAGACATTTGACATTTTTCTAAAAATTACTAAATAATTGTTCTACAAGAAAATTCATTTGGATGCACTTTATAACCTGGACTGTACAAGAAAATCAAACATTGCCTGGTGTCAATAATTCATATTGCTTTATCAGTGTAATATTTGACCCAAGTCATTGAAATATAAATAGAAACAAGGGTTTCATGTGTGTGGTCTCTCTTCATTTTTTCTTTCCACTTTTCCCTCTCTTGTACTCAATTCAAATTTTTGTAGTTCATCTTTTTGTTTCCATCAATTTTCTGGGACAAAAATTAAGAAAAAATCCATTTTAATGTTTTGAATCTTTTACTGGGGCAGCAAATCAGATGACAAAGGTCTGAAGATTGACCTATTAATCATTTAGTTTTTGATAGGAAGATGCTGTCATCTGCAAAGAAGAAAACACCTAAATGAGTGCATTTATTACAAGGCCTATGGCTGCAAAACGTTATTGATTAGTGCAGAATTTTGCACGGCTTTTGTGTAGTATACTGGGAGATGGATTCCAGTTGTCCACTTATATGGAAAGGCTACAGCTTTACTTAACAGATCATAAACCTGACATGGATTCAAAGGGTAGGTGGAAGTGATGGCTTGAAAGCGCAATGTTAACCAGTTTCAGACCTAAGATAACAGTGCTGCAGTCTAACCAAGTGTACTATTACCCAGCTCCTTCATCTCATTTGTTTGACGTATGTGCATTTGAGAGGTAAACAAAGAAAACTCAGCCTTTCTATTTTACATCCTTTAATTCTTCAACATACATCTTTAGTTCTTCATTTTGGTGTGAGATTCTGCAGATCTTCCCTCTTATTTACACAGGGGTGATAAGAACCTGGTTGCTTCAGTATAATTAAGAGAGGTGCTGAAACTAGAAGAGGGTTTTCACAGGTGGAGAGAATCTTCATTCTATGGGGCACTTACTAGAGCACAGATGGCGAGCAGCGGTTCTCTTTAATTTTGGGAACAATACTCTGCTTTTTGGGTCCCACCTGATACCAGGCTCGGTGATGCTGTCCCTCCCCCACATCCGAGGTCAGGTCGAGGTCATCCAGCCCATCTTGAGTCGAGACCCTTAGAGTTTAATAGTTAGATCTGAATAAATGGCAAACCTTGTATTATATTTTCACTTTCCTCTTTCATAAGTTTAACATCATTTCCTAAATCTCCATAGAGACGGGGGGCAGTTCGGCCTATTAAACCTAAGGGATACCTGGGAACTTCTGCTAAACAATGGGTTCTACCCAAAAACTGCCTTTCCACAACCTGTTCCTCTTACACTGGGAGGAGTACTTGCTGACAACATGATGGGAGCTGTGAACAGTTTGTGAAGCATAAACAGTGCAACAGGCTAATTGAGTTGAATGGGCAGCCTCTGTAATCAACTTCTTAATAAGTTGCAAGTGTAGTTATGACTTAAGTTTCAAGTTGTTTTATAATCATAATAGTAAAGTTTTCCATGAATATAGTTGTTCGCCCATTTCTTTGATATATCTGAGAGCTGTAACCAGGTGCAGTTTATCACTGAAAATGAAAGGGATTTATCACAAAATATAATCATGTTTACTCTGACTAGACTCCCACCTGTGAGTAATCAGATCTTCAATGTTTCTTTGAAGGGCTACAAATAAGCACAATTAGCAGTAAAACGGCCCAGTGATTAATTTGATTTAGGGGCATAGGCTGCCTCTCCACACAGTAAATATTAAACCAGTACAAAAAATCATGCCAAAGAGTTTGGATACAAACGACACCAAGATAGTTCTGTGATTGTTTTTATGTTGAGCAGTTTTAGCTTATACAAATACTGCTGGAAAATCTTGCTCAGCCAAACAGGAACATTGTGTTGTCAAGTGTACAGTTTCAAAATCTTTACTCTCAACATGCCTTGAACATGTAGAAAATCAAACTGTAATTTTGTTCTTGAATTGTTGGGTTGTATTTTACACTTCACTTTTCAGTTTGCTGTTCTGAGATGTATTGATGACCAGTTCTGAAACAATCTACAGTGCAATTTTCTTCAGGCCATGGTTCAGTTCATTGCAATGCGAGGTGACCATCCATTTTGGTGTATGGCAGAGAATTCCCCTGACGGATTAGTAGACAAGTGGTGGCCGTACATGCCACAGAAAGGTATATGACTGGCTGCTCAAACACAGCTAGCTCATTGAAACCCAGAAATGGAAAGGTAGTGTTAACCCTATTTCATGTGGGAATGTGGAAATAAGTCCCAGAACTGGACTGTTAAAGGCACGTAGGTAGAGCAGTGAAGATTGGGAAGGGCAATTGTTTTGTGACGAAGAATTGAGATCAGCTGAGAACACACAAGTTAAGGTGAATAAAATTGTACAAACCTGCATTTAGAATGCATATAGCATGTTTGTGTTCATAAGTCAGGGTATAGAAGTTGCAACCAAACTCTGATTAGACTGCCCTTGGAGTACCAGATGCATTTGTAATCGTTGCATTATGGAAGGATATGAAGGTGATTCATCAGGAATTTCCCTGGACTGGAGGACTTTACTTACAGGGAGACCTTGGAGAGGGTGGACTCACTTTTCCTGGAGCAAATGAGACTGAACAATGACCTGTTGGAAGTACATATGACTATAGAACCATAGAACACTACAGCACAGAAAACAGGCCATTCGGCCCTTCTGGTTTGTGCCGAAACATTATTCTGCTAGTCTCATTCACCTGCATCCAGTCCATAACCCTCCAGACCTCTCCCATCCATGTACCTATCCAATTTATTCTTAAAACTTAAGAGTGAGCCCGCACTTACCATGTCAGATGGCAGCTCGTTCCACCCTCCCACCACTCTCTAAGTGAAGAAGTCCCCCTAAACCTTTCCCTTTTCACCCTAAAGCCATGTCCACTCGTATTTATCTCCCCTAATCTAAGTGGAAAGAACCAAAAATTATGAGAGGCAAAAATAGGGTACATGTTCAAAATGTTTTAGGGTATCAAAATGAAGAGGGATTAGCATTAATTTAAGGGCCTATTCCCTCCCCCTCCCACTTCCCTATCCCTCTCTCCCCCCATGGTAGACTGTTCTGGAAGGTTAGATCACATGGGATTCAGGGCGAGCCAGCCAATTGGATGAAAGAATGGTTTGATAGTGTAGGATTGTTTTTTTTTCAGATTGGAAGTCTATAGCAAGTGGTGAGCTACGGGGATCAGAGTTGTGTCTCCTGTTGATTTGGATGAGAATGTACATGGCAAGATTATACAGCAGCCTTCTATAGATGACAATGTAGTTCTTCTTCCAGACAGTGTTGAGGTAACAGTATTTGTAGCACATGTGGTTCCAAGTCAATGTGCATCCCAGATCAATGTTGATGTGACTACTAGTGGTCAGTGTTGGACTAGCTTTTTTTTATATAAGCTGTGACAGGCTGGGCAACTGTGTGATCAGTCACTGTTGGTTGACTGTATGTGTGTTTGTGTAGATTAAATGTTAATGACTATCTTCAGTAAGTGTGACAATTTTGCATTGTTGTTACTGGAAGCAATGTTTCACAAATTAAAATATATATCCACACCTGGTATTTTTGGCAAAAACAAAACTGACAGAAATGCTATTTCTTAGGCAAACAGACATTCAAAGCCCAATTATTCTGTTCTAGTATGTGAATTAAGATGAGAAACTACTTCCAGGGGGACATTACCTCATATCTTAAGTATGGATTGTTTCTAATTTTTGTTATTTCAATTAAATTAATGAGAAAATAATTATGTTACTCAACAAATAACACTGCAGCTTAGACTAATGATCAGCAGGTACAGGTTCAAACCACATCATGCCCTGGGGAATTTAGACACAGTTAAATAATCTGAAGTGAAGCCTTAGTAATGGTGACCATTATGTTACTTGATATGTCTCAGGAGATCTGCCATCCATACTGAGCCTGGTCCGCATGTGCCTTCTGAATTGGACTCTGGACTGCCTCTGAAATGACCAAAACTCTCACTCAGATGTACCAAAGAACTAGGACAAAATGTTGTGAGAATAAATGTGGGCAGAGTGCCTGACATTTACCCAGGCACAGGATGTGGCGAAGATAAACACAGCCCAGTTAACTCCGTAATGTAGCTGCGAACGAGCTGTCCCACAGATGAAATAAAAGATAGTTGAGGATGTTTTTATCAGTATCATCTGCATTCCATAGACCGACAGCAAAAAAAAATGTTTGCCCTTAGTGGATTATAAAGGTCAGCAGTTGAGTAAAAAATCTAGTTTCACTTTAGAGCAAATAAAATGGGATCTTATGCCCCTAAACTCTGATCATTTTAGGAGCTCTAATAGGCATAGATTCTTTACTTTCATCTCCAGTTCTGCCTAAAAAAGATGACCTTCTGAACCCCAAGTGAAGTTAATTGATTCACATTTCAGTTTACCGATGGTAGGGCTCCCTAATTTTTAATTATTAATAGTTTGGGAGAAAATGCAAATGCAAAGGGGTGATGAATAGAGAGATTTAGGGGTTCAAGTTCCTTAAAATTGGAGTTAGATCAAAACGAGGTTAAATGCACTGCCAGAAGGAATACTGGAAACAGATTCAAATGTAATGTTCAAAATGGAACAAAATACATATAATTTAAGACAAAAATAGATGCAGTGCTATGTGAGAGGGATTGGCTGCATTGTTCTCACCAAGGGTTGAATAGGACACTGGGCCAATGGGTAACCCTCTCTGCTGTAAGATCTCTGTGATTCTGCCAACAACATTTTTTTTAAATAGGGCACAGAGAATCCGATTAAATGGGTGCAGTTAATCAATGCATGGCAAAAGCTAAGGCCACTACTAGAGTACTCTCCCCACTGTGCACCCCATTACAGGGTAAGTCTTAAAAGCATTGAAAACATGCAATCCAGTTTTAATAGGACAATGCCAGGAATGAGGAGAAATGCCATTGTGAATCCTGGTAACCTGAAATAAAACCAGAAACTGCTGAAGATACACAGCGGGTGAGGCAGCACATGGGTAAACTATAATCATCAGCAGAGATTAAACAGACTAGGACGATTTTCAGCTGAAGCAATCAAGCAATGAGATTAAAAAGAGGATTTTAAAATATAGAAATCTTTATCAAGAGAGATGAGGGAAACATAATTTTCCCTGCCTTCACAGTCAATGGTGAAGGGGTTTAGTAATGTATATGGTTGTCCAGGTTTTTTTTTAGAAAGAGATATTAGGAGAAATTTATTTGTGCCAAAAAATTGTGCATAAACAGCTCGGAGTGATTGGCATCAGTG
Source organism: Mobula birostris (assembly GCF_030028105.1). NCBI lineage: Eukaryota > Metazoa > Chordata > Chondrichthyes > Myliobatiformes > Myliobatidae > Mobula > Mobula birostris. Next base: position 193,782,884 of record NC_092372.1, on the reverse strand, counting down.
AAATTTTGATAAATATTCGAAAAGAGGAGGGTTAAGGACTTCAGGGAGTGTACAGGAGAGACTGCCAGCTGGGACGTTGGACTGATGCAAGGAATGGAATATTCACCTGGGATGCTACGTTTAGCTACCGACCAGTTACACTGCATTGTCTGAATGAATATAAACTGATTAATTTAAGCATGGTAGCACTTAAATCATATTTAGGATGAAAGTGAAAAATAAAATCCAGCAAAATTTAACAAGAATATCCTTTAACATTAGTTCAGCACTCAAAGACCAATCAAACCCAACTGGCATCTGGATCAATGAGGCTTTATGATCAGGATTACGGTCCAGCTCACGACTGTTCTGTACTCAGTAGCAGTGGTCTCAGATCATTTCCGGTGCAAGCTCCCACAGCAGAAGCTAAATCCGCTTGACAAAGGATACCTGCAGCTAAATGTGTTTCAATGCATAAAATACAACTTTAAGCTGGTGGCTAAAGATTGCTTTAATTATCAATGGCATTAAAGCAGAGCCCAGTTGTTTGATAGTGGTGCTTCAGTGGGACCTATTATAATGCTGCAGATCATCAGCACTAAAGACCTCCTACTATATTCATAATAAATAATTGGATTTTTTGCACCTTTCTCTTTATTGAGAAGCTAACACTTAAAACCTGTTGGTTACTCCAGTCTCTCTCCACTGTACCTTTACTTTCCAATATGATCCTATTATTGTCAATGTCCATTACATATAACCGTAGTAAATTAAAATATTAAATAGTTGTTCTAAAGCACAGGGGGTGAAGGAAACAATTAGGTTTGTCACAATTTGGGACCAAGCTCTTCCAGATGGTCAGAAAAATAATTAAATCTTATTTTCCAATCCAAACCTGTGAAAAACATTCTTTATTACTCTCAACTTTGCTAAGAACAGATATATTGGTTTTTAATAGTTTCAAATGTCTGTGTAGCCTTGATGGAACTGTAACAAGGGGCATCCTTTTAGAACAGAGATGAGGACGTATTTCTTTAGCCAGAGAGTGGTGAAGCTGTGGATTTCTTTGCCACAGGCAGCTATGGAAGCCAAGTCTTTATGTATATTTAAGGCAGAGGTTGATAGATTCTTGACTGGTCAGGGCATGAAGGGGTACGGGGAGAAGGCAGGAGACCAGGACTGAGAGGAAAATTGGATCAGCCATGATAAAATGATGGAGCTGACTTGATATGCCAAGTGGCCCAATTCTGCTCCCATATCTTATGGTAACAGACATGGGTTACCAAACAAAAACTACCTGTGCATGTAGGAATGGAACAGCAGTTGTCTTGGGAGATTTTATCATGCACGTAGAATGGGTGAGTCAAGCCGGTTGAGGCAATCTTGAGGAGGACTTCACGGAATGAATCCATGAGAGTTTTCTTGAACAGTGTTATTAGTGAACCTACAAGGGAAATTGCTATCTTAGATCTGGTCCTGTGCAATGAGACAGGTAATAGTAGTGATCTTGTAGTTAGGGATCCTCTTGGAAACAGTGATCACATTATGATTGAATTTCTCATACAAACGGAGGGTGCAATAGTTCAATGTAAAAGCAGTGTATTTTGCCTGGGAGACTACAATGGGATGAGGAAGGAGATGGCCAGCATAGACTGGGAGCACAGGCTGTATGGTGGGCGAGCTCAGCTACCGTGGGAGAAACATAGAAAACCTACAGCACAATACAGGCCCCTCGGCCGACAAAGCTGTGCTGAACATGTACTTACTTTAGAAATTACCTAGGGTTACCCTTAACCCTCTATTTTTCTAAGCTCCATGTACCTATCCAGGAGTCTTTTAAAAGACCCTATCGTATCTGCCTCTACCACCATCGCTGGCAGCCCATTCCATGCACTCACCACTCTCTGCGTAAAAAAAAAACTTACTCCTGACATCTCCTTTGCACCTACTTCCAAGCACCTTAAAACTGTGCCCTCTCGTGATAGCCATTTAAAACTGTGTCCTCCTGTGATAGCCACTTAAAACTGTGCCCTCTCGTGATAGGCATTTTGGAGATTTTTCATGGTGTTCAATGAAAGTATATTCCAATCAAAAGCAAGGTCAGTAAGGTTGGGGAGAGCCAGCCTTGGATAACTATGGAAATACCTGCAAAAAAAGGCATCAAACTAGAAGCTCGTGCGGACAAAGTCAGCAAGCGGGAAATCAAAAGATTGGGGAAACTTTAAAAAGCAACAAAGAACTGCTGAACAACCAATAAGGAAAGGGATGATAGATTATGAAAGTAAACTAATATAAAATATAAAAACATAGTAAAAGGTATTATAATTATATACAATTTAAGTGGAAAAGCATGACTAAAGTGAGCATAGGTCCCTTGGAAGATGAGAAAGGGGAATTAATATTGGATAATATTATTTAATGACTATTTTGTGTTTAGTCTTCATGTTGGAGGGCACATCTGACATGCCAAAGAGGGATATTATGGATGTGACGGGAGGTAAGGACCTCGATAAAATCCCTGTCACTAAAGAGGTAATGATGAGCAAACTGGTGGACCTGAAGGTAGATGAGTTCTCCTGGTACTGATGGAATGCATCCCAGGGTCCTGAAAGAAGTGGCAGAAGCTACAGAAGACATATTTGTAATAATTTACCAAAATTCATAACTCTTGTCCTGGCAGATTGGAAGACGGTGAATGTCATGCCAATGTTTAAACATGGATGTAAGTAAAAGGCAGATAACTATGGGCCAGTTAAAAAAGAAAGATTTAGTACTTAACGTTTGTTGTCAGGAAAATGCTTGAAGCTATTAATAAGGGAAAAACAGGCAGATAGAGTCCTCTTTGGCAAACTCACTGGAGTTCCTTGAGGATATAATGAGCACAGTGGATAAAAGCGAACAGGTGGATGTATACCTGGATTTTCAGAAGTGGTGCCGTGGGAAAAGAGATATCGGTAAGTTAAGGATGCATGGAGTTGGGGTAACAAATTAGAATGAATAGAAATTTGGTTAACAAATAGAAGGCAGAGAATTGGGATAAAAGTTTGGCAGTCAGGTGTGCATGGAGTGCCGCAGGGGTTTATGCTGGGTTGGCAACTGTTCATAATATACAATAATGATTTGGAAGAGGGGAACAAATGTAGCTTATCTAAGTTTGTTAATGACTCGAAATTAAGTGGAAAATCATAGCAAAAATGCAGAGGATGTGCAGAAAGAGATACAGTTAGGTTAAAGGAGTGGGCAAGTGTCTAGCACATGAAGTCAACATTGGTAAAAGCGAGGTTATCCACTTTGGAAGGAAAAATAGAAAATCATATTATTTAAATGGTGAAGCATACTGTCGTAGGGGGACTTGGGAATGCTTGTGCATGAATTGCAAAGGGTTGGTTTGCAGGTACAATGGGTTATGAAGAAGGCAAATGGAATACTGGAGGGACTGAATTTAAGAGCAGGGAGGTTATACTACGACTATACAGGGAACTGGTGAGGCCACAGATGGTGTAATGTGTGCTGTTCTGGTCTCCTTTCTTGAGGAAAGAGATACAGGTTTCCCCCACCATCCGGAGGTAGAGCGTTCCTATGAAATGGTTCATAAGCCGGAATGTGGTAAAGCGAAAAAGCAATTACCATTAATTTATATGGGAAAAATTTGTGAGCGTTCGCAGACCCAAAAAATAACCTACCAAATCATGCCAAGTAACACATAAAACCTAAAATAACATAACATATAGTAAAAGCAGGAATGATATGATAAATACACAGCCTTTATAAAGTAGACAACAGGAATTCTGCAGACGCTGGAAATTCAAGCAACACACATCAAAGTTGCTGGTGAACGCAGCAGGCCAAGCAGCATCTGTAGGAAGAGGTACAGTCGACGTTTCAGGCCGAGACCCTTCGTCAGGACTAACTGAAGGAAGAGTGAGTAAGGGATTTGAAAGTTGGAGGGGGAGGTGGAGAGCCAAAATGATAGGAGAAGACAGGAGGAGGAGGGATAGAGCCAAGAGCTGGACAGGTGATAGGCAAAAGGGATATGAGAGGATCATGGGACAGGAGGTCCGGGAAGAAAGACGGTGGGGGGGGGACCCAGAGGATGGGCAAGAGGTATATTCAGAGGGACAGAGGGAGAAAAAAGAGAGTGAGAGAAAGAATGTGTGCATAAAAATAAGTAACAGATGGGGTACGAGGGGGAGGTGGGGCCTTAGCGGAAGTTAGAGAAGTCGATGTTCATGCCATCAGGTTGGATGCTACCCAGACGGAATATAAGGTGTTGTTCCTCCAACCTGAGTGTGGCTTCATCTTTACAGTAGAGGAGGCCGTGGATAGACATGTCAGAATGGGAATGGGATGTGGAATTAAAATGTGTGGCCACTGGGAGATCCTGCTTTCTCTGGCGGACAGAGCATAGATGTTCAGCAAAGCAGTCTCCCAGTCTGCGTCAGGTCTCGCCAATATATAAAAGGCCACATCGGGAGCACCGGACGCAGTATATCACCCCAGTCGACTCGCAGGTGAAGTGTTGCTTCACCTGGAAGGACTGTTTGGGGCCCTGAATGGTGGTAAGGGAGGAAGTGTAAGGGCATGTGTAGCACTTGTTCCGCTTACACGGATAAGTGCCAGGAGGGAGATCAGTGGGGAGGGATGGGGAGGACGAATGGACAAGGGAGTTGTGTAGGGAGCGATCCCTGCGGAATGCAGAGAGGTGGGGAGGGAAAGATGTGCTTAGTGGTGGGATCCCATTGGAGGTGGTGGAAGTTACGGAGAATAATATGTTGGACCCGGAGGCTGGTGGGGTGGTAGGTGAGGACCAGGGGAACCCTATTCCTAGTGGGGTGGTGGGAGGATGGAGTGAGAGCAGATGTACGTGAAATGGGGGAGATGCGTTTAAGAGCAGAGTTGATAGTGGAGGAAGGGAAGCCCCTTTCTTTAAAAAAGGAAGACATCTCCCTCGTCCTAGAATGAAAAGCCTCATCCTGAGAGCAGATGCGGCAGAGACGGAGGAATTGCGAGAAGGGGATGGCGTCAGGCTTGTTATAATTCAATATTATTATGTTACTTTGTTAAAATTTGATATTATTAAGTTGCTAAGTAAATGAATGGTAGGCGTTTGTATGTTAAGGGTAGACATATTTGTTTAGCGTAGTGACCCAGTTAAAAAAACAGTTGATACACTATTAAAATAAAAGGGGAGGAGTATACTGTATGGCTTACAGTATAATAAGGGACTACTTTATGTTGTAGGGACACGTCGTTGCATACGCTATTAGGCACATATTGTGCATCCGCTATTAGGCGCATATTGATCTGTATGTGTGTGCCAAATTCGGTTTCTGCCAGTAAAGAACCATGAACCTTAGCTCCCGTCTCCAGTGTTTTTATTAATAGCATTTTTGTGTAACCAGGCCATATACACAACAGTTGACATTGAGTAAAAGGTTGTTTTTGTGGCACCATTCAGCCAGATTTTCAGATTCCTTCCTAAATGCTGCTTCATCACCACCTTTGATTCAGCCAATGACAGTGGTGTCGTTAGCAAACTTAAATATGGTATTGGATCTGCAGTTAGCCATGCAGTCATAAGTGTAATTTGAATAGAGCAGGGGGCTAAGTGCTCAGCCCTGTGGTGCACCTGAGCTGATGGTGTTTGTGGAGGAAATGTGATTGCTAAACTGATTAGATTGTGGTCTGCGAGTGACGAAATCGAGGATCCAATTGTACAAGGAGATATTGAGGCCGAGGTCTTGCAGCTTATTGGTTAATTTTGAAGGGATGATAGTATTGAATGACGAGCAGTAGTTAATGAAAAGCATCCTGATGTATGCATCTTCACTGTCCAGATGTTCAAGGGTTGTGTAAAGAGCCAACAAAATGACATCTGCTGTGGACCTGTTGTGACAGCAGGCAAATTGGAGCAGATCCAAGTCGCTTTTCAAGCAGAGGTTGATATGTTGCATCAACCTCTCAAAACATTTCATCACTGCGGATGATAGTCATTGAGGCAGAATTCCACACTCTTCTTAGGCTTCGGTATAATTGAAACCTGCTTGAAGCAGATGGGTATCTCAGAGTGCCAAAGTGAGTTATAAAGATATCAAGTGAACGCTCCAGCTAGTTGATCAGCACAGGTTCCCCCATCTGGGCCGAATGCTTTACGTGGTTCCACCCTCCTGAATGATTGGCCTTAGAGACTGTAATCACAGGGCGATCAGGGGCTGTGGGAGTTCATGAAGGCACCTCCATGCTTGATGGTTAAAGTGAACATAAAGGACATTGAGCTCATCTGGGAGCGAAGCCTTGTTGTCACCTATGTCGCTTGGTTTCACATTGTCGGAGGTGATAGCATTCAAGCCGTCAGCAGAGACATCTGTAGAGAGCGGCTGGTACCCTTGCCTTCATCACTGAGGGCACCGGCTACATGAGTTGGAATGTAAATGTTGTATTGTGAACACACAGGTCCATAAAACTGAATGACAAGATCAACTTCTGACCTCACAATCTTTCTCGTAGTGATGTTGCACTTTGTTGTTTACCTGCACTGCACTTTCTCAGTAGCTGTTACACAATATTCTGCAATCTGTTATTGTTTACCTTGTTCTACCTCAAAACTGTGCAATGACTTGATCTGTATGAAGAGTATGTAAGACAAGCCTTTCACTGTATTCTGGTACATGTGACAATAGTAAACCAATTCCAATTCTGATTCCGGACGATGCTAGTCATCATGCCGTAGAAAACACTATACATTTGAAAGAGTGCAGATAGGGTTGCCAACTGTACCGTATTATCCGGGAAATCCCGTATATATGGCTAAATTGGTTTGTCCCATACGGGACCGCCCTTGGTAGAACGCTAAGGTAGAGAGTTCCTATGAAACCTTTCGTGCCGAAATGGCGTAAAGCAAAGAAGCAATTACATTAATTTATATGGGAAAATTTTTTGAGCATTCCCAGACCCAAAAAATAACCTACCAAATCATACCAAATAACACATAAAACCGTAAATAACATGAACATATAGCAAAAGCAGGAATGATATGATAAATACACAGCCTATATAAAGTAGAAATAATGTACATTCAGTGTAGTTTCACTGAACAGAATCGCCAAAGCCGATTTATAGAAAAAAATCGCCACATAGAAGCATGCGCACATCACGCATGCGCACACAGGTGATCGCGCAAGGCTTCATGGTCATGGTAGTCTTTCTCGGGGTAAACCCAAGGGTCCCATATTTGACTGCTACTTTTGTCCCTTATTTGGGAGGGAGAAAGTTGACAACCCTAAGTGTAGAAGACATTCTCAAGAATGATATCATGACTTGAGGGCTTTAGTTAGAAGCAGACATACTTAGGCAGGGGCATTTTCCATGACAGTAGGAGGCTGAGGAGTGAATTTAATTATGAAGTGCATAAGGTGAATGGTCACAGTCTTTATCCAGAGGAGGCAAGTCTAAATCTAGAGGGTAAAGGTATAGAATTAGCTGCCAGAGGAAGAGGTAGAGGCAGGTACAATTATAATGTTAAAAAAACACAATCTGCTGAAGGGACTCAGCAGGTCGAGCAGCATCTATAAGAAGAAAGAAACTGTCAATGTTTCAGATCAAAAACCTGCATCAGACCCAATTCCTGATGAATTCTGATGCAGGGTTTCAACCCGAAACCTTCCTTTCCTCCTTCAGATTCTGCTCTACCTGCTGAGCTCTTCTAGTTTGTTTCTCCTTCCGGATCCCAGTGTCCTCAGTCTCATATTTTTATGTTGAAACCACATTTAGACAGGTACATAGAAGGGGAAGATTTAGAGCAGGGACCCCTCAGTTAATGGTAGGGGTCCACGGTATTTATAAGATTGGGAACCCCTGGTTTAGAGGGATATGGTTAAAATACAGACAAATGGGATTAGCTCTCAGCTTCTCACTTTATCACCCTTTCCTGATTTCACATATCACCTGTCAGCTTGGACTCCTTCCCCTTCTCCCATCTTCTTATTCCGGCTGCTGCCACTTTTGGCCCAAAACATCGACTGTTTATTCCCTTCCATAGATGCTGCCTGACTTGCCGAGTTCCTCCAGCGTTTTATGTGTGTTCATAGTTCAATTTTAATTGTCATTCAACTGCACATGAATACCCATGAATACAGCCAAATAAAACAGTGTTACTCTGGGGCTAAGGTGCAAAACACAGTACCAACAGTCACACACAGCACAAGGCACATATAGCACATATAAGATAGCAAGCACATATAATGCAACACACATAAAAATTGCTGGTGAACGCAGCAGGTCAGGCAGCATCTACAGGAAGAGGGACAGTCGCCGTTTCAGGCCGAGACCCTTTGTCAGGACTAACTGAAAGAAGAGGTAGTCATCTCTTCTTTCAGTTAGTCCTGACGAAGGGTCTCGGCCCGAAATATTGACTGTACCTCTTCCTATTGATGCTGCCTGGCCTGCTGCATTCACCAGCAATTTTTATGTGTGTTGTTTGAAATTCCAGCATCTGCAGATTTCCTCATGTAAGCACATATAAGGTATCAGTAAAATACTGTTACACAAAAAAAAAGTCTAAGACCCTGAGTTCGTAAATGTTGTAGCAGTCTGCAGTCAAACACAATACGGCCTGTCTTCTACTGAGTGAACACTGGGGGCAGCACTGACTCCAGCTTCGATACCACACCACACCAGCTCCAACGCCTTTCACCTGGACGGCTCTAAACAGGTGAGACCGCAGCTTCAGACCGAGTCCTCACAGCTCCCCACCGTCTGTCAATAAAATAGTGAACTGGACTTGCAGAATTCCACATTAACAATGCCCAACAGGGTCTTACAGTCACTTAGAAAAGTGACTAAGGCAGTAATGTTTGATTTATTTTTAAGTTCTATAGCAGTCATCTTAAAGATAATGGCAGACAAATACTTCATAGGGTTGCATTGGGTGGGTGTGGGAATGTTAGTTTGCTGAGAAACATATACTGTAATATATGTCATCAGTTAAGGACGTTTATCAGCCAAGGTTAGGGCAAAATTATTTCATTCTCACACTGAAATTCTAATGCTCTGACAAATCCTAAATGTTATACAACACTGGGAAGACGTCTTTGATATTATCACTACCGAGAACGTCTCAGAATATGGTTCCTGTGGCCAAATCTCTTACAGAATGATTCATAACCTCATCACTGTGGTTTCCGACTTAACATATATCAATACATTTCACTTGCTACCTATTCTCAGGTTCAACATTTTGAAATGAGATTTTGACATATTTATGCATCTATGATGATTTTTAAAATTACCGTCTTGTTCTATTTTTCAGTTTGAAGACCGCTGAAAACTTTTTGCAGGTGCTTCAGTCTGTTGAAAAGTAACAGCGACTTTGACAGTTAAATACAATGAAGAGAAAAAGCATACATAGATTCTGGTGACATGGATACAAAGACTAATGGAATATGACTAAATAGATAGCAAGGGTTATAGAAGGGAAGCACAAAATTGCAAGAATATCAGAATCAACACGACTTTCTTCCTCTGTTATACTGAGAGAAAAAAAGCAGGTCAAAATAATTTGAGCACATGGAAAATTGATATTAGTAATTGTTGTATGAAATAAGGAAATGGCAAGAATATTGAATAATTAAATTGCATCATTATTCACAGCAAAGTGCGGGGATTAAAGTGTTGGACATCCAATGAAACTAACATTAAAATAACTTAAGGTTAGCCTAGTTTGTCCAGCAAAACATTGAAGCATACAATGATTGTATTAATGACTGACACAGTCCAAGGATCGCCATGCTTCCAGCACCAACCTGACACCTCCAGAACTTACTGATTCTGACCTGAATGTCTTTGGAATGTGGGAGGATACCGGAGCACCCGGAGGAAATCCTTGGCAAAAATCAGCAAAAGAACGAAGAAAATAATGACACTGAAAAGTGACAAATATCCTGGACTATATGCCTTTTATCCCAGGGTTTAAAGGAAGGAGATCAAGATCCTCTTGATTTGGTAATTATTCCTTTTGATTAGTAAGTTGAACATGCTGAAGTATTATCGAAGAAATCTTAGTGAGTATTAGCTAAACTAGTCAGGAAATTATGAGGGCAACTAAGTAAGGACATAGTTATTGAACACCTTAAAAGGATTTAGTAGAACAGAAATAGCTGGAGTGGGATTGAAAGGGATCAGTCTGTCCTGATTAACCCAGCTAGAATTTGTTTTAAGAGGAGACTAATATGCTGTATGTTGTAATGTCCATGGGCCTTCATTTTGTGGGCTTCTGAAAGGCTATTAATTCATCAGAAAGGGGATTTGGCCCAAGCTGAACTTCAAGGAACTAGGCAAAATATTGAACGGATTATTTAGGCCTAACATGAACTGAGATCCTGCAGAAATTGTTACTTAAAGCCTTCATTTCACTTGGTCTGATTATCTGATCTGCTCCTGTCATCTAAGACCTACTGCTCAAGCTTTTCTGCAAACTCTAGCCACCATCATAGCTGCTCTGCAGTTTCCGTCCTCTAACTCGGCTGCTCCACAACCTCTGACCTCCATCCCAAAATTCCCAGAACTCACTATCTGCTCATCCATTCCCAGATTTACAGCAACTGAAATTATTTTATTTTCATTTGGAAGATTATAGTTTCATAAGAACATAAGAAAATAAGAAATAGGAGCAGGATTAGGTCAACTAGCCTGTCAAGTCCACTTCACCATTCAATAGGATCACAGCTGATCTGGCCTTAGACTTAGCTCCACCTACCTGCCTTTTCCCAATAACTTTACATTCCCCAGCTATACAACAATCCACCTAATTGTGTCTTAAATATATTTAATGAGGTAGCCTCTACTGTTTCCCTGAGCAGAGAATTCCACAGATTCACTACTGTCTGGGGGGTTTTGCCTCATCTCAATCCTAAATCTAGTCCACCGAATCTTCAATTTATGTCCCTTTGTTCTAGTCTCACTTACCAAGGAAATAACTTTCTCCTTCTATCTTACCTATCATTTTCATAATTGTATGTGTTTCTATAATATCCCCTCTCATTGTTCTGAATTCCAGTCAGTGGAGTCCCAGGTGACTCAATCCTCAATTTCTCCTCTTTGGCCAATCCCCTCATCTTCAGAATCAGCCTGGTGACCCTCATCTGTTCTGCCTCCAAAGCCAGTACAGGTGTCCCCCGCTTTTCGAACGTTCACTTTACGAAACCTCGCTGTTACAAAAGACCTACATTAGTTACCTGTTTTCGCTAACAGAAGGTGTTTTCACTGTTACGAAAAAAGCGGCACGCAAGAAAAGGCAGTGCGCGCCCTGAGCAGCCAAGCTCCTCCCCCAGGTCTGCATTCTAGCCGGCATTGCTTAAACACGTGCCTATGAGCATCTGTGCTTTATGTCGATTTATTTTGAGCATCTGTTTGCAAGGTGAGTTCTAAGGTATCGGAAAAGCCTAAAGGAGCTTGTAAGGATGTTACACTTAGCGTAAAACTAGACATAATTAAGCGTTTCGATCGTGGTGAACAAAGTAAGGACAAAGTGAGTTTCGCTTGTGGAAGTTGACGAAGATGATGTTGAAGAGGTTTTGGCATCCCATGACCAAGAATTGATAGATGAAGAGCTGATGCAATTGGAAGAGGAAAGGATAACAATCGAAACCGAATGCAATAGCAAACAGACCGAAAGTGAAGTCGTCCAGGAACTGAACGTGAAGAAGATGACCCGCCTGCCCTGATGGAAACAGATGACGATGAGATGACACCCCAGTGCCCCACCACCCCAACCCCGGGGCCGCGGAGAATGCAGCAGTAGCTGGGACGCACCCAGCACATCTTTAAGAAAAAAGCCTAAATAAACAAGCTAATTAATTAGGTGCCACCTGGCACGTAATTGTCAGACCAGATCAGAGGTGATTGCAGATTGTGTCGCCTCTGACCTGGGCCGACATTTACGTGCCGGGCGGCACCTAACCAATTAGCTTGTTTATTTCGGCTTTTTTCTTAAAGATGTGTTGGGCGCGTCCCAGCTACCGCTGTATCGCTGCATTCTTCACGGATTGGTATTGGTTCACTGCCTGGCGGTTGGGGACCACTGCACTACTCCAACCTCCGACAACTCAACCTAACACACCATCATCAGTGTGCTCGGTGCTGACTTCTTGATTCCAGTCTAAGCTTAAATCTAAGACCCATTTATAACTCAAGCCTCTGGGGGGGGGGGCGTCTTCTCTGCCTCTCTGGGTAACGTCTGTCAATAAACTTTTTTGTTTTAATACAGATTTACATATAAAAGTCATGAAAAGTTGACCTCTGAGCATAGGGAGTTTAGAAGATGTGCGCCTCCAACTTGCTAAGAGTTCTAGGCAGCAGATCGCCTTCGTATAACGAAGACTCCTCTGTGTAGCTGTCCTAGATATATACACATCTTTGTGTTATCACTTGTCTTCCTTACCAATATCTCATTTGTTCCAACTGAGCTAGTTACACAGCCAATCTGTATTCTCCTTAGATTCCAAATAGATAGCATGACCTTTATGATACCATCTCTTACCGTAATATAACTTCCCGTCTTCTATTCGTGCTTTATCTCTTTGTGCTGGTGATTCAGCAGGAGTGCTGGGAAGATGCTCAGGAGAAGCCAGAAATGCTGGTCTTTTCAGAGGTTTAAACTTATTGAGAGTTCGCAGATCTTCCATTATCTGTTCATCTGTTAACAAGTAATTTAACTGTGTAGGTGCAGGTTTTCGTCTTTTGTCTGTAATTGGAACAGGGTCATTAGGTCTTCTCCTTGGTTTCCTAGTCATTATTGGCTTTACCTCCATAGGATCTCCTGTGAGTTCCATTGTTAGCCTCTCATTCCCAATCATCTTTTTCTTTTCTTCTAACTCAATCTTTTTATCTTCAAATTCCTTCACTGCTGCTTTTTTCCCTTTAATATTCCTTTCCATTTGTTCTGTCTCCAGTTGCAGAAAAAACTCTGCATTTTGTATTCTTTCCCTGTATTGTTGATCTAGTTTCTTCATCCTTTTCTGATACTCCTGCAGAGTGCCTTCCTGTAACTGTCTTTTGAGAGATGTCAATTTCTCCTGGTACATCTGCTCTTTTACTTCCAGGTAATCTTCATCATCCTGCTTATTGGCAATAACTGTCTTCCTTGCATCCTCTGTATCTTCATCCGAGTTGTGGCCATGGATACTGCGTTCGTCCTCGTCGTCAACTCTGTCTAGCTCTTCCTTGTTGTTGTAATAGTCGACAGTGGGTGAGAGGAGAGCTGCGGACATCTTCCCCGCCGAGCTGCCCTCCTTTGTTGACACATCTAGTGCCTTGATGGCGTGCCAATCCAACTGGATTTTCCTGAGCCATTCACGTCCCAGCAATGGTGGTCCTCCATTTTTCAGTACATAGAGGTTCAGTTGCTGTGTATCATGTACGTAGGTCACTATCACTTTAATCTTGTCTTCCGGATGCATTTTCTGTCCTGTGTAAGTCTTTAGTAGAAGTTTAGTTCATTTCAGAGGTATGTGAGAAAACAGTCATTTGCAGACGTGTACTGAGATCACTGTTAAAGCTGAGCCTGTGTCCAACTCCATTTTCAGTCTCACACCTGCCACTTGTGGAGTGATCCATATTACTCTTCGATCATCTGTCTCTTTCATGCTGTGAGGTTGCCGACAAGGCAGTTCACTTTCATTGGAGTCGTTTTCATCAGAACTGCCTTCTTTCATTTTGTGTACCTTGTTGTATTTTCCATTCTGGGGTTTCTTGTTTCTCTGTATCTTGCCCTTTTTCTGCTGTTGACTAGCTTTGCATACTCCGCCAATGTGGCCCTGTTTGCCACAGTTTCTGCATTCTTTGTCTTTAAACCAACAGTCATTCAGGTCATTTGACCTGTTCCCACAATGGTAACATTTCTTTCCTTCATTTCTGTTCAGTGACACTTTATTTGTGGCATATTCCAGAGATTTTTGTTGTATCTCGGAAGCACCCTGTGCCACTGTTTCCGTTGATATTGCAATGTTTAGCGCTTTCCCCAATGTAAGGTCCCTTTCACACAGGAGCTCCTTCTGTGTGGTTTCACAGTGCATGCCGCACACTAACCTGTCCCTCAATGCGTCCGATAGACAGCTCCAAATTGACGGTGCTCTGATAATCTGTGCAATTCAGCACAATATTCAGAAATGCTTACATGTTTGCTCTGATTCCGATTGTGAAATTTAAATCTTTCAGCAATGACCAGTGGTTTGGGGTTTAAATGCTGTTGGAGAGTGTCTACTATTTGCTTGAACGTTTTGTCAGCTGGCTTTTCAGGGGTTAACAAACTTCGTAGCAGCCCGTATGTTTTTGCTCCCATAATACTGAGTGAGATGCTGGCTTTCTTTTCATCCTTAACACTGTTAGCCTCACAATATAACTCCACTCGTTCAATGTAAGTTGCCCAGTCTTCAATGCCACTATCAAATGTTGTAATGGTTCCAATCATCACCATCTTTGTTATGTTAATTAAGCCCCGTTCTCCCCTTATTTTTCTTTTTGACTCACATGTCCTTTTTGCTAGCGCCACGAGCGCACTCATTCTAGATGTGTGTGTGTCGCTCCTTTTTATCTCCCTTCTGGGGCTGCCCCGGGGGTCAGCGCTGGCCGTGGTCTCGGCTGGACATGCTGCAGCTCCGACTATGTCTTTTGGTCTCCCGACGTTCCCAACCCCGACTGTGCTCCCACTTTCTTTCAGACTCGTGGCCTCGCTCTGCCTCCTTCTCCCACTCCTTGGCTCGTTCCTTGCGCTCTTCTTCTGAGTGTCGTTATCAATTAAAACACGCCGTTCCAATACGATGTAGGTTCATTAACCTCGTCGCCAATTTGTTGTGTACGTGGCCTGGTTACACAACAATGCTATTAATGAAAACGCTGGAGATGGGAGCTAAGGTTCATGGTTCTTTCCTGGCAGAAACCGAACTCGGCACACTTATATAACCATATAAGCCTAATATAACCATATAACCATATAAGCCTCACGTGTTCTTTTTGCTAGCACCATGAGTGCACTCCGTCTAGATGTGTGTGTGTCACTCCTTTTTATCTCTCTTCTGGGGCCTAATAGCATATACAACGACGTGTCCCTACAACATAAAGTAGTCCCTTATTATACTGTAAGCCATACAGTATATCAACAATATTGACTTCAGGAGGAAGGAAGTGGAGGTCCATGAGCCAATACTCATCAGAGAATCAGAGCAGAGAGGGTCAGTAACTTTAAATTCCTCAGTATTATCATTTCAGAGGACCTGTCCTGGATCCAGCATGCAAGTGCCATTACAAAGAAAGTACGGCAACACCTCTGCTTTCTTAGAAGTTTGTGTAGATTCGGCATGTCATCTAAAACTTTGACAAACTTCTATAGATGTGCAGTGGAGAGTACATTGACTGGTTGCATGATAACTTGGTATGAAAGCACCAATGCCTTGAACAGAGAAGCCTACAAAGAGTAGTGGATACTGCCCAGACCATCACCATTGGGTGCATCTACATAGAGTGCTGTCGCAGAAAGCAACATCCATCATCAAGGATTCCCGCCGTCCACGCCATGCTCTGCCATCAGGAAGAATGTATAGGAGTCTCAGGACCCATACCACTCGGGGAACAGTTATTCCTCCTTGACCATCGGGCTCTCGACCCAGAGGAGATAACTTCACTCACCTCAACACTGAAATGTTTCCCCAACCTATGGACTCATTTTCAAGGACTGTTCATTTCATGTTCTTGATATTTATTGTTTTTTTTTAATTTGTTTGTGTTTTTTTTTCTTTTTGTATTTTCATAGTGTGTTGTCTTTTCCATATTGGTTGTCCAACTTGTATGTGGTCTTTCATCAATTCTATTCTCTTTCTTTGTATTTACTGTGAATGCCCACAAGAAAATTAACCTCAGGGTTGTGTTTGGTGACATATATATACGATAATAAATGTACTTTGAACTTTCAGAGAACTATTACTTACGGTGCCTCTAAAAGTATACACCTCCCTTGGAAGTTTTCATGTTCTCTTGTTTTACATTGAATCACAGTGGATTTAATTTGGCTTTTTTTGACACTGATCAGCAAAAAAAGACACTTTCAGGTCAAAGTGAAAACAGATCTCTCAAAGTGATCTAAATTAATTACAAATATAAAACACAAAATAATTGATTACATACGTAGTCACACACTAAATCATCATGGTGCACCCAGTTGGTTTTAGAAGTCACATAATCAGTTAAATGGAGATCACCTGTGTGCAGTCAAGGTGCTTCAATTGATTGTAGTAAAAATACCCCTGTATCTGGTAAAAACTACACAAAAAAGACAAAAGAACACTCCAAGCAACTCTGTAAAAAGGTTATTTAAAAGCACAAGTCTGGAGAGGGATACAAGAAAATTTCCAAGTGACTGAATATCCTTTGGAATATAGTTAAGTCAATCATCAACAAATGGAAAGAATGTGGCTCAGCTGTAAACCTGCCTCTAGCAGGCCATCCTTGAAAACTGAGTGACCATGGAAGAAAGGGGCTTGTGAGGGAGGTGACTCTGGGGGAGTTACAAGCTTCAGTGGCTGAGATGGGAGACGGCAATTGCAACAACTGTTGTCTTGTGCTTCACAGCTTTATGGGAGAGTGGTAAAGAGAAAGTCATTGTTGAAAAAAATCTCACATGAAATCTTTGTTAGAATTTGCCAGGAGGCATGTGAGAGACTCTTAAGTCAGGAGGAAGAAGGTTCTATAGTCCGATGAAACTAAAATTGAGCCTCTTGGCCATCAGACCAAACACTGTTTGGCATATACCAAGCACTGCACATAATCAAAAACACCATCCCTACAGTGACGCATGGTGATGGCTGCATCACGCTGTGGAGATACTTCACTGCAGCAGACCCTGGAAGGTTTGTGAAGGTAGACGGTAAAATGAATGCAGCTAAGTACAGGTAAAACCTAATGCAGTCTGCAAGAGAACTGTGACTTGAAAGAAGATTTGTTTTCCAGCAAGACAATGACCCCAAGCATAAAGCTAAAGCTACACAGGAATGGTTTAAAAACAACCAAGTTATTGGCCTGGAGTGGCCAAGTCAGAGTCCAGACCTCAATCCAATTGAGAATTTGTGGCTTGATTGAAAAGAGCTGTTCACTCATGATCCCCATGCAATCTGAGAGAGCTTGAGCAGTTCTGTAAGGAAGAATGGGGAAACATTTCAGTGTCCAGATGTGCAAAGCTGATTGAGTCTATCCACACAGACTTAAGGCTGAAATTGCTGCCAAAGGTGCAACTACTAAATACTGACTTGAAGAAGGTGAGTAATTATGCAATTATTCTGTGTTTAATAATTGTAATAAATTTAGACCAATTTGTAGAAATTTGTTTTCACTCTGACATGAAAAGAGTCTTTTCTGTTAATCAGTGTCAAAAAAGCCAAATTAAATCCACTCAATGTTGTAAAACAATAAAACATGAAAATTTCTAAAGGGGTGGGGGTGGTGAATACTTTTTATGGGCACTGCAGGTCTCTCTGTTCTACAACACTCTCCAGGGCCCAGCCATTCAGTGTGAATATCTTACCCTGGTTTAACTTCCCAAGATACAACACCTAACACTTTTATTCTGTTTCATAGCAGTATAAAGAGGCTTTTTTTCCCTGTGGACTGTCAATGCTGGGCTGAAGGATTGAGACATCAAATATCCGATAGAAACTGAGGGCTGGCTGAAGACAAATTTAGTTTCTCCTCCCCTTGATTCAGTAAAGCTGGTAGTGTGTTGCTGACTCTAGTGTTGGCTTCAGATGCAGGTGGTTAATTACATGATGAAAAAGCTAAAAGATCAAAGGTATTCAAAATAATCCAAGAGCATGGCCGATATATTCCAGCTCTGTGAAATGTGCAGTAACATTTGTACAGGAAGAACTATTTTACTTTTGCATTAAACATATGATGTTGGAAATTAATATTGACTGCTGTCTATATGACAGTTAACTATAGTCATTATGATTAATATATTAATTGTCCCATGCACTATTTTATCAATGAGATTCAATTCTTGAACTAGTGTTGGGAATCTCTTCATAAAGTTCAGGGTCAGGGTCAAATTGGACGCTACACTAAATCACATTGCTCAATAAGGTTGTATGAGTTTTGTTACTGAATAGGAGTTCAACATGTGCTTATTTAGTGTTTCGGTTTTTGTGTGGTGAACTTGTGTTATTCTGCTCAGACAAGTGCAGCCTGATGTATTTTGGGAAGTTAAACCAGGGCAGGATTTGGACAGGGAACGACAGGAACCCAGAGTGTTGTAGAACAGAGTGACCTAGGGGTACAGGTATATAGTTCCCTGAAAGTGGCAACACAGCTAGACAGCTGATGGGGCATGGAATACAAGGGTTGGGATGTCGTGTTACAACAGGACACTTGAAATATTGTGTACTGTTCTGATAACCATACGATCAGAAGGATGTGATTAAGCTGGAGGGCTTCAGAAAAGACTCTCAGGGTTGTTGTCAGGTTTGTGGGCTTGAGTTATGAGGAGGGACTGGATAGACTGGGCTGTTTTCCCTGGAGTGTAGAAGGCTGAGAGGGTTGAAGATAAAAACTTGAGATGAGAAGGGAAAGATCACATGGGGAGCTGAGGGACAAGTTTTTCCTCACAGAGGGTGGTATGTGGAGTGAGCTGCCAGAGGCAGTGGTAGATGTTTAAGCAACAGTCATGAATAGGAAAGGTTTAGAGGGATGGGGGCCAGTACTGGCTCAGGGAGGTGCTGTTTACCGCATGGATGAGTTGAGCTGAAGGACCTATTTCGGAGCTGTATAACTCCAAAACGCTATGACCAAGCGTCCTGGCTTTGTTTGCTGCGTGTTAATGACCTTGCTCTGGGACACAAGACATCTTTTTATCAGCCCTGCAACCTGTGATAACATTACTCATAAGCTGGAGGTGCTGCAGCCACCATTGCCATGGTCTCGTGAAATGTCTTGCCCGTTTCTAAAGACCGATTGCAGATTGAGATCTCCTGAATTGGGCAGCCAGCACCAGCGACAGTTTGGTGACTCACACCTGAATCAGTGCAAAATTTTATCATCATGACTCAATATATTACTATAAAAATAATCTGAACGTCTGACTTTGAACTTTCCGCCTCAGTCTTCATGCAATTAATCAGTTGCAGGATGAAGTAGGTCAAGACTGTTTGTGGCCACCTTTTAAATGACTACCCTCAGGGGAATGTCCTGCTCTCTTTAAATTCAAGTAGCTGAGTTCCAGAGGACCACTCATTCATGTTTGCAAGCCTTGCCTATTTCGAAGAAGTACTGTTACTGGAATTTATTTTCACTGGTTCCCTGCTCCCTGTCCCATCATGAGCCTCTGGAATTTGCAAATGGCAAGTAAAACGTCCAAGAGCTGTGCTTGAGAGGACCTTTTAAACATGTGGGAAGTGTGGTAATCATTTTTAATTTCCTTTTAGATCCTCTGGAACATTAGTGTCAATGTAAACAGAAGGCAAAGGTGTAATTACAGTAATAATCTTCCATCCAGTGTTAACACTGCAAATACATGGTACTGCAATATAAGCACAGTTTTTAAACTCAAATTTAAATACAGTTCTGAACATAGCAGGAATACTGGAAAGGAGTAAGATTATTTCTGCCTGCAGTAACTCTGCCCAGCCACTTATAAAAATTGTGGCCACTGTTTTAATGTCCAGAACTCAGCAGGTTCGCAGCAATAATACTTCATAGTCAGAATTATACAAGGCCTTGTAGCTGGGAGTTTGAGCCTACTGCGATGAGTCATGGAGCTGAAACTTCACACTCATTTAACGGTGAGTCACCAGAGCATGTTATACCTGGGACTCAAACTAATTCGGCTGCTCTGAAAGCTCCTTGATATTTGTGGGCTTTCTAGCTTGAGTGGGAGCTGCAATACATCTACATGTCCTTGGGCAGAGTTAAAGCGAGCTTGATAATGGCCTATTAGCATACTTCACCACAGAAGCAAAACCAGAGGGCTTTGCATTCACTTATCGAGCCAGATTTGAGGTTGTTGCCTGTAATTCACTGCCGGAATCCTTTAATCATTCCTACTGCGGAGTTAATGAGGTGATGCTGTACAGATGATGGATTTGATATGATGACATTCTCATCGAGGGAACTGCATCCTGATCGTTGCCCCTCTGTATTTTCCACAATGACGGAAAACTGCTGCATCGCAGCCAGTTTATAAAGCGCCATGGCACTATGTTTACATAGGTTAGTGAGCACTGCTCAGCCTCCCATGTTTATTAATAGGAGCTGGAATGTGGCTCACGTGGAAAGGAAACTATTCCAGAAGGTTCACTGGGTTTATAGTTTGCTTCACAGGTTTAAATCGTCTCTCACTGTGGACCCAGGGAACATATGAGGTTTTGCGTCAAGTTATCAGACCTTTTCACTTTTGAAACATTTATGATGGAGAGTACATACTCTGGATTATTGTTACACACCATTAGTTCAACAGTCCATGCAACTTCAAGATTCAAAAAACTTTATTGTCATTCTAACTGTACATCAGCTCTGTAGGGCAGAATGAGACAGCGTTTCTTAGGAGCAGTGCAATCATAACATAACAAACGCAACACTAAATAATAAACATAACAATAAATAGTAAAACACAACAGCCACATGTCAGTTAAAATCAAGTTATAAGTGTCCAGTGCAAGTTAAAAGTGTCCAAAGCAGAGTCAGGTAGAGCAGCTATTTAATTTACAGTTTCAGAGCCACTTCTGAGGTACGTTTGCCCCAGTCACCCTGCCCCCCCCACCCCCCACCCCCCATCAGAGCTCTGAAGGGACAGTTCCCGCAGCAACTGCTCATTTGTTCTTCAATTGCTTGCTGCATCCCTTCACATTTGGTGAAATGGCGCCAGCAAACAACGCTCTCACAGGTGACATTTTTCAGATGGCCCACAAAACTGTTTCCTTCACTTCTTTCTCTTTCCGGTTCCATTGGAGCTTGTGATCTACAGTTGGGTGGTGTGTTTTCAGGCCGATTGAGAGACCTGGCGCTTTGCTGCCTCCGAGAAGGTTCTGCAAGGCCAGCAGCCTCAAGGCCAAGAAGCTTCGAGACAGGGCGCGATTGACCCCATGTCTCGCCGATTAAAGTGTCGAGGAAGATTGAAAACATTGAGCAGAATGCGAGTGAGTTTCAATGGCCTACAGTTAATGCACACCGAGCTGAACTGAATATGGACTCTTTGATTTTGTGTTTTATATTCTGTGTTTTCACTCCTTGTTGCTGTTTGCGTGATTTCTGCTTTTTTTGCGTGTGGGGGAGGGGGGTGATGATTTTTTTTCTTTGAATATGTTCCTAGTTTTCTTTCCTAGTTTGCTTTGTTTCGTGTCTATATGTGGAGAAGACAAATCTCGGGGATGTGTACTGCATACATTGATAATAGATGTACTTTGAATCACCTTAGCACCTTCCCATTCAACCTCTGGAGACACAGCACCTTATCTTTGTCTCCTCTGTTCCCACCCCTCACACAGGCTGCAAGTGAAGCTGATGTTCCCGGACTCCTTCATATTCCTATCTGTTACATTATTGTGGAAACTGCAGATTCTGCTGAATCATCCCAGCACTGTTGTGGGGTGGATCATCCTGGGGTATCTGACTTCCCTCTCAGCCATTCCTTGGGCTTACTGTATACCCTTCCAATCCGTGGTCCTGTTTTTGTAGAAGGTCTTCTGAAATGAACCAATCACATCCCTTGATTGGAGCAATGAGTTATAGATCTCCATTGGCTATATATTGGAAAAACAACATTCACTGAGGTAAACACACTCCACAGGCATGTTTTCAAAGTATAAAATATGGTTCTAACTTTAGGCCACACACACAAAATGCTAAAGGATCTCAGCAAGTCAGACTGCATCAATGGAGGGGAATAAGCAGTTAAGATGTTTCATGCCAACACCATCGGGGCTCATCAGAGCCTTGGCCTGAATCACCTTGACTGTTATTTCTCTCCACAGACGCTGCCTGACCCATGGAGTTCCTTCAGTATTTTGTGTGTATTGCTCAAGATTTCCGGCAGCTGCAGAATCAAAGTTCAAAAGTTCAAAGTAAAATTAATTATCAGAGTACATGCACGTCACCACATACAGCCCTGAGACTCTTTCCTGCAGGCATACTTGGCAAATCTATAGAACAGTAACTGTGAACAGGATCAATGAACAACAAACTGTAAATAAGGAGAGCATGAAACAACAAGATAAAGAGTCCTTAAAGTGAGACCATCGGTTGTGGGAACACCAGAAATAGAATGAGTGTAATCATCCCTTTTGTTCAGGAGCCTGATGGTTCAGGGGAGTAACTGTTCTTCAACCTGGTAGTGCAAGTCCTGAGGCCCTTGTACCTTCTACTTGATAGCAGCAGTGAGAAAGGAGCCTGGCCTGGGTGGTGAGCATCTTTAGATGCTTCTACGGCAATGTTTCATGTAGATGTGCTCAATGGTTGGGAGGGTTTTACCCGTGATGTACTGGGCCAAATCCACTACCTTTTGTAGGAGTTTTCACTCAAAGGCTTTGGTGTTCCCATACCAGGCTGTAATGCAGGCAGTCAGCACACATTCCACTGCACATCTATAGACGTTTGCCAAGGTTTTAAATGACTAACTGAATCTATGCAGCTTCCTGAGGAAGTAGAGGCGCTGTCGTGCTCTCTTTGCAATTATATTTAGGTGGTGGGTCCAGGACAGGTCCTCTGAGAGGAGACACCCAGGAATTTAAAGTTACTGACCCTCTCCACCTCTGATCCTCCGATGATTACTAGCTCATGGACTTGTGGTTTCTCTCTCCTGAAGTCAACAATCAGTTCCTTGTGGTCTTATTGACATTGAGTGAGAGGTTGCATGTTCTTCAAGTTGGCACCCTGCATCTGCTGCTTATGCTGGGCATACTACTGTACCGAGGGGACCAAACGTGGATGGGCTGTGGAACACTTCTGTTCCGCCAGCAAGAGTGTGGCTGCTTCTCACTTTAATTCTTTGTCAACCTCACACCCTCAGAGGCCTACCACACAATTCAAATGAATCTCAAAGTAAGACGGAGAACAGTGCCACACTGTTCTACAATCTACGTCTGCATTTGCTCGGTTCCATTACTCCCTTCTGGACTTGACATGCCATCAGCTAATGTTTCTCCACCCATGCATCATGCCTCTACTTTTGGCTCACTGTCACTATTAGTCATTTAATCTCTTCTGCCTTTTGCCCTCTTTTATTCTTTCCCCTCCCCTTCTTTTCTGACTTAGTTTTGCCTCCATCTGTTTCCTGATCTGATGTAAGGTCATTGATTCCTCAGATGCCTCCAGACCAAGTGAGTACTTCTGTCCTTTCCTGCTTTTGTGTTAGTTTTCCATCTGCTGCAGTAATGTGCCCTCATGATTCTGTCAGTGTCAGGATGTACAATGTGTAATTAAAATGAGAACTCCAGTGTAATTGGAAGCTGAATGAACCTGGGGTGCCCCGGTTTGTGGGTGAAGAAATTCTGAATTTTGTTAGAGAATGACAGCTTGTCTTCCTGGGAAATATGTGCACCTGTGATACAGGTGCTGTTTCATTCCTATCTCTTTAGCCTGTGCTTTCCTGAAACTATCCAATCCATGTCACTATTGTAGCCATAACACTTCTTCTCTACGAGTGTAGTTATAATGTGGAATTTAGCTGGGATGAATAGCATGGATGCATTTCAATAAGTAGAGTGAACAGAAGGACAGGATGTTACATTAAGAACAGGACTCTGATCGGTTGAAAACACTCAAGTACACCGACTGACCACAAGGAGATGACTGTAGAGGGATAGATTTTTGCTATAAAAATAATGGAAAAAGTTTATTCCCAGATGACAAGACTGAACATCTTACTAGTGTAAAGCCTCTATTTCCTGCAAGAAACAGGACTTCTGGAAGTCCCAGTTCTGAGTCAATGGAGTCTTTATGATTTACTGTTCTAACCTGCCACCTGCTGGTGAGATGATGCAGTTCATCAATATGTGTCACCTCTTTCTGAAGACAAATGCCACTAAGTAAGTGTGATGATTGAACAGTACTCTACTTATTCATAGTTTAGAAGATTTACAAGATTGTAATAGTTTAGAATTAGATTCATAGAATTTTTGAACATTGGCTATATTTTTACCTTTTCCACCTATCACATGCCAGTTTCTCACTTCATCCCCTCCCCCCCCCAAAATAAAACCTGGTTTCACCTATCATCTTGTACTCCCTCCCCCCCCACCCCCAACTCCAGCTTCTTATTCTGGCTTCTCCCCCCTTCCTTTCCAGTCCTGATGAGGGGTCTCGGCCTGAAATGTCAATTCTTTTATACCTTTCCATTGATACTGCCTGACCTGCTGAGTTTCTCCAGCATTGTGTGTGTGTGTGTGTGTGTGTTACTCTGGATTTCCAACAGAACCTTATGCTTAAGTCCACATTTTGATTGTAATTTTAAAGGTACAGAACAACCTTTTCCTGGGCTTTTAATTTGGGCAATTAATTTGTAGTTGAAATAATTTAAAGTGTAATTTTATACACAGTTAAGACTGTGTGATATTTGTGATAAGACTGCTGAAGGGATCCTGACCTGGATCTGGGCCGTACCCTCCAAATATACGGACCTGCATCTCGGTTTTTTCGCATTACCTTACTTTCCATTTTTATATTTCTGATTCATAATTTTTTAAAATATTTACTGTTGATTTGTAATCCAGGGAGTGGGAAGCACAGAATCAAATATCGCTATGATTGTACGTTCTAGTATCAATTGTTTGGCGACAATAAGTATAAGTTAAATCCATATTTCTGTACTTTTCTCTAAACCAGTATTGTGATTTGCTTTAACTTACCAACAGTTTGAATACTTGGTGACTATTAGAATGGTGTTGGTCAAACTGACAGTATACAAGACTCACAATTTTTTTTGGTTTTGTTTGGCTTCAGACATTTGGTGAAAGCAGTGCACATTCCACACTTTGCCAGTTGGCTTTTAGGTTGTACGTATACCTATGTGATGTTTCCACATTCACTCACTTAAACTGTTCCAAAGCCCCAAACACATCATTTAGTTAACCATATTGTATGTTTCTACACTAGGTCAGATTGCCCTCTGACTGTGCTGTCATTTACAGTTTACTTTTCACTCTGTGATCGAGGTTAGCATTGTGTGTGGACTGAATTATAGAGGCATGAGAGAGGAGTTGGCCAGGCTTGATTGGGAAAAGGACACTGGCAGGGATGATGGCAGAGCAGCAATGGCTGGAATTTCTGGCAGCAATTCAGAAGGCACAGGATATGTACATCCCAAAGAGGAAGAAGTATTTGAAAAGCAAAATGACACAACCATGGCTAACAAGGGAAGTCAAAGCCAAAGAGAGAGCATATAATAGAGCAAAATTAGTGGGAAGTTAGAGGATTGGGAAGCTTTTAAATTCCAACAGAAGGCAACTAAAAACTATTGAGAAGGTAAAGATTGAATATAAAAGTAAGCTAGGCAATAAATATTGAGAGGATACCAAAAGTTTCTTCAGATACATAAAGTGTAAAAGAGAGGTGAGAGTGGATATCGGATTGATGGAAAATGATGCTGGAGAGATAGTAATGGGGGAGCAAGGAAATGCCTGTGAACTGAATAAGTATTTTGCATCAGCCTTCACAATGGAAGACACTAGCAGTATGGTGGAAATTCCAGGTGTCGGGGTCATGAAATGTGTGAGGTTACCATTACTAAGGGGAGGTTCTTGGGAAACTGAAAGGTCTGAAGGTAGATAAATTATCTGGACCAGATGGTGTATATCCCAAAAGAGGTGTCTGAAGAGACTGTGGAGACATTATTAATGATCTTTCAAGAATCACTAAATTCTGGAATGGTTCTGGAACACTGGAAAATTGCAAATGTCGTTTCAGTCTGCAAGAAGGGAATGAGGCAGAATAAAGGAAACTATTGGCCAGTTGGTCTGACCTCTGAGGTTGGGAAGATGTTGGAGTTGATTGTTAAGGATGTGGTTTCGGGGTACTTGGAGACACATGATAAAATGGGCTATTTCCTCAAAGGAGAATGTTGCCTGACAAATCTGTTGGAAGTCTTTGAAGAAGTAGCAAGCAGGATAGACAAAGGAGAATCGGTTGATGTTGTAACTTAGATTTTCAGAAGGCCTTTGATAAATGCCACATGTGGCTGCTTAACAAGCTGTGAGCCCATAGTATTACAGGAAAGATTCTAGCATGGATAAAGTAGGGCTGACTGGCAAAAGGCAAAGGGTGGGAATAACAGGAGCCTTTTCTGACTGGCTGCTGGTGACTAGTGGTGTTCCACAAGGATCGGTGTTGGGACTGATTCTTTTTACGTTACATGTCAATGATTTGGATGATGGAATTGATGACTTGCACAGATTAGGTGAATGGGCAAAGAAGTGGCAGATGGTCTACAGTGTCTGAAAGTGTACGGTCTTACACTTTGGGAGAAAAAATGAAAGTGTTGGCTATTTTCTAAATGCAGAGAAAATACAAAAATCTGATGCACAAATGGATTTGAGAGTCCTTGTACAGGATTCCCTAAAGGTTAATTTACAGGTTGAGTCACTGGTGAGGAAGGCAAAGACAATGTTAGCATTCATTTCAAGAGGACTAGAATAAAAAAGCAAGTATGTAATGTTGAGATTTTTTTAAAGCACTGGTGAGGCCTCACTTGGAGTATTGTGAGCAGTTTTGGACCCCTTATCTGGAAAGAATGCACTGAAACTGGAGAGGGTTCAAAGGAGGTTCCTGAAAATGATTCCAGGATTAAACGGCTTTGTCATATGAAGTGTTTGATGCCTCTGGGCCTGTAGTCACTGGAATTCAGGAGAATGAGGGGTGACCTCATTGAATCCTGTTGAATGGTGAAAGGCCTTGATAGAGTGGATGTGGAGAGGACGTTTCCTATGATGGGAGAGTAAGACCTCAGAATAGAGGGGCATCTTTTTAGAACAGAGATGAGGAAGAATTTCTTTAGGCAGAGAGTAGTAAATCTGGAATTTATTGCCACAGGCAGCCGTGAATGCCAAGTCAGTGGGTATATTTAAGGCTAAGGTTGATAGATTCTTGACTGGTCATAGCAGGAAGGGATATGGGGTGGGGGGGGAAACGGCTGGAGATTGGGGCTGACAGGAAAATAGGATTAGCACTGATGAAATGGCAGAGCAGACTTGATGAGCCAAATGGCCTAATTTTATTCCTATATCTTATGGTCTTATTAGCAAGGAGCTGAATCAGTATGAAGGGAAATGAATAGTTGGGATGGGAGATGGTGCAAGGTGGCATGGTGAACTGCATTTCACTGTGTGCTTTATAACCTAGAGAGAAAGGTAAGAATTTATTTGCTTTATATATAGCACTTTTCACAGTTTTATAGAGCTTATTGTCTAAGCGTGTATGGTTGGTGTTGTCAATGACATATTTCCAGATAACGTATTGTGGATGGTGAAAATCTGAAAATATAAACAGGAATAACTTTAGGTTCATAGCAGGCGATTGTAGCTTGTGTGGAGACAGAAGTGGAGTTAGTACATCAGAATAATGATGTTTCATCAGAACTGACTTGTGGAATTAGAGACACAAGTTTTAATGATGCAAAGAAAATCAGGGGGCTGGTGAATATGAGAAAGGAATGAAACATTTACCTTTACATGACAAAATAAAAGGAAGATAGTGCTGTTGCATCTGATGCTATCTTCAAAAGGCTCCACAGATGACCAGTGTCACAAAGCTTTAGACTGCAGCAGAGAGGTTAGACACACCTCGAGGTCATGTGTGAATGAAATGGGAGGCACACAATCCCTTGTAACCCAAAAAGGCAGTTTTCAGATTAGTGTAAATCATTCATGGGTAATGAAAGGGTTTTATTTTTATACATGGCTATACTTCGATTCAAGTTTAATTGTCATTAACCCTATACTGTATGATGATGATGGCTGGTTCTTCGCTTGTGAAGATCAGGAGGGAAGAAGAGTCTTCAGGAGCGACGGCACGATTGTTGGTGACTGTAGAGGTTAATCCTGGATCGGGAGCAGGAGGGATACGGGAACGGCGCGGATGCAGGCGCTTGGGTAGTAGGATCCTTCCTGAATCTCCTCTTTTCAGCAGTCACTCTTCCGGATTCCTCAAAGTCCTTGGCTGCGCCGTGGATCAGCGTTCTCCAGTGGTCTCTGTCACAAGCCGGCCGCTGTCACTCGTTGGCCTCAATATTTGCTTGAGAGAGCTGCTTGTACCTCTTGTGCTGGGCACCAGGATCTCTCTCTCTGTCCTGAGAGAGTTCTCTGGAGAGTACTGCTTTCGGTAGCCTGGAGTTGTCCATGCGAGGCATGTGGCCGACCAGCAGAGCTGCTTGGGCAAGTTGAGACATCTCCAGGGTCTTGCTATTGGAGACATGACCCTACCAGCTGATACCCACGATGGAGCAGAGGTAGTGCTGGTGGAAGCACTCGAGCACACGGATTTACTTGCAGTGCAAGACCCAGGCTTCGGAGCCGTGTTGTGATGATGGCAGCCCTGTATGACTGGATTTTTGTGGACAAACTCAGCTGGTGGTTCTTCCACACACATTTCTGGAAGCACTCAAAGGCACTGCTGGCTCTGGCGAGTCAATTGTCAACACCCCTTGCTACCGTAATGTCGTTAGAGATGACACCGCACAGGTAGGTGAACTGCTCAATCGTGGTGAGAGGGTGATTGTCAATGGTAATCCAAGGTGGGTTGTAAACACCATGAGCGGGCTTCCTGTGGAGGATCATTGTTTCTTTTCAGACTGACCATTAACCCGAAACCATGGAACTGAATTCAGTGTGGAACCAATTAGACGCTTTCTGAGGTGGTCTCTTTCGCTTCCCATAGCATCATGCTGAAAAAGATGGCAGAGCGTTGGTGCCAAAACACAGCCTTGTTTCACACTGGTACTGATGGGGAATGGGTGAGACATGTTGCTGTTATGTTTAACCTGGCCGCTTTGGCCTTCGTGGAGCTGCTGTGAGATGGTGAGGAATTTTGAGGGACAGGTGAGCTTTGACAGAATCTTCCAGAGACCATTGTGACCGATTATATCAAAGGCCTTGATCAAGTCAATGAATGCCACATGCAGTCCCATGTTCTATTCACAACTCTTCTCCTGTATCTGGTGCAAGTTGAAAATCCTGTCGGATGTGCCTCTGTTTGCTCTGAATCCCCGTACTGACCCTCTGTGAGGTTGCCTTTGGCAATGCTAGGGATGATTCTGCCAAGAGAATTCCGGCGAGGATCATCCCGGGAGTGGGCAGCAGGGTAAAACCTCTGCGGTTTGAGCAATCCGATTTCTCCCCTCTGTTCTTGTACAGGGAGACAATTACAGTGTTGCTTGGGTCACTTGGGAATGAACTTTTATCCCAAGTGTGAACAGGTTTGTGAATCCAAAGCAATACACACAAAATGCTGGATGAGCATCTATAGAAATGAATAAACAGTCATCGTTTCAGGCCAAACCCTTCTTTAGAACTGGGAAAGAAAGGGGAAGATGCAGAATAAAGAGGAGTGGGGGGAGGAGCATAGCTCAAAAGTGAAGCCAGGTGGGTAGGAAACGTAAAGGATTGCAGAGGAAGGAATCTGATAGGAGAAGAGAGTGAACCATTGGAAAAAGGGAAGGAGGGAATTTATTTTTGTGGAAGGAGAAATTGATATTCATGCAGTCGGCTTGGAGGCTACCCAGATGGAATATAAGGTGTTGCTGCTCCACCTTGAGGGTGGCCTCATTGTGGCACAAGGGGAGGCCAAAGGCAGACTTGTCAGAATGGGAATTAAAGCATTTGGCCACCAGTTAGTTCTGCTTGTGGCGGATGGTGCAGAGGTGCTGGGTGAAGCAGCCCCCCAGTTTATGATGGGTCTCACCACTGTAGAGGAGGCCACGTTGGAAGCAGCAGACACAAAAGACGACCCCAGCAGATCTGGAGGTGAATGGGCAGGTGTAGGTGAAGGTGGAGGTGAATGGGCAGGTGTAGCACTTTGGCTGCTTGTGGGGCTAAGTGCCAGGAGGGAGGCTGGTGGGGAGGGACAAATGGATAATTTTGTCCTTAAATCTGAAAATACACAAATGTATTTGCCATTGTAACCATACCTCTACAGTGGTACTGAATAACATCCAAAGCACATATGGTTGTTTAGAAAGAACAATTGCTGAAAGTGAAGTGAGAGAGGAAACTAATTCTGTTGTTTGTAGGAAAATGTGTGTGTGCTTCAGACTTTTGATTTTAATAATATGATGAGAAGTCAGTGGTATGTATGGCGTTTATAAACTGGTGATGGCCTGTATACCTCTTGAACTCCCCAATGACCATGGTGACAGAAGAAGTGGTCTTATAGTGGGCAATATCTTAGGCATAAATGATGCTGAAGAAAATCATTTTTGCAGATAAGTTGGTCTATATATTCTAACACACCATGGAGGGCAGACTTGGAGTGGTGAGACAGTGATTGCAAAAAAGAGGCTGCTCATTTAAAGAAATAAAAAGCAATAGGTTGGGACGATGGCCTGATGTAGAAGGTTATGGGAACTAGACAATATTATTGACATGACATGGCATAGCACAGGAACAGGCTCTTTGGCCTACCATACCTGTGTCAAACGTGATGCCAATCTCATCTGTCTGCTTGTGCAACAGATGACTTTGAGGGATCCTGGTATTATGATTCATAGACGGTAAGAAAATACTTAGGAAGATGAGCAAGAGCTCAGATAAACACAGACTGCTGAAATATTCAGCAAGGATCTGTTTTTGCACCAGCAATTCTCTACTTTGTGAACGGGATCTAGGGCTACGTGACTGAAGAGAGGGAAAATGAACCTTGGTCAGAACAGGATATTGGTCCTTCTGAAATGTGGGGTCTTGTTAACAGTTTGTTCATGTTACTACAGGAAGGATAAGCAGCTGTCAGAGAAGGTGTTTGAATAGGTAACCAAAATGCTCACTGACATGTGAGATGTTGATGGCAATCCTACAGATGTTTCAAAATCCTAAAGAGTGGAGGTAAGATTTAAAAATCAACTTGCCTAATGCTGTTACTGGGTTGCAAGAGGCTACAATCCCAAACCTAGAAAAGGTTAGTATAAGCTGAGGTATATTACAGAGTGCCGTGACAGTACCCAAACAGATTTTCAATGAGAACCAATTTGACAATTGAATGGGTAAGTAAAAGATCAGTGCGTGAAGGGGTTTGAGAGATTCACTAGTATGATAGCTTCTATGTAGTGGAACTTGACAATGAATACAAGAGCAGGTTGAGTACTCCGGCTCATTTCTGACCCCTTGTGCATCAGGCACGTTAGAAACGTAATTCAATACTCCCCATACACTGAAAGAGTGCTGCCAGAACAGCACTCGAGTAGATCAATAACATCTGGGAAACAACAGTTCGCTCGGTCAGGTATCGTGTAGTGGGACACTGATACACGGCGGTTTTTATGCACTTGACTGATCGGGCAGAATGCAGCAACACCTCTAGGAAATGATGATAGCATCGCCCTCCTCCACAAAGTCTGCTGCCAAGATCACGAGCAATAATGTGGGTGTACTATTTCATCCAAGTCAACTTTTCGGACTGAAACCCTTCATCAGGACCGATGAAGAGGCTGGGCCCGAAATGTCAACTGTCTATTCATTTCCATAAGTACTGCTTGATCTGTTGAGCATGTGCGCGTAAGTAAAGTAGTTGTGGTAGCTTTTAAAAGACATAAATAAAAAATATTTAAGAGGAGATGAAATGGAAATATAAAGATGGAGTTAAAGGGAAAGAGAATAACAAAAGTTAAGAAAGACAACAGAATTAACGGGGCAGAAAGCTCAGGAAGGGATCAGAGAGTATGGTCAAGTGAAATAGGAATCGATGTGAAAGGTGAGGGGAGTAATGGATTAAAAGTATTATATATGAATGTACAAAGTATAAGAAATAAAGTGGATGAGCTTAAGGCTCAGTTGAAAATTGGCAAATATGATGTTGTCGGAATAACAGACGTGGCTGCAAGAGGACCAGGGCTGGGAAATGAATATTCAAGGTATACATCCTATCGAAAGGACAGACAGGTGGGCAGAGGGGGTGGGTGGCTCTGTTGGTGAGGAATGAAATTCAGTCCCTTGCGAGGGGTGACATAGAATCGGGAAACGTAGAGTCAGTATGGATAGAACTGAGAAATTGTAAGGGCAAAAAGACCCTAATGGGAGTTATCTACAGGCCCCCAAACAGTAGCCTGGATATAGGGTGCAAGTTGAATTGAGTTAAAATTGGTATGTCGCAAAGGTAATACTACAGTTGTTATGGGGGATTTCAACATGTGGGTAGATTGGGAAAATCAGGTTGGTACTGCACCCCAAGAAAGGGAGTTTGTGGAATGCCTCCGAGATGGATTCTTAGAGCAACTTGTACTGGAGCCTACCAGGGAGAAGGCAATTCTGGATCTAGTGTTGTGGAATGAACCAGATTTGATAAGGGAACTCGAGGTAAGGGAGCCATTAGGAGGTAGTGACCATAATATGATGAGTTTTAATCTACAATTTGAGAGGGAGAAGGGAAAATCAGAAGCATCAGTATTACAGTTGAACAAAGGGAACTATGGAGCCACAAGGGAGGAGATGGCCAAAGTTGACTGGAAAGATACCTTAGCAGGGATGACAGTGGAACAGCAATAGCAGGTATTTCTGGGAATAATACAGAAGGTGCAGGATCAATTCATTCCAAAGAGGAAGAAAGATCCTAAGGGGAGTAAGGGGTGACCGTGGCTGACAAGGGAAGTCAAGGACAGTACAAAAATAAAAGAGAAGAAGTATAACGTAGCAAAGCTGAGTGGGAAGCCAGAGAAGAGGGAAATTTTAAAGAGCAACACAAGATAACTAAAAAGGCAATACGGGGAGAAAAGATGAGGTACGAAGGTAAGCTAGCCAAGAATATGAAGGAAGATAGTAAAAGCTTCTTTAGGTATGTGAAGAGGAAAAATTTAGTTTAGACCAAAGCTGGGCCCCTGAAGACAGAAATGGGTGAATTTATTATGGGGAACAAAGAAATGGCAGACGAGTTGAACAGATGCTTTGGATCTGTCTTCACTAGGGAAGACACAAACAATCCCCCAGATGTAATAGTGGCCGGAGGACCTAGGGTAACGGAGGAACTGAAGGAAATTCACATTAGGCAGAAAATGGTGTTGGATAGGCTGATGGGACTGAAAGCTGATAAATCCCCAGGGCCTGATGGTCTGCATCCCAGAGTACTTAAGGAGGTGGCTCTAGAAATCGTGGACGCATTGGTAATCATTTTCCAATGTTCTATAGATTCAGGATCAGTTCCTGTGGATTGGAGGGTAGCTAATGTTAACCCTCTTTTTAAGAATGGAGGGAGAGAGAAAACAGGGAATTATAGACCAGTTAGCCTGACATCAGTGGTGGGGAAAATGCTGGAGTCAATTATAAAAGATGAAATAGTGGCACATTTGGATAGCAGTAACAGGATCGGTCCGAGTCAGCATGGATTTACGAAGGGCAAATCATTCTTGACTAATCTTCTGGAATTTTTTGAGGATGTAACTATGAAAATGGACAAGGGAGAGCCAGTGGATGTAGTATACCTGGACTTTCAGAAAGCCTTTGACAAAGTCTCACATAGGAGATTAGTGGGCAAAATTGGAGCACATGGTATTGTGGGTAGGGTACTGACATGGATAGAAAATTGGTTGGCAGACAGGAAACAAAGAGTAGGGATTAACGGGTCCCTTTCAGAATGGTAGGCAGTGGCTAGTGGCAAGGCTCGGTGCTGGGACTGCAGCTATTTACAATATACAGTAGTGATTTAGATGAAGGGATTAAAAGTAACATTAGCAAATTTGCAGATGACACAAAGCTGGGTGGCAGTGTGAAATGTGAGGAGGATGTTATGAGAATGCAGGGTGACTTGGACAGGCTGGGTGAGTGGGCAGATGCAGTTTAATGTGGATAAATGTGAGGTTATCCACTTTGGTAGGAAGAACAGGAAGGCAGATTACTATCTGAGTAGTGTCAAGTCAGGAAAAGGGGAAGTACAACAAGATCTAGGTGTTCTTGTTCATCAGTCACTGAAAGTAAGCATGCAGGTACAGCAGGCAGTGAAGAAAACTAATGGCATGTTGGCCTTCATAACAAGGGGAGTTGAGTATAGGCGCAAAGAGGTCCTTCTGCAGTTGTACAGGGCCCTGGTGAGACCACACCTAGAGTATAGTGTGCAGTTTTGGTCTCCAAATTTGAGGAAGGACATCCTTGCTATTGAGGGAATGCAGCGTAGGTTCACGAGGTTAATTCCCGGGATGGCGGGACTGTCATATTTTGGAAGATTGGAGTGACTGGGCTTGTATACACTGGAATTTAGAAGGTTGAGAGGGTATCTGATTGAAACATATAAAATTATTAAGGGATTGGACACGCTAGAGGCAGGAAAGATGTTCCCGATGTTGGGGGAGTCTAGAACCAGAGGCTACAGTTTAAGAATAAGGGGTAGGCCATTTAGAACGGAGTTGAGGAAAAAATTTTTCACCCAGAGTTGTGGATCTGTGGAATGCCCTGCCTCGGAAGGCAGCGGAGGCCAATTCTCTGG
Source organism: Mobula birostris (assembly GCF_030028105.1). Lineage (NCBI taxonomy): Eukaryota > Metazoa > Chordata > Chondrichthyes > Myliobatiformes > Myliobatidae > Mobula > Mobula birostris. Next base: position 193,748,267 of record NC_092372.1, on the reverse strand, counting down.
ATGCTTTCAAGAAAGATTTAGATAGAGCTCTTAAAGATAGTGGAGTCAAGGGGTATGGGGAGAAGGCAGGAACGGGGTACTGATTGTGGATGATCAGCCATAATCACAGTGAATGGCGGTGCTGGCTCGAAGGGCCAAATGGCCTACGCCTGCACCTCTTGTCTATTGGCATTTGGATAAGTCCATGGATAGGAAGACTATTGTGGTCATGTGGAACTAGTTTATGTGGCACCTTGGTTGGTATGGGCTGGATGAGTCGTACCGGCATTCCTGTTTCTCTGCTGTTTGACTCTATGACAATATCTCTTTGAGGGCATCTTGGTGCATCATTCACCACCTGCTCCTGTCTTTATAAAACAGAATATTATCTGATTAGTGTGACAAATATTCCAGATCTGCTACACAGGCTGAAAGCAGAAAAGGTTTTCCGATGAGAGATCTAGATCAGACAGTAATCCCTCTCATTCAGATGCTCCTCAAATTGCTGGGTGTTTTGAGAACTGCCTGTTCTTTTTCTTTCTTGTTGAAATCAGTCATAATGTTACTTATCTCAATCTGTGTCCTGGAAAGTCCCAAATTACATGTGCGTTATTTACTGATTTTTTTTGAAACAATCAGCAATTGCTTTGCATGAATTGAATGTTGACTAGTCAAGTACATTCCAGCTGCATTTCTTAATATTACCTATAACAGAAGAGTGAAAACCACACCCTCTCAAGCCTACGTTGACTGTCCCAGGACAAATTAGTCCTTTCCAAATATTAATCTATTAGATCTTTCCAAGTAATCTTAAGGAATAATCTTGCAATTGACAACAAGCTGTCTGGTCTACATTGACAAACAAGAGAAAGTCTGCATATGCTGGAAATCCAAGCACCACACACAAAATGCTGGAGGAACTCAGCAGACCAGGCAGCATCAATGGAAAAGAGTACAGTTGAGGTTTCAACCCAAAATATCAACTGTACTTTTTTCCATAGATCCTGCCTGGCCTGCTGAGTTCCTCCAGCATTTTGTGTGTATTGTTCTGGTTGACACTGGTCCAGCATGTTCTCATTATTAAAACCCTTCTGAGACCTAGTTAATATGAATCATATTCAAGGGTCTAGACTAGTGGCAATCACCCTCAACCTTTATCATGGGGGGAAGAAACTGAAAAATCATTATTTTTCTTGAAAAATGTGGGTGCCACAGTAACTTAGGGATCAGTGTGATGGCATTATAGTTTGGGGCATTGCAGAATTTGGAGTTCAATTCCAGTGCTGTTCTGTAAGGAGTCTCTGTACGTCCATCCCAGGGAATGTGTAGATTTCCCCCGGAGTTTCTGCTTTGCTCCAACAGTCCAAAGATTTACTGGATAGGTTAACTGGTCATTGCAAATTGTCCCGTGATTCGATTAGGGATAATTGGGATTGCTGAGGACTGGAAGGGCTACTCTGCACTGTATCACTAAATAAATCAATGTGGTCTCAGGCTAGCCTTATTATTCCCCAGATCTGAATCTATTTTATATGTAGGAGTTAAATGCCAAGCCTGTCGTGTACAATGTGTTTGGGGGGGTGAAAAAGGAAAAAAAATGCCTTTGTAGTTCTTGTCGTCTCATATTATAGGATTTAAACCTTTACCTTTAAATTTTGCATGCACAGTTATGGTCTAAATCCTATTTAGTCATAGAAAATTTGCAACATGTTAATTCCAGAATTTAAAGACCAATCTACCCAGTCTGACCCCACCTTCCAGCACCAGTCCCATAGCCTGATGGACCATGGAAGTATCAGAACCCACCACCATTTTGTTGAAAACAAGGTTCCCATTGATTCTTCTTTGCCTCATATTTTGACTCATCTGTGAAGGAAAATAAGCCCTTACTGTTTATTTCATGCACTTTCATCTTTCTCTTGTCCAAAGCCAACAGTCCTAGCCTCATTACTCCATCTTCACATGGCCATGTACTTGTAAAGCTCACGTTCATCCTGTCAGTGCAATCACATCTTTCCAATAATGCAGTAGCCAGGATGTCACATTCACATGAACTCTGTATGTATGCATGCCGTTGCTGTAAATCGTTCCACACTGTGGCCACTTTATTAGGTACACCTACACATTAATGCAAATATCCAATCAGCCAATCACGTGGTAGCAACTCCATGCATTAAAACATGCAGAAATGGTCAAAAGGTTCAGGTGTTGTTCAGGTGAAACATCAGTATGAGGTAGAAATAATGATTTAAGTGAGTTTGACCATGGAATGATTGTTGACACTAAATCATAAGAAATAGGAGGAGAATTAGGCCATTCAGGCTATCGAGTCTGTTCCACCATTTCATCATGGCTGATCCATTTCCCCTTTAACCCAATTCTCATGTCTTTTCCCTGTAATCTTTCACACACTGACTAATCAAGAACATATCAAACTCTGCCTTAAATACACCCAATGACCTGGTCTCCATCAATTCCACAGATTCAGTGCCCTCTGACTAAAGAAATTCCTCGTCATCTCCATTCTAAATAGATGTCCCCCTATTCTGAGGCTGTGCCTTCTGGTCCTAAACTCCCCTACTATAGAAAACGTCTTGACCACATTCCACCTTATCTGGGCCTTTCAGCATTTGATTGGTTTTAGTGAGATTCCCCCTCATTCTTCTAAATTCCAGTATGTACAGGCTCCAAGCCATCAAACACTCCTCATATTAACACTTTCATTCCCAGAATCATTGTGAACTTTCTGTGAACCCTCTGCAATGATAGCACATGTTTTTTTAGTTGGCTAAGGGGCCCAAAGCTTCTCACGATACTCCAAGTGAGGCCACACCAGTGCTTTATAAAGCCTCAGTATTACATCCTTGCCTTTATACTCTAGTCCTCTCAAGATGAATACTAACATTGTATTTTCCCTCCTCGCACTGACTCAACCTTCAAGTTAACTTTTAGGAAATTCAGGTTCAGGGCTCCCAAGTCCTTTCGTACCTCAGATTTTTGAATTTTCTCCCCTTTTAGAAAACAGTCTACCCTTTTATTCCTTCTACCAAAGTGCCTGACCATACCATTCCTGAAACTTCATCCCATCTGTCCATTCTCCTCATCTGTCTAAGCCATTCTGCGGACTTTTTTAGTTGCTTTCTTTTAGTTTTTAAGTTTCCCAATCACTAATTTTTGCTCTATTAAATGCCCTTTCTTTTGCTTTTATGTTGGCTTTTACTTCCCTTGACATCCACCTGCCTTTAGAATACCACTACTTCTTTGGGATGCATCTATCCTGTGCCTTCAATATTTCTCCCAGAAACTCCAGCCATTGCTTTTCTGCTGTCATTCCTGCTAGTATCCCCTTCCAGTCAGCTTTGGCCAGCTCTCCTCTCATGCCTCTGCAATTCCCTTTACTCCACTGTAATACTGATACACCTGACTTTAACTTTTCCCTCTTAAACTATCATATCATGATCACTGCCTCCTAAGGGTTCCTTTACCTAAAGCTTCCTAATCAAATTCGGTTCATTACTCACCACCTAATCCCGAATAGCTGATCTCCTAGTGGGCTGAACCATGAGATACTCTAAAAACCCATCTTGTAGATGTTCTACAAATTCTCTCTTGCGATTCAGCACCAACCTGATTTTCCCACCCTACCTGCATATTGAAATTACACATGACTCACAGCATTCCCCTTTTTGACATGGGTTTTCTATCTCCCATTGTAATTTGTAGCCCACATCCTAGCTACTGTTTGGAGGCTTGTACATAAACTCCCATCGTTACCCTGCAGTTTCTTAACTATACCCAAAGATTCTGTATCTTCTGAGTCAATGTCGTCTCTTCCTATGAATTTGACTTTTTTTTTTACTAAGAGAGCCAAACCACCCTCTCTGCCTACCTGCCTGTCCTTTCAATACAATTTGTATTTTTGGATGCCAAGCTCCCAACTTTAATCTTTTAGTTACAATTCAGTGAATCCCACAACGTCATTCCTGCCAATCTCTAACTGCGCTACAAGATCATCTAGCTTAATCCATATACTGCGAGCATTCAAATATAGCACCTTCAGTTGTGTATTCATCACCATTTTTGACTTTGTTCCCTGTTTACAAATCTGGCAAATCTGCCCGCAATGATATTGGTCCCCCTCAGGTTCAAGTGTAACCCATTTCTTTAGTATAGTGCCATTCTTAACCCAGAAGAGATCCCAATGATCCAGAAATCTGAAGCCCTGCCCTCGACACCAATTCTTCAGCTGTGCATTCATCTGCCAAATCATCCTAATATTAGCTGAACTGGCAAATGATACAGGCAGCAATCCAGAGATTACTACCCTGGAGGTCCTGCTGTTCAGCTTTCTATCTAGCTTCCTCAATTCTCCTTTCAGGACCTCGTCCCTTTTCCTACCTATGTCATCGGTGCAAATATGTACCAAGACGTTTGGCTGCAACTCTCTGGGAGGCTGGAAGTTTCCCGGAATTACCACATCTCACACAGCCCCTGGAGCTATTCTCACCACTCTAACTATGCACCAACAGATGAAGCAGCAGCAGCTTATCAGATACTTACCTTGCCCAAGCCAGTTGAGCCAAAGCATCCCCACTGTAACACTGGTTCACTCCAACAATGGCCAGCCTGCCTTATTTTCATTTGCCCTTGCTAATGAAGCACAATTTGATTGGGCTGCTGGAAAACATTGAAAGCAAGTAAAGCTCCTTGCCCATCCTCTGGGCTTCAACCCTCCCCCTTTCTTTCTCCCTAGGCCTCCCATCCCATGATCCTCTCATATCCCCTTTTGCTAATCAACTGTCCAGCTCTTGGCTCCAACCCTCCCCCTCCTGTCTTCTCCTATCATTTTGGATCTCCCCCTCCCCCTCCCACTTTCAAATCTCTTACTAGCTCTTCTTTCAGTTAGTCCTGACGAAGGGTCTTGGCCCGAAACGTCGACTGTACCTCTTCCTAGAGATGCTGCCTGGCCTGCTGCGTTCACCAGCAACTTATATGTGTGTTGCTTGAAATTCCAGCATTTGCAGAATTCCTCGTGTTTGCTCCCTTTAAAATCTCTCTCCTCAACCTGTGACTCGCCTCCTCTCTTGCTCCTGATTTGACTGAGCAGCCGGAAGAACGCTGAAAGCCCGTGAACTAGACAGGGTGGTATGAGTATGTCAGAAACTGCTGCTCTGCTGGGATTATCATGCACATCTGTCCCTAGAGTTTACAGAAAATGGTATGAAAAACAAAAAAAAACACATTCAGAGTGTGGCAGCTCTGAGGGCAAAAACAGCTTGATAATGAGAAGACTCAGAGAACAATGGCCAGCAAGCTGACAGGAGGGCAACTGCAACTTAAATAACCATGCAATAACTAAAAATACAATAGTAAACTCCAGAGGCGCAACACATTGAACCTTGAAGTGGATAGGCTATAGCAGCAGAAGACGTGTGAACATATTGAAGTACATGCAGTGGGCACTTTATTAGGTACAGTATCTCCTGTACCTAGTAACTTAGCCACTGAGTATAGACGGTATCTTGGCTAATAAAGGAAAGGTTCCAAATTGCCATTTCATCCACCTTAACTGTTGGTCCAGCTACTTTTAAACATCTGTCCCTTTGAATCTCCACAACAATCAGTACCTTCCCATTCACTGAGTGTTCCTTCACCTTGTTGCACCTCCCCAAATGCACACTGATATCGATTAAATTTCATTTGTCATCCTTTTACCCAAATGACCAGACCACCTACAACCTAAAGGTGTCCTCATTAACCTCAACCACATGGCCAATTTTTCATTTGCTGACTACTTGTATTGTGCTGCCTACAGTACTGTGCAAGTGTCTTGGGCTCATATAGCTAGGGTGCCCAAGGTTCTTGCACAGTACTGAATATGTGAATGTGGAGCGGAGAGTGAATTTGTAAATCCGGCAGGCGCAAAGAATGATGGGCATGGCAAGGGTGGAGTGCCGCAGGAGGTATGTGGGACAGATGGCAGAGGAGGAGTGCGGGCGCAGACACACCCAGCAAGGTTATTTGATTCCAAACAATTGGTTGTTTGATCATTACAGAGTATCTTTCTAGTGCTTCCCTCTCCTTTCCCCTTTTCCCAACCATGATTCTCCTCTCCCTGTCCCCTTCCCACTCTCAGTCCACAATAGAGACTCATGTCAGAATCAGGTTTAACATCACTCACGTAGGTCATGAAAGTTACCTTTTGTGGCAGCAGTACAGAGCAATACATAAAATTACTACAGTACTGTGCAAGTCTTAGACACCCTCGCTATAAATATGTGCCTCAGACTTTTGCACAGCACTGTACATGCAAGTTTAAACAACCGCACAACAAAGAGAAAAGCATTAAATACTGACCCCCAATGGAACTCCAATGGTGCAGCTATCCAGTCATAAACTTTTCTTTTGTCAGTCAGCTAAGTTTGAATCCAATTTGTTGCAGTCCATTGGGTTTTTGCTTATTTGACCAGCCTGCCAAATTAGAACTCATTAAGAGCCTTGCTGAACCCTGTCAACAACACCAAATACATTGACCTCATCAACCCTCGTTTCTCAATGTAAGATCCGTACAGATCATTGTACTTCTGTGAGCTCTTTGATAGACACCTGGTCACTGCCATTGCTGCTTAGCCCAAATTTATTTCCCTTTTGAAAACCTATCCAATTCCCTGTTTAAAATTTACTATTGAACCATAGTGTAACCAGTGCTTTTAAGCAATTCATTGAATAAAGTTTTTCTTATGTTGCTTTTGAATCTTTTATCATTCCCCTCAACTCTGGGCTCCTGTTTAGTAATTTGCCATCTTCCTCACGTCAGAACCTTGCATAATCTTGAAGATCACCATTGAAAGTCCTGGCCTTGTCTACACTAGAGAGAATATCTACAGCATCTCATATGGAACCGAGGCTCCACATACCTGGTATCATTGTGGTTCATCTCTGAGATAAGATAAAGGCAGGAAAGTTGTTTCCTCAGGTAGGTGAGATTAGAACTGAGGGACATAGCCTCAAGATTCGGGGGAGTAAATTTAGGACACGGATGAGGAGGAACTGCTTTTCCCAGAGAGTGGTGAATCTGTGGAATTCTCTGCCCAATGAAGCAGTGGAGGTTACCTCAGTAAATATATTTAAGACAAGTTTGGATAGATTTTTGCATAGTAGGACAATTAAAGGTTATGGGGAAAAGGCAGGCAGGTGGAGATAAATCCATGGTCAGATCAGCCATGGTCTTATTGAATGGCCGAGCAGGCTCGATGGTCCAGATGGCCTACTCCTGATCCTATTTGTTACGTTCTTATGTTGCTAACATATCTAACACACCCAGCGTACTGAAAGTGTTGCTAACATATCTGCTTCCTTTGTTTCTCTGAGCAGAGCTCTCCAAACAACTACTCTTCTAGAAACGTAGAAAACCTACAGCACAATACAGGCCCTTTGGCCCACAAAGCTGTGACGAACATGTCCTTACTTTTTTTTTGGCGTGTGCCTGCGGGGTCTGTGCGTGCGTCCATGATGATGGATTTTTCATGGCTTCTTATTTTCCAAGGCGCAGAGTGAGAGAGAGAGAGACTGTGTGGCACACCACTCCTCACACAGACATTTTCGCAGTATTTTCCCTTTGTTTTATGAGGCCGAGTTGCGGTCTCGACACTCAACTCAGCACAGATGGAAAGCGTGCTCGGGGCAGACCCAATTAGTTTCGAATCTGGGAACCTCCGCTCCCGAGCCCGGCGCCAATGTCATTGCGCCACCAGCCAGCCCAACATGTCCTTACCTTAATACCTAGGGTTACCCACAGCCCTCTATTTTTCTGAGCTCCATGCACCTGTCCAGAAGTCTCTTAAAAGACCCTATTGTATCCGCCTCCACCACTGTCGCTGGCAACCCATTCCACGTACTCACCACTTCCTGCGTGTAAAAAAAAAAAAAAAAAACTTAACCCTGACATCTCCTCTGTACCTACTTCCAAGCACCTTAAAACTGTGCCCTCTCGTTCTAGCCATTTCACCCCTTGGAAAAAGCCTCTGATTATCCACATGATCGATGCCTCTCATCATCTTATACACCTCTATCAGGTCACCTTTCATCCTCTGTTGCTCCAAGGGAAAAAAGGCCGAATTCACTCAACCTATTCTCATAAGGCATGCTCCCCAATCCAGGCAACATCCTTGTAAATTTCTTCTGCACCCCTTCTATGGTTTCCACATCCTTCCTGTAGGGAGGCAACCAGAACTGAGCACAGTACTCCAAGTGGGGTCTGACCAGGGCCCTATATAGCTGCAACATTACCTCTCGGCTCCTAAACACAATCCCATGATTGATGAAGGCCAATGCACCTTATGCTTTCTTAACCACAGAGTCAACCTGTGCAGCAGCTTTGATTGTCCTATGGACTCGGACCCCAAGATCCCTCTGATCCTCCACACTGCCAAGGGTCTTACCATTACCACTATATTCTGCCATCATATTTGACCTACCAAAATGAACCACTTCACACTTATCTGGGTTGAATTCCATCTGCCACTTCTCAGCCCAGTTTTGCATCCTATCATTGTCCCGCTGTAACCTCTGACAGCCCTCCAAACTATCCACAACACCGCCAACCTTTGTGTCATCAACAAACTTACTAACCCATCCCTCCACTTCATAATTCAGGTCATTTATAAAAATCACGAATAGTAAGGGTCCCAGAACAGATCCCTGAGGCACACCACTGGTGACCAACCTGCATGCAGAATATGACCCATCTACAACCACTCTTTGCCTTCTGCGGGCAAGCCAGTTCTGGATCCACAAAACAATGTCCTCTTGGATCCCATGCCTCCTTACTTTCTCAATAAGCCTTGCATGGGGTACCTTGTCAAATGCTGAAATCCATATACACTACATCTACTGCTCTACCTTCAAAGGATTTAGTCACATCCTCAAAAATTCAATCAGGCTCCTAAAGCCTGACCCGCCTTTCACAAAGCCATGTCGATTATTCCTAATCATATTATGCCTCTCCAAATGTTCATAAATCCTGCCTCTCAGGATCTTCTCCATCAATTTACCAACCACTGAAGTAAGACATGGTCTATAATTTGAAGTTAATAATTCATCTCCTTCTACCTTACAAACTTATTAATCACCCTGATGCGTTATTAACTTCAAACTTTCTGCATAATCACTCAAAGTTGAACTGCATGTGCATGTAACGAGAGCTGTATATCTCATCTCCTTCTACCTTAGGCCACGAACTTATCAATCACCCCTACTGTGGACACTTTCTGGAGGCCCAAGATCCGTATGCTCCACGACCGCTGGACTATGTGTAAATGTGGGAGGGGACTATGTTGAAAAATAAATGTGCTAGGGTTTCTAAAATTGGCTCCTTCTACCTTAGGCCACGAACTTATCAATCACCCCTTGTATTGTGTCAAGAAACCTTCTTGAACACACCTAACAAATTCCACCCCATCTAAGTCCCTCGCTCTAGGGACCTGCCAATCAATATTTGGGAAATTAAAATCTCACAACACGACAACCCTGTTATTATTACATCTTTGCAGAATCTGTCTCCCTATCTGCTCCTCGATGTCCCTGTTACTATTGGGGTCTATAAAAAACACCCAGTAGAGTTATTGACCCCTTTCTGTTTCTAACTTCCAATCACAGAGACTCCGTAGACAATCCCTCCATGACTTCCTCTTTTTCTGCAGCTGTGACACTATCTCTGATCAACAGTGCCACGCCCCCACCTCTTTTGCCTCCCTCCCAGTCCTTTCTGAAACATCTAAAGTCTGGCGCTCGAAGTAACCATTCCTGCCCCTGAGCCATCTAAATCTCTGTAATGGCCACAACATCATAGCTCCAAGTACAGATCCATTCTCTAAGTTCATCCGCTTTGTTCACAATACAGTACTTCTTGCATTAAAATAGACACATCTCAAACCATCGGTCTGAGCGCGTCCCTTCTCTGTCACCTGTCTATCCTCCCTCTCGCATTATCTCCAAGCTTTCTCTATTTGTGAGCCAACCACCTTTTCCTCCATCTCTTCAGTTTGGTTCCCACCCCCCCCCCCCGCCCCCAGCAATCCTAGTTTAGACTCTCCTCAATAGCCTCAGCAAACCTCCCCGCAAGCATATTGGTCCCCCTGGGATTCAAGTCAACCCGTCCTTTTTGTACAGGTCACTCCTGCCCCAAAAGACGTCCCAATGATCCAGAAATCTGAATCCCTGCCCCCTGCTCCAATCCCTCAGTCATGCATTTATCCTCCACCTCAATTTATTCCTATACTCACTGTTGCGTGGCATGGGCAGTAATCCTGAGATGACTACCTTTGTGGTCCTGCTTCTCAACTTCCTTCCTAACTCCCTGTGGTCTGCTTTCAGGACCTCCTCCCTTTTCCTGTCTATGTCATTGGTACCAATATGTACCACGACCTCTGGCTGTTCTCCTTCCCACTTCAGGATGTCTTGAACACGATCAGAAACGTCCTGGACCCTGGCACCTGGAAGGCAAACTACCATCCGTGCTTCTTTCCTGCGTCCACGGAATCGCCTGTCTGACCCCCTAACTGTAGAGTCTCCTATCACTGCTGCCATCCTCTTCCTTTCCCTACCTTTCTGAGCCACAGGGCCAGACTCTGTGCCAGAGGCGTGGCCACTGTTGCTTCCCTCCCCGACAGTACTCAAGCAGAAGTACTTATTGTCAAGGGGTACAGCCACAGGGGTGCTCTCTAGCCTCTGACTCCTGCCCTTCCCTCTCCTGACTGTTACCCACTTATGTCTCCCAAGGCCCCAGGTGTGACTACCTGCCTATAGCTCCTATCTATCACCTCCTCACTTTCCTTGACCAGACGAAGGTCATCAAGCTGCATCTCCAGTTCCCTAACGTGGTCCCTAGGGAGCTGCAGCTCGACGCATCTGGCGCAGATGTGGCTGTCCGGGAGGCTGGGAGTCTCCAGGACTTCTCATGTCTCACACCAAGCACAGAACACCGGCCTCACACACATACTTCCCGTCTGTATTCCACACAGATAACCTACCTCACCTCGACCCTTTATCGCCAAAACCCCATTGAGCCAAAGCCTTCATACTGTCTCCCTCTACTCTGTCGCTCGCTCCTCTGACACCCACTCTATAAAGCTGTCTCCTTTTACACTCCTCTCGCTGTTCTCACTGGCTGACGTCCACATGCTTGTGCAGTCGTGCCCCAATCAAACTGCTGAAGAAATAACCGTCTCCTTTTAAACTCTTCTTGCTGTTCTCACTGGCTGACGTCCACGCACTTGTGCAGTCACGCCCCGATCAAACTGCTGAAGAAGTAACCTCTCGAAGAGTAAAGTCCTGAATTAAACACAAATCTTCAGAGGATGTTTAACTATGCTGCATAAAGGCTTGGCAATAGCAACTTTGAATGTTATCCTCTTCGATTTTTTTCCATATAGAGCCAAGGATTAAAGTGTTTTTGAAAATCTCCATAAACTTGGTCTCCATCTTCAAAACTCCTCATACTACAATAATTTGGATTATACTGGTTTTCATCATTCTTGTAGTTAAAAAATTTATCAATATTCCTTCTACATTTAAAATAGCACCGTTTAATCTACAGCTTCTATTGCTGTAGAGGAAATCTTGTACTTAGCTGGGGTTGTACTGGACCCACCCATGTTCCGGTGGACTTCTCATTACACCTTTTAGCGATCGTGTTTTGGTACTAGATGATTGGAAGTGTGATAGGGAAACAGCACAGAAGCCAACAGGTACCCTAGGCTTACCCAGATGACTGGAACAGGGCTACTGTATAACCAAAATGAAGGATGGTAAAAGATGATATGGAAGGACAGATGATAGTAGATGAATTAATCAAATTGGGAAAGATTGGATTAGCAAAAAAAAAAGCAAAGGTGGAATTGTCTTTAAATTGACATTAAGATTTTTGAATTGCCTACAGAAAAAAAGAGATTGAGCTGTTCCTTCTCTTCCCTCACTGGGTTAATTTGAAGTGAATTAATTACCACGTTTAAATGTACTTGCTTTAAATACTAAAATTAACTTCCTGCAGTGATGATAATGGTTAGTTAATCTGAAAATCCAATAGTTCTTAAAAGTGAGGCTAATAGATGAAATTCAAATTCAACAGCAGAGCACAATAAGCCAACCTGCCAGTTCTATACACTTGCTGTCTTTAAGTGCACTTCTTAAGTACCTGCAAGATACCTCCCCCCCCCCAAAAAAAAACAAGCGGCTGGGAGAAAGTTAATAATAAATCAAAAAACAAAAGCCGCTTCAGTTGAAAATTAATCCTTGCATTGGGATTAGTGAGAGAACTGAGTGCAGACTTCAGAGTTCTGTAACCTGCTGAGATAACTTAGTTGATTGAACATCAGCATGATAAAAGTAACAGGATGTCTCACAACTGCAAAGTTTTGCACAAGTCCAGCATTCACTGACCATAAAAGTTTTATTTTGAACATCACGATCTAGAGATCAAGCCGCATTATTGACTTGGTTCAAAGCACCTGAAGCACAGAAGACTATTTAGACCATAAGACATAGGAGCAGAATTGGGCCATCTAACCCATCGAGTCTGCTCCACCATTCAATCATGGCTGATCCTTTTTTCTATCTCCTCCTCAACCCCAGTTCCTGGCCTTCTCCCCGTAACCTTTGATGCCATGTCCAATCAAGAACCTATCAATCTCTGCCTTAAATATACCCAACAATCCGGCCTCCACAGCTGCATGTGGCAACAAATTCCACAAATTCACCACCTTTTGGCTAAAGACATTTCTCCGCATCTCTGTTTTGAAAGGGTGCCCCTCTATCCTGAGGCTGTGCCCTCCTGTCCTAGACTCCCCCACCATGAGAAACATCTTTTCCACATCTACTGTCTAGGCCTTTCAACATTCAATGAGATCCCCCTTCATCCTTCTGAATTCCAGCAAGTACAGACCCAGAGCCATCAACATCCTTGTGAACCTCCTCTGGACCCTTTCCAATGCCAGCACATCTTTTCTAAGATGAGGGGCCCAAAACTGTTCACAATACTCAAGGTGAGGCCTCACCAGTGCCTTATAAAGCCTCAGCATCACATCCTTGCTCTTGTATTCTCAACCGCTTGAAATGAATGCTAACATGGCATTTGCCTTCCTCACCACCGACTCAACCTACAAGTTCAAACACTCCCAAGTCCCTCTGCATCTCAGATTCCTAGATTTTCTCCCCGTTTAGAAAATAGTCTACATATTTATTTCTACTACCAAAGTGCATAGCCATGCATTTTGACATGGGAATAGAATTGGGCCATTCAGCTCATTGAGTTTGTTCCACTATTACATCCAGGCTGATTTATTACCCTCTCAAACCTCTTCTCCTGTGTCCTCCATTTCTGTGAAGGACCATCAAAATGCACACTTCTGACAGGGAATGTATCATCTGCCCACAAACACGAAAAAGTCTTCATCTAAATCTGAAAGACTAATGCAAATGAGGGGCCAATAGTTGCTGGAGGTCTCCCCTGTGACAGGGACAATTAGGGAGCAAATTGTGAAGCCCCAGGAAAAAAAAAATTGTTCAATATTTTAGCACAAAGACAAAACACAGAACAAGGCTAAAAAAGTTTATTACAGACTATAGGGGAGAGAACTGGTAGGAAAGTGAATATTTAACATTTTATTTTATAATAGATTACACTAAGCATCAAGATGGAAAGAGCACCCCTGCAATGAAATAAATGTTTACTCAACTAAATACACTAAATCCCTGTTGATTTGAAAAATTATTTACAATCAAGCTGGAAATCGAGAAGCACTTTGAGCAGGTTGGTGGAGAGCAAGGAGGAATTAGAGGACATGATGACAAACGGCTAAATCCAAAAACCAAACTTCAAAAAAGGAATATTAGCAAACTTTTAAAATTGCACTACCCTAAGCAAAAGTAGGTCAAAACCCCATTTAGTAAATGTAGAAATACGGTGAAGAAAAGCTAGTTAATAACAGTTTGGCGAGTTCCTTTGATAGCCCACATTGCTTTTGGGGGAAAAAGACATTCTCGGAGCTTCTAAATTGTTGGAAAAACCTTTGAGAATGGGATAAACTTTTGCTCACATGAACATAAACTCAAAGAAATAAAAGGGCACAATCTTTAGTTGTTGTTTTGCTTAGAGGCATGTTTGAAGCCCTGAGAGATGCATAGTCTGGAATTTCCAATAATAATAACAGAAAAATGACCTGCATTTGCTGTAATACCTAGAAAACACACTAGCTCAGGAATTTCTGTGTACAAAAAATTTAAAATTTTGGTAGTAATTTTAAACTATGTATGCTCAGTGATTCAGTATTTATTCCATCATACAAGCTGCTTTCTTCAAAGGAACCAAGGAGAATCTAGAGCAAATGAGAATTTCAGATGTGTGCAAACTAATTCCTTGGTGAAATACCCTGAAGATTCTACATTAGTAACATATGAACTAGCTGAGTGTTTATTTTTTTAAAGTATGATATTGGTCAACTTTTAAAATATAATATTTCATTTGAAATTATAAATAGAAGAGATTTTTCAGAGCAACACACACAAAATGCTGGAGGAACTCAGCAGGTCAGACAGCATCTATGGAAATGAATAGACAATCGTTTCGGGCTGAGACCCTTCATCAGGACTGGAAAGGAAAAGGGAAGATGCCAGAGTAAACAGGTGGGAGGAGTGGACAACGGATAGATAGAAAGTGATAGGTGAAGCCAGCTGGATAGGAAAGGAAAAGAGCTGGAGAGAAACAAATTTGTTAATGAGAGTGAACCACAGGAGAAAGCAAAAAAAGAGGGACACCGGGGGAGGTGATGGGCAGGTGAGAAGAGCTAAGGAACCAGAGTGGGAAATAGAAGAAGAGGGGAGTGGAGGTATTTTTTTTACTAGAAGAAGAAATTGATATTCATGCTATCAGGGTTGGAGGCTACCCACATGGAATACAAGATGTTGCTCCTCCACCGTGAGGGTGGCCCTATTGTGGGACAAATCATTGTTAACATAGTAATTTCCAAACACTATTTGGATTGAAAATTAGATCAAGTTTCAGGCATCCAAATCATTTTATTATAACATCACTTGTCATGCCTAAGATGGAACTCAGCGTCTAAAAGTACAACAAAAACCCAGTAACATGGGTACTTTGACAGAGCAAGAATAATTGAGGTGACTAGCAGAAAAATCAAGTAGGAGGTGAGAAATTTTCTATTTTGCACATGCTGAAGTGCTTTGGAATATAACGGATGGGAGGGTGTTGCAAACTGGTTCAAAGAACAGCTATTGACAGGAAATTGGGTAAATAGCTGAAAGGGGGGCAAGGAGACTTATTGGACATTTCCCTTAAAGAGATTTCCTTGATTCTATAGTTAATTTTTGCAGCAGACCTTTCAGACAATTCTTTTCTACCTCTTGTACCACTGGAATGGCCGAATAGTGTAGTAGTAGAGTTGTTGCCTCACTGGGCGGGAGACATGAATTCAATTCTGACCTTCTGCAAACTCCACACAGACAGCACCAACCTGCCTGTGATCACGTAGGTTGTCTCCGCCTTCCTCCTTGTTGTTGTTCAGTCGAGTCTGGCTCTTCATGACCTCATGGACCATAGGGTTTTCATGGCAAGATATGGAGGCAGATTGTCAGGCCTTTCTTCCGCACAGATACCGTTGCTGCCCAGGTTGGGACCCAGCTGGGTTTGAACTCACGACCATCTGCCTTGAAGTCCAGTGCTGATGCCATTACACCACCAGCTCCTACATCTTAAAAACAAAATGTGTGGATTGTTGCCTTAATTGGCCAGTTTAAATTTCCTCTGGTATGTAGGTGAGCGGTAGGATTTGTGGGACAACTGACGAGATTTAGGAGAATAAAATTGGTTCCAGTAGGTTTAGCATGAAGATGGAAGCTTGATAGTCGGTATGGCTTTGAAGGGCTAAAGGGTTTGTTTCTGTGTTGTATAAATCTATGACCCTGCGACTCTAATTTCCAATTTAGAACAGCACACAAACAGTTGGAGGAACTGAACCGGTCAGCCAGCATCTGTGGAAGGAAATGGATAGCCTGTGTGTTTTGGGTCAGGACCCTTCATCGGGACTTAAAGATAGAGGGGATAAAAGGGTGGAGCAAGAGCTAGCCAGACAACAGGTGGATTCAGGTGATGGGGATGACAACACCGATTGGATTCTTCATCCCTTGTGACTACCACCTATCACCTCCCAGTTTCTGCCTGACCTGCTCAGTTCCTCCTGCTGCTGATTCCAGCATCTGCAGTCTTGCATGTGCTCCCAATTTAGAAGTCTCCCTGGAGTTTTTGAAGTAACTGCTTTGCTTCTCTCATAGTCTTCTCAAAACTCATGACCACTTTCCAAGCTTATTGACTTTTGAAGGCAAAGTTTGCCTCTGATATTGGAACCGTATGCCAGGGGTATTTCACCAAAGCCACCAAGCAAGGCTAAGTTGGTGTTAGCTCCCATATAGTCATGGGAGAGAGAAATAGAGTGCTGCTGATGACAGTATTCAACTGCATGAAGAGTTCATCAAAGGAGTCAAGCTGGCTTCACTTGTCAACTGTTCTGATATAAAGGTGTGAAGGAAACATACCCAGGGAATACAAATCCATTCGTCAACTTTTATTTTTCTAAACTGTATCACAAAGAAGTTTGTTAGGCTGATGAATATTAGAAATAGAGATGTTTAAATCTCCAGCATTACAAGTTAACTGAATGAGGGAGTTCCTTCTAAACACCTGCTTCCATCAAAATTCAGACATCTGCTATGTAGTATAAACTGTACACAACAGCAAGGCACTATACATTTCGTAGATTCACATAAAAAGTTACTTGATTTGCGCAGTTTTCCCATTACTTCATACCATAAATACACATTGTCCATAACAGTACTGAGTAGTACTGAGGGCATATTTCACTGCCCAAAGTCAACAGCATGATTATCAGGATGCAAAAACAAAAACACTTGCTTGTGGCATCATCTTGTTCCAACTAGCTATTGTAATTTCTGGTTAATGCAAATGTCTTCTAGAATGAATATAATGTCATTAACAATTAAATATTTAGTCATTAAACTGTAGTCACTTTTCATGTTGTATTATATAAATATAAACTCTTTATGATTTACTATCTGCTACACACAAAGTAACACTTTACAAAATATATTGCCTTCAAGATATATAGGCAGGACATGGCTGAATAGCATCTGTTGCTCATAAGTGCATTTTGAGGTCAAATGCATATGACAGCACTATCTCATTATGTCAACACTGTTAAAACCCATAGAGCCCCCCTCAACATGCAGAAACGGATGAGATTGCCCCCAATCCCTCCCCGCCCCACAAAAAAGGCATCACTGCCCTGAATGTGCAATTTCTTTGTTTACTGTGTTCCACTGACCAAACCACAGATGTCAAAATGATCTTCTGCGAAGTCTCCATTATTAAGCATGTTGCGTTTCCAAAAATAAAATGTTCAGTACAACAAATTGCTCAAAACAGTCCTTTTTCTTTCTTCAGTTTAACTTGTTTCCAGGAGGGCAGGACACTAAACTCTTCTCTTGTCATTTCGAGTGCTTTCTGTAAAGGAACATATTATTGCGTTAAACTTGATTCACTTACTAGTGTAATGGTACATAATATTTCCTAGCTAATGAACTAGAAACATTAAAAAGGGACAGTGAAGACAAAAAGTAAACTATAAAACAAAGGACCAATTCTAACACATTGTCTGACAGATGAATAGTGGGTAACTTCAGACAATTTCCCCCTTCTTCAAAAGGCAGGTTGCTCTCATCAGGATTTAAACCAGAACGTTGTAGTGTGGAACTAAAACTATACTTGGTTTCGAGTCCTGCCGTATAAATAGAAAATGCAGATATATTGAAACTGCTTCTCTTTCCATTGACACTGCATGATTTATTGAGAGTTTCCAGCATTTTCTGTATTCCAGATTTCTACATATGCATTTTTATTTTCATTCAGCTCCTACAGTGTTGAGCAAGAAACCATTTGCTGGAAGAACTCAGAGGTTTGAGCGGTATCTGTGGGAGGAAAGTCATGATGGATGTTTCTAGTCAAAATTCTACATTTTGGCCAAGTTGATATATCTTAACAAAATTGAACTACAGCTGTTATCATAATGTATTTAATCTTTAAAAAAATGGATCACCAAATGCACAGTGAAGGTATAATTTGGTTAGTACAACTTTAATCTCTTTGTAAAGACTTCTAATCTAATTACAAGTTTTTGAAGCAAGGGCTGTTATTTCACCTTTAGTCCATTGAATATGCTGTCCTAGTACAATAAAATTATCCATCCTACTTCTCCATTCTTTCTCCAGGTCCTGCAAATTATTTTCCTCAGATGTCTGTCCAATTCCCTTCTATGCAAATCTTGATTGATTCTTTTTCCACCACCTTTACAGCAACTATGTCCTAGATCATAACTACTCTGCTTAACAATCTGCTGGAGGAACTCCCCCTCATTTCGTCTTCACTAAACACCACCCCCCAATGAATGTAGCAGACCCTTCAGCCCATGAGTTGTGCCAAACTAACTAAACTCATCACTCCTTATTAATTTAATCTGTTTCACCTGCATGTTGGCCATAATCATCACTTCTGAACATATTTGGGCATCTAAGAGTCCCATAAATGCTGACATGTACCTGCTTTCACCACCACCACCCACTGTGTAATAAACTTTCCTCATACATCTCCTTTATATTTTACTGCTCTCACCTTAAACAGGTGCCCTCTAATACTAGACATTCCAATTTCAGGAAAAAGGTTCTAGCTGTCCACTCTATCTGTGCCTCGCTTGACTTTATAAACTCCTATCAAACCAAACTAAGAAAATTTGTATGTGGTGGAAATCCAAAGCAACACACAGACACACACACAATGCTGGAGGAACTCAGAAGGCCAGGCAGCATCTGTGGAAAAGAGTAAACAGTCAACATTTCGGGCCGAGACCCTTCATCAGGTGGACATGTATCATGTGGCAGCATGATGATATAGCAATTAATATTTTTACATATAACCTGTAATGAATTATTGAAACAAACAAGAATGCTTAATCAATTAATTTTGTATGTGTGAGTAATATGAAATACACAACACAAGCAGTGTCCAATTGTGGGGTGGCGGGATGAGAGATGGATCGGAGAAGGGATTGATCACCAACTGGAAGCACGGGCCTTCCTTGCAGGCTGAGCAGCCATTTTCTGCAAAGCAGCCTCACCATCTGCACTTGGTTTCCCCAATATGTAGGAGATCACATCAGAATACAAAACACTTCACTGACAGAAATGCAAGTAAACTGCTGCCAGACTTGGAAAGGACTGTTTATGCCCTTGAATGGTGAAAAGCCACGAAGTTAAAGGGCAGATGCTGAATGTCCTGAGACTGCATGGGGCAAGTGTTGTGAGAAGGATGGTTGGTACGGATGGAAAAGTGAGCCAGGAGGAAATGGAGGAGACTCTTTATCTAGTCAGATCTCAACCAGCCTCATTGCATTTCCTTTTAGAGGTTAATGGCTTCACAATACCCAAGGCGTTGCACAAAAAGGGTATTTATGGAAGAATGGCAAGGAAGAAGTCCTGGCCAAAAAGAAAGCATATCCCTGCCTGTAAAGACTTTGCAAACTGTCACTTAGAGATACCATAAAGATGAGGAAGAAAGTCTAGTGCTTGGATGAGATTAAAGTGGAATGTTTTGGACCCAACACTAAGTGGTACATGTGGTGTAAATCTAATGCTGTACATCAGCCAGGTAACACCATCCCTACTGTAAAACATGGTGGAGGTAGCATCATGCAATGGGCAAACACAAGAAAATCTGCAGATGCTGGAAATTCAAGCAATACACACAAAATGCTGGTAGAACATAGCAGGCCAGGCAGCATCTATAGGAAGAGGTACAGTCGACGTTTTGGGCTGAGACCCTTTGTCAGGACGAACTGAAAGATGAGATAGTAAGAGATCTGAAAGATGGAGGGGGAGGGGGAGATCCAAAATGATAGGAGAAGACAGGAGGGGGAGGGATGAAGCTAAGAGCTGGGAAGTTGATTGGCTAAAGGGAAACAAAGCTGGAGACATGGTAGAAAGAAAGGGGGAGGGGAGCACCAGAGGAAGATGGAGAGCAGGCAAGGAGTGATTGTGAGAGGGAAAGAGAGAGAGAAAAAAAATGCTATGGGGATGCTTTTCAGCAGCAGAGACTGGAAATCTGGTCAGGATCGATGGGAAGATGAATGCTACTAAATACAGAAATACAGAAGGAGAAGATGGTGGCGTGACAGCAGCGCGCGCGGCCTCTCTGGTGAATGACATCTGTAATCTGTCAAGTAGGGGACCATGCACAATTCTGATTTGATGGAGATGGACGTGAGAGTACGGAGGAACATCTGGAAAACTTCTGAAATGCCCGCTTCGCTGCCGCTGCTACTGTCTGGTAACCGGAATCTCCGGAGCAGAAGGCCCCGAATCCTCGGTTTTGCTTGTTTCAGCGGCCGGGGCTAGGTCGAAGGCGCTTAGGAGGCTGTATTGGAGGGGCTGGTCGGAGGCTCGAAGTTTTCGGATGGACGGACTCGGTGTCGGCTCCGGTCAGCTGCTTCCAAGGCATCGGTAAGTTGACGGTGCCTGGAGGTTTATGGCTCCCTTTTGCCGCCTGCTATCGGGGACTCGGGAACTTTGAGACTTTTTTTTAACCGTGCCCATGGTTTGTTCTTCATCAAATTATAGTATTGCTTTGCACTGTTGTAACTATATGTTATAATTATGTGGTTCTGTCCTGTTTTCTGTGATATCACTCCGGATAAACATTATTATTTCTTAATGCATGTATGCATTTCTAAATGACAGTAAAAAAGGACTGAGTGTTCTCATAATCTAATCTAATCCTGTTAGCCTCTGCCAAAATGCTTAAACTGGGAAGGAAGTTTGTCTTTTAACAGGACAATGACCCAAAGCACGCTGCCAAAACAACCATGGAGTGGCTTCAAATGAAGAAAGTTGATGTCTGTGAGTGGCCCAGTCAGAGTCCTGACCTTAACCTGGTCAAACATCTCTGGCAACACCTCAAGATTGCTGTCCACTGCTGCTTCCCAATTAACCTGGCACAGCCTGAGCAATTTTGCAAGGAGGAATGGACAAATCTTGCTCCATCATGTTGTGCAAAGCTAACAGAGACTTATCCAAAAAGACTGTAATATCTGTGAGAGGTAGTTCAACTAAATACTGAGCAAAAGGGGATGAATACTTTTGAAATGCAGACATTTCAGGTTTTGAATTTTTAAGTTTTCATGTTTTACAATTTCCCCTTTTTGGCGGGGGGGGCGGCTCTACAGGGAAAAAAGGAGCTTGTGATTCACAAATAAAAAATCTCAGTTAAATTGGTAAAATCCCTGGATGTTTTAAGTTACAGAGAAAGGAAGGATTGGAGAGAACAAAGGCAATGTACACAGACCAAGCAAACTTAGGTGATGCAAGTGGTGTAATAGGGGAGAGGATGGTGAAGGCTTGTTAATTACAGATGATCTGAAGAAAGCACAAGAAGAGGGAAATGAATACTGACATAGTACCATGCTGGAACTAGGAGTTGCTGAGGAATTAGAAATAAAAGCGACTGCCAGAAACACCCAGCCACTCAAGCACATATGGGGAGGAAAATTCAATAAAGGTTATAGTTTGATGATCTTACGTCGGAACTGACCAATTCTGACGAACAGAAATGACTAGTTGTCTGAATTTTTTGAATTTACAGTGGGCTTTATTGCAGGAGGGCTGATGATCAGCATGGGAATGGGTTAGATAAATAAAGCTTCAGGCAATTTAAAAGGATCTCCCTTAGAGACTGGAAGGAGGTGTTCTACAAAGTGGTCATCCAATCAACTTCTCCTGTCAAGATGTGATCACATTCTGACCACTTTCCCTGCCTTGGTGATTTAAATGCTTGTCTAGATATATTATGAGAGTAACTGACTCCATCACCGTTTTGATAGTGTTTCAGATCCTAACCACTCATCTTCCTCCCAAATGGCACCACCTCACGCTTACCAAGATTAACTCCTATCTGCTACTGCCCCAAGAACCAGGAGTCAAGGAGGGAGAGGCCCCCTCAGAATAATGAAACGGGAGGTGAGCAGAGGATGTCTGGCGGTGGAAACCCACTGAAGGTGGCAGAAATAATGGAAGACAATCAGTTGAACTTGAAGCAGATGGGGTGGACTGCAGAGGCAAAGGAGGACTCTATCCTTACACTTAATGGAAGAAGGGTGGGTGAGAGAACTAGTGTGGACAATGGACTGGATAAAGCTGTCAAGTGTGGTAGAAGGGAAATCACACTTAGGGATAAAGGAAGACAGTTGAGAATCACTGATACTATTATTAACCTTACATTTTGTAGTCAAACTTAATTCTAGCAATAATCCTCCTTTGAAGCAGTCATTACATGATTAGATTTTCTATAGATAAATATGAGAAGCAGACCAGTCTCTAAAGAGAAAGGCCAAGAATATTGAATCTGGTGTTGCAAGAAATGGAGCAATGGATTCAGCAAAGAGTTTGTTTCAACTTGAAGACATTTATGCAGGCAGGAGGGGGGAAAGTGGTGCACAGGATGTGATGGGAGTGTGAGGTGGAAAGAATAAAGGTATTTTTTAAAAAAACTGAACTTAGAAGCTTGTCAGCAGGTGTAGCACCTTTCACAGTGTGTCCATGCACACCCACCAGTTATTATAGAACAGGGGCAGCTTACCTGGAAGTCTTCATCAGTAAGGTAAATTTCAAGTTTTAGTGGATCAACCCCCTCTGGCAGAGGGCGGGCTTGCAGTTCTGCTAGGGGATACTGTGTCTGACACAACTTATGCAGTACGTCCTCCACCAAAATTATTTTATTGCAGACTTCAGCTTCCTTGGATTATACAAAAAATAACAGGTACCAAGATTAATTTTAAGCATCCTACATATACATCAGCTCAGCTATTTAGACACAAAAATGGATTAATACTTTACCTTTTCCGTGATCTCTGCAACGTCTTCCCTGTGTTCCCAGCTGGGAAACATATTAGTAAATGTCAGTGGTTCAAAACCCGCATGTATCAGGTAGGACTTTGGTGGCTTCTTGGGATTCTTTGCTGTCAAGCAATGGAATATCAATAGATGTTAGAATCCAATTATAACCAACATCACGAGATAAAATATTCAACCATGAAATTAAGGACCATTTAGTGAGTGTATATTGAAAAACGGTATCTATATTTTGCCTTAACCACACTCCAATACAAAATAAAAGATGAAAATACTGGAAACAGTCAGCAGGTCAGGCTGATCATTTCCATTATTTTCTGTGAAAAGGGACACAATTAACGTTTCAGGTGGAAAGATCTTGTCAGAGCTCTGGGTCTCTTCTCACATATGCCTCCACTATTTCCTCCTTCAGATTCCCAGCACTTGCAGAGTTAGGGTTATATTTCATTGCATTTTAAATCTATCTCTCTCTGGCTATCCATCCCATAGGATGATGATGGTTCCTTTCAGTCAGTTAGTGGGGTGGTACCCCACTCCTCAGGAACAGTGTGTGCGTGAATAGATTTTAGGTGAGTAGGGGGTTGCACAGGTCCAGGCCCACCCTCTCGACGTCCCCTCCCGGATCCAGTGGCATGGTGTGGTCCAAGACAGCTGGGGAAAGTTCTGTTGCAGTGAATGGCCAGACCAAGTTTCGATGCAAGGGATGCCCTTTCCACGTTTCACGGCACGTGTTTGCTAGATGGCCGTTGACCCTACGAAAGGGTTCATCCGCCCTTTGACAGGTCTTGATTTTCATCCTGCAGGGTGTCTGGCCACCCTCCTCAGCAGGCAAGCCTGGTGGGGGAGCTGGTTTAGTCGCTGACCACCCGACAGGTAGTACTGGGTTACATGGTACCAGTAGCGCTCAGACAAGTGACCTGAGTTCCTATAAATCTATAGGAACTCTGTGGTACACAGCAACTTGCATATTTATTGGTTCTTATGCTTAGTGCTGGTTGCATTTTTATTACAAATCTTCCTCTCTCTGTTATATAGACAATCTCTTTTTACACCAATTTCAACAGTGTTCCCATTTGAAAAGAGTGCAGGTACTTCGAAAAATGACCACCATTCTACACTTGGTTTTTCCGATATAGATGAGGCCACATTATGAGAACCGAATGCAGTCAACTAGGTTGGAGACATGGAAGGTTTGTTTGGTCCTTGGGTGGTAGTTGGGGGGGGGGGGGGGGAGGTGATGGGACAAGTTTTAAATATCCTACAATTGCAGGGGAAAATGCCAGTGGATGGATAGAGGTGGGTGGGAAGAGATGAAAAGAAATCTCTTCACCTAGGTGCCAAATCCTTGGAACTCATTTGGGATGGATAATTGGAGAGTTTAAGTCACAAATCAATATATCTTTGGTATGTGGAAGAAACATGGCAGATATAAACAGGACTTGTCTAGTTTTGCAGCAGCCAATCCTAAAACGGCACGGATACCAGCCATAGTACATTTTTAAAATACTGTTCTTTGCTTGATTACAATGAATGGTGCATTTGATTAAATAATCTATGAATCTTATTTTAACATTGATGAGGCACTTGACGTAGAAACGAGACTGCTGGTGCTGGAACCTCGACCCACTGAGCTGCCCCAGAAATCTGTGGTTTGCTTCAACCCCAATGTTTATTCTAGATACAATTAAAAAAAGGTAGAATTAATGTTCACACATTCAATGGTTCCTCTCACATTGCTTGGTTGTAAAGCAGATTATTCTCCTTAGAAAAGAAGAGAAGATTAGAGAAGAGGGGGGAAGGTTAAAAAAAAAAGCAGCTAAAGAGAAACCAACAATTCCCAAATACATTGAACGCAATAATTAAATCATTGACTTCCAATAGTCATTAGCAAGGAGTAATGTTTCAGGTGTACCTTTGCAGTATTGTAACACTGTCTCCATTGCACATTTCCGATCTGAGTCCCAACGGATCCGGGCAGACCCTGTAATTTCATTTTCTGTCGGCCACCAGCCCTGCCAGAGGTACACCTCGTGGTGATTGTCCACCAGGAACAACGCTGCACACAGATTATAACAGCATTTTATGTCAGTGTGCTAAAACTTTATGGAAACTTAAACAAAATAATCCCTAAAATCAATGATCTGGTCACTGAGATATGGAATTATATTTATTATTGTTATTATAGTGCAACCATTTGTTGAAAAAGTCTGGTGAAACTATTCACACTATTTAAATGTGCAAACAATTTTAAACCTTGTATTTCTCCTGAAAGGAATTGCATTATTTTCCATTTTTGGTTTTGAACCAATCCAATGCATTACAATAGTTTCTATGAATATTCTTAGCTTTATTTTAGATACAAAGGTTGCTCTTTAAACCGCCAAGAAAAATATAAACTTTTACACAACAAACCATGGAATATGACTTAAATAAATACTAGCTATATTATGTTAAAACAAGTTCAATTATTTTTTTAAATTGGATTCAAACGGTTCGTTTAGTGATTTTCAGCCAGTTACTGAAGACTGTTTTTAACTATGGTTTGTTAATAGTACTTTATCAAGCCAGATAATGATTTTACAATAAATTTGCTTTATATTCAACAATAAATTTAATTTGTAAAGGCAGTTAAATGCATTTTTAAAGGTTTTCTACTCTTGATTAATCTACACTAATTCAAACAATAGCAATAGGTGGAGTTCAGAACCTAAACATTCCAGTTGTTTTGGATACCCTCAGCAGCACGGGAAATAAAGCCATTTTTTGATTGCACTTCTTTGGGTGCTAAGAGTGGCTACTCTCTTCACAGAACACTCCAGATTACTTGCATTTACTGGGTCATGAATGCCTAACAGGAAAAATGGATCTTCCCAGAAATGAGTTCGATAAATGCAGTCAATTGTTAAAAGCCTTGTGTTAGCATAGGATCAGTCCTAGTAGTCTTTAGAAGCACCATGTAAAAACAACTTTACAAAGAGATTAAACTTCATCTTTATGATGCTTTCATTAATAGCAGTTCTTGTACTGCATCACATGAATACAAAGCTCAAAGTAAGGAAGATCAATATGGCCTCTGGTAGCAGTTCAGACTACATATGATCTACAGTATCAGTTCAATTTCCTATTTAACATACAGCAATCCCAAAGGTATTCAAGTGAAACTAGAAAGACCCATCCCCCCCCCCCCATCCTACAATGGCTCCTGCACAGCTTGTTTATCATATCTGCCCCCAAGGAGTTGTCCTTGTACATTTTCATTCCCAATTACTTAGAAGTCCTTTCACAAAGAGTGAATTGACACTACAACTTATTGATCATTAGGCTCCCAGTAAAAAATAAGTCATTTTGGCAGTTTAAATTCCCTGCAAGGAACAACTAACCTGGCTGTGGAGCAGTATAAAGATCTTCTTGCAAAAACGGCATTGAATTTACCATATCAGGATTTCTGGCAGGATACAAGTACTCAGTGGCAATGAATTCTCCAGATGAACTACTGAGGAGAAAGAGTCGAGGAGTAAAGTTGAATTTTCCGGGATCTGTGAACGAAAGTGTGTGTTTAGTTTTCAACCTTTCTCATTTTAAAAAGCCAAGGAAATCCTGAGCATTAGGTTAATGAAGGCAAGTGCACGTTTAGAGAAAAAAAACGTGAACTACACTGATATGTACTTCCAGCAAAAATCACCAAGTACAGATTATATTATTACTGACAGCAGGTTCTCAAAAGTGAGATGGAATTATTACTATTTTCAGCAATTTTATATGTCAGGATGTACTTTGCTGTCACCAAAACACCACTTTGAACCTCTAATCTTCACCTAAGCCACTGTAATGACATATTTCATTCAGTGCATGGTACTGGCAGTCTTCAGTAAGTTCAGAGCAGTGATTTGACGTCACGACCATGTGACAATGCCCTCTTCTGTACTGAAGTGTTGATTTTTGTTTCATTATACCTCTATGCAGCACTTTGAGCTATTCCATTTCATTAAGAAGTTCTATAAAAATGGAAATTATCACTGATTTGGAAATGTGACATCAAGCTGTAATTGAATGCACTGTGATCCTTATTATGGTATATTTAAAGTAATAATTCTAGTATATATGCAAACGTATTGTACTTAATAACTCATCCTACATTTGATCAGAATATAATTAAAGATCAATGTACTGCATATATCTGGTAATGTTCCAGATTTCAGCAAATTAATCAATTGTTAAACTCCTCACAACCAGTAACCCTCTGTATATCATGCCATGTTTTATATTGTGACCTGGGCAAATTTTTCTGCTCTTCTACATGCTGCAGACTGAGTTTGTGTGTTTTTGCCTCACACTAGAATAAAAAAAGAGCAAAAAGACTTTTGAACTCCTAAACACCATCAGTTTTGACCCAAAACATGAGCTGACTGATAAACTCTTCTCGGGCTTCCAGCCAGGTACTGGTATCGATTATAATCTACTTTTCGATGACAGGGATGATGTCTGAAGAAGATGGCAGAGCTTGGCATCAAAACACTGGTTCCAATTGATACCTGTACCTGGCTGGACGCCCAAGAGTTTATTTGTCACATACACTGGGAAAGCATCAGATCCTTTTTTATGAACAGGATGGTTACCTTGCAGCATGCAGTCGTAGGCTTTTCGATCTCTCCTGCCCAACGCTTCAAAGAACGCCACAGCCTCCGACCCTTCGTCACATTCATGTATAGTAACATTGCTACTACTGTGCAGTCCTGCCTCCAGTGGGCATCTGAATAAGGAAACATGGTTGGAAGCTCTGAGCTCTATTATAGTTACCATCTCACTGATCCAATTCTATTCAATTAACTAGAATATAGCCACATCAGAATGGAATCGTCACCTAATAAAGTACAAAGTCATTTTAAAAAATGGCATAGCATTTATATCGAGCCTTTTAAAACAATTCTTTGCGCTTGGCGATCTACAGGGCAGCACAGTGGCATACTTAGTATAGTCATAGCCCCAGTGATCTGGTTTCAATCACAACAGTGCTGTCTGTCTGGGGTTTGCACGTACACCCAGTGATGGCGTGGATTTTCTCCGGAAGCTGCAGTTTCTCCCGCAGATTGG
The DNA here is from genome assembly GCF_030028105.1 of Mobula birostris. Lineage (NCBI taxonomy): Eukaryota > Metazoa > Chordata > Chondrichthyes > Myliobatiformes > Myliobatidae > Mobula > Mobula birostris. The sequence goes on along the minus strand of NC_092372.1, from coordinate 193,720,157 downwards.
TATGTTAATTGGCTACTGCAAGTTTGGCTTGGTGGTTGAGTGAGTACTGGAACCAGAAGAACATTAAAAGGAACGTGTGGAGAACAAAATGGAATTAGTGCAAAAGCAGTGTGGATGGGTGTTAGAGTCACTAGGCCAAAGGGTCAGCGTAAATGATGCTCGACTCTGATTCTACAGAGCACTGAGCAATCTTCATGTCATAACATAGAAAAAACATAGATTGCTTTAATAGTGGTGGTTAAGGGACAAACATTATCAAGACTTTACATTGTGGTCAGCACAATGCTTTATAGTACAGGTGACCCGGGTTCAATTCCAGCCGCCGCCTGTCAGGAATTTGTATGTTCTCCCCGTGACCGCATGGGTTTCCTCCAGGTGCTCCAGTTTCCTCCCACAGTCCAAAGACGTACCAGTTGGTCATTGTAAATTATCCGGTGATAAGGCTAGGATGAAATTAGGGGATTCTGGATGGCATAGCTCAAAGCGCGGGAAGGGGCGATTTCCTGCTGTATCTCAATAAATAAATAAATACTTGCATCTTCTCCTTCAAATAGTTGGATCTTTTCCATCTACCAGTGAGAGCAGATGGGAGCTCTGATTAATATTTGAAAAACAGCAGTCCTGACCACATTGCATTTGCTCAGCGCTGCACTGAATTCATAACATGAGGATTTTTGATTTAAGAAGTATTTTACAAAATGATGGAAGATAGTAAATTTATTATGATAGAGTATGATAGAGCAAAAATTAGTGGGAAGTTAGAGGACTGGGAAGTTTTTAAAAACCAACAGAAGGCAAATAAGAAGTCAGGAGGGAAAAGATGAAATATAAACTAGCCAACAATATTAAAGAGGATGCCAACGATTTTTTCAGAATATATATATTCTGGTGAGAGTAGATATCTGACTGCTGAAAAATGATGCTAGAGAGGTAGTAATGGGGGACAAGGAAATGGTGGACGATCTGGATATGTATTTTGCATCAGCCTTCATTGTGGAAGACACTGGCAGTGTGCCGGAACTTCGAGAGTGTTGGGGGAAAGTGTGAGTGCAGTTGCTATTACCTTGGAGAAGGTGCTTGGGAAGCTGATAGGTCACCTGGACCAGAGGGACTATACCCAGGGTTCTGAAAGATGCAGCTCTAGAGATTGTGGAGGCGTTAATAATGATCTTTCAAGAATCACTAAATTCTGGCATGGTTCCAAAGGACTGGAAAACTGTAAATGTCACTTCACTCTTCAATCAGGGAGGGAGGCAGAAGAAAGGAAATTATAGGCCAGTTAGTCTGACCTTAGTGGTTGGGAAGATGCTGGAGTCGATTGTTAAGGATAAGGTCTCAGGTTACTTGGAGGCAGATGATAAAATAAGCATGGTCTCCTCAAGGGAAATCTTGCCTGACAAATCTGTTGGAATCCTTTGAGGAAATAACAGGAAGTATAGACAAAGGAGTCAGTGGATGTTGTGTACCTGGATTTTCAGAAGGCCTTTGACAAGGTGCTGCACCTGAGGCTGCTTAATCACGTCATGGGATAAACCCATGAAATCCATTTAGAAAGTATCCTATTATTGGGCATCCAATGTTTTATGCATTGATTAACAAATTTTTGCAGTCACATTTTTTGTCTTTAATGGCATTATCACTTACTGAACATTTTATCAGTTGAATAACATCTGACTATAACCACATAACAATTACAGCACGGAAACAGGCCATCTCGGCCCTTCTACTCCATGCCGAACTCTTACTCTCACCTAGTCCCACCGACCTGCACTCAGCCCATAACCCTCCATTCCTTTCCTGTCCATATAGCTGTCCAATTTAACTTTAAATGACAACATTGAACCTGCCTCAACCACTTCTGCTGGAAGCCCGTTCCACACAGCTACCACTCTCAGCTCCCCCTCATGTTACCCCTAAACTTTTGCCCTTCAACTCTCAACTCATGTCCTCTTGTTTGAATCTCCCCCACTCTCAATGGAAAAAGCCTATCCACGTCAACTCTATCTATCCCCCTCATAATTTTAAATACCTCTATCAAGTCCCCCCTCAACCTTCTATGCTCCAAAGAATAAAGACCCAACTTGTTCAGCCTTTCTCTGTAACTTAGGAGATGAAACCCAGGCAACATTGGAGTAAATCTCCTCTGTACTCTCTCAATTTTATTGACATTTTTCCTATAATTTGGTGACCAAGCTACGAGCCCATGGTATTACAGGAAAGATACTAGCAGGGATAGAGCACTGGCTGATTGCAAGGAGGCAAAGAGTGGGAATAAAGGGAGTCTTTTCTAGTTGGCTGTGGATGACTAGTGATGTTCCACAGGGGTCAGTGTTGGGACTGCTTCTTTTTGCGTTATACGTCAATGATTTAGATGACGGAAGTGATAGCCTCTTAGCCAAATTTGCGGGTGATACGAAGGTAAGTGGAGGTAGTACTGAAGAAGCAGGGAGAGTGAAGAAGGACTTAGACAAATTAGGAGAATGGGCAAAGCAGTGGCAGATGGAATGCAGTGTCGGGAAGTGTATGGTCATGCACATCGGTTGATGGAATAAAAGCGTAGACATTTCCAAAATGGGGAGAAAATTCAAAAATCCAAGGTGCAAAGGGACTTGGGAGTCCTTGTGCAGAATTCCCTAAAGGTTAACTTGCAGATTGAGTCGATGGTGAGGAAGGAAAGTACAATGTCAGTATTCGTTTTGTGAGGACTGGAATATAAAAGTAAAGATGTAATGCTGAGGCTTTATAAGGCATTAAGTCAGACCACACTTGGAGTATTGGGAGCAGTTTTGAATCCTGTATCTAAGAAAAAGATGAGTTGGCATTGAAAAGATTCGAGAGGAGATTCACAAGAATAATTCCAGAAAGGGTTAACACATGTGGAGTGTTTGATGGCTCCGGGATTTCATTAAAAACCTTTGAACGTTGAAAGGCCTTGATAGAGTGGATGTGGGGAGGATGTTTTCTAAAGCAGGGGAGTCCAGGACCAGAGGCTTGGCTTCAGAATAAAGGGACATCCATTTATAACGGAGATGAGGAGGAATTTCTTTAGCCAGAGGGAGGTGAATCTATGGAATTTGTTGCCACAGGCAGCTGTGGAGGCCAAGTCACTGGGTGTATTTAAGGCAGAGTCCGATAGATTCTTTGTAAGTCAGGGTGTGAAAGGTTACGGGGAGAAGGCAGAAGGATGGAGTTGAGAGAGAAAATGGATCAGCCATGATGAAATGTCAAGAGCAGACTCGATGGGCTGAATGGCCTAATTCTGCTTCTATGTCTGATGGTCTAAAACAATACTTGTAATTTACTAACAGATAAAACTAATTTCAGTAAAAAAATCTTGCGCACCACTCCTGGTGTGTTTAGTAATAACAATAATAATTTATCTTTTAAACATACCCCAAAAACAATTCATCTCTTGCACCCAAAATGACATAAAATCTCCAATTAAAGGCTGTGAGATACAAGTCACAATACCACAGCTGGATGATAATTGGTTTGAATTCAATGCATTAGTTAAGCAGCTGCTTAATTTTCCAATAATATCAGCTAATCTTGACAGTACGTTTTGACCAGCTGTTTAACTGTGCATAAACAGCTCGTGCTGCAAACCAGATTGCTAACACTTTGGATTTCAAAAGTTATTTGGAACTGACCAGAACTTGGAAGTAAGCTAGGCATATCAACCCCGGCATCAGCACCAGGTCAGAGGATTTCCTAAACTGACTTCATAAAGCATGGTCACAGACAGCTGTACAGCCAAGTTATTGGATATATTCATGCGGAGGTTGATAGGTTCTTGATTATCAGGGCATCCAAGGTTACGGGAAGAAGGCAAGAGAATGGGTTTGAGTGGGATAGTGAATCAGCCATGATGGAATGCCACAGCAGATTCGATGGGCTGACTGCTCTAATTCTGCTTCTATGTCTTATGGTCTTAAACATCTCTTATTTAAAAGGCTGAAATAAGGACACATTTGCACACCTATCACCTGCCACTGACTTAAAATCATTCTTTGCCATCTCATTCGATGAAAGATCAGTGGCCTTGGATAGCTGTTTTTCACAGAAGACTACCCTCAGCAGATACTGATTTATTTCAAGTTCCTAGCATTTTGCTTCTGCATTATAACAACAGTAAGCATCAGCCCACCATTGTTACTTCATCAGACACATGAGGGACAAGTGTGGAATTTCATCATTCCTGAACCTCTGCCTCCCAGCACACATCACCTTACCATGGTATAATTTCTCTACCTAATAAAGTTGCGGAAGCACCATTAACAGGTAAAGGCAGCTCTCACAGTCTTTATAAGCCTACTGGGAATGCTTAGTAAAACAGACAGCCACTGAGAGCTTTAAATAAGGATGCTGTTTCCTTCCGCAAAGAAAGCTTATAAATACAGTGGGGCAGCTTGAAATATTGTGTTCAACAAAAGTTTGAACTGAGTATAATTAATCCACGTAACACTCGGTGTTTGAGAAATATTTGCATTGTCAGCTTTACTTACAGTTCTTTGATTTTGCTTGCTTCAGTCCTGCCTACTTCCTTCGTGTGTGGTTGTGCTTTACAGCCGTGCCATAGATAGATGACTGCCTTGGTGACGTTCAGCAGAATCATTGAGGTCCTGGATCTCAGGCTGCTGCAATGACAAGCGACTTCAAGCAGATTCCCTTCCATTGGAAGCTCTCCCCGCACACAGTACAACCGCCAGTCACCTACAGAGGGCAGCATCAGAAAATCCATCACAATCAGCATTAATGTCAGTCCGACCCTCAGTGCTCCAGGAAACTCTTCCTACCTCAGAAAGCTGGGGAAGATTGTAAGCAGAGTCCACAGAAAGCTGTAGATTAGCCACACACACACACACACACACACACACACACACACACAGAGTAGCTCCTCTAGTCTTATTTATTTAGAGATATAGGACAGAAATAGGTCTACCCAGCCCAGTGAGCCCATGCTGTCCAGTTCTACCCATGTGACACTTTAACCTGCAAAATGTGGGAAGAACTTGGAGCATCTAGATGAAACCTACGTGGTCGCAGGGAGAATGTACCAACTCGTTACAGACAGCAGCTGATATAGCATTACAATAACTGCTCTGTTACCATGCTATCCATAATCTATTGCACTTCCGATATTTTCACTAACTGTCTGATGGAATGCTTTACAGCTGTTAAGACTGTAAAGATAACCCATGGAGTTCTAGTGAAGCTATTAAATCAGATGGAAAGTCCAAAGAATAAAATTGTCAGTTCTTTCCAGACACAAACTACCTGTGACTGACGTAAGCCTCTCTCGTTGTTATATCATACTATCTACGGGGATAGAAGCAAAAGTATTCTGGGAATCATTCCCCTTCACCTGTGACATCTGCATCCACCGTCACCTCAGACCCGCACACTGGCCACCAATGGGCTACCAATGGGGACGCTATCCCTCAGCTAACCTAAAGCAATCAACAGTGCAGTCTCATTACCTGCAAAAGTAAAGGTCTGGAACAAAGACAGTGATTCCGAGAAGGTATGTGACATAGGGGGAAAAAGGAAGACGTTGGAGTTACAATATCTACAAAACTGGCCAAGTGACAACCAAGAATAACACTTGTCAGGGCGGGGAGAAGTTCATTCAGGTTACAACTTAAGGCAATCTCAGCCTATATCATAGTGAATGGCACTAGACTGACATTATTTACAAGGCCTGCCTTAAGACTGGGAACACGTTTCCTTTCCTAAATAACATTAACAAAGCATTCAATTTCTCTCATGCTAATAGTTTACCAGTTTCACTTCCATAAATTTCTACCGTTAGTCCGCGAGCCAGGACCTCACATTTGTGCCACCGGTACCATCTGGGGGAGTAATTCTTAGATTTTTGGCAAGGTATACACCCCTAGTGCTAGAAAATATGTGATAGCATTGCAGCGGTGGTAGCTTTCTGTGAGGGGGACTGGGAGCTGCACCCCCATGTTATAAGAACCATGACCCCATGGTGCTTTGCCTATGATAAGATGAATTATGCCAGGTACCTGTCCCCTTACTTTGCTCACATGATGAACCTCCCAGAGAAGAATCCTTCTATGTATGAGGCCTTCAAGACAGGCCAATTCTCAGTGCAGCTGTCAAGTAACAACCCCTTTGGGCAGATCCCTGTGGACCAGGCTATTGAAGCCACAGTGAACAAAGACACACAGACTCCTGGAGGCACATCACGGTTCAGCCTGAATGCTGGAGCTATCAAGCGCAACTACATAACAGCTGAGCACCATAGTGCATTCCTGGGACAGTTAAGGGAGATGGTGCAAGGCAACAAATCAGAGCTTTGTCATGCAGAGCTTCAGCGGCCAAGCATCCAGAAAGAGGAGGAAGCAGTTTCAGCCGCGGTTAGCCTCACACATGAATGGGTCAACCCATTTGCAGAGAAGCGGGACCTCATTAGCATCTCTGCGGCAAAGGTAGTCCACAAGGATATTGCCTCCGACCTGATGAAGGCATATGAGATCGGTGAGCAATGCTATGCAACCTTCAAGGATGGGAGACTAGAGGAAGACCCACCAGCAAAGAAATTCCATGACCCAATGAAAACCAACAAGCTGAAAACATTCAGTGATGTGTGTAAGAAGAGAGAAGTGAAATCAAATAGGAGGGCGATCATCTTGAAAGCAGACATGTCTTTGTTTGGACACATCATAGTGATGGAACAAGGGTGCAGTCTACGTATGGAGGATATCCTTTCTCATCCCCTTGGACCATTGCCCTGGGCCCTGTCCACACCAGAAGGATTGCTGGGAAAGACAAATAAAGCTACTTTAGCCCCAGCCTTGCAGAAAAATGTAGCAGTAGAAGAGCAACTCCCAGAAAACCCTGCTACAGTGGTTGACGGAATGAACTTGGTCCAAAGAGTGAAAGGTGATCATGTTACGTTTAGAGATGCTGCCACGACAGTTTTGGGTGTAGCTCTGAGGGAAGGCAGTCAGAGTAGCAGAATAGATGTTGTATTCGACACATACAAGGAGAACTCTATCAAGAATAGTGAAAGATCTCTACGGCGTGAAGAGACTGGTCATGAGTTGCAAGGTATCACAGGCACATAGATGGTGAGGCAGTGGAGGAGCTTCAGTAACAAAAATAGTCTCATTAGCTTCATAGTCCATGAATGGAGGAAGGCGGATCAAAGCTACAGGAGAAGATTCTGTATGCAACCGTGAATGACAAATGTTACAGAATTACATCTCAAGACAGTGAGGAGGCGTCAGCTCTTCAGTGTCAAGAGAAGACACAGATGTCTTTATCATGTCCTTAGCATTTTGTGACAAGATTGAGGCCCCATTGTTCCAGAAGTGTGGCACTAGAACCCATACAAGGCTTGTAGATATCAGGAAGGTTGCTGCCACTGCTGGCATAGAGGTTTGTAGGGCTCTCATCGGGTTGCACGTATATACAGGATGTGCCACTGTAAGCGCTTTTGCAGGTAAAGGGAAGACAAGTGCCCGAAAACTTCTGACCAGCAACAGGGAAACTCAGGACACATTCTTAGAGTTGGGTCAGGAATGGGACCTCTCCCCATAACTGATGGGCAAACTGGAGGCACTTACATGTCTCCTGTATGCCCCAAGAGCATCGACCACAAAGGTCAGTGAGCTCAGGTATCACCTTTTCTGTGCCAAAAAAGGGGAAATTGAAAGTCATCAACTCCCACCATGCAAAGACTGCTTAACAAAATATGCACAGCAAGCCAACTACCAGTCTGGTATATGGAGAAGGACCCACACGTGCCAAGCCCTGTTGGCAGAGGATGGAAGATGGAGAGAGAAGGCAAAGCTGAACAGTTGGTGGTGCACTGAATGGAAGGCCAGCCAGCACCCCATGCCGTCCTGGATCTACTGGCCTGTAACTGTCCAAAAAAAATGTTCACTCCCAAGATGTATGTGTGTTGCAAATGGCCTCAGGTGTACTGACATGTGTAGACTGGCAGACTGTGAGAACCAGGCATCCATCTCAGAGAGTGTGGAAAGTTCAAATGAAGATGTGGAAGACATGGAAAATTTGGAAAATTATTATGATTATTAATACATTATGAAAGTATGGAAAACAAAGTATGGAAAGCAGTCTTTGATTAAATATATTCATTTTACAACCAAATGGGGCCTAGGTTATGGCCATGTGGAACCCCACATTTGAATTATTGCACAGTAATTCTATATGCTATGACAAAAGCTTAAGATTGTTTTGATTTGATTCAACAATATGGAAAATATCACGACATTGATAAAACTCCAGAAATCTCTCCAAATAAGGCTTTATACCTTTTGGGGGGGTGGGGGTGGGGTGGGGTAACGTTTTCTGCTGTACTGATGTTAATATGGAATATATACAAAAAGTGATTACTTATTTGAAGTAATAAAGCTACCACTAGTGCAATGCTATCACATACTTTCTAACTCTAGAGATGTATACCTTGCCAAAAATTACTATGAGCATTGTTCCCCTCAGATGGTACTGACCAACCCTACTGGCTCACAGACCAAGTGACGTCAAGACCTCTAGCTTCCATTTCAAAGAGATTAACCAGCAGAACAAGTATACATAGATTGCACACACTCAAATTTCCTGTAACCCAAGCATTGGAAAAGAAGTGGGGAAGACTTGCATCAGAAAAATGTAACTTTTGTTCTTCTCTGAGTGAGAGGATTTGATTGCATTGCACTGTTGGATCTGTCTATACCCCAAGTATCTCTGAGCCTGGCAGCAACAGTTAAGCATTAAGAGGAAACATCTAACAAAATACAAAGCCTGGGGCTTTTACTTTGTGAACTTTCTTCTTCCTCTTCTCTTTTACCAGCATGCACAACCATTCCTCCCCGAAAGAGCTGCAGGAAACAGGGTGGTTCTTTCCCCTGAAGAACCTGTACCTGAAATGATACAACACAAAACAAAAAAAAAATGAGAGCACTGGTATTAAACGTGACATTTCAGTCATTGACAATGACATCATTTTCAGTTTCATGTTTAATGATAAATGCAGGGTAGGAAGAGAGCACAACTAGGGGACACAGTCCTAGTGGAAGTGGAAAGATTTAAAAGCGACCCAAATGGCAAGTTTCTCACACAGCAGGTGGTGTGTATATGGAATGAGTTGCCAGAGGAAGTGGTTAGGCCAGGTACAACAGCATCATTTGAGGATGACGTGGAGGGGTGAGGCTTGTGGGGCAAATTCAGGAAGTTGGGACTAGCTGAGTGAGCACTGTGGTCAGCATGGATATGTTGAGCCAAGGGGCCTGTATCCATGTCGGAATGCTCAGTACTCCATGTATTTGTGAGAACGACAATAAACCTGGCTTTGATTTTGATTGCTCACTAACTCCATGTACTTGTAACAACCACAATAAACCTGGATTTGTTTTTGATTATCTTTCTCTAAAGTACTCCCTCACTGGCAACTTCATCCCTTATCAAACCATATGTTTTAGTTCCTGATATCCCAATATGGCACCATTGCCTTGTTCTGTTTTGTATACGTTGTCCATCTTGTCGACTCACCTGTGCTCCCCGTTCCTCATCCAACTCAACAGTCATCAGAGCAGAAGTCCCTTTCTCATTCACAGTTGAGTGACGGCCTTGCCAGAAGAAGTACGCACATTTCTCCTTCCCAACTGCGGTGTTTCGTACAAGTTCTGATTTCTGCCTTTTGCCAACTATGGTGAACACAAGTAAAATCAAAACAATTTTGCCTTCGACATCTCAAAGGATTTTCTGCAGAGTTAAAGAAGCCACCTGCATAAAGAACTAATTCTCTTTAACTTTTGTTTAAAAAACATTCTTGACTCATTTCTATTCTGCAAACCTGCATGTATTGTGAAAGGCTCATATACTTTTCATGTAGTGGGGTGTTTCAGCAGTAAAGAAACATTGAAAACAGCAAATCAGAGGGCAGCTTTGCACTGAATGATGTTGTTTCCTCACTGATTTAAAATAAATCATATAGGACACAAAATGCATTGACAATTTGCTATTGTGGATTTTATGTTTCATCATAATGAAAGTTGTGGAACCATTATTGTTATTGCACAAAAATTAATTTGGAATTGACTAAGATTCTGACTTGTTCTTGAAGAGGTTTTAAGTAATTCTGATTTTGTTCTCTTTAAGTGGACCCTTACCAGTAACAACATAGAAACATAGAGAAAACCTACAGCACAATACAGGCCCTTTGGCCCACAAAGCTGTGCCGAACATGTCCCTACCTCAGAAATTATTAGGGTTACCCATAGCCCTCTATTTTTCTAAGCTCCATGTATCTATCCAAAAGTCTCTTAAAAGACCCTATCGTATCCGCCTCCACCACCGTTGATGGCAGCCCATTCCACACACTCACCACTCTCTGCGTAAAAAATTTACCCCTGACGTCTCCTCTGTACCTGTTCCCAAGCACCTTAAACCTGTGCCCTCTTGTGGCAGCCATTTCAGCCCTGGGAAAAAGCCTCTGACTATCCACACAATCAATGCCTCTCATCATCTTGTACACCTCTATCAGGCCATCTCTCATCCTCCGTTGCTCCAAGAAGAAAAGGCCGAGTTCGTTCAACCTGTTTTCATAAGGCATGCTCCCCAATCCAGGCAACATCCTTGTAAATCTCCTCTATGGTTTCCACATCCTTCCTGTAGTGAGGCAACCTGAACTGAGCACAGTACTCTAAGTGGGGTCTAACCAGGGTCCTATATAGCTGCAACATTACTTCTCAGATCCTAAATTCAATTCCACGATTGATGAAGGCCTTCTTAACTACAGAGTCAACCTGTACAGCTGCTTTGAGTGCCCTATGGAGTCGGACCCCAAGATCCCTCTGATCCTCCACTCCAAGAGTCTCACCATTAATACTATATTCTGCCATCATATTTGACCTACCAAAACAAACCACTTCACACTTACCTGGGTTGAACTCCATCTGCCACCTCTCAGCCCAGTTTTGCATCCTATCAGTGTCCCGCTGTAACCTCTGACAGCCCTCCACACTATCCACAACACCCCCAACCTTAGAGTCAACGGCAAACTTACTAACCCATCCCTCCATTTCCTCATCCAGGTCGTTTATAAAAATCACAAAGAGTAAGGGCTCCAGAACAGATGCCTGAGGCACTCCACTGGTGACCGACCTGCATGCAGAATATGACCCATCTACAATTCTGGATCCACAAAGCAATGTCCCCTTGGATTCCATGCCTCCTTACTTTCTCAATAAGCCTTGCATGGGGTACCTTATCAAATGCCTTGCTGAAATCCATATACCCATGAAGCTTTCACATTGCTGATGGTAAGGGGACCTCATTTCAGAAGGCTGATCCAAGATAGGTGATTTATTGAACAGTCTCCAGTACAGTTCTCTTTTTTTAATCACCCATTCACAGCCAAAATGACTGCACACATAAAAATTCAGTTTAAGTGAGTGGTCCAATTATAACTTAAGGGTGATTATTGAACAGGGATCAGATAAAATGTCGGTCAGTCACTTACCAATGTGATTTTCCTGCCTCTCTGATTTGTTCTGATCTCAAGCAGTTCTTTTAAGCTGCTGTGGGGGACCCCACAAGTGAGGGAAATAGTCCTGCTTCAAATACCGATTGGAGCAGGGGAATGGCAGGATGCTGTAATATTGAAGGGGGAACAGGGATGTCCTACCCAGCAGGGCTGCATAGGACAAAGAAACACACACATGTAGGGATTGGTATTGCACGTGTGCTCAGAGAAGGGAGTGACAGGTGGCTAGGTTAGGCTGCACACTGAACGGTCTGCACTGGGAAAATGGAGGGGAGGGGGTCACAGATTCAGAGGATTGAGAGGGAAAGGGATGGGTCCAAGAGGGAATCGAATGAGTGAAGGGGAAGAGAACTGAGAGGGAAAGCTCCCCTCAACACCCCCCCAAGTGGTCTTTCTTCTGCGGGCTTTCTCCCCTCCAGAGCTGCCATCAACAATGCCTCCAGGGCCTGTTGCTAATGGGATAGTTGGTATTCAGTGATGGAGCATGGGGCTTTTCCTCAGGGCTGGAAAGCAACAGAGTAATGGGGGTGAGGACAGGCTGAGGTAACGGGGGTGAAGAGGATGGAAGGAAAGAGAGGGAGACGGAGGGGGAAAAGCCTGGAACAATGCTGTGTTTATGGGTGGTACCACCACAAGAACGAACCCGAACGTCTGGCAAAGGGAGCGTCATGACTTGACTTGGGAAAATGTAAAACAACTTCTGAAACATGAATGCACATGATTTCATTCTGCAAACCACCCAGAAAAATCTTCCTGCCACTCATTTTCTGCAAGCAACTGAAACAGCCATAAGTAGTGACCGTCCTGTACACTGAGGCAAAGTTGATATAACCTCACCAACAAGGAGCAGCATCAACCACTTTAGAAGGCAATTCCCGATCTTACAAAAATTGACTCTAGCAGGGCAGCCTTTCCATATTTCTACATATTGATCTTATGTCTGCTATATGATGGCATGCAAGTCATGATCTTAATCGACGCATCACCCCAGAACCAATCTCAGTGCAGACTAGTGTTAAACAAAGCTACATCATCATCCTGTTTCTTTAGACTTCCTTGCTGCAAGGTTATACCTCATCTCTGACAATTATTCTGCTGGAGTGGAGTTAATTGAAACAAATGAGAACCTATTCAACTAATGTTGCTTCTACTCCAGAACCAAGGTCACTTGAACCTCAGCATCACGCCATGCAACACAGAAAGCACTGATGTATGCACAAATTTAGAGACTGAGCTCCCAAGTAATTGTTAACTCGCTCATTGATGCATTTGAAAGGAAATGATGGTGCTGAGAACTTCAAGTCCGTGCATTGGGAGAAGGCAGGACCAACATACCAAACTCAATCTCACCCCCACACCTCCTGCACCACTCACGGCAGAGACTGTGGGGCCCGCGTTGACTTCATCAGCCATTTCAGAACAGGATCCATTATTCCCCCCTAGAGGCAAGGAGAAGTGACAGTGTGTCTGTGGGCCTCAGCTCACTTTTCCCATGACAACTCTTGCTGCCATGATTCATTCCCACTTGTTTGCCTTGGCACCAAGCCAGGTATTGGCAAGGCTCTGGGACACTGTACATACACAAGGTGTGGGTCCAGCCACCATGCGTCAGGGCTCCATGATTCATGGTTAAAACAGAGGCCAACTCTCAAATAGAGAGAGAGCACAACTTAAACATTTTTTTTTTCCAACAAAGGAACCCAGGATTTAAACATTAACTATTTTACTTTCTGCAAATGCTGCCTCCCTTGCTAAGACTTTCAAGCGTTTACTGTGATAATTATAAAAGTTTTTGTTTGCCCAATTGTCCAATTCTGTATAGCCCATGGTTATAACGTTAATCAAATAGCATTCATTAATTGGGTATCATCAGTACTAACCTGTGGTGCTCACCAGGTACTTCCATTTCACCACGTATGTGTCTCCTTCATGAAACTGTCCAATGCTCTGCTTGGGTAATCTGCTGTAGTCATACTCAAGTATGTGCCACACATCAACTGAGAGATTAGTGATCTCAAACTGCCTTCCATCTTCGCCCTCTACAACTCCATAACCACGCCCAATATTCAGCCCATCCAGTGACGTTCCAACTGGGACTGGTGACAGAGGAATCATCAAAGAGACGTCATATGGTTTAAGGTCAACGCCATGGTCCTGCTTCATGGGAAAAAGGTGAGAGTCAGAGTTGTATAGCGCATATATACTTTAATAATAAATTAACCTTTCAACCTTTAATTTCATTTCAGTGAGCACTGTTTGAGCTTCAAAAACAATTTTATAGGAAATAAGAAACACTAACACCCGGTTAATAAAAAGATGTAATTCCTTTTTCTCCTTTTTTTTCCCCAAAAAGCACATTTCCAAAGCTATTTAAAAATTTTATTTCAATTGTAACTAAAGTTAAATGAAAACCCGATTTGTGCCATTTCCAATGGCCAACTTAAATTAATCCTCAATAAATTTCATTTTATACAAGTATAATCTTGAAGTATAAAGAGACAGTATTTGATAATCATAAGTGTTTAATTTCAACACAAATTATAGATCATTTTCAAATGAACAGCTTTGGGGAGAATTAGTAAAGTTGCATGGCAATAATTGCAACACCTTAGCTGGCAGCATTTATAACTAAGCCCTCAAAATATAAAAAAAATCACAACAGCATCTTGAAAGAAATAAAGAATCTTTTGCAAATTGAACACCTTTTTACTGGAACTGACTGCATGTATGGAATGCTAATTTTCAGACTGTTAGTGATGCAAATTTTAAAAAAAAAGTAAAATTATTATAGATCTACATCAGTGAAGTAGCTAACATCCTGTATATACATATTACAGCCATAAAATTGTACAGCACAGAAATAGGCCCTTTGGCCCATCTAAGATAGTCAAATTTGCCTCTACACCCAACCTTTTTTATGGCATGGACCAATACCATTAAGCAAGGGGTCCAGATTGGAAACCCTGCTCTAAACCTTTTCCATCCATGGTTTTTAAATCTCATTATACCTGCCTCAACCACATCCTCTGGCAGCTTGTTTCATATACTGACTACCCTTTGCATGAAGTAGTTGTCCCTAAAGTCCCTTTCAAACCTTTCCCTTCTCGCCTTAAACCTACTGCCTCTATCTTTTGATTCCCTTTCTCTGTGAAAAATAGCGTTCACCCTGAATATGCCATTCATGATTTCATACATATCTATAAGATCACTCCTCAACCTTCTCGGCTCCAAGTCCACCTTTCCTTTCACTATAATTCACATCCTTAGATCCTGGCAACATTCTTGTAAACATTTGCACTCAATTTAATGATGCATTTTTTTAAAGAGCTTATTCAAACTACACAGTCCTGCAGATGTGACCTCTCCAGTGTTTTTGTACCTTGAAATCCTATGCACAGGATTCTGCTAACATTATTTTAACCAATATTTAAAGCACAAACCCACTTCACAAACAGTTCTAATGGTTAATAACCTACACTAGTTAAATCCTCAGTTAAATTTCAGCCAATAGTTGCAGCTAATGGAAATAAAAATTGAGGTTAACTTGCTTCCACTTCAGTTCTCTGGGCATGTAATTTGTTTCATCCTCTCTGGTTCCTTCAAATGGCGACATCGTTTTCCTGATTTTCCTCTCAAACATCAATTGCTATGCTACTTCAAGTTTCTTTCTCAAAACTCTAAATAATTGATTCCTCACATCCATAAGATCATAAGATATAGAAGTTGGATTCGGCTTTTTGGCCCATTGTGTCTGCTCTGCCATTTCATCATGGCTGATCCAATTTTCCTCTCAGCCCCAATCTCCTGCCTTCTCCCCATATCACTTCATGCCCTGACTAATCAAGAATCTATCAACCTCTGCCTTAAATATACACAAAGACTTGGCTCCACAGCTGCTTGCGGCAAAGAATTGCACAGATTCACCACTCTCTGGCTAAAGAAATTCCTCATCTCCGTTCTAAAAGGACACCCCTCTATTCTGAGGCTGTGTCCTCTGGTCTTAGACTCTCCCACCATTGGAAACATCCTCTCCACATCCACTCCATCAAGGCCTTTCACCATTTGATAGCTTTCAATGAGGTCACCCTCAATTCTCATGAATTCCAGTGAATACAGGAACCAGAGCTATCAGACACTCTTCATATGACAAGCCATTCAATCCTGGAATCATTTTTGTGAAGATCAGCTTGCCCAACTCTACCCATCAGTATATATGCTAGGTTTCCTGTCATTCAAATGCTTCTGAAACTAAATCCACTTTACTTCCCTCATCTGATAAACCATTAAGAAAAAAACTTTATTAAAACTGGAATGCAAACTAAAGTTCAAAATGGGTCTCTATGCTGAGATAGGGTGGTTGGAATTGGTGGATGAACTCAGCAGGTTGGGCAGCATCAGTTAGGAACGATGACTCAACATTTCGGGCCGGAACCCTTCGTCAGACTGAAGAATGAAAGATGGGGAAGGATTTGAAGAATGCTTGTAGCTTCAGTTGAAAGACCAGTAATTTGAAAGACAAAGGGGTGGGGGAGGGGAAGCATTGACGTCATAGCCCTGAAAACAATGGGTAGTAGAGGAGGGAGGCGGAACCATGAGGGAGCTGGGGGAGGGGGTAGAGTGAAATAGGGATAGAGGAAGGGAGGGGGAGGGAATTACTGGAAGTTGGAGAATTCTATGTTCATACCAAGGGGCTGGAGACTACCTAGACGGCATATGAGGTTTTGCTCCTCCAACTTGAGTTTAGCCTCATCATGGCAGTAGAGAAGGCCATGTATGGACACATCTGAATGGGAATGGGAAGCAGAGTTGAAGTGGGTGGCTACCGGGAGATCCTGTCTGTTGGGCGGATGGAGTGGAGGTGCTTGACGAAGCGGTTCCTCATTGAATGGGGGTACATTACACGGCATCCACACAAATGTGATTTCCAGTTTGGCGGGGCCGAAGGCTGTTTCCCCTAGATGACCACAAGCTGGGCGAGCCTGAGAGTTACATAAACATACCTTTTTTTTTAAACAAAGGATGATTCAGCTTTTTCACCCTCACCTTCCTAAGCACAACAGCGCAACCAGACGAGCTGCTGCCTCGAACGACCTGGGTTCAATCCTGATAGTCGTTGCTGTTGGCATGGAGATTGCATATTCTCCCTGTGACCACATGGTCACACGCCAAAGACCTGTGTTTTGATACTGAACACTGTAAACTGACAATAGTAGGTAGGTGAATGGTGAAATACCGTGGGGGTGATGGTGTAGATGGGAATAGGGAGAGGATACAATGGAATTAGCATAGCATTTATGTAAGTTGGTGATGGTTGGCCTAGATTGGTGGGACCTGTATAACTACCCCACTTTTTACTGGATTTATGATTATTTATTAATTTTCTGAATGATGAGGGAAGAAGCACCATCATGAATCAGTTGGGTCAATAAACCCATTTCTGTGTTGTAGACTTGAGGTGATATATACAAAACCTTACATTCTTATAAAGGCTATCAATACACAGCTCTGGTTGGTCAAGACTGGCATGAGCTAAGGAACAAATACAGATAAACAGGGGTGAAGGAAGAATCTAACTCAAGGGCTGAATGTACAAGAGGGATGGAACGTATTATTTGCATCAATCGATAGATGCAGAAAACTATTACTGTGACATTGGAACCCTGAAGTAGTACCTCGTCATAATACTCAAGTGAAAAGCTCCTTGGGGAAAAAGAAAACAACTTGGTGAGGCTGTAGAATTTCTGTAAACTGTCAAAAAACTTTATAGTTCCAATGTATTCAATGTCATCAATCTATCACATTTTACACACCACAACAGTTGCTTAATCCTTCCATAAAGGATTAACTTTACTACTTCATGAGTAAAGTAATGAAAGAGTTTCACCTTGTGCTCCTCTTCAGCTGCAGATTTTGGTGAGGGCTTCTTTAAGTCCACCCAGTCCAGAAACTTTTCCTTAAACAAAATAGTTTCATTGTGCTCGGTCAGCCTGCCAAAAATGGCCCAATCAGGACGACCTTGACCTTTTCTGCCCGCAAAAAAAAAAGGAACACTGGTAGGATTAATATTAACATTGTGCTCATGGGTTAAATGGTCTCTGCTACGTGGTAGTATCCTATCTTAGTAGTAAGAATTCTGTAACTTGTAGATGTTCTGCCTACATATATGGGAGTGGAGGACTGGAAGACTACAAATGCAAACTGTTATTTCACAGGAATGCTTTTAGACCAAACAGCCACAGGCCGATTAATCTAATATCATTGGAGCGCAAGTGATTGAAAGTAAAATATTGAGGGACAGTATAAATTTTCAAGTGGAAAGGTGTAGATAAATCAGCAACAAAATTGTCAGGCAAATGTTGAGTGAATTTTCTTTCAGGATATAACAAAAAGATCAATGAGGGCAATGTATTTGATATATTTTTAAATAGGATTTTGCAAGATCTTACAAGGCACACTAACCTGAATAGTTTAAAGCACATAGGACTAGGGGAAAATGGTAAACTGGATAGAAAATTGGCTTGTAGCAAAGTATGAAAGATGACAGTTCACAGCAGTTTTGTGATTCAAATGATGTTTGCATGAGTAGAACTCAGTACTACATCCACAGATTTTCATGGCATATGTAAATAATTTAGACCTGAATGCAGGGAGAATGATCACAAAGTTTGGAAGTGATGCAAAAATGGTTCATAATGAGGAAGTAAAAAATTTCATCTGCATGAAGATATTGGTTGCCAGAAAAGGATTAAGTGGCACTTAATTTGGGTGGGTGTGAACTAAGGAATTTGAGAGTGGGTAAACAAGGCAAAGGAATACTCAGAAAACAATGGGATATTTGGAAGAGCATATCAACAGTGCAGCCTTGAGGAGGGTGGCTGCAGACACTCTAAAACTGAAGAGATAGAAAGAGTGACAAATGCAGATAAGAGATGGTTCATTGGCTGAGGCATAGAACATAATAGGTGCTCATTCTAGAACTGCACAAAACATTGATTAAGCCAAAGTTAATGTACCTCATGAGTTATGGATTTTGTGATACAGAAAGGATGATGAAGGACTAGAGAGAGTACAGGAAAGGAAGTTGTAAACTTCCTTCTGTATATGAGGAAAGTGAGTTTGGCCTGGATTGTTTAGGGGAGACTTGATTAATGTATATAAATGAGCAAGAGACTAGATGCAATGGAGAGGAAGGACCCAGTTTCTTCAGCAACGATTACTAACAAGGGCATTGACTTAGAGTGATTGGTAGAATGATTAAAGGCTGAGGAAATAAAAGGCAAAATCCATAACTCATGCGGTACATTAACTGTGGCCTAACCAGTGTTTGGTACCATTTAGGGACAGCCACTTCTTATGTTCTGTGCCTCAGCCAATAAAATACATCTTATTTGTGTTTAGATCAGCAGATGAGAGGATCTGAAATCAACTATCTGAAAAAAAATAGTTCAAACCTCCTTTGGGTCTGAAAATACTTTATGTTGGATATGCTCATGCTTTGAACCACTGGAGATCAACCAAAAACGGGGAGTGAGATAGGCTGCACTCTATATTCAATAAAGGCAGACTTAACACCCATCTCGTAAAATGAAGTAACTCTCTGCATTCTGAGAGTTACTGTGAAAATTTATTATTATTTGGCCATTAAAATAACTAACAGTCCACACTTTCATTACAGTTCATGTCAGATAGGCTGGTAGCTCAGAAATCACAAATTGGCACAGTCATTGACTTCTCAAAACTTCACATTTCTCTATGAAATTTCAACTGGGAGGTGTAATTTGTCATTGGTTACTACAATGGCATTGAATTATACAGAAAACATACAACAGCGGAATCCAAAACTGATTTAGGAGCTACTAAACATCAGTGTTTAGATCCGACAGTTTTTTAGAATGTGGAGACACGCTAATCCATACTTAAGCACCCAGCCTCTAGCTCATCCTCCCAATAAATTTTGTTAAGTCTGTATTTAAGATTAGAGCAACTCAATCTCTGAAAGGAAGATAGCTCTTCAGTGCAGTAAATAGACATTATTTACACCAAGCAACTAATGCAACTCCACTAGTCCAGCTGACAAGAAATATTGATGGCCTCTTCGAAGAAACAGCAGTAAAGAAAGTGCATAATTTTTAAGGATGACTTTAATGCACTGCCTAGCAATCCCCTGGTTCTACACTTACCTAGTTGTGTACATTAAGCACAGCTACTGCATGGAGTTACATATTTAGGGTATCATATGAAAATGTACTGTAAAGTGCTAATCTAAAGTTAAAGCTACCTTGGTATCAGAGGATTGCATTCGCCTGGATCTAGAGGGTTGATGTCACAATTTGTGTAATCAAAGGTTCCATTCCACAAATGCTTTGCCAACTGGAATGCCACCTTTCGTTGTGCCAGTGTGACTTCTTTCCCATGCCACACGTACACTTCACTGCCAAAATCGAACACCAGCACCTAAGGAAGTCAGAAAACCGTATAAAACCTACAGAAACTATTTGGAAAATGCACAACAAATTCAAGTTATACACATGTAGATTGTCTCCAGATGAGTTATTGATTTAATTAGCAATCATGCACAGCTTGGATTCCTCCAGTCTTCACTTGCACTTTAGCTTGACTGCTGAATTTCGCATGAGAAAGAGGCACTCACAAATATGTCCCCGTGCATCGTGCCAGTTATTTACATAAGCAGAAGAGAGAGCACTACTAGAAGGCAGGGAACCTTTTGTACTCTCCTGTAATTATGTAAAATCTAGCAACTATGGTGAGAAAGTGAAAATTTTACCACCTTTTGTAAACCTTTCCCAGTGCAGTTCAGCCATCCATGGTCATGTTCTGAAATTTCCCCCCTTACATATTCCTGCTACATTCCCCTTTAATAACCCTTCTTCCCTTCCCACACAAGGCTTCTGTAATGCATCTGCACAGTCGAATGTTGAAAACATGTCAATGGAATAAAATCAGAGAAAGCTGGAAACAATAAACAAATCAGACAGTTACAATGGAAAGAGCTGCAGAGTTGATGTTTCAAAATCATCAGAACTCCTATTCAGTATCTTCTTTGACAATTCAAGTTTGTTTCTCTAATTCAAGTGCTTTGTCCTTGTGCACATACATACACATAAAAGTCAACTGGTTTTGGCGTTGGGCTAACAACCCTGAAGTCAAAGAGAGATATATATATATATATATATATATATATATATATATATATCACTCTCACAATGGCAACCTGAAGGACCAGAAAAATAGTCGTAAATCTGAAGGATTTTCAAAATCAGTTTGGTTTATCAGACTTCTTCAGTGAGGGCAATTGTCACCCAAGCTTCCTGGGAGCTGGTGGAGCCACATTCATCCACTCTACTGTCAGCTTTCCAGCTTTCTCTGACTGCAATCTAGAGTGAACAATAAACACTATAAAAGAAAAAAATAACAGCCTTTACAGCTGAGTTACAAGTTTACTGTCACCATCTACACAAGGACCTTTGTTCTTTAACTATACACTCTAACCTATTAAAAAGGTAGTAACTCCAGGACTATAAAGAGTTCTCAGTCATATGTAGTGATTTGACATTGACACATCAGAGCAAATAGGGCAGTAGATCACCTACCTGTGATCGGAACATCAATTTAAACCTTAAGACAACATCCACTGTCATGTGGAGCATTGGACAGGAAGATCCTATAACTTTTCACCTTAAAACAGAGTAGTACAGCACAGGAACAGGATCTTCGCTCCACAGCATTTCTGCTTTCTTTTCCACGGCTCAACTATAGTGCTTCAGTAAGCTGAGTAAGCTGACTAGCACAGTCATAGACCACATAAACTGGGAACTAAATGGCTTAAGTAAAAAGAATTCAATGAAAAGTACTTACATCTTTCGAATTAAGCAAAGAACAACGTGGTATTTTCCCCCAGAAGTCATCATCGGGGACAAGTTTATCACCTACTAGACGATAAATACAATTGGTTTCTACTATTGCACTTTCATACAGTTCATCTTCATCAGGATTTCCTGCTCCTGTTGGGGGAGAAAAAACACAGAACAGTTTCTTCAGATATAATCCCACTCTGCAAAACTTTAACA
This sequence comes from Mobula birostris, assembly GCF_030028105.1. Taxonomy (NCBI): domain Eukaryota; kingdom Metazoa; phylum Chordata; class Chondrichthyes; order Myliobatiformes; family Myliobatidae; genus Mobula; species Mobula birostris. Next base: position 193,698,533 of record NC_092372.1, on the reverse strand, counting down.
TATATATAGATCTTTCCATTAACTGATGGCGAACAGATACCCTGTACAATACAGAAACAGAAGGGCTTAGAAAGGAATGGATCCATTATCTTGACATACTAACTTTTCTAATTAAGTTGGTCACAGCAGGGCAAACTTGGACAGCCTTGCCAGTGATGCCCACCCATGATTATATTGATCAGCAACCCACATTTATTCACACTCGTCTTGCCAGACTCAGACATACAGCACAGAACCAGACCTTCGGCTCAGTGTGCTCATGACAACCTTTTTGTCCATCCACTCTAATCCATTTGCCTGCGTTTTGATCATATCCTTCAATTCCCTGCCTATTTAATTGCTTGTCTAAATGCCTCTCAAAGTGATTGCACCTAATTTCACCACTTCCTACGGCAATGAGTTCCAAAAATCAACCACTTTGTGTAAAAACAACTTATCCCTGAAATCATTCTAAATCTTCTCCCTCACCTTAAACTGATGATGCCTTGTTTATTTATATGCCTATAATGGGAAACAGGTTTTGATCTATCTGTTTTAGAACACAGTGCAGGCCCTTTGGGCCACGAAGTTGTCCTGACCTTTTAACCTACTCTCAGATCAATCTAGCCCTTCCCTCCTGCATCGTCCTCACTCTAGTCTTCCTCCAGTTCTTCACATACATTTAGAATGCCTTGGGGTTTTCCTCAATCCTACTTTCCAAGACCTTCTCATGCCCCCTTCTAGCTCTGCTGTCCATTCTTAAGCTCCTTCTTGGCTACCTTATAACCCTCTACAGCCTTGTCTGATCCTGGCTTCCTGAACTCTTTTCTTCATAGAAACGTAGAAATCTAGAGCACATTACAGGCCTTTCGGCCCACAATGTAACCTATTCTAGAAACTGCCTAGAATTTTCCTACTGCAGAGCCCTCGATTTTTCTAAGCTCCATGTACCAACCTAAGAGTCTTTTAAAAGACCCTATTTTATCTGCTTCTACTATCTTCGCTGGCACTGCATTCCACGAACCCATCACTCTCTGTGTGAAAAACTTACCTCTGACATCCTCCTTGTACCTGCTTCCAAGCACCTTAAAACTACACCCCCTCGTGTTAGCCATTTCAGCTCTGGGAAAAAGCCTCTGGCTATCCACAGGATCAATGCCTCTCATCGTCTTATACATCTCTGTCAGGTCACCTTTCATCCTCCGTCGCCCCAAGAAGAAAAGGCCAAGTTATCAACCTCCTTAGTAACCTCCTTGAAAAACTCTTAGACTTAAAGCCAAGTTGAATATCCCTAATCAGGCGCCATCTCTCCAAATACTTATAAATCCTGTCCCTCAGAATAACCATGGTCAACCTATAATTTCCCAGCTTATTCTTACAGGTTTTCTTGAACAATGGAACAACATTAGCTATCCTCTAGTCCTCTTGTGTCTCCCAAACCAACTGCGCTGTGTAAACACCTTCATACAACCACAGTGGTTCCAGCGCCTCAACAGCAATTAGGGATATGCAATCTAATCCTCAGCGAAACAAAAGGAATGAATAATTTCTCTGCAGCACCTAGTAGGGCTGCTGTCTCACAATTGCAGACCCAGGTTTGACCCTGACCTCAGCGCTGTCTGTGTGGACATTGCACCTTTTCGCAGAAACCCTATGGGTTTCCTCCAGGAGCTCTGGTTTCCTCCCATCTCACAGGTCCGTGGGTTAATTTGTCACTAGAAATCAGCCCTAGGTCAGTGGCAGAATCCGTGGAGAGCTGATAAAAATGTGGGAGGAATAAGATTGTAAATGGGTGATCATAGGCTTGGTAGACTGAATGGCCTATTTCTGTGCTATCTCTTCTTATGATTCGGTGACTAAATAGGCACTCGGGCTGTTTCTCTCAGTGCACACAGAGTCCCTTTGAGAAGTGAACAGAAGTTGGTGTGTTAAATCCAGGTCTATTAGCTTCACACTTATTGAATGTTCAACCCAATCAATATCCATTTTCTCAAAATACAGAGTCAACATCTTTTTCATTATACGTTCATGCTAAACACTCAAATCTTTTTATTTTCTCCATACTGCTGTTAATCTTTCTCCACTCCTTTTATAATGCCGTTGGCTTTTTGCCTTGTTTCTTGCCAGCAGATTGGCCAAGTAGTCCTCATCATCCAGAAGGCTTGACATTGAATGTTATTATGCCATCTGATTTTGGTAGATGCCAGAGAGAGGTCTGATTATCAGCACACAACAGCAGTAACTAGCAGTTGGGTTTCTACACAAGTATGATAGCCCTAACCAATTAGAATTTAACGAGCAATTTCAACAAAGACTTAAAGACTAGTTGGAGCATAGCAAAGATCCAACTGTGTGAAGTATAGATTTTGTTCATGCAAACCTAATCGGAGGTGAAATTTATTTTAAAATATGAATATAAATGTTTCTCATTCCTACACATATTTTCACTTCCACACAATTCAATTTGTTCAAGCTGTGATCATCTTTAAACATTCAGTGTTTGTAGATTAAGTATACATTTCTAGTAATATGATCAGAAGCTACTAATTACAATATAAAATATACATGCTTTCATTACCTTGGTAGCTTGACTGACCGCCTAAGAGTCTCCAGAATTCTTTGGCTGTTTTTGTATGGGTGTTAATTCCTTCTTCTATAGTAGCCACATATGGTGCTCTGCAACCAAGATCCCTCTTAGTCTGAATAAACGATGCCAGCTCCGAAGCCTGAAGAAAAGAAACATCAGGAAATTCAAAAATTCAATATTATTTGAAGTGAATTTTTAAAGCATGATCAACATTTTGAAGAAATGAATCGACCAGGTTTATATGGTCACAATTCAATCAAAACAGCCACATAATTTGGAATACTGGTAAGCATAAAGTATTGGGTGACTGGCAGGAGGCAAAAAATGGGAACCAAAGGGGTCAATTCCGGTACAAAGATAGGTGGAGGTGCAGGTCGTGACGAGGAAGTAGGGAGTCTGCAGACGGACTTGGACAGATCAGGAGAGTGGGCAAAATAGCAGATGGAATACAGTGGCAGGAAGTGTATGGTCATGCACCTTGGAAGAAGGAATAAAGACTATTTTCTAAACAAGGATGAAAAAAATCAAAAATCCTTGTGCAGGATTCCCCAAGAGGTTAACTTACAGGTCGAGTGGATGGTAAAAAAGCCAAATGCAATGTTAGCATTCAATTTGAAAGGACTAGGATACAAGAGCAAAGATGTGCTGCTGAGGCTTAAAAGGTATTGGTCAGACTGCACTTGGAGTATTGTGAGCAGTTTTGGGCTCCTCATCTGAGAAGAATGTGCTGGCATTGGACAGGGTCCAGAGGAGGTTCATGAGAATGATTCTGGGAATGAAAGGGATAACATATGCGGAGTGTTTGATAGCTTTGGGCCTGTACTAAGAATGAGTGGGACTCTCATTGAAACCTATCGCATGTTGAAAGGGCTAGACTGAGTGGATGCGGAGAGGGCGTCTCCTACAGTGTGGGAGTCCAGGACTGGATGGGACAGCCTCAGAATAAATGGGACGTACATTTAGAACAGAAATAAGGAGAAAGTTCTCTAGCCAAGGGTGGTGAATCCAATGAACTCAATGCCACAGTCGGCTGTGGAGGTCATTATGTCTATTTAATGCAGAGACTGATAGGTTCTTGGTTAGTTAGTCAGGGTGTCAAAGGTTGCGGGCAGAAGTCAGGAGAATGAGGTTGAGAAGGATAATAAATCAGCCAAGATGGAATGGTCGAGCAGACTCAATGAGCTGAATGGCCTAATTCTGCTCCTGTGTCTTATGGCTTTATTAATCTGGCTTTACTCTGCACTGTAGTGAATATAATCTCAATGGATAGTGAATTAGAATCTGAATTTGTACCTAGGTAACCTACTGAATGACACAGGACAGAAATAGGCCTTTTGACCCACAACATTCATGCCCACCTTTACCTGAACTTTTTCCACAGCATTCTTGTCCAGGCAGTCCTTAAATATTCTAAGAGTATCCATCTGTACCACCTACTCGGGCAGAGTGTTTCAGATTTTATACACTCTCTGATCCTCTCTAAATCTCTCACCCCTTACCCCAAAATCATCCCCTCTGGCTTCAGGTACTTCTGCTTTAGGCAAATTTTCTGATGAATGACCCTAGGGGGTACCCCCTCATAATTTTGTGAACCTCTATCAGCATCATATTGGCCTCCTCTTCTCCAAGGAAAGCAAACCCAGCCTAGCAGTCTCCTCTCATAACTGAAATATTCTTTCCCAGGTCACATCCTGATGAATTTCCTCTGCTCTCTTCAATGCAATCACGTACTTCCTATAGTTTGGTGGCCAGAACTGTGCACAGTAGTCCAGCTGTGGCCTAATTTATTTTTTGCTTGTACCTTCAAGGATCCTTGAGCTTGTACACAGAGGTCCGTATGTTCTTCAGTACTCCCTAGGGCCCTACCATTCACTGTGCTATGTTTTACTCTCAGCTACTCTTCTCGAAGTGCATCATTTAGAAATCATTCCTATCTAAGTTGTTCATCTATGAAAGAACACAACAGTTCAACTTAATGTCAGGGAATGCATACAGTATGCAACCTGAAATCCTTACTCTTTGCAGAGACAAAAAAAAAAGAAAGAACAAAAACCCAAAAAACATTAGAACATCAAAGCCCTGGTTTGGATCTCTGTGCAACTGTACTGCTCACTGGCTTTCAGTCACAATAGCAACCCACTGACTTTGCCAATTTTTAATTGGAATTGGAATGTTATTGTCACACGTACCAAGGTGAAGTGAAAATTGAATTGAATTGAATGATCTTTGTCGTCATTATACATAGGTACAATGAAATTCTGTTTGGCTTCCTCTCAGGCAATTAAAGCTTGTATCACTTACTGTTCACACAGATCAATTCATTACACAGTGCACTGAGGTAGTCCAGGTGAAACAACAGAATGCAGCATAAAGGGCAATAGCTACAGAGAAGGTGCGGTGCCCATAGACAGTTAATGTGCAAAATCGTAACGAGGTACATAAAGTAGATGGTGAGGTCCTATATTCTCATCAGCTCCTCCCTCAGCCAATTAACTGACCAATTCACATACTTTTGGACTGTGGGAGAACCCAAAACACCTGGAGGAAACCAACATCACACAGGAAGAACTCCACGAGTACCACACGTCAGGATTGAACCCGAGCCTCCAGCGCTGCAAAGCAGTGGTTGTGTCAGGTGTACCACTGTCCCATTGCTTCAGAGCTTTAGCTTATGACAGAAGGAAGCCATTCTATCAGATCTATACCAGCTCCCAGCAGAGGAATTCCATCTGTCCTATGGCTCCCTCTCATTTCCCATTAATCTTGCAATTTATTCACTTTTGCGTGTCCATTTACACCCTTTTGATTCTTCAACATTTACGAAGAGGTAATATAGCAGCCAATTAAACACACTGTCCTGGTTTTGGGATACAGGGGAGAAACCAGAATATGCAAAGGAAGCCACAGACAGAATCACGGGGAGAATACAACTTGAGTCTAGAAATAGAGCCCATGCTTTCGGATTAGGACTCAAACACTTAGGAAAGCAATAAGAGAATTTTATTTTGGTTCTGATTTTTCAAATACTGCACCATAATCAATGTTCAAGGCAGAATTTGACAGATTATTGAACATTGAGGGAGCTGGTGTAATAATGGAGCAGAACTTTGCATGTCCATATTCATGTATATGAGTTCAATAGTATTGTTCACTATTAACATACATGTTAATTGTTAAAACTCTAATGACTGAGAAAAGTGTGCATATTGCCCAATTAAGAAATGATCACCGCAATGAATACTTGAGACAAATTGAGGAGGGGGGTAGAGGGGAGAAGAGAGAGGGGGGCAGCGTGTGGGAGAGAGAAGGGTGAGAGAAACAGTCAAAAAGTCAGAGACAGGAAGAGAGAGAGGGAGATGTTGGTGGACACACAAATAGAGAATGAGATCTAGGAGTTTTTCGTATCACACTTTGGGCTGACTGTTTCATTCACACCATATTGTTGTTTGTTTGTATCAGAAGTGGCCAGAAACTCTCAATGACAGATTGGAGCTTCCATCAATATCAATGTGCACAATCCCCATTCCCACATGAAGTGTGTGATGTCTGGACAGCCAGGATCTGGCAACATCTATACTCTCAAGATAATGGGGGAAGGGGGCTGTAACACCGCCAGAGAGAACGGGCCACACACTTAGCTGTGATCTTATTGAATTCCTGGAGTAGGTTGGAGGGTGGCCAGACCCAATCCCATTTCTTGTATCAGTTTATAATATGGCAGGGTGTGAAAATTGTTTTCAGTGGCTGACTGAATCAGTTAAATTACTCTTGTGGAAACACAGAATTAATTCCACAGTATTTGTAATTTTGTTTACTTCCAATTTGTTCAGAGTTTCCTCAGTATAACAGACTTCCTCCTACTTTTATTTGGTAGTTTAAAACAAATAGAGCAAAGCACACTTGTATACCAATCTCACTTGTTAATCCTGCCAAAATAGAAACTAAGAGTTGGATTTAATGAATCCCCTGAACCATACTTGGGCAATCTAATGGTTTATTGTGTCTCTTGCAACATGCAAAAGGAAGTGGAACAAAAGAACAGACTTCTGTTAATTGTTCTGCATTTCTCCCTGTAGCACATCTGAACTTCATTTCTTAGCTAACCGCTCCATAAGTGCTGTATCCAGAGGAAGTTTTCGCATCCTGTCAGGTGCATTACTCTTTTCATAGCCACTAAAATGACCGGAAGACCAGGTACCTGGGTAGCTCACCAGAAACAAACCCACACACAATCCCATGAAATACACAGCTTCTGAAATCTTGCCTCATGCAGACATCTGGCAGGAAGCACTGTTTATGTGCAGTGGTGAAATGTTCTATAAACAACCTTCTAATTTATGTTCTTGAAAGAGGTGCGGAAACCTTGAGAATCTATCATTAAGTCTGTTTCCACAGGCATTTACATACAGTGCAGACTAACCTTAGCTTTCTCAATCACATTGGTAAATTCTCCTGTCCACAGGAAGCAGTGCTGAGGAGCTAGCAGCAAGAAACAGTCCCCACTATTCAGCGACGACGCCCTTGGTTCCACTAGTCTGGTTTGGATATGCCTCCGACCTAGGAAATCAAGTTAGGAATTATTTCAGTTCAATATTTTGTCCTGCGTAACTGCTTGAAACATGTGCAAACCTAGCATCTAGGAACACTTTGGTAGTTTACAATTTCAGTTCCATCAACTAAACCAGAACCTCCAAGAGAACCACAACCTTGTTGCAGTGTTTGAGGCTTGTGTGCCTCAGTGAGGTTGGCTGGTGTCAGAGCATTATACTTTGGCTCTTCGTAGGGTCACCCATGTCAAAGGGCAGAGGCCAGACGAAGAGTGGTCTACCAGTCCTCCAGGTTTGGTGGTTCAACCTCGACTGGTAAAACAAAATTGTTATGGAAACAGCAATGAAGAATCCTTTTACACCCGAGTGCAACGGTATTTCTGAATGTCCAGAAATGTTGCGTGACTGGTGTAGTGAAAACAGAGAGGAGGCTACGGACATAATGAAGGAAGCCCTAAACACTGCCAGGTATAGTGGACCTTCATTGCTAAAAGCCAATGGCGTAACGGCAGTAAGTACCTAAACCAGAAAGAAGTACAAATATAGCAAAACAAACTTAAATGTGACATTCTGTAAATATAGTTGCTGGACAATTAAGTTCTTAGCTATTTAAAGAAGTCTACTGACTTCTGCATTAAATTCTTACACGCAGTTGAAGAGCTTTCTGCTTTTCGTGTCCGATCATACCAGGTCAGGTGCGGTATAGTCTGGAGGACATGCAACAACCAAGACCCAATGCACAGTCGTGCTTGCTCCACTCCACTGTGGAACAATGATCGACTTTGTCCGAGCTGCAGAAGGCACCACTTAGACACTGATGTTTCTCTAATTTCTTTGCTCAACAGGTCATTCTCATTTCTAAATGGGATTCCCAGAACGCTGTACTTTGGAATTTATGGCAGGCTTCCTGACTAGTGCAAGACCAGCTAAACTCCTATTTAAAGGAAGAACCATTCAAGGCTTTAGGCCCCAAACTGCAAACATTTATAATTCTATAGATGGTGCCTGACCCACCGAGTTCCTCTAGCATTTTGTGTGCATTGCTGAAGGGAGAATTTAACATTCATGAAGCATTTCTCCCAAATGCTTGGAATATCCTATCTGCCTCAACACCAATTACTTTTAAATTCAGTGTTGGAAAATATGGCAGACAATCTGCACAGAGCACCAGATGGCAAACTGCAACAACTTAAACCAGGGACACCTAAACCAAAACCAAAAACGCAGATAGAAAATAAAACAAAAACAAGATGTGGGAAGTCTGAAATAAATGCTGGGTAGGTCAGTAGATCACACAGCATCTTTGGAAAGAGAAACAGTTAACTTTTCACATTGACAAACTGCACCAGAACTGGAGAAGTGAGATTTCAATGTTTATTAATGTCTGGTTATTAGGTTAATGAGTTCAGTTGAAAAGCAAAAAAAAAAAAGGACACATAAAGCTGTGAAGTGCAGGTCAGAGCTGCAGTGGAACTGGTAATCAAAAGGGGATTGTCGCAAATGCCAAGAGACAGTGTCTGATGAGAGACAAATACCCAGTTAACATTACAAATGGATAACCTTACACAAAAAGCAGCCAGTTCAGTTCTAAAGGTAGAGAGGGAGTCATCTGAAATCATTGAAAAGCAAAGGCTGTAGTGTGTCCATTCGGAAGACAAGATGCCAGTCCTCAAGCTTACACAAGGCTTTTCTGGAGCAGTGCAGGAGGCAATTGATAGGAAGGTCAGAATGAGCCTCGGAAAGCTCATGGTTGCCCCTGCAGACGGAACAAAGGTTTTCCATAAAGTAATCACTCAATCTGTTTGATTTCTCTACCATACAGAAAACCACATTTCAGCAATGTATGAAATTGGAAGATGTGCAAGTGAATTACTATTTCACCTGGAGCACTGCTTGGGCCCCTGCACAATGGGAAAAGTCAAAGAAAGGATCCAAGTGTTTCATCTCCTGCTGTTATATGGAAAATTACCATGAAATGAGAATGGTTGGTGGAGTTGCAAATGTAAACTAGGGAATCAAGAAAAGAATGGTCTCATTGAGATCCTCAAGATGTGCTGGGAAATACTGTTTCACCTGCTTATTAAATCTGGCAAAAGATGTGGAGGCCAACGAGAAGGAAAGCGAAGACCAGGGGAACTATCCTTGCTCTGGCTGGAAGCAGAGGTGTGGGAAACATGAGATGTGATCTGGGGCTTCTGTCAACTGCAATGGAGGGAGGGGGATGCCATTGTTAAAGAAAAAGAAGTCCTCTCAGAAATACTGATGTGGAAAGTCTCAGAAGAATGACATTGGAGAACTAGCTATTTCCATGATCCTTCTGTTGTTAACAGATTTAGCAATAGTTCTGATCTATACTTCAAATGTTTTTTTATACATGCCCCTTTCTTCTGTCTCTCTACAGGTCACCTCATTAACCAGACAGCTCTGAAAATACTGGAATCATCCACGGCTCACTGTAGAGATAGTCACTTTGTTTCATCCAACCTTTCCCTGTGCTCTCTTGACTAACTAACTAACTTGCTTCCTCATTTGTTCTGATGAAGGCAGTGAAACATTAACCCCTTTTCTCTTTTCCAGAGATGCTGGTTGATTTGTTGATTGCTTCCATTATTTCCTCTTTTTTTATGGTCACTTCGTATCTTCATTATTCCATGGTGCTTGAGACCCCCAGAGAATGCCATCCTCCTACAAAATGCTGCCGCTGTGGAGATCAAGGAAGGAGTGTCTGTGGTTGGTGGTCAGTTGGAGAGATGGCCAAGGTCCGGGCTATGAGCACTGACTGGAGTTGGGTGCAAAGGGGAATTGTGGCAATTGTTCTGAGGTGGGGAAATTACAAAAATGCAGAACCTCACACTCAAACTTATGTGAGTCTAAGGCTCTGAATGTTTGTAGTTTACCCACTTAGCATAGTTTGGTGTGGGTGACCCAAGTTGACGTGTGCTCCCTGATGTCACTATAATGTCCAGACTTTAGGGTCTCCTGTACCTGGAAGCACTGTCAACAATTTCAATAGATTTGAATACTTCTATCAGGATTTTACAAATTCCTACAGAGCTAAAAGATAACATTACCCACAACCTGATGAAATAAGCCCGTGCCAAGTCCCAAAGCAAACACCTGATCGAGACATGGGCTTTTACCATTGCAAGTCACTAAAGCAATGTTGCATCATCTTGAATGCAATTATTACAGGAAAGATATTGCTCAAAATCAGATTTGTACTTGCTCCCTTCTTTCCCTCCTCCTCCTCAAAAATCCTACTGCTCTGGATTTTGGCTCTGAAAATGACAGTTGAAATCATTTAGCAATTCAACACTTAAGCCATGTTTCAACTTACTGTTTTAAAAAGGACTTGTTTAGATTTAAGCTGTTCTGCATATTGTCAGAAATTGCATAGGGACATGGGAATACTGTTTTTTTCCCAAGATAACATTAAAGGTTGGGCAGCTGTTCATGAAAGAATGACTTCTAACCTTTAATTTGCAGCAACATCAGCTTTTTGTATGGCACAGCACTGTTGTTTGACACTTGTTCTGTTGAATTCACGTTTCGGAGGTTGACGCTGCTGAAATCCTCTTTGCTGGCCAGCCCAGCTAATGCCATTTCCGAAAAGTTAGAGTTTTTTGACACTGGTTAAAAGATTAAAAAAAAGAGAATCAAAGCTGTAAGAAGACATAAAATCCAGACTTACAAAAAATACACTTTATGACCTACAGATATTCAAAAATGATTCCATATGACCATAAGAGCAGTATTAGACCATACAGACCATTGAGTCTGCTCTGCCTGATGACTGCTATCACGACTGATTCATTATCCCTCCGAGTCCGATTCTCTTGCATTCTTCCCGTAACCTTTGACACTCTAACTAATCAAGAACTATGAATATAATCAGTGGCTTGGCCTCCGCAGCCGTTTGTGGCAATGAATGCCATAGATTCACTACCCCCGGCTAAAGAAATTCCTCCTCATCTATGTTCCACATGGATGTCCCTCTATTCTGAGGCTGTGCCACTACAGGAAACATCCTCCCCACATCCTCACTATCCAGACCTTTCAATATCTGATAAGTTTCGATAAGATCCCCATCTCATTCTCCTAAAAATATCCAGTGAGTATAGGCCCAGAGTCACCAAATGCTCCTCACTATGTTAACCCTTTCATTCCCAGAATAATTTTCATGACCCTCCTCTGGAGCCTCTCCAATGCCAGCACATCTTTTCTCAGATGTGAGAAACTGCTCAAGCACCCTCCGTGCTGTCTGACCGATGTCGTATAAAGGCTCAGCATCACATCGTTGCTCTTATAATCTCAGCCGCTCAAGATGAATTCCAACATTGCGTTTGCCTTCCTTACCACCAGCTCAACCTGCAAGCTAACCTTTAGGGAATCATGCACAAGGAGTCTGCAGTAAGAATCCTAAAATGTCGGCCAGAGAGCGCAAGGAACAATTGCTGGGATCAAATGTGTGATGTGCGGGGGAAGGGTGACCTGGGTGCTAGGTGACCAAAGTATTGTCTCTTCAGACCTGAACTGTAGTGCCCGAGGCAACTGTCACGTGATGGGACAAAGGATTGACCCAGGTAGGGGTGGAGGGAAGCAAACAGGATATAAAAGAATTAACACACCGGTGGTGAGGTCTCTTGGATTTGGGCTCACCACAGGTTAGGTCATGACTGATGCTGTGGACCGATTTGGAACGGGGCGTTGCAGTTAAACGGGCTCAGGCACACTTCTGAGACAAGTACCACCTGTTGTAACTTAGCAATAGTGTTCTGTGTGCAGCATTGTGTACACAAGACTTATTTCTATCAGATCTGCGTACAGTCCTCAACTCCTGGCACAACAGACTCCCCAGTCTGTGTTTCTTCTGGATGTCCTGGCTTCCTCGTACGTGTCAATGGACATTGCATTAATTGCCCTCGTGTATCGTTGACTGCCTTGGTAATGGTAGATTCCAGGGCCAGCTGTTTGGAATGTGAATAGAATAAAATGTAATTTGTGGAAATGGGTGCTTAATTGTCGGTGTGGGCTTGGCCAGTTAAGGAGCCGATTCCAGGTAGTATAATATTGTGATTTTAGGACAATGGGGAGAACTTTTCCACTTCATAAGATATAGGAGCAGAATGAGGCCATTTGGTCCATTGAGTCTGCTCCGCCATTTCATCATGGCTAATCCATTTCCCTCTCAGCCCCAATCTCCTGCATTCTTCCCCTATCCCCTAACGGCTGACCAATCAAGAGTCTAT